>NC_066314.1:50069459-51269459 GCF_022539315.1 Serinus canaria
AGTGCAACGCAGCTTGGGGCTGTCAGACTGCTGTCCTCCTTATTCTGGCTCTGAGTCAAACCACAGCAAATTGGAGACCTCTGCCCTGCACTCTGCTGTGTGAGAACTACAGGACCCTGTCTATGCTGGTTGCAGCTCCAGCACAGAACTGGGGTGAGGATTATGGCTCCCCAATATGAATGCAGCAGTTGGATGGCAGCCTATAGCCCCTTATCTCCCCCTCCAAGAAATCTGCACTGCCTTCAATTTTTTCCCTTCTTTTACCAAGGGTTCACCCTCTTTCTCCTTTTTAAGGTCCATCTTTTGTTCTCAGCACCTTCTTTTCCAACCTCCCCCATGACAATGCTGCTCATAAGTCCAGGATGATCTATATTCAAGGCATACTTCCTTCCATCAATACCAGTCTCCACTAGTGGCTGGAACCTCAAGTCTTGCTCACCCCAGGGCCATGGGGTGAAAAGTTAATTGCTAAATCTAAAGAGGTATATTGTGAGTAAGGAAAGATGTCAAGGAACACCACTTCTAACATCAGAACCTTTTTTTCTGCAATATACAGAAAAAAAAATAATTGAAAATGCACCAGGCCAGAGATTTCTCCACAGTATGTGAAAATCCTCTTTAGGAAGAAGCCAGTGTGGGGTGAGTTACCAACTGAAATGTTCTGATGAGTTGGTGGCATGGGCTAAATACAGACTTGATTGCACACTATCACTAGATGTAGTTCTGAGATGCAATTAAGTCACCCTTGTTCAGGTTCCCTAAAATCAAGAAATAGGACACAGGAAAGGTAAGTTTAAACAATCTGTGGTGTTTGGTCAAAAGTTGGACTTAATGATATCAGTTCTTTCCCAACCTTAAGGTTTTATGATTCTATGACTTGTTCCTGCTGCCTTTATGACAACTGAATATAAAACACAGGCACAGAAACAGAGGGAGAGCAAGCAAGAACTTACACAGGGCTGTGTGATCTGTAAGACTGTAGAACCTTGCAGAGTCCCCAGAGAAATCATGGGGACCATTGCTCAGACAGACTGGGAGCAGGAAAAATGTGACAGCCACTGGATACTGAACAAGAGCTGAGGAGAACAGAGCAGGAGGTAAACTGAGAGTCTTGGTTCAGCAGTCAGGCCTGCAATGCAATCCTGCAGAAGGCTACACATACTGCAGTGGCCTACAGCTTGGTACATGGCATATGATGCATCGCTGGCATTGTAGAGCTGCTCTTATGAAACTGCTGTGCTGTGGAACAGCAGTGGGAGCAGGGATCACCATGTGTTGGCACAGAGTGTCACCACTCTGACAGGCTGTGAACACATTTTGGGGATTACATGGCCGGAGGCACTGGAGAAGAAACCAGGGAAAACTAGTTGGGATGTCCATGTAGGATCAGTGCCACTCTCTTTTCTGCAGGAAGTGGAGAGGAGAAGACAAGTGATGCTCTGACATTTTGCCGGTAAGCCAACAGGGAATCGGGCAAATAAAATTCTCTACACTGAACTTGGGGGTGGACGCAGTTGAATAATAGAGTCCAGCCTGACTGCCAGCTGAGCCAGGCATACTGAAGCATGAAGAGAAGGGCTCCATGGCATACAGGCAAGCTAATCTTCCTCCAGCTCCTTGTGCTGCATGAGGTCTGTGAGCAACATACCTGCATTCAAAGCAGTGTGCAAAGCCTGTGTGTGGATGTGCATCACACAGCACCTTTGCTGAAGACTGCTGGGAGAGGGAGACAGAATGGTTGTGTAGCACCTGGCTGTAAGCTGGGACCAGGAGAGATGGGAGAAATATGAAATGTCCCTGCAGGCAACACCAATTACCATGGCTCATGCAGTGCTCAGGCCAGTGGTGCTGGTAGAAGGGCTGCTTTAGAATTTGGAAAAATTTGCAGAGGGACAAAGTTTGCTGGGAAATGAAGCATGAAATAGTGCAGCCTGACTGCTAGGGAGCAGGATGGAAGGAAGAGGAAGAGAGATGACAAAGAAGACAAGTGAAGAACAGGGGACCATGGGATTACTTTTGACTAGACCAGACTGCACAGAATCCAAACCTCCTTCAGGACAAAAGTATTCCAGATAGTAAAATATACCAATAAACCAATAAAGAGTTTACATGCTGGCCTGGGAGTCTCAAATTTATATAGAGAGGTGTAAAAACTTTAGTCTCAAGTTAGCCACAGGTCAGTGAGACCTTCCTCCTACATCAGGGCTGTTGTTTAGGCTACCTTTTTGGCTACCATGAGCCCTATTTCACCAAATATATGCTATTACCAATTCCCTGTGGCAAATTTTCCACAGGAAAGTCATGAACATTAGTGATTTGCATTATATCTACTTCTCCCCAGCTTTTGGTTCCTATAGGAAACCCACCCACTGAGTCAGGGACATAAAGATCTGCAGAACATTTATAGTCCTACTGTAAGTCCCCTCAGCTGTTCCATATGTCCAGTAGCATCTGTTATAGCTCAAAATAGGTTTTTCAAGTCTCCAGGATTTGAAAACATTGTCTCAGTCTTCACAACCTTCTCAGTGCTTTGCCTGCATCACCAGAAGGGAACTCAACTAAAAGGAGGAGGAACATCAGAAGACACTCTTGGATAGATTTTTGATACATGATATAAGAGGGAATACCTCAGAAAAACAAAGTATCTTGCTGTGGGAAACAAGATCTCAGTTTCTCCTCTGTGGAGAAATCAAGGCAAAGTTAAGCATCTGGGAAAAGATGTGCCAAAAGCTGGGAAGAATCACTGAGATTTTGTAGCAGAAAATTCAGCCCAAGAACGGCAGTTGAGTACTGCCAAGCTTGGCATAAATACCAGAGAGGGGGAAAGGCCCTGCTAGATGTCATCAAGCCACAGGGGTGAAATGTAGAGCAAGGGCAGAGGGAAGTTTTCCGTGGAATTTGCAATCTCCAGGTGGATGGCTGGGCTGTGCCACATGCCTCCCTGCAACACACAGGACAGAGAAAAGCATCTCAGTCTCAAGAGGAAGCAGAGAGACTCCCCACTGGCCCCCAGGATTCATGGGCCAGTAGCAAAAAAGGAACAGTGCTTAAGATGCATCAAAAAATATTCTGTAAGGACACACAAGATCCAGCTCCCTGCATCTATTGCAAATAAGTCTGAAACAATATGTCAATTTTCCTAATAACTAAATTTTCTCGGAGAAACAGAGCAGGCACTCATCTGGCCACATAATCACAAAATCCACCTCTCTGTGTTGTTGTTGTGACAAGGGTCACTTGTTTCAGACCCCTGTGCACTCAGTATACTCAGCACTTGCTGCAATGCCAGCCCTAAGTCCTCCAAGAGCTGGGTTGTCAGTCTGGATGCAAACAGGGAAATTGCAGGCTGTCAGTCACTGGGTGGTCTGACCCTCTGTGTGAGGGGGGAGGACAGAGGAAGAAATAAACTGGACAGTGAAACTCCAGGTGCCCAGAAAGTGAGCAGTAACAGAAGTTCCATGCATGCAAGCCAAGGCCAAGAAGAAGCAGCCAAAAGAGGTAAGAGGAAATGCAAAGAATAAACACTCAGCAATAGGGAAGAATCCAGTCCTTACAGTCAAAACTATGACAATAAGCATCCACTGCATTCCCTAGAAAGTCCAACTCCATTATCCATAGATGTTTACGGGTACCTGTTGTTGCAAGCCCAAGAGAAGAAACAGTCACATTAACTTTTAAGTTACCAGTAGGCCAAAAGAGATGCAGGCTTTTTTTTTTTTTTTTTTTTTTTTTTTTTTGTGGGATGTGTCTGTGGGGTTTTTTGTTTAGTTTAGGGCATTTTTTGTAGAGGAGAAAATCCCAGAGAGAACAAATTCTTGAACATCATCAGGGATACCTGGTGTACTTTCAGCTTTCAGACATAAAAGAAAAAGGTCTTGGGGAAAAATAGGCATCAGTGTGGGCTACTCCTCTGAAGGTCTCAGTTCTGCTAAGTTTGTAGGGGAAGGTTACATGGCAAGAATGAAAATACCCATGCAGTCCATTTTCCCCTATGTAAGCCGACATCCAGTGTCTCAAGAACAGAACTGTAGCCTACAACTTTAAGGCAAAAAAGCAAACAGACTAGGACTGAAAGTAGGAAAATGGTGCAGAGACCCAAGAGAGAGGCACGCCATTGTCCTTCCTGGGACAAATGGAGCTTGTTGAGGTTAAGAGGTGGTTCTACTCACAGAGAGAAGGAAATATCTCATTTGAATCTCACTGTGGACAAAGTGATTCCCTAAAAACAGAACTCCTGAAAAGTATTCACCTAAGCAACACTCAGGTAAGTTCCATTCAGCAGAAAGACCTTGAAACATGTTTATTTACATTGTTTAAATCTCATCATCTTTTCTTTTTCTCAAGGGGGATTTTGGACAATGGGGCTAAAAGGCTGGCTAAGTACACATTAGAGTCCAAGTACAAGAAGAAATACAAATCAAGTCTCTAGTCTAAGTGCCAACCTGAATGCTGTATTTGCTCCTTTAACAGCCATCTCTTTCCACCAAGTTTTGCACTCAAAGTGGCCATACCATGCATGGATGGGACAGAAGCAGAGAGCAGGATTATGAGGCACAGTTATATAAGTATGACTATCTCGTGAATGAGCATGACTGAATGTTTTGAGTCAGGAGCTTGGCTCAACTCAATTAATTCCCCATGTTGGCAGCAGCACTTTCTGCCATCCATCTGATACAGTGAAATGGTCACACAATCACAGAATGGCTGAGGTGGGAAGTGACCTTGGGAGGACATCTGTTCCACCCTATCTTCTCAAGCAGGGTCACCTAGAGCAGGCTGCCCAGAACTGCTGTCATCTTCATCCTCCTAAGCAGCAGGGTAAGGAGAAAGTGCTGAAGCACGTGTGCGCATGATTGTTATCCAATGTCTTCATCTCAAGACACTTAATCAGGAAAGCTAAACCCATCTTTTCCAAATCCTGTTTCAAGGCTAGCTACATGCACAGCTGGGAAACAACACAGCTTATTACACTGTTTTCCCCTTTCCCTCAGAAATAATATTTTCAGGCTGTGCCCGCATATACCATTCCACCCAGGCCCCGTCGTACACTGCGACATCTGGCTTGCCGCAGAGGTAGGCCCCCAGAGCCACGTGGCAGGCAGTGACCCCAGAGCCACATGTGGCTACCAATGGCTTCAAGAGGTCCACCTTCTTCTCCTGGAACAGAGCGCGGATCTGCTCAGGGGTCTTCTCTAAGCCAGACTCTGTGAGGAAATCGGTGAAGGGGATGCTCGTTGACCCAGGGACATGACCAGGCTCAATTCCTAAAGAAAAAACAATACAGTCAGCAATTAACCTCTATTGTCTGGGACAAGTCTATTGCAAAGCCTCTTCTGTTTCACTGAGAGGAATATTTATTGCTTAGAGTATTTTGTTATAACGAGAACATTTATTTTTGTTATACTTTGCTTTACTAGATAACTGATTACTCAGGAAGGATGGCTCTATGTGTAACCTTCATGGGCACAACCCTGTCAAGTTCCATTCTTTCCCCTAGTTCCCTCCACATCTTTCTCCCCATCAGAGCAACGCACACTGATGAAACAGCTCCTCAGGCCATTCTGAGGGGAAGAGTAGCATCAGTACTTGAAGAGACCAATGAGAATCTTTGGGGTGTATCGAAAGCTATGTTCCTCACCCTAGCCCCTCATGATGACAAAAAAAATACATGGCTTCCCTTCTGCTGAATTTTCAAAGAGTAGCACTTGTGAGTCAAAAGGGAAGGAGGACAGGTGGACACACTGCCTGAAGTCCCACCCCATAAAAGACAGCCACTATTCCTAGCATTTCCTCTACAGGAGTCAAAGTGATGGGCACCTTAAATGAAACCCCTCTTTATAATGCCACTGTCTCAGAAGGCACATTACCATCTCGGGGCTCTGGCTCTACCCCCCGGAACCGTCCTGCAGCACGGGCATCCACTAGTTGGAACTGATGGGAATCCAAGTTATCTAAGACGTCCTCATACGTTTTCACCAGGGACTTGTCCAAGGAAGCATGGAACTCAGATGGAGCTACCTGGGTTTTCCCAGAGGTAAGTGCATTCCCCTCTCGCTGCCAGTTCTTCAGGCCACCATCCAGAAGGGAGACAGCTTCATGTCCAAAGACCCGGAACATCCACCATACCCGAGGTGCTGAGAAGAGACCTTGGTCGCTGCCATCATACACCACAACATGGGAATCATTCCCCACACCCAGCTTCCCCACATACTCGGCAAAGTCATTAGCCTTGGGCAGCATGTGATCGTAAGGCGAGGTTCGGTCACTGCACTGGTCAATGTCAAAGAAAACCGCACCAGGGATGTGGCGCTCCTCAAACTCCCGCTTCGGATCACGCTTCATCTTCGGTAAATACCAGGATGCATCCACGATTCTCAAGGCCAGGCCAGCTTGCTGGGACTTGATGGCATCTGAAAGCCATTTTGCAGATACCAGAGCTCGGTAAAGGAGTTGTTGCGACATCGCTCCCGAGTCCTGGCTGAGATTAGTCAATTTCTGGATTCTGCCTGACTCCACCTGACTGCAGAAGGTAGAGAGTCACAAATTAGAGACTAGTTTTTCAAAAAGCAACTGGACAAAGATGCATTTTGGGACCCGTGTCTGCATTGAGGTGCTGGCTCAGCCTACAATGAGGGGCTTGAAATGCTCCAGCCCTGAAAGTATTTTCCCAGAGCTCATCCCGAACAATGCCCCGAGCGGGACAGCCATGGCAGTCGTGCCCTGAGCCCGGCCCCACGCAGCTCCTCTGACCCCATCCAGGGACCCCAGCCAGCACCGACAGCAGCCAGAGCGGAGCGGGGCAGCCCCAAGGAACAAGTGCTCGGCGTCAGGCACGGCCCCGCGCCTCTGCCCGCCCCGGAGCACACCTGCAGCCGGGGCCTTACCGGGGCCCCGCCGCGAGCCCCCCCGGCTCGGCGGGGCCGCGATTGCCGCCGCTTCGCCCCGTACCTCTGTTCCGGGCCTCACTGCCCGCCAGCCACGGCCGCCGCCGGAGGGCGGGAGCGCTCCCAGCGGGCCGGTCCCGGCAGTGCGGCCGCCTCCGTGCCGCCCCTCGGGCCGCGCCTCTCGCCGCCATTTCGTGTGTCGGGCCGTGTCGGGCTCTGTGTGTGAGGGGAGCGCGGCCCGGCGCGGCGCCCCCGGCGGTGCCCCGAGATGGCGCGGCAGAGCCTCAGCCGGGCGCTGGTCACGGCCTCCTGGCTGGCGGAGGCGGTGCGGGCCGGGCGGGTGGGCGCCGGCCTGCGGGTCCTGGACGCCTCCTGGTACCCCCCCAAGGAGCGAAACGCCCGGCAGGAGTTCAAGGAGAGGCACATCCCCGGGGCGTCCTTCTTCGACATCGAGGAGTGCCGGGACAAGTCCTCCCCCTACGACTTCATGCTGCCCAGCGAGTCCCACTTCGCCGACTACGTAGGGGGGCTGGGGGTCAGCAATGACACCCACGTGGTGGTGTACGACGGGGACGAGGTGGGCACCTTCTACGCGCCCCGCGCCTGGTGGATGTTCCGGGCCTTTGGGCACAAGGAGGTCTCTGTGCTGAACGGTGGCTTCAAGAATTGGGTGAAGGAGGGGCACCCCGTTACGGCAGAGGTCACCCAGCCCACCCCGGCTGTCTTTAAGGCCAGGCTGAACAGGGCCCTGGTGAAGACTTTTGAGGAGATGGTACAGAATGTGTCGTCCCTAAACTTCCAGGTGGTGGATTCCCGCCCGGAGGGCCGGTTTCGGGGAACAGAGCTGGATCAAGGTAATGGAGGTGGGACTGGCACCTGCCCCAGAATGGGAGAATGTCAATACTAGACTGAGAGTAACAGCCCCTGACAGCCATCAAACAGGTTTTCCTAATGCACAGGCATGCCTCAGCCCAACTCATTGATTACCTTAAGGGATCCACAGTTGCACGTTCAGACCCCAGTGCCATCACAGAATGCTTTTGTTGCAGTTGGCTATAAAGCTGCAGGAGGAAATACCAGAAAAGGGCTGCAGTCATTTAGTTCCAGCATCTCCCATCCCACACCCTGCAGAAGTTTATCAAAATGCAAACATGGGAGGTGCGAGCTCCCAGGGGTTTGTTCAGGGTCCTATCTAAAACCAGCAGACACATAAAAACTATCACTATTCATACAGGCACCTCTCACCATAATGAGTGCACAAGCAAAAGCCAAGGTTTTAGGTAATACAGTAACCCAAGGGACATTCTCCTTATCAGTCTGAGTTCCAGCAAATAGAGAATTTGCTTGAGCTGATCTTTGTTCTTTGCTTATGTAAGAAAAGTCTGAAGCCTTTAGCGAATGTATGGGGTGTCAGCCTCTCTCTTTTAGGTGCTCCAAGTTACAGGAACAAAAACTGATTTTGTTACCTTGGTGAAACGCTGGACACCCAAGCAGCAGGGCTGGGAGAAGTCCTGTGCAGTGGGGACAGCAGGTACAGCAGTGTGCCTGGAATGAAATTGAAGTTGGTTAAAGGAACCCCTTGCTGTGTAATTTAAGCCTTGGTGTATCCCAGAATAACCTCCCTTCTGAAAAGGTATAAAGGAAACTTTCCTGACTGACCATTCAGGAGGCACTCTGGCAATCACACTCCCAGCACCAGAGATTTTAACTGCTGGGACCAAAGCCCCCTCTCAGCAGGCAGTTCCACTGAACTGATGGGTGCCCCACTTGACTACCTACACCCCCTGCACTCACACTCCGACCAGGTTTTCTTACCGTCTCGAATCTGGGTTTTCCTTAGCAGAGCCTCAAAAGTCTGGTTCCTTAAAGCAATTTATTAACAGTACAATAACACAGAAACAGCTTGAGCTCGTGCCTCCAAGCAGGGACCTAAACAAAGGAAGCACTGAACTTTTATACCCTCCCAATCTCTGTGTGACAAAGTCCTGGCTCTTTCTGCTGAGTCCTTGGCTCCTGCTGTGTGTCTCTGTCTGGTCACCTGGCTGTGCCACAGGTCCTGTGCCCTCTGTTATGCCAAGGTCAGCACCAGCTCCTGGCCTCCTGCCTGGGGCTCTCATGGCCCAGAGCCCAACCTGCAGCTGACAGTGGAGCTGCACACTTGAGCTACCAGCACTGAATGTGTTCTTCAACAAGGGAATCACAGAAATGGTTGGAAAAGAAAGAGTTTTTAGAAGAAAGCACAGCTGTTGGGTCTAAGCAGAGCCCACCCTGCTGGTATGTGCAGAGGGTTTCTGTGGTCCCCAGGCTGTGCTGTCCTGCTGCCCCACAGGTTGTCATTCTGTCCTGGCTGTTCACATGTGTGTGTGTTGCTGTACAGCCAGCTAGTGTGACATGTCCTGAAGTACATTCCTGCATCCAGACTTCAGGAGCATTTGGCTGTAAATGACTGTACATGTGGGTGGCCTAGGTGTCTACAGGGAGCCCTTCAACACATTTGACCTGCAGAAAGACAATGTGGAACATGGGAGAGGTAATGGGAGTGATGGAGGAGACTGTGGCTGGGGAAAGTTAGGCTTATCACTCATTCTATTTCTTCTCCTACAACAGCCCATCAAAGTGAAGGTTGAATTTTAACCTCAAGATGTGACTAAAATGCTCCTTGCTTCTTGCTGGGAGCTGGTAGATTTTGCATTCTTTCCCAAGGTGAGAGTTGTCACCAGATGACAAATACCGCAGACCCAACAACATCTTCAAAACAGATTTTTCCTTTGAAATGAGTCAGCATGGAACAGCTTATTTGTGGTGGTCCAGTTTTGCCTCCCACAGCAGATCCAGCAGGATAAGCACTCCAGCTGCAGCTGCTCATTCCACAGGAGCTTGACAGCTCTCTGAACCAGGCTAGCCAGTAGCAGCACATCAGCCAGCAGTGGGTAAAAGACAGTGCTTACACCTAAAAGAGCAATTTGAAATCAATGCTGATTAATTGGAGGGGTCATCCAATTAGGGAGGACACAATTTAGAGAAGACTAATGGTCTTCAGGTTAAGGAACTTGCTGCCTTCTCAGGTGATTTCAGTTTAATTATTGCTTCAGTTCTTGACTTCCTAATTAAGTCAATTAATCTCTCCTGTTCTGTGAACTTCATCTCTAGAAGAGGCTAATTGCAGCTGACTCTTTTGCCTCTTTAGTTTTTCAGTTCTTTGTGGTAAGAATTAGTTGAACCTGTTTTACTTTTATCCTTGCTGGGATTTAGACATCTGTACTGGTTAAGATAAGCCATAACATAGTATTAATTTTTATTTGGTGGGAGAGGTTCACCAAAGTTGCCAGAGTGGAAAAAAGTGGACATCGGACATCTCGGCCATGTCTCATAGGTCTTAAATGCAGGTATTGCTTTGGATGAAAAGCTTGGATGTTCATGCAGAGTGTGCAGCAGAAGCCTGGCAGATGTGCAGCCCTGACCTATCCACTGAGTAGTTGGAGGTGTCCCTGCACAGTGCTCTGTTTCTGCAGGAACTAGCTGTCCAGGGCTGATGATAAAAATAATTACATGATGGTTGCCAGTGCTGATCCTCTCTGGCTGTTGGGCGCTGAAAACTGATGAACAAGAATTATAGTTAACCAAATGCATACAGAAAAGTCGTGAATTTTTGAATTCTTTTGCAGACATCTGAGAAAAGAGGCCAAAGTTTCCAGGCTCTATCATCTAAAAAAAGAGAGCAATAATGAGTTTACAGGTATTTTTCTTCTCATTCTCAGCCCTGAAGTAGATCTTGTCTCCCTTCTGCATATAGAACTCTTCAGATTTTGCCTATTTTCCCAGCTCTCCATCCTGCCCCAAACATAAAGCTTTTTCTAATCTTGAATGTTTAGTGGGAATGAGAATGAAATGTACATTTTTCTTTCCTCTCTCCTCCAAGATGATTCTGCAGCTGGGAGTGGACTGGCTTTGCTTTGATCATGTAATAATACTTGGGGCACAGGAATGGAGAGTGAGAGACTTTATCAAAGTCTGTTTCAACCCACAGGAACCTACGAGGACTTTCAGGGAGCTGGCCAGGACCAAGCTTAAAGTGTTTCTTACGATGTGTTCACGGTAGGTTAGACAAGATCAGTAATTGTCTCTTCTAAGACATACCATTTGAATGGAAGAGAGAGATAAACAAGGAGACAACAGAGGAGGAGGCATTTGGAAAGGAACTATCTGCAGCCAGCACACTCCAAAGCCACAGGGAGTTAAATATGGGCTGAGCGAATCTTTTGTCTTTTTGACATTAAGAAATTCCATCTGGAGCTTTCATCGCAAAGGGAAGGCTAGAGAGGAGGGGCTATGGTCTTAGATAAATAGCCAACAATAAAAACAATATGTAAGCAGAGAATCTAACAGATGTGGAAAAGGGGATTAAGTGGTGAAGAAGATAACATATTACAAGTTATAAATTGTGAGGAGGGATTGCCAGACACCAAGCTGAGTGAGACTTGGCAAAAGGAATTAAATAACAAAATCTTCTGGAACAGAGTGAACAAAAGAGAACAAGGAGAGAAAGAATAAATAAGGTTGCCGTGCAGTTAGCAGGGGTTCCAGGTGGAAGATTATTTGTGTGTGGTCTCATCGTTATACTAAGCCCTGAGTCTGTGCTACCATGTTTTCTTCTCTTCTAAAGATAATTCTGCAGAGCAGGGAGAGGGCTAACTGAAAGGTATTCCCATGCTCAGATCAGTAAGGCAGATGACCTCGATCTTAAATATGTTTCAAAAATCAGTCATGTGACATTGGAACTTCATGAGGAGAGAATTTGATACATTTATTCAAAGCATGGTTCTATGGGACAGAAACAATTGCAAACTTCATATTTAGAATAGTTATACAGCACAACCTAGGCAGCTGCTGGTCTTCTAACATGGACAGACTGGGAAGCTTTCAAGAAACTCGTCAAGAAAAAATATTTTAAACAAAGGCAAAATTGAGTAAAATATGTTGGTAGACTTGCACTTCACCCAAGGGCTTTATTTCCTTGCTAACAGAATTGGTTGGCCAGATAAGAGGAACGGAAACATTCATCTCTGGAAGTAATGTCTGATCTTTTCTTCCAGCCATTGGAAGCACCTACGAGGTAGAGTTGTGCCACTTTATTAATGCTTTGGGCATAACATTAGAGGGGCATTTATTAGGTCAACATGAGGAGAGGGCAAATAGCACAAGTATTGTTAGATTTTAAAGACTGACTGAAAAGGAGATAAGTGTACTGAAAGAAGATCTGTGGCTGGAAGTTGCCAGCATGGTCCCATCATTAAGCTTATGTGTTTTGTTTTGTATTTTCCGAATCACTGAGGCTTTGAAAATAGGGAGTTGTTACTGAAATGTGCTGTGGCACAGCCATAGGAAGGTCTAAATGATCACATGGGGGAGTATTATGTGAAGTGCCTCCTGCAGATGTATGAGTGACAGGAAGTATAACACTACAGAAAGCAACTTTAAATGCTTAGTAGCCCAAAACACTGAACTGCTTGTGTTTTTCCTACAAGCCAATAACCCACATTTGGAAGCAATAGAAGAGGGTAAGACTCAGATGAATTAGTTGGGTGCAGGAACATCACATGTGATTTAACCTTGGCAACTCCTGTCTGCCAACTGTGACAGTAGGAAATGCCACTTCTTTGTCCAGAAGCCTGCTGGACACCTAGAGCTGTTTCTAGGGTGGCCAAGACAGAGCAAAGTATATCTAATTGGCTCTTACTGGGTTTAGGCTAAGGATATGAGGTTGTTGGGAGTGCTGAGGGCTTGTCATGAGTCTGTTGGAGCAATAGCAGAAGGGCAGAAAAACTATTTTGGCCATAGGGCAATGCTAGCTCAAGGATAAATGATGTATGGACTGACTGTGATGATCTGGACACTAGCAAATAATGTTCCTCCTCACATGAGCCAGGAGGTGCTTTAGTGGGAAGTTTCATGACAAGAATCCAAACTGTTTCTGAGATGGATGCTTTTTTGAAAGGCAGCTTATAAAATGATTGCTGAGGTAGCTGGGGCTCGGGCTCTGTAGTCCTAGGGTTCCTTCCTGGAGTTTCTGATGGTGACTGCGTGAATCTGGTGTGGAGTGTCCTCTGTTTCATATGGGACAGGAGCAAATGTATCCTCTGCCCTGTTCAGATTCCAGGTGCATCCAGTCTTGCCTTCCAGTCCTATGTTTCTCTGCTCTTGACCTAGCAGAGAGAGATTATAAAGCTTCCTCAGCCACTTGAGAGCACTTCTTAGGCAGTCCAAGTGATTGTGGTTGTGCAGTTTCAGCTCTTTTTCTCAGCTGAACACCCACATATGTGCATAAATGCAGTTTCTACAGAATTCCCCATCTTTCACCCACAGAGTGAAACACTGATCTCTGACTCCAGCAGACTGTTGAATCCCTGGAGCAATAAAGTCTCCCTATAGATCAAAATCGAAACTGCTCTAAAATGAGCGGTTTTTTTCAGATCTGCTCAGCTCCTACCTGAAGAGTTGTGTAAGGGGGGTGAATTCTCAGTCTCCAGTAAGAGAGGGGTACAAACCTATTTTAAGGTATGTGAACAGTCTAGAGAAGTGATAATGATCATGGTGCCTGGGACACCTAGAAAGTGAATCGATGGCCCAGCAAGCCTCTTTGAGCAAGAGTTCCCTTTTAGTTCATCCTCTGGGACTTCCTTATCTCAGTACCTTTCCCAGTGCCCTAGGATGGCTCACAGATTTTTCTGTATTGTGATCACCAGTACTGCAGCAGAGCCTTGCAGAAATCCTTTGCTGAAAGCATCCTTTTCCATTTACTCTGTGGGAAAGTGGTAGCCTAACCCAGGCATGTAAGAGGCTTCAATAAGCAGCTTTGCAGTTTGAGAACTATATACAAGGTTTGCTCAGTTTTTGCTTCATTTTTTATTTCCTCTCTGTCATACAGATACTGTGTTGATGAGTGAGTTTTGCAGTTCTGTGTACTGAAGTGATAAGCTGTTGTCTTCTGGAACTGGAAAAAATGTGGTGAAACCATCAGTCCAAAACACTGCCTCTTTCATTTTTTCTTTTCCTTTTTAAATGTTAGTCCCTGCAGAAGTCAGCAGTTTTTCTCCCAACTTCTCTCAGTAATGCTAAACATTTCTGAAGGATGCATGAGGTGACTCCTAGACAACTGTGCTGTATTTTTAATGCCCCCGGGGAGGATTAATCAAGAGACAAAGAGGGTCCATCTGGAACAGGAAGAGAACTTGTGAAGCTGACTCAGGGCAGCTTTGATTGTCTTTAGGCTCTGTCTTTGTTCAGCAGATCAAGAATTCATTTCAATTCCGTGCCAAAGCCATTTTCCCCTTATATCTCACTATGTCATGTTACCACTCTGCATAGTGATGAAACTGCAGTGTCATTATGTATGATGTCAGCCTCTGTCTAGGTATACTTTAATCATTTGACTGTAACAAAGTCAAATGATTAAACTGCCCCAATCACTCCCATCTCCCAAGACCAGTTATCCCAATGGTTTGGGCAAGCAGAAAGCTGCCAGTGAAACAGGTAACTATTCATGTGATTTTTTTTTTGGATCTGTCTCATTAGAAGTTCAAACCTAGCAAGGAAACATTCCCTGAAACACATTTTCAGTGTAATATATAATGGTTTTGGCTCCAGTGAAGCTTGATCCAAAGCCTCTCAAAATGATTGGAAAAGCTTCCATTATTAAGCCTTAAGAGTCTGAATTTCAAGGGTGTGATGCCAACCTTGTCCATCGTATTATTATATCTGCAACTCTCTAAAGACCTTCTTTTGACGTGCAGTTTTGAACTTGCCTGAAGTGGTCAGATACACCAGCAGAAAAACAGAACCTGTGCTGATTTCATCCATGGAGTAGATAAGAAGTGATACAAAATTTAAATTTTGACTTCTCTGACCTCATTGTTCCAGGATGGCTGCCTCAGAAGTGATGTGGCTTTACTTTAAGGTTGCTTTATGATTTCTTATTTATTTTTCTGAAATATGACTTTAAGGTGATGCAGAAATAAAGTGAACAGATAACCACTTTCACAAATTCCACATACTGTCGACATTTCCTGCTTCTGAAAACTACAGTGTGTCACTATACACTGATGACATATCTGGGGAAGGCTGGAAATGCATTGCTTTATTCCTCTTATCACAGGTGCCCTAATGCCTTTGTTAAGGCATTTTCTGTGGAAGTTCTTTGATTCCTGTCGTGTCTAGGGCTTCTTCAGATTTCTGCATCTCATTGCTTTCAGTGAGGAAATAGTTTGCTTAATATTGAAGTTTTGACTTCAACGAAGTTGAATAATATTTGTCCTCTTCTTTTTAGCCTAATACCACTTTGCATCTTCACAATCAAGGACAAATGATGGAACCAAATTAGTCTTTTGGAGGGAGGAGACTGTCTGCAGTGCTGTCTCTAATGTCTCTTGTGGGTGTCTTTCATCACCTATGTTAATGTGTCCTTGCTCACGTTTCATTTTCTGATTCACTCTTGCAGGGTTGGAATCTGGCCACATCCCTGGTGCTGTGAACATACCCTTCCACTCATTCCTATCAGAAACTGGGCATGAGAAAAGTATTGAGGAGATCCAGGAAATATTCCGTGAGAAGAAAGTGGATCTCTCGAAGCCGCTGACGGCCACCTGCCGCAAGGGCGTCACGGCGTGCCAGATTGCCCTGGCAGCCTTCCTGTGTGGCAAGCGCGACGTGGCCGTGTACGACGGCTCCTGGTCCGAGTGGTTCCATCGAGCCCCTCCGCACTACAAAGTCTCCGAGTTGAAGCGCCGCAAGGCCTAGAGGGAGGGCTGGGTCTGGGCTAACACGGTCTAGCAGCTGTCTCCAGCCCAGAGTGAAGCAAAAGGGAGGAGGTAGAAATAAAGAAAAAAAACAGTTTATTTAGATTTTTCCAATTTTTTTTAAGAATTATCGTTAGGTTTCTATTGAACTTTTGATTTTTGACAATTAATAAAATCTTAGATGATGCATCTGTGAGTATTTCTAATTCTCTACTGTTACCTATGACCTGCTTGTGTTCGGTGGGAAAAGCAGCTCTGCAGCATGAAAGAGAATTACACTCTGTGCCTGAAGACCTGCAGAAATTCCAGTGGCCTGGTGAAAGATCAGGAGCAGAATGAATGCAAAGTGCTAAAATACAGCACTGGGTATTGAACAAGGGAGGGCCAAACTGTGGTTCTGTCATTGACTCTATGGAAGACTTCTTGCCAGCTCACCATCTTCCCATTTGGAATGTGGAAAATGGGGGTACCTCCCATATGGCAACTGGACTCAACCCGCAGGCGGGTGTGCTGCTTCCCTGGGGTTAGGGACATAAAAAAGAAATGTATGGTATCAACTGATATGGCCCGCTGATTAGTACCCTCTACTGCTGTTCCAGGTAGGCAGCAGCAAGGTCCCAGTAAGAAGGCTGAGGTCAGAGAGCTCATGTTCAGCTTTAGCATTTGGAGATGCTAAAAGATCCATTTCTACTGAAATACAGTCTTGTTGATTATCATGACTATGTTAGGAAAGTCTCCATGAAATCCTTTATGTGTGATGAGAACTTTTGGGCACAGGTACTTCATAAAACATGAGCCTTTTACTCTGCTCCTTGTGTGTTTTTCTATCAGCAAGGATGACCCTTCTCTACACTCTGTGAAACTCCATGTTTCCCATGGAGCTGGAGCCCACAGCTCATAGAGGGAGGGAGCATTGTTCCCTAGCAACCATCTCTATTCCTCAGTCTTCATCCCACCTCCATACCTGGACTTGAGCAGGACCTGCCTGCTTCTACAAACCACCAGTCACCACACCAGGATCATGGACCAGGTGAGAGAGGTGGTTATGGAAGAGGCTTTGCCTCTTAGTTAATCATAGATACTTGGGATTTTTTTATTCAGTTAAAAAAAAGAAGAGAGAGAAATGTTCTGTTCACATCCATGGGGCTCCTCAGGTTTGGAAAGTCACTGAAACCTCCTCACACTTTGGAGACCCAGTCAAACGTGGAAGGCCTGTGAGACCACTCTTGGCCATGTCTGCTGGCTGAGAGTGGCCAGTTCCCACACCTGTCTAAGGAGGTTTTCTGCCTGGGAAGAACAGCTCCCTCTTTCCTCAAAGGCTGCATGTCAGGAAAGTCAGTGTTAGGCTATGCAAAACATTTCATTCAGAAAGAAAGATCACGTTTAACCCTTTTTAGCTCTTTGATCAAGATACATCTTTTCTGATTGGTTGCCTGTTGTCCCTCACAGAATTGGTTTAGCAAAGCAATAAGTAGACATACTTCTGTGGTTTCTGTTATCCAGGAGGTTGGTGAAATGGCCTTGAAGTCCTTCTTGGCCTCAAGATGGATTCTCTGAGTGCTTGGATTTTGGACCTTCAGGGTCAGAAATAAAATGAAAAATAACAATCACATGTAGTTGCAGTGTTTTTATAATAACAGTGACAACAACGTCATATACAATTACAAACTAGAAAGTAGGAACTGTTGCAGGCTTTGGTGTCATTTTGTCTGAGAGGAACTGGGGGAATTATTGATGAAAGGGATTTGGGAAAGGAACACATTGCCTCATTACACAGAAATTCTGCTTTGTTGGAAGAAATGGGAGAGGAGGAATTTCTACATCAGCAGACTGGAAAGTTCTTCCTACTGAATATAGTAATAATAACAAACAGACATGTTTTTGTTTTAAGTAGGAGGTGGGAGTTAGCACAGCAGTTTATTTAGCAGCAGCTTCCTGCACTTTGATCATGTGTAAGTGTATGGCTCTTCTTTAAAAAGAAAGAAGAGTGATAGAGAAAAGAAGCAGATCATTCCCTGTGAGTCAGGACTGGCTTCCTCTCCTCATGTCTTGTGGCTCTGTTCTTTTTGTGGGAGAGGTTCTGCAGAGCATGCAGCACTGACTCCTGGAGTTTGGCTGATAGGGTAACTTCAGCTTTGGGATTCCAATACTGTGTTAGACTCGGTGCTGCAAAGACCTGTCTCAGTGTAAAACCCAAGCTGCTGCTGATCCAGGGCAGCCCTGGGGGAGCACTAGGTTTCCTATCCCATGGGCTGGCACCTTCATTCCCACAACTGCCTCAAGAGCAGAAGGGAAGCCCCGAGTCATGTCCTGAGCTAATCTGACGAATCCAAACATACATTCCTACCTGATCCAGATCCCATTTGTCCTGCTAGCGCCAGCAGGCTCACAATGACTGTATTCCACTGCTGTGGTGGTACCAGTTGTTGGTTTCTCGGGGTCTGGATTGAAGGCACATGAGACAGTAGTTCATGTTCGGGCTCAGGTGTTTATTATTTCTTATCAGTAAAACAGTCTCACGACTGTGAGTTCAGCAGCTTTTCACTAGAAAGCACAAAATGGCTAACAATCTCTTGTTACAAGGTCTTTTAAGACTAAGCTATCCAATTAAGAACTGACACCTGGATTATTTTCCTTTTTAACCCAATAACTCATCCCACAGAGCCCACAATGTGGACTTCTCTGCCCAATTACAAGATGCTACCCAACCCATGGAGATGGAAGAAGCAGCATGAAGAAGAAACCCAGAATGACACTCTGTCATTCTCCATCTTGCTTCCATCCACAACACACTAAAAATCCCAAAACCTAAATTTCTCACCAAGTGATACACCTACACTACTCTCTTTAATCTATTTCACACTTTTGTGGATTCTAGTCCATCTTGAAGTCTAGGAAACTTTCTCCATGAATGAGGGTCAAAGTCAGTGCTCCCCTGGGGGTCAGGGCACCCCAGAGCTGACAGAGAAATATTCCCGATGCCCTGGGTTTCCACACACCTCTATGGGCCAGGGCTTTGGTTTTAACTTGTCCCAGCGTTTGCATGGGCTAAACCTACCAAGTCCTCCTGGGATGAGGAACATGCCCAACAAGCAGGACATGACAGGCTTACACAGATGCTCCCTCCGCCCAAAAGGCTCTTCCCGTCCTAGTTGTCCCTTGCAAAAGCAAGGCCTACAGAAGTTGCTAAGGGATACTCAAGGACAGACCCAGGTCCCAGGGATTAGTCATAGCTGAAAGAGCTGTGCAGGGGTGGAAATGCCAAGAGTTTGCTGCACTTTGGGAAAGTGGATTGACAGTTTCCCTGTTGTTTGTATTTCCAGAAACATCAAGCTCAGGACAATGCAGCATTAGAAACAGGATGCAAAGGACCCAACGGCTGTACTGAAATGACAAAAAACTCCTTGATCTGGGCATGTCTTTCAGATTACCAGCAGCTGGATTACAATTTGAGAGTAAATCTCTTCCAAGGTGAGGGGACACACTGCCTACCCCTGACCTTCAAAGCTGGTTCTATCTATGCTTTGCCAGGGCTCAGGCAGCCACATTGCTGTGGGTAGAGATCTGACCATAGGTAATACTTACTTTCCCTTCGTATTCCTTCTATCCACAGTCACTGATTTTCCAGGCTGTTGTACCTGAGGAACTGAAATCTTGACACTCCTATTTTATATATTCTACCCATTTCCTTTCTTTCACTTTTTTTCCCCCCACAGCGTGAAAAGTGAACACGAATCACAACCCCTGTCATCCTGTCCAGAGTTGTCCAAATGGACACCATTTGCATTTGTCCAAATGGACACCAATGTTCCCTGCCATCTCTAGTTACTAGTTACTTCCTGTTCAGTGTCAACGTAATTTCTCTTCCAGACCTTTAGAAATGTGGAGCTCTGAAATATCTTTCCTTAACCTCTGTTTCCAAGGTTCCCCAGGATCCCTGCATCTAAGCAAATATTGGAAACTGAGCATTCATCCAAGAAATTCTGAAATAATTGTCACTGGTCCTAGTTTCCCAAGTACCAGCATAAGGCAGATTCCTTTTCCTTACACAGTATGTTCCATGACAAGACCTTGCTGGGTATTGAGGTCTGCATCGTCCTGGGTTTGTGTGGTCACACAGAAAAGAAGGACATAATTCAAAATCTATATTGTCAAGACAAAGGTGTGATTAAAAGGAAGGTGAAGAGGAAAGGGTTAGAGATTAAAATAAAGCCCCCTTGTGGCTAGAAGTAAAGAGGGGACAAAAAGAGAAGTCACAGTTGGCAACTCTTTGTTAAGTAATGTGGCAGAAAATGAGATCAAAAGGCCTGGAGCAGTAAGATGGTAGGGGTTTTTTGGAGTTGTGCTGCTGGTTGCTGCTAGGAAGCTAGTCACATGGATGAGGAGAATCGACAGGCACTTGAATGAAGACAGGGCACTGGGATACAAAAAAGATGATACCTTGCAGCATCCTCTTTGTGCATCTCATACTTGAGGATGAAAAGCAGATAAATTGGCAAATACAAGCAACCTCCTGGGTGATGATGCTGAAGCTATTTTCCAGCACCCAGCCTCGGACCTGATCGAAGGTACTGCAGTCAACACATTCCTTTTCTTCAGCCCTGGCAACTGCTGGCATTGCTCCCCTGCTCAAATCCAGGACTGCAGTGGGGTGATTTCTTCATACAATTCCTTATTTGCTGTTCCTTACAGGTGGCCCACTGAAGATCCAAAGCTTGATGAGAGATTCCTACACCCCTGACATATTTCAGAAGGCAGCCATAGATCCCAGACATTGGCATGGAAAGAGAATTAGTGAGCTAGGTATGACTTCTGCCAGGAAAAGTACATTGCTGAAATCCTGAGATGGGTGCTGCTTCTGCCAAGGACAAAGGATGAATTGGGCAGATGCGCAAGGGGAGTAGAAACTGGCATTTTAACAAGAAAGAAGCTCTACAGCTAGAATAATCCTTGGGATATGATAGCACTAGGAGGGAAGCTGTAACTGAACTACAATTTCCCTTCTTTACAGGGAGATGGTATGAGAAGTATTTCCTAGAACTTAACGTGCAGAAAGAAATGAAGAAGAAACATGGAAGCAATAAAAAAGACGATTCCTAGAAGATAAAGGTTGAAGACTGGAGTGCATTCAATGAGTCTTTTTCTTCTACCATCTAATAAACCTGCCTGTGAAACCAGAACCCATTGCCTGCTAGCTCGCAACAGCAGATTTGTTCCCAGTGCTTCCTTCCCTCTCTATTGAAGTGTTTCTGGGGAGAGCAGTGTGAGATAAATCTGAATATGCAAACAAGAAAAAAATCACTTTGTTGTTTCCACCACTGGTATGGTGGGAAGGATTAGTGTGTGAGGTCCATACCCTTGCAGAAGAATGTGGTGTTGAGAGGAGCCCACACAGAAATTCACCTGCTCAACATGTAAGCTGGAGCAGGACCTGTGAGTGGTGTTAAGAGGGCAGTGGTGGAAGGGGTGTGTGTTTGTGAGCAAACCCATCTTTGCAAGAAGGTTTATGACACTTTGACAGCTACCCCAGCAGTCCAGAGAGTACAGAGGATGCACTGGGATCCAACCAGGGTTGTCCCAGCAGCAGAAATGTGCTAAAGCAAATGGAAATTCACCTGAGAAGAGGCAGCATCAGGCTGTTTGTGAAAGCTCATGCTATTTACAGGCCAAGCCAGTGAAAATAAAACCAAAGAAACAACAGGTTATTCCACCTAAAGGGAACAGGAAAGCTGCAAGAAGCCTCAGGACTCACTCCTCCAATGCACAAATCACCCCACAACGTGCATGTTCCCTTACTGAAGCTCTCATAAGCCCCACTTGCCCCTGACAGACATTTACCTAGCTCAGAGGTAAGGGGCTCTCAGAGAGAAGCACATGCATCCAGGTCCATTCTGTTCAACCTGCAGTTCAGGAGTGTATCTGGGCTCTAAGTAAGGACCACCCAAGGGTTGAATGATGCAGGATATGCAGGGTCTTTAATGCTTCCTGATGTGTTTTTCTCACAAATGTAATGGTCTTTATTGCAGACTCTGCCTTCCAGCTCCAAAGTGTAGCAATTTGGTGCAGCAATCACAAAGTACATTTCTGGGAATAGCAATGCCCTGTTCTTCCCCATCTGGTCCTAAGCTCTCACCATTGTGGAAGATTGATGCTTTGCTCAATAACATGAACTGTTTCAGGACAGAATTAGGATTATTACTTCACCATTGGCTGGTGATTAGATAACAGTATGCTGACTTTGTTAAAGTAGTGAAGAAGGTTAAAATTTAACTAATATGATAATCAAGTGATAATCATTTTCCACCACCAATAATTAACCGAATATTTCCAGGCAGATGTCCAAGTCTTTCCAATTAAGGAGACTGACCAAATTGCAGCTTGTAGAAACCTCCCTGTGGGTTTGCTTTGTACATCAGTACTGAGTGGCTGCTGTCTGAGCACACACCACTCTGACCTCCCCTGAACAACACAGCTCTGTAGGAACAGCTGGTTCTCTGTGTTGCACCCAGCACTGATGGCCAATATAACTCCAGGTACATAATGAACACTCTCTTCTGAGACCACAGCAGGTCCTAGTCCGGAAAACATGGAGCTGAACAGAAATCTACTGATGTTTTTTGGCATATTGGAAGCAGGCAGTTCACGGCAGAGTCAGCTAATAGGGAACACATAATGTGGATGAATCCACGCATAGATGTAAAATTTGTTCCTACTAGACATTAAAAATGCCTACTAGCCATTAGAAATGGACACTAGGGCAAGCAGGCAGATTGCAGGATTATGGTTCAGCTGGAAGCAAATACCCTTTTACTATTCATGAAGGGCTCATTAAGAGAATAGCTCAGAAGAGAAATGGACTGAAAGGTACTGTTGGTGCACCACTGGGCACAAAATGGGGTATTTGCCTCTTGCAGTGGAATGAAGGCACTGTGTACACCTTTCACAAATGAAAATATTTTATAAGCACTTAAATAGTATAAAATACTTGGTGTTGTATAATGCACTCAAATGGGTGACAGCCATTTGATGACAAATGAACATACCTGTGTCAATCCCCCTTCATCTTCTTTGCTTTGCCAAATGGTACAGGTCAGCCAGGAAAAACCACTTTCAGAAAGGTAACACATGAAAGCTGCAGAGATAACTGAGATTATAGTTCTCAGTAAGGCAGCACAGCCACTGGGGACAATCAATACCTGAAGTCTTTGAGTGCTGCACAGACTAATTTAGCCACAAACTTGGCAAGGAGCATTTTCCTGTGTGGCACTTTGTGTTTTAGAGTATTTTGGATATCCAAACACATGTATGGAAAGCCAGCCTTAGAATTTCCAGGTACCATCTCATATGCAGTTAGACAAGAACAGAGTTAAAATAAATGCTCACGCTCACTGCAGCTGAAATCTCCCTTCTATCCATTCTTCAGCTCTCAACAGTTCATTCCTTCTTGCTTGTTGAGTGCTGGTGGTGGCACTTCCTTGCCCATGCTGTGAACTGAGTCAAATTGATAAGCCAGGAGAAAATCAATACAGAAGGAAAAACAAAACAAAACAGAAGTTAACAGGTTAACCAATTAAAATTTCTAAGCTAAGGACCTTGTTGCAGACAAGGCAATGAGTGATGGGATATGCAGATGTGGGGAAAGAGGAGTAGAAGGAGAATGGAGGTGGAAATGGCCTTTCACTGCCTTTTTTACGCAGCAAGAAATTAGTTTGCCTCCACTGTATTGTCTCACAGCATGCAGTGCTTTGCAACGCACGTAGCCCATATTGAAGTGACTTTACAGGGTCTGATCCATGGGTGGCAGCTCTGAGCCAGTGTTTTTATCTGACAACTCAGAAATTGGAAAAAAATGAGTTCTTCTCTGGTTTAGCTAAACCATTCACTGAAATTGCTATTAAAGAACTGTTTAGGTCACCTCTAAACAGTCAGTGCACTTGGAATATAATCAGACTACAAGGACTTGAAGTAGAAGAAACTGCTTTCACCCCAGCTTCTGCAGCATTCTCCTCTCAACTTTTTCTAGCTGTAATGGCTACTTCCCAGTTCAGGTTTATGCATGACTGCAGTTAAAGCACAGGTCATTTTTCAGGATATCATTTTCAATAAATATTTCCTATTATCCAAACAATATTTTATTTTTCTTTTCATTTAACCCTTTCACCTCTGCCTATCCCATGCTTTCCTGAATGATTCCAACATTTAGTATCTCCATTGTGAATAACTTTGTATGGTTCATATAGAGAGATGGTAACAACTGTAAGAACAGAAGACAGACACTGCAAAATCTTCAGCCAGCTATTCGATTCAATCCTTTGTGCTGTAAACTTGCACAGAAGTAAAACTCAAATTTAGAGCTCCATCTATCCTGAAGTAAGCCCAGTATTCCTAAAAGAATGGAGACTTACTGCTGATCCTGCCTATAATGGGATCAAAGAGAAATCCAGCACTGCTTCAAGTGACAAGAGATCACAACAAAAAGGGAGCAGGTGAATTGACTTCAGTGGATTTCACTCTCAGGCACTGAGTTTAAAATACAATCATGTCTTACATTTGAAGGTTTTAAAAACTCTTATTCATCAAGAGAGAGTGGTGATTTGAGGGTTAGGAATTACCTGTGGTGCTCCACTTGATAGTGGTACAGCAAATGAACCAAGGAGCAAGAAAGGTATAGAGCAAAACCAAAACTCAAATGGTGTGTTCCTCAGGGTTCACTTTGTGTTTTCCTTGTCACAGACTCCTCTGTGACAGAGCCAGGGCTTCATGGATTGAGGCTGGAAGAGCAGTGACCCGGTATCAGGGGTGGGATCACTGTGCTTGGAAAAGGTACAAGAGGTTTAAGAACAACAGCTCCTTTCAGATGGAGAATAGGCTCTCTCAGTTTTGGGCAAAACAGGGGTGAGGGCTACATTAAAAAAATAAATAAATAAAAAATTTTAAAATGCAAGAAAAATATGCAAGAAGGTTCTATTGCTGATTTCAGTGAACAGGCCTAGAATTTTTATGCTGAGTTGCCATTTTATCCCTCTTAATAACATTCCTTTTCTTTTAAACCCTTGGATTCATTGCTTCTGAGCAGGAAAACTGATTATCCAAGCTCATTATGTGCCCAATTGAAATCATTTTCTTTTCCTATAACCCAAGAGCCTTGAACTAAAATTGATTAACTATTTTTAGAAAGAAGCTCTAGCTAAATCTGACTTCTTCCCCTGCCAATCACACCTATCAAGGGAGTGCAAAACAAGCCTATCTGAGTGCAGGTGCCTAGGAATTATGGCCTGTCCCTTTTACCAAATACATTAATTTAACTAAGAAAGAGGTGGGGTTGTTTGAGATCTTCCACCTTCTTGGACTAGAAGGTGGAGGGGAGAGGTAGCATTTTTGGAAAGAAAATGGGATAATAGTGGTTTTTTATTGTGAATTTTTGGTTTGGTTATCTAACACTCCTGCAGCTCCAGCAGGCTTTTCTGAATCTCAAGGCTGGCTACTTTCCTTTTTCAACAGCTTTGTTTAGGGTCTGAAGACCCTTGTGGTGTCTTCTTTGCCCCTGCTGGATGAAAAGCAGCAAAGGACTTGGCTGCTACTGACAGCTCTCTAGCTGGCAGCTCTCTGAGGTGTCAACTGCATACAGAGAGGAGATTGCCTAATGGGGTACACTGTCTTCCAGGAAGCCAGAAGGAACCTCTGGCCACATCTTTTGTACCTTCCTCAGAAGTTGCAAGCCTCAGACTTTTCTGTGACCCAAGAAGAGGTCAAGTGTCTACTGCAAACTACAAGTGTCCCAGTTCCGAGATATGAAAGCACAATTCAGCTTTTGAGAAAAATCTATGTTTGTCCTGTAAATGAAACAGGGGCAGGGGCCATTCTCTGGCTCTCTGGTAAAATGGCACAGGCTGGCTGCATCTGCAGACTTGCTGGTCTCCTTGGTCTCCCACAGAGCCTCTGCAGTGTAAAACACAGATAAAGTTCTGTGTCTCTTTTATTCAGCTCAAAGTGCCCGACACACTGTGTTACAGCTGTACTCTGAGTGAAAAAGGATGTGCTTTCTCAGCCTGGGTGCAAAGCCTGCTGGAATGCTGCTGAAGGACACTGCCTACAGCCTCACCCAGTGCAGCTGTGTCCATGTTGCCCAGTGGGAATTGTTGCTACCCTGTGCTGTCTCCCAAATGGTGCCAGGTTGTTATCTTGGAGAGCACTGGCTGGTGCAGCCAAAACCATGGCAGGGAGAGTGCTGACAACAAAATGGTGCAAGCAATTGCAAGGCAGTGTGTGATACTACATCCTGGCCCTGATTTATTTGGCACTAATAACTCAGGCAATGTGACTGCTAGCATCAGCATTTATGAAGCTCACGAGCCTTCAGGGATATTTTGCAGTCAGTTTTTCAAAATAAAGAGCCCTTGTCTCTTACAAGCACTGAGTGTGAAACTAGACAAAGGGAGATGACAGCAATTTCCAAGAAGCTGCAAACAACCCCAACTTTTCTTCACATGACTTACAAAAGTACAAATTAAAAAGACCTGACCCTCACTCCTAAGAGCCAGATAATTATCATGAGACCCAGGAGTCAATTTAATTTGTATCAGCTTCCCCGACTGCTCTGCAACCTAGGATATTTTCCCAAAGAGAGTGCTCTGGTCACCTTCCCCCTCTGTCTTTGAAGACATGATATAAATTTGAGGCATTGTGGACCATTTGGAGCTATTTCTGACCAGCCACACACTGGCTGGGACCAATGCAGCTGTTCTTTGTTTACATTCCACTTTCAAAGTCAGATTTTGCTTCAAGGAGCAGAAAGTATGTCATTTCTAAAGGATGAGGGGGTAAGGGACTATCTGTGTTTTCATGAGAGGGAAGTTTTGTTCAGGCAAGCTGGGAGGAATTCAGCCAACAAGATTTCCACTGCCTTCTATTGAAACCTATTTCCAAAGGAAATGCAGAATAAGAAAGGAAGCAGTTTTCTGTCCTCAGACTTCCATCCAGGGAGGTCAAGGACTGCAGCTGCAGTAATTCCTTACAATTTCCACAGGCGTTTAGAAGGTGACACGGGAGATAAATGGGTGAAAATGCTTTGTCCTCCCCATTGCAATGGGTGATACCCATGTGCAGCCTGCTCTTAGCCTATGGCTAGTAAGGAATTTAAGGATTAGATATTCAATAATAGAATCTGAGAATGTTTTAAATACTCAAGACTAGAAACAAAACTTAGTGGTTCACCTTTATCATTCTGAAACAAGTAGATATTTACCTCTGCCTCCACTATCAAGTCAAATTAGAAGTTGTGGTTTTCTTGATCATATCCATGGATGTGACACACCCAGGATATTGTGGAGTTCTGGAAGTCAGGGAGGTTTAGACCTTTGTGGGACCTTCAGGTCCATTTCTTTGTTCAGGACCGTTTATTTGTTCCTAGTTAATCAGAAGGAAAAAAAGCATGACTATCTCAGTAGGAGGCTGCTGCTCTGCCCTATGTGTGGTTGCTGAATCCTTCCCCACAGATACATTATTCTGTTTCTAAATCAATATTACATTATGCTGGCATACTCCTGTAATTCTTTAAGTGTCATGAATAAATTCTCTAGTATCAAACACTTCTGCTTTACTCTCTCTTTCTTTCCTCAAAGGAAGAGGCACTAAAAATAACTATTTTGGGTTAGTGGGTGTCTGGGCCCCAAGCACAACTTTTTCATGCCTTCCCTCAAAAGGGGTTTGGCTGCCTATGCTCAAGGCTGCCTAAACTGGAATCATCCTGGCTAAGGGTCTGCCCACCTTCACTCAGAAGGTGCTTGTAAATTCAGGCCCTTGCCTGTGCTATGGCACTGCCATATTTGTGCCTGGTGATGCTCATTGCTATTGTGATCCATGGGATTGACTTCCTAGCTTGACCTTAGGTCTGGCTACTGGATAGGGACTTCCTATGGGATCTGGATTGATTCTGGTCACTCTCACTGCTCTGCATTTCCTCTTACTGTGGGATCACACCAGTGTCATCACTCAGGTCAATGCCTTGCTGTCACCTTCAGCTCTCAGCTCACCTTCCCTCAGCATGCAAAGCTTGTGACTTCCACAGCAGCAGGCTTGGCATTTTACATGTATACACACATCTGTTAGGCTTGCTCACACCAGAGAATACAAAGCAGGGACACCAGAGAAATGCAACCAGCAGTTAGGACAGAGGTTTTGTGAGGACTGTGGGACTGCACAGCCCTGCAAACAGAAAATTATTTCCATGCAGACTGTGAAGTCCTTTATGCCTCAGGAACACTTCTGTGTTTTGAGACTTCAACCCACTGCAAATTGCTAACTTTTAGAATGTAATTCAATACTCTAGGGATTGTAAGAGCCACTTTCTCCATTGGCTTCACAGCTGTCAAGTCAATTCATGAATGAAATCTACAACTCTTTCTCAAAATTAAAACCAAGGTAATTTCTTCCTATTCTTATTTCATGTGTTTTCTTTCCTGCCAATCTCTTTGCTGTTTATCCCTCCATCTCCTCATTCACTACTATACTTTTTCTCTTTCCCCTATCTCTTCTTGATTCTCTGTTCCCTCATCTCTCTTATACTCTCCAATCTGACTGTTCTGTTTTCTTCTTGAAAGGAAGCAGAAGTAGCAACAAGATAGTGCAAGAGATATCTAGTATATCTGGGAGGAAACATAAGTCAAGCAAACACATACAGCTTCTGTTTTTCTCACAGATTTTGTTCTGCAGAAATAATTTCAACATAGCTATGCTCTTTCTGACATAAGGAAGAACCAGCCTTCTTTGCCAGTCTGATTAGTTATTATCACCACTGTCTCTAGTGTAACACAATATTCTCCACTCAAGTGCAATTTTTAGCAAGTCCTGCTACAATGTGTCTGTGTGCTCTCACAGCAAAAGCAGGGGACAGTGATTGAAAAGCTAATGAAACCAGATGGATTAGCATGCTCTGCTTCCTCTTCTTCCTCATCCTGTAGAGAACCAGCTTCCTCCCTAGTCTGGACCTAACACTGGTGTCTGCAAGCTGGATACTGTGCTAGCTGCAAAACCAGCCCACGTCTTTTTGCCCAGCTCCATCTCTTAGGTTCATCAACAAAACCTCTTCAGGCCCTTTGCAGGACACCAGCCAGGAACTTTGTTTTTACAGCAGTTATTAAAGCTCAGAGTCACACTCATGATTTGATGAGCCTGAGAACACTCCACCCATGTGCCAGCTGTAAGAGATGTAGTCATTGTAGGGTCATATTGTAGTCCCTGTAGGGTCTTCACTGGGAAGCTTCCTGAATGGAAATGGATCAGGCTGAAGAACACAGTGGGAAATGGTGAAATGAACAAGGACTGGAGAAGGCAGAGACACAGAAGGTGCTGAGTGATGAGAACTGCTGGGAATATCCATGGTACTGATCTATGTCAAGACTGGCTCTTCATGGGAAAGTGGCAAGAAGTCTCCAACATCAGTTGCTGCTCTTAGAACAGGCTGGACTCTGCCTTTTATCAGAATTTCATCTGAGCCTTAGAACTGAAATGGTCTCAACTGTTTGACTCTGCTTGTTTGTAAATCAAAACGATCATGCAAGAAAAGTAAGACTGGCCTACAACCCGTGCAGGAAAGTTGGAATTGTTTTCTCATCGGTAAAATTAATTTTCAATAAATATACTAATTCAAAAGATAGGTCTAAAGGGTTACGCTTGATGTTTTTAAGCCTCATTAGGCTTCATGTCTTTGGATCAAAAGGGCCTCATAACACTTGCTAAAACTGCAAATACATCTTTCCCACTCTCTCCCCTCAAAAGGAATCACAGCCATTCTGACACAGTGAACTGTCATCTAAGACTTGTGATGGTACCTTTGTGTCTCTTCCTGAACTGCAGAGGCCTGATGCTCCATGAAACCCCAACACAGATGGAAGGCTGGTCAAGCAAGTGTGAGTATAACACAGAAAGCCTAAAAGAGCAGTTCTCCCCAGTGAGGAACCTGTTGTTAGAGGAAATGAGAGTACCAACACCAACTGGGTAATGCTGAATGGGAATTTATTTAGCTGAGCACTCACATCAGTATCAGTGTCCTAGGATAAGCATAATTCTGACTCCTGGTAATTCTCTGCATAGTTTTGCAAAAAGCAAGGGTCCAAGCTGAATGAGAGGACCCTCAGGACCTAAGAACTGTAGTGTTGACTTCTGTACCCCTAACAAGAGAAGGAATGTGTCAGACATTTAGAAATACAACTAAGAACATAGTTACAGATTTTTTAAAAGCCAAATGCTCTCAGCAATCCACTGCTCTTTTAGCAGTCAAGAGAAATCTCATTAAAAAGTCAGCAAGGGCAAGATATGAGTGAGTGATTTATTGTTTAAGGCAAAAAAACTAGATGCCTCATTAAGCAAGACATTCCATTTTGCCTTTGTGGGTTGTTTTTATTTGGTCAATACATTGCCATGCCCACCAAATAAGCCCACTTGCCTTAGCAAGAGTTCTGCCTCTAGCAAGTCATATGCAAAAGTGAGAGACACCCACTCTGTTTAGCTACAAAGTCACAGGAAGGAGAAAGCTTCCTGGCATGAAAAGCATATTTCAAAAACCTAGCAGCTGAAAACCTCGTGTCCCTTTATCAGTAAACAAACATATCTCAGGTGGATTTGCAGAGAACCCACTTTTCCTTTTTCTTTTGTGAAAAGCCTCCATGCAAGAGGGAGCTGAGTCTGTGTTGAGGAAAGGTCACTGTTAACCAAGAAAAATGAATGTGCTCTTCCCTGAGAATTCAAACTCCAAGAACGGAGTGGAAGTTGTCTCTGCTGTCATAAGAACTACTGGATCAGCTTGGTTGAGTGCTCTGTTTTTTTTAGAAACAGCAGCCAAAAGATGGCAAGGAATGATTTTGCCTTTCCTAGCAGCTCAAGGACAGCTTAACCTTGCAAGAAACACCTGTGCCTGAGCCAAGTCACTGTCAGTCCAAAAAGTCAAACAGGCTGCCAAGACTGGGTTGTTTCAGCCATTGTAGAGTTTCTGCTTGAGCGACCACAGAGTCCATGGTGTTCAGTACTGTGAATCATATGTCAGGCAAGGGATCTTCCCAGTTTGTGTTTACTTCTGGAAATATCAGGGTGCAATGATGTGCTGGTTTGGGCTTGGATAATTTTCTTCACAGGAGCTGTTATGGAGCTGTGTGTTGTGTATTTGTGCTGGAAACAGTGTTGATAATCAGAGATGTTTTAGTTACTGCTGAGCAGCGCTTATAGAGTCAAGGCCTTTTCTGCTTCACCCCACCCTTGAGGAGGAGGCTGGAGATGCACAAGAAGTTGGGAGGGGATACAGCCAGGACAGCTGACTCCAACTTACCCAAGGGATATTCCATACCACATGGCATCACAGCCAGCATATAAAGCTCAGAGAAGAAGAGGGAAGGGGAATGTCTGGAGTCATGGCCTTTGTCTTCCCAAGTGTCACGGTTTGACCCTGGCGCAATGCCAGTGCCCCCATGAAAATACCTTCTCCCTGGTGTCTGCTGTGAGATGTGACCAGGAATAGAGCAAAGCAGACTCCAGCTTAGGAATAAAAGGGGAAAAATCTTTATTAACCTACAATATATAAAAGAAACACACAGAACTCAGGATGAAAACCTTCCAAAAATATTCCTCCTCCCCCCACCAAATTTCCAATACATCACAGTAGACAAAACCCTGGCTTCTCAATTCAGTCACCACCCCTCAGATCACCAACTCTCATTCCATCACCGCCCTTTAGATAATCAATTTTCAGTTCCTCAAGGAGAGAGGAGTCCCTCTTGTACCCTAGGCTTCCCCAGGAAACACAGTTGAAATCTCTTGTGTTTCCATGTCACACGTGGCACCGCCCGGAGATCATTTGCCATCGTGACAATCTTCCTTCCATGCCCAGTGCTCTCACCACTTTACATGGACCAGAGCTGCTTCTAGGGCTTTCTTTTTTAAAGGTGCTTTGCCCAGTTCCAAAAAAAGCACAGTCTCTCACTTTTGGGACACCTGTCCCCCCAGATTTCACTCCCTGAGGCCGAGGGGTCTCGAGAACAGAGATAATTTTTTTCCTCCACCGAGGATCGAGGGCACCACCACCACCCTCCTCACCCGTGGTCTCTGTTCACACACTCCTTCACATAACATTACTGCACTCTCTTGGCTCTGAGCCATTGCCTCTCCCTAAATGCAGTCTCTGTGTCACAGGAAAAATGGTTCTGTCCATGGCCATACAAGAAAAGTCCAGCCAAAGGCCACTCCATCATCTCCTCCCACCTAGCTTCTCTCGGACATCTTTCACTTAACACCAACCTGCATCACACTTGCCCATTTCCTGCTATTCCATCTCTGTCTCTCTCCTCATTCAGCTCCAGGGGGATCAGCACTTGTAAGGTTTCCATCATCTCAGAAAAGAGTTAAAAATATCAGGCTCTGCCTGTCCAGAACTCCCACGGTTGGCCCTGCTGGGCACCTTCTCACTGAACCCCCCCTTCTCCTTCTCGGCTGGCTGTGCTATCAAATTTCAAGGTGGCACAGGCACAGACACCAGCTTGCTCTCTCTCTCTCTCTCTCTCTCGCTCTCGGGGCTGGGGGAGCTGCCCGATGCCTCTCAGGGTTCCTCCACCCTTCCATCCTGCAGGGGCCTTCACCTCCCTTCTCTGTCCCAGGCCTGCCCTACCTCACTCAGGCCGCATGGCTCCCCTCCCCCGCCCAGCCCGGAGCCGGGCAGGGCAGGTCTGACCTCTTACACGGGAACCCATGAGAGCTTCCCCTTGGGAGTTCTCTGCTTTTATCCCCCTTGTGTTCTCAGAGGCGTACCCATGTCCTCAGTGGCCACTCCAGGTGCCAATATTCAAATCTGAGCACCTACTGGTTTGACCACAGCATCTCAAAAAACTCACTTCCTCTCAAACCAGGACGGCAAGTCACCATAACCAGCAATGAGTGGATGGAGCCCTGCATCCCCAGGGATGGCAGAACTCTTGCCTTCCCATGGGAAGTGCTGAATGCATCCCCTGATTTGTTTTCCTTCTATGAGCAGGTTTTGCTTTCCCCATTTAACTGTCTTTACCTCAACCCACCAGTTTTCTCACTTTTATCCTTCCCTTTTCCATTCTTTTTTCCCCTTGCACCAAGAGGTGCTGAGTGGCAGTTGCCACCTGGAATGAAACCACAAACATTTTCATCACCTTTTGTTTCAATACCTTTTTTTGAGCACCCCAGAAACTCCAACACTTATGAGTAATGGCTGAGTTCCTCACTCACATAGGTGCTGTGCCTCTGCTCTGCCAGCTGTGTTACTAACTAAATATTGACTTTAGCATACGTCCAGAAACTAGGTTCCTGATGAGATGTCATAAAATTAAGAAGAACAGGGAAGTAAGTATTTTCAGTGTTACATTTTGCTTAAACAATTTCCCAGAACTGTGATATTTTTCTACCAGTGAGATGTAATGATCTCTTACTAGAGGCTGAACTTTGTTGCTTGTTCCCTTTTCTGTTAATCTGCACTCAGAACCTGTCCTTTAAATCACCATTCTCCTGGTGTGCAATGCTTTCTGAAAGGAAAATTCATTTCCATAAATTTAAACAGTCATTGGTTTTACACAGTGAATGCTGTCTTAAAGGCACATTGTTGTTGCTAAGCCTGATGTGTATAAAACTGTCTCCACTGAAATAGTAGCACTACTGAGTGTGTAATGACACTATTGAGTACTGCATAGTAGCACTACTAAATATAGATTCTGCTTAAACCACACCCACACAGCTGAGGGATTAAAATTCAAGCCACACTCTGATTACATATTTTAATTTAAGTGATAATATCACTCTGCATCAATAGGAGTGAGGCAAATACACTCAAATAGAGACAGCATAATGTAACATATATTTATCTTTTTAATCTTTGGGGGGAAAAGGAAGGGGCTGGTGGCATCTAAAGAAGTGAGAGGCAGTGAAATCTCTTACTGTTTTCTCTAACCTGGACTGCAGCCTCTGCGAAGAGAGTTCTGCAGGTTTGGGCAGTGCCTTCAGCAACTGAAAGTAGCAGAGCTCAGGTGGATTACATCCACCACAGTGTACACAGCTTCTTAGGAATCAGTGACAGCTGGAAGTGCATCAGAAATAAAAAAAAAAAATTAAAATCTAAAAGAAAAACTGAGTAAGCCAAGGAGTGAAAGAAGAAGGGAAAGCTACGTGACAATAATTTTTAGAGTGTGCTGTAAAAATGAATGTTGGACACAGTTCATGGACATGAACTCGAGAACAGAGACTTTTCATCTTCACATTTCCCAAAGGGCACACTTCTCTCTTCATGCTCTTTTCCCAGATTTAAAGGGAAAAAAAAAAAAAAAAAAAAGAGGTGTGTAAACTTATCCCTTTAGTTTCCTCTTAACAGGCAGAAGAATTTTCCCACTTAGATGGAGAGACCTCAGTGGAGAAAGATGAGAACTGGTTGTGAATACCCATGCACTATGTCTCTTGAAACTTCAGTCACCCATAATAATTGCCTTTTCTTTCTTTCATGCTTGTTAAACACAGTCATGCTGTGCGTGATTCCAAACAATACTTTGTTACTCTTCTCACTTAATTTACTCCAATTACGTCCTGGCATCCCTAGGCACCAAGGATCTGCCTATCAGATGGAGTGTTTCTGCAACAGAGCAGTGCTTGGTGGACATGAAATTAAAGTTCACCGGGGTGGAACTGAGGCATCTCTGTTCAGCAAAGCTGTGGCAACTTGCGCTTGCTTGGAAGGTGACGGGATCAGTGACAGCAAATGCACCACGCTGGTCTCACGGCAGAGACCGGCAGCATCACTTACCTCGTTAGCTTGCACTGAAACAGCAGCCTCACTGTGTCAGGACATACCTGGGCTAAAAAGGCTGACAGCTCTGGCTTGGGAAGGTTGAAAGGAAACTCCTCTGCAGAGCCAGGCTGTGAAGTGGTGCCTTTCTTCTTAAAGGTCACACAAAGGGAGTTAACTGGCATGTTAATTCCCTATTTAAAGTGAAATCCAGTTAGAGCCTTTAGCAGCAGCTTAGGGTAGAGGTTCGAGAAAACTCTTCAGATATAAAGAGCAAGCAGGAGACATCAGTCTAAATCCCAGAATTTCTCCTTCTCTATTTGCTGAGCCTTAGTGAAAGCAACTTTCATGGGTGTATATGAAAAGCAGTGGGCAGATTGCCATAAATTCATAGGTAATCTCTTCAGGGCTACTGGGATGGGCTCTTCAACCAGAAATACTTCAATAAATCCTTTCAGGAAACACAGAATCATGAGCTGACAAGACACCAAAAGGCCATCTGTAAAGTTATTAAAAACTTCCATCCCAAAGTGGGACATAACCTGACTGAACAGGTAGATAAGTCAAGCCTTTTAGCTCCAACACAGGGCATGAAGATGAAGCCAAATCGTTTGAACACCGTGTGGGCATTGCCATATCTGTACAGACCATCCACAGCCTCTCTAGGACACGGTGGGAGCTTTGTCAGGCATGTGATGTCACAGACTGAGATCACAGCAGCCAGGCATCTCCTGCTGGGTCTGGTCTCCACCCCCCGGGGGAGGACACCTCCCAAAAGGAGATCTGGAGTTACAGGAACACTACCAAGATTGCACCAGGAGTTATTCCACAGGTACCACGTGCAGCAAAGCCTGAAAGGTGTCTTCTTAAGTAGGATGAGCTCCCTTCAGGAGCAGAAAAAAGGAAAACATCTCCTTCATTTCTCATGACCAAGTAAATACAAAAATGGACAAATGTTTTTACTAGAAAAGACAAATGCAGTTGAAAAGATGACAGAGCACAAGGTATCTAGACATTCTCTCAGTATGTGCCGAGAAAAACCCCATGGTTGTGGCCCAACAACAAGGAAGCAGCAGGTGAGAGGTTCTGAAAGCTAAGTTTAAACCAGGAGGCTGAAAAAAGCAGTCCTACATAGTAGCATTCTTCAATGGTCCTGCTTTTATAGACTCTGTCAGATAAGAGTCTCACTGCATGATTGGTTAAACTCTGTGGGGAAAAGGGGATTATATTTATTAGTATCTGGTAACATTTTGAAGCAGATTAAGTTTATATAAGATGGATTCCACCTAATCAAAACAGAATCAGTTCCGCTGACATTTAAGATTAAAGACACTATGAGGCAATTTTAAAATGAAAACCAAGGAAATGATGCCAGATGTGGAAAATAAATTGCTCGGATTGATCTATTTGTGTGGTCTGAAATCACAGAAGGCCTGTGACTTAGAAAAAGGGAGAGGATAGAAGGTAAGAAAAACACAGAGAAAAAACAACAACCTGGATAAACAGAGCATATAAAACTATGCAACCAAATCAAGACAAATGGTTTGTTTTATTTTACTTTACTTGCTAGAATGAATCTAGCCCCAGAGTCTGTTTTTTAGCCACTGTAAATGATTGCTTCTTGAAGTTATTTGTGAAAGCACTTACAAGAAAACAAACAGATTTAGTCCTGAAACATATACAAGACTTAGTACAAGTTGAAACAATGAAAGGCACAAGTACATAAATGTTTTAAGGCAAAACTGGCAAAAATAAGGCTAGGAAGCTGTTAAAGGATGAAATGTTTTCAGCAGACAAAGGAGCTGTTTAAAGTATCATACACAAATTTTAAAAGTGAACTTAGGCCTTTTGTAAGTCTACCCATGCTGTAAAGGTAGAGTTATTGTAGCCTTAATGTTCTGAAAAAAGTAAATGAGGCAAGACACGTAGAAAAAAATGATAACTTAGAATGATCTTTTCCAACTAAATTTTACTGTTTAATAAAACATATTTACTCTCTTTACAAGCCTTGCATAACCTATACTTTTACTCAATTGCTTTCTTATCATCTAAATCTGCAAAGGAATTTAAACATTCAATTCCTGAACAAGTAACTGAGGTAAATAATCAAAGGCAGTAGCAAGCCTCAGTGTCAGAGAAAAAGAAAATGCCAAATGAAAGCTTTTGAGGAGTAATCAGAGAACTATCCAGGGAACTACTGACCAGTCAGGCTTGTTTTTGTACAGGATGATACAAACTATAAGGAAAAATAGAAATAGTAGAGAAAAAAATATTCTGCAGAAGTGTTAGCATCTCTGTATAAAAGACTCTTGTTTATGCCTCATGAAACTGGTAGAGTTCTTGGAAGAACTCCAGAAGCAAACATGCACGGGGTTATCCAATTAATGCCTCACACCTAGATGTCTAAAGAGCTTGAAGTCCCTCAAAAATGCATTTCCAAGAAACTAAGAGATAAAAGGAAGGTTGTCATGTAGATTGAAGTCCTTTACAGACAGAAAATTAATGAGAAAAATTAATGGTTAGTTTTCATATTGGAGAAAGGATTTAAGTGGTTTCTCCCAGAAAAATTATAATTTTCAATATGGTTCTTAGTTATCTGGCAGACCAAGTGGTGAGAGATCTCTTACCTGAGAGATCTGAATGACTGTGAAAGGCAATGTTCCTTCTGAGGTACTCCAACCAAATGATGATGGAGCAAACACTAAGCAGTCAGGTATAAATGGGATATGAGATTAGAATCAAGGAACCAGAGAGTCACAGAATGGTTTGGGTTGGAAGGATCCAAACCACCTGCAATGGGCAAGGACATCTTCCATTAGACCAGGTTGCTGAAAGCCCCATCCAACCTGGCCTTGAACCTTCTAATGAATAAGCATCCACAACTTCTCTGGGCTGCCAATTTCTTTGTCTTGTCTCTCATTATAAAAATTTCTTCCTTATGCCAAATCCAAATCTCTCCTATTTCAGTTTAAAACTGCTGCCCACTGTCCTGTCACTACAGGAATGAAATCTTGGGATTCCAATGAGGATCAACTGGGCAAGCTTCTGTCCATATTTCTGCACTTAATGTCATCCCATTCACTTTTATTGCTTTCACTTTGATTCAGAATTGTCTCTTTTTCTCTTAAGCACTGAATTTCATCAGTTTCTTCTCCTGTCTCTTTGTTTAGCTTTCCTCCCTGCTTTGGAGATTTCAATGAGAATACTTCTGGCAAGTTTTCACTCCTTTTCACTGCACCTCTTTTCATCTCAGTATACTTGGCTGTAGTCAATCGATTTCAAAATTCTCTGGGTTTCTTCAATCACATTCCATTGGATCATATCTCTCTTCCAGAGAGTTTGTTCTCCTTTCTTCCCTGATTTAGGACCACTGCAGTTACAAAAGCCATGCCAAGGGGAACACAGGACTGCCACAACACAGCTCCCTCCACACCTTTCTGCTTAGCACCAGCCTCAGCCCAAGGCTGCTTTTACTGCTGCACCTAGGGTTATGGTTACACCAAATATTTTGAGATGAGAAGAGGTGCACTGAAAAGGACAGAAACTTGCCAAAATTATTCTGATTAAAATCCCCAAATCCGTGACTAAAGGAAAACAAAGAGAGAAGTCAAGAAATGCAAGGGTTTATTTCGTAGTACACGAAATAAACTCAAAAAAGTGTGTCAATGATCTATGTAACTTTGAGTGCCCACAGAAGGACAAACAGCTTAGAAGATTAAAAAGTACTCATCCCAAACCTTTGCAATGTTTGTGCACACTGCAAGCAAGGAGCTGGAAAATTTTTAAAAGAGAATAGGAAAAGCTGTCCAGTTGTTTCAGATAGCTTTACAGCTACTTCTCTAGACAAACAAATCATCCTTCAAGAATGAAGACCAGATGGTTCCCTACCAACAAGCTGAAAATTACACAATCAGCCTACAAAGGTTTAGGCCTAAATCTGGTTCATGTTGTACAAATTTGTAGAGGAGTTTGGGTTCACCCACTGAACCTCATGGTGAAACATCCATTGTATTGTATGAAGAGTTGTTAGGGTCAGGGTTGGAACATGGAATCTGGCACACACTTGAAAGGACTTCTAAGGGGCAAAAAGAGGCATGAAGTCATAGTGTTACTTATTCCCCATGTACAGAACAGGACATGTTTTTTTCATGGAAATTCCAGCTCCTTAGTGAGAGCAAAGGGAGCATGTAGGGAGTGAGAAGCAGAGACAGAATGGAGTTCTATGGGAGTAAGATTGTGTGTACAACATGCTTGTAAACAAGAAACTAGGCAGGGACTGCAGGATGGGTTGGCTTGTTTTCAGTTTCCCAGTAGAGGTACAGGATTCTCTGAAATTCTCCAGCTACTGTTCCTTGAGGTTTTGGAGGGCTTTCCAACACAGGTTTCTTTTTCTAGCAAACTATTCAGCCCCATTTTCCTTCCTTACATAAGAGAAAACCCCCAAGCCTACAGAAATACAGCAACAGACCAGCTCAGCATTGACCTTAATTAGAACTACTGAGGTCACAATAAACTTCCTACTCTAGTCTCATCCAAATTCAAGTAATATGTTTCTGGTTGATGAAGATTATGATAAGGGAATAATAAAGTGATTACTTCAGAGCAAGGAAAAATGACTGCTGTTAAAACATGGGCAGAATCTTTTATGTTTGAGTATGCAGTAGGGAAAGGGTTGCAATCATCTCATAACTCGTTTTTTGACTATGTAGGAAACATTGGTGACTCATCATGCAGATATACAGGCTGAGGGGCTGAACTACTTAGTGAGAAGCCCTACAGAGAGGAGCATGTCATAATTGGCTCCTGAATCATCAGAATGCTGATTCCTCTCCTGCTTATCAGCACCTAGCACTGGGGAAGGGAGCAGCAACTTGCCTTTGCACAGTAACTTTGTGGCTCAAGCTAATGATCAGGAAGCTGAAGACCTGGGACTCATGACTGCTTCTAAATCTTGAATCACCAGGCTACAGGATTGTAAAATGCTTTTTACCACCCTCACTGCACCTGGACCTCGTGCAGAGGAGAATGGAAAATTCATAGGATCAGCAACAGGTGAAGTTTATAGAAGTTCTGATTCCAGTAAGAAGTGGATTCCTCTGGCATAGAAGAGCCATAGATTATGAGCTCTGTTTCCAATGTTCATTGTATATTTCATGTAATGATACTTAGGTGGATATTGAAGAAAGAGTCCCTAGAGCAGAAACTCATTCTGCTCTAAATGAATTGTTATAGCTGGAAAGCAAACCACTGTGCAGCTCCCCTATCCTGACAATGGCATGTTACTCTGCAAATTCCAGGCTCCTTCAGATGATAATATCAACTCAGTGGGATCATAACAAATGTGCTTTTATCTGTAAATCCTGTCTCCAAAATCAGCCTCTGCAAATGCCCAGCGAAGTGCAGAGGAGCAGAAGGAACAGAGAGCTGTCAGAGTACTGATGACATTTTAGAGTACTGATGACAATGCAAATGGGCTTTATCCAAAAGCCACTGAGTTGAATAAAACTTCTCCCACTCATTATTCTTCTTGATTATTAAACCCCAGCAATTCAAGGCCCAGCAAAGTGATGCATATCAAAGATATGAATTCAGATACAACATTTACATATGAATTTGAACATCTCCTTTTAGGATATGCTTCGATAGAGCACAATTATACAGCCTGGAAGAAATTAATTGTGCCACTTATAAAAGGCCAAAGAAGAAATTAACAAAAAAAAAATCCATCTATTACAAAAGGTCTAAATTGCAAATCTCTCAAAGTGTTCATCACTATTCTCTATCAGAGGCTACAACTGCCTGCTTTCTACTGTGAAGAGCACCAAGTTCAATTTGCACACCTTTCAGATTTAAAATGGTGTTTACAAGGAATAAATTCCCAAAAACCCAAGTAATTTCACTGTAATTTCTGAATCAACACAGTCCCATTAACCCAGCAGGAGGAATCAAGTGGCACAAACACAGAACTTCTTTTCTCTGTCAAGTAATACAGCAAAGTCAGGAGAAAAATGTCCTACCTCACACATCGCATAGTTGAACCCACAGAATTTTTTGAGACCTGAGCAAATGAGCTGATAGTATTTTTAATATTAATTAAAAATAAGCACAATATTTTTAACACATGAAACAAAATACTTATAGGAAGAAATAATATGTTTATTAATACAAATTTTATATTTGAAAAAAAAATATGGTTTATTGGAAGTCAAGTCTGCCTTCAGGTCTGAAACCAAAGCCTTTTCACGCATTGCAGAGTAGCAGTTCTGGGCAAATGCTCTTACCTCGCACCACTTTCTATACAGCAAAACTGGGAAAAAAGTCTCCTCTTTCTCAACTCTCACTATTTAAGGAAAAAACAAACTAACTAACTAAGAATCAATTACACTTTAGGATTAATTATATAATGCATAAACAATCAATGAATGTGAAAGAAAATCATATAGTACTTCAACACTTAGAAATAGAAGAACCACAGCAGTTACAGTCTTGTGCACCTTCCCAGCATCTCCTACTTGCCATTTTCTGTTATCTGCCCCACTTCCTCTCTTAGGAGCCCTTGTGTTTTCTTTCAGTAATATTTCTTCTTCCAAATGGTTCTCTACAACTTGCTTTATGTATCCAAGTGATGTTTCCTTGTTATCTTCTGAATCCACTGTGATAGACTGGATATTAACATTATGAAACTTTTCCTGGATTTCAACAATCTTTTTCTCACTTTTTATTTATGCTTTTATAAGTGTCTGGGTTTTTTTCATCTTAGGCAATACCTATTTCATGCCATAGTGGAAGGGCAAAGATACAGAATTTCCTTGGTGGCTTTTAGAACTACAAGGGCACAGAAATTAAACAAAATTGCTTTTAAGCATAGAACTTTTCTTTCCAAAGTTTTCAAGCTTGTCTTCTTCTGATAGCCTTTCAAGATGTTAAGTCTGCATTTCCTGCCACAAGATTTGCCAAGCAATTTGATATAATTGCAAGATGATTGTGACACATTACGGGATCATGAGGATGATAAACTGATCATCATGGAGAAGCCAAAAAGTTTAAAAAATACTACACTACAATATTTGTGTAGTCCTTCATGCCAAAGCTGTGAAGACCACCGAGAATGACATTGAGCTACTTCAAGATTTTTAACACATTGGACTGGAAGCTTGAAAATGGAACTAGTATTTATTTGTTCCTAGGTTTAAAGGTTCATTTTCACCAGATAGTTGCAACCTCTTTCAGTTACCTGTCTCTTTGGTATTCATTAATATGTACCCATTTAACAGATTTCTTTAATCCTCAGAGATTGCTGCCAGGAAAAGTAATCATCTGGTTTCAGGTTTTTGAAGAGCTGGATGGCCTGTATTTTCTCCCTCTTCCATACATCCTTTTCGTTCCCTGTGATGGATTCATCATCACATACAGGCTGCCCAAGTGTTGTTTTGCTTTCAGAAAGTTTCATGACTTGGTGGTCTTCCTGACTATTATCCATCTTCACACTGGATTTCAGGCTGTGGAAGCAATAGTCACCAACCTGGCAAAGGAAAACTGGCTCAGTGCTGTCAGGGTTTAACACCACCAAGTTACCCTCTGACAAAGGCTGCTTTCTAGGAATACCATTTTCCTTTTGTAAGACAGGCAAAGAAATCTTTGTGGGCTTTGAATGTTCACGGAGACCTTCAGGCAGAGTAAGATAGTCACCAAAGGTATCCAGGTGCAATTCAGGAGATGAGGCTGGTGCTTGGCCTGAAACTGGGATCATGACACCAGTTTTCCCCTGAGAAGACTCATGGCAAGAGTGGTCACTGGGAGGCTGGGGCTGCTCTGAGCCACAGGGTGATTCCTCAGCTGTGACAAGTGGAGGATAGGTGGTGGTGCTGGCTGATGGCAGTACCAGGCTATCTGTTGTGATGTACTCCAAGGGGCACTGTTGAGGAGATGTGGTACAGCTGAGAGCCTTTGGAGAGCTCTGTTCCTCTGTTCCCTTGTTGGTGCCTTCTTCATAGGGTGATGAGGACCACGAGACTTCTTCCTTGCCATTGAGGTGCTGCATCATTTCCTTCTGATTTGGGAGCATGTCCCTTGGAGGAGCTGCTTCTGGCTGCTCTTGGCTCTGTGGGGCCTGGGGAGAGTCTTCCCTTGGGAGAGTCACATACTGAAGGGAAACTGATTTCTTACTGAGTCCCACAGGATCCATTTCCTGGGTGTGGTGTATATCAGGGTGAGAGGACACCACTGGGCTGTACAAGTACGGACCATTGAAAGCAAAGCAAGAGATTGCTGTGTGGGAAGCAATACTTGCACCAGCACTGTTTCTCCTTAAAATGGGAAAGGAATGACCAGCTCTTTGACTTGAGCAGGAAACTGGGGCATGCTCTGACTCATTTAAAGCATGGTATGAGTTCTGTAGGTCAGTTGTAACAGGGGAAACATCTGTCTTCTTAGTCTGCCCTTCAAGGCACTCCGCCAAATTCTTCGCCTGCCTGAACGTGGGAAAGTTAAAAGGTACTCATGAGAGAGATTATTGTTTTAAACACAAAACATGAACCTATCTTAGTTGAAAACACACATAGCTACACACAAGCTTAGCAAAAATTTCTTGCAGATGCAGTTTCCCCATGTAATAAAAAATTGAATCTCCTCCTCAAAAGCAACTGGTTTAGGATTTTTAGAGACAGAACATTTGACTATATTCTGCCATGACAGAGGTCTTAGAGACTATCCAAAGTGTCACCATCATGTGCTGTTCACTCACCCGTCCACAACCTGAAGAAAGCTAGCCTGCTCCATCTTCTCTGAAAGGTTGTATTTGTTGAAGTCCAGCTGGTTGCTTGTTGGCCAACTTCCCAAATGCCCTTTCTGAAAATGAAAAAGCAGACATGACCAAAGAGCAGTATCTCACTGGCAGCAGAATCAGGAATTGTACATTCCCTGTGAACAAAGAAAACAAATAGGAGAACCTACAGCACCTGGTAACAGGGATACAATGTCCCTAATACAACTCAAAGGTATGTTCTCCTCTCCAGAAGATGGTTTCTTCAAACCCATATTGCCTCACCACTGACCTAACTACAAGTACTCAGTGAGCCAACAAGGAAAGATGCCCTCCTAAACTTATTATTTGTGAACAGAGGACCTAAGGGATTTGATAGTAGGTGGTTGTCTTGGCCAAAGTGATCATGAAATGATTGAGTTTAACATTTTCAGAGTAACTGGAAAAAAACAAAAAAGGAATAGTAGAGTTGCTACTCTGGTCTTCAAGAGGGCAAACTCCAAGCTGTTCAGGGAGCTACTTGGCAGTGCCCCCTATGAACTGCTTTTGAGAGATGGTGAGGTGTAGAGGATGATCTTGAGAGGGTGATCTTGTCCCCCAATGAGTTAGAGCTGGACTAGTTGCTGAAGACTGGAGGCAGGCCTGATCTTGACAGGCTACACCTGTAATCAATAAGAACTAGTGATACATAAGAGTAAGGAAAGAAGAGTGAGGAGAGTTATATTACTACTGCAAGGACCTGGAACAGTTAGTGTGTAGAGGACCTGCCTGTGAGGAACATTAAGAAGGTATGAAGCTCTGATAATATGAAATCCTTGTGCTATGATGATGATAGAACCTATGCTAGAACTTGTGATATCTAAGACAACAGTGAGGTTTTAAGAACCCCTTTTAAAAGCAAGGAGCAGGAAATTTTAAAGTACTGAAAATTTTTCTACATTGATTTTATGTCACAGTTGTGCTGACAAACATGGCACAAAGAGGTCTGCTAAATATAAGAGCGCTGTTATATTGAGTAGGACCAGAACTTTCCCTAAAAACAAGTAGTAGTTAAATGAAGATATCTGTTAATTGTGGACTAGAAAACAAGAAGAGCTCTTAAGATTATTGGAAGTCCTGAAAAAGAAAGAGAAATAACAAATCCTTCAAGGTACAGTTCCCTCTTACCCCCAGGTAGCCCTGGATCAGGAGACTCTTGCTGGGGTTTGGAATCTTTTCCTCCCACATTTTCTTCTTCCTGCAGCAAGAACAGTTTTCAAGACTTGCTTCTCAATTTGCTGCTGCCAGAAAAGGCTGCACCACATGCACCGTGCTGCTCAGCACAGCGGGGCACAACCCCCCCCAGGCAGCGCCACAGCCCCCCTGGCTCTCTCCCCTGCACAGCCATGCACAAGGCTGCCCACCAAGGCCCATCTCCACACAGACCTCTCTCCTGGGAGACAAGAAGTGCCTCAGACTTCATGCCACCCACATGGGCTCTTAAGTCTCCTTGTGGCAATGCAAGCCTACCTGAGGAAATACTTATAGCTGCAATAAGCAGTTATCAACAAAGCGATGATGAGAGCTGGGAGCGCCACAGGGAGAACCACAGGTGGCAGAACTGAAACAGAGAAAAGAGAAAAAGCTATCCACCTGCAGAGTGACGGTTTCCTGCAACAGGTTTTTCACTCTGGCCACTATTCAGGGAATTTGATACGTGGAGGAACAGGATCTTAGGGCCTTCAAACTGTCGGAATATCCTCCAAAGTGGGACAGGCCAAATGTGCCCTGAACAGCACACTGACCAAAGGAGTTCATTGTTTCCTTTACTGATTCACTTCTTAGCTTCTACTGACATCAGAATTAAATATTTTAAGTTAATAAAAAGATGGTTATGAGCCTAACTCCACTATAAACAACAGGCATGGCTTCAGACATCTTAAGTCTCCCTGACTCTGCACAGTTCTGAGGAAATGGGGTCTCAGAAATTTTCTAAGAGCTCCCCTGCCACCAGCAACAACAGTACACTAATTTCTTCCTGAATACATGCATCAAAATTTGCCCACAGTATAACCACTACAACCTTCCTCAGGACAAACCTTGCAAGATCATATTATGTTGGGCAAAAGATTATATGATGAAAGACATTCTGCCTCCAAGTCCATAAACAGCAAAAAAACATGTAAAGATTTTTACTTCATTGTGTGTTTTACACAACCTCATAGTCACTCTGCAAATATAAAAAGCTGATGGCTTATCCTCTATCTTCTTAAAGTATCAGGCTCTTTAGTCACTGACAGCAGAATGGATTACTGGACTCAGAAAATAATGATAATCTTTTGGGCAGTATATCTTTGAGTCATTCTCCACATGGAAAACTTTATGGTTAGTTGCCTTCACCTTATGAAGGCAAGCAAGAAAGAAGCTTAAAAGGTCATTCACTTCCTTCCCTAGCACTGCTGATGCACTGCAAGGATGCAGGCAGGGCAGCTGCCTTGGTAAGTGACTCCAATTAGGCCATGGCTGCACTCACTCCAACCCCAGCTGAGAGAATGTGTTATACTAAAGAGCTATCCCAGCCATTAGCAGTCCACCAAAACCTGACAGAAGCAGCTGCATGAAAAGTACCGTTCTCAGTCTTCCAGGTGAACTCCTCACTCCATTCGCTCCAAGGTCCCTCATATTCCAGAGGCCTATTCACCCTTGCACGCATTTTCCCCCTATATTCTGTAGATGCTGCCAGCATCTGCAGGGTGAAGATGAAGGGAGGTTCATCATTGCTGATATTTAACACCTGGAGAGTCTGGGGAGCGGAAAGAAGCACAAATAACAGAGGTGAGAAGAACTGTCTTTCCATTTGACCAGCGAAGAAATATCCATGACTCTCGCACTTTGTAAATTACCTTTTCATATCGGTTGTTTTCCCAGTACTTGACTTGGTATCTCTGTGTTATGAAGTTGTAATTGAAACTGTGTTTTTTCCACCTTAGTTCATACTCTTGGTTCTCTGTTGCTGTTACTGACACATTTGCAGGGGGCAGCACCTGAACTGAAACACACTGAATGTCTCAGAGCACTTACCAATCTACTGGTCCAGTCCTTTCTTTCCACATTGTGAATCATTTCCAGGGACTGAAAACAAGATTGTTTTGTGCAATGTAAAATGGCTCAGCTTTTTAACACTTCTTAACTCTCTGCATCTTCATTTTCTAGTCAAACACAACAGCATTAACAGTATACAAGAGTATTAAATAACAGAAAATCCATACCCGTGAATACTGAGAGCATTCCCTGTGTACAGAAAAGCAGCAAAGCAATAGTTGAAATATCTATACTTTTCCATCACATTTCCAGAAATTTTCAATTCTCTTGGAGCTACCTCCTGATATTTCCACCCACTGCAGGAGCTGCCCTAGTTTTCAAGTTAAGTGTCACCCAAATACCTTCAGATACATGTGGGCAGAGATGGCTTACCTGGTGCACCTCACTGGGAAAAGGATTCCTACCTCATCCAGTGTTCCAGGGGCCATTGCACAAACCCACAAGAGCTCACTGACTTCTTGAGAAATCATGTAGTGACACACTCCTACTCACTACAAACACCTCTCACCACAGTCCCCTGTCACCTGGGACACTCATGAATGTGAATCACAGAGAAGTCAGCAGGATGGCAAATGCTCACTGAGAAGTTCCAGGTCACAACCTGGATTTCTGCACAACAGTTTACATCACTGTCACCTTCCTCAGAGTAACAAGTGCCACTGAGGAACTCCACACCTACACCCCAGAGCTCTGACCTGATGCAGTCCCTTTCTTCATCAGTGTTTGTTTCTTCCGCTTCCCATAACTTTTCCTCAACACCATTGTCCTCAGCCCCACTTGCTCAGACAAGCATCTCTCCAAGAAACAAGAAGGAGAAGCAGGAAACAACACAGGAACTCACTGTTTTTGTAGGCTTCAATCAGCTTTTCCTCTGTCTTGGCCCGGACAGATACATGGTATGTGCTCTGGCTGCTAGAATTGCTAACAGGGATCTCACAGCTCTGGACCACATATGGGGTGTGGGCCAAAGTCTTCTCATGCACAGGAGAGCACTCCTCTTCTCTGAGGGGAAGAAAGAGGATGAATGGAAGTCAGGGGAATGGGAGAGGCAGAAGCCCCATGGGAGAGGCACAGACACGCTGCCATGGGCAGTGCACATACTGTGATGCTGGGGTGGCCCTGAAGAACAGGCCAAAGAGGACAGAGGTGGTGATCACTTTCTTCACTTCCCAGCTGCACGTCAGACGGTCTCCACCACTGAAGAGGCAGCGAAGGTTCCTGGGCTGAAGGCCTCCTTCAGAGACACAAATGCAAGGTTAGTGACAGGAAAGTTCTGGCTTCTCAGTTTCCAGCCCTTCATGGCCCCACTCCATCCATCCCATGCTACCTTCAGGGGTCTTCCATGACACCTCCATGCTCCACTCGCTGTACTGCCCAGAGAAGCTGCTGGCCTGCCCTGGTCTGGCTCGCACACGGGCAAGGTAGCTGCTCCATGGGACAAGGTCCTCAGGGCTGAGACTGCACTGGGTGGTGTTGGAGAGCAAGAGCGAGGCAGCTTCCTGTTGTTGGGGAGAGGAAGGGACGGAGGAAATTGGGACATTGGGGAATGGAGAGGTGGAGGGAAGACAGGGAAACAGTGAGAGGAGGAGTTGACTGCCAGGCTGCATCTCCAACAGTCCCACATGCTGCCATGCAGTGTCTCCTCACTGCCACACAAGAGGGCTCCAGCGTGTGCTGCAGCACAACTCAGGACAGGCAAGGCATGGCCGCTGCCAGGCACAATCTCCCCCTCTAACAAGTAGCAAACTCCTGCAGCTTGCAAAGTCCAGACTGTCTTCAGCTCCAGCTACACATGTTCATAGCACTGTTCAGCACAGAATTATGTGGGAATCTGGCAAAGATAATTCCCTTAAAATCTAAAGATAAGTCTGACAGGTACAGAACAGAAACATATGCAGATCTAGGGAAATGATAGGGCAAATGATATGGACTCCTAAAAACTTATAAGAAAAAAAAAACCCAAAACATATCTGTCTCAAAGGGGGAGCAACTTCAAATGTATTTTGCTGTTTTCCCCACATGAACCCACGCCTCCTGTTTGAACATGATTAATTCAGTTTAAGAGGGATTCAAATCCAACAGAAAACCAGGTACAGTGGATGAGGGTTTCTTTGAGTGGAGATCTCTGCATTCAGTTCAGGAAAAATGGTATTTCACAGGACAAGTCACTTGCTAACAGAAAGAGAGCCCATTCCACCTGACCCAAAACAACCCTTGTTGTATCTGTTCACAGTCACTGAAGAATGGAAAGACCATTTCTTTGCACAACTTTTACCCCAGACTTTGAGCTGCCCAAAATGGTGCAGCCCAAGCCAGGAGAGCTCAGCTCCTCTGCTCTTACCTCCCAGGACTCCCCCTGCCGCTTGTAAGTGACTTCATAGTCCAGTGCATTGCCCAGCCCCTGGCTTCCATCGGCTGGTTGCCAGGTCAGCAAGAAGTCTCCTGATGTCATTGGGCTGACTGAGAGGTTTTGAGGTGGGAGGGGCCGAACTGGAAGGTGAAGGCACAATGCGTGAGAGGAGATAATGAGGAAATGATACAAAGAGGAGAAGAAAACATCTAGGTAAGCTTCCCCATTTCCAGAGTATCTTATCCCTGACAGACCAAGTACCTCCTGCTTTTCTAGCTCCTGAGATGATACCACATCCAGCTGCTCTCAGAAACTTGCTGCCTTCTCTCCCTGCCCAACCCTCACAATGTGGAATTCTTTGGCAGTTTTCACAATTCCAGATGAACAGCAAATACATTCTCAAAAATCCTTAAAATTCATTGGGAAACAAGAATTTGGTATTTCAAGCCTTACCGTTTTGGAAAAGATCAACATCCAGCTCTGTTTGAAGAACCTTTTTAGGTCTGAAGCCATAAGTATCCTCTACCCCTATTCCTAAATAGTCTGTAGTCATGTTGCAGACCCAGTGCACATACACGTCTGGAGCTTCATTCAAGTCATTTTCTGTCTGGGGTTTGCAAGGCATGTCCTTGTTCTTCCTGTGTACAGAGAAAGTGATCTATAAAGATCTGATCCAAAGTCCTGTAGTTAGTACAACATTAAAACCTGAAACCAATTTCATCCCATTCTGTTTTTATAATTCATGAAGGCGCTTATATCCTCTTCTCATTGTTCCTATTAGTCCTGGTTTGCATCAATTAATATGAGAAACATTTTTTACACTAGAATTTTGCCTCCCCATTTCAAAGTTGTGTGGCAGAATGTCACAGTACCAGTTAATTTTTGTTACTTTTTAGCCTAGCTCTATATAATCTCATATTTTTAGAAAGAGAATGATGAAAATTAATGTCATGTAAATACACCTTTTACTCAGAGTTAAAGGCCAAAAAATTTCTGATGAGCCTAAGCTGCTTTAAGACTTTCATTTTGCAGTACCAGAAAAACACTTAGAAAAAGATTCTCAACCAGAACGTACTTCTGTATCCTTAGTAGTTCTGTTCTGCCAAGGGACCTTAAGTATTCATTAAAGATTTCATCCACAATGTTAATCCTTCTTTCAGATGGCCTTTCTCCAGGCCAAGCAGCATCATGAAAATTAGAAACAATTTTTTAAACTAGGCATGAGAGGATAATCTTTGTGTAGTTGCAGTAGCCTTAGCTGCTGGAGAGATGTGTTGCTTCTTTATGTACCTTGTGGAATTTTGTTTGTGCTCATGGCTTCATGCCCAGTATATTATCTTGTTCCAGCTCAGATGAGAAATATTAACTTGTGAATATTTAAGGCCAAATACTCTCTTCCAGGATAGGATGGAGTATTCTAGCCAACTATATGTCAGCAAGCATTATTCAGCACTATTGCTATTTTTATAAGTTGGGTATTAGGAAGGAAACCAGGGACATTGCTGAAGTATGGATTGGACACTGCAGTATGTGTGTAACCTTAAGCAAAAGAGTCAGCCCAAAGGGTGTGAAGCCCTGAAGTTTTTTCTATCTACTCATCAGCATTACCTTCCAGCCTGGGGTTTAGTCAACTATCCTTCATCTATGAGCTGATCTTGTTTAATTGCTGGCCATTTTGATTTCAGCTGTGTGACTGTCCCTGTTTAATGCCTGCTTGTCTGATTCCTTCACCTCAGTTATATTTCATGATCCACACACTTCATCATGTAACAATGTTTCAGAGAATCCTCCAAAAGTCCAAGGAACTTTATATCATCTTTTCCTAGAAGTATTTAGCTTCAAGGTCCTGTTCCAAAGTTCCTTCACTGTTTTCATCTACTTTTAGGTCTATTAAATTCCTTCTTGTTTGCAATAAAATCAAGAGTTCTTAATTTTTCCTTTTCTTCCTGTATCACCAGACTCTAAATAATTTTCTTCTCAACTATCCATCTTTGCCTTCCTCTCTCCCTTAACTATTCCTCTATTTCTGTCCTGTCTTATTCTCACCAATGATCCAGTCTGGTGATTTGGTTCTCTTTTGAAAAGGAAACAAATGTGACAGAGAGATACTGTAATAAGCACACCAGTATCTCTGGGAGGAAAACTGATGGCACAGATAGAAAACTTATCAGCTCTCTCTATCTCATGAATATGTAGTCTACACATATTTCTCAAAAGTTATCAAAACCACGCTCTCAACAATCTCCTAAATGAGCAAAATGACAGGGGGAATATCTCCTCCCTTTAGGGTTTACAAACAATACTCACACTTGTTCTGACACCTCCTTCTCCCCTAATGCTGATTATTAGCAGCCTATGTGCCCCATCTTATTTCATATCTATGATCCTACAACAAAATTATGGAACATAATTGTAAAGGTGATAAAAATAACTCCACTGGCATAGCCTATTCATTCCTCTCTTCCTAGAGGAGGCCTCAGAAGCGGGTATAACTTTTGCTTAATTAAAAAAGAGAGTGGATGTGCTTTCTGAAAACTTGACTGCATGTCCCCAGGATTCCAAGTTATGGCAAATTTCCCTTTGTACTTTTATCTAGCTCAGCACATTTCAGGTACTTACGAGCTGATATTATCCCTTTGGTAAAGAATCATACCAACGAGGTCATGAGCTTCTGAATGCTCCATCCATGTGCAAGTCACCTGTGAGTTGTAGTCATTGTAGCACTTCAAGCTTTTCATTGGGATACTCTCTGGGAAAGGAATTCAGGCAAAAAAAAGATGCAGTAATTAAAAATATAAATGATGAGAGATGAGATACAGAATGGGTAAGGCACTGATAACAGAAGCCTCCTCTTGGCACCAGAAAATCACAGACTCATAGAAATGTTTGGGGTGGAAGGCACCTTAAACATCATGTAGTTCCAACCCTCCTGCCGTGGGCAGGGACACCTTCCACTGCACCACTTTGCTCAGAGCCCCATTCAAGCTGGCCCTGAACATCTCAGGGATGGGGCATGACTCCATGAATGTATGTGCAGAGTTGTGACCAGTCTGCACATCTCCACAATGCCCAAGTGTCCAAAGCAAGCTACGACTAACAACAATTATGTGTAATCTTTGTGCCTGCAAGGCATACAGTTCAAGCCAAGGTATCACTTTTCAAACACTGAGTATATCCAAGGATTAGTAGATACCAAGGTCAGCAGACATATGGTGATCATTTCCTACTTATGTGTTGCTGTGTGAACTTCTTTGCTACTAACTTCCCAGTAAAGTTTGTAATGCTAGAAAGGTCTATTCAAAAGTGAGGTGCTCTGGGAATAGCCTTGCTATGACTCAGAAGAAGGTCCAAACTAATTTGTTGGAACTAGATTTATGATCCAGAGATGGTCAGACCTCTCACAGAGGATATTTTTTTTAAGTTCACAACTGTGAAGCTGAAAAATACAGACTGCCTCTGGCACATGCACTATGAAGCAAGCTCCTTTCTTATCCTTCCTGATTGTCCCTGAAGGTAATATCCATGCTGCACTATAGGGATATTGCACCTTCAAGTGACAAAGGTGCATACATGAGTGTGCTCTCTCAAATAATATTTCTCAATGAGAGCTATAATCAGCTTGTTTGAGGGGCTTTTTACAGGCTTTTTTGCCTGTAAAAAGCCCCTCAGAACAGAATGATGCTGTCTTAGGAGGCATAAGAGGGACCTTGCTTTGATCTTCCACTGAAAACCAGTACAAAATAAGTTCTGCTTCTTTCCTTGTGCAACCAGAAAATGGAGCATCCCACATAGAGAAGGATGTGGAAGTGTGAATGTGGGGCTAAGGCTCAGAATGCCAAGAATGTCTGACCTACACAGTAATACATTTTCCCTCAGAAACCACAAAGGAAGATATCCTGTAATTGATGCTGGGCCAGGCAGCACAACTCCTCCAGCTACTGCAGACATGAGGCATCTGCATCAGAAAAGGTAGATGTCCATGGGGCACAACTCCTGATAACTCTTTTTCTGCTGTCTCTAGGATGGCTATAGCTATAGGCCTAGTCTTGTGGCAGGTATGGTGTACTTCCTATTCCCAGCTCTGTGAAATCAAATCAGGGGGCAGGGCAGGGCAGAGCATGGGAGAAAGAAGGGAGAAGAAAGGGGAAAGGGGGGAAGAAAAGAAAAGAAAAGAAAGAAAAGAAAAGAAAAGAAAGAAAGAAAAGAAAGAAAAGAAAAGAAAAGAAAAGAAAGAAAGAAAAGAAAAGAAAAGAAAGAAAAGAAAAGAAAAGAAAAGAAAAGAAAAGAAAAGAAAGAAAAGAAAAGAAAAGAAAAGAAAAGGAAGAAAAGAGAAAGGGAGAAATAAGTTCTCATTCCGTAAGAAAGGAAACACAAGCAATGGATATGGCAGATGGTCTCTTTATCTGTCAGCTATTCCACAAGAAGAAAATCAGGTCATCTGGATTTTGCTCTTGGTAGCCCCCACCACACTGTCTTGTGTCTGGCCACATGTCTCTACTCCTGTGCACCATCTGAATTATGCAGCCCTTCATTTTCCTATGTTTTCACTAATTATCACTAATTGTCTATTCCTCCTTCCATTCACTCATTATCCTATCAGCTTGTTCATCTCATCAATTTATATAGCATTTTAACTGCCCATACCACCAACATACAACTGATTTGCCTACACATGCACCTGCTACATGCTGGTTTTGATCAGGATGTCTGCTCTCTTACAGCTTAGAAAACAGGAGAAGAAAGCAGAAAAGCAAGCAGAAAATGAGGAAGAACATTAGCTGAAAGAAGGAGACAGATTTAAAAAGAAAGGCAATAATGGAAGGACAAAAGAGAATATAAATTTGAACCTCACCTTGAATGGCTTGAACGTGGAAGACCAAATACAGATACAGCAGCAGGATGAAAATCTCTTTCATGTCCATATTGTCCTTGGCACACAAGCTTGATCCTAACTCAGAGTTTCAGAGTTTTCATTGCCCACTGGCTACTCTCTTGCCCTGCTTACTGTGGAGCTGTTTGTTTCTGTTTCACAGAAAGAGAAGTAAAACTGAATAAGGGAACTTCTTTAAGATCACGTTGAAGTGACATTCAGGAAGAACTTCTACCCAGCATTTCTTGTAGGACAAAATTCACGTCCTTTTGCTGTGTGTTGTTGCAATGCAAGCAAAGAATGAAGTAAATGTACACTTCCAAGGAAGTGCAGGGATTTGGTCAGCTGAGAAGCAACAAGAAAAAAATCCTGATTTGTGATGAGAACTCATCCTTAAAATTCATTTCATTCTTCTGCTCTTTATGCTTAAAGCCCTCCTAATGAACCACAACAGTGGTTAATTTCCTTAAAAGTATGATCTCAATGACACAGTTCCTAGGAGCTGTAGTGGATGGATTTCCATGTTCATTCACTTTGAGAATTTCCTTCAACTTTTCTCAGTGCCCCCCAAACAAGTTGCAAATTGTAGACAAACTACCAAAGAAATTAATTTTTTTCCTGGTGATTGTAGAGAGTGAAAGTATATTGAGCAGTCCCAGGACCATGGACCCCACTGTTCGAAACTGGAATTTAAGTAATTTTGGCCATCTGTCACTGCTGTCTTAAAATCAAAATACACACACCTACTGAGGTACATTACAGATCTGAGACTTTTTCCACTTTAGGGGAGCATGGAAAAACCCCTTTTAAATTCCTACTGACTTTCAGATTCCCAAAAGCCACTTCCTTGGACTGGAAACAGCTGGCTGAGCCCATGAATAATCATTGCAACTAAGGAATCCCCCAGTAACTCACAAGTCCTTGTAAGAGAGCAGATGCTGCCATTCTGCTTCCCCCAGAAAGGAAGCCATTCCCTTACCTGAATCCAGGGGTGTCTGTGAGGCAGATGATTCAACCTGATGGGTGACTCTCCCTGTCCAGCACAAACCCCCAGCACCAGAATCCTCTGATGCAGATAGCAGCAAACCCACACTTGCCTAGAAATGGAGACAGAAGTATAAACCAACCACAGGATTTTCTTGGCAAGTAAGTCTTCAAAATAACTACTACATCTTTTGTGAACCTCAAATGCCACTTTCAGAGAAGCTGACACCCCCCTTTCAAGGAAAGTCTGTGCAATTGCACAAAATAGGAAGTAGGCACTTCCTATTCTAGCCCCCAAAGCGTGCACTTAGATGGGACTGCTGGGCTAAGTGGGAAGGGAGGGAAAGGAAGTTTGTCATTGCTAACACATAGATTGGCAATGACCAGATCATGAGACTTATTTAAGAAAGATACAGGACTGGCTGCAGCAGATGTAAGAGAGATGAAGAAAGAATTTTCTGTTTTTCACTCCAGTGCTGTTTCTTGCTTTGCTCTAGACTAGACAATCTTCATGGCAGGGATTTCTCTGGACTTTTGTTTGTACATCTGTACTGGGGGAGAGTGAACTACCTTTATCTCTGTAACTCTTTACTTTTAGTAATATTTCTAAGTTTTACCCATTTCAACAACAATTAATAATATACATACTGTAGTACATAAGGGAAACAAAAGAAAACTGATGAGAGTAGCTGATCTGAAGTTATCCTACATCCAAGGCAGCCTGATCTTTTAATCCAACCATGAAACTTAGCCCAGTAGCCTTCAGAAAAAAACCTTAGGAAAGTTAGGCAGCCATAAGGGAGAGACATGCTCAGGTTTGTGTTCTCAGGGATAAACTATGGGGGCTCATATGAGTCCCCAGATACAGAATTTAACTAGCAGAGTCTGTCCTGCACTGCTACTCCTCCTCTCAATCCCCATGGTACTGACCAAAACCACTGGTAGCACAGTTATTCTCTCATCAGAACTGCAGCAATAAACAAGCAAAAAAATCCCAAAAACCCCCTATCATGTGAATAAGGGAAACATGCAAAGCAAGACAAAGAATTTGGAGAATATCTGGGGTAACTGTGTGTGAGAAGGAGTCCATATAAAACCTGCAGACAGTTAGGGGAATGTGTAATTTGACTGGATGGAAAGAATTTATTTTGCATTGCAGTTTAAAGGCAGAGGGGGATCATCCTGCCCTGTTTTCCAAAGGCCAGTGTGTTTATATTCTTCCAGCACCCTTATAAAAGAGGACAGTTGTTTCCTAGTAGACATTTTTCCTCCCTTTCCCTTCTCTTTGAAAATGTTCCTCCATTTTGAGAGAGACATGCTGAGTTGCTGGTTACATCACAGGATCCAGCTGTCGCTGAAAGTCTCTAAGTGCCACTTGCTCTGTTGAACTCTAGGAACAAGTAACAAAGAATTCTGCACACCAGAAGCTTTGCAGTCCATACCTGCCATTAGGTTTCAAACTTAAAATGCAATTTTTTAATGGATCACAACATGTAATATCACTGACGCAATCATTGCTGTTACTTCATCTCCTTTCTAAACTGCATTGCTACAATGCCTCTGAAGCAGGAAGTTACATTTTGTAATATTTTAGTAAAATAATGTCTAGAAGCCCACCCCCTCCAAAAAAACCACATTTTAAAATAAAAATTGACAAAATATTTAACTTTATTTGTTGAAGACTCTGATACAGTAATTTCTTGTTAGTTCCACTTTGAATGCAGTGTCAGAAAGCAGAAGATAGAGAAGAAACAGCTGTTTGAGTAGGATATCCTACACATTTTCCCAGAACATGAAAATAAGTAGATTGTACAACTATGTAAAGGTCTAAAAGGAACACCACAGGTGTACTGGGTTTGATTCACAGAATTCAATATACTGGTCAGTGGAAAAGAAGAAAGCTAAGATGGGCTGCAATTTCTTCACTGAAATCCAAAGAAGTTTTCTTGATGCTCCTAGGACAAACTCTGAACACCCAATCAAACTCCAACATGAGTGAAATAATTACACAATGGCCCACAAACCTTCAGATCAGCAAATGAAGAGAAATTTATGGGAGTCTAGAGAAAAAACAAAAGCTTTTGAAGACATTCTGGACAAATAACTAGCCTTGGGAGTGAGAACAGAAACTAGAGCAGGTCTAGGGGCTCAGGAGACCTCTATTGCAGGCTGACACTGACTTGCTCTGTAAACATGGCCCATGATTTTATTTCTCGGTTCCTCACTTTCTCTGGTCTCTGTGTAGATGTCTGTATTGTCGATGAGCGCTAAAAAGCTGAAGAAGTTAACTAAGTACAGATTTTACACTGAAAGGTAAAATCACTAAATACCACTAAATATTACTCATTTCAAGGACACTTCAAAGACATGTTGAAGGAAACTGCCTGCAGAGAGGGATATCTATATAGCACTTACATTGCTCCTACTGCTTGAGTAGCACCTGTTCCTGGACTAGTGTTGTAGACATCTAAGTCATCTTTGTGAGTGATGTGCAACTTCCAAGGGAAAAAGTGCTTCTCAGAGGGACTTCTTCTGCTCTGAGACACCATGAGCTCAACATCCTGATCGGAGAGCAAGCGGATCAGATCACCGGCAGGGTCCCGGTAATTCAAAACAATGTCTTCTTGGTTAAACTCCTGCCTGGGAGAAAAGAAATTGATTGATCCCCAGAAATCAAGGAATGCCTGGGAGGTGCTACATGATCAACAATATACTGACAATCTAATTAATTTTGATAAAAGCCACACAAAGCCTTGGGTGTCTTGGCTTTCTTGATACAGCTAGTACTAGAGATCATTCATGCTGTGTTGTGTTTAAGCTAAGAAATCTACCAGAACCAAGAACCATTTCCAGTAACACCACATAAATGGCACAATTAATCTGTGTGTTTGATAGAATTACCATGCAAAAGAGCTGTGGTTACCACCCACTTTTGCCTACTTATTTTTGCTATTTCTGAGGAGTGTAAGACCATTAGAACAAGTGTTCTATTACCAATATTTACTAATATTTAATGTTCTAAATTGTTGATGTTCAAAACCAGATTAATCTAGTTTTACACTAGTTTAACAAGTGTTAGAAGGCCAAGTCCTACATCCTGAAGAAATGTACTAGACAAAAGATGCTTTTATGGGGGTATGGCTCTTATCATAGCACAAGAAATGAAAATTTCTACCCATCACAATTGGGTCAGAAGTGTGTGTTATTCCTTACCCATTGACAATCCCAAGAAGGACTAGTGTCTGCACAGATGGCCCTGGGCCAAGTCAAAGTGTAACTTCTTCAAGACACTTGAAAATATTTCATACACAAAACATGGTGATGACCAAGCAGAGTGTGGAAAATCTCAAACCAGAATGAATTTGACAAATGTTTAAGTGTCAAATATACAACCAAGTGCTTGCATTGTACCTCATCAATTCCATTAGATCTTTGAATGATGGAATGCTGCTCAGATCCTCTTCCACTGAGATATCCCTGTATTTAGAACATATCTAATCATTACAAGAGAATTGTTGGTGTTTCTTCAGCAGCAAACTGGAAGACGATTTTGTTACTACCTGATGGTGCTCACAGTCTCATCATAGTAGTAACAGCGAACTTTATTAACTGCGTCTTCCTGTTGTGGTAAATCTTTTATGATCTTCACAAAAGCACATGGGAAAATCCCAGTGGCACCATCAGCAGTTCCCTGGAATGACAGGAAATGTTTGAATCAAGAAAACCATGCCATTTTGGCCGCATGCAATAAGTTCTGGGATTCAATTAATTTACATAGAAACAACAGAAGGAATTTTTCCACTATAATCAAGAAAAGAAATTCTATGGAAGTGACCTGATGGCATCCCTACAAAAAGGTTATACAATTATATAGTCAAATATCAGGCAGGGAAGTGAAACAGTGTGTAAAAAATGCAAGTCAGATGGTTAACAAGGAAGGCTGTGGTGTTTGAGCAAGCAGAGATATCATATCAGCAAACACACAGTATGTTCCTCTCATCCTTTTTTCAGAACACTGCTGCATTACCCAAGTTCTCTCTAGTCAGGATGACGTGTGTTGTGGTATGAAGCATGAAGCATACATCAACTCACCCTGAGGCCAGAAACCAATTAATCGCTGAAATGGAGTTTCCATCTCCTTTCTGTGGCCTTTCTGTGTTCTAATCACTTCCAAAGAATTTAAAAACATCCCAGCAGAAGCAAATACAAATGAAAACTGAAGTCTGGAGGCCAAAAAATTTGTAAGCTAAAAACCATCAAGGAACCAAACAATTACTAATTTGGAATCAAGGATTTAGTCTTGACAGTAAGACCTGATTATGATACAGTTTCTCCTTGAAAGAAAAACACAGGTCACAAGGATCAGGAGAGCCCTTTCTACTCGCATATTTCAATATATGCTAATAATTCAGTACTGCTATTTCAGTCTTACCTCCAACCAGTCTTTGTTTACTTTGCTGAGTAGATAGATCAAATCTCCCTTCTTGAATCTGAGTTCCAGTTTATTGGTTCCAGGAAAATCAAACAGTGCCTATGGAAAGTAATAATCTTGAAATTATTAATTCACAGAATTACAAAAGCAAATCTTTCTGTTGTGTTCTTGAGGAAAAAGCATAAAGCAGCAAGATTTGTCATCACATATGTATTTCTGGGATAAGGTCACATATATTTGACCGTAGTCTGCAGTTCTCACAATATCTTCTCCTACTCAGCACACACAAAACTGCTTTGAAGAAGCAGTGAAAGCACTAGGATAAACATGGCCCCAAGAGAGCTACATAAAAGGATTCTTAAAGTGGCAGAACACTGAGCACCAGAGAAATCAATATACATAAGCTGAAAACACTTAAGAGCAAGTAAGACAATGGAGCTGAAGCCATCTGACAGCTTGAAATCCTGAGAACTGAAAAAATACATTACTTCTTGTTGCAGCCTTACAGCTTTTAGATTTGCTGCAAAATCTCGCAAAGAGCCTTTAAAAATTGCAGAAATGTCGTGTCTTAATTTAAGGGTAACTAACTGTTGCTTTTACATCTAGCTTTGAGGTCTGGATGCTGAACTGGGAGATGTGGGAAAGCTTGGAATTGATGTGTTGTTGAAATGGAATTTAGATGCCCTCTTCAAGGGAAAAAAAAAAAAAAAAGGAAGCAAATACATGTTTATCACCCTAACAAAAGGTTGGAGAGTTGAAGTGGCTGAGGTATCAAAAATACACATCTCCCCCATTGTCCTTAGAGAACATGCTAGCCATTTAAATGGTCTTAGAGGAGCAAAAATGAAAAGGTGCTCTTTATTCTGTGTTGCATTTCTCTTTTGGTCTTGTTAATGCCAAGAGTTCTCTTCATAAAAAACAAAACAATGCTACTGTTGTGCTAGTGGTTCAGATGTCTACTTATTAGCCCTTTCAAAAGCCTTTTTTCACCTATTGAAAAGTTCTGGTAGGTATATTCAATACTAATAAATGAATGGATAAAACCCAAGAGATATGACTGTTCCAAGACCTGTCATTCTCTATATAAAGAACAAAAGCAACAAACCTCAGAGTAGATGCATGGGGATTTTAATCTCATACGGAAAATCATATGTTTCAGGAAGCAAAACCCTGCTCAGACAAATACTGGTAACAAAGCAGTCTCATGTGCTTAATACTGAGAAAATTACCACAGAAGACAAGAGTCTGGGCATTTATGTTACAGAAAATACTAAGATGCCTCACCTGCAAAGCTTTTAAACATATGCTGAAGTCACTAAAGCTGAAGCTTATGCCTGTTTTAGATTTAACTTATAGGTAGCACTATGCAAATGTGGACCATTTGGCAGTAAGGTGTACATATCTCAGTTTTGAATCTCCAGTCATTCTGATTTCACCGTGGACCTTCTTATTACTCAAGTGATGAGGAACAGGACACCTCCTTCCATCCTTTGTTTCATTTCCCGTTGTTAAAATCAATTGTTTTTCTCTGTTTATTTCACTTTCTTCCCCCCAGCTCTAACTGAAAATGGCAACCTGATGGATGAGGTACCACAGTAAAACAGAGTTTAATCCCCTGTCCTATTGCAGGTTGTGCAGAGTACTCACCTCTGCCCGCGGAGCTGCGGTGCGGTCAAAAACAGGCACTTGATCTGAAATGCTCTTACTGCAAAGAAATGAGTCAACAGGGAGGCAAAACATCCTTCTAAGTCATTAAAAATGCTACACAATCAGTAGTGCAGTGTCTGTGGGTTTACTGTTTAGGGGGATTGTAAGCCATAGATCACGGGAGAAACTGCATGAGAATCTGTGTGCAGCACTGAAGTAAATAAATATGGATGCAACAACACTGCCCTAGTTCTCTCAGTTTCAGTGCAGAGCAGCAGCAATCTGATGGTGTCTGCTCCCGAGAACAGATGGAATTTTCAATACAGTCTGTATTCTGGACCTCTCTTCCACAGCACTGCTCAGTCCCCCTACTCAGCCTTCTGGGCATAATTGTTTCTAGCATTTATGGCATTTAGTTCAAATTCTGCCATCATACACACATGCAGTTTTTGCACAGTTTGAGGTAGGTGAAAAGGAAGTGAGTCCTTCTTTGGAATGCTGAAAGAAGAATTAATTTATCTGAAGGGTAAAGAAGTATGACATCTGCTTAGCAGTTCTCCAAAGGGGTGTCAATGCTGCTATGTAGGACAGGCCCCTGTTCAGACAAAGGATGGGAACAAATTAAATATTCAGTTTCATTTACTGTCTGAACCAGATCTCACTGAATTCAGTGCCAAAACTCATACTGACTTCAGTGGTGCAAGCTTGGCCTGTATATTCTGCACATTGTAATAGAGATTACCATTAAAGAAATAAGGGCAGATAGAGCTGGACAGTATTTTTAAAAAGGCAAGGTATACTCTCATTTTGGAATTTTCCTTTAATGCATGTACCACATCCACTTAAATAATCTGAGATTACTGAAAGCAAGAAAGGCTCTGTGTTCCCTCCACACAAAGACCCTCATATTAGGGATTCATGGATTCACTTGGAAAACACAGTGGTGATCCTCATCTCTCTCTCCCCCCACAACTGGACAGTATCTCTTACATCAAGCAATGCTGAAAAAAACATGTCAATCGCTTACACTCGGCGTGTCCGTGGGCGAAGCCGCCTCAGTCTGTGAGGCACCTGCTCACCATCAAATGTTGAATGGTAGAAGAACAGGCGAATGTCCTCATCCATCAACACCCAAGCAGGGAGGCAGAGCAGGTTCTGTGCCAAGAGCAAGCATGAAGCAGAGTGTAACAGTGGGAGAGACCAATTCTCTATTTATTTACATGTAACAAATATGCCTCTCTGACCTACAGGATCATGAAGGATATTCATTATTGCCAGAAATCTCCCTCCTCTCCTTTCTCACTCAGCAGGACACAGCTGAACAGTTGACGGTCTTTCCTCCTTATTCCTGGAGTTGGCCAATGTATTGCTTCACACTTTTTGTATCTGATTTGCTGCAGGAGTAAATTGCTTTTTGTGTTTCTTTTCAGAACATGAATGACTGTGAAAATAAGGCAGTCTGAAGTAGTGGAAGTCTTGGCCAGTGCTTCAGACTTTTACTGATTTGAAATTCAGGTCTTCAGTTAACCTGCACACAAATATCTCTCCTTGATGTATGCTGCATCTCTGTAATTCAGGTACTCTCAGAAGCCCACCTGTCCTGATTCTGGCTGTCAAAGAGAGTTGTTTTCTTCTTAGTAGCTGGTACTGCGCTGTGTGTTGGATTTAGCATGAGAATGACATCGATAACACACAGATGTTTTAGTTGTTTCTAACTAATGGCTTACCTAGTCTAAGCCAAGGGCTTTTCTGTTTTCCAAGTCCTGCCGGTGAGGAGCTGCACAAGAAGTCAGGAGGGAGCATGGCCAGGACAGCTGGTCCAAACTAGCCAAAGGGATATTCCATGCCATAGGACATCATGCCCAGTATGTAACTGGAGGGAGTTGCCCAGGAGCCACAGATCACTGCTCAGTGCACTGGCTGGCCATCGGTCAGCAGGTGGTGAGCAATTGTATTGTGCATCATTTGTTTGTTTTCTTCTTTAGTTTTATTTCTTTGTCTTTTTTGTTACCTCCCTTCTATTTACAATTATTTATTAGTATTATATTTTACTTTATTTCAATTATTAAACTGTTCTTATCTCAACCCGTGGGTTTTACCATTTCCCAATTATCCTCCCCATTCCATCAGGGAAGGAGGGAGTGAGCAAGAGGCTGCATGGCACTTGATGGTGGGTGGGCCAAAGCACAACCCACCCACCATTCTCCTAATCCCTTCGATGCACACACCAACTCTGTATTCATGCAGCACCTGGAGAGTCACCATTTCCTCATACATCTTGGGGGGCTTTGGTAAGGATTCTGTCTGAAAATGAAGACAGAGTGACCCTTTGTGAACTGCATACTCCAGCAGGACCTACAGTCTGAACAATCTGGGAAAAAGGACTTCAGGTTGTACCACAGTGTGGGCACTGTGTATTCAGGAAAGCAGAACAGAAGGAAGCAGATACTTAGAACCCCAACAGTACTGTCTGCCTTAGCTGATTTCAGTGGCTAAGTATCTGCAATGATCACTGCATTCTTTACTTTAAGTTTTACCTTCATGTAGACATTTAGGATAGGAATCCTATTCTCAGCAATTTCCTTTTTGGCACCAACAAAAACTTTTCCTGGAAAATATAAAACCTGTAACAGTTATTGAAGGGAAAAAAAAAAAAAAAAAAAAAAGAGGCTGTCAGAGAAATGAAGTAATCAGAAGGAAGTAGAAGCTCAAAAAATTTACATATTTTCTAAAGTATTTTTGGTTTCTAAATGAACTTTACTACAAGTGAAGGGGCTGTCAATGGAACATGACTACTCTGGCGTCCACTGCCAGGAATTAGTTCCTTGTCACAACTACTCTCATTGCATTCCTCCTTAGGGCAGCCTGGAACTGAGAAAGCTGCTAATTCTGCAGAGATTTGGTACTGACAGCTTACCTGGCAGTACAGGGAGTGTGCAGGTAAACGGGCTGTTATTGCTCTCTGGCCCATATCTCTCCTCTAGTTTGGTGTGCAGGGCATAGAACTCACGGTAGCGCCGGAAAATCAGGTATCTGCCACCACCTTTAAGTTTTACTTCAATGACAAACATCTGAAACAAAGAGGGATTCAGGCCTATGTTCATACCTATAAATACTCACCAAATGAATGTGAGGAATAAAATAGGAACATAACATCAGTGCTCCATTAGTGGGAATATCCTCTTAGGAGCAGAGAGGAAAGCAAGCCTTCAGTCAAGCATCTGCCAATTCAGGAACTAGGATATAACAAGGTATTTTTGTGGGTCCAGCTTGCATATGAAGCACGTCCCTGTGGCTGCTTTATATCATATAATCTTAAAAGGAAACATGAAATTACTAGATTCAACTTTATGCTTGCACACTTTGCCTCATTGACAAGCAAAATACATTACAGAGACAAATACAAATATTTTACAATAAGATGCCTTGGACATCTAAATCTAGAGACAGACATCTAAATGAATTTATTTTCAGAATTGAAGGCATTCATACTTCTTTTTTGACTTTAAAGTACACAATTGCAGAAATTATTGTCTGACCTCCTTCAACCACTATTTTATTTCTCTTTTGACAAAATTGCTTTGCTCTAAAGGAACCCAAAATTTCCATGCACTGACCTCTGAGTCACATTGCAGCCAGATCCTTCAGAAAACATAAAGACAGAGCAACCAAACATCACTCTATTCCAGGGAAAAAAAAAAAACCTGAATACTGCAGTGGGAAGGGTTTTATGAGCAATGTCTCCAGAAGTCACACTTGAGATGGGCATATTTAAACCTTCAGAAAGTCTTAGTGCCCTTCCCTACTATTCCCTTCCTATGTGCTTTTTCATGTCTTAATATGCTTCCTCCTGTGAAGATGGGAGCATTCTAACTTGCCAGTACCACGGAATAATAAGCAAGACTCTGCCTTTCTACCATCTGAATTACTTTCCCACTGTCTTCACCAGTGGTACAGCACTCCAACAGGAAACAAATCAGATATTAGGAAAATTTATTATATTAGAGGATATCTCCCACATTTCATTCAGAAAACAAATTTTTGGACTGAATCTGAGATAACTATACTCCATTCCAGAAAAATAAAGCACTGAGAAGTCTTCCACATGGAACTACTCACACCAAAAAGCAATTACACCAGATTAACTACATTTTGCTTCCCACAACCAAACCAGTCACCGGTGAAGGCACATAGAGGCAAGACAAATCTCCCTTCTTACATAGTAATTAGTAAAGCCTTTCTTCTCTTCAATATCTGCAATATTAGCTGAAACAGGTACATCATCTGGAAGCTGGTCAAAATCACTGTGAAGCAAGAACAGAAGACTTAGGTTACTCATATTGGTAATAGCCTTTGAGGTGTCCTATGCCACACAGTGCAAAGATAGGCAACATCAATTTTCTAGTGTCAAAACCAAGATGTTAGAAACTCATGGTGTCATGCTCTTCCTCTGGAGGTCTGATCTTGAGATGTCAAGTTTCAATAAGTTCAGCACAAGTCAGTGACCATTGAGAAGATTCATTATGCCTGCAAAATACCTCTCTCATTCCTAGGCTTGCTCAAGGAACAGGACTACAAAACAAACACTTGAACCGCTAAGCTTTTCCTGAGAAATGTGATCAGCTGTGGGTGAATTCTTAACCCTTCTTTAATCTAGGAGATTTACAAAAAGAACTCTGCATCAGTGGATCCCATTCTAAGGAGATCATTATACATCATGATTTATGCTGCTATTATTACTGCATTACTGTAGGGAATAGGAGATAGTTCTGAGAAAAGAGCTTGTTATGCAAAGTGCTGGAGAAACTGGCAGCACGAAGCTAAATCCTAAAAACTTTATACTCTGTGCAAGATCCATACAATGTACCACATACAAATAAGAAAAGAAACAACAGGACAAACACAAACAGAAAAATAGCAAAGAAACAAAAGCATAGTATTGTTCTATATCAAAAACTAGTGGTGCCTACACCAGCAGTCAAAATGTTGTCACGTTTTCTTGTAAACATCACAGTAAAGCAAACTCTTAAGGAGGCTTGGAAAAATAAGATTGGCCTATCAAATATTTGTAGAGAGATCTCCCAGTCACAGCAGGTAAGGTTCATCACAGAATCACAAAATATTTGGAGTTGGAAGGGACCCACAAAGATCATCAAGTGCAACTCTTAACAAATGGCCTGCACAGGAATCAAACCTATGGCATTTATTCCCTGGTCTCAGCAGATAACCTGCAGCAAGCACAAAGACACTTGGTTGAAAATGTCAGAAGTGTGTGAAGGAACACATGGTAGTAGGCAAGGTTAGAATAAGCTTTGCAGATCCTAGAAAGAATTGGATTTGAAGTGAGAAGGAAGAAGCCCTGCAGGAACACCTAACGAACAGCCATATGACCACACAATCATGTTACTGGTCTAAACTGCCCACAGTACAAAAAAAGCATGGATTGGCAGGTGCTTTTTCCTCTATGACCTTCTCCTTGGTGCAACAGCTTTGACAAGCAGCAGACAAATTCACCATTGCTTCAGTCTTATTAGTCAGCATTGTCAGCGTCCCCAGATGTTATATTAACATCTGAGTAAAAAGCATCTAGAATAAGGAAAACAGAATAACAAATGAGATAAAGAGGGACTTTTAAAATGATCATCTAAGAAATCCCAAGCTGACAAAATATTAAATATTCTGATAATACAAAAAAAAGTGGTAGTTTTCTCAGTTTATTCTGCTAGGAGACTACTCCAAGCAGGGGCTTCCACAAGGCATAGCCCATTTGAAATGCTGAAGCAATGATGCAACATCTTTTTTCTGTACAAGGAAAATGCCAGGAATCAGCACCACCCACAATACTGTAAATACTACCCCTTACTGTGAAGAGGGATGTGGTTATGGAGACCAAGAGATATAATTAGTCATATCACAAACACTCGTATCACAAACTCCAGTAAAAGGGAAACTTCTTTTGCAGCTATAAAGAGGACAATGACCCACTGTGTCCTAGGTTGTGAATATTCCCCACAAAAAGAAGAAAGTCCACTCCAGCATAAGAAATGGTCTGCTCGACCCTAAGCAGCCTAATAGTGTGGAAGTTACACACTGTTCTGATAACAAAAAGCCTTTTAGAATCACCAAAGATGTTTTTATCAAAATTAACCAAACAGATCACAGGAGTTACATGAGGCTTGTGGGGAGGCAGGAGCAGGCTATGTAACACATTACCTCTTTTCTCGCAGCTGTCGGGGAAGAGACATTGTTCTTCTTAAATCCAGATGGCTAAGATCTATTCCTCTACTTCTCGGGCAGTCACTGGTTTAACAGGATGAACACAAAGTCAAAGTAATTCTCCCTGCATGAAACAAGACTCCTTTGCAAGGCCTCAGAGATCTTTTTTTAATGTTTCAGTGTCAGACGATTTCTGCTGTTCCTCCCCACCCCCATGAATTTGAGGAAGTACCAGGGGGAAAACAGTAATAAAGAGAGACTGTTCTGTGATGTCTGTCATGTCTCAAAACTGCCACAATTGAGAAACTGAAAGCCCAAGAAAAAGCAGAAACTATGAGCCACATATTCCATTGTCCACCCTCCACCAAAATATTTGCCTCTGTTGAAAGCCAGTGTGAGTGGGCTCAGCAAAGACTGTTTTGCCTCAGCTAAAACGTCCCCATATATACCTCTACATTAATATTTGTAAACTAGGATGAATACTTATGATCCCTTCTTGAGGCTCTGTGATTCCCAAGGATCCTCCTTTTCACAGACCAAGAGCCAGGAGGTGGAGCTAAAGAATAAATTTTAAAATGGGAGCAGAATGTATCATCAGAAAAATCAGCCTTGTCAAACACCAGGGCATCAGGCACAGGAGATGAGATTTGAAGGATGGGTCAATGAAAGTAAGACAGGAGTCCTTTAAAGGCCAGAGATTTTTCTGGCTTCATGTGCTCAAAACAACCCACATTTGCCACATACAAAGACAAGGTAACGGCTTGCCCTGGCTTTTACTCAAACTGTAGTGACAAAGCATTTATATAACATCAGCTGACAATCTTTCAGGAAGAAAGTGATGAGGAAACTATGATTTCTTAACAATATGGCTAAGTTGTAACACAGCTTATCTGCCCTAGTCAAAAACTGTTATGTGCATCCTTGCCTCTCCATTTCAGTCTTTGACTCTCTTCCATTTTTGTGTTCAATACATATTTGCCTCCTTCTCCTCCTTCCGCTGCCAAGAACAAAAATTCCCATCTGAATGGAGCAAAAATCAACCAGCATCCTTCAAAATAAAACTCTATTTACAACTGTAATCATCAGCCTTGAGAGTAACTGCATTGCATTGCATTTTAATGAAGTAAATCCTTCACCCAGCTCCTTTCCATGGATAACTCTAGGCACCATAATAGAATTTGAGAGGGTGTCTCTTGATCAGAAGGGACCAGGAGAACAAAATTCTGAACTGTATTTTCTGAGTGATCTGCAGCTCTGCTCCATATCATAGCTTTGACAAGAAAATCGTAGAAAGGGTATCCTAGTTTTTTTCAAATGTCCTAAAAGACAATCTAGATACAATGCAGGTACATCTTTTAATAGACAGAGGATATTGCACAATCCAAAAATACATGTTCATTGTTTATCTAGGGATGTGACTTCTTGAAAACAAGTTGACAGAAACTCTCAGACAAATTGTCTATGCAAATGCTCTGCTGTAAGATGAGTAAAGCAAACTGAAAGTAGCTCAATTCCACTACTCTCCACTAGACATTACAACTAGTAATAACACTAACCTGACAGAATAATGCTAAACCTACTAAGAATGTTTATGACTCTGCAGTATTTCCTTGTTCTGAGCACAACCAGAAAAAAGCCTTGCTTTTCTGACAAAAGGCAGATTTCTACCTCAGACGAGTTGATAGCTGATTTGTTGGAGGGATCACCAAGGCTGTGAGACTAAGGCTGGACACACTGCTTTGCCATGTTCTTCTGTGCCAAATCAGTCCCTCTACTACCAAGTTTTCTTTCCATTTCTGCTACTGTGCTACTATAGTAGAAATAGCAATTTCTATTATTTGGGCTGAGAAAACAGGCTGTCTCTAATCAAATACACATCCTTTCTCTGTTCAAATAATTATTTAATGAATAAAATAAATATCCATGACAAAACAGATATCCTAACAGTACCTATGTCAAGAGATATGCCTGCACTAGGAAAGTACCCAATTTCATCAGCTGACATGGCCAGCTCTCAGTTTTGAGAAAACCCATGCACACACTATGGCTGCATGGTCATTGTGGTGCTATGCACCAACCCAAATACAGGTGCAAGAGAAGAGAAAGCAGGAATTCATCCAAGTGCAAGGAATACAAAACACAAATTGGTTCATTAAAGGAGACTGCTAAGAGAATCCTCAGATAACTGAATCATGACCATATGCTGCCACCACTATATGCCTCTTCACAGCTCACAATCTACTCTATTATTTTGGACATGCCTGTGAGCTGTGAAACTGTGGCCTTCTGTCCAATGCACCTGTTGTTAGAAAACACATGTACAAGGATAGACAGCACCCTGGAAATCTGACAGTATCAGCTAGAACCAAACAACCAAAGTGAGTGAGGAATTTTAATGAAAAATAGGAAGGTAGCCCCAAATCACTAGAGATACATGAACCACTAAAAAAGGTATAATAAAAAATGTAGCAGAAATACTCAGCTGAATCAAGTTTGGGTGACAGCACTAGGTACCATGTCTGCTCGGGCAGCAGCAACTGTATCATTTTGCGTGTCTCTATGCAATAATGGTTTCTCTCTGGTGCACCTGGTCTTACAAAAGTGCTTTGCAGTTATGCTCAATCACCAGCCATAGAATAAATCTTTAGAGTGATAGGAGAAAGTGAACAAGAATAATATGGTTAAAAGATGTCTGACCTCATTAATCTGATTAATCTGCAAAGGAAATAACATTAGCCATAACTGCAAGGAAGCTGAACATCCAATACAAACATATAAGGTAGAGTTGGCTTGCAAGATACTTTCATTCAACCTATTGTTTTCAAAGGATATGTGGAATATTTGTTTCTGTAGTACACACATCATTAGCAGTTGGATGCCTTGACTCCTGTGGTTACTTGAGACTGAGCTACAACTGTAATAACACTGATTTGGGAAGTGTTTGGGGATCTTTTCCATTTTCCTGTAATAATACTTGTACAGATCACCAGCTTTACAGAATGCTTTAACAGAATTTTACAATGCTTATTTTCAAATAAACTAGCAATTATTTTTATTATAGCACATGAATAATTTATTACAGTTGTGTAAAATTTCTGGGCAAAAGTTACATTAGTTAAGCTATTAATGTCTGTCCTGCAATCTCTGGAGCTCTTTTGCAGGTAGTGCTACAAAATCTTTAGGAGGCAGTTGGCACAATGGTAAGTAATAAGACTGTTTCTTTCCAATATGCTTTCAGGACAGTTTAAAAAAAACAAATTAAAAAAAAAAAGGTGAAGTTGTCCTATCTTTCTGAACTCGAAACTTTAAAAAAAAACCAAAGAGGGCATAAGCTGAGAATTGAGCTAATTGGTTTTGTATTCTTAATTTAAAAATGGCTCAATTCGTAGTGTGTGAATGTATGGATATTCTCCCTGTCATGCATTATGTTGGGATTTAAAAAGTCATAGGAGTATGGATTGATAGAATTTAGAAATGTTCCTTGAATTAAATCTGGACAGTGTTTCCATGATTGCTTTTTTTAGGGTGAAAAGTAGCTAGTAGGTATTTGCAGAAAAAGACTCTTTTCATGCCCTGCTGATATAAACACAACTAAATAATCCATCTTGGACTGAAGAAATTTAAAGGTCAGCATCTACCACTGTTCCTGACAGTGAATTTAATGGTGTCATTTCCAGAATAAATTATTACTCAACATGGAAGAGGTTTACAAAATCAAATCTTAAAGAAAGAGCAACATTTTTTAAAATTACATTCTTCTCAGAATATCAAACTAAATCATATACCTGAATCCTGGCTTTTTCACCTCTACTGCTTGAGCAAAAATAAGGATTTCAGGGGAAAAACAAAAAGTGAGGTTTTTCTTTTGGAAATATGCAACCAACAGTACCACTCTGAGGTTTGATAGGTCATGATTCAGTAGACAGATCTCACCAGGTTCTTTTATGCAGAGCAGTATCACAAGCAGTATTATGATCTTCCTCTCAGTGGAAAACAATTCTTCTTTTAAAAATACACCTGCTTCCTTTTAAAAATATACAGGATTTCTTCCTGATAGAGTAGAATCAATAAGATTGGAAGAGTTAATAGAAACTCCTTAATGAACAATGGATATTTTGCTCTTGCAGAGCTCAGGTGGATATTTGATACCTAGGACTAGACAAAGTGAGAAAAATGGAAGCTCAGAAACAAGAGAACATTTCTTCATCCAGATGACATAACACTTCCTGGATAAAAAAGGTAAATAAGGAAGAAATAGGGCAGAGCTTGTCACTGCTATTGTGCATGACAGATGTGGGCTGGAGGTGGAGCCCTGTGCTCCAGTCAACTTCCCCAATGTCAAAATCTGGTAACTGGCCATTGCAGACAAAGCAGCAGGAAAGTTCCATTCAAGCACTCCTGAAAGAGCTACAGCCATCTACCATCTACAACCAGCTACTACAACCATCCCTCCAGAACTTTAAAACCTACTTTTAGTGCACAGCAGCAGTGCACCTTTGTGGCAGGATGGTTTTTGTAAGTCTCCTAATCATCTTGAGAACCAAAAATTTTGTGTGACTCAAGGCAAAGAAAATTCTGCTTCATCTATTTCACAAGTTCAAAAGACCTGATAAAATTACTCAAAAAAATTTCACTGAACATCCCCAAATGGCAAAACAGGGTTGGGATTTGCTAAAATTTGTGCAGTGATGCATTCAAATCAGCCTACACTGTTCCTAACAGTTTACTTTCCCTATCCATTTGAAGAAATCCTGTGACCAAATTCCTTTTCCCTTATTTAGGAACTTTAGATAAAGTGCCTGTAGTTAAGTGAAGTTTTCTGAAAAGTGAAGAGAGACAGGCACCACTGGTCAATAAATAAGACCTCAAGTGGGCCAATTCTCCCTATGGAGGTTTTATCTGTCTCCTAGGAATATACATGAATTATGAAATGGCTATATTCCTAGTTTTGTCACCTCAGGTTTCTAAAGGAAAGGTAATAAATCTGTCCCTTGCTGTGGACCTAGTTATTACTGGTACAAAGGTACCTTCTCATTCGGGACTCAGCTATATTTGGATATGCACTTTTACACTGGTATAATTGTCTTTACCCTAGGGGAGTTGTACTACTTAAGATACACTGATATAGTCAAAGAAGCACAATTTTCTGGTGCAGAAATATCCAGTCTGCTCCTTATAGAGAGTTTATGGCTCATTTTCTAATGGTTCATAAATTGGGACAATATTCCTCAATAAAATCCAGGGGCAAGGGGGCTAGAGATTAGGAAAGGCAGGCAAGTGGCAAATAGAGAGGCAATAAATAGCAAAGTCTGGTGATTTTCAAAGTTCTGTTCTGTCTATTCCTCACAACATATACTTATGGCCTGCCTCACCTGCTGCCTCACCTACTGGCCTTTTATTACCTCAGCCTTCATTCCTTGAAAGATAAACTCATGGAATGAAAGAACCAAGTAACATTTTAATAAGCAATTCAATCCCCAATCAGTGGCTAAACTGTCCATTTCAAGTGTGGAAGGCTGGAGTTTCTGTCTCCCATACCTCAATAGGCAGAAGGCTGCCTTGTTTTGTGAAACTGGGTCTGAACAAGAGACCTCTTAATTAACTGCCGTAGCAAGTTCAGCCACTGCCTTGCTGTGTGTAATTCCTTCTGCCTCAGCTTTGCCATCTGTAAAATAGGGCTGACTAAGACTTTTCTCATGAGGGGGGAGGTGAGAAGGATAAATGCTCAGTAGAAGTATAATTCTTGGAGAAAATCAGGAAAAAAGTGACAAACTACAACCGTTATCCTTTGCAACCCACCTGCACTCAAAATCACCTGCAGAGCAAACAGAAAACAATATAAAGAGTTTGCTCTTTTAAAAAGTGCCAGTAATGCTCTGATGCCAGGCCTTAGAACAGATTCCCAAACCCTCAGAAAAGACTGTAGTGGCTAAACTATCACATATGTTAAACAGCAGTAGCCAACAGGCCTGTCCTGCTACAGAAAAGAACAAGGGAAAGAAATGAAGAATAACTTTCTGCCCAGCGTGCTATTTATTCTTGGAATGCATCATCGTGCTTATGGATTGCTTCAATAATCTGAGCCAAACAAAAGTACTGGAGAACTTTGAAGCTGTGATTTCAAGAAATCAGTATATGGTAATGGTAACAGCTTAGGAAATACTCTGTCTTCACATACTCTTGCTTTTTTCCTGCCTCACAGGATGGCACATCTGAGGCTATGCTGCAAAATACATCAGCTAACCAAGCCAGCTGTAAAAACAGTTTTTTAAGCCACAGATCAATTTCTCAGCCCAGCTCACAGCACAGACATCCACATGAGGAGGAGAATGAATGGAGAGGAATACATTAAACAGGCACTGCCTGATAACTTTGTCTTACAAAAGCATTCTGGTCTGACAACACAGTGAGTGCATGTGTGTACATATACAGCCTCAAATAACTCATTTTGTCTTCTGACAATCCATCTCCACATGCAGATGCTAATGCAGCCTCTTTCACCCATATGCTTCAGGGCAATCTAACAGTGGTGTGGCAAGAATTTTACCACTTCTATGATGAATGGAAGAAGCCAAAACACATCCCCAAACCACAACCTTTGCTTTAATAGTTTTTCTGAATGAGACAGCAGTTACTGAGGTAGTATCTACAGAACACAGCTCTTGAGCAGCTTCTCCTCTCTCCTTTAGTGCCTTTGCCCTGTTTGCCACCACTTTGTTCATTTGTCACCACTTTATTCATTTTTCCAGATTTCACTAAAAGCAACTTGTACAAGCTGCTGCACGATGTGAATACAGTGCCATAACAGTGGGTTTCTCATCGGGAGTCATAACACAGGTAGGTGGAAAAGAGGGTAGAAAACCGTATGGCAACAGCACTTTTTCATGATTGGAAAGTGTTTTCCTTGTGAAAAGGCAAAAAAGAAAACTTCAAAATAAAGGAAAAGGAGGAAGTGAAGGGGGGGGGGGGGGGAGTAAAAATCAAACATGCCTGTGACTAAGACATACAATAAAATCTATTCACTACCCAAATAATTCTTAGTCCAAACAAGGTGGTTATGACACTCTCAGATATGTCTGCTGAAAAACAGTAAAAGGTAGAGGGGGATTGATGTCCTGTTCCAGTTCTTTCTGTTCCACATCTCGCCTCTTGAGTTCTGCTGAATGTGACATTTTTCCCTGGCACTTAATACACAGAACTCTGCTGCTAATTTTGTGCACAGAGTTCTCATGCTGTGTAATTTGAGGCCAGAGACTCCTCCAACAGCCTGCCAGACAGAGTGCACACCCTTCAACACTGCTTCTGCTGCAGAGAAAGGGGGGATGGGACAAGGAAATGATCCAAACAAGAAACAGGCTTCCAAACTTGTCCAAGATGTTTAGCCAATTTTTGGCTCTTAGATTTACCAGGGATCTATCTCCAGCTCATCCTGTCCAGTTTGTCAGAAGATGCATCCAGTGGATTTGCCAGCAACTGCAAATACTCAGTCAACCTAAGAGTCACACTTTTCCCTTTTTTTCCCCCATATTAGATTCAGTCTGGCTGCTCTAAAACTAAGTCAGGCTGTTGGCCACAAGGGTCTTTTAGTACTGCCCTGATGAGATAATATAAAAACTGATCTCTGCAATATTATAATCAAGGATTTGAAAGAGAATCTGTTTTCTCTTTCTCCCCACCTTGGTTAACATCTCTGCATCTCACAGAGATAGTCTGTACTGTAATACATTCTACTAAAATGAGAATGGTCAAGTAACCTTCAAAACATGGGCTGATGTTCTCAGTAGGGGATTGAACTGGATGTATTCCCATTAACCAGAAAAAACAGACTCCCCTCTTTGCCTCCAGTGCCTTTTAGTGGAATCATCTTTTTCCACAGTATTGAATTAATCCATTTTCAATACTACTTACTTCTTCCTTGCTGCTGATATTGCCAGAAGGTGAACACCCCACACCACTCAGTTCTCTCCACTCCAATCTTCTTTCCCTTGACTGTATCAGAAACAGACAGTGGGGGGACTGTAGGATTAAAAGAAAAAATTAAAAAAAAAAAAGAACTTCGGTAACAGAATTGTATCAGTAACTTCTTATACTGTAAACACCTTCTGTCAGAACATAATAATCTGCACTGCCTAAAGATTTCTTTGGACAGTACAGCATCATCCTCACTAATGCCTCTTCTCTGATAATTATTTTGACCAGCAGTATCAAGACAGACCTAGTCAGAAAAAAAAAGGAAGGATATCAGGCCCTGCTGTACAGTGAGTACTATGTTAATCCACAGACCCATCTGAGACTAATTTTAATATTTCTTTAGAATTTGAGAAGAGCTGGGACGTCTCCTTCTGCTGTTCACCTGCAAGAGAGCATTGTGATCTTTGAGATCCAGAGAACTTTCTTTGAACTTTCTCTGCAGTTCATCTCAATGTGAAATATGTGCCTCTGGAGAAAGAACAAGAGATGGAAGGCTGGGAAGAGGAACACAGTCCTTTATTCTACATCTAGGAAGTGGGATAAACAAAAGATTACACATAAAAGTCAGAGAACTTCATATATTGATTTACTACAATCACTAAAATGCTCCACTGAAGAAAAAGGACAGAAGGAGGGAAAAAATAGGGAAAATGCACAGCTGACAAAAAGAGAAACATAAAAAGTAAAAATAGGGATGTGTGGAAACAATCAAATGTAAGGAAGAATTGGGAAGAATCTATCCTTTCTCTAAAGAAATGCAGTGCATTTCCAAACTTGACCCACAGATGTCTGGCTATCTAATTTATGAGATGTGAAGCTGACCACCCAGAAGGATGGCTATAAATTATATCTCTTAGATATGTCAATATGATTTACATTAGGAGATAGGAAAACTGATGAATCCTAACCTTACCCTCTGGGGAACTGCCTGGAATATACTCTCTTGGTACCTGAAAGGCTGTAGATGCCCTGAGGTAGTAATATTCCTTGCCAAGACCTCTGCACCATAAAAGGTAATAGATCAGAGCCTTTTTTCCACTGTCTGACAGCATGGCTGCCTAGCACAACTACAGTCTCAGATCCACAACATTTGCAATTTCACTGACCAAGCTTTGTTCAAATCCTTGCTTTTTCCTCTTCTTTCATAAATCTTCATTGTTTAGCCTTTGTTTCTCTCTCTATACTTCCACTTTGGTTTGCTGGGGTTATTTTGCAGTAGTGAAACAGTAGCCAGTAGGTCCAGAGTAATTATTTTTCTTGTCTAGTAAATACTTATCAGCATTTGTATCTGGAATACAGAAAGACTGTATCTGGAATACCATCACTTGTTTTGGACCCTCAAAAACAAGACAAAGAGTGACAGTCTGATAGAGCTCAACCAAGGACAAATAAGGCTAGAGCACACGATATTCAAGGTAAGGTAAATTACTTAGCTTAGCTTAAAAGGGAAAAGGCTGGGAGGGAGATATAATTGTTACTCCAACTAAACAAAGTGAAATTAAAGAGCACACACAGCTAGATTCTTCTCCTAGGTAGACAATGAAAGGACAGGAGAGAGAGTTGCACAAGCAAAAAAATCTCAGTGAAGATAAGAAAAAACAACTCAACCTGACACTGGAACAAAGGCCTAGAAAGACTGTGGGAACTCTGTCATGGGAAATGTGCAAACTTTGACTAGACAAGTATAACCTATCCCTTATATTATGTCATCTTTGAGCTATTCATTCCATATATGACATCTGGTGGCCTCTTCTAACCTTACTTATTCTATGTTCAGATACCAGATGCTATCTTCAGACAACCAAAGCCTCCATCAGAGTTACTGGCCAGCCAAGACAATCTGCTTGACCTAAATTAAAATCTCTCAGGCATTTGGCAACCATGAACACTTCAATCTATGATACAGTGCTATAAAATTAAATTTCTTGCATTAAAAAAAAAAAGGAATGAGATGAAACACACATTTCTCTAAAATCAACAATTCTAAAATCATCTTTAATAATGTCATAGTAAAATGTATTGATGCATATTCTGATTGGATTGACAGAAAGAAGAAATCCATTGATCTCCATGCCTTGCTTATATTTCCTGTCTCGTTCATCTGCAAATTCTTTTCTCCTTGATCACCAACTTTTCCCGCCTCGCCATTTTCCCCTGGAAATGGTGAAATTTTTCATCCCTCCCCAAGCTCATCTTCCTCCTCAACCTACTTTTCTCTTCACAGAACCTTTTATTTCCTTTACTGATCCCAACCTTTGTCCTTCTAACCTTGAACCTCTGAGGTGGAAAATAATTCCTCAAGGCACCTCCCCTAAATAGCAGCTAATTATTTGGCTTTGGGCCTGCACCTGCTTTGTCAGCTCTCTTGTCATCAAGTCCATCAAGTGTGTGGGGAAGTTTTGGAATGACCAAGAAACCTATAAACTGACCTGGTAATCCCAGGGAAGACCTGGTCTGCATTAATGATACTTGTAAAATAATCAAGAGAGCTCAAGAGATGTGTAAAGTACCTTTGAGCAGCCTTCCTCAAATGTTGTCTGACACTTCAAGTATTCAGTGCTCCAAAAGGGGGTAGGAGACAAATATGTCTGCCATGAAAATGAATAGAGAGACTAAAATTATGCACCACACAAGCACTAGACCTGCACTAATTTTATTAGCAACTAATACATTTCTTTGGGTTTTCTTTTGCCCAAAAGAAAACCCAAAGAAATGTATTAGTTGCTAATAAATTAGCAACTTTTTCTTTTAGTAGTTTGTCTCCCATTGCCCTCAGTCTCTTTATTCTTGCTCATGCTGTGGCCTTTAGACATCAAGCGTCTTAGTATAAGAAATAAAACAGTTACTCACCATGCCTGGCATGCTGACACAGTGAAACAAAGGATGAAGAAACATTTACACAACTTGAAGCTGGGCTCTTTAGGCTGTTAACTAGTGAGCAGTCAGAAAGGCTGCAGAGTTTTATAAATAGACCTGATTCAGAGAACAAGAATCACAGAAAATAACACTTTCACCACATAACTACATAACTCCAACTGATATTTTAGAGATATAACTTGAAAAGTCAGTGACATTTTGCTCTCAGAAAAGTTACTGTTCACATATTTTGAATGCAAGACATGGGGCTTACCAGTCCACCTACATCAACATGAAAATACACAAAGCATTTATGAACATAACAGAAATTTTATACTAGAAAAATTGTTAGTTTATCTCCTCTTGAATCCATATTCTGATTCATCAGAGCAGACCTGTATTTCTAATCTGAATACTTTCTTTTCAATTGTTGTTGCAAAACACAAAAAAAAGTTTGAAAACAAAACACACTTGCTTGACTTGGCAATAGAGTTCACATTCTTACAGACAACTGTCTTATGTTTTCAAAGTCTATCAGATTTAGCTAGGTTAACAACAGACACCCTGCTTTTACATATAATCCTTCTGCAAATCTCAATAAACTCTTTGCTGAAATAATAGCCATCCAGCTGCTAAACCCACAAGATAATTAAACACTCTATGAAAGGACATTTCTTTTGAAGCAGATTGAAATGTTATCAAATGATGACTCCCTCTTAGTTTGAATAATAATTATTCAAATACTTTTTTCTTTTTAACCTTTTCTCATGTAAGTTCTCTCTGAGGCCCTTGGGCAATAGAAAAACTAAAAATGTAACTGTGGGATAGCAGAAGGCTATGTAAAGAAGGCAGGGAAAAAAGGCAATAAATAGTTACTTCATTCTCATTTAAGCTCCAAATCTAGCTTCAGAGGGACTGTCTAAAAGTTAAGGGTAAAGAAGACTTTCCTTAACTTATCCAAGTGCAAGATCATACTGCCTTTGCATAAGAATTGTTTCTTGCTATGAGACATCTAAGTACAATACCTATAAAAGGCCCATTTACAGTTGGATGTAGAAAATTTGATGCAGTATAAAACAAGTGAGAAAAAAGCATCTAGGAAGAGAAACTTCTAGTAATCTCCAATAAGTCCATTCTCCAAATAAATACCTGAATGAGTTTTCTTGTACTGATTTGGTTTGAGTCTCCATTTTGACTGGACATATAAAATACTGCTTAATACTGCTTTCCTAGCCACAGAGAAATTGAAGAAGATGTGGTAACCTTGCTTAAGAATGTACACTTGAATCAATGCTGACAAGGAAATCCGAAGAGTATACAAACATGACAATCTATTAAAAAGCAACAACAACAACAAAAAAAATGGGGGAAATAAGTTAACAACTACTTTTAAAGGACTAGCAAAGTATGTAGAACCACAGGAGAAGGGTGTTTGCTATGTACTACTGATTCCAGTCAAGATACCCCCTCTTTCACTTTGGAAAGGGAACAACTCCCTTAATCACACATTTGGCTTTCTTTCTTCAAAAATCACTTCTATATCTACAAAAATCACTTCTTGCCCAAAACCTACCTATTTATTTATCTAAAATATGACTGTATAGTGTGCTACCACTCTGAGGGAGAGTCTAGCAGATGCTTTTGTTTTGCTGTCTCATCTTCGGGTTCCTTTTAAGGAGCTATTAGTCTTCCCTAATCCCCCAACTAAATTTATCAGCAGTTGTTTGCAGCCAACAGTTAAGCTAAATTAAACTTTGAAATCCCTGTACAGTGTATCAGATGCACTTCTCATAGGGGAGCAGAAAGTTCCAAATGTTCCACTTACCAAAATGTAGCAGAACTATGTTTTTCTCTACAGGTATCTCAAAGCTTCTACATATTTTTCAAGATGACCACAATTTCCCTGATTTTGTAAGGGCAGGAATTCAGCTATGGAAACAACTTTTCATTTAACTCTGCATCAGGTATGTACTTGCTTTTTTTACATAGGTACACACTATCCTCTACAAGTGTAGATTATGTAGGGAGGAGAAATGTATACACACACACACACACACAAACACACACACACACAATTAGGTTAAGGCTGTATGCATGCTTGAGGCATCTGTTCCAGGTGACACCCACAGTGGAAAGGTATTTATCTACATCTCTCTCTCAGCATGTATGTATCCATTCCCCAGCCTTCATCCTCATACAATCAATCACTCCCTTGTTTGCTTGGCTCACATACTCATAAGTACTTACCAGAACAGATATTTCTCCCAGTCTTAGTGAGTAATAAAATACACAGTGCTTTAAAACTTTGTATGTCAATACTTAGTTAGCTTTGGTGACAATATATGATAATTCCTCATTCCAGAATTCTTCTTTATTCTTCTGTGGCTCTCCTATGTCAGAAGATGGACAATTATGTATTCTTACATGCACACACACACACACACAAAAAAAAAAAAAAAAAAAAAAGCAAACATGACAACAACAAAAAAACCCTCAAAACAAAACCTCAATACATAATCTGGCAGTCCATTATGTACTCTTTCTTATAAACAATAAAAAAGCACATGCATAGAATATGGATGCTTAAGAAGAAACAGCATAAGAGACAAATCTTCTACCTGGTTTTGCCTTTAGATTACAATCTAAAACATCAGTGGTTTTCATCAGTCACTGATATCTAACAAGAGATCAGTACCCACATAGATTTATGGTGTCAATGAAACTCTTATCCAATTGGCCTTCTCTCTGTGAAGTAGTTATTCACTGCTACTAATTGATCCCCATCACATTGCAGTTCCTGAGAAAAGCTCTAGAACAGGACCATGGTGAAATCTCCATTAAAAACACCACAAGAGTCTCAATGACAACTGTGGAAGATGGCTCAGACCCTCAAAAGACATCTGAGTTGAACCTGCAGTTCTCTGGATGTAAAAGCAATTCTTGCAAACCAGGTTACATTAAACTGGTGAAAAAAACCCAAACTTCCTCTCCCAAGACTTCATAACATTTTCCCTGAGGCCAAATCAAAGATTTGTTCACAAAATCATTTGTCTATCCCTTCCTCCAGTTTTGGGGTTTTTCAGGAGAGAAATTGTGTGTGAAAAGTGTGATTTCTGCTGTCTTTATTCCCATGGCTACTAGAAACTGCTAGAAAGGGAATTGGGCACATCACACAAAATGTCAGGTTAACAAATACCAACACAACAGCTCAGAGAAACAGACACTTTATCACACCTTCATCCTTCCATATCACACTAAAAGAAAAGGGAAAAAATCAACAGAAAACTAGCCAAAACCATGAAAGGCAATCAAATACATCCTTCAGAAATGTAAGCTCATCTAAAAATAGTATGAAAGGCTAAGCAAGTCACTTGGTTTTAGTCGCAGCAGTAATAAAGGTCTTTGTAAGGGATTTGCACAAGTTCTGTGCTGTTACAGTAGCATCTGTTTCCTCATTGCTGGAGAAAAAGGGTGGCGAGGATTTAGAGCATGTATAACCTGAGAGAGGAATCATCTGTCATTCCCTCACAGGGCATTAGCAAACTTTTGCTCTCCTGGGAGAAGGAAGAGCCCCACTCCTCCCCCAGTCTCTTGTGAACACAGCTTTAAGCATTTTTACAATATGCATATGAATAATATTAATAATTAGAACAAATCTAGTTCTATTAAGAAAGGGCAAAAGAAGCCCAGCTGAAAAGAAACAATGTTCTGTGCAATAAAAAAGGGTGAATGTGGTAGCAAAGAAGAGGTCAAGTAACAAACAAATCCTCTATGTGAAAGGAATGATCTCTTTGCTTCACCCAAGAGAAACTGCTGTCACGAGCTATACTTGTCACCACCATGACCTAGAGCAACAAAAAAGAAATGGGTGGTCCATTTTGGAAGATACCACGCCATGACAGGCTGTAACATGCAATTTCTTGTGCCACTATACTGTGTGGTCTCATGTAAACAGCTGATTTGTTGGTGTTTCAGTTGTCTATCCTTTAACAGGAGAAAGTCCCTAGTCCAGGCCATAGTAACAGAAGACATAGAAGTACATTACCTCTGAGATCAACAAGGTTTTTACTATGCCCTGATATTTGCTTTTTCCTTCACAAATTACAGAGCAGAATTGTCAACAGAAGTCCAGAAAAAAGAACTGAGATTATAAATTTCAGAGAAAAAATGCTGCCAACCAGCACACCACACGTGTCTTGCAAGTTTCTGCATCATCCACAAGGAAGTTATTCATGACCAATTTTCTGAAATATCTCATTCTTCTTCAAGACAGAATCTTCTGTGTCCCAGTGAGATCAAAACAACTCAAAAGGCTTTGAAGGCTATTGCCTCTTGCAAACAACCATCAAAATACCAAAGCCTGAGCCTAAAGTGCTGATTTATCTCTACCAAATGCATTGATTCTCTACTTCTATATTACAACTTCTTTTACCTACACAAGGCAAATATACAAAGTTTCAAAAGCAGGAATTCAAAAAGGCCCTGCAATAGGATGATTTCTGCAAAAGACTGCTGCCATGAACCTTTTGGGGAAAGAGAAACAATACAAACATCCAAGCAAAAAAAGTATGCCCATAATGAGGATCAATTCAGATGTGCAAAATATAAAATACCATAATATAAGTTTCTATAAAAATGGCTAGTCCAATAAATTTATTTCCTTTTTGCAAATCATTTCTAAGTAGTAGAAATAAACTTTTTCACTTTCATAGGAAAATAAAGAAATCCCCATACATAAAATTATTAACAATGTGATGATTATCAGAAGGAATATCTAAAAGGAAATTGTAAGAAGTTGACATACAGTGGAAATGGCAGGGGGAATATACTTCCCTTAGGAATACGCCTGTGACTCTTTCTTTAATATTTTTTTTCTCCTGAACACAGAAGGTAAGGATTTTACAAGAGATAAACTCAACTTTTCAATTTGACATTTACCTGAGGGGATCCCAAGTGAGTGCTGCTGGACGAGCCAACACTTGAATGTCCATTCTCTTAAGAAGTTTAGAACAGGTAGCCAGAGCAGAGATTTCCTTCCTGTAGCCTTCCATTTAGGAACCTAAAGATATAGAGAAGTGAAAGCACAGGAGAATTCAGCGTTTGGGTCACATTCAGGCCATGAACAACATGGAGATGTTCCTTTAGTGCAAATAAGATCATTTAGTGTGTATTTGTTTATAAGCAACGGTACTGATGCTGTTCAACACATTTCATCAGAGTGACTGAAATAGCATTTCAGAATAATGGCTTTTTTTTACTGTCATTCACCTTAGCTGGATTCAAATCATCACTTTAACTTAAGAAGATATCTCATATACCAATTGTGTAAATGGAAGAACTGTTTTCTAATAAAATATTGACAATAAATACACAACTGACACCACAGTGCTCCTGTTCCAGTAATAGTTATAGACTTCCCTATCTAGCAAATTATACTTGGGATGATGGCAGCAAAGCCCCAACTTGCCATTTGAGCATCACAGCTATAAAATTATTCCCACTTGCAGTTAACCCAGAAAGATACAACTCCTTTACAAACCTTTGACTTTTAAATCCATCTCACTGGGCACTAACATCTTTGAAATTAATTACAAGTGCATTAATTATTTCTTTTAAAAAGGGAAAAAAAGACAAGGAAAAAAAAGGAAAGAAAAAAAAAGAAATAAGAAAAAATAAAAAAGCCCCAACAGATTAATCAAAGAATGACTATCAAAATTTGGGTTACTGTAAGATTCCAGCTACTAAAACTAAAGTCCAATTTCCCCAAAAGTTGTTTACCCTGATCTAAATACTTTGACTGTTCTCTGACCAGCAGCCTAGTATAAATAGGAATAAGTAATGAAACCACCTTTCTGCTGTGCTAGTTTTTCTGGAATATAACCCCTGTGGTAATAATTACATGGGGCTTATCCATCCCAGTGTGAACACCACCAGAGTGTCAATTATGACAAATGTCTGATACCCACAAGTGTCTGTTGTAAAGAAAACCGTTTCCATTCTCTTAACCTTGGGGTCAGGGTTTCCCACTGGGACTAACAGCTTTTTTTCCTGCTGTAAATATCCATTTGAAGTTGCTAGGAGGTGTTATGATACACAGACCTACTCTTTCAGCACTTGCTTTTTTCTTCTTTGGTAATTTGAGCCTAACTCACACCAGGGGTTTACACCTATCTCCGGGTTTTTATTTGTATTATCCCCTCTGGGTGAGACATTTCACTTTCTTTTCCACACCATTTGCAATACAAGCTGGGGAGTCCCCAAAGCCCACTGGCAGCATGGACTACTAGTGACCTGTTTCATACCTCTGGGGTATCTCTTGCAGTTATTTGCTATCTTCAGCTTTTGAGACAATTATCAGAGGAATGGAAAAATCAGTAAAAATGGAACCACTGAGCTTTGATCCTAGGAATACAGACTTCCCTCAGGCAAAGCCAAGAACAGGCCATTGAAGAGGAAATTAAAATTAGTATATACAAAACAAAGGACACTTTTAGTAGTGTAAGCAGGGACAGTGGACATAGATAAAAGTGTTTGGAGGAATGTAATCCTTTGGAGGAATGTAATCCAATCAGATTACACCTTCCCCTAATACTATCCCAAATCACAACCATTCTGGCTCAGGAACTTCACAAGCTGGATGTGGCCTCTTGGAGTTTGGTAATTTTCAGTGGATCTCTCTTCCATGAATTAGGTCCATTTTCCTCTCCAACACATAAAAGCACTCATCATCACAACATCCTTGGCAGCCTAAAAGTTCAGGTTGGTCATCTGGAAGAATTTCATCCCTGAAAGGGTGGTTAAGCGTTGGAATGGGCTGCTCAGGAAAGTGGGGGAGTAACCATCCCAGGAAGCTGGAACACTACCAACTCTAAGTGCTACAACTGGATGTAGCACTTAGAGTTGGTAGTGTTCAGTCAGAGCTTGGACTTGAAGATCTTGGAGGCCTTTTCCAACTTTAATGATTCTGTGATGCTCTTACATCTTTAACAAATAAGGAAAATCTATGGGGAGCAAAAGAAGGCTGGCTGCTAGCCTTGAAGACTGAAGTTACTTGTCACAACACACAGCAGACACAGGAGATAGCAGCAGGACAAGCTTCCTGTTCTAAGGTGCTGGGCTAGTGCTGTGATTATACCATCCCAAACTTTGGATTGATTGGCTGATCCAATCAATCCAAAGTGATCCCTGATCCCTGGAGCACCTTATTATTTGGATTACAGGTATTTATGTGTGGTGGGAAAGAGGAAAAAGAAATTATAATGGATGAGAATCCCCAACTCTGCACTGTACATGTATCCTAAAGGGGAAACCCAGCCCTAATCTTTTTGTGAATGAATCTGACTGAGATGATAATAAATATGCAACCACATTACAAAAACTGACAAGTGCAGTAACACAAACTTCCTCCCTAAATTCTACCATTTCACGTATGTGAAATCTCAGAATCTCAGTGAGCCACAACTCTCCACACCTTCCAGCTTCAGTAAGATTTGGACAAATAACCTAGATGTGTCAGATTTTGATTGTATTCTTCTTACAAAAAAAAAAAAATCCCAACAAGAAACCCCCTTTTAATTAAATAAATACTTGACATGTAACAAAGACCTCACTATATGCTCAATGTGGTGAAAAATCAGATTCTCTCTTTGTAAATAAGCCTTAATAGGAACTAACTAAAAGGATAAGAAAGGATTCACACTAATCAAGATTGCTTTCACATGGCTGAATTACACAGAGGAATCACAATGACTGGCCCTGCACTTGCTGTCCTTTCACCAGTGGACAACTGCAGTCATTCCAGTGGAACAGACAGAGATGGAAGCCAAGTAAATTAGCCAAAAATACAGTCCTACAATCCTTATCCTTTCTAAGCTGCCAAAAAGTAAAAAAGTTGTTCTGGTAGCTACCAAATGGAAATGAAGCATGCAGCTAACAACCATGAGATACTGGTACCTCTAACCAGTTTCTAACCTTGGTACTATGCCAAGGGTTTATAATTTGGGAAAAGGGGATTCAAACCCCACGACTGAATTTAGCAAACAGTATATGACGACTTATACTGTTCCAAAGGAAATGAACCATTTGGTTGAAACATCTGGACCCACAAGAACCAGCTACTTCACACTGTAATTATCACCTGCTCTGAGCCAGGGTATGCACACAGTGTTTGTTAGAAATTACCAGCGCTGCTGAAAAGTAGTATTACTTCCCATACTACTGCAGTACACTGGAAACTCAAAAACCACAACAGGAATTGTAATAGGAAAAAAAAATAAGTAGGAGAAGACAAATTATTGAATTAACTTTTGTCATGTTTGATTCAATAAAGCTGCCTCTTTAGAAATTATCTAAAGCTGATAGAGTACTTCCAATTTATCACAGACCTCAGCATCTAAATTATACGGCAGTAGAGAAATACTTTTAAATATTCCTATCCTATACATACCTCAATTATCTTTCCTCACTTCTTGGATCAATTCATCAAGCTAGAAAAATCTGAACTCGTTTTTGCAGCACCTGCCTTTCCCAAAAGATAATTTCCATTGTATCACAAACCCTTGGTTGCTTTTAACTGAAGAAATGTTGGGTTTGAGTGATGAAACAGAAAAGAACTTTTTTTTTTTTAACTTGTAAATGTACTACAAATAAATATAGTGTATAATCCTTTATAAAATGTTTTCCCTTGCCAGAAAAACATTAAATTTCATGAAACACGTCCCTAAATGGATTATAGAATGACAAATACATTTCATCGCCATTTTTATTGTTGTTATTATTGCTTGACAGAATAAAAATAGAAGTATCTTCAAAGGTGTCTTTCCCTGGAATAGGCAACTCAGCATAAAGAGAATTTATATACTGAAAAGGTTACAGTCAATGTATTATGGCTGTATATATAGGATCTTTTCATTTATAATTCTCTGTCTCTCCCAAGAAAGCACAGGTTGTACATTTTTTAGACTTCTACAGCTCCTAACCAATGGGGCCCTGAATGCACATTTTGCATGCCCCTGTAAGTATGAGCAATCAGAATTACACAATTGAGTTTGTTGTTGCCTGCAGGAAAAAAATAAATTTTGACTTCCTTCAAGGCCAAGAGGTAAAGCTGAATGTTGTAGCTTCAAGTGCAGGAAGCAATTTAGAGCTCTTCTGTTTTGTTTCAAGTAGTATCTGTCAAGGCTAATGAAAGAAAAGGGCAAACTCCAGAGCCTATGAGGGGGTTACATCTTCCTATTCCCTTTGTGAGCAGAATCCTATCTCTCGAACTGAACTTCCTAACGCATCGTGATCTCCCCGATGCCACTTTCATCCGATGTATGATTCATGGTCCTTTGCAAAAGGTTTTCCCTTGCCAGAAAAACATTACATATCAGGGAAAATGTCCCTAGATGGATTACACAATGGAAAATAGGTCTCAATGGCATTTTCATCGTTGGTATTTGCCTATCTGTCCCTTAACAGCTCACTTGTACTGCTTGCCTCTCCCCTTACATTCAAGTTTCATGTGGACCATCAGTTTGCCAGTGTAATGGGTTTTCACAGCCAGGGGAAGGTAAGGGCCAAGGATTATTAATAGCGTTCCTCTGTTAGTTAAGGGAAAGATAAATGTGACACCACCAACAAAACCCCTGAATATCTGATACCAGTGAGGAGTGGGTATCACCTGCCGAAAATAGAGTGACAGAGATTATATAAGGGGGGTTCCTACCCCGAGTTCCACCTCTTTTTGACCACCTCCCTATCTAACACCTTTTCAAGCGTGCTTACAGGAGATCCAAAAGGTAAGTAGCAAGAAAATGCTCAAATTTCTGCAGCAAACGTGGATTTACCAGCTCCGGGCAAGAAGCAGGATCTTAGCAGATACGGGTATCTTCTATCACCCCGACATCATTCCCCTTTCCATAAACAAAAGCCCGGAAACAAAGAGATGCAAATCTCTCAAACATTGAGGAATCGCTTCCCGCAAAGGAGACTCCAAATGAGAAGAACAGATCATTAAAAGGAGTGAATGGGTGAATTCATTGAGGGGGAATGAGGAGGAAAGCAGGGGAGAAGGTGGAAATGACAAAACTGGGAAAGGGAAGGAAGTGACCGAGAACGCCAGCTAGGACTCCCGAAGAGGTTTTACTGAAATAGCCAGCTGTGAACCAACGACAAACAAAACCACAAGATCCAGAGCACGTCTAGAAATGGCACCTCTCTTTCTGCACAGATGACTGTAAGCGATGGGATGAAGTTGCTCTCTTTGGTGTGGTCACTGGGAAGCTAAAGGAAATGTGTCACCCTTTTTGCAAAGGACCGCCGTCTTTCTGTTTCAGTTGTTGGTGTGAGGGCTTCGTGCTGTTCAGGAAATTCTCCCTGGTTTGCTTTTGGCAAGGGTGGGCTGATTTCTACTTAATTTATTTGGTCGTTTACTTAGTAACAATACCATCATTCTGGTGTTGGTGGAATGGGGAGTTGATCTACACAAAAGTTTTGGTGCAGACAACTTGGAAATCCACGGTGGATTTTGCAAATAGTTTGGGCAGGAAAATTGGCAAAATCTCAGAGATAAAGGAAAATGCGTCATTCATCTCGCAGGCATGATGAGAAAAAGATGAAGGGTCGAGTGAGAAACTGTCAATTCGTGAAACACCTTTTTTATTAGAATAACCGTGTTGACTGCAGGTTGGTGGTTAAAAGCTTCTGGAAATTTGCTAGCTGTCCTTAAAGAGAGACACTGCTGAGGCTGGAGCTGGGCCTCAGCCGCTCTTCCATGTCGGAACCCAGCTGTCCGCTTCGCAAGCCCTGTGTTCGCTGCTTTCACCTTTCTGGCTGTGGAGGCTTCTGAGCTGGGGGAAACGTTATTTACGCTCTACAGATGGCTCCACCTGATCTGAAGCCTCATTTTTCTGACACCTCTCACTTTTCGCCTCCACAGCATGATTAGGCCGTAGAGGGCTGACAGATCCGATGACGGAGGGAAAGCGGGGCAGCTCGCGCATCGTTAGGGATGCGGAGGGAGCCGCCCGGCTCCCATCTCCTGGACACAGACAGGGAATGCGCCTCTGGCCGCTTTGCTTGGCGTGAGGCTACTTAACTTGATCGGCGTCTGCCAGCACAGCGGGCAGCGCTGCGCATCGCCTCTGCCAGCCACCGGCTCGAGTTACCCCCGGGGGCAGCCGTCCAAATGTGCTCTGCCTTGTCAGCAGAGCGGGGTTAACACCGAAACACAAGTCACCCGCCAGGAGAGCACCTTCACTGGCCGGTGGGCAGGTGCGTTCCTGTTTGTAGGGACCTGAAAGGAAGCTCCGGTTTCTTCGTAAGAATCTTTTGAAAACCCGCTCAACAACGGGTTTGCAAAAGATTCGTAAGAAAGGAGAAAAACCTGCGGAGACCGAGGCCCAACTCCTTTTCAGAGCACACCGATGGCGCACGCAGCAAAGCAGGGAAAGCAGAGGGCGATGTAGCATTGGGCTGGCGGTGTCTGCACTGGCAATAAGAAGAGATTGTCCTCTCTTCCCTCAGTTAAGGAAAGGTACAGGGACGTCAGTTTCATAAGATACGGCACACTGATCTCTGGCAAATGGCTACATATTGATGGGTTTGCACTCATCCTGCATTTAAAACGGACTAACAACAGGGTCCTAACCCTGAACTCCGCTAAAGCAAGAGACCCCAGTGCCCCGAGGGCTGTCTTTACTGCACCCTTCCACCTCCAGCTCCAAAAGAACGGGGGCTGCTGAGTGAGAACGACCCATGCGAGAAGGTGCGCAGAGCTCTTCTGAGGGGCTACTGTTAATCTCGGTTCAGCATCCCAGCGCTCAGCTCCTCTTTCCCGGTAGAGCAGGGAAGGATGCGTTCAGCCTAGAAAGAGGGACTTGGCTGCACCATCCATTACCTTGTTTATCCTTGGAGAAAACTAAGCATCTCTTGCATCTCGGGAAATACACGAAGGAAGCCGGGGGGTAGGGGGGGGGAAGTTCCAACGAGGGAATAACGTCAGTCCCTTCCACAATGAAGAGACGACCTTTAGGAGAGAAAAGGAGAAGAAAAAAAAAAAAGGGGGGGGGGACCCCAATGTCACCTCCTCCTCAGTCCTGCGTTCAATGTCATGGTAATGACATACCCATTATAGCTGAACTTGGGCCATAAAGGAAAAAAAAAAAAAAAAGAAAGGACGGGGCTCGTACTTTTAAAATCACCGAGCAATTATTGACAGCACAACCCGAGGTTCTGCACAAGCCGCCCCATTTTCGAGGCTGGTCTCCAGCGGCCCCATTCAGAGGAGAGGTGTGATTGTGGCAGCGGGACCGGGCCGTACCCGTCGATCGCGCCCGGGGATCTCGCTGCCACCACTCTGTCCTCCCCCGTCTCTCCTGGAGCAGCGATGCCAATACTCCTGCAGAGATCTGCCCTACTACTGGGCCCTAACCTTGGCTACCTCAGCCTAATGGCTTCTGCCCAAACTCTGAGTGCAAGTTGCCATATTTTATATGAAAAATGGGCACAGATTCTTGGAGAAAGAAAATAACCCTAGAAAACACATTACAAATCCTAAATGCTTTCTTTTTTTGATGCTAATGGGAAGTGCCCGGTCCTGGCTGAGAAACTCACTACCGCACAGGAGCTCCTCACGAGTGTGTTGTCACCTCGCATCTCGTTTTGCCATATCCTATCGCAGAAGATTCTGCAGCATATTGTGCATTACAAACGGGATCTGTAGGATTCGCTGGGATGTGATAATTAATTCAGTGAGGAAGATGCTTAATATGGACTGGCCTGAAAGAAAAAAGGTCTAAAAGGAATATGTGTGTGAAGGGGAGGGAGAAGGGAGAAGGGGGGGACGTTTAAAGTGGTTGAACGACAAGGCAAATGTTCAAAAGCTACATTACATTTGCTTCCCGACCTCAAGAGCAGCTTGAAGCTTGGCATATGCTGCAGTTCCTTACTCATCACCGAACATAACTGGTAAAGCTCATTCTGACTTACTAAAGGAAAAGGCTCTGCTCTGCACCACTAGTTTGTCCACTGCACCCGAGGACTTGACCTTGGCAGAACTCTTTCTCCAGCCGGTATCACAGCAGCCTCTGGCACTGCTCCAGTAAGGCTTAGGCTCCAGTCTCCCAGGGAGCGACCCCCACCTGCGTCCTCCCCCACCCCAGACCCACAAAGGCATCCCCCGTGTCCTCTCTTTAGCTGAACTCTCGCGTCTGTGGACTACTTGGTGTTCTGCAAACTGGAGAGCGACAGCCCACAGCACTTATCCACGCAGAGCTATAGAGCTGGCACGGGTCCAGCCTTTCCCGGTGTGCCATCCCCACACAGCACTGCAGCTTTGGTCATATGAGCAGAAATGATGAGAAAAGCACTTTTTAATCTTTTCGCACTTGCTTCCCTGTTCAAACAGTTGCAGGATGGCTATGACTGACTTGCTCAGCGCTGAGGATATCAAGAAGGCTGTGGGAGCCTTTTCAGGTGAGTGCTTTTTTCCTATTTTTTTTTCCTTCTCTTCTCCTCCTTTCATCTTTTCAGGTTAGGATAGCTGTGCATTTATTTCAGCTATGGGAAGATTAGAGGAACCAGCTAGACAAAATTTCAAATGAGGATGTATTTTCAGATGTTCAATGAATGCCTCTGACAGGTTTATAAAGTACAAGGCTGCATCCTCAGCAAAGTTGTCCTGCACATTACAGAGGTGAAATATTTATTTTTAAGGAAAGTAAGCAGTAACCATGGAGAGACTTTGCTTCTACCGAGAGAGGATACTTTCAAAGGGAACAAACCCCTAGGCAAACCAAGCTGCATTATATCTTGGTGTGGGATAGAGAAGTCAGCAGTGGATGTCAGCAGCTCCCCACTCATTCCTGAAATTTAGTTTCAGATGTTAGAGAACTGCTGTTTCCCATTTCAAGGATATACGTAATCACTCTGTACTTTCTATGCAGAATCCCTGGGTGGGCTTTGCTTTTCGGGATGGACAGAAGGCAACAGTAGAGCACGGGTGCGGGTGCACTGCTCGACTGCAGGGGCTCCCTGCAGGTCGAATGGCTGCAGTGGTCCACACTCCCCTTTCAGACTCCTCCGGGTATCACATGTTCCCTACCCCTCTCTTTCATCGCGACCCCCAAAACTGACAGCAAACCCTCTTCGTGTTTACAGAGATTCAGGTAGTTAAGGTTGCTCTCAAAGAAAGCCAGAAATCGTGCTCCGGGATGCACGTTATCCCCCCCTCCCCCAAACTACCTGGCTGACCGCACCATCCCGGGGAGCCGCCTCTGTCAGTCCTGCTCTGTGCGATGACCTTCCCGAACAGACAGAAGAGCAAGACCCGCTGAGCCCGGCTCAGCTCACAAGCCGGAGTCAGAGGGAGCGACAAATTGCTTTGCTGGATCCAGCAGCTGTTTTACTCATTAGCTTCCATTGTTCTATGGCCATCCCCAAGTCCCGGAGCAGATGCAATTAGCAGCAACTAATGACAGATCTCAGGCAGATCACGGAAGACTGAGCCTCTTTAATTTTATGTAATAGGTAAATTTAACGCGGCGGGAATAAGAATGCATGAGGGAGGGAAAAAAAAGTCCACCGCTCGTTTTGGAGGTCACTGTATGGTATTTCCAATCCACATCAGAGTTGTGAGGCTACCTGGGTGGGACAAAAGCGGGTGCGGTGAAACGACAAGGGAGGTGGAGCAGGTAAACTCGGCTCCGATTTCAAGGGCTCTGGGTTGTTTGTTTTTTTCCTCCCCGGAGACAGCTCCTCACAAGGTCTTGCAGGCAGCGCGCCGCGCAGCACTCCCTTGCAGTGTCTGAGCTCACACACCACGATTGCACATTCCTTCAGCGGTTGAAATAGAACACTGATTTCTAGTAAGTCCCCAGGGAAAAAACCCAACCAAACAGTGCTCTGAAACACTTCTCGCCAATGCTTGAGCAAGAACATTTTTGGTTGTTGTTTTTTTTTTCCAGGGGTGGAAATGACAAAAAGTGACAGCTATCTAATAGTCAGAGTCCGCTCTCAAATGTCTGTTCTAGTGTAAAACTTAGCGGAAAATAAAAAAGGTTTAAGGCACTGAAATGAGACCAAGCACATTAGACCTCAGCTCCCAAAAGCTCCCAAGTCTATCACAGACTTCTTGTGTGACCTTGGGCAAGTCTCATCCTTCTGTAGCTCAGCTCTTCAACTGCAAAACGGAGACATTGCCTCTCTGCCCCTTTGTTTATTTCCATTAGCACCTGTGAAGCATAGTCGACTACACTGAGTACACCCAGCTCCTACCACAGCTGGATTCCACTGTTTCTCCCAGGGAAGGAAAAACAGCAGCATGGGAGAGAACCACGGGTATGTGCTGTTGTGTGTGTTTCAATGACTTTTCTAAGCAGTTCTCTGGCTTTTCATCTCTTATAGCGGCTGAATCTTTTAACTACAAAAAGTTTTTCGAGATGGTAGGATTAAAAAAGAAAAGCCCAGAAGATGTGAAGAAGGTTTTCCATATTCTTGATAAAGATCAGAGCGGCTTCATTGAAGAGGAAGAATTGAAGTAAGTAAAGTTACATCCTTTCTCAAATATCCCTGCCTTAAGAGTCTAATTTCCTGAGGGTGATTTTTACAGGACTCTAGGTAATAACATACAGCTGAAACTCTCGACTAGTATTTGGGTGCTATGCCAGTTGTTTGCCGGGCACAGGAGCTGAAGAGTGTTGGAGATAGCTAGTTGGCACTTGGGTTGCAGGATCCTGAAACACATGAATGGTCAATACCTTACAGGTAGTTCTTCAGCCAAATGCAGTTTCAGAGTAAGGTGCTTCTGAATGTTAAAGAAGGTCAACAACAGAAGACACAATGCTGGATTCCACTTGTGTCTCAAATAAGTGGAACAAATAGATACGAAGTGTAATTGTTCAGTGGGGGAAAAAGCCAAATCCAAACCAAAACCAACCAACCAACCAAAAAAAAACTTCCTTTATTTTCTATGCTTCCTCCTTAGGTTTGTCCTGAAGGGCTTTACCCCAGAAGGAAGAGACCTATCAGACAAAGAAACGAAGGCTCTTCTGGCTGCTGGAGATAAGGACGGTGATGGTAAAATTGGCGCTGATGGTAGGTAATTAGAGGAGTAAACTTTGACAGTAACAACCGAATATTACCCTTACACATAAGAACTGAGGAAACCTAGGAATCACTGGGGGCTGCGACCTTCTGAAGGGCACAATTTGGGTTTAATGTAATGCCAAGTCCAGCTCCATTTGCTACACCTTGCTCGGAAGCGTTAGAGGAAGAGGAGCCGAGTTGTGACACTAGAGGGGGCAGGAGCTCACAGAACCCGGCTGTGGGTCGGGCACTCCGCAGCGCAGGACTAAGCACCCAGCCAAACTCTACTTCTGTTACAGTAATTTGTCTGTTGATATCAGTGGAGTGAGGATCAGGACACTGCGAGTTCAGAGACCGAGGCTTGACTATAAAGCATGGAAAGAATAATAGCTGAGCGCCAGCACTTCTGCTTGATGTTTAGTTAGCAGGAAAGTAATTACTTTGCATGACTTAGCAAAGCAATGCTCTTAAAATTCAAAGTACACCCATTTTCCTAGAGAATTTCTATACAATAACAGTCTATCCAGCTTATGCTAGTGTTTACGTGCGTCTTCACACTTAAGAAAGCTTGTCAGTCCCTTTTACTGAATATGAGAAATATAAGAAAAGAACAACTTTTCCTCTCACAGCATTGCTTAAAAAGCTAGTGCTGTTTTCTATTCTCCCTTGGGATGAATCATCTTAGCCCACACATAAAATTTCTCATTTTTCCTCTTTTTTTGGAGGTGAGAGTGAATGAAACACACTGAAGGAGACAAGAAGAGATGCAATTCTAAACTAAAGCTTTCCTCAATGAAGGAGTTAGAAGTTTGTGGCCAGAGTACTAAATCACCTAGAGAGCAAGCAATTGCTAGGGTATAGACATCTCAATAAACCATATCATAAGTTGAAATCTAAAAAATACCTAAACCTCCTCATATCTCTCTGTGTTACCCAACCTCTGCAATTAAAAAAAAAATGTTATCTCAAAAAAAAGAAAAAAAGGTCAATTAAAAGAGAAATAAAAAGCAAAATTAACTAACACCATTTCCCAGCTTAGAAGATGACACACAAATCAGCCACTGACATATCAGTCAGGAGATGCACACTGGCATATCAGTGACTATGACCATGTTCCTAGACCAAAGCCTCTTTAATTTCTCCAGTCATCACTTTATTATGGTTTAGGTGAAGCTCCTGCTAAACTTCAGCAGTGCTGCTGAATCCAGCGTGGGTGTAATTTCTTGAAACTTTACATTCTTTATTATATAGGTCTTCTTTATACATACTAAAATTAGTGATAGTAGTACTAAAATCACTGGGCAAGTTTTTCAAAAGAAAATTTAATTCAGGTAAGTAAGCTTACAGCTGATCCACCAGCCTCATATCAGATAAATTTTCAGCTATTCCAGAAGGCTGCAAATCAAAACTAGTTTTAATTGGAATAAAAGAACAATATTGCATAATGATTTTGGCTTGTACAAGAAAATACAGCATTAACCTCCATATTTAAGACTACCATAACTTTTTCTTTGAAACAGTGCCTGAAACCCAGTACATTGTAATAAAGCAATATGAAATGCCTCTTCTCCTTATCTCTTTCTTCTGTAGCTTTTACTGTTCCCTGACTTTGAAATAGAAATACTCTGTGTTTACACTTGATAATGAGAAGAGAATGATGTGCTTTTTTCTTTTGATTCTTCTAACCATATCCCTACCATACAACACTACCAGTTTATTTTCCATTTCTTAAATTGACTTTAACAGCGAGTTTTTACACCAGAAAGGCTTGAAATACAAACAAAAGTTAACAGCTGAGACTGTGACCAAAGGACAAGGAGCACATATACTTCCCAGCTTTTCCTTTGGCCCATAAATCCAATTCAAGACTATAACTGCATATGTAAATGTCACAAATGTACATCCCATTCATATGCAGTATTGAGATGCTGTATTTCTGTTGCAAACCAATTTTGTTTCCCTGCAGCTGAATTGTCAGGCATCACCTCTACCACTTGTTTCAAACATCAGCTTCCTAAATCACTAAATGATTGTAAACAAGCAGCCTTTCACAGGGGTTAATGTTAATTCTCCTGATGACCCTTGAATGCTGTCCCTCAGGAGCCCACAGCAGTTGTAGGAACTGATCTTTAGGGATTTTTAAAACCACAGAGACAACTTTCTCAAATGTATGATCACAAACATTAATCCCAGCCTAATCAGCCTTCTTCTAGCTGGGGACTCACATTACAAATTTCCTCTCTTTTCTTCTGATTCTACTTTAAGCCTTTTCTCATTCTTGCAAGACCATTCAGCTCTGAGATAGTTTCAGCAGTTTACCTCTTGTCCAATCACGGTTTGAACTTGAGGCTGATTAAGCAGTTTCAAAGAGCTGAAAACTTGCAGCCAGTTCCTGTAAGACCTGATCATCTTCTGTGCAGTGTCAAACCCCCTCCACATTCTACCAGTGTGGTCAGAAGATGATGAATCTGAAAAAAATTGCAGGTCAAGACCAGGTTACCTCATAACACAAGCAACCTTAGCTTCTGAATCATGCTGAAAAACGATGCTGAAGCAGCTCTACTAGCTTCAGGAAAATATTTATAAGAAAGATGAGGGAAAAAAAGAGAAAATTTCGAGTCATATTGCTGTTTTAAATCTAATTTGTGTATTAGCATTGGACATGAACATCATGCCTTTTAGTTTCTTGATATTAATAGACTTGAGAAAGTACATAGAGAACTGTCAAAGATCATGCACTGTGGGCAGCACAATCCAATTTTTTATCCCTGTAAATCAGAATGTTGTAAAAATGTGACATTAAACACACAAAATAACAACTATTAAGTCATGACCTTGCCAGGTAAAAGCCATAACAACAACAACCACCACAACAAATTTGGAATTCCTTCTTATCCCGCTTTGTCCTCTTCTATCTTCTAAAATAAACTAGCATAAGTCATTACTTATAAAGTTTCCTAAACAGATTTACTGCTGTAAAGAAAATGTATTAAACGCAATCTGATTAGAGAAATCACGAGCCTACAACATGTCCTCTGTAATCATGTCTGTCATTTCAGTAAAATACTAGAGGGCATGCATTAGGCTGGTATATAGTACTAAACTGTACTGAACACAGTGTCCTCTCCTTTTAAGTCAGAGCTTTGACATAAAACAGCTAGTAAATCATTTCACAAGACAAAACAGTCTAAAACCTTGCAATTTAAAGTCACTATTTATGCAAAGAAAGACATAATTTTGTTTGGAAGGGTAACTACAATTGGAAACAAGGATGTAGTAGATCACAAGGATTCCCTCAATAACAGGGCAGAGGCAATAACCATTTACAAGGGACTGATATACCCTGCCTTATCTCAGAAGTTTTGCATATATGAGTACGCTTTGTAACAATTCTTCTACAAGCCACCTGTGGTTGGACTAACCTTCATACAAAAATGAGTAGTGAACTAATTTAGAAGATTATTCAAATGGAACATCTTTGAAATATTTAAAATACATTGAAAATCCTGGGAAAAATGAAATTGTTGCAATTACTCAAGAAGGAGTATTTTATGGTTTGCTGGCTTTCACAAAGTACCTGTAAAATATATTGCTATTAAGTGATAATGGCACTATCAAAATGTATTATAAAAAATATTTGGCTGCAAGTCTGAATAACCTTTTCCAAATATATGCTGTGGACACACATTATCATAAAAGGTATTTAATTTAGCTGTAATAAGTATGACAACTTGTTTTAACAGTATATGCATAGTCAGTTTTCCCTTTTGGAAAGGTTTGATCCCTTGCAGTTCATGTTTCTCTCTGCAGGACTTATTCAGACAAAGGTTTAATAATCATGGCCTTTCTCCTTTTCTGCCCAGAGTAGCTGGGGGTTCTAGCACAAGCACTTCATGTTATCACTTAAATTCAGTTTGCAACACTTTCAATCTACATACCCACCATGTACAGGATTTATACATGCTTTGTGTTAAGTAATCTGCATCACTAATCCTAATTTGGATTTACATCTTTCAAAACGATGGATAAATGTGGAATTAATTTAAACCCTCTGACATTTTTTATTTCTCAGTCTGGTTTGTCTGCATTTGGCAACATATTTTTCGGACACACCATCAAAATTGCTATTTGCACACAACAGTCAATTAGGATCTCACTTGTTTAGAGTTTAGCATTTTTCAACTGAACACCAGAATATTCTTTAAAATGCCTAATTTTAATCTTCAATCTTTTTCAGTTGCCAGACTTTACTCTTCATTATGTCAAACTTCAGTAATTTTTTCTTGAGCCTTTACAGACGACTCCCTCTCCTATTTGTCATTTTCCTCTCAGCTGATTATGTTAAACCCATAAACCACTCTCTCTGCATACCCTCTAATCCCTTTATCGTCTTTGTTGCTCTTCTTGGGATTCCCTCCAGTCTGTCATTTTCAGTGCTCTGAGGTACATACAACTGTGCAAGGCATTCTCCTGTGTAACTCTTCCAAGGTTAGATGGAGTTAGGAATTATAGCCAGTCAGCCATTCACCAGGATACAAATGTGCCTTTTCCATACTTTATCTCCCTGCTGAAAGGCAGTATATACACTAAAGCACAGAATAACCCCAAAGTGCAGATAGATACATTTATGTAAATAATATGGATGTACCACTAATAAAAGCCACAGGATAAAATCCTGGCTCTCTGACACCACAGGAATTTTTCTCATTCTTACAACATGGTCAAAATTGCTACATAGGTTGGTATTGGCCTTCTGTTTTTGTAATCTGTCATTTTCACTCAATTTACAATTACAAAATTGAGTTTAAATGCAATACAATTATAATATGGGTCACAAATACTTTGAAACACTAGTTAATGATTCTCTTTGCCAAACTCTGATATAAAAGAAATATATCTCACTGCAAGATTAAATTTCTAGTTCTTGCCTTCATCCCATTGAGATTTACAAAGAAATAACCAAGAACTAATCTAAGTTCTCTAGATGAATAGTGGTGGAAGTCTTACAGTCTGGCATGTATAGCATTTCTCCCTTATTCTCCAAAAATCCTTTTATTTCACTGTAAGATTTCCCAAATTACACTTTCCCTTTAATTAACTTGGGTTTCTTTACTCTTCTGTTATTGTGATGTTTCTGCTGTACCAGTGACTCTGTATTCACTGTAATATGCATCCTCCTTCTTTAAATTTTGGTTTTTAAAATATTTTTTAAAATTCTTTCCTTTCTCCAGAATTTGCAACTATGGTGGCTGAATCATAAAGGCTTTGACCAATGCAAACCCTTCACCCATCCTTCACTGCCCAATTCCAACCACCTCCTGCTGACTGCTTTGGCTCCTGTTCTATTTATTTATGTTATTTTATACTCCAGCTCTGTTCTCTGCAATCCTGCAACTCTGTAATTGTGCTGAAAGACACCGTTAAAATAATAAAGGTCACATCAATCTGGGCTTTCTTCTCTCTCACTACAACTTGTTTCTTATTTCATGTAGGCTTGGCACATGCTGAGAAAAAATGTTACTTGTTTTTTTTTTGCTGACATCCCTGCTGCTTTATCCCTAGCCAGGGTAAAGTAGGAAGAAATTTTAAAAATTATTTCTGATAAAACATGCATATAATGAGTCATTCAGTCCAAATCCTGAACCGTGGCAAAACTGACTGCATTTTTTTTAAGCCATCTCTGGTAAGTGGATGCATACTCATAGCCTGGAAAATCTCTAGTGATGGAAAACCTCTAGTGATGGCAATTACCCAACTTCATTTGGCAGTTCATTCTTTCAACTTAATCAGTGTTATAGCTAAAAAGTATTTTCTAATATTTAAACTACATCTCCCCTGCTGCATTTTGGTGATCAGTAAATTGATTGTCATCTGAATCATTTGTTAAATTTGCCTAGTGCAGGGGGATTTTTGGATAAAAGGTTTGACAGGAATATCAGCTGGTGCCAATCATACATGAAGATAATTTCATAAACTATTAAATAGCAGTCACTTCGGAAATACAGGGTATGTTTACTAGCAATGTTACACAACTATCTAGGACAGGAAGAATGGCATACTCAGAAGAAATAACTATGAATTTCAGGGAAAAGAACACCAAGATTCAGGTGTGACACTGCAATTGATAATCCCACTGTAAATACAGTAAATCAGAAAATCTCATCCAAAAAAATTTATTCTAAAACTTAACCAGATAAGTGAATATCTTCTTCAGAGTTATGTATAGGAAACTGAGACTTATGCTGAGGAAATAGCCAATAGTAAGCCTATGACAGAGCTCAATACTTATTTCCCAAATCCTATTCAGTAAATTTGGCACCAAGCTTATACTTTTTACCTGTATTGTTGGGGGGTGTTTTGCTTTTAAAGCAAAGACAAAAGCAGGGGGAAATCCTCTCAGGCAACATCTCCCCCACATCTTGACAGAACATTGGTTATTACTGCAGTAAAAAGGAAGGGTATTTTCCATTTCTGTATTCCAAACTATTCCCTGCAGCAATAATACCTTATTCAATTTAGTTTTATTATCACTAATTTAGTGGAGACAAGATAAGGCTGAAACCCTGTCATCATCACATCATACAGAATACCATCCTCTGCCACAGAAATTACCCACTGCTACTCGGGAAGCCAATAAACGTTCCTAAAGCCATTTTAGATCCTCACTCTGTAGTAACTCGCAAAAAAGATTTTTTTTTGCTGAAGATGCTGTGCGTTCAAAAGAAATCCTTTGGTTTTGCACACTGTATATACGGTTCTGAAGGATGTATTGATTTTTAAGTATTCTAAATAAAGCAAATGAAAGCGGATGGCAGTGGAGCGAGTTTATTTCCTGCTTTTTCTCGGCAGCTGCTGACCTCGCGTGGCAATAAAGCCTCATTACAGGAGCACACAGACACACCGAAAAGGCATCCGGCACCCCGCTGCTGCAGCCGCGAGAAGGTCCCGGGAATTCGAGAGCCGACATAAAAGTTGCTGTAAAAACAAAGCCTTTTATAGTCCCTTGCTATTCTCTGAAGCTGCAAGGATTTGTATTTTAATGCTTCACTGGATGGCACGAAAGCTGAGATTTTTATCCAGGGCTTTAGCAAAAAAAAAAAAAAAAAACCAAAAAAAAAACCAAAAAAACCCACCACCACCACCAAAAAAACCACCAACCAAAAACCAATAGAACAAACAGCAAGTAAATAAAGCCACTAACGAGTCTAAAAAAATAATTACAGCAGATTATGTGAAATAAATCGAGTTACAGCAACATCAATGGCGATGTTACACTAGCATAAAACTCTGAATACCCCAGTGATCCCTGCTTCAGTCTTACTTCATGCTGTTACCTCAATCACCCTGGAACAAGCAACACTGAGTGCCTAATTTGGCCTGAAAAAAATCAGTAATATAATAATGAAGAAGGTGAAAATAAATATTCTTTATTTTCAAACTGAAAAATTTACTATGGGTAGAGAGACCTCCAAAATACCATCTCTACTGTTCATGCTGACAGTATAAGATATTCTAAACCTGCATTTGATTGGTTTATTCAAATATGCAACTGGTATACTCAGATCCTGTATTCTGAGATCTTATATTGTGAATTCTCAAAAACTCTATTTAAACATACTTTTTTTCCCCAGCTGCATTTTAAAACTTCAAATTTCAATTATGCATCTATCACCGAAGAAAATAAAAATTCAAATACAAGTGTAATATAAGTAAATCTCTGCCCAGAGACAAAATGACTGTTTTATCAATTGCCATCAAACTACTACTTTCCTTTCATTGCTGGATCTTCAATGTTTTTCTTAGATTATTATTTCCCAACACAAATTTCCTCCAAATCTTCAATTGTTTGATTTCAAATTTTAAAAAATGTTGGATGTTATCTAGACATTACTCAAAATAGAGCAAACAAATACAAAATTTGAAGTTACAATAAAATATAAAACAAAACATGTCATATACAAAATATTAAGTTATTCATTCTCATATTGCTCTTGCTATAATGTCTTTGAGACTGTCACAGAAACCACTGTAAAGCCTGAAGAAAGCAGAATTTACTACAAAATTTAATCAGGCTTTCTGCACAGCATGCTTGACAAATACAAAAAATGCACACTACCCTGCAATTTACTGTTTCATGAAGAAAGATGTTTTAATTTTCAGATGCATAAGCAAAGGAGCAAAATTACATTCTCCAAGAAACATTTACCTTAAATTTCTTAATTGCCATCTTAAATCTTCTTTGCCCTGAACAGTAAGTGCTCCATAATTTTCTTCCCTGTTGTAATATAGTAGAAGTTATGAAAGAAAATAAAAAGATTTTGGCCATCCTGTTGAAGACAAATTTTTAAATAATCAGTAAATAATCAATCCTTTTCTTAGATTCATATCCAATGGTTTGAAATGAGACACAGTTGAATGACAATTAAAAATATTGGCACTGCTTGTTCAAATTCATATTTTGTATTGCTAGAGAAGAAATTGCTCGCTCTGAGCTACAATTCAAGAGGAAGAAGAGCCAAATCCTCAAGTCATAGCTGAACCATCACTTCCTGACCAATGGCATTTGCATTTAACTGAAAGAGTTTGCATTAGCAGACTGTCACCAACTCTTAATATTTCTCCAATCACCATTTACCATTACTAAATCCTTAACCAACAAATGCATAATTGTTTATGCTTTAAGGGTCCTGCCAAGCTCTTAATGAAGCTTCATGGATCAGCAATTTTCCACATGTCTTATTTTGGGAATCAATGGACTGGAGGCCATAACACCTGTTCGCCTTGCAGAAGCTGATCTAGGATTTATATTTATAGTCTATCCACCAAGTCCTGAGATCAACACTGCCTAATGTCCTGCCATTGCTTCCACACTTCCCTCATTTTATCAATGCAAAGGTTGCTTGTTTGCTTCTTTTGCCTTTTCTAACTAAACTGTTTTTGAAGACTGGTAATGCAGTTCATGTTTCTCTTTACTGCAACACACACACAGTTTTAGCAGAGCCTCTGTGCTACAGTAGCTAAACATTAACAACATTCTGTTCAAAACAGAGTTAATATTATTATGGAATTACAAACTGCAGCATTGCACAATATTTGCAAGAAGTTTTGCCTTAACAAAATTATATCAAAAATTGTGCCTAAAGGTTCACTGAAATTACAAATTAGCCCACAAAAATTTTATCAATGAGCATAATGTATAAAATAACTTCATTTGACTTTAAAATCCTTGATTGAAATTTAAATGGCTCACTGATAGAGAACCCATCCTTTTATTTATAAAGCAACTTCAAATGAAAGAGGAATTATAAGGCATGCAATAGCACACCGAAATCCAGCTGTGGTTAAATTACATGCTGACATTCTTGTTCTAACCCCACTCAGGAGCCATGGCTAACACAGAGAGATAGCACTGGCTTTACTACAGGCTGGTGTTTAAATACCTCCTCTAGGTCCTGGACTCTCTCATTGCTAACATGGGCTTGAACCTGAGCTCCTGCTTCTTCATTCTCAGCAAGCATTTTAGCTGACTCCCTTTCCCAAAGAAATCCCTTTAGAAACCCCAACACTCTCTAGGGCTCAGATAGTGAAAATTACATTTCTCCTAAAAACAGGAAAGTGAAGCCAAATGTGTCTAAACAGGGTTAGCTGTCTGCATAACAGATCAATTGTCAAAACTTTTCAAGTTGTAGAATCTCCTAATATGGGATAATTACTTCACAAGGGAGGAAGTACATATCTGGTTAGTGTTCTTCTGGTCAATGAAACAGCAAAGCTTAACAAAGGTTGATGCATCTTTAAAGACAGAAGTTAATATAAATATGAATACTACAGTCCCTTCTCCAACCACTAGAAAAATAGAAGGAAATGCATGAGCTGCCACAGTAAAAGGATCAGGTGACCCAAATATAAATACTGAAAGGCCTATGGAACTAACAGGAAGACCTATGCTAATAAGCCTATGGAACATGCAGCTAGAAGAGATATTTCTTTCATAAATTTATTCTCCCACCCAGGAAAATCTAAGTGAAGGCATCTTGTCAGTGCCTGAATCAGCTTGTTCAACTCATATTGTCACAACAGTTTTTAACTCCAGGAGATGCTTTGTGAGGTTCATATACAGAAATACAGTTGGTTTCACTGGTATTACAGTAGCACAACACTGGCATTAACTTAGGCCTTCGGGTGGTAAGAACATGGTAATTCTCTATTAACGTGCATTTAGATCAGACATTAGGGGAAAATTCTTTACTGACACAGGCTGCCCAGAGAAGCCATGGACATTCCATTCCTGGAAGTGTTCAAGGCCAGGTTGGATGGGGCTTGGAGCAACCTGGTCTAGTGGCATTGGGGTTGGAATGGGACAATCTTTAAGGTCCCTCATTGCACAAACTATTCTATGACTCCAGACAGGTCATGAGGGGTGCAGGACCAGAGGCCAAAGGCTTAACCATTGATTACTGGAAGGAAGGCCCAAGATTGCTGAAAACGCAAATGGTTCAGAGACATTTTCAGGTTTTGGAAACATTGTGTGGTAGGGTTTTTTAAAATGATAACATTTTAATTGTTAATAAATTCTACTCCCTGTGTATTCACAATGCAATGCAGTTTTAAAAATGTATCACTAGAAAGATACTAAAAGACATAAGAAATAGCAAATTATCTCACAGTTATTACTGCTTTATAAAGAGGAATAAAAATTATGAGGCTGTGCTAATTTTATGCTTCGTTCTGCAGATGAATGAAGATTTTCTGTCTTAAAAACATTTGCATTCCTCTCCTTTAAAGCAATTTTCAATTTTGCTGGATACAGCACAATTGCATCTACTCTTTCAGCTGCAATGGGTTGTTGAAATTGAGCTATTGCCCAGCACCTGCTCTTAGTCAGACAGCTGAAATCAGAGGTTAGGGGAAAAAATAAAGATTTTTTTTGTCATTGTAATGCAAGTCTCCTTTTAGCTTTGCTGCAGTCAGTGTTCAATTATGTTCTGTAACAACCTCCATTACTATTGCCAGTGTTTTTCTGTTCTCTCTGCATATATTAACTTCCTTGGTCACACGCGAGAGCCTTCTTAGCAAAGCAGAATCTTAAGAGACATTTGCCCATAGACTTCATGAGTCTCTATCTTTTTTGGGCTGTTGAGAATCCCAGTGTTCAAAGGCATCTTCATTTTGAATGCTCGGAAGGTAACTGATACAATAGAACTTAAATTATCTCCCAGTGAAGGTCTGATAGGTCAAAATTAACCTGAAATTCCATCTAGTCTATTGAATACAAAGCATTGAACAAGTAACAATGAAAGGTTCCCACGTAATTTTTTATCCTATTTTTACAAGCTCTGAATCCTTCTCCCTCAGAATTTTTATCAGTTCACTGCATAGCCCAGAAGTTTAAAGCTTCATCAGAAGCAGGAATCAAGACCCTACATCTGTAGGAAGAAAGCCTACAAAGATTTTGACCAGCAAGGCTCAGCCACAAATGGGAAGGAAGCAGCTGGTGTGAACAGCTACTGGGAGCAGGAGCAGGAGCCTTGCTTCTGAAGCAGGAAGTAAATGGACAGAGAGCTCTGAGACAGAGGTCAGAGGGTGAACAACATTGAAATTCAGGGTCTTGGGAAAAGGAAATCCAGAGCAGGAAGTACTGGCATGATTAGAGTGAGGATTTGAAAAGCCTGGAGCAGAAGATATTTTATTACAATATAAATCCATTATAATAAATTGACTTGAAAAGAAAGGATATCATTAAGGTGAAAAAATTGGTGCCCAAAAATTTAGCCTATTATAAAAGGGAAGAGAATAGAAAACAGAGTGTTGTAAACTTCCGAAAATTTAATTAGGAGTCTCAAATATTTCTTTTCTCCTTCCTCCATTAAACCTCCAAGTCCTGTAGTCACATGGTTGAATCTTAGTTTTCAGCAAAGGGAAAAAAATTCTAGCTGTCATGCCTGCAGAGAAAGCCTTGAACATTCAAAGCCTAAAAAAATAGGATATAAACCCAAACATTAACTTATATTTTTTAATAAATCTCACTATTTGAATGCAATCTGTCTTGCAGTTCTTAAGATAAGATACAGCATTAGTGAAAGCCTAGAATCTGCCTTCTAAGCAGACAGCAGCTAAAGATCCAAAAAAAGATCCCCAGCTGCTATCATAGTCATCATCAGCACATAATGACTGGCATGCTGGAATTGTGGGTAGCTCATTTAAAGCTGTCACATATTCATGTACTCTCCGTTTGACAGATTAACCCCTTCCTTGGGATGCAGGAGCACACTCGGTGCTCCCTCCCCAGCACCTGATCCCCCTGTGCAGGAGAGGGCGGTGATGGCTCCAATAACAGTTGGGAAGGCTCAGGACACACACAAGGCCACAGCAAGCCCTCAGTCTGTCACAGACACTGCCCCGTGGAGAGATCTAGACAACTTTTTGTGCAATGTTCCAGCTCCCTGATCAACAGCCCACTATCTACTGCTTTGGGGAGTATTATTAAAAAATAAATAAAGATATCAGTGTTTCTTCCCAGCATTTTTTCAAGCCTCCATGTCATGAGCAAGAAAATAGATTCGAGCTGGAATTTTTCCAGACATATGCAGAATAATTACTCTCCGGAAATTCTCTTTATCTTCATCCTTGTGGATTTGAATGCATCCTTGAGAAATCCTTCCCTCCCTTCATATTCATCAGAAGAGAGGACATAACAGTTACAATCAGCATACTCAAACCAAGTTGTAGAGGTACCTACCCTACATTTAGTAATTTACCACTTTCCATTGATGCCACAACTGCCATCCATTTCTAACTTCCACTCTCCCAACGGAGTAGATCAGAAACAAATGGCAGATATGCCAGATCAGTCAGAAGGGCTGTTGTAGCTGCCAACAAATCCTTTGGCTGATTCAACCATTTTGTAATCATCTTACATTTCAGTGCACCGACTCTCAGCCAAAAAGCCTTCAGATCTGTGCCTCAGCCCCCACCACAAAAGAGCAAAATCTGAAGACCTGAACTATAATGGTGTTATCAACAGAGTAAGAGAAAGCATCCAAATTCTCACTTCTGTGCTAATAACCCCTCTCTGAAGAGAAATAAAAGCTGAGTTTGGGGGATGCCAAATGAAGTAGCCCTCAAAATAGATGGAGTATCTATTTATTCCACCACTTGGGGGAAGTGTAAAGAATGGAAATCTACAATAAAATTTACACATCCTTTCTTGCAGCTTTCACAGCTCTCCAGACATACCAGTAAACATTCACAGTCAATCCTATAAGAATCTATGCAGATTTAAAAAGCAGCACGAACTCTGAATATTCATTCACAAGATACTTCTGAAGCCATTTTGTCACACTGTTCCCTTTTAGTAACATAAGATTAAAAAAAAACCCGATGAAATACTTTGTATTTAAGAGATTTCTTACAGAAAGACCTTCTAATTCGCTTTCCTCAACATTAATGCCCTCCTGAGAAGCACTGCTTTCTCCAAAGAAAGCTACAGTTCTTCCTCAGTAGCTTTTATCAGGCAGCAGATTCAAGTTACAGGTTGTAACCTGATCAGTTCGGAACACATCCAGAATGTTTGCATCGATGGATGAACAACTGTGAAAACGAGTCCTAGTAAAATTAGTGAATTCTGCCACAGAAAAAAATCACTTTTTAACAGGTATGTTCTGTGAAGAAGATAATGAAGTGACCTATGCAGTGCCTGACAGAATCTGGAACACCAACCGCACCTCAGTCTAAATGACCTCAGTTTAATCCCCATTGCAGAGCCTTACCTGGTGTCTGAAATTCCCTGCCACTCCTGCTGGAGATGCAGTTCCACCATCGCTGCCTTCTGCAGCCAGATGAAATACGAGCCACACACGGCACACAGACACACATGCAGTTTGACTGCTGCTTTGTGACCACTACCTAAGGGAATGTGACTTCAAATTTCAAGGTCTCATTTTCAAATTTCAGGCTGTCAGGGAAAATTTGCCTGCTCATATGAAAGAAGGGGCAGATCCCATTCAAAATAATCTTGTTTCATTTGAGGGGAAAATTAAATGTGTGAATGAAAAGAGTGTTCTATTCCTCCTTAGCTGCTAAATACAGGACTGAACCTAATAAACACTTCTCTAGGATAAGAGCATCACCCTCTGTTGTTGGGGTTTTTCTTTTGTTTAAATCCACAGGGTTCCTCTTCCTTTCTTTCTCACGTATTCAAGATGAGAGAAGCTTCAGCGAGCACAGCTACCAGCATTCCAATTTATTCAGCAGCAACCCCTGTGGACTGCTAACAGCAGACTGCGATTCTGTTTGGATTACAAGGTGCAGATAAGTAATTCCATCCTTAATCTATCACTGTCAATGCTGGTAGGGGAACAACTTATACCTGTGAGAAGTCAGGCAGAGGAAAAGATAGATTGGGTAAAAAAAAAAATATTGTGGGGTAAAAGGACAGAAGAAATAGAGAGGATACAAATCCATTAGGAGTCCTGTGCACAAATGCATGCAGAGGTAGGAAATGAGGGAATGGGATAAAGGAACAGGGTGCTAATATGAAAGCAGCAAGCAGGAAGGAGGTATCCAGATTCCAAGCAAAAATTTTCAGTAGCAATGAAAATCTCACTTCCAACATAATCTATGCCTTCCATTGCAGCGATCCCAGTGTAAAATGCCAGGGACATTTGTGACCTCAGTAAATGCTGATGGACCCCAACACACTGCAGCCACGATCAATAAACCTCAAGTACATCATCATGGAGCCTCAAAGCCTTCGCTTGGAGACTTGTCAGTAAACTGGGACAATGTTACAAATAGACAACAAAGGATAATGCAAGGATTGCAAAAATGGAACGATGCAGAGACAAGTGAATTTCTAGAGGATGGAGTGGAAGGCAGAAAAGATGAAAGACGAGGTAAGCTATTTAGACATAAGTGATGGAGAACATCAATAGCCCACATCTGTTTTATGTGATGGAAGATTTGGTGATGGAAAACAGGGAAAGTAATAATGAGACCTGGAATTAATTTTTCTTTTCCCTTTTAAAGGAGCGGTAGTGATTCCATCACTCTATTTTACGACAAGTCATCATCTACAATTGAAGTCTGCCCACTCAGGCTAGTGAAGTCCCCTTCATGTTTTTATCACATAGATAAAAATGTTCTACCCAATGGTATTTTATGTGCATATAGAAGACTCCTTTGATTCAGCTATAGGTTCTCATTGATTTTATGTTATTTGCTTGCCTGGCTAGACATGTCACAGGCAATTTATCCCCGGAAAGGTAAAAGAGCTGCCTTCAAATCAGTCACATTAAAATAAAATGTTGACATTAAAATAAAACATGGAAAACTTTCTTTTCGACTTTTGGAATGTCCAATGTTATAACCCAAATACAGATGCATTATTGATTATTCTGTTTTTCCCAAGCTTACTCACTGCTTCCCACAGTAAGCACATTCAGTGTTCCAGAATAAACAATCCAAAGTGCAGCCAAGCAAAGTTTATACCCTAAAAAAGCTATGGATTGCTATTGCATGCTTTCTGGTGGCACAAATCTTTCAAAGAGGTTGCAAGGAGGGGAAAATCCAGGAAGCTTCGTGGTCCTCTTTTTCGGCTCCCACCCAAATCCACTCACTTGGACTGCTTAAGGAAGACAGAAAATCAGTTCAAAGAATATAATAGGGCATAGAAATAGTTCAATGGTAGCCAAGGGAGACCTTCGTAGAAATATTTCTAAAATATGAAAAAAAAATAAAGAAATTAACCCACTGCAGAGCGAAAGGCTACAAAAATTAACAAGGGGGGGCGGGCGCACAAGAGAAAGCAGCCAGGAAATCAGCACGCAAGAGAACTTTCTTCATGAGTACATTAACACTGCCAAACACAAGGAAAAGTGTGCACTGGAGCAAAGGAGAGCGGATCAGCTGCCAGCTCGGCCAGGGAAGGAGCTCAGCTCCACTCCCACAGGGTGACAGCGGCCTCACAAGCGGCCTGCTCCTGCTGACCCAGCTTTGCGGCCGACTTTGAAGCCGCCGCATCAAAGCTCGGGCCCGGGGCAGCTCCGCTCCTGCCCGAGCCCTGAGGGAAGCGTGACCCAAATGCCGGACCCGGGGCACCGCTCCCGGCCGAGCCCTGAGGGAAGCGTGACCCAAATGCCGGACCCGGGGCACCGCTCCCGGCCGAGCCCTGAAGGAAGCGCGACCCAAATGCCTGGCCCGGCGCGAGGGACGCGCAGATCGGAGCAGGCCGCGCTCCCGCCGCGCGCATGCGCACCAAGGCGCACGGAGTTAGGGCCCTTCCGCACGGAACATCGCGTTCCTCGGGCTCATAGGCAGGAAGTGGAGGCTTCTCCTTCAGCTCGCCTCTTCCCGCCTTGGGGCTGCCGCAGCTCCTTGTCCGTAACTTGTATCATTTTCTGCCGTGCCCCCAGAGGGTCATTTCAGCCTCGTGGTGAAGGCCCCCTGTGTTCTACCCAATAACAAGCCGGCTCTCGATGACGTCCTTAGTTGCCAGGCAGAATTCCCTTTCCCGTCTCTCGTACCACCGCGGCGCCACTGGGAGAGGCGGAGCGCCTGTTTTGATTGACAGCACCGCTAGTGGGAGGGGATACACGAGAGAACCAATAATAACTGTGAGTGGCCTTGATGAGCAGGGCCCGCAGCCAATGAGAATGGGCGGGTTGTCTCTCGGTTGCCAGGGCCACGCGGTTGCTAAGGCCTCGGCTCAGCGCGGCGGCAGCCCCGCTGCCGCCGTCCGGGCCCGGGCCGGCGCGATGGTGAAGCTCGCTGCCAAGTGCCTGCTGGCAGGTGAGTCTGGCCCGCCCGCTGACATCAGCTCCGCTGCCCACACGGGACTAGAGCGGGCGCCGTGGGCTCGAGCGAGGCCGGCAGCGAAGGCGGCCCGGCTTCCCACAGCCCCTCGTCGAGTGGCCGCCCCGGCGGAGAAGAGGTGGGGAAAGAGGCGATGGGAGAGAAGGGAGACCTCGGCTGCCTGGGGACAGGAACGGTGGAAGTCGGGTGTGTTATTAGCACTCGGTACCCGCCCCCGCCTAGCACGTGCAGTCGAGCAGTGCCCAGGGAGGGTGTGAGGTGTAGTTGGATCGGCTAAAATCCGAGGACAGGATCTGAGAAAAAGGACTAAAACCCAAACCAAAAAGAGTATTTCTGCAGTGTGGAAAGGAGGGCGCAGAGATTGGAGAAAGTGTGAAGGGAGCAGGGTAGGCAGGTGAGTGCTGCGTCATTTATGAGTCTTGCTTTGGGCTGATTTGAAAACTTCATGTCAGAAATTAGGATGATTCTGAGTATGATAGAAAGGTAAAACCTAAACAAGGAGTAGAAGTTTGAGCACTTCACAGTGGCATCTTTTCCCCCAAGCAATTTAGAAGCTAACCTGAGAAAAAAATGAGGTGACCATTTATTTGGTCAGGATGGATTATGGAAGTGTTGAAAGTGAGTACAGCTGTCTGTTAGCACTTTGTGAAAAAACTTTTTATTTTTTCCCTTCCTTCTACACTGAAGCTCTGTGCAGCCTCAGCCAAAAGCACAAATCCATAAAACCTTTGTGTGCAGTCAACTCCCTCCCAGGTTTAATTCTTAGTCCCAAATTATTTCATCCAGAATAAAATGTTTGCCTTTTTTAACCTCAGAAGCAGCTGACCATCAACTCATATAAAGCCAGATGTGGTTGTTAGCAAAGGCAAAAGAATTGATCTCCCTTGTGGCTCTATTGCTGTGAACAGCATGAATATCTTGCCCGTCTTCTACACTTGAAACATAGGCATCATTTCCAATTTGGAAGTTTCCTGCTCCCAATATACTGGCTTTGCTGAAGTCTGTCCAGTTTCATTGTTTAGTGTTACCAATTCCACAACCATTTAAAAATCACATAGGTGTTCTTTAAATGGCTGGTTTATGTCCTTAATCCTTATTGGGTCTGGAGTGGCATTTTCAATTCTGTTCACAGCACAAAGAACAGGAATGTCGATCCCATATGTCATTCTTCTATGTGCCACAATAATATCCATGTATTATTAAAAATAATAACTTAGTGAAGCAGACCAGGAAAAATAGATTCTCTGTTGCAGAAAAAGCCACTATAGTGAAAGGGACCAAAGATATGAGTAACCACAACAACCTAAAGGGAACAAGAAAACACAATTACATAAATAGGAGCAAACCCATCCAAAATGGAACTGGGAGCTCTTGTGGACCTAAGGAAATGGTTATGAAGAGCCAGTGACACAGAATTGGGAGCTACACCAAGGTCAAAAAGAACAGGGGAAAAGGGCTCTTATTAGCAAAACAGAGACTATTGAATTGACAATAGGAGATGATTCCTATGTTAGCTCAAGGGTCATTTACAGGCATAAAGCAGAAAGATCTGTTGTCTGAGCTTACTGTGGAGACACTACACAAAGGTTTTCATTGTAGAGAAACAGCTGGCAGTAGCAAGCATTTTTGAAAGACTCTACAGATTCTGGCAGAATAACAGAAATATGGATAGAATATATACTGTGAGATGCACTACTGGTGCACCAGACTAAACTGAAAAGGGCAAGGAAATTTACTTTGAGGAAGTGTACTGGTGTGATGGGCTTAAGAGGATGGCAGAGAATAAAAAGAGGGAAAGAACACCTGGGGCTGTCAAGTGAAAAAAGGCAATGCATTAGTTAAGAATTTGTGCTGGCTGATGCCTGCACAGTTTGGAGCAATGTGTGCCTCTCTATCTCATTTTACAAAGACAGATCTAATTGTCTATTGAAATACAGAATAGCTTCCACTCAGAACAGAGTGTTGTCTTCCGCACAGGCTTGAACTGATCAGAGAACAAACAAGCTGACTTACCAGATTTTCCTGTCTAAATATTATGAGCCCAACTCAGTTCAAAGTAAGCAAGCATGCTAAAAATGTTTAAACAAGAACTACATTTGGTTAATGCATCTAGGGGTAATTGTCACTATCCAAAACACCCTTCCTCCTCTGTAATAGTATGTGAGCAGAGAGCTTTACCAATTTCCTTCAAAACACCATTAGGAAGCTGTAAGAGAGTCAAAAATATACCCCTTTCTTTGTTTATTCATTAACAACATAATGTAAAATACTTCCTTTCTGGCTTTATTTATTAACAACATAATGTGAAAGACTTGTATTCCAGGCTTGGCTGTTACGAATGTGCCTTTGAGGGTAAAGCTTGAACCACTGAGGTTTTTAATTACTGGCTCCTGTCCTTTTAACTATCCAGGCTAGTGAGACATTATGTGGAGAAATGATAAGCTCTTTTGAAGCATTAAGTCTTTGTTTAGAAAGAGTTATGATTTATCATCTTTTTCATGTAGTAATATGGGCATATGTGAGTTCTGCAGAGCCTGAGGAAATGGCCTGAAGTTGTGTCAGAGGAGGTTTAGGATATTAGAAAAACGTTCTTCATCCAGAGGGTGATTGGGCTCTGTAACAGCTCCCCAGGGAAGGGGTCACAGCACCAAGCCTGACAGAGCTGAAGAAGCATTTGGGCAATATTCTTGGGCACATGGTGTGACTCTTGGGGATGGTCCTGTGCAGGGCCAGGAGTGGGACCCAGTGATCCTTGTGGGTCCCTTCCAACTCAGCATATTCTGCTCTGTGATCCTGTGATTGCTTTGGATCTCAGAGTTTTGTAAGAGCAGGTCAAAGCAGGCAGCTGTCAGGTTTGCCTGGAGTGTTGTGCAAGCCATATCAGAAAGCCTTGGCTCTTGAAGAGCAAAAACCAAAACCCCTTGCTTTTCCTTCCATACAGGGATGAATCAGCAGGCTCTTCTCTCCAGCCGTGTGCTTTCTCTCTGACGTTTGCTTCTGTTATGCCCAGGATGCGACTAATGAGACACCAGCAGCATTGAGTCAGCAAGAGTTGCTCTCTTAGCAGGGTCAGCAAGAAGAGTTCATTGAGAAATGTTACCAGCTTAAGCAGCTTTGTCTCAGTATACAACAAAGATTTGAGTCTGAGGAAATGGATAACCTAAGGAGAAGAAATAGCCTCCTAGGAAGCCCAGTCCCTCTTCACATTGTAGTTTTCTCCACATAATAACATATCTGGGAAATTTTAATTCCTAGTAGAGTAAGCATGAATTTTAGAACAAACAGCAGTTCCACCCTGATCTGGCAGTCGTTTGTTGTTGTGCATAGGTCAGAAATCAGATGGCAGCCACCAGTATGCATAATGGCAATATTCATTTCCTTGTGTGGATATTACCTTTTAGATGGTTTTGTGCTTCATGTAACAGTTAAATTGCCTGTATTCAGAGTTAGAGCATCTGGGCTCTTACATGTAATAGTATTAGAACTGAGGAAAAATAAGATTCTCTAGTATGAAACAAAAAATATTTTATGTTTTGCAGGAGATCCAGCTGTGGGTAAGAGTGCTTTGGCCCAGATGTTTCGCAGTGATGGCGCTCATTTTCAGAAGAACTACACACTGGTAAGCATACAACAGGCTCAGACTGCTGTCTAAATTTTTTCTAAGATGAATGGGAAAACTGAGAGGCCTAGAACAAAATAAATATGATTTTAAATTGAGGCATTCAAGGTGGGATCTTAGAGGGTTTTCTTTCTTGCACCTTAGATTCTGAAGAGAAAGCATTTAACATTCTGTAAGTCTGCATTATGTAGGTGCTGGTGTTGAAACTTAAGGCAGAATAATTTAGTTAATCTTGTGATTTTCCTACTGAACCAATGTTTTCACAAGGTTTTGTGGTGTTAGAGAGCTTCCCCCTTTAGGGACTACTCTAAGAAAAAGCACTGCTGAAGGAGAAAGCTTTTAATTCCAACTATTAAATGTGGATGTGGACAGTGCGCTTATCACTGTGCAAACACCAAGATGTGCTGCATAGCCCCAAGATAATTATAATCTACAGAAACTGTTCCCAGATGAAGAGGATACAGTTTGCAGCCTTTCAGTGTAAGAATCAATGGTGATGACTAATCAGAAGCAGGATAAAAATAAAAGTAAATATAAGTAAAGTAAAAAAAGGAAAATATGAGTGTGGAGAAAAAACCCCCCTAAAATATGTTTATTCATTGAAATAAAGATGGAAACCAGAATTTAAGGATAGAAATAGAACAAACAAATGAGCTACAAAGCAGAATGAGATAAAAGGTGGGAGAAGCACAAATAATCTCAGTCCCATATGTTAGCTCATCACATGGTTAGTGGAAAACGTTCTAAGGCGTGCGTTAGAGCAGCAGTGGGAGAGTGAACATAGACCTGAAGACTTCAGCTAATACTCTGAGCTGTAAATAAGCAAATCTCTTTGGTTCTCCTCCTTTTTCCGCCAGCTGAGCAAATCTACGAGTCTTTGACATATTGGTGAGATTAGGTTACCAGAGCTAGGAGGAGTATTGCTGAGTTTCCAGCGGTCTATGTTTGATGAAATTGTAATGATTCACAAGAATTGCCTCAATCCAATGTACGGTTGGTATGCAGTTGGACAGGCTCTTAAAAACTCTCCTGATCCTCATTTTCCTGATTCTTCTTGACAGACAGCGGGCATAGAATTGTTGGTGAAGGCTGTATCAGTTCCAGAGACAAGTGATAGTGTGGTGAGTTTTTCTGTGACATAAATTGGGTCAGAAAGAGACATCCAGAACTCAAGCCCCACACGAGTCTCATTCTGGTGGAAGATCACTATGCATGTTCATAGGGCAATTAAGTTGCATTAAGGAAATTAGGCTGATCATGTATAATTGCTGATACTCCAGGGTTAGTTTAGTCTTTAAAATGTGGTTTTTGTATGCTTGTATCCAACACAACATTTTAAACCAAAGTTATTGCCAGCTTTGTTGAGATTCTGTTCAGTCCTTTAGGGCACTCAGGTTTAGTTTGTGATTCTTGGAACTACAAAAGCCGAAGCTTATCTGTTATTTTTCCTTAATGCCCTATACTCCCATTAATGGAATTTATGTAATTTTTGTATAAATTTTGTATATACTGTCTCACTTCACATATTTTGTTTCCAGTAGGGATGGAAACTAGACTTGGGGCCTTGGAAGTAACTCTTTTACTGCTTATGCTTGAAAAATTGCTATTTATTTTCTCATATTATCTGGAGTTTTCTCAGTGCTGGGAATTTGTCCCTTAGGGACATGACACTGCTGTACTGAATAAAATGTTGGAGTTACGAGTTGCAGTAATTACTTCCAAAACCTTTCCCTACACTGCATTTTTCTTGGCAAGAGCCTTCTTTCTGTTTCCGCTTTCAGGAATTCTTCATTTTTGACTCTGCAGGAAAAGATCTATTTTCTGAAATGCTAGAGAAACTGGTAAGTCTTATATAACAGTCCTCTTCTTCCAAAGAAGTGCTTTTGCTTTGAAGATCTGAGCTCCCCAGTCTGGCAGATGTAGCAAACTTTGCCTTTAGTGTAAATGGGAATAATTACCTCAGTTGCCAATGCATCCTGTTCTACCTCTCTAAAAATTGCATAAGTATACTATAAGAAATACTTTCCAGAGAAAGGAAAGCAGATAGGCAATTTTCTTACAAAAGAAATAGGAAACTTTAACTGAGAATTTCTGTGTACTGTTGTTTAAAGTTATTTTTATTTCTTAGAAAAACATCTGTTATGCTGCAACTTCAACAGTGGGAGGGTTTTTTTTGTGTTACAGTGATGTGTTTGATCCAACAGGATTCATTTTTGTCCTTGAGCATAATCCTGCCCTTGGTTTTTTTTCTTCATATATTTGTGACCTTCCCTGCACAGTTCTCTACTGCGTTATCTCATTTTGAGAAGCAGAATCAGTTAATTGATGTAAGCTTTCATAAGATGGCTAAGTCAACCTAATGGTTCATTGCCTACAAAAGCAATTCCACTTTTACACTTGCACTAGATCTGGTTTGCAAGGGTCTTCTCTAGAAGCTGGCTCAGCTTCTCAAACTGGAAGAAAACCTTTCTACTTTTTTCCTAGGATTAATTTTGTGCTGATTCAGCATGAAAAATCAGCTTCCCCAGGGACCAGATGAGTGCCAGAGCTGATACAAGTAAAGGGGCAGGGCTGCACAGACAGGACTAGGGAGGAAAGCAAGACCACCTCTCCCAATGTCAGTGATTTAGCTGGGTCAATTGAAATGTGAAACCTCAGCCAGGGCATAGGATTCCCGGGTGTTAGGCTTTTATTTTCATCTTAGCAGCTGTGTTTGCTACGCTTACAGCATGGCTGTTGACCACATCAGTTTCATTAGAGCTGACAGTGTTCCTTTCTTGCTGTGCAGTGGGAACAACCCAACGTCCTGTGCCTTGTGTATGATGTCACTAATGAGCAATCCTTCAACAACTGTGACAAATGGTTGGAGAAGCTGAGGGCTCAAGCAGTTGGGATGCACATCCCAGGTAAGAAAGGGTGTGATTCTTGTTATCTACTCCTCTCTTGTAGGACAGCAGTTGTTTCTGCTGAGCTGTGGAATTAGACATTTATTTTCAGTCAGGGGCAGACATGGCTCCCTCCAACTCCTTTGCTTTTATCAAAAAGCAGATAAGGCTTGAATATGTTTCCCTTTTGGAATCTTTTTTAGGTAGTTATAGACTATTTGCCATGCCTACAACTTCTTCAGTTACTTCTACAAATATTCCAGTATTTATGGCTTACAAGTCAGCATTGATGAGCTGTTTTTTTTTCTTTCCTTCCATGTCTTTTTTTCTGTAGGTGTCTTAGTGGGGAATAAAACAGACCTAGCTGATCGTCGAGTTGTGGAGCAGGAACAAGCACAGGAGTGGGCTGAGAAACATGGCCTGGAATACTGTGAGATGTCAGTGGTGAGTATCTGCTCTTTTCACCATCTGTGCAAGGGGGTGTTTGTAAAGTTATCTTCTCTTTCAGGCAGAGAAAGATAACTGGGGACTCTCTTCACCTTGTTTGTCATCTAACTCAGTTTTAATCCTTCTTTGGTGAAACAGAGGAGAAATAGTCAAATGCTTGTTCCATCTGCAATTGACAACTTTCTTATTTCTTGACAGAAGGAAATGAAAAATTTTGAGGCCCCTTTCCACATCCTGGCAAAGTTATTTCACCAACTGTACAAAGAGAAAGTGGAAACTTTTCTCTCACTAGCTTGAATGGTATGATTTATTTATCCTCTAAGCTTCTTCTAGTACTGAGAATCCTGCTGGACTGAATACAGAGAGAAGAAAAAATATGAGCTATTTGCTATCTCATGGTCATCCTCTGGTAATTCAAAATAAACTAGAAATAGGCGAGTAGAAAGACTCTCTTTAAAGCTTCTACCTCAGCATTCCTTTCATGTCCTCTAACTTGGTTCTCTGCTCATTGAAAGTCTGCTAGGTTGAAGGAGGCGGAGAGTAAAAGGGGAGGACAGAATGGAAATTGCCAGCTCTTTGCTTTAATATCTTTTTGTCTGAACAGACTTCCTGCTGCTACAAGCAGGGATTTAGAGGTTTGGAAAAGGAGAGAGGAAGCTGACAGAATGTTTTTCGTTTTAAGCCAGCCTTGATGCAAATACTGCAGGGCAGGACCGATTTGGCCCTACCCCTTGAAAAGCATTTTCAGGAGGAGGCTTTTTGCCTTAAAACCAACACCTGGAGACTGAGATGTGTGGAGGCAGAGATGGATTTTGGTGTGTTTCCAAGAGCACCCAGAGTTGGAGGCCAATTTTAACAATGTTGCCTTTATCGTTTGTAGGATTGATATGCTGGTGACTAATGCATGTTTCTAATTTCCAGAATCTGTTTCTTTCCTTCGGCGTGGCTCACTGTCCCTGCCTGGTGGGAGCTGTGTCGCGTCCAGCCGCTGTCACTTGGTGACGCAGTGCCCCCTGCTGGTCCCAGGTCACAGGAGTTCTCCTTAGGCTGCCACCTCCCTTGAAGTGTGCAGGAAGGGCTTCCTGCAGGCACATCCAGATTGGCTTGGCTGCGAAATGGAGTGATATTGCAAGAATACCTTTTCTATTCTAAAGATTCTAAAACTTACAAAAATTACTTTTTCTTCTTCATGTCTTTATTATCTTACATATTGTTGTGTCATTTTTGTTAGCTGAATTTGGCAATACCATTCTGTTTAGGTTCAATTCTCAATCTCAAAATCAGAGTCCTCTTATTAAAGTCTCTTCACTTGTCATTGAATTTCAGATAAAAGACCACGGTTCTGATGTTGCTAGTGGAAACAGGACTAAGGAAATGAAAGACAGCCTGGCTAAGTTACTCTGACTCAGCTGTGTCTGGCTAGAAATTTCGTATTAGAAGGGGTAAAAGCCTAGAGAGAGTTGCTCTATTGTGTGGAGTACTGATATTCAATGTATAGAGTCTTTGCTAGTGCACTATGCAAAAGCATCTGTGGTAAGGTGCTGCTTGTAACTGAGCCTAACACCAAGAGTTTCAAAAATTTAACCATTATCTTCCCGATTAGGGTAGACTCCCTTGGGCAAGGGAAACTGAGCTTTGTAGAGACTGAGCACTGAGTGATTTTTCAGGCAGTCTTTTCAGGAATCTGTGTTTCAAGACTTCTATATGTGTGGTTTATAATCATTTTTATGCTCAGTGCTAGGAAAAGTACATTAAATTGAACGTAAGAAATATGGCTGCAGATGTTGTAGCAGACTTTATGAAGCACTTCAGGAATCTGGAGAAGCACTGGCCTCATTTCACTGGCAACAGTGTGTCAATGCTGAGAACTCGCTAGGGAGCATGAATATCAGTTAAAGAGGATGAGTAGGAGCTCAATCTATAAGAAGTAAAAACAAGAGGTTCTTTTGCTAAAAGCCAACTCAAAAATGACATAAGCTGGGAAAGCTCCTGCTTTCTCCAAAGAAGGAAGGAGTTCTCTATGAACTTAGGATAACTAGGAGACTCACTCCTTTTGAACCAGATTAGCATTACAGGCATTTGTATCTTGCATGGGTTGTCTTGTTACTCCTGGGTGTTTTCTGTTGATTTACATAGGCCATATAGACTCTTGCTTGCAGGTGCTGCTATCTGCACCTTTTATTCTTACTCTGACTAGTAAGAATAAAAGCTATTTTGGATGCTGTGCTGATCCAAAGAAGGTTTGTTTTTACTTGGTATCTCATTTCCCTCTGGTTCTATTGACAATGTGATCACAAAACATGACACATATTTTTTCATATTGAAAATAACATACCAAATGTGTATGTCACCTGTGACATGGTGAATCTAGGGGGAAGAATGCCTTGGGAATATGTAATAAAATTAATTCTGTGCAGTCTTTAACGAGGGAGTCTATCTCTCTGCCCTGAAGGACCTCCCATAACTTCAAATAAACACTCTAAATGCGCCTGTAAGATGAAGATTGGTGAATGCTGTTTTATAAAATAAATGCAAAGGCTGGAGGAGCTCATTAAGGGAATGCTTGCAGTGGTGATTTGTGATTTATAGGGAAACTGCTTTTGAGAAGTTAGTGAAGAAAAATGCAGCCCATGCAGGGAAAGATGTATTGCCTGAGAGAGGAAATGTATGATCTAATTAGCTAACAGTAGGGATTCACCCACTGCCCCTTTCCCTCTTCCACAGGCCACAACCACTATTGGAAAAGAAGTCGTGTCTAAAGCATGTTGTCCAACTTGCTTTTTGCAGGACTATTTCAAGCACTAGTGTGGACACAGTTTAATGTCCTTCAGAATAGTGTGTTTGCCAATAACAATCTCAACCCTTTCAAATCTATTTTAACAGCGTAATATATTGTCCTTCCTGGCTAATGTGCTGTATGATATCAGCCTGATGCTAGTGGTGGTTGTTGCTATTCTCCTGGCTTAATTGTGACCTTGGTTGTAGAGGCTAGGAGTGAAGAGGGGGTAGAAAACATGGGAAGATTGTGGGAAATAGTTTTGTCTCTGTGTGAAGGAGTTCAGGGTGATGAGTAAGTGAGCTGGACCGGCAGGATGAGTAAGAGTCTGGAGCCATTATTAAGTTTCTCCTACCTGTTTACTAACTGGCAGTCACATCTGTAGAGTGAGGATGTGTGTTTGCTGCTTATAGGCTTAGCATCAATCTGAATTACAGATGCTGTGGAGACCAGTGGGAGGAAGACAGAAAGTCTGTCTGCTGACCAGGAAGCTTGTTGTCTTCTTACAGCTCCCCTGCTTTGTCCAGCTGTGCAGTGCTGCAGGTGCTCAGCATGAGTGTTACAACACAGAAAAAGCCCAGCTCAACCAGAACTGAAATTTCAAAAGAGGGGGAAGGAAACAAACAGGCCTTTAACTGGTTTTAATAGATACATAATCCTTTCTCCTGCTTGCTTGTTTGATTAGACAAAACCATTTCTTTCCTTCCTGGAGTCCCTCCTTCTTACCTTTCCTTTGGTCCTCATGGGTCTGCACAGAATCTCTGTTATACTTGTGCCCTGCTTTACTTAGCTTGATACATCGCCAGCTGATTTTTTTTTTTATCCTTCTAATTTCTGCATTATCTATTCCCAAGGCTGCAAGACATTTCTTCTTAGATTAATAGACAAAAGAAAACAAAAGTGGAATTTTTAGTCAAATTGTCTTGGAAGAAAAAGCCTTAAGTAGCTGTCTGACATTCTGAAATTTTACTGGAAATTCATTTATGTAAAGTTGTCATATTAAAGATGCTTTAATGGTTTTGTTTTGTCTTGCCAGACATAGTCTATTGCAGAGTGAAATTCAGGATGTAAAATTCCAGAAAGATCAGGTTTTATTGTGGGAATTAATAGGAGTTTCAAAGCTGATTACAGTGTGATAAGATCTGTTAAGTCTTAACAATGGAATGGTCACTGCTGTTCATAATGAAGCATTAAATATACTGAAATGGGGCTGTCAAAACAGTTTCTTCTAGAGATTTGTTCATTTTAAAGACTTTAAACTTAAAGAAAGGACATCTTTTAAAAGACTGATCTGATAAATGACACCATTTGGATCAGGGTTATTTCTGATATAACTTCAGTGACTTGAAGAGCTGGATTTAGTATTTTATGCCAATTGACTCCCCTGGGTAAGCTTCATTTCTTTACCCACTATACATCTTGGACCGATCTGACCTGGTAGCAAAAGACACATGATGTTGTTGAAAATAAAATACTGCCTTGGGGCAGAAGGATAAACTGTGTGGCCTCCTGAGGTCCTCCCAGCAATACTTTCTATAATTCTATTAGATTAAGTGAGGAAAGAAGTAGCGTGGAAAGCACAAAACAGGCTAAGTCATAAACTAGCAATTAAACTGGGAGCTGGGCAGAAAACGTACAATCTATCCCAATTAAGAGCTGTATCTCAAGAGAAACTGGGAGCCTGACGCAGGTGCTGACAGCAGGGAAAACACTGCATTTCTGTTCTGGAGGCAGCAACTGCTTTCTGCTGGTGCTTATGCAGATCTGTGGGGGTCCTTATGCAACTCAAGGCTGTGCTCTGTTTTTAATAATTACTGTATCTCTGACGTTCAGGTGGCAGTTGCTTGCAGTTGTGGTCTCATCTGCCTACACAAAGTCAGCAGCATGATGTCAGATAATTTGCTAGTGGCAGGAAGACATTCCTATTATTGACACCTGCATGATGGGACCCCTCTCTCCCCATGCAATCTCAGTCCTTTTCGTATCTTCTCCTTGGTGGACAATATCCACCTCTGCTTGCTCTTAACAAGTAATTTTTCCATCTTGCAGATGGTACTCTGTGGAACCTAGGGCTGAGGGACTTCTCAAAGGTGGACTCAGAGCAGAAGCACTTCAAGGGCCATGTTGGCCTCCTCAACATCTCTTTTGGCCTAGGGGCACATAATTTCTTTACTTCTCCTGTCCTATTTCCTCCTCCTGCTGTCATTTTGCCTGGAGAACAATGTCTTATGTGCCAGTTGCCCTTGGCTCTGTTGACCCAGAACAACAATGCTTGGGGGAGGGAGGAAGAAGAGAGCTAGACTCAGTCTTTTCAGGGCTCTTTAGCTGTTGTGACTCTGTTGAAGTCACCTGAGAGATGGGAATGTTGCTCAGTCTAGGGTGTAATTTCCTGGCAGGAGACCACTAACAGAGTCCTGGCAGCCTCATCTGGGCTCTTCAGAGCTTGCTGCAGTGTAACTTTGTCAGACACTAGCTGTTCTCCTTCTAACCTGGGGTTTTGGTGGGAATTTTTGGTAGGGTTTTTTTACTCCTTGGATGTCTTTTGTTTGACTGTCATGGCTTTATGTATTTCCTCCCGTAGAGTTGTTTGTCAAGAGAAGCTTAGAATTGCTCCCTTTCCTGGTCTCTGGGATTTAATCTGGAAATGTTTAAAAGGGAAATATGACAGACCCTACCTGTCAAGCTGGGGTCAGGGATGGGGTCAGTTTGATGAGTTTCCCTCCAGCCAGATATACATCAATTGGAGATATGTGGAGCCTGTGATCTTTCTGCACAAGTACTAGAAAAATAGCCAATATGAGGGCTGCCAGATAGGGACTGTGAGGAAAAGGATATAAAGGCAGAAGTGATCGACTTCTGTGTCCCAGACAGGGGAAAATGCAGGAGCAATAGGGGAACAGGAATATGTAGGAAATATGTAGGTCTGTATTCCTTCATGGAGAGCCCAAAGAATTTGCTGAGGCAGATTGGGAAGGTGGGATTTAGGGATGGGAAAACCTGAGGCTTTTTCTGTCTTTTAGAATGCTGTATGAAAATAAAAGTGGAAGGAAAAGTAATTTTTGCATGAGCCACTGAGGGAAAATGAGGATACAGGGTAGAGCTGGGTGACCTTGCAGGTGGAAGGGCAAGTGATAAGAATAAATAACTGAAAGGAGATTTTTAGGGCCAAGGGCAGCCAGGGGGATTCAGAGCCATAATGAGGAAGGCCACTGGTAGCCATCAGTTTAGGTTTAAGATGTAGGGCCTGCATTAGAACAAGGCAGGAAGAGTTAAAGTCTATGTGACAGGGTTGACACTGGAATTTGAAAGGGCAGTAGCAAGGATCCAGAATGATGAACCTAGGAATAGTGTGGGGAGATAAGCACAGCAAGCTGTGATGCTGTGAGCAGCAGTGGCTGTAGACAGCATACCTAGGTGAGACCAGAAAAAATAAAGTAGGTATGCTGAGGGCACTATCAGACTATCAGGGTGGAAGAGTGTGAAGAGATGTTGGAAATTCATATTTGAGTACAGCTCTTCTGAGGGAATTTCTGAGTGAAGGGAAATAGATATCTACAGTTGGTACCCACACATCTTCATAAACACATTCAAAACACAAATTAATTCCAGTGCTATATCCGCTATCTCTATTTTCCTTTGCCAAAAATTATTATGACCGTTGTGCTTTTTTTTTTTTTTTCTGGTGGGGGGGTGGGGTGGGAGGTGGGGAGGGGAGGGGAGGGGAGGGGGAAAGCAGGCAACAACACATACATTTATGCCAAATTGTGATGTTGCATTGTAGCCGTAGCTCTCTTAATAGAGGACAAGCAGGCACAATTTCCCAGGGATATTTCCTGGGAATCACAGCAAGGAAGCTCAGAGAAAGAAAAAACAATTCTTATCTCATTTGCTGCTCCTGTGTTTTTGCACATATGGAATGTGTCTGAAGATTATTTACCTGAAGGAATTTGGTAATTGGATTCTGCTGAGGATTGTTTTGTTTCCTTGGCCAATCACAAAAAACTGTGTTCTGACTGTCAGGAGAACAGTTTAGTTCTCTTTAGTATTTTTTAGTTTTCTTTAGTACTCATTAGTATTCTTTGTAATATAGTTATATATATGTATAATATAGTATAATAAAGCAATTCATTAGCCTTCTGATATCATGGAGTTCTGCACATCATTCTTCCCAAATGTTGGGCATCTTAGCACTGATATTGCATCATGAAAACATTCAGGAAAAGGAAAGAGAACCTGCACCTCCATCTGACCGGGCAGAAATGCCCACTATGACTTGAGCATTGATATGTCACAACAGAAACTTCACAATCAGTTCATACAGCAAAAGGGATGGAAGGAATATTTTCTGTGTTGGTTTCCCTTCTCTGCTTTTGCTATGAAGCATTGCTCTCTCTTAGTCTAACAGTTATGTGTGGGCATTGTGGGCCAGTTCTAGGACTTTATTTCTGTGATGTTGGGTGGCTTCAGTTTGAGGACTGTAAAACTGGAAGTGTTGAGATTCAGGTTACAGTTGAAGCATCAAGCATAAAATCAGCTTGTAGGCACAGCAGAACAGAGTATCTAGGAAAGATGTCTTGCGGGGTTAAGCTAATGCTTTTCAGTGCTGTTGTCAGCAAAGAGAAGCTGCAATGAATGTGAAAATGTTAGGAAGGAGTTCTGCTGGGTTTGGAAAGTGTAACAAGTATAGGTTTCTTCTAACAGGTAAATGCAGGGGAAAGGATGCTGCAAGTCGCTGGATGGAGGTATCTGGGGAGGTGGTAAAGGAGCATTCTTGGACAGTGTCGTGGAACTGGATAAGAGCAGGAGGATGGTTCTGATATGAGCAAAAGCAGAGTAATGCAAACCTTGCTCTCTGGTTTCTATCCCTTTTGAGATATGGAGCTATTGCCCTTCAGCAGAGTATGTCATTGCTCTTGATGACCCTCACAGCTGAGATTGCCAGTATGTTGGCATTCCCTCTTCACTGAGATAAAAGTGATCCCTGAATGCCATCTTGGTCCACAGCTGTTTTGATACCTGATTCCTTTCCCTGTCCATGCCTCTTGCGTTTTTCCTTGGCGTGTGGAGGTCCTGTATGTCCCCACAATTCTGCTACACCTTCCCTGATATCAGCCCTTCCCATCACCTTAAGACTGCTTATTTCCTCCCATGTACTTTGCTTTCCAGGATTAGAAGCTGCGGTCAGAAAAATAGCCACTGGTCATTCTATTTACTACCACCCTCTCCTACCCCTCTCCATTTGGTGCTAGGGAAGAGCTTGTGCCCTGTTCAGCTGGCTAGTTCTGGCACAAAGCTGCACTGGTATAGGAGTGAGAGGGTTGTGCCCATGTCGGATGTGTATCTCTGTGTGGGTAAGAAGCATCCAAGGCAGGCACCTTTTCCTCCTTTTATCAGACTGCACTCATTTATTTTACCATCTGTTTTCCCAGTGCTGGAGATGATGCTGGGGATATGTGACTTGGGGCACTCAGGCAGAAACTGGCCTGCACAAGGCCAGCCATGTGTTTGCCTCCTAGCAATGCAGCGGTCAGCAGCAAATTCTTTGCTGCTGCCTCCTCTCAGTATGGGAGAGAGCAAGTGTGGGCCTGGGTGTGTAGGAGTAGGAGACACAAAGAAATGAAATGTGGCAGCGGGAGAGAGGGAGAGAGACACTGGGGTACATGTGTATCAGCTGGAGAGAACTGTGGGAAGGAGGGACAGACAGACAGATGGACAGAGTTGGGGAGAAGGAAGAATGGATCAAAGAGAGGAAAAACATACAGAACTGTACAGGGAGAGGAGACAAAGAAACCGAGTGGCTGGGAGGCAGCAAGAGAAAGGCTGTGAAGGAAGGAAAGAGGCAGATTTGGCAGGGTTGTGGTGTGGAAATCAATGGATTGTCTGTGAGAGAGAGATGTGTGCCAGCCTGGTACTACACTCATAGATAAGTGGATAACTACAGAGGTGGAGATAAATTCTCTGTGTGTGTGTGTGTGTGTGTGTGTGTGTGTGTGTGTGTGTGTCTGTGTGTCTGTGTGTCTGTGTGTGTGTGTTTCTACAGGCCTGTGTAAGGGTGAGCTGAATGAATGGGTGTGAAGAATGGGGAGCCATAAGGAAAGAGAAGAGTGAAAGCAGAGCAACAAAAAAACAATGCTAGATAGAGATGAACTCTTGGAATGCAAACAAGCTGGCATCAGGCAGTGGGGAGGAAGGGATTTGTATGAAGAGAAGGGAGATCAACTGCATCCGTATGGTTGGGGCTGAGGTTTTCTTATTGGAACCTGAAAACGGTGGCAGGGCAGCCATCAGAGCACAATTCCCCAGTACTAAACAGAAGCATGTTTATACATTCAGGGCTCACTGCCAGTGCACAGAGAGACCCAGTGGACCCAGGAATGTAAATGCCACTATGCTAGTGCAGACAGTTTCCTACCTGCTGAATTGCGATTTGTACCTGAGTGTTTGCAACCTGTGGACTGCCTATTTCAAGCATATCTGCTTGACTACTAGAAGCTGTTTAAGATGGCAGCTCAGGTATTTATTTATCCTCCTTTCCCTTTCCTCTTGCCCTTTTCCTCACAGTGTACTCATAATAGAAAAGAAGCCATGAAAAAGTAGTGCCCATATTTACAAGCATGTTCTTATTTCTTCTGCCTTGTTTCACAGACACCAGTTTGCTTTGCTGCCTGACTTGACATCCTTCTCTTTCCTTTGACCATTTCTTTTCTATACTTTCCTCTGTTTCTTTTCATCTACTTCTTTCTCTCTTCCTTCAATTTTCTATATTTTTATGTTTTTTATTGTCCCTATAACTCCCTCCCCCTTTCTCCATTGCGTTCTAGACTAGGAGCCCTGTTTCTATCCTTCTGCTCCTTTTCTCTCTCCCCGATTCCTCCATCTCCTTCTGTCTGTGCCTGTCTGCCTGCTTTCTCTCACTCACTGTCTGTCTCTCTTGAACTGGGTTGTGAATTCTGTTGGCATCAGAGTGGGACAAACTGTAAAGCCGAGGTTCCCAGAGGGCCAGGTTGTGATAATTTTATTTTTACAATGTCCTTGGATGTGTAAAGGTGTTTGTTTGAGGGGGAGGAGCAGTGCATGTGCTCCATGTGGGAGAAGAGAGAGGAGTGAAGGCCAGAACAAATGAAGCTTATAACCAATATAGGTCAGTTGCAGAGGAGAGTCCCAATGGTCTGTGAAATAGAGAAGTGTTTTGTCATTTCAGACTGGCTAGTGGAAAGATGGCAAATGAATAGTTTTATCTAACAGACACAGGAAAAGGATCCTGTCAGAGAATGCAGTAGTGATGAGCATGGGAGGAGGACCAGCTCTGCATAGGGGATTGCTCATCTCCCAGCCGCCCCCGTAACCCAGGGAAAAAACAGCCTGCTCTGAGCTGCCTACTCCTGTGTATGTTCCCATGTCTCTGCTATGGACTGCCGAGCATGGCTGAAAGATGCTTCCCTGTGTCCTCTGCCAGACTAGCTCACTGTGTTAAAGAGCATGACAACTGAGCAAATAAATTAGAGAAGCACAAAGGAGAGCCATAATTCCACGCTCTTGGAGGATTGGCTGGAGTTCTTGGTCAGCCTCTGCTGGGGTCAGCTGCCAAAGAGACCCACATAGTGGAAGAGAGGCATCATCAAGGCCTTGAGCGTGGTCTGGTGGAGCTGTATGAACCAAGTGCACTGCTGGGAATTGTTTTGCTCTGCAGTAGGCTTCTCACTTCCCATGATTTGCCACCATATAAATAAACGCTGCTTTCTGATGTTTCCCAGAAATTTTCAAAAGTGCTCAGTAGCTGCAGTGAATGACTGATGAACCTGCTATTTGGCTTTGGAATTTTTGATTTAATTTCTAGTAAGAAATTTGTTGGTTTGTGAGATCAAAGCTATTATGTTAAATAACATTAAAACATCAAAATCAAAATCTGGATTTTCAGAGGTGTTTGGAGCCCCTCTAAATTCAACATGAGATGCTGACTCCTTAACACAACTGAAAATCAGGACAGTTCCTCCCTGTCTAAACATGGAGATAGAAGCCTAAATAGACTTATGTGTTTTGCTTCCTTTTTTAAAGTAGGCCTTTATTCCCAAGGCAGAGAATACCACCTCTTGACAATTTCTATCCATGGAATACTCTTCTATGCATCACCATAATGCTCCAGTCTAGCATCTGACTGGCTTAATCTGATGTCTTTAACCTACTTCCTCTATAGGAATTCACTTGAGGGATCCTAAACCATTACAATGGTAATGCGAAGACAAACCCTAGGAATTCATACAATACTAGAGCTTTGTGGTCATGATGTATCAGCTGACTTGCTTGGAAACAGTGTCTTAGGTACTTTTACACCTCATGGGATGTCTCCCTGACTATGTGGGACTACAGAAGTAAATCCTTCTCACATTAAAATTGGTAGCCTTTTTCTGGCATCAGTGGGAGATGCTGATTCTGAATTCTCTTAGAATGCCAACTCACTGAAGTCCTGAACATCCCTCTGAAAATTCAGAGGGATTAAATAGCCTATCCTAGACACCAACCATTTCTCTTCCTTTTCTTGGGATGTTCCTTCAAGAATCCTTTTAACCCTGGTGTGCTAATTGAGCATCAGAGAAGCTAAATGTCCAATATTCCTGCCCCAATATCCTAAACTATCTGACAGAAGAAAAGCTTAGGGTATCCTAAAGATGAAAGTTTGCATAGCTGTTTTGCAGTACTGTCTGTGTCAGTACCACCAGACCTAGGAGATCAAGTCTGTCCATGGAGGAAGGCCCAGTGATACCTCTGTGGCTGCAGAGGTCTAGATGGCAAAAGCTCATATTAGGGCCATATTGTGGCTTTAAATGATGATACTGAATAGATGTGGCTGCACAAGATCCTCTTGTCTGTCCCCATCTGTGCCCTTTACACTGAAAGGAAGACTGATATCACAGGATATCGATCAGTGTCAGCACAAACCATCCTCACTGTATGCCTCACCTTTTCCTCAGCATTTATCATTGCACTGATGCTTCCAAGAAGATTCTGAAAGACTTTAGAAAAAAGTAAGGTGCTTCTCTTTTTAGACTTCTTCTCTGATTACTATGTTTACATGGAAACATGGTTGTTTGATTTCTTTTCTTTAAGAACCAAACCACAGTCCATGTATATTTCCTCAGGGGAATTTCATAAAACTGTTTGTCAATAAATGATGACTGCTTTTAATTTGGACTTTCTGAAGCTGATCAGAAGAAACCACCCATTCCATGAGAGATAAATCAGGAGTGATGGTCTAATCTAGTTACAGTCAGTGGATAAATGGACAAAGGCTTTACTGAGGGTAACATAGTTATTGGTGCTCATATTTCAGGCACAAAGGGCAGTGAGACCCATTGCCTCTATAAACCCTTTTGGAGACTCTTCCTTGTGCCTTAGACCATCGAGCAGATTCTGATTACAAAATCTGTGCCAAAACATTTTCACCAACTTTTTGTTGCCTGGAATATGCTTCGAGGGTTGGATGTATGTAGATGTCAGTGGGAACTGTCTGTGTCTGGCATTGGATATGAATGTGAACTAAAAAGAGAATTTCCATGAAGGATCTAGGGATACAGCAAAGGTGAAAGAATGGCTGTATGCTTGTGAATAAGTGAATCTCAAGCTGGATTTCTATGGTATATGGTTAATGCAGGGGTAAGGAAATGCAGAGGCATGTATTTGTTTATACTCAATACAGTCCAACATGAAGGTATCTGGGAATATAGATTATGTGTAGATAATTGTGTGTTCTGGAGAGGATAAGTATGAGGCACAGCATCTGAGTGGGGAAGAGTGTCTTTAGTTTAGCATACTTATGTAAATACATAGGGATAGACGGGCTAGTGGGAGGGGGAATGTTCTCACAACTTATATTCTCTGCTAGTCATATTCGGCTCATGTGTGCGTGTGTGTATATATATATATATATATGTATGTATATATATATATATATGCATATATGCTCACTGAGAGTGCTTTACCAAATACTAGAATTCCAGCTAGAATGACTTGTTAGCAGCCTGCCCTCTGCTAGAGCTAATGGGTTGCAGGTATTGATTTTTTTCTATTTCTATTGATTAGGAAGCTGCTGTACATACAAACCTTAGCATAGCATGGAGAGAGAAAGGGAGGCAAAACAGTTCACATTGCAGCAACTCATCATGGCGGAAAATTCATCCTGGTATCTCAGTCTTCTGCAACTATCTCTTCTGAGTAGAGAAGGAAGGCATTCCTTTTTTGCAGAAATCAACCCTCAGGGCCCATGAAAGGACACTTTTTGTTTCCCAGCCATCTTGAAGTATACCACTCAATGAAAGAAAAGGTGCGTAAGAAAAAGGGAAAAATGGGTCTCACATGGAAAGCACAGGAGTTGTAGCTTCCAAGACTCAATCTGAAACCTTTATCTTGGGTACCTGTGGGTACCCAATTCATTCATAACAGCACCTAGATCCCACTAAAATCAGCACAAACACTTTCACTTTGGTGTGCTTTATGAACATGTTCTGGATTTTTCAGTGCCTCTGCAAACTAATGAACATGTTACTTTGTAGGAGCATTGTGAGGCTAAATGAACCATTTGTGCAAGATTTAGCTTGGAAGAGGGCATAAGTGAGAAACTGAGGGTCTTCTGTATGGCAGCATTAGAATCTCATACTTGGTGCCTTCCAGAGTCCACTTCTGTCTATCACAAGAGTTTTTTTAGGCACTCCCAGGGCAGAACCTGCACCCATTTTGCATGGAAATCTGCTCATTTTAATTGATAGACCTCCACATCCTGTATCTCCCTTCTTCCTTAATTTCTGGTCACAGGTTTACACTAGAGATGACTTTGCTATAGTGTTGATTGTCTGATGTTGTTGATCTTCAAGTTACATGCACTTGAAGATGAGAAGAGAGGCCGAGGGAGGCTTTTTCCACTTGTATTTATCTCCCTATGTCTATCATCTCCATGTCTAGCTCCTTCACCTGCAAGTCTCTGGCAAAACCCACAAATCTTCTTTCCATGGCTTTCTAGTTTGTTGGTCTAAGAAAACCACCAGTATGCAGATATGATGCAAATAATGTTTAAGTGCTTTGGGACCTTCTGTTTTGGACGTCAATGATGACCACTTGGATCACTCCATCTGCTTTTCTAATGATACAGATATGTGACTTTTTTCTTCTTCAGTTGAATATCTTACATTTTAATTCTCTTTATATACCATATCTCATTTCTCTTTTCTCGGCCTCATTGGCTTCTATTTCTATGATCATCACCCTAACCCCAGTTTGTTTCTCCTGACATCTCCTCTGCTGGTGCATTTCCCTATTAACACCTCTGCTCTGCCTGCAAATGCAGCTGCACCAACTCTATCTCTTTTACAGCTCATTACAACAGCTCCTTCTCAGCTGGCCTCCCCAGGATGAAGATTCCTAGATCCAATTTTTATACACTACTGCTATTTGATTTTATCCTATGTGCCAAAGAGCACCACTGCAGTACTCAATCCACAAACACTATTCAGTCTCATTACCATCCCATGGAGTTGCTTCCGACTTTGTGCCCTTCATCTCGCTTCCTGCATCTTTCTCGTGCCCCTTTTTTTTCTACAGCATGGCCCCTTCTCTCCACAAATAGCAGCACTCTTGGTTTGCCATTGGAAGCAGACTTCCTGTGGCTCCCTGTCTCATCAGCTTCTCATTTCAAGTAATTTAAAATGTAATTTAAAATCTCTCTATTTCCTCCAGACTATTAATTTCTCTTTCCTTACTTTTCTATAGATGTCATTCTGTGTTGCACTATTCAGAAGATGCGACTGTTGTAAAAATCTGCCACAGTGGTTTTATTCTGTGTTCCTGTTTTGTATTATAATTTTTAATGATTCCTTGTAGAAAAGACAAAATCTCAACACAGCATCTAACCACAGCATAAGCAGTCACACAGGACAATCTGGCATTTGCATTGCCTTTGTTCCATTCTTCTCCTGTGGCATTTAGAACTGTAGAGGGATTATTGTGAATGGTCTAAGAGTATATAAGTAGCGTAACAGAAAGAGAATTATTTCTGGAAATTGGGAAGTCTGAGGCAGGAAGCCATGTTTATCTCTGATCATGAGATGCACTGAGCTCTCATAGGTCTGACTTCTGTTTAGCCAGAGATTATAGAAATTGCCACCCTGCAAACGTGGCCCTCTTACACTGGCAATTTCTTTGGAGAGAACATGGACTTCTCTTGTTGCTGTAATGGACTATTTGAGAGTACAGAGTAACTGAGGAGCCAACCCTCCTTGGAAGTATGAGGTCCAGCATTCCAGAGTGGTTTTGTTGCCCACACATTAAATGTTTGTGTCTGATGGATTTAAGTGTAAGAATAGCCAAATGAAGTTTTTTTCTTCAGAATCTTTCAGACTCCTGGCCCAGGCTTTCTATCTTTCTTTAAAGAATGAGAAGATTTGAATTTTGGGGTGGGGTTGGAAAGGAACAACCACTAACACAAAAACAAAATGCTCAGCGCTCCAAGAATTATTTAGTCTTCCCTTATGCCTTCCTCTTCAAGGCCCCTTCCTTCTTTCAGGAGATATATAAGGGGAGGAGAGGTCCCTGAGTGATTTTCCCTAGCTTTCCTAGCTAAGAGCCTCATGGAGCCTTCTCAACACAGGCCATCCTTTATAGAGCCATAATTTCCCACCAGCTTAGGGGTGCTCTCCACATCCCTCTGCCTCCCAAAATTCCTATGCACCAAGATCATCAGTTCAGAGAGCCTGTCTACAAACTACCATCCTCCCCATTCTTGCAGCAGGCTGTACTCAGAGTAGTAAAAATGCAGAGCACAATATGCACCTGCCCCCTTATTCATCCCCAGCCGTTCAGCAGCTCCAGGATACAGAAAGAGCCTCCCCAGCTCCAATGGCAGAGGAAAAGGTTGGGATTCCTCCAGGTGAACTAGGTACTGCGTTCTAGATAAAAAGAATATTTCAGTGATCTCAACCTGCACTCTCTTCTACGACCTCTCCCTTCTTCTGCCTTCTCTGGGGCCTCTTCTGCCTGCTGGTGGTGATTTGCATATGGCTGATGCTGGACACCATGAGTGCTTGCTGGTAAACACCTCTACCTCAGTCTCAGCTGTGAGGGCAGCCTGGATTGTGCCCTCCAAATGAAGGAAATGACCCAGGGTCTGTAGGGCAGCCAGTTTGCTGCACCCTGACTGCTTGCTATAGAGCCCTTCATGTCCATGAGTCCTGGGACAAATTGTCCTAGAAGGGCAGTCCCAGTCTGCACCCAGAGAGGGAATAGGGAGAAGAGGTAACTGGAGTTATGAAATTGCAGCATGGCTGAAGCTCTCCAACTGGTTCAACTTCCCAGCACCCCCTTCCCCCAGTGCTGCTCCCCCGCATAGAGCAGCAGTGAACCTAAAGCAGATCTTCTGGTCTAATTTTTCACTGAACAATGAATCTGATCAGAGAGAAACAAAATCGGTAGCATCAAGAATTAGATGATTTATTTTCTTCATGATTGTTGCATTAATGAGCAGCTACATGTATAGAACCAGGAGGTGACTAATGTAATTAACCTGGTGTAATGATACTGCTGAGGAAGAGAGAGAGGATTATGACATACTTAGATGTCAGTATTGCACAATTTTGTATGTGTTCCCTGTACTATCGGATTGTGGCTGACACAGGAAACTTAAGCAGTGATAGATTTCAGTCTGCATCCATTCAGCTCATGCATCTTTCTGTGTAAAATGAGGATGTGAAAGGTGGATTGCTTTCCCAGGGTTGAGGGGGTGGAGGTATTCAATTTTGGGGTGTCTTTCCTTAACAAAATGATACTAATTATCATAAATCGTCCTTTCTCATGAAGAATCTTCCCAAAATGTCTGCTTCTCAGAGCAGGCACTGGGATTTCAGTGAAATCCCCAAAGACAAAGTAAGAACATGGGGATCCACACAACACTGGTCAGGGGGAGGCAGAGGGACAGAAAACGAGCAACACCAAGACATATGCAACTTGCAGCAAACCCGAGAAGAGTGAAGAGCAAGCACTTAAAAATCATAACAACAACAATAAGAGCAGAAATACATGCTTATTTTTAAATTACCCTTCCACGTTACATTTCACCCGCCTCCTGGGCAGAGAAACGGCTGACTGAAGTTTTGTGCGGGTCTAACTGCGGTGTGTGGGTCGCACTCGCAGCTCCGGGTACCTACGCCGGGAATGCGAAGGAGGCTGAGCTGGGGGGCGGCGGTGGGGGGGGGAAGGCGATAAGCGAGGGAGAGACCCAGCGCCGTCTTCCCCTGGGCTCCGCGGCGGCCGCGGGGAAGCGACCCTTGCCGGAGCCGGCAGCGACGGGCGAGGCGCAGGGCGGGGGCAGGCTGCCCCCCCGCCCCTCGCTGCCTGCCTGCTGCCTGTGCCTGCCCGCGCAGAGCGGAGCGGGGCGGAGGAGGAGGGAGGCTGCCGCCCGCGGATGCTGGGGCGCGGGCGGCGCGGGCAGGGCGGGCGGCGCGGGCAGGGAGCTGTCCTTCAGCACCGCGGGCCGCGGAGCGCTCCGCCCGCACCGCCGCCCGGGGAGCTGTCCTGCAGCACCGCCGGCCAGCGCCGACACCAACGCCGCCGACACCAACGCCGCCACCACCGCCGCCGCCGCCGCCGCTGCCGCGGGGGAGCCGTCCAGCGCCGCGCCGCCAACGCCGCCGCCGCCGCCGGCTTGATGCAGTAGCGGGGCCCGGGAGTCGCCGGGGGCCATCGCGGGGCAGGGGGTGCCGCAGCAGGGCTCCGCTCCGCGACCCCCGCCCGGGAGGGGCGCCAAGCCTGTCCCCCTCCTCCCCCTCCCCAACCCCCCCTTCCCGGAGACCCCCTCTCTCTTCGCCCACCTCCGCCGGGAGCGAGCGCCGCGGCTGTGCGGAAAAGCCATGGGAGGCAAGACCTCGGCACCTGTTCAGCTGAAATCAAGGGCTTACAGTATACTGGGCACTCTGGCTTGGTGGTAGGAGCGAGCAAAAGGAAGGAGAAGCAAGCAAGAAAAAGTGAGAGAGGATTGGAGCGACTGCCGCTGCCGGGAAAAAAAAAATAAAAACCCAAGGAAGATAACTGGGAAGGAAAAGGATTTTCATGGCGCAGGCTGCAGAGCTAAGCAAGAAGACTGAAGGTTGCATCTCTGCTCTTACAGTCTCTAACTGTCTAGGTCCAGATAATGAGAGATTGTGTTGAGGATGCTGCTGCTGCTCCCCTGTTCACTGTGGAAGCCATCTCCAAATTAGCCATTACATATGGAAACTGGAGACCAGAATTTTAGAAAAAGGGATTAAGGCGTCTCATTTTGGGGGGGGTTCTCTCTTTATTTGTTTGGTTTTTCTTGGTTCTTTTCTCTCTTCTTTTTTTCTTTTTCCTTTTTCCTTTTTTTATATTTCAACCAGAACGTTTCCGATTTAAAAGGCAAGCCTCTTCCCGTGTGGTCTTTCTAATTTACACTCTTTTCCGTGGGCTTTCTTACCTCCCTTTTTTGATATCTATCTCTCTCTCTCTCTAGCCATTATATTATTAGTCGGAATTATTATTCTTTTATTTTATTAAACACACACACCCCAAGAATCAGAAGGCGGTTGGGTATTTGTATAATGAAGAATTATGGGGCTCTTTGACAGAGGTGTTCAGATGCTTTTAACCACCGTTGGTGCTTTCGCTGCCTTCAGCCTGATGACCATAGCTGTGGGGACCGACTACTGGCTTTACTCCAGAGGGGTTTGCAAGACTAAAACTGTCAGTGAGAACGAAACCAGCAAAAAGAACGAAGAAGTCATGACCCATTCTGGATTATGGAGAACCTGCTGCCTAGAAGGTATTTGATTCTGGACCTCCATACCCCCCCACCTCTTCCTCTCCCACCACCCCACATTTCTCCCTCCTCCCCCCAATAAATCCCTCCACATTCCACCATTTTCTCACTTCATTCCTTTCGCGGTGTATTGAGAGTGGTGGGCTCAGTTACTCAGAGCACAGAGGCAAGAAGACAGGCAAAACATTCACTGTACTGTTCCCTTCTCCTTCTTCTTTCCCACCCTCCCCACTCCCACCTTCTCCAAAAATTCACTTCCTCCCTCCAACTAGAATAATGTGTGTGTTACAAAACCACCAAGAGATCCTTTCAAAAAGCAACTGTGCAGTCTGCCTGTCTTCAGCTTGTTTGTATTTCCTGGGTAAGCAATGCCAAAATGCTGTGTTATTGCCGTGCTCCGGCTGCAACCAGAGAGTGAAATAATTGCTCTCTTTGCAAAAGGCTTCTTAGCAAAGACATGACTGTGAGTGAGGGGCAATGTGGTGAGGAGGTGATTGCAAAGCACTTTGGATGCAATTTAGTTCACTTTAGGAAGGAAAAAGAGAGAAAGGGAAGCAACCGTGTTATATCCAAAATGTCTCATACAGAATGATTCCAGTCATCTCAAACAGAGTTCAGAGCATTTTGTAATGTCTGTAGGCAACCACATCTCACTGGGCTGGATGCAGAGGGGTCTAGTTGGCTGCTGATTGGTTTGGTTTGGGGCTGGGGTTTTTCCCCAGTTTGTTTGTTGTTGGGAGGTGGGTTTCGTTGGGGTTGGTTTTGGGGTTTTGTTTTGTTTTTTTTTTTTAAGGTTTATGGTAAAGGCTTAAAATAAATAAGTCTCTGAATGGAGAAATCAGCTGAAGTCTGATGTGGTGAAACTGAACAGCAACTCAGTGACATGTCTGATGACAGAAGAGACAGCACTGCAGCCAACTTCTGGAATCAGACGTTCTAAAGGGAGAGGGAAAGAAAAGAGGGGCCAGCGATTTGCTTTAAAATATGCGTTGCTGAGTACTGCTATTAGCATACATGTGGGCTGGGGAGGTGGTCTTCAGCCTGTGCTGTGGAGGGAGAGGGGCAACCGATGTAAATGCATGGTTTATGTTACACACGTAGTGGGGAGAGAGTGAGAGAACAGGAGCGCACATTACAGCCAGTTGTGAAAGCCCTGTTTGTGAATCAGCTCCCATCTGGACAGTAGGCTGACGGGGTTCATGGACATCTAGGGATAAGATCGGTGCCTGCCGGTGTCCACTGGAGCTGGGTGTGCCTGGAGCTCCCTGTCGGGGGAAAACGGCAAGTGGGTACCGCAGAAATGATTTTCTTAACCCGGCACTGGCAGATGGAAGGCAGGGGGAAGGGGGAAATAAACTATGTATGTTTTGATGTCTCTCACCAAAGAAAGCTAAAGCTGCTGTTTGGAAATGGTTGTGTCCAGGAAGAAGCATGAATTTCCCCCCCGTTCTTGGTGCAAATGGTTGAGTGATGGCTGGACATGTTTTGAATAGCTAAGTGACTTCATTGAGCGATGGTCTATTTGACGCATACTGCATTTAGTGCCCTTTGTCAACCCAAACTGCTGCCTTTTAACATATCCTGCAGAGGAGCTATATGCTGAATACTATATGCTGTATCCACGCCAGAAAATCAATAGCAGTAAATTAGTGGGGGATGTTTTAAACACACTTGCTCACACACACGCACAGATTTCCTGCAAATAGATAAATACATAGAGGTATATATTAATAAAAAATGAAAAGCCTTTCACAAAGATATTCATTACAACCAGAGAAGGAGACATCTCCTTAATTAAAAATTAATGAGAGAGAGAGGGGGGGAAAAAAAAAGCCCAAATGCAAAGCCATACAGGGAAGCGAGGCTGCAGGGATGAACTCCCTTCCTGAGCTGTGTCCCCACGCTGGAGGGCGGAGGGAGGCTGGGGTTGAGATAGAAGGTATGAGGACCCCAGCCAGGAGAGGCAGTGAATTCAGATCATGTCTATCTGCCCACAGAGCCGTACCCAGAGGGACGCGGTCTGAGGGGGAGGAGGAAGGGGCGGGTGAGCTTTGTCAGATTGGAGGAGCTCGGGGCTCCTTCTCCTTTACATCTGACAGGACCCCACAGGCACTGTTGAGAAGTGGCTTGCATGGCAAAAGAATGTGCCAGGATGCTTCCAATTAAAAGCTTTGAAGTGCCCCCAGCCCCCACAATGTTGTGCTGCCAGCCCAGGTCCCCTGCCCTCCCTGCTGATGCTCTCCAGTGGGCTAAAACATAGCCCTGCATGAACGGCCTGAAATTCAGCCTGAGCACAGCCTGCATGGCCCTGGCAGGGTGCTCTCACTCACCCCACATGGGTGAGGGTCGGGCTGGACTAATCCCCCAGCCCCCAAATGCTGGGCAGCTGCAGCAAGTGGGGTAGGAGGGTGCAATGCACCACAAGGGAGCTGAGCTCAGCTCTGAGTGCCTTGCCTGAGGGCACAGGTTGCACCAAAACTTGGACAAACACTTGGTTTCAAGAGCATCTCAGCAGAAGGCAAAACCATCCCCATAGGCAAACGCTGAGCAGGGCCTGAGCATGGATTTCCCTCGTGAGGTGGCACAGCATAGGTTTGGCACTGGCACTGCTGGGATGCCTCTGCTTGGCTTCCCGCAGCCCCACAGCCTGCATGGGTTGATGGCTGGCACTCCCTTGGTCCCAGGACAGCACATCCAAATATCCCCACCAGCTCTTGGGTGGCAGGGCTCTTACTGTCATGTCTGATCAACTTATTTGGGGGGTATCTTCTTTCTTGTCATAAGGAATCAAAACAGTGTCCCTGGTTGATTCCCTCTCCCTGGTGAAAGCTTCCTGCTGGTGAACAGGAGAGAGAAGGATGCAGCAAAGGCTCCTTTCCCCCGTGATACATTGAGTGGGTAGATTTATGGAGAGAAGAGCTTCATCTCAGGAGGCTGTAAAAAGGACAAAAACCTTGCGTCTGTGCACAGCCTCCCCACGGTGTGGCAGAGGCACCTGATAAAGGATGTGGGGCAGGCACTCTTCTCCCTGGGGTAGATGTCAGGGCAGGTCTATAGGGTGAGGGGAGGTAGTGAAGAGGAGGGCAGGAGGCTTTGTAACAAGAAAATAATCAAAGGAGGAGTTCAAGCTGCCATCTGCTACTGGTAGGAAGCCTCTGATAATGTTGCCTTCATTTCTGGAAACTTGGAGGAACGCTGGCATTAGTCAACACTGTAGGCTGTCAGAGATGGTGGACACCTCATGTTCAAGTTATCATACTAAATTGTCTTTTCTCTTCTTGGCCAAGAGATCCAGTAGCAAAAATGGATGTGAGTACTTATCTTGGGCTCTATGCACAGATACGTTGTTGTCAGAATTGCAAGCTCCTCTTGGAGAATTTGGTTCCCAGGCTTTCAATTTTTGGGTTTTCCTCTCTTCAGTCATTCTATTTGCTACAATGGACTTCCAGTCAGCACTTTCAGATCTTTGTACTACTTCAAAGAAGAACGTTATTTGGGAAGTTCCTCCTCTATTGGGATTTATTTTCCCCCTTTCTTGTTCCCTACAGTGAGCCCCTGCTCCATGGTGGGACTCAAGCAGACAGGTGGTGTCAGTTCACATTACTGCAGATCATGCTTCTGAATTTTTCCCTAATCTTCCTCCAGATGATTCTCTCTTAGACTTTGGGGTTGCCCAAATATGTCTCTGGGCTGTTCAAAAGTCTCTGCCCTTCAAGAAAAATGTTTTTTTTCTCAGCCCTTGAGCTGTATAGGCAAAAAACACCCATGAACACTGAACAATTGAGATCTGCAAGCTCATGCCCCACATGGATGCTGCACCTCTTACAACTTCGAAATGGCTGCGGATGTTCCAGCCTAATTTGTTCTTGGCACTGAATGTTTTAAAACCACTTTTTATTATGAGTGATACCTTGTCTAATTCTTTCATTAGCTCCTGTAGATCTCCTACAGGATCTCAAAAAGTGAGGGACGATGCCTTATCAGGGTCTTATGAAGCAAGCAAATGAAATGTACTTCGTATCTGTAGGTTATTGGTTTTGTCATGTTGTCATTATTATTAAGAAAAAGATAGGTCTGAGAGGCTTTTGTACTGAGAAGGCGGGAGAGAAGAGTCCAGGGCAGGCAGGCATGAGTGATGCACATGGGGTTAGACATCCCTGTAGATCTGACTGGTGTGAAGGCAAGTAATTGAATGGATGTTGGTGGAGAAAATAATTCCTGCCTAGAGACCCTTCCCAAGGAGAATTAATGAGCTGATCTGTTCCCTTTCCAGCTTGTTATATCTGAACAGTGCATGAGAGCTTAGTGCAGATCCAGTGTTTGCAAAAATGAAGAGCTGACAGCAAAGTGAGGCAGGGCACAGGCAGTGGACAAGCTCTGCCAGACGATTCTGACGCTGCGTCGCTTCCTCTCACTGCCTTCTCCCACTGCCATTTGTTCCTGGTGCACCTCTTTCCTTTCACATCCATTTTATATGTAGGTTTTTTCCCTATTTTCCCTCTTACCTTTCATGATTTTATTTCTTTCAGCCATTGTTTTGTGTCAGTGTCCCTAGTTTTGCTCTCAGAATTGCCTGCCGTTCTACTTCCAAGGATCCACAAATCTACAAAGGGTCCTTTCCTTTCATCCTTGCTGACCTAATCCAGAGCCTTGTCTGAAAATTCAGTGGGTGTAGCAGTAGATTAAAACAGGGTCTCCATGTCTTCACAGTTCAGGACCAGGAGCATCCTAGCCCAGCCCAGTGAGATGCAGCAGGAGGAAACGACCAGGCACAGAGCTGATTGTTGCTGGCAATGCATCTGACAGGAAAAAAAGGATTCAGAGATGGACAGGCCTTGGGTGAAGAAAAAGACAAAGGATTTTAAAAAGTGGGGTGGCAGATGGTGAGGAAGAATTACTCAGGATCCCAGACTTGGGTGGGTTTGGTTCTCCTCTCAGCCTAAATTCACACCTGACTGAAGTCACAGAGAAGGCAGGGATGTGAGGGGTTGAGACCGGCAAACTCAGCTCCTTTGTAAGATTTGACAAGGAAATTCTGTTCCTCACTAGTGAGTTGCTAGAACAGACTTCTAAATCACTTTTAAATTATGAATCTTCCTGCTGACAGAGAAAGAGGAATGGGTTAATACTGTCCTGAAATGCACCAGAAATTGCCTTGCTGAAAAGAGTGAGAGTGAAATGCAGTGGGAGGGACATGGAGGTTCAGTGTGGCAGCAGTAATGTATAAAGAAATTACACAGAGATAGAACAAATGTCTCTTTGCCAGGGAGACCAGGAGCTATTCCTATCTAATGTTTCCCTTTTAACCCATCCCTTTCCCCATGCAGCCCTCTGAGCCCCCGTCTCACTTGGTTGCGGTTTGGTACCATCTAAGCAAGAGTTTTGGGGGAGGAGAACCACTGAGGTTTGACAGCAGAATCTCCATATTTATTTAATTTAAAAACAGTAGCGAGGTGGTTGCCGGGGGGAGCAGGGAACATTTCAGGCTCTCAGATGGCTCTGCCCCCTGCCCCTGTTTTAAGAGCGGATTCCCAATCAAGCATACCCGGTTTATCCCAGGGGGAGCCCTCGCTGCTCCATTCTGCACTGCTTCTCCCTTCCATATCGCACTCGTTGTCAGGGGATGTGCTGCTGCCTTCCTTTCATGGGCACAAAACCGTACCCCTTGCAGGGGGCTCTCAAAGAGAGAAGGGGGCTGCTGCCAGAGGAATGGCTTACAGCAGGGTTCCTGCTTCATGTCCTCCCTGCTCAGCCCCCAATCCAGGGCAGCAGCCACCCAGTTAGGCAGCCACTGCTTAGACATATGCAGAACGCAGTGTAAATACAATACACCTAAAAGTTATTTTTCCCTTGCCGATAAAACCCCAGCTTTTTCCTCACCCTCCATCTTTGACTCATTCCATCCATCTCCATTTTAATTTGTTCTCATTTCCCTCCCCTGTTTTTCCTCTTTATTTTTCCCTTTCATCTTTATGTCTCTTCTGTGCTTTCTCTCAGAAGCATCTTCTCCTTCATTATTTCTCCCTGTTTGTCTCCAAGTTCTCTGAGGCCCATCCCCCTTGTTCTCTTATATTATCCTATCTTATATTATCCTATCCTCTGTTATATTATCTTGTCTCTTGTCCTTTCTCCTCTCCATCCCCTTTGCTCCTGCTGTCGCATTTCTCTTTCCTCTTCTCCCTGCCATCATTTCCCCTTGTCTTTACCCCATCTTACATTTAGTCATTCCCTCCAGCTAAAGGACACCATTCTTTTGGAGCTGTGCTGCCTGTGTGCTCTAAATAAACACTCTTCCAGCCTCTTTCTGGCTGTCCCCCTCCTCCTTTCTCCAGCCAGTGCCCCCTCCTCAAAGCAGTGTATGACACCAGTTGCTGTCACTGTCTCCTCTTACTAGCAGCCCAGCTACCTCTGAGGGGGGTGAGACCTGAGCCCCTCCCTCTGCTCCCCTCATTGCTCACTGCCTGTGGTCAAGCCAGCCTCCCTCCACTTTGCTGCCTCCAACCTCCCATGGCCGGAGGGCTCACTGGCAGCTCAGCTGATGAGCTGGCTCATCTGCGTGCAACCAGCAACTGGGCTGGAAGGAGCTCATGGCAGCCCTAAATGCCCTCCCTGGCAACCCTCAGACATGGATCAGGCCAGGATCCAAATGGAAAATAAGGGTCTCTCAAGCCATAACCCTGGGGCAGTTGTTGTGCACTACAGTGAAGGATCTCTGGTTGTCAGGGAGAAGAGTGTCAGCGAGCAGCTGTCCTTTTTGAGCTGTTTTCATGGGAATGATTTTCTCTGAGATTCTCAGGAATGCCTAAGGTGGGGAGGTGAATGGGGCTGGGGGCTCCAAGCCCCATGGTTGTCTGAATGAACCTCAGTGAGGAGGGGCAGAGGGTATCACTGGCTGGTGTGAAAAGAGGGACTGTGTACCATGCAGGGCTCTACATGAACCGTGGTGACTCACTGGGTGCCAGAAATGGGGACACTGCTGTTAATGGTCTATTGCAGCACATGGCTGCAGACAGAAAACCCACCACCAGCAAGTCCCCAAGCATAAGGAGTGAAGCAAAGGGGATAGCAGAGAGTGCGGAGGCAAGGGCTATCCAAGGGTGAGGTGTTGCAAGGTCAGAATAGAGTTCATAAAAGGGGGACAGGGACAAGAAAGAGTAGGAAGGTTGTGTATGAAAGCTAGGCATATTTGCCTGGAAAAGGAGGTGAACAAGAGGGAAAGTGATTGGATTATGTTGAATAATGAATGGACTAGAGAGGGTGGATCAGTAGCTCTTGATTTCCTCATTTTGTAACACACAGACAAGAGGACCTGACATGAGTCACAGGAGACCCAGTTAAAGCTTTCTTATTTGATGCATATCAGGGCTGTGGAGCTCATTGCCACTGGAGCTCTCATGGCCAAGATTTTAACAACATTTAGCAAGCAAGTGGGCATTTACAACAGAGTTCATGAAAATTAAGCATCCTGCTAATGGATGTGAACAGCATTTTGGGTGTTTTGTAATTCAGCAATTAAGCCAGTCGCCATAAAAACTAGGATAACATTTCACAAGGGCAGTCTATCCCCTATCTGACTGCCATGTGGTTCTCGCCTCTTCCCTGAAACATTTGTCAGGGATTAAACAGAGCTCAGATTTACTTAGTCTGGCATTTCTTTTGTTTCTAGATGCTATGCTGTGCAGTTGCAATGTAAGATGCAAACTAGGCCTGCATTTCTGCTGGTGTCAATGATTGCCCTAATTTGACAATTTAACAGTGAGTTTGGGCATTTCTATCATATTTTGCTAGGAAGGATCTGGGATAGAGAGCAATTAAGAGCATATGGAATTAAGTGGAGTCCTTTTTCTTCACACCCCAGGGTATAAAGTAAGTAGCTGGCAATGAAGGTGCTATATATGTGCAAAGAATTATTATTGTTGAAGTCCCTGCTTCCCAGAGAGCAATAGGCTTTGGGTCTCTTTGATGTTATCACAAGTAAATTAGAAACAACAGTGTCTCTTTCCTCTTGTATCTGTGGAAATGATTACTGCGCTGGCACCCGATGACGTACAGTACTGTAGTGTTTCTGTGCACAAGAGATGGAGGCCCAGCTCTCCCCTCGTTGCTCTGATGTAACCTCGGTGACTCGGATGGAGCCACGCTGCTTACGCTGCCTGTGTAGGCAAGGGGAGAGCAAGGCTGAGGAAGGGCTGTGCGTGCTTTCAGCATCCATGCCCCCAAGGTCACCGCGTGTCCCCGCTCCGCCAGTGATGTACCCAACAAACCGGGGGCTAATTCTAAATTCACTTCTAGTGTGAGTGGGTGCGACAGCCCCAAGATTCTGCATTTATTTAATGCCAGCTATTCACCTAGTCCAGCAGTTCCTTTTTTAAATATTCCCATTTTCATCATCTTTTGCCCTCATTAGGAAATATTTGACTTGGCTGCTCTTCCTATGGGGCAAAAATTCTCATACAGATTCCTCACCTTGGATGGGTGAGTGTGTAAAATGGCAGAGGTGACCATGAACTTGCTGGCATTCATGTTTCTCTTGGTCTTCCTTCTGCATTTCTATCTTTATCTGAGCCTTTTTTTTTTTTTATTGACACCTTTCTGTCTCCCAGACCCATTTATATTCTCCTTGTGTTACAGAAAAGCTCTCCTATAAAATTCCAAACTACTCAATCAGAGTTTTCATACCAAGCCCTGCAGGACAGGTGAAATGCACTTCTGTTTCGGTGGCACAGGTGACTAAGGTATTTATACTAGCTTCCTGTCAAATCTTTAACTCCCCAGAGAAGCATATGGACTTTATGCTGCACTTCCTATTCCTCCAGAGCATATACTCCTATCTTCTAGCTGTGAAAAACAGAAAATGAGGATGATATACAAAAACTTGAGAATTCAATGTCATCCTATTCATGGGTAGGGATTTTTCTGATGTGTGTTTTTGCTAGAAGCAAACACCTATAAATTTCTGATTTAGCTTGTTGTATGAAGAATACATTCTGTCAAATAAAGAATAACACTATCCACCTCCGTTCCTTGGATTTTCTATCCCTTTCTGATTTTTCTCTTCCTATTTCTCAGTTTTCATTCTCCTTCTGAACATGATTTTTTTTTTTTTAGTGCTGGTTTTATTTTTCTCCTCCCACTCCTTCATAACAACATTTCATTCTTAAATTTGCTATCACTCAGGGAAATTCTCTCTTTCTTCAGGTCTTGTTTATATCACCAGTGTAGCTGCAGTGAGATGGATCATGCTTGAACACTGAATATTTCCCAGGTTTATACAGTATCAGAGATCACTGCGAATCAAACAACTTTTCATCCAACCCTATTTGCTGACTTCTGCAACCGTACTGTGACCTGTCCATTGTAAACAGTAAATTTCTGAGAAACTGTTCCTGGAGCTTTATCTCCTCCTGAGGATGTTGCATAATATTTTTCTTTCCTAGTTCAATGTTTTTTTTCACCCTTGGTTTTCATTTTTATTCATTCTCTTCACCATTCTTCTTCAGCATTCACTGTTTCTTCATCTCTTCCATTTTGTTCACATCATCTCTCATGTGTGGATTTTTCTTCCACAGTCCTAACCCTTGATGATGTTTCCCCTCTTCCCTTTACATTTCTAGCCCATAGTCCTCCTGGGTAGGAACTAGTCCCCTTGATCCCATCCCATCCAGCCTCTATGGAGAGGTGGTGGAAAAGGACTCCCATCTAAGTCTGTTCAAATGTGCATCTGTGCACATGTGCACACGTGCATCTCCTTTCAGATATGATTGGTATGAAAGATTGGTGGTTGAGGTAAAGTGGTTTGATTTTGACTTTTGCCTTTCAGGCAGCCATGAGGAGCCATTCCCAAATGTAGATGCCCCCCAGAATTGCCTTCAGAGTACAGGCTCCCAAGGGACCGATCATCAGGAATTTCTGTTGCTTTGTTTTAGATTCAAGCATTGTCCTTTTCCTTAGGCTGAGGGTCATGGATTTGTGAAGGGCAGTGGCAGAACCATGAAAGAAGGCATTTTTCTCTTGCTCATTTCTGAGTGAGGAGTGAATGAACTGTGATAAATATTTTTCTGTATATAACTAGGGCTGTCTCAAAGAAGTGGCAGAGGAAACAGATGGCAGAGGCCCTTTATAGGCAGCTGCTGCTGTCTCTTAAGGTGTCACCATCGCAAGAAAAGTGGTTGTAATTGGGGAGCTTCAAGATCTGAAAGGACTGAAAGGACTTGAGCAGAAAAGAATGTCATCCTGCCTGAAGGCAGGGGAGAGGAGGACAGAAATCAAATATTCAGAGACAAAAAGTACAAGGAATAGGTTGAAGCCACTATGAAGTTTTACTGAATTTCACAACCACAAGATGGATGGTTTCCCTGTGTTTGGGAATTCCTAATTGGCCACAGACAGTAGGAACATTTTAAGCAGGGTGAAAAGCTGATTTAGTTTATTTTGGGAACAGCAAGAGGAGCCAGTGTCCAGTGGAAACAACTGAGTGAGAGACTGAGATCCCCACTGCACTGTGGAAATGCAGTTGGGCAGGAGTGAGCAAGGGTTCAGCAAAAGCTATCTCCAGGCTCCTTTCTCCTCCAATTGCTTCCAAGCAATACTGCAGTGCATGCTTTTGGTATGGGGGATGCTACAGTTTGGTGAAAAAGCTTCTGCCCCAGATATTTCTCAAAATGCCTGCCTGGAGCCCTATGATCTCAGTGTATGAAGCACAAAGAGAAACTGTAAGTTGACCTGTGAAATAACAAAAGTGGAGACATGTAGCTGCTCCCTAAAAAAAAACAGGCTTTGGGTCCTTCATATCTTCCAAGCTTGGGGGGATTGCACAATGGGCTAGACCTATAAGTCTTCCAAACATGGAGGGGTTTTAATCTTTTCTGCTGCCCATGTGTCTCCAAAAGTAGGAGCCATGTATTTCTTTCAAGGAAGAAAAAATACACAGAGGAAGTTCAATAGGAGAATTTGGGAGGAAGCCTGGGAGGATGATAGGGTCTCTCATGAAGTGCAAGGGTTTGGGGCAACAGAGCAGCTGTGAACAGGCTTGCTGCTGGAGATAATTGGAGCTCAACATTGCACAGTGTCCTTTAGCTGAGGATTCCATTGGAACTGTACTCAATAGCCTCAAAGGGAACAACTGCCAAGAGCAGAGCAGAGCAGGGCAGCTGCTTTGCTGTTGGGAAAGGGAGCAAAAGAGAAAATAATATGTCTGCCCTGCTGAGTGAACTGCAATGCAAACGGCAGCACAGCACAGGAAAGTGCATGGGACTGACAATTTTTCTAAATTTTGGGTGAGCACCTAATCATTGCACAACTCTTTCTCAATCATTGTTCCATTCTTCCCCTCTTCATCCATCACTTTGTCCATCTGTTCACAGGAAAGCATAACTCAGAAAGGACAAGAATGCCTTTCCAGGAATTAATTCCCGGGGCTGTCTAAGATCACAGGAGAAAGGTGTTTTTCTGTGTGCTGCATCATTACAGCTTGGCCCACATTTACAGGAACAGTGAGGGGGAAAGCATTCAGAGCAAAGCAAGACTGTGAGAAAGAGCATTGTGACAATATAAAGGCACCAGGACCAGGGAGGACTTTTATTCTTCTGCAGAAACTGAAGGGATGGGTTGTTTCTGGGAATAAACCAACTCAGCTGTGGAGGAAAGCATCTCTGCGTGCTGGAAATGGAGGGACATTTGGGGCTGGAAGGATCTGTGACAGCTGGAAAGCACAGGTGGCTAGAAGGAAACATTAGGCAAGAGAGGCCCCAGGACTTGGCCACAGCATGACAAGGGAAGGTGGTAATAGGAATGCAGTGTGCATGCTGGAAGGAGATAATTGAGATACATGGTCTGAAAGAGGAAGATGAGTCAGAAGAAATCCTGGGACTCAGAGGTAGGAGAAGTTTGACTTGCTGAGAGAAGCAGGAGTATCAGCTAGAGCTGATGGATGGAGGGACAGACCTCCTCATCCATCTTCTCTGAACTGGAATGGGATGGATTTTCACCTGCTGATGCCAACATCTACCACCACTAACAGCACTCCCTCCCACTCCTTCCTGCCCCTGCCCCAGTCCATGGGAGAAAGAAGGGTTCCGACATGGGAAAACTGGGCAGGATCAATCATATTGACCAACCAGTCTTGGACCTCCAGGAATTTGGAAAGTGTGACCAGTGGTTTTGACTCCATACAGTAAAGTTTGAAAAAGGAAAGAAGAAACAAACTAGTTGGAGCATGACATTTTAGACTTGACTTGGTGATGCCAAGAAGGGCTGGCATGGCCACCTCATATATTGAGGCTCTGTGCTGGTCTCATACTGGAAGCACATGAATTTGTCCTCCTTCTCGAGTCTTTGGGTACAGTTTTCATGGCAAAGCACCCATGTCTTGGCTAGATTATATTTGGTAGAGCACAGGAGCTAACACTTAATGCTCTTCTCTGGCTGTTGTTCTTTGGGGGAGATTTTCTGAGAATTTTACCTTTTCTTGCCACTGTGCCATTGCAGCTGCACAAAAAATGCTTCACATAGGGTGGAAACACCTTTGTGCTAGACACTGTGAACACACAAAATTGTTGTCCCTACATCAAAGAAGTGACACTCTTAAGATGACAAATGACATATGAAAGGCAGCAAAGAAGAAGACAGCAAAAGTGTACAACTTGTTTCTGTGTTGTTGCTTTTGGCATCACTAAGAGGGTATAACACCTAGAACTGACTTCATCTCCTTCTCCTGGCAGAGCAGAAGGCAGAACAGGCCTCGCCTGCCCAACACCAGGCAGTGCCAGGAGGACATTTCCAAATAACTCTAAGCAAGCTAGCTTAGGTATTTCAAGTTCTAATGGCCACTCAAGCATGGTGCCCTGCACAGGCAAATTAGCTGTGCATCTGAGAGCTGTCAGGATGCAGTGCTTACTCAAGTGTGCAGATTCCAAAACCCATGCAAGGTCACATTCCATTGTGCCATGGGGACTTGTAGTAAGAGCCCCTCTCAGTTCTCAGTCCAAAGCTAATTCCCATATCCCCAAAGACGTATACCTAAGTGACCGGAGGTGTTTTCCCCCATGCTTGGTAACCACAGGTGGTCTGAAATAAATGAATGATCCTATCTCATTCTGTCCTATGGGAGGTGCATTGTGTTATTTGGGGTTCTGAAATGGAGCTTGGCCCAGACATGTGTGCAAGTGCTTGAGAAATCGGGAGCCAGAAGATGCCATCATAGCTGGATTTCTCCTTTGCAGTTTTAGCAGGCAGGGCTGAAGGACACAGAGACTAATCTCCATGTGACCTGCAGATCCTGTCCTTTCACATGAGGGCTGAAGCTTGCTGAAGAGGCAATGCTGGAATGCTTTTGCCCATGTGGTGTCTGCCCTGGGGATAAATGGCCACTTCTGTCTCCAGGGTTGTCACTTACCAGAGAAAAATTCATTGGATTCATGACAAAACTGCAGGATTTACCAGCAAAGAAATAGTTTGTTCCCAAAATAAATAAAATCTGATCTGGAGGTGGTGATTTACTCAGACACCCAAGAGATCACTTATTTTGAGTATCTTGTTTAATTCTCACTGAGACTGCTAGTTTTGTCAATCTACATCTTAGTTTTCACAGGGAAAAAAAAGAATAATGTATTACAGGGCTTCTTCTCATAACAAAAATGAAGGAAAATACTCAAGAGAGGAAAGCTCTATGCTCATCACTTCACTGACCGCAGCAGGGACAGTGGTCAAACCCACATTCAAATAAATTCTTAAGACCTATATGAAGCTCATCTCTTCCTTGGGATCCACATGAAGAATTAGATCTCTGCAACAGATACACAGTCAGTAGCTTTTCCTAAATAATGAACTAATCAGAAAGACTAAAAATAGGCTGCACTGGAACATCAGTTCAGCCATTTGGAATGTAGAGCAAATGGCACTGAATGTGTTTAATGAAGTGAAAGAGCTTTGTTTTTAATCACTGAGCTATTGATAAATTGTTGATAGGTGATCAAATGTGGACTACGCTTTCAAATGTTGTGACTTTTTGAACCTGTCAAGATCCTCTTGAGCCACTCTTGATCCTTTCACTGCTAATGTAGTAGGACTTCCTGCCCTTTTCAGGACCTAAAATAACTGTAACGTCATCTTTTTTTTTTTTCTGGGTAACAAACATCTAGCCTCTGGGCCAGTGATCAATTTTCAAGACTAAATGTTCATAGTTGTACAAAATCAGACCCTGGGAACAGGGACGGATATGTGAGAGAAGATGACAAGATGGGAGGCAGATCAGTTCACATCTCTACATGCTGTTATCAGGATAACACCAGGGCATTAGATTAGGAGGATGGGGAGGGTGAATGAGGAATAATCTGGTTTTTAATTGTCCAGCAGCAAAATATGTGTGGGGAGTCAGCATAGACCCTACGGCAAGAGAAGATTTCATTTTCATGCAGGGAAGGAAGTGAGCTGGATCCTCATTGGTATTAAACCAAAGGAAGTAAAGGAAACTGAGGCTCTAATAGGAAATTTAGGTCTCTTGTAAGGTTTGAGAGAGTACTATTGAACTAGTTTAGTTTATGACAGACTGGCTGTCCTAGATTGACTACATCTTCCAGCATGTCTGGGTCATACTTAGTCCAGAATGACAGAGGAAGAGAAAAGAGACTTAAGCAGAGTCCCTTTATTAATATCATCCAGGATTTCCCCTATGTATGGAATGTGTTCAGATGGAATGTAAGCAAAATTATTTGTTGTTTTGTGCTATTAAATGGGCTGAATCAACTGGAATGAATTTGAGGACTGACCCCTATGCACCTGCTCTGGCTAATGTATGCTCATACATCAATGATCTTGGTAGGCAGCTTGCTGTGCACCTTGAAACTATCTTTACTTTTCCTTCCAGTGGAGAAGAACCACAGTGTCTTTCTCACAGTCTGCAGGAAATCTCAAACCACATTTGAGATATAGTTTATACGCTACAACAATTTTGTAATGCTGGTTTACTCAGAATGCACAGTTCTTAGCATTCCTAGATTAATGTTAATGTGTCCCCCTCCCAAGGTGGGGGTACCTCATCCAACCCATGCTAAGTCAGTATAGCAATTAATTATCTGACTGAATATTTGTACTCTGCTTATAAACTCATGAATTATTAAATTCCATCCTATTTGGAGCCAGGTTTTACTTTTAACCTCAACTGCAAACCAGATGTCCATCAATTGTGATGTGCTCATACCTTAGGGTGATGAGAGCAGCAGAAAAGCCTAAATGGGTTGCTAGAAAGTGCTACCAGTAAAACAGGGATGCATTTCATTAGTGTTGGGAGGATTGGCAGCTCTTTAATTGTATGAATCACCCAATGGGTTGTTCCCAAAGCCAATTGGAGCGTGCCAGTTCAGTAGAGCCACAGTGAGCAATGCTGTGCTGCGTCATTCAGCATTCTCCCGTGAGTGATTAAATCCATGTCATTTGCCATAAATCAAATGTTGTCACAGGGTCAGTCTTGTGGGTTATGCTAGGTTATCGTGGGGATTTTGCACTGGTTCTATCAGGTGCTGCTGTGTCACACAGGTTTCTTCGAGGTCATGCTGGGTTCTTCAGATACCATCTCTTGAACTCATTGGCAGCCCTGTTGGAGTGTTTCAGGGGAATGATGAGAAGGGTTTGCTATGTAGCCTTCTACTGCACTGGGTTAAAGCTACTTCTCACGGCTGAAGTATCTCTTCCCTGGAAAATGTGCATTTTTCTCTTTTATTAGTTTAAGCAGACACTGTGACATTTGTGATTTTGCCTTCCAAAACAACACCTGCCCAAGGCCCAGAACTAATAAGATCTAGTCTTGAGGCAGTGGTTTCCTTTTTTCAGACAAAAAGCATCATGGTATTTCAGTTAATTCTGTTGCTGCCTGACTCCATGGAGTCAGATCATGCCCTTTGCTAATATTGCTGCACATTGGTGGTTTAAATTCCTGTTATCAGGAACTCCCACATAGCCAAGAAATGCATAAGCTTTCCCTCAGTGAGGGGATGTGGCCAAAGGACGAAGAGTACAAGACATCACATTCCAGGACTCCCCTGCTACAGTGGTCCCTTGTTTTGAGTTAGGATTTGGTCAGGTATATGTTACAACAGCCTTGAGGTACTCCAGCTTGTATCAGAGACTAAGCCAATCTCTTCTGGTCTGGTGATCAGAAAAACACAAATGCAGCACAAAGCCACCTTTAACCCCCACAAACCATGCTGCTTTAGACATCACTGAGAGAGCTGGAAATCCACAGCTTCCCTCCAGAAGTCACTTTGAATAGCATGAGTTTAAAATGCTGACATTTTTATGCATAGAGAGACTATTTTAGCATTTTTAAAGGACCATCATGGCCTCCTGTGAGGCCCATGTGGTTATTTGAGAAGTAACTGATGCTTACTTTTGCAGAAAAGCAATGTAAGAATAGTCGCGATAACATTTTTAAACTCTTCAAAATAAATTTATTTTCCATGACACACATGGCCCCTCTAGAACAGAGAGTGGCAGAACATGGTATGAAAATTTTACTGGTGCCAATCAAGGTGACGTTCCAAACCCACCAGTGCCATCACTGGTCAGCTAAACGAAGGCTAACAGTTAAATTACTGAATGCAAGGTCTCAATTTGCAGCAGCAAAACCAATGCTTCTGGGTGAGGTTTCAGCTCATGCTTTCTATGCATGCAATTTCTGTCCTCTGCTCAAAGCAATGGAAGCCATTCTGGTAGTGCCTGGTTTTTCCTCCTTTGATGCTTTCCATCCCCCAGTGTCTCTAGAGCACAAGAAAATGCTCCCATGCCCATTCTACTTGTGGAAAATTTCAGACATGGGAAGATTAAGTGGTAAGCCAAGTATACACAAAGACTACAGTAGAGCTGAATTCACTTTTCACCAAGCCGCAAGTCCCTGTTGGATCACTCCACCTTCCTTCCAAAGTGCTGTTTACCTGGCCCCTACTGCCTATCACACCATGGAAGGATATTGACTGTTTTCCAAGTGTGAAGTACACAGATGTTCTCTAAAGCTCCAGGGAAACGTCATGGAGAGCAATCAGTAACATATTAGAGCCAATTCAAACTCTACGGTACTTCTTTCAAGCTCCCAGATACTTTGAACATAGGAGGTCTCTGCTGGAGCCACATCAGATCTCGCCGGTCTTCTATTAGAGTGAGCCAGGAAAAAAGTAATTCCTTCTGAAACTGAAATCAAGCTCATATTTTCCTCAGCAGAGATATTTTAAGTCATTCATTATTATCTTTTTTTTTTCCTCTGCAAAGCAATGCTTGATTGATACTCAGAAGTTGTTAGAAGCAAAGGGGAGAGAGAGAACATTGGGGTATTCTTCTTGCTGCAGTTGCAGGTATACTTGGCATGTAAAAAAGGTTTTATTTAAAAAAACAAACCATTTCTACAATGCTTTGAGTGAGAAGAAAACAGCAAGGGAGAAAAAGAAAAATAAAATCCATGCTGTTTAAGTCTTGGGCAGTGTCAGGAAAATAAGTCATGAAGTTGACATATTGGGTCCAATCCATGGCTACTAAAAGTGAGCATGAACTACTAATTCTTACGTTCAGCAATGATGCATGCAAGGCTAAGACGCAGATTGTTTCATTTAGCCTTTGTGATGGAAGAATCCAATACTGAATTCCTGCGTAGGTCCGTGACAGATGGTGTTTAATAGCAACAAGCACTCTGGGTATGTTTTCCCATGTCTTGCTGGATCCCAGCTTTCTCCTCAGGCTTTCCATGTCAGTTGTAACTCACCTGGAGAAATTTTTAGATGTGTTTTCCTATTGCAAAAGCAAGACATGGAAATGCATTCACATTTAGCTGACATCACAGCGCAGTCCCATGATGCAGGCAAGGACATAATTTAGCATCTAAGGTGGCTTGCTTTCTTCCAAACACCGGTACATGGAATTATCACACAAACCTCCTTTCATTTCTTTCTTCATCCACCTGTCTGTTTTTTTTCTTTCTCATTCATGTTCAGCAGGTGCCTTCAATTCCCAAACATGTCCCCAGATCTTTCCCAATGTCAGCTGTGAAATTAAAAAGGGATTTTCTGAATTTGATTGATCAGGTTGTCACAAACCTGGCTAGGAGCCCTTTGTTGGACACTAATCAGATTGCTGCCGCAGAATCCAGCTGCTGAGTTTCCAGAGTGCTTTCAGCCTCTGGAACAAAAAGAGAGACAAAAGCTCTACACCTGACTGGGCATCTCCAGGGATGTTTGTGGGGCACAGAGCTCTATCGACCATTCCTTCTTGAGAACTTGACCTCCTACTGCAGTTGCCTCTCCCTGCAGGCTCACACAACTTCCCCAGGTAGCTTAAGTACAGCCTTTCACAGAAACCTATCATGAGGCATGGGCTTACCCTTTCACTTACAGTCACTGCTAGATGTAACACATCTGTGATAAGGATGAAATTTGCATAAAATATCTGAACCCATCACCTCTCAGGAAAAACAGATCATTAAAAAACAATAAAAACAATGTCCCCCCCAACAGCTCCCTCTCTTTTTAAGTCAGTGGGAAATCTGCCTTTGATGCCAGTTCATAATTTGTCTTTTCTGCTCATGGTTATTCCCCCTCTCCAAATGAGCCTTTTGTTTTTACATTCACTCCTCTCTCTACTATCCTTCTCTCTTGTCTCTTGATGAAGTTTCCTGTTTTGTTGTTCAACTAAGTCTTTCTTTATTCCTTTCCATCTTTACCTGGCTTTGTTCAGCTTTTTGCAACGTGCACAGGGCTCAGCAATCCTTCTGCCCCTGTGTGCAGTCTCAGTCATCATCCACCAGGGTTCAAGGACCAACTGCTGCTGATGTATGAAGGACTCTCCTGCCTCACAGTGAGCAGGAATCCACACTGGAGTTACTCTTGTGGTGACAGCAATGTAATAACACCATGATAGCAAGGAGAGTGCACAGCTCATGCAGAGGTCTCACATCAACATGAGGCTCAGCCCAGCTGTTCAACAGGCATTTAAACCTAGTGCTATTCTAGCAGCGTTGCAGGCTCGCTAGGTACAATGACTCTGAAAGAGGTACAGATATTTATCTCAACAAGCTCTTGAGGCCTTCAGCTGCTGTTCTGGCAAGTGCTCAGAGCTGCTGCTTTTGGAGGACACATGCCCACCCAGATCTCCTCCAGCCATTCAAATTCAGTATGCAGGAGCTCGGACCAAAATGACAAGATTAAGACATAGGCTATTTTCTAACTGTTATGTGAGTCAGGGGCCCAGTGCACAGCATAGCCTGCATGCTTTTACAAAGGAAAATAGGTGGAAGCATCACATTATCTGTGGCTGCAGCTCAGCAGATGCTCCATTTGCACACTACAATTTATGAGCTGTGCTATGGAATGATTTAGAGGGTTGAGGACAGAGTGCTTTGCTTTCATCAGGGATATGGAGGTAAAAGAAGACTTGCCATGAACAGGCTGTGAATACAGCCTAGAGAATAAGACAGAGTTTTCCTGTGTGGGCTGACATGCCGCACATGGATCACTGCACAGATCACCCTTGGAGTAAGGATGATTCGATGGGCTCTTATTATAAATGATCCTTGGCTAACAACATAGAGAAAGTAATTTATGCTTCTTCCTGCATTTCTAAATAATCTTTAGTACGTTGAATTGTCCATAAATCTACTGCTCTACTTTTGGATACAGGTGTGAATCCAAGGACTCTCTGACTCTTAAAATGATGAAGTTTGGCAAGTAGAAACTGCTTTTTAAAGCAAGCATTCACTTCTCTCTCTTTTAAATACTGCAGGAAGTTATGACACGCTTAGAGGAAGTAAGGTCTGATTCTGGTAAAGTGGGCTGAAATAACTTGCCATTTTCAGAGTGGAATGAAACAAATGGCAATTGTAATGCAAAAGCTTTGTGAGGATGTAACTGTTTAAAAGCTGATTATGAAAAAGAGGGATTTGGCATCCAATCTGGAAGGGTAGTAGAGGGAAGGATGGCTGCATGGCAGGACTCCTGTTGGTGTATGAATGTCTGCACCATGGTGGCATTGTTATCCCCTTCTTGTCCTGACAATACGCAGTCAATGGCACTTCAGGAGGTGGGTGGGAGACATCTGGTTAATGAGGAACAGATGGACCTCATCGGACATGCACTATACCTGCTCTTTTCTCTGCAGCTCCCTCCCTCACTCTCTGATTTCCCTATTCTTCGTGGCAGCTGAACTCTTCCCTCTCCTTCCTTTCAAATGGGACGGAATGTTTGTGTGCTTCCCATAAAAAGCAATGAAATGCTCTGGTCAGAGCCAAGTGCAAAACCAGCAAATGCAGTTAGGAAATGACTCAACTGTAGCACACTCCATTCTCTTGGACCCTTATATGTTGTGTTGGTCCCCACTAACCATGCCCCCCATGCCCCCTTACCACTCCAGTCCCTAGACCCATCATGAACGTGGAAAACAAAGGCCACTTTCTCATTTGCCATTTCTTTGATAGGACCTGTTTAATAACCTGAGAAGGACTTTCTCGAAGCCCATTCTTTGGGATTTGGCACTTCTTTGGGATTTACCCCACTGTGATAAGGTATTTGTTTATGGGGACAATTTTTAGAAGAGGCACAGCGATTCCAGGCAACCTGAATTTCCCTTCTATCCTCCTAGCTCCTTCATGGCATGTAGGTAGGATTTGGGTTTGGGCTTGTGTGTTCTCATTCAGTTATCAGATGCCAGTAATGTGGGTTTGTTGGTCTTCCATGAAAATCTGAAAAGCTGCATACAAACCAGATCCTGAGAGAAATACAAATTCCCAAAGGCTTGTGCATCTCACAGCTCAGAGGAGACAGCACAGTGTTCCTAGATATGCTTCTACAAAGGAAATCTTCCTAAATCCCTGTGTTCCAACCAACGCTGACAAAATAGCAAAATAATTCCTATCAAGTTCCAATTGGCTTTCATTAATACTGGTGGCTTTCATTGAGATTTTCTTCCCAAGAGATATGACAGAAAAGTCAGTCTCTAAACCCCTTCTCACTCCTTTTAGTAACAATTTTATTTCACTACAGTTATGCTTGCTCAGAGTTACAGAGTTGAACTGATCCCTCAGTTTAATTTACATGATGTGCCTATGTAACATCAGAACAAGGTTTTCTACCTTCCTCCAACTCAACAAGCATTTTAGTCTGGGTGAACAAAGTCCCCTGAATCAGTCCCTTTCAAGGGCAGCTAGCAGAGGCATAGTTAGCAGTCCAGCCATGCTACCTTCTTCTGTCTCTCTAATCGGAGAGCTATTACTGTGTCCAAAACCAGGATTAATTTCAGTGTAGGTTTGTCTTGGATAAACGGCCTCCACATCCCTTCTGTGGTTTGTACTCCAGCTGCCTTTGAGACACACTGGGCACAATTACAGCATGAATGAGGAAGGAGAACTTCAAAGGAGGATGATTAGGGTTGGATGAGTTGGAAACCAAGTTAATTCACTTGAGTTGATAATTTCAATGGGGAAAATGGACTGAGTCCCCATGGTATTCTCTTCATGGCATACAAATGCTGAGTTAGCATCCAGACCCACCCTCTGCCAGGATCTTGACTTTATGGGCAACTCGGAAGTATTATTCAATACATGTCCTAGCCATGCGCCATGACTGTATCTGCTTGTCCTTGGCTCTCCTTCCAAGATCTTTTCCATACTCTCTCTCTTTCTGCCTTTTCCCAAAAGTTCTCTCACTCCTCTTGTTAACTCCATGGAGAGTTAACAAGCAGATTCTAACACAGTGAGTTAGCAATACCTCAGCAGCCTTAGAGGATAGGACAGCATGATAGGACAAAAAAAGGAAGAGCCTGTTCATCCTTCTCCTTTTACTATTAATCAGAAATTGAAATATGGTCATCTTAGCACCTTAGCTTTATTCTGTACATCATACACCCCTATCCCCAGGACTCTATTTCTGCCTGGGACATTTCCCTCTTTGCAGAGGAGTGAAGATCCTGACGTGCCCCCACTTCTCAGAGCAACCTCTTAAGTCCAGCATGGCAAGAACTGTCTTTACACTATTCCTCTCCCACAAGCTACTGAGCATGGCAACACAGTCTGGAACTGGTGTATGCTTCAGTGAGTTCACAGAGAGATAGATCCCCATCTGAGAATCCCATCCAGAAATCCTCAGGGAGAGAATGTGTTCAGCCATCCCTGGAAGCTCATCTTCAGGCTTCACCATGCACATACCAACAAGTCTGTCAGGTCAGCCAGTGCTACCTCTCTCCAGATGCTTGGATGGCTGTACACTTTCTTGTTTTGTCTTAGATTATTTCCTTTTACACACCTTGTATCTCTGCTTGGACACATTCCACAGCTACAAAAAGTCTTCCCAATGGCCTCTACTCCCATTAGAGGAGCATCTGCTCAAGGCCACTGATCATTCAGTCCTCCTGATGCAATGGAGTTGAAGTGGTCTGGGAGTTTCTTACCAGCATAACCTCTCTCTTTGACAGATCCTTTCTTTTAAACTCTGGAATGCAACTCTTGGCAAATAATGCCATCTTCAGTGTTCCACCTCCAAATAGCCTTCCATCTGCTGAAGAGTGAAAATCAGTGTCGGTGCACCTGAACCTGTTCCCTTGAAGGGAGATTTTCTGTGCACTGCCCCAGATTTGTCAAGTCCATTATGAAGAATCCTGTTGTGCAGAACTTCAAATGGAGACATGCTGCTTTGTAAGATAAATGCAGGTTGAAAGCATGCAGCTGCATTCCTAGAGAAAAGGGCTATGATTCCCCAGAGACCCTCGAAGGTCCAAGGTAACTGCAGTCATGACCTCATTTCTTGCACCAGTCTCATTAGTGCAGTAATGGAATGAACTTGTACAAGCCCCACTGGAGAAGGGACAAAACTGATATTCCCAGTTCTGTCTTCTACAGTAAGTGCATGCATAGAAATATGCCTCTGAGGGAAGTTTATGCCCCAGGCGGGATAGGTGAAGAACTGGGGCTTACTGTTGGTTTTAGAAGTCGATAGATTTTGGATTCTTGCTGCACTTTCATGTAAACTACAAGCTCTTTCTTTTACTTCCCATCAAAACGCAGTTACATGCAGTGAAGGGCATTGAGTTTTTGGACTGTTGAGATTGCTTCACTGGGATTCTGGGATTCCAATATTCCTGCTCTCCTCAAATGTGGCGAGATCCATGGTCAGCCCAAGCTGAATAAATTATCCCTGGCTTGAGTTAGAATTCAGTTTTGGTTGTTTTTTTCTGATTCAGTTTCCCTGGTATGTTGGAAATAATAGTAATAATAATAATCATGCTGCATCATAAATCTTAGGTTAGCCTGGAAGCCTGGGCTTCCATCCCAAAATGTTCTCAGAGCCTTAACCAGTTTTGAAGAACATCACAATCAGCCAGTGGGGTGGATCTGCTGGAGCACTCTCCCATTTCCTATGTTTAGACTAGCATGGAAGCTTCTTTTACTTTAATATATGTTGCACTGACAGAAATCTGTCAACATGTTGCCGATTTGAGAAAGTCTGTTTTTCCCTGTATATTTTTTTCAATCCAATTCCTTTTCTCCTTGTAACTTCTAGTTATAACACAAATTTCAGCAGCTGGATGCTGTGGTAGAATTAAATTTTAGAGTTGCTCCATAGGTGTTTATAGTCTGGTCATTACCACGTTGTGTATGCATTGAATCACTCTATTTACAGGCTTTGCAATGGCATAGCACTGACTTTCACCTCCAGTTGTGCTTGTTTATATACACCCTCTAGACACAGCACAAGGGATATCGATAAAGAACAGGTTGGTCAGACATTTGTGTGTGGTATTTGAGTTGGAATCATAGGATAACTGGAACATTCAGGTGGGAAGGAACCTCACAAATTCTCTTGTCCAAGCTACTGCTCAAAGCCAGGTCAGCTGTGAGGCCAGGCTAGTTTGCACAGGGCTTTACTCAGCTGCAGCTAGGTTTCATGGATATCAAATCCCAGCAGAACTCCGAGTGAATGTGGTGTATCACTGAAGAACAGCTATGCCCAAAGTTCCAGACATTTGGGTTTTTAAAAATTTATACTTCCGTTTTAGTGGTTTGTGCATCACACCTTTGAGACTTATCCCATCTCCTCACTCTGGCAGTTCTCAGTGGGTACTCATCAAGAACTGAAAATAGCCCATCCTGGATCTCAAATCAATAAAAATTGTAAGCCCTGCCTGAGCCACATGCCTGTAAGAAAACCAAAGGAAGCACCTTGTATGGCTTTTCCTAGGTTGTGCACACAAGAAAAGAAATAGCAGTGTTTCATCTACCTAATCACAGTAATAAGAAAGCAGCCAGAGAGTAAGAGATGTAGGAAAATGTGCTCTGCAGAATTAAGCTCCTTGGGAGCTCACTGTGTGAGAATTGAAGGCTCTGAACCCATGGGAACATGTCTGATGCCTCCCTGCACCAGTTGGTGAAATCCCACGCTACCTGTTTCTAGTCCCTGAAGTCAAATGCACAGGGGGCTCCCCTCTGTCCTGGGGATGGGTGGACTTCTCTTTGTGAGCTAACACTTACAGACTTCTGAGCATGAAACAGGAGTTAACTGCTTACTGTTGGCAAAGGGTTAGGCTAGATAAATCACCATATCATAGCGCATCCTCAGAGCCCTGGAGCAGGGGCAGTGAAGTTGTCTCTGGTCAGCATGGATGCTACCAGATTTGAACTCCTCCACTGAGGTGGAAGAGTTCAAATCTGGTAGCATCCAGGAAGAAAAAAGAAAAAATATTCTTCTGAAATCCCATTTATTTGGCTCCTTACTTGGGAAATTGCACAACAGCTCAAGGATCATACAACTCTCATCATGCAGTGACAAGTAGGCAGAAAGTTTTAAGAGCAACACCAACCAATTCAGCTGTTTTCTGACAAAAACTATCTTTTTTTTCCCTGAATGTAACAAGAGATCATAGTCTCCATATACTGAGGATCATGTGCTGTAGGTCTCGGAGCTGCAAAAATGTGTCAGCCAGAGCTGCTCAATAGTTCAATGGTCTATTGGATAAATGGGAGGATGAGAAACACAGTAAAAGGCAATCTGGGGCCACGTGAATGTCTGCCAGCCAATGCCACTGGTCTGGAAAACCCTGGGTTGCAATTAGAAACTGTATTTCATAAAGCAGAACCTCCTACTGTGATACATGTTAGACAAACACACAAAACAGGCTTTAGGCTGCCCACGGTTCAGCCTGGTCAGGGCAGTCAAACCTACAGCCAGAGGAGCCGTTCCAAACTCCGAGCTCCCGGCAAGGCTGCGCCTCTGGGTACTGAACAGTGATGCTGAAGACATGAAGCTTCAAACAGCTTTGTGCAGACCCCTGGTAACACCTTGGGCCTCTTGTGTTTAGAAGATTCCCACTTCGATATAGAAGTGGCTGCATTGGTCACAGGCAACTCCTCTTTACTGTCATCTCCCTTAATTCTTTGCATGTGTGAGTGTCAGCATGTTGTTAATCCCACTTGCCTGGAGCTGGCTTCTCAGGCCAGCTGGGAAATGGGGCTATGCTAGAGAGAGATGCTGTATTCCAAACCTGAGGCTGTGTAGCAGAGGAACCCAGTCATATGGCTCTGCAAACAGGCCCAGATTTGTTTGCTCACAGTCACCAGTACGCACCATGATGAGCGCTTGGTGGCTTGCTCCTTTTGGAATACGTGTGAGTCCCAGGGCTGCTCAGCAGTTCATAGCTGGATTATAATCTATATGTTAGGCATGTAATGGTGTACAGTGGCATGATTGGTCCAGAGCTAGATGTGACAACACTGTCATCTCTCTTTTGAACAGTTCATCAGACGCTTGCAACATAAATTTCTAATACCGACTTTATTTATCCACAGCCATTACTTTGTGCTGCAGCCGTTTCACTGCATAAAATATCTGGGGTATAATTCTGGGACTTCCCCACTCAGGAGCAGAGGCTTTTCACCCAGCAAGCTACATGAGATGTTTCACTGGCTTGGATGGAAAAGATGAAAGTCTGTAACTTATAAAAATGCCAGCAAAATGTATTTGGTTGTGTTCACAGCTTGAACTGAGTGAATCTGAAGCAGTTGAGCTGCTGTAATGTGGCTTTCTCCCTGTCCTGCCAGCATCCAACTCACACAGTTTAAACCACCTTAACTTCTACTGTACTCCTCCACATTTGCCCCTTGCTGTCCAACAAACAAGATAGAGATGTGGTGCTCCTTCATAGCACCTGTAAGATTATCCTGTGTTACAACAGCAGTGTTCCTGTAGCAGCCAAGGAAAGAAACAAAGCTAGACAGACCAATAAATAAGAAAGCTGATATATTTCCACCAAATGAAGGAAGCTTTTTATACCCTCTACCTGTCATAAACCTTAAAGTATTGATTCTGCAGTCACATTTTCTTCATCAAAGATGGATTCTGTGGATGCAGTCAAACTTTGGCTGAGTGTATACATGCATTTGGAGTGAAAAGTGTGTGACACCTGACTTTTAATACTAACCTCTAAGACTACCCTTTAAACAAAAACTCAGCATGGGACATCTCCCAGTGTTGGTTAACTCCTACTATTTGAAGGGACAGGTTAGGCTCTCACACGCCTGTTTTACCTTGCAAAAATTACATAATTGTCATCTGATGGGCAAGAACATAGGTTTTAGTAAATACCACACAAAATATTTGAGTATGATCATTCAGTTTACTTTAAACAAATTAGCTTCAATTGTGCTCCCACTCCATTTGTCTGCCTTCTGTGACTGTTCCAGAAACATATTTACTGGCATGGATTTTCCCTCAAATGGCAACATTTACATGAACATGTTTGTAAAAAGCAAATGTTGATTCTATAACCAAAAAGTATTCACTCTGATGAGTCACTACTACTAACAAGTTAAAGAAACTACAAAATTTTTACTGAAAATTTTTGAATGAGGGAAAAGCTGCAAAAGCATCTGGGGTTTTGGGCATATTTTTGTTGCATTCTTTCTTTTGTGGGAGAACTGGAAACCCAAATATTTTCCATTTTCAATTGATGGCATAGGATAAAAGTCATTGAGTACATGTCTCCAGTTAGAAAATAACTGGAATTCACATCTCATATACTTAAAGCCATGCTGGCAGAAACAGATTAGCAAACAAGTCAGAGGTTGAATTGCCCTTGTGCTGTCAAAAAAAAGTCAATCAACAAACAAATTGAGGGAAGCTATTATGTTCCTTCAAGAATTATTTTGAAACACATGGGAGAGACTGTTAATGGTTTCGAGGAAGTGGGTATCTCCCAGACTCTTCAAAAGAAATTCGACTTTCTGTTGATCACGCATGGAATTGCAGTTTTACATTCCTTACCAATCCTATATTTCGTAACATTTGTACTGAGTGCTAGAAAAGAGAAGGCTGGCTTGGGTTCACAGTGGAAAAACCCAGGACTAAAATCTGTTATCAATTGAAATCAAGACAGGGGAGACAGAGAATGAGAGAGACAGAGAGAGTTTAAAAAGCAGAGAGAGAAATATTAGTCCAGGCAAAGGAAGCAGTATTGGAAAAAGACATGTCAACAGCTGGAGCTGTGGGACACTAAGGAAGCCCCTGCTAGCAGAGAAATTTGAGTAATGGCATAGACGGGAACAAAGCAGATTGGAAAATAAAGGAGAGAGATTTGAAAAAATGAATGAGGTCTTCACACAAACTTCTCTTCTCCATGCTGAACAGCCTCAACTTCCACAGCCTGTCTTTGTAGAAGTGCTCCAGTCCTTTTATCAACCTCATGGCACCCTTCTGGACTTGCTCCAAAAGTTCCATGTTCTTCCTGTACTGGGGACACAAGAACTGTACACAGCACTCCAGGTGTGGGAGTAGCCCCTCCCTTGCCCTGCTGGCCACATTCCTGACAATGCAGCCCAGGATTCCTTTGGCTTTCTGCGCTGAGAGCGCACACTGTTGGCTCATGCTGAGTTGTTCATCAGCCATCACACAACATATGCAGAATGGGTTTCAAAAAGGGACAGGAAAGTTATATGGATTATTTGAAGCATTTTAGATTAAGAGGAACTATTCTACCCGTGAAGAAGTTAACTGGGAAAAGCTGATACAAACCAGAAACTTCCTTAGGCAAGAGAGGCTCCAGGTAGCAGAGACAAGCCAATGCAGCTATAAAACTCTGTGTATTTGAGTACTATTGACATTAACGTGGCAAATAGAGCTCACAGAAATTTTTTACTGAGACACATTTTTTGTCTGTGAATGACAGTGTGTTGAAGCTGACACTCTGCAGGAACATACTTTCTAGTCTCAGTGGAAAAGATTGCTTCGATCTGAAATGGACTGGCTGGCCAGAAGGAGAGAAGAAGCAGTCAGAACAACCAAATATTTAATGAACTCATCTAAAATATGGGAAGGCTAGGGTGAAGTCTTTGCTGGGTGACAAGAATTTTGAACCAGTTTCTACCATTTCAATATTAAGTCTAGCTACTAGTCCACCAGTTCTTCTAGGACAGGATTGTTTTCTACCCTCCTCACAGAAAAAAAAAAAAAAAAACAACTGAGGAGGTATGAATATGTCACAGCATGAAGAGTTACTCTGAAACATCTAAAATACCCTGATGCTTTGCACCATCACATCTCTCTACCACTTAAGGCAGAAAGAAGACCCTGAAGCAGCAGTAGGCTCATGAATGGAGGTCTCTGGCTCTGATGTCAGAAGTAAGGGAGCTCTTTGTGGTTTTGATCAGATGGTATACAACTACATTTTCATAGGTACTCAGTTCTCTGTGCCTCATCTGAGATATTTTGCACCTACTGTTCTATTCTGTATTTTTCAAAGGTGCTCAAGACCTACTGCTCCCTTTCATGTCCTACAGCAAAGCAATTAGGTTAAGTTATTTCAGACTGGGTTCCCAGAAATGAAGATGCATAAAATGAATGAACACACGAAAATATTGGCCCTAGTGTCCCTGTGACTCAGCTTTTCTCTCTCTACAATGGAGAAAACAATGCTTACTGATTTTGTAAAATACTTTGAGCTCTATGAATGTTAGGTATGATTATAATTTTTATAAGAAAAAGAAATATTAAAAGCATCATTTATCTCTGGGGAAGAGATCCCAGCACGGAAGAGGCATCCCCATTCGAAGAACCACTTGAAAGTTGAGCAGTTGCTAAGAAACGACAGTACCTTCATCGCAGTGAATACCTCGAGACGGATGGAGTGGGCAACCATTTCACAAGGCTGCCACGAGGTAAAAAAAGAAATGGGACCAGGCATCATTAGTAAAGAGGAGATCATTAGATTCCTGCACTGCCGTCTGCATGAACCTAGAGTGAAAATGGATGAGGACAGTCATGTAGGAGAGATAGCAGGGAGTGACTCTCTTAAGTGCTCTATGAAGAATAAGGAGGCTCTGGGTGCTTGTTAAGTGGAACGGCGGTGTCAATGGAGGAGCCTGAGGACACAGCAGATAATGGCTTCTTTTCAAAGAGCTGAGCAGAGTACCAGAAGCTATGGAATTACTGGAAACACACACTGGAGTAAAGTAAAAAGACAGAGTAAAGAGATAGGCCTAAATGATGAGAGGTACCAGGGTCAAGAGAAGTAGTTGTTTTCTTGAGCGACTGAATTATGTCAGATGCTTCCAGGGCTGCAAAGAGAGTAGGAGGAAAGGCATGAGAAAGGCTCAGGAAACAGGGCTGTTAAGTCTGAACAATATAAATCAGGGAAATCTGTGATTGAAAGATGAGAAAAGTATATTGTCTGGAAAAGAGCTAGGAGGTGAAGACAATATGGGTGTGCTGGGAATAATAGTGGTGTCAAAGAAACAGGGAGAGAAGGAATAGCAAGACTATCCTTGATAAGCTACCCTAAGTCTCCTGGTAGATATGAAAGATGGATTCACACTGTTGTTCCTGAAAGTATAACCCAAACAACTGAGAATCAGAGACTTGCTAAAGCATCCTGAAGTAAAGGATTTTGTTTAGGTTTGGGTTCAGTTTTTAATGCAGATGGTGCTGGACAGAAATGGAGATTAACTCAGCACTGCAGGTATTGCAATAATGGAGAGAGAGATGAAAGGAGGGAGCCAGTCAAACTGCAGATGAGCACTAAGAGGCATATGAGGAAAATGCTTAAGGGAATCAAAGTTTTAGTGTAATTCTGAAATTAGGAGACAACAGGGATTGGTGCAAATTGAGCAAGGCAGCACTGGGTAGAGTGGGAAAAGCTGACCTTATTAGGACTGAGTCCCAGAGATCAGGAAGCTGCATTTCAGAAACTGCATGCCAATAGTTACAAAGGAAGGAGAAGAAAGAGGAAGGGGTAGCAGGAAGAAAGTCACCAGAGTTGGAACAATAAGCTAAAAACTAAGAAGTCTAAAGATCATCAAAGGTAAGAAAATAGAAGAAATTCATATGTAGAAAATTGTTTCAAAGGGGAATGGAGAGATGAGCTGTTAAAAAAACCCTCATAGAATATACTCAAGGTTTCAGAGATGGGAGATGAAGCTTGTCCCAGAAGAAGCCACAGGAACAGGAATGTTTCTTGCTTATTCTGGCAGTTCTGTCCTGCAGGAAACACCCTTGACAAGACATGACCTAGGGAAGACACAATAAACAACAGAGACAGTGGTATTGATCTTCTTTGGAACCCGCAGAGTGTGGAAAATGTTCTACTGCTGGGATTATCCCCTTGATCAACTTTTGGGGAAGTCATGAGATTGGAGGAAATCCCATAACTTTTCTCCCTGTAGAAATGCTCTGCACCCTACAGCTTGTGGGCTGTGATGGGAGATCCTCAGCCCCCCAGTGACACTGTTCTGCTGCTCTGGTGGTGCCCATCCCACCAATCACAGACAGCCCTCTCCCTGCCACTGCCTCCCTTACGAATCAACACTCCTGATGAGTGTGGATGATTGATTAGGCAAAAGCAATAAAGGGAAAATGTTTTACCCAGCTGTTTAGACCAGATCATGAAAGCACAAACCCGCTCAATTCTCAGAGCCAGAGAGGCCCAGCAGGACTGTAGGGGAGGCTTAATACTCACACTAAAACACCCAGCATGCAGCAGTTACATTATCTTTTCCTTACCTGCTGTTCCACTTGTGTCATTCCCTCTTCTTGAATCCCTGTGCTGACTTCCAGACTCTTTCTACATCAAAGTTCAGTTCTCATTTCATCTTCAAGGCCTCACGTGGCTCTCTTGGAGCTTGCTCCCTGTCTCCTCTCCCATGCTACTCGGTGCTCACTCAGCACATCTGCCCCTCCCCAGCCCCCTCCATTGCCCTGCAGCAATGACTCTGCTCCTCCTCTCCTGCTGTCCTCTCCCCTCCTTCCACTGCACAGCCTTATTCACCTCCCTCGTGCCTGCCCTAGGACTCATCTACTGCAGTTAGTCTCCCTGTGTTAATGACTTCCACTTCTCCTATGCCCTTGGCAAGCTTTGCCCCTTCTGACTATTAACTTTGTTTACTATATTACATCTTTGGAATGAGGAATGATTCAGATACACACAGCCAAAGCCCGGAGCAAACAAGATATGAACATGCCGCAACTCAGCCTGTGACCTTTTGCAGGCACTTCCTTCCCTCATTTCATCCTGCAAGTCTTGGGCCCAATCTTGTCCCCACCGTTTCCCGCTGACCTCATCAGGAGCAGGATCCAGGCCTTGTAGCTGCTGCCTAATGGCTGCTGAGAGCCTCTTCTGAAGAGCTGGGTATCCTCACTTGCAAGTGCCCCACGTACTGGGGTCTTTGTATTGCAAAATCCTGAGGACAAAATTCTGCCTGTTTAGCTGCCAGTAAAATGCTGTGTACACATGGTGGCATGTGGAAATATATAATAATGCTTAAAGCTACAAGCAGACGGCATTATCAGGAAAAGGCTTTCCCCTCCCACTCACCCCTTGTCTATCTGTTTCTTTCCCGTTGTCAAAATTTAGCATCCTCCACTGAGAGACTCAGTTTTGCTCTGATGCTTGGAAGGCATCCAGTCCCAGCTTGCTTGCTTTCCCTGCCAGTCTCCACAGGTATTTTATACACAAGGCTTCCAGCTTGTCAGGGTATGCTCTGTCTTCTCTCCACACCCACACCCCTCCCACCCCCTGCAGGGGAATCTCCAGTGCTGGGGCTGTTACAGGATCCCAGGGTTAGGCAAAGTTGTTCATTCTCCCTCTGCCGTATCGATGGCCTCTGCTCTGCAGCGCACTGTGAAGTGCACTACAGAAAAAGAGGAGCCCTTCAGGAGGAGTGAAGGGCAGCTCTCAAGAGGCACAATCCATTTGTTATGTCAGGTTACACAGGAAACAAGAGGAAAACCTGCATGGTTTTTGTTCCAGCTTGGGCAAAACTCATTTAGACATTCAATAAAAGGGGCTCCACGAGAGACAGTTCAGAGCAGAGACTTTCTGAATTCCATGTTTGAGGTTGACTCTGGTGTTGGCTCAGCAAAACCGAGGCCAGCACCTTCCAAGGCCGTGCCGATCAAGAGGTCTTGGTGCGCAATGGATTTCAGAGGTCAGTTTGGAGGGAGCAGACTGGTAGACTGAGGTGTGGCAACTGTAAGTAAAGTGGCCAAGGGGTGCCCAAGGAACAGCTGGCCAGCTGTGTCTTCAGCAGCCATGGCTGTCCCAGCAGGACCCAAAGAGAAGCTGCAAACATATGCTGAGTAAGGTGCGTGGTAAGTCAAGCAGATGCAGAGGCCAGGCTGGAAAAACATGGACTACTTTCCCATCCCACAGAGCTCTGGAATCACAAAACTTGCTATTCTACACTGGGGTGGGAAAAAGATAGTTTTTCATGCCTTTTTTTTGTTTAAACCAAAACCATAAGTTACATGCACTGAAATTGTCGGTAAACCAATAGTTCAGGTATTCACTTTATTCCCCTGGGATTCAGGTGACCAGGTCACAGTCCCTGCACCCCTCTGAGAAATTTTCATTGAAAAATGCTGACCAACTTCAGGACAGAAAGACTTTCAGCAGTGGCTGTGGCACAGACCAAAAAAAGGGATTTACTCGTGGAGAGACAAACACACAGTGAGGCTGAGATGCTGCTGTTCTTTGATCTAGGTACTTTTCTTGTCTGGCAACTGAGTTCAAAGGTAAGAGAATGAGGTTAAGATCTAAGATGCAGCACAACTTTTGTTGTTACTTCACAGACTGCTGCAGCTATAGCAGTAAATTAGAAACTGAGAAAGGGGCTGGTACTTCAGACCAGTGATTCCAGTGGAGAAATGATAATATTTTCCAAGGAAAACTGGGCAGATATGAAAGGGATTTGGGTTTTGGCAGTCTTAGGAGACAAGTTCTCGTGTTAAAGACTTTAAAACAGGAAAGTTTCAGTTCTGAGACCTATGTTATTCCATGTGTGGTGTAGGTGGGGAGTATAGAGGCACAATTTGGTACGAGAAGCTCTGATGGATGTCTCCAGATAGTACAATCCAGGACATAGAAAGTGGCTTGGTACCTGCTTGGACATGATTCAAAACCCTGAAACGGCCTTTCAGGTTTCTAACTGAGTGTAACTGGACCAGATCACATTAAAAATAATATTCCCCAGTCTAGTATTGTGAGTAAATTTTATTCCATTATGAATAGCCTCCTCCCTGGGACGCAAGAGTAATGTTACGTGTAGAGTAGCTGGAAATGCTTCAGAGATTAGCCTTAGCACATAGCTCACACCTACAGACTCTTCTGCAATAAATTAGTGTGCTCAGTGGATGAAAAAATATTGGTGGAGCAGCACGACTTGCAGTCAAGCTTCAAAAGAGTTATTATGACTGAGCAGCAGTACCTGCTCCCCCATATGCCTTCCCTGGCTGTGCCACAGGAAGAGTCACACTCCTCCTTTGCAGCCTTCCCTTCAGCCTCCCCTTTCCAAATCATCCTTCCCTCACTGACTTCCTCTTGTTTTTCTTGCAGGCATTATCCCTAGTTCCAGCACACCTTTCCCCTCTATGGTTTTCTTTTTAAAAGCCAGCATAAACTAACAGGATATACATGTGCACACAATCGTAAATGTCTCATGATCCTGTGCTGCTATAAACCTCCCTTTTCCAAACACCCTGCTGGCACTGTTTGCTTGTTAAATAAGCCCAGTGCTGTGCTTCAGTCTAACTTTTGTTGTAAGAGCTTAAGGAGAGGGCCAAATCACTTTGTTTTCTTGTAAATCACCAGGGTACCCGTAACCCTGAGGAAATAACAATAATAAAATTATTAATGTTCTAATAGCAGCCTCTAAAAGCTAGCAACACTTGCAAGGCTTGGCATTTGTTTTTTGCTCAGCTGCATAGAAAGGGACCTAAAATCAAATCTGTGCAATATCTACTTTAACACCCAGTGTTTGATGTGGATTATGAGTAAAGCAGCAAGTTAGAACAGCAGTAGCTTGTTTGGAGACATTGGGAGCCTCGGCATAGCTGTGCTAAGGCAATTGGATCAGACTCACAGCTACCCTGCATGGCCCTGTGGGATATAAGCTGTATTTATCAACATTTTCTGAACTCCAGTGACCCAAGTGAAAAATAAGCATAATGTGTGTAACAAAGCAAACTCTCTGTCCTGGCTCTTTCAGTGCAGAGGGCAATGCTTTCCTACAACACTCACAGACCAGTCTGGTTGTTACACTGGATATTTGCCTTGCCAGAAATTGCACCTAAATAAGCACAGGGAGCTATGAACCTAAAATTTTGGAACCCCTACATGCCCATACAACTCTTCAAACAACCCATACAACTCTTCAAATCCCAAATCCTAGCATAGCTGAGAAATGCAAGAAACAATATTAAGCCATGGTTGGGTTCAGCATTCAGGCTGACTGGGAGGGACTGCAATGGAGGCTGTCCCCTGAAGACATGACTAACTCTTTCTGCGAGTGGCTAGCTCAGGACCAGTGGCTTCCTCCCCAGCTGGCAGTAGAAAGAGGCTTGCTATACATCAAATCAGTCCTCCGTTCTTCCTGTCCTGTTTTCCCTCACGTTTCTCATTCCTTATTGATTTAGGAACATTTGGGAGGCTTTGGGTAATTTTGTGAGTGAGGTCCAGGTCAGGACTGGATTCATCAGGAGTGAACATCCTGAAGACCTTCAGCACACTCACATTCCCTCCATCCCAGCATGTTCCCCAGAGCCCAGCAGGCTATCTGTTCTGGGTCAGGCTTCTCCCAAAACACCAGTGCTGGAGGGTGAGATGTAGCGACTGCCAGAGGAAATTGCAAAATTGGAAAGTCCTGACCTCTTCCCCAGGGCTTTCATTTTCTAATTTGTAGGTGGTGCATTCCAGGGCATAAAGGACACAGCACAGAAAAGCTCCGTGAGTGCCTGGTCCTGCATGTTGCAGCTCAACCTGAAGCGCTGCAGTCAGCAGGGCTTTCTGCCAAGGATATCCTATGCCCAGTTCCCTCCTGGCCATCTCTGGTGGGCTGCCTGAAGGGACAGCAAAAATCCCAGCGCACTTCCTGAACAGACTGAGGGATAACCAATATTCCCTGCCTGGGCAAAGCCGCCTCCCCTCTCCAAGGCAAGTGTGTGCACGCCCAGTGAGGGCGTCATGGCTGCCACGCTCACCCGCAGAGCCCCCGCGCTGTGGGACCTCTGTCAGCGCTGCATCAAGGCCTTTGGGCTCCCTGGGCTAAAAAAGAACTAGAGAAAGTCCAGCCCTTCCCTTGTTCTATTTCCTCACCTGAAATAGATTTCACAATCATCTCCTGGACTGGAGTGGCTAGAACAGGTTGGGAATTTCCAGTGGAGACACTTGCTCCCACTCAGGCAACAGCGAATGGACCCCCAGTTCTCATCTGGGGGGGGTCTCATCTCTCACCTTTAAAGAAAGCAAGCAGTGCCTACCTTCTCAGTCGTTTTCCCAGAGGAAGGCAGGGCAATGAAATGAAAAGCCTTGAAGACCACTAGGCAGCACTGCAATTTTCCATGAGAGGCAAGCTGAGGAATTCCCACACACTGTTATTCCCCAAAATTTCTACTGCTGGGTGTCAATTCTGCTACAGATTTCACAATTCTTACTGCAGGCTGATGATGTTGTGTGGGAGAACACAGGAGACTTGCTGAGACTGCCAAATTGCTAAACATGTGTGATGGTGGGCTCTCCCTTCCTCCATGTGTCTGAGCCTCGGAGGGGAAGGGGGAGGAGAGCTTAAGTGCCACAGAAGAGGGAGGATGGATTAAAAGCTGCCACTGTCATTGACTTGTTCCATTCTTTGGCTTATTTCCCTGGGGTTCTTGGTATTTTTGTTATTAATAACTAATAATAATTTCTATATAGTGCTTTGCATTCTGAAGGACCCTAAAGCACACCACATACTTCATGAGCTAATTAACAGCTGAAAGCTTAATTCCTCTCTTGGTTGTGGCCCTAAATGCTGAAGGAGCAGCTCAGAGTCACACTAGATTTACACCAGTTTAACTGAGGACAGTATCTCCCTATAGATCCAGCTGGATATGTCAGAGACAAATGCAATGTGGAGCTGGAGCTGAAAGATTTGAAGTGCCTTTTCTCCTCCTAACAGCATAATTTAAAAATGACTAAGGAAATTGCATTCAAAAAGTCTTGTGAACACAGCATTACAACTGCAAGATTCAAGATGTGGAGTTTGGGAATAGCTAAGCCCTGGTTCCTGCTCAGTTAGGGGCTCAGCTCATAACTGCACCAAGGCATGCGTAGCTTGTGGCTCGTCCCAGGCTGTGCAGGACACTTTTCACCATATAAGCAGGGCTGGTTTGCCCTCTTTTCTTGCCTATAAACCCATGTCTGTGCGCAGTTACTTCCAGTGACCACTAGAGTTACAGTCTCATCACTGATCCAAAACATGACCTACTGTACAAGGTGAGCCTGGCTCTGTCCTCTGATGCACACTCATAGATCAGCAACACAGTTACATCTGAGCAGAAAAATGCAACACAATAGGATGAACTAAATCAGAAATTTTCTAGCCCATGATTTTCCTCTACATACTTCTGGGGAAAGATTAATCCATTTGAGCTCTGGATCTTTGAGTCCAAATTTGAGATGGTTCAGTCCTTATGCCCTCCTCCAGCTAGGATGTTGTTTACATGCTCTGATTTCTGAGAGTTAGATGTTGTAACCCTATATGCAAAAACTGTCCTAGTTACAATATTGTTGCCCTGATAAGGGGAAAAAAAAAAGAAAATAGAACAACCAGCTCTTAAATACTTCCTCCATCCCATTCACCCCTTTCCATTGGGGCTTACATTGGTGTCTTCCTTCCTGTTGCATCTGGATGTGCAGCCGTGGGATTGGGATTGCCTGTGGTAGCTATGGAGCATCTCCTCTCCTCCCACACCTTATGCACATCACTTCTCTCTCACTGCAGATAATTGCATCACCCTTCCTGTCACTCGACTCGCAGTTGTAGTGTCACATTTGACTCGTTAAACACACACACACATATAAATTGTTTTGCTACAAATTGATAGATTCTTTTTTAATCATCTGTAATTTCTTGGTTTCTTTTACTTGCCCTTCCTGCTTTGCTTGGACATTTCTGCATGTCCTGACCAACTTCTGCTTTTATTTCTCCATCCTCTACCACAGCAGGTCCAGTACTTAAGTTATGTTCTTCAAATTTGAAACCCAACATCATGCTACCACATCTGAGCACAACTACTTACAAGACTTTTTCTCAATTCTATTTCTGGTTCCCAGATCATTTCAAATCTAGTACTGTCTCTTCTTGCAAGGCAAAGACAGTATTTCTACTAACTCAGCTAATATACCTTGAAAACTGGTATGGGGCTTGTAAGCCAGAAAGTTCATATATTTTTCCTTCCTAGAGTGACACTAGTCACTCTAACAGCAGTAGAAATAGTTTCTGATCTCTCTGCTGAGGAACCAGAGATATTGTTCATGCTTTACTCATTCATTGAATCACACAGGCAAATGTCATTACAAAAACTTAATTATTTCATTGTCATATAAATGAAATCACGCATTTGTTTCATATGTATATGTAAAATTATTTTCAATGTCAGTGCCGAAGGCAAATGTGAGAAATAGAACATTAGCAGTAGCACAGTTATCCACAGCTTTCAATGATTTAGATGAGCCTAATACATTTTTGTGTTAAGTACTATTTTCAGAAGAAATTCAGTCCAGGCTTGATTCTGGCGAAGTCTAGGAAACAGAGGCATTTTTTTACCGTGGGAGACGTTTGTACTGGGTGTCTGCAAAAAAGAATTTTTTAAATGTTTTTTATTATTGCTGTGTTGAGATTTTTCCTTTGTGACTTGGACAGATTTGTAGCAGACCCCGAAATCCAGCCACTTGCAATGTTTCAGTTTGTAAAGCTCCAACATGCTGGATTTGCGTTTGCACCAAAACGCATCCAGGAGCCTTTGCCCAATTTTCCCAGCCAATCTCATTTCCCTGCCTGTGACAAAGCATGGGAAATTTCAAGCCACAGCGAGGATATTTTTGAAAGTTACAACCCTGTAAAAAGAGGGTGTTTATAAATGGAAATCTTCATATAATCTTAATAATAGGTTTTGCTACCACTGCATCTCCACCCACGTACATGGAATAGCTGTAGCCAGCTCTGAGGCAGAGTCTATGGGCTACTTAGCAGCATGCAGCAGCATCAAGCAGGGTGGGAAGGAGGGGAGGCTGCCACCTCCAAGGAAAAATGCAAAGCGGTTCCAGGCTGACAGCACTGCAGAGTCCAGCCCTAGCACAGCGTGGGCCCCCTTGGCTGAGGCTCTGCAGGAGGGACTTGAGTTACCTCCAGCAGCTCGTGTGGTCATCACGCTGAAAGGGTGGTTAAGTGCTGGAAAGGGCTGCCCAGGGAAGTGGTGGAGTCACCACCATACTTGAAAGAGTGCATTAAACAACTGGACATGGCACTTAGTGCTTTGGTTAAGTCGGCACCATGGTGATCAGTCAAAGGATGGACTCAATGATCTTGGACATCTTTTCCAACTTAAATGATTCTATGATCCTTCTGTCATTAGCCCCCTCTCCTTTGCCAGGTCATTACCAGGGATGGCTGCAGAGAGTAAGTGAGGAGAAGAGCTGAAAAAGACAGAACAGGAGCCTGGTATCGTTTTGGATGGGACTAATCTCCCTGGTGTTCTATACTGGCAGTTCTCTTTACCCCTCTTCTTCCATCTCATCTCCTCTTCAATGCTACTCCATACTGGCTTCTCCCACTTATTTATGCCATCTATGTCTGCATTTCTTTCCCTATTTATCAGCCATCTCCTGAATAAATTAATCTCCTCAGAGCCAGTATGTTTTAGGCCGTTTTACTGCTGTAGCTTTGGTCATTGCTAATGTGCTGTGATACACCTCTTCCTCCATGCTCATTAAGGCAGCAGTGGCCTGTAAAGACAGTGTTTGTAACATTTTTACTGCAACTCCCTTTATCATCTGATCCTTGGCAACAGCTGTAATAAACATGATTATTAAGAATAAGGTGAGGAGACCTGGTATAATGGTTCTACCTCACAGGCAGGGGCAGATATGCTTTCATAACTATAAGATCAATTTCTGTTTTGCACCAGTTCTTTTACAGGCTTCTTCAGCACAATATCTGAATGAATTCCATTGGCACATTAAATGATGGAGCTTGATATCAGTCACATGTGGTTTGTTCTTTTATCCTCTCCCCAGGGAGAGAATTATGTATGCCACGTACTGGTTATGTTGCTAGGGTTTTGTTTGGGATTTTTAACATATGCATTGCTGCGTGTTTGCATTGAAGAAGACCGCATCAAAGCAGGTGCATTGCATTTGGACAGAAAGGTGGCAAGATTTTTGATGGCCTGTAGTTCCCGTGGGATCTCTGCTATTGTCCCAGGGTCAACTCCTCAGACCACATTTACTGCCCCACTGACCTTCACCTCGTCGTGGAAAATCCCTTTGTCCCTAATGACAGCTGAGCATTCTCCAGTCTTAAAATTACCCAGCTGGGTCCAAAGGTATTACCCCGGCACAGCATCCCCTGCCACTGTGCAGGGTCAGAGCTGCGAGAGCAGCACCTTCTCCAACCCCAGAATGACCATCCCTTGTGCTCTGTTTGCTGGCTTAGCCCTACACCCTGTAACCTGTGTAGAGATGCAGGTGAAAAGATGGCCTAATTTCTGTAAGGTGCTCTCTATGGAGAGATTCCTAGAGAGGGATAATGAGCCCTTTTGAAGGGCCAGTCTTTCTTTTGGGAGTGTCAGCACAGGTGGGTAAAAGCAGATGCCCACAAGCACTGTCTGTGTTCACTGCCACCGCGCTTTTCATCAGCTCCAAATCCCCCAAAATTATGTGTGCTCTCAAGTGCTTCATTCTTGGAAGGGAGAAGAGCAATCAAAATGCCTTCAAAAGGCTTTTTCTGCGCTCTTTGTCACTTCATGAAACCTCACTCCTTCTTCTTGCAGTCATGTCAGGTTGGGCATTAACAACTCAGTGTCACCGGTGTCAATTTTTGACAGGGATGGCAGACCTCTTCTCCTGGTTTGGAAGCCTTTTGTAAGAAAGGCATGCCAGCAGTTTGCTATGTAGCTGTGGAATTTGTCCCTGTAGCCCAGAGGCTGGCTCTGAGCCCCACTTCACCACCTGGTACCAAAGGGACACTGCTCAGAAACAGAATCCTGGAGCAGAAGCGTTTGTGTTTGTGTCTGACTACCAGCCTGTCATGTGCCATTTCTCGTATCTCTTTCATGGGCAGATAGCAAACATTTAATCTGCACCAAAGTTTACTCCTAGAGCAGGCAGCACAAGTGGGAACTTCTGAGAACAGTCGTGTTTGCAGTCTTCACTTACAGAAGGTCACATCAAAAATGAACATGTCACATTTGAACTAGATGGTGGGAAGAATTATCTGGACTAAATGATCCAGTGTCTGATCACTTTCATATTTTTAATACAAATATCCTCAGCCTAGTCTCCTGAGGCAGGGAAATACATTATTCCCATTTTGAGTGAAAGAAGAGGTGGTGGGGGAGGGTAAGTGTCTTGCCTAAAATGATATGGGGAGCATGTGACAAAAAGTGATACCAAATCCTTGGCCAACACCAAACCATCTTTCTCAGCTTTTAGAGACAACAGCTATATCCAGCCTCCTTTATTTATTTCTCTAGAAGCCATCATGCCAAAACCTCTGCTAAATTAGAGAGTGAGACTGAAGGAAAGCTTTCAGTGGATTGCTTTTCTCCATAAATGGAAATATCACAAATCATTCTGGGAAAACAGGTCTTTCTCTTCTCATCCCTCTTTGTCTGCTTCTCTCCTTTTGGATGTGTTTTCCTCTGCCTCTGGCTCACAGTTTTCAGATGTATGGTCCTGACCATTTAAAAGTGTTCCTACCTCACAGGAAGGGAGTAGCTTTTCATTCTTTGGAACTTACTCTTTTGCAATGGATTGCACTCTGCAGGCAAGCAAGACTTCTGAAAGAGAGAGGGCTGCACAAAGAGGCACAAAAATAAACTATATCACCAACAATACGGAGCTGGGTTCTCATCGGGGGTAGCTCAGTCTGAGTATTGCTGCAGCAGGGCTGGTGGCTGCCAGCTGTCCTGGATAGACAGCTTATACCCAAACAAAGATCCCGCCACACTGGAGGAGGTCTCTCTCAGAGATGAACACACAGTTGACATTGAATTTTATCTTAGACATTTAGACATTTAGTCCCTCTTGGCAGTATGAGAGATTGTTCTTAATGGCAGCTTCTGTCCTTGGCCAGGCACTGGAGGGGTGCCTACTGCACCAGTCCTGGCTCTTCTAAACTGTATTTTCCAAAGCTGGGACAGGCAACAAGCAAACGCCTCCCAGTAACAAACAAGGGATGTGGAGACTGCTTCGTGCTTTTCTATGGACCTGGGCATCTGCAGCCTTCCTTTCCTGAGACAGGCTGATGTGCATGCCCACCTTCTTTGCAGCCTGCACACCCCAAAGGAGGGTGTGGAGGATGCCCACACTGATACACCAGAGAGAGAGACGTGGCTGTCATTAATGAGAGGGACTGAGAAACAGGAGAAAGATCTGATGGGTCAGCATGAGCAAGAATGAGGAGAGAGCCCAAACTGCACTGGGAGAGCTACAGAGAGGAGGTGGAAGCATGTGGCTTAAGTGTCTCAGAGAGGTGTGTGGGAGAAGACAGAGACACATGCCCTGCTTCAAGGTTCACAGCATGAAATTCCTTGAGTTGGAAGAATGTGAAGGGCAAAGGGACTCAAGTAGAGAGGAGATGTGGGTCTTACTTCCTTGGGGGGGTTCTCAGAGTCCTACATGCCCTCCCACATAATGATTTGATCTTGCTCAGGCATTTAGCAGTATTAACTGTAGGGTGGCACGCCGCTCTCACCATCCCTGGCTCCGCAGACCACAAGTGCAGCACAAGAAAAGGCTGTTGTGTCAGACCTCAGCAGCACTGCTGAGCTGCTCCATCCCCCTGTGTGCTTCCACCAGCACAGGTGCCAGGGAAGCTGCTGTACCATCTCAGCAGGCCACAGATGTCCGTCAGAGAATTGCCGAGTGACCTTGGCACAAGAAGCGACATCAAGGCCTTCCCCACACCGAGCAGGTTTCTGAACGGCTGCCATCCATCACTCACTCATTCACTCTGTGCAGTTTGGGAGCCGCTGGCACCAGCACACCCACACCATGCCCTGTTTAACACATCCCTGTACGGCACCAGGCAGAGGAGTGCTGTCACCCCCATTTTACAGAGTGGGACTCTGAGGCAGAGAGAAGTGGTTTTAACAGCACGCCTGTGGCAGAGCAAAAACTGAATCTTGTTCTCTTATGTTCCCAGTTAGTGCGTTAATGACCTAAATTCTGCATCCTTTCCCCATCCATCGCCCAGAGGAGCTAGGAGGCATTGGAGGAGAGGGTGTGGAAGCACAGGCAAACAGTCAGCATCCAAACCTACGGCCCTCTGTGCTGAGCACAGACAAAGCAGGGACTAAAGTGGCACCAACACTGCCCTCGTGAACCCCGGTAGGGTTGATCCAGGGAGGGGAACCTGGCACAGCATATGAGCCTGTGGAGAAGGACAGCTCCACAATGTCACAGCATGTTAAGCAAGCCAAGGCAGGACACTCCAATGGCCAAGTACCCTGTGGAGCCAGGTCAGCAAAGCCTGTGGGACACTGAGCACCAGGAGCAGATTCTCAAAGAGCCTGCACATAACCCTCAGCCTGCCTCAGCGGCTGAACCTCTAACCAGATATCCCACGCAAGTCCATATAAAAGACAGCCTGCACCAGATGCAGCATCTTCCCCAGGCAGCTCAATTCTTTACATAGGAATTAATCAGCCTCAAATTCAGCAAAAACAGAGCGGGGGAGAGGGAGAAAAAAGGAAGCAGGGAAAGGATGTCACACAGTGAGGGGGTTTCCAGATGCACTGCGTCTTCCCTCCCTGGCTGATTCCAACTGGGAGGCTCTGGCTGTGTGCCAGGAACATCACCTGGGAGGTGTATGCAGGTTCTGCCTGCTCCCCCAGCATGTACAGGCAGGAGGAACTCGGTGTTCAGGATCTGCTGGGCGAGGAACTGAAATCTGAAGCTGAAGACCTCCCCAGTGCCCCAGAGTGTGCCAGTGTTCACCTGCACTGTACAGCAGTGACAGCAGCCAAAGGACCAGGATGAGGAGCTGCTCATCTGTCACAGGCAGATGGCCCCAAGCAGTCAGGGGCAAGCAAGGGAAAGGAGCCCCTTCATTCTGTATCTGCCCGGGGATTTTAGTGGGCAAGTAGCAGGGTGGAAGTGTGCCAAGGCAATTTACTTGGCTATGAAGCTTTCCCTCCAGAAGATCCATGGCTGAGAAGCAGACACTTTTTGAACTAGGTAACTGGATTGGGGATGGGTGATTAATAACATTTCATAACCCACAGTTTCAGTGTGGGAATAGTGTGTCAGAGCTACACAGAGAGGCTTTGTTCCTACTTCCTTCTATTACTTACCTCTTAATGCACACACACACTCCTCTCTGCTATTTCCAGTCTCTTCATGCAAGCTCTTTGAATAGATGCAATAAGTACCTTGGAGGCATCAGACACAAGCCAGATGGATGCAGAAGAAGCCAAACTTGGGGCTAGACCTAAAGGAACTCTGCCTTCCATTTACTCAGGACTGCCTCCTAAAGCATCCCAAACATTAATCCATCAAGGGCTGGCTTCAAGAAGCAACTCAGGGAGAATCCTTTGAGCTTGGTCCCTTCTTCCATGTGTTCACAAATATCTGAAAGATCATTCAAATTCATCTGAAGAGACCTTCCAAGACATGACTTGGGGACCTGGTGAGTGCAGGTCTCAGCCTGGGTAGGTTTGGTCTGGAGGAGCTCTGTGGCTCTTCCCAGAGGCAACAACCTTAGGTGTGGTGGCTTCATTTTCCCCTTGCCCTTCACATCCAGCTGGTTCAGAAGCTGGGTTCAGGGTCAGGGTGGCAGGAGGCTTACCCAGGCTGCCACAGTATTTGTCACTTTTCGGACTCGGGCTCTAAATGCTTCTGCTGAGGGATCAGTGAGCCTGAGCCACTCTGTTGGTTGACATCTGGTGAGGAGGCCCACAGGATCACCATGTCTAACCACGCACCTCATGCAGACAATGTATTTCTCCTTTCTGGACAGACTGTGTCCATCAGTTCTGTGTTAATGGCCAGTCAGTGCAAGTGTCCAGAGGGAAATGGAATGGAGGGTAGGAGAAAACATTTGTGGGAACCCCAGGAGACATAATGAAATTGTCTTTCATGTGGTCAACCCTGTACAAGAATGGACAACCTGATCATTTGAGATACTAATTAATCAGTGATCATGGTAAAATTACTATGTGGCTTAAGGAGTACCTCTCTGGAGTGGTACTCCTGATGTGAAGAGAAGATATGAGTGATGAAAATAAGAGCCTGGTAGACATCCCAGGAAGATGTCACTGGCCCCTGTTGGGATGGTCTTGTTGGTCATGGAGTGTGTGAAAAAGGGTGCCCCATGACTGAAACTGGCAGAAGGCCCTGTACATACACCAGCCTGATGGAACTGTGTCCAGCCCAGCTTTCCTCACTTATGGTGGAAGATTTTGCTCCCCCAGCACCAGGGTGTTTTGCTGTTGAGCTGCATACATACACTTGCTCCGAGCTTCTTGTAGCTGCAGTCTGTGAGAGGACACAAGAGCACACCTGACTAAGGTCTGCAGAAATAAGCAGTCATATGGAGAAAGTAGATTAAAGGCTTTTGTTCTAGCACCGAACCAGAACAAAAGGATGTATCCTGCCCATGGAATTAGAGGGCAGCAAATTCACAGCTGAGAAAAACAAATACTTTTGCAACCCACACCTGATCTCCTCACTGCTGGGATCCAGGGAGGCCACACCAGGGGAAACACTGAGGTCTGATGATGTAACTCACAGTCACGGCCTGGATGCTGAGGGAGGGGACTCTGACACCTGTACTTTGCCCAGTCCGTGGTTCCTATTCCCATCCCGCCTCCCTCTGAGGCGGGCAGTGCTCTCCCGCCTGTCTGCAGCAGGAGTCACGGGGCTTCTGGCGCTCTCCTCTCGCAGGGAGGCATGCTGGGCTAGGTGGGCGTCAGGTTGGAGCCTGACAGCAAACCCCACATTCCTGTGCAAATACATGTGCAAGTGTGCAAGGAGAGGCCCCGGGCCTTTCCCGGGCACGCACACACGAGTGGGCATACTGCCTGGGAGGAAGGCAGGCGGGCACAAAAGGTGACGCAGAGGGCAGCTGTTCCTGCAAGGCAGGTTTTGGTGTTCTCATTTGTTCTTTTTTTTCTCTTGTTCCCTAGGGAATTTTAAAGGTCTGTGTAAGCAAATCGATCACTTCCCTGAGGATGCAGATTATGAAGCCGATACAGCAGAATATTTCCTCCGTAAGTCCGCAGGCTCTTTTTGCAATGGCTCGTAGGTGCTAGCGTCGGGCGCCTTTTGTTTCTGAACCCGGGGTGGTGGAGACACTGGGACCTGTGGGGCTCAGTGGAAACCCCAGAGCCTCGTCAGCCCCTAAAAATGACTCCACTCTCACTTCCCAGGGGATCTGCCCATGAGACAGTGCAAATTCGAACTCACAGAAACAACCAATGGCATTTTTTTTATTCTCAGCGATTAATTGTGATATAAAAATCAGAGTCTTAATTCAAATCCACTGAAAGACTGCTGATTGAGCCTAAGGTTAGACTGGCCTAGCTGGGGCAGCGTGTGTGTGTGAGTGTGCATGTCCTCCTAAAGCAGAGAAAGTTTGTATTTCCTTATCTGGTACTCCAGTGGCACCAGACTTAAGAAATTAGCTGGATTTTGTCTGAGGAGCTCTTATTGCTGTCTTCACCTTTCCACAAACACTGCTTCCCTACAGAGGCTGCAGATCTGATCTTTGCTGGTTTTAATGATGGGAGCAGGCAGCGGGAATAAGGACAGCCAGAGCCCTTTGAAGGAAAGAGCTGGTGTTCACCCAGAGCCCCTAGGAGAGGTGCTGAGCCCTAGGCACAAGGCATGTTTCTAATGTCTACAATGTCTTGTAGCCCAAACTCCAAGTCCAGCCTGAGATGTGTGAGTGAAGCTCACACCGCTTTGCGCAGCAGCACCCTGGCAAGCAGGACAGATCCACATCGTGCGTTGCCTGCCTGGTTGCCCTCCCCAGCCAGCATTTTCACCCACCCCAGAGGCAGGTGCTTACTCTTGCTTCAGCACAACTGAACAGGGAACACTCCTTTTAGGTCTCCACCTTGCCATCCTGCCCTCCCTCCACAAGCCCAACGTCTTTTGACATCATGAGATCTTCTCCCAACAGAAATTTGAGATAAGTGCTTTTGACCTTCCAAGGTTAATCATCAGAGGCTTCCAAAGACCGGGAGTCTTTCAGAATAGCTCCTTGTCATCCGGGTGTGCTACAAGCCAGATGTGGAAACCCAGCCCTGCAGCAGGGATGAGAGAGATAATTTCGGATCTGTGAGGCTCATTTGTATGTGAAAAGAGGCAGATCTTATGCTGCTTCCTCTTGGTTTCTCAAACAGTCCTTCATCCACTGTAAATTGTAAACAACTGAGGGAGATTGCTTCTTTCAGCTGCCTTTCTGCAGCACCAGTCTCTTAATTGCTGCATGGCCCCTGAACAGCAGAGCTGAACACAGAGGTTTGATCCGGTTTGGCACAAGGATGCCAATGGTTTGCAGGCTGCCTCCGAGGGCAAATCAGCCTTTGCAGAGCTGCTTGGGAGCAAAGAAGTTGCTTGCAGCATCAATTGCACTTCAGAAAAAAGAGTTTGGGGCAGGGGCCAAACATCACAAGAAGGATGGGTTTGTTCCCTCAGAGAGAACAAGATCTGAAGACAAAAACTGGCGCAATGTCAGGACCTGACAGTGTCCCCAGGGTAGAGCCCTTTTTAAGAAAGAACCAGGTTCAAAGAGGGATTTGGCAAGTCAATAAAGGATGATTTGGGTCATTCCTGAGGGAACTGGGATTTCTGCTGGCTTAGACGTGTCTGGAGAAGGACCCCACTGAACAGCTTCTTCCCAGAACTTCTGTCAAACCAGAGTCCGTGGGCACTCTGCACGGGCGATGCCAACGGTACCATCAGGAACAACTAGGAAGTTGTTTATGTATATCAGAGTAGGCAATTCCCTCATGCTCCAAGGGACCAGGACAGTGATGGAGCAGTGTCCATGGCCATCCACATAAGGTGTATAGGATTTTTGAAATCAAATGCCTGTTATCAGAGAGGAAGCAGAAGCATCCCTGTGTTTCCTTACTAGCTTACACAGATGAGTTTAGGGAGCATACGCCACCAGCCTCTTTTCTTTAGGCCACAGGCTCTGGAGCCAGGAAGGCTGGATGATATTTTCCTCCTCTCTTGCTGGAATGGTCCTCCTGAAAGGCTGAGGAAGACTGCTGTCCTTCTCCATCACAGGACACATGCAGCTTCCCATGTCAGTCAGCAACTTTGTTTCCTCCCCACAGATGTGAATTTCAGAATTAAGACACAGATAAAACTGATGTAGTCAGGACCAAGTTGCAGGACTGACCAAGCATCCCCCTAGAAAACCTCTCAACAGTGGGTGTCTTTTTGACGTTTGCTTCCTGCCATTTAAGCTTCCCATCATCAAATGCCACCTTGTTTTCCAGAAGCTATTAAGATGGTTATTACTGTTATCCTGTTCCCTGAAACACAGCCAGGCAGAACTGGAAAGCTAGCAAGAGAGGCTTCTCCCTGCCTTCTGCATTCCCCATGCACAAGCAGTGGGCTAGGCCCCCCTCAAAGAGCTGATTGCTTGAGCCTAGCAGGATCCAGAGGACAACAGTGTATTTGAAGCAGGGTCTCTGCTCACTTAGGAAAAAGTCCTGCATTTGCTTCATTGGATTCATTCTTGCAGGCAAGGAAGGATTAGCTTTCATCCCCCCCTTCCAGATCTTTGCTCCACAAGCAGAATTGCACCAGCCTGTCTGATACCTTTCTTTATCAAGCGAGGCTTCATTTCACACTTTAACAGCTTATTTTCTCTTGTGAAGGGAGGAAAGAAGGCCTTCCTAGTTAAAAAAAATAGGAATATTCGCAATGCAGACTCAGGCAGAACTCTGGCTCCCACCGAGCCGCCCACGAGCGGTGTGTGCGTGCGTGCCCGTATGTGTGGGTGTGCGTACACACAGACTTGGCCTTTCACTGTGGGAACACGAGTCAGGCCCCCCAGAAGCTTTGGGGTATGTTTTGCTTGCACATACGAGCATATACGTGCATTTGTGCATCTATGCCATTGCCCTCTGCTGGCTGAGCTCTTCCCATATCGACCCATGGAGAGTGTGCGTGTGTGGGAGCTGGCACATCCAAACCATCACTGCCCTCTGGAAGCAGCCCAGTCATTTAATCAGTAGGTTCAGCTCTGCATTTCAGCACACAGGGCTGGGACTGTTTCTTCTCAGTCCTCACTGCAGCTGCAGAGCAGTGCATGGCACCATGAGCTCCTTCTCAGCCCTAAAAAAAAAAAAAATCTCCTTGAGATGCTCATGCCCTTTTGGGAGGATTCGAGATTGAGCAGCTCTGCAGGAAGCATTTGGGTTGCTGTTCTTTGAAGTGCAGGCTTGAGTGGCAGAGCCCTGCAGAAGGAGAAGCTGAATGGTGCCTGGGCTCCCCCTCCAGCCCACAGTCCCCCAAAAACAGAGGAAGAAACAGTGTGAGGGGGCACAGACAATGCAGGCAGGCTCCCAGCCCAGCCACTAGCCCCACAGCCCCCTCTGCCTCACCATGCTGAACCACCAGCTCTGTGGCAGCAGCAGTGGCCAGGGCATGGGAGGGTTGCTTTGGACCACTCTCTTTTTCTGACACACTTTTTTTCTCTCTCCTTCCCTCCCTTCCTCCCTCCCTCCCTCCATCCCCCAATGTCTTTATCTCTCCTTAAATTACTCCCCTACTGCACGTTGCCCTCTGTGTCTCTCCTTCACCCCCACCCACTAAACATGCTCGTGTGCCCCCGTCCCCTCACTCCGGTGCCATTTCTCCATGCCCCTTTTTCCTCTCTCTCACACCTGTGTTGTTCTTTCTGCCCCGCCCTCCCTCTCTCCTCTGCAGGGGCTGTTAGAGCCTCTAGTATTTTCCCAATCCTGAGTGTGATTCTGCTTTTCATGGGTGGACTCTGCATTGCAGCCAGCGAGTTCTACAAAACCCGACACAACATCATCCTTAGTGCTGGCATCTTCTTCGTGTCTGCAGGTAAAGGGGTGCACAGGGCCTGATGCCCCTGGGGTGGGCTCCAGCGACTGGGGGGCTGCCCAGCCAGGACGCTGGGGTACAGTTTCCTAGGTAGGAGTGTGTGCATTTCCCAGCCCTGATAAGTCTTATTTGGGCTGAAGGCAGCATCACAAGGACGCCTCTCCATCCCACCTGCTCACCCAGCAGAGGCAGGCAGGGAGAGGCTTTTCTCCTGCTTGGGAGCTAACAGAAGGAGAGTTTCCCTAACATCTGTCACATCTCAGGGACCAGGAGTGCGGTCCAGGGAAGTGGCAGGCACATCAGGAGGGTTTTGCCTGAGCTTCCCAAGGCAAACTGCCCATCCAGGAGGGGATTCAACCCCTCAACCCCACCACTGCCTTGTGTGACCTTCCTGACGTCTCCTTCTCTCTCCCCTGCCGGATGGCTTGCAGGTCTGAGTAATATAATTGGCATCATCGTATACATATCAGCCAACGCTGGAGACCCCTCCAAGAGTGACTCCAAGAAGAACAGCTACTCCTACGGCTGGTCCTTCTATTTCGGGGCCCTGTCCTTCATTATAGCCGAGATGGTGGGAGTGCTGGCTGTCCACATGTTCATAGACCGGCACAAACAGCTGCGTGCCAACGCTCGTGCCACGGACTACCTCCAGTCCTCCGCCATCACCCGCATCCCCAGCTACCGGTACCGCTATCAGAGACGCAGTCGCTCCAGCTCCCGCTCCACCGAGCCTTCACACTCCAGGGATGCCTCTCCTGTCGGGATCAAAGGGTTCAACACCCTGCCATCAACAGAGATCTCGATGTACACCCTGACCAGGGACCCGCTGAAGGCAACCACCACCCCCACCGCCACCTACAACTCCGACAGGGATAACAGTTTCCTCCAGGTTCACAACTGTATCCAGAAAGAGAACAAGGACTCTATCCACACCAACACAGCCAACCGCCGGACCACCCCGGTATGAAGCCGTCGCCAGGAGCTGAAAATGGGGCAGGAATGGGCAGGAGGAGACGGGGGTGGGCTGCAGGGTGGGGAGGGCGGAAGGGGGCAGGGGGCAGCAGGGGGTGGGGAATGAGGAGGTGGAAGCGCCCCTTGGTGGAGTGGGGACCTTCCCAATGCAAAAAAAAAAAAAAAAAAAAAAAAAAAATCCACAAAAAAAAACCAACAAAAGCAAACAAAAAACTGACAAAAAAAAAACCACAACAACAACGGAACAAGCAGATAAGCAGACAAACAAGCGAGTGAACAAAAAAAAACAATCAAATGAAAAGGAAACATGAGGAAAGAGATAACAGTGAAAAAAATTCTTAAAAAAAAAAAAGCAAAAGAAAAAAGAAAAAAAAAGAAAATCCTTAAAACTGAGAGAAAGAGATTTAAAAAATAGAAATAAATTTAAAAGAAAATGCATGATTTCCCATGTACCATTATTTTAACATTTAATAAAAACAGATTTAAAAAAATAAAAAGGAAGCAAGAAATAACAAATGACAATAAATCAAGTGGGAGGAAGAGGAGGAGGAGGCAGCTTTTTTAATTTTGGGAGGTTTTACTCTTTTATTTTATGGTTTGTTTCCCACTTACCTTTAACCCAGCACAGACTTCTTGGGGAACAGGGGATGGGGGTTCGGCCTCCAGTGACTTTGGTGTCCTTGGGCCAGCTATGGAGGATCCTGGGTGCTGGAGTCAGCCTTGACCCACTCTGTTCCCCCAAGACCCACGGGGATCCGCTCCATTCCCCTGGGATCCGTGGGGATCCGCTTGTCCTCCACAGATCCATAGGGGTTCAAAGTGACCCTAGGGAGCGCAGGAGCTGATGCTGAGTCGCCCTCCACAGTGTCCCCAGGGGGGTCCCCACTTCTCCAGCCCTGGGGACCCTGGGGTTAACAGTGACAGTGCAAAAAACAAACAGATACAGTAAATAAAGACACACTCAAAGAGATTAAAAAAAAAAAAAGGACAAAAGAGGTTTCTTAAAAAAATAAAGTGGCAATTTTTTAATATAACAACAGCTCTAAATAAATGTAAATATAATAAGTGGGTTTACTTGCAAGAAGAACAGATAGTATTTTTTTTCTTTTCATTTTTGTTTTCTTCAGCTTTAAACTGTGAAAAAAAAAGGAGGCAGCAGGGAGCTGTGTGGGAGGCACAGGTAGAGGGTGGGGGGGGCTGGCAGAGGGCAGCTGAAGCTCCCATCCTTTCAGGGTGATGATGCTGTGGGGGGGACACACATGGGATGCTGTGGGGGTACAGCACTCGCGCACACGTGTGCCCATGCTCACACACTCTTGCCCTGCTGGGCGCATGCTCTCCTGTGAATGCTCCAGAGGCTCCTCAGGGTGGCCATGTACCCTTCAAATCTGCCCAGATCCCCCTTGGGTCACATCAGTGGGGCTGCAGCCATGCAGGGGCATGGTGAGGCCACCCAGCTGCTCCCTGAAATCGCTCCCGTCCACGCCTGGGCACAGCGAGCACACCCTGAGCCAAAGCCGGCCACAGGCTGCCCGCCCTCGGTCCGTGCCGCCTGCCAGCCCCCACGGCAGAGCCCCCCAGCCCCGAGCCGTGCCGGGAGAGGCGCCAAGCCAGCGGGTGTCCCCACGCCCACGGCGTTGTGCCTCCTCTTCCTGGGGGTCCCCGACTGCCGTGGTCCCCTCCACAGCAGCGAGGCAAGGCGACCTGGGTCCCCCCGGCCCCCCGGCCTGGCTGCCGCCCCCTTCCTCCCTGGCACCCGGGGACGGGGCACCGGGGTGTCAGCTTCTCATGCAGCTCCCTCCACGAGAGCCGCTGCCGAAGGAGGCTGGAGGGGAGGTGGCACAGGGGTGACGGGGTGCTTCTGTGACACCCACAGACACCGGCAAGCACGGGGCGAGGACGGGACCCCTTTGGGGCTGCCCCCCGAAAGCAGAAGCGCCCGGGGCAGGCACAAAGCCGAGAGTTGGCAGGATGGGGCCGCTGAGCCCTTCGGCAGCTCAGACCCACTTTTCGACTTTTTTTCCGTCCCCATTCCTGCTGCTCCAGTTTTAGGAGCTGCGCAGTCCCCGCTCCAGGTCCCAGCGGGGGTTCTGCTTTAAAGCAGCCAGATCCTCCCCGCTCCCCCCGACCCGCTGCTACTTCACCCTCCCTTCCCCGCTCTGGGGTAGGGTGGGGGGCAGCAGAGGGACGGGGTCACCCCCAGAAATGGCATCACGGGGCAAGAGGCGGATGCGAGCGCCTCGGCTGGATGTTCAGACCCCATCCCACTGACATCCCCTCCCGTGGCCCCCCAACCCTTTCAGAACGATTCACAGGGGATATCCACCCCCTCCAATGCCCCCCAAGGAATAAGTCAAAGCCAGTTCCCCAGATTCCAGCGTAGAGGAAGGTGGCGTTGGGGTTTCCATCCCCACTCAACACTGCTCGGAGCTGGGGAGCCTTCACAGGGCTGAGCGCGCCCGGTGGCCAGGAGGGAAGGGGAGAGTGCGGGAGGGCGCCGGGAGAGCGTGGGCAGGAGGCAAGGGCTGGAAGGGAAGAATATTCCCCAGGGCGTTGCTTATGTCCAGCTCAAACCAGTACAAGAAACCAACCTCCGTTTTCTTTTTTTCGTGGGTTTTTTTCAGACTGTTAAAAAGAAAAAAATTTTAAAAAGAGAAAATGACAAAAAAAAATCCTGGTACATGAAATAAAGATTTTTTTTTTATATAACTTGGTCCTCGTTTATGTGGATTTATTGGAGGGATTTGTAGTGCCAGAAGAGTACCTCAAAACCCAGCAAAAGAATCTACTGCTGTGGATAATTTCATCCTCATTGGAGATTCAGAGAATGGGCTTGCTTCAAGAGTCTTTGAGATACAGGAATGGATGAGGCAAAAGGAGAGTGTTTTGCCACAACTTTTTATTTTAGGTAAGTGTGGGTAAACTCAAGTCATACGTGGGCTTTCTCTGCTGCCCTCCAGAACACCTGCTCCAGCCTCTCTTTAGCTTCCTTCCTGTTCCATTCTTCCTGGGGAATGAATTGGAGCATCAGCCTTTGTGGTATCCACAAAGGCTGATGCTCCAATTCCTACTGGAAACAGTGGCTTTCGTGGCAAGCCAAGAATTGCCAACAAGGTCAGAATTCATACACACTGGAGGGCTCAAAAAGGAAAAAGAAAGTGACTGTTCTGGGGTTTTGTTCAGCCACTCACAGCAGTTTCCTCAGTAGCTGGGTTGGCAGTGGGTGCCTGGGAGAAACGCTCAGGTAGGAGTTTGGAGAGGGGGAATAACTTACAGCTGGAGATGCAGACCCAGAAACAGGTAAAGTGGCAGCAGAGCAGGGAGGCGAGATCCCCACAAAGGGGACTAGGCACGTCCCCTCACCTCCCACTCACCATTGGCAGCAAGGGTGTCATCAATGAGCTCCCCTTCACCCTGCACAGGGCTCTCACTTCCCGTGAGACCCTCCATGGCTTTCTGAGACAGAGCAGAATCCCCATCAGACTCCGTGACCGCTAGCTCGGAGGGATGACGTGGAAGGACAGCCACATGAGTGACAAAGCTTCTCTGTGTGTGACCCACAGCAGACAAGTGAGACCTCGAGCTGAATGAGCAGGTCAGAGCAGGGCAGTTGATTTGGCAGCAGCAAGGAAGGCACAGCTGGCTCCAGGAGTCCCAGCAGGCACTGGTGAGTCACAGTGCAATCACAGCCCTGCAGTTCTCCCTGCTGCCCAACGCACCTCACACATGCTGATACCTGTGCTCCGCATCTCTATCCCCTGGCCAGCACCAACCAGTGGGTCCCCACTCTGGCCCTCACTGCACCCCCTCTAGCACAAGCTCCTCAGCTCAACCCCCTTCTTTGGGCCCCTAGCAGAACCTAACACTCCCCCAGCATTCCAGCTGGCAGGACGCTTCACTGCCAAGGTAATTGGGGGCACCTGACGACCCATTTCTGCTCCTCCTCCAGGGACCCTTCCCAGCAGCATCCTCACCAAGAAGGAGGGCACAGGGAGGGGAGAGGCAGCAAAGCAGGCCAGGAGCCTGTCTGGGGGACACCAGGGAGCTCCTGGCCCTGCCACATGGGGAGAGATAGGGAGGCACATCTAGGAGGCACCTGTCTTACCCCCCCCATCTAGTGCACAGACCCCAAAACCTTCTCACCTCCTTCTCATCTCCTTGCCTGAGTGCTCACCCATGCTGAGTGCTCTTGCTCAGGCATGGGTGGGATAAGGATGAAGGAACCTCCCTGCACATCCTCCATCCACCCTGCGATGTTTTCAATCCCAGCCTGTTTCAGAGCTTGGGGCAAGAGCGTGCTCCCTTATCCTCCGCAGTGCCAGTGAAGCACTGGAGAGATGTGGCTACACTTCCCATGCAATGTCCTGCCTGGAATGAAGGGGGTGCACAGCTCACCCCCTCCACAAAACTCCATGAGAGGTGCACTTCCTCATAGGGTGCAGAGGCTTCTCCCCTTCTCTGTCTGGCTTTTATGGGATGAGGCAGCGAAGCAGCTCCGGCCTGAAAGGAGGTGTGGGGAATGCTCTTCAGACTGCACCAGCCTCCATGCCATAATAATTAGTACTAATATTCAGCACTTATACAGCACTTTTCATGTTCAAAGAACTTTGCAAACATTAACTAATTAATGTCACATTAAGTGATGTCCTAGAGGGGCAGCATCGAAAGCAAACGACTTGTGCGTGGGCAGAAGCTCTCATTCCCCATCTCTCCCCAGGCATGTTAACACTTAGGTAGGTGAGACCCTAATATGTTTTCCTGCTCCCCTCCTAGTTCTCAGTGCTCCCCATTCCACATGCTTGTCTCTCCCACTGCTGACTGTGTGCTCTGGCAGGCCCTGACCAGGGTCCTCTCCTCCACAGCACTGAGCCACTGAGGCCTTAGGGAAGCCAAAGACTCATGACTGAGAGGTCAGTTAAAATATTTGGGTTGGAAAAGTTCCTGCCCCAGTCTCAAGCCCCAGCAGTGGGAAAGGAGAGACTGCAGACCCCTTGCAAAACAGCCAGAGTGGAGATAGAGCAGGCAGAGTCTGGTCCGATGCCTTCAGCCAGGTCCCCGTCATGCCCCAGCCTCGTGACCTCTTTGGGGCCAATGGTTGTTCCCTGCTTTCAGGTGCCAGAGGAATGCAGTGTCTGGCCCTGCACAGGGATGATTTTGGACAGTGCCCCTCCAAACCTGAAGACACAGTCTCAGATGCTGGCCAGGGATGGGTAGAAGGCAGGCAGGGCATCTGCCAGAGGGAGTGTTGCCCTACTCAGACAGAGAAAATTGCAAGGATGGCTCTGGTAAAGGATGTGAGCTCCAGAGGGTTTGCACTGCCCAAAGGGATGCTGGCCTGCACTGGCAGGGGTGCCAGGTCTTCCATCCCATGTAGGCACAGCATGGCTGGAGAGGGGGCTCCCTTTGGGGGATGGTGTGGGGCAAGGGAGCACTTGCTGCTGACTAATGCCCAGGCCCTCACGTGTGTGTGTCTGCTGTCAACATGTGCTTGCTGCTCCTCTGCTGCCTCTCTCATATGGACCACAGCCAGAGCTGGCTGCGTTTTGCTTCAGTGGGAGATGCTCTGAGAGCTCCTCATGTGGGGAAACCCAGATACTTGGCTATTAAATTAAGGTCGGGCATTTAACTGCATCATTCAAAGGGTTTAAACACCCAGGAATGGTAATTAGTAATTATGGTTTGGTGAGGGAGGATATTAAGTCCCAGGTATGGAGCCCAGTATTTTTCTCTGCAGATAATTTTTAGTGCCAGATGACTACAGAGAGAGGCCAAGCGTCAGACATGCAAGCCTGCTGTCTTGCTTGTGTGTGAGGACTGCCATGGGGGAAGGAGACAGCCACACAGCTCACCTTTCAAAAGCCAAGCACCGAGGCCAAGGACACAGAAAGGTTTGAGAAGCAGAGCTGATGGAGGAGGAGGGTCCGTGAAGAGGTACAGTCAACACCACTAAAGCTGCTAGGTGAGCAAGGATGGCAAAGGACAGGCTATCTGAATAGCCAGGAAGTATCCCCAAAGGTAGAGGTGGGTCCAGATATCTTGGCATCTCCTTCCCAGGTGCCTTCCAGCTACTGGGGCCTTCTCCCCTCCTCTCCCCAGGCTCTTCTGGACACCTTCTGGAGAGACAGAAAGAGGCAACAGTTTTGGTACAGAAGAGTGGCAGACAGAGGACAGAATTTGAGTAGGACCTATGCAGATTAGGCAGATGTGAATTAAATGCCACCAACCTTAGTTTTACCTCCAAGAGTGAGGAACAAGCCACCCCCACACTAAGCTGAGGCACGGAGCTGGACCACACATGGGCTGCTGTGCAGTGTGCATCTCCTCACCCAGGCAGGGCATTTACAGAACTTCTGTTCAAGCCAAGCATACCTGTACCACAATTTGCTGGCTCCACAGAGCTCCAGAGTAGCTGTGCAACCAAGATAACCCATGGAGATGAGAAACTTCCCACCAGCCTGAGAGAGGGTCCTGCCACCCAGACATGGCCATAAAAAGACCTTTAGCTGGGGATCTGCACCCACAAGGGTAGGGAAGACATCTGTGATGTCCCAGTGTCCACAGTGCCTACACCTTACTAAAGCCATCCACCACTGGCCCGCAGAGGGGTGCTGAGGACCTGCCAGACATGGAGCTGCACTGAGGACGCTGCCAGAGGATCCAGGACACTCCAACGGGCCATGCTGCTTCCCACAACTGCAGCAGCAAAAACTGGGTGACTGCCTTCATCTTCCTGGCTGCAAATCCCAGCTTTGACCTGGCTCTGGCAGAGCCAACACAGACGTGAACCATTCTGGCAGAGTGTTGTCACCTGTGCCAATTTTACACCGTGGAGAGGAGTAACGTGCGAATGACGCCAAACCCCGCTGGCCTCATTTCACTTGCCCTTTATTGAAACCTCCGGGCCTTGCACCCTGAGCTCGGAGCGACACGGGTGCCACGGCTCATGTATGCCGCGAGGGCCGGGCCCCGGCGGCCTCGGCATCCTCTGCAGCGGTCAGCCCCTGACATTGCGGAGCGCCCGCAGCGGAGCGGCCGGCTGGCCCATACCCACGGCTGCAGCAAAGGGGTCAAGGTACACGGCTGTGGGCTGAGTCCCAGAAACAGATCCACAAGGGCAAAGTACCGGGCTTGGGAAAGGGTTTTCTCTGCTGCTGCTCCTCCTGCTGCTCCTGATCCCCTCGGGGATGGAAAAAACAAGGGACTTTGCTCTCTAGGGACCCGTCAATCAGAATCTGCCAGCACCGTTTAATTTGCTGCATTTATGCCTGCCAGGAGCGCCGGCCGGGCTGCCTGTTCCTGAGCAGGCAGTGCCATCCCGTGGGACGAGCTCGGCACAGCAGCAGAGCCTCAAAGCCGCACTGTGCGGGAGCTGGAGCAGCCCCATAGCTTCCAGGCAAGATGCAGCGCTGGGACCCTTGCCCGGTGTCCCCCTGGTGCACAGGGGTGGCCCGCAGACTTTTCCACTTTTCCAGGGCTCCTCATTACCTGCTTTCACTCATTCCCCCTCTCCTGACAGCATCTCAGAGGGGACACAGGGACATAATTTACGTGAGGGTTCAGCTTAGGCCCACCCGTGATGGGCTCCAGCCAGCACAGGGGCAGGTATTTTTTAGGAGGGGAGGGCAGACCACAAAGCTCTTACTGTGAGTTTGGTGTGGCCATGAGGTTGGAGGCAGAATGGCCCAAGAAGCTGCTTACCATCAGCAAGTCCCCCCACTTCTCCCACTCTAAAATCTGCAGCTCTGACTGGCACCTGGCCAGGGATCATCTAGGAGTGTTTAATGGGGTAATACTTCATGCATGCAGAGAAAAGAGTAATTCCAGAAAGCACTTCCAAGGTGAGGGAGCCCCATGTCTACCCCATGTCTCCTTCTGCCCTTGCTGCTGTCCCTCGAGTACCTGGTGCTGCTTGTGGATCCTTTGGGGAAAAAGGGGTGAAGAAAAGGCTCCTTCCCAGCCCAAACCCCTTCCCATCCCCTATAGCAGGGGCCAAACGCAAAGCCTGGGCCTGACCTTGGGAGTCAGCTGTGACCTTGGGAAGTGCCTGATCCAGAGGAATAGGCTGCAGACAGGGAAAAGGAGAGAAAGAAAGACCTTGGACTGCTGCAGTGGGAGCTTTCTGGAGCAAGGCTGAGAGTGCGCATCCGTCCCAGCTGCCTCGGGGTACCTGACGCCCGATGGGGGACATACGCAGCACAGCTTTGCCAGAAGGGACAAAAGCACCCGGCTGACTCCTCCAAAGACAGAAGAGAGCAGATGGCGCTGAAATCTGCTCAAGAGGAGAGGAAGGAATGGCCCCGAGGCTCCGTACTCCCTGTAACCTCCACACTCCCTGTACCCCGAGAGGCACATTTGTCCGCAGCGAAGCATGTCAGCCAGCCCTGACTCTGACTTACCAAGGAGCAGAGAAGGGAATGGCTACCATGGATTTGCTGGGGTGCTGCATATGCCTTGCTGCCTTTCTCTTTTGTGGGGACCTTCCTGACAGTCCCTGGGAAGGGAACAGTATGTTATACATAGGTAGCATCTGCTTTTGCCTCCTTACTGCCTTGAAAGGAGGTCTTGTGCAAACAGGGTTCAACTGTGTTTCCTAGCAGAAGTTGCTTGCACTCTTTTTCTGCCTCCTGATATTCTGCTTAGACCTCTTTTCCTGACTGGCATAAACATTAAGCCTTCCAGAGAAGAGACCAGCCAGGCAAGAGCATTTGCACAGCATGTTTAGCCCCAGAAGATTCTGATTTTTCATGGAAGTTACTCTCATCTGATGATGTTGAAGGAAATAAAAATGAGTGCTTCTGTGCTGAGCAAGGGCCCTTGTAAAGAAAACCCATATTGCTCACAGCTCTGCTCACATCGAGATCCTTCTAAGGGCAGGGCAGCATACGATTCAGGCACTGGATAATCGCAAACTGCTAAGCAAACTGCTAACTCAGTGGTGAGAAGGCATTGTGTGCCTTCCACCACCCAGGACCCCATCCTCCTCCCTGCTGTAGATCTGGCTGGATCTATGCAGCATTTCCCAGAAGCAGCAGCCTCTGTTGACACGGTTGCCCATCACCATAGCTTGTGTCTCTTTCAGTCAGGCAGGGAATGTTGTCCCTCCCTGCACAGCATGGAGGTGACAAGCTCCCACTGAAGAAGCTCACTGGTGTGGCCTAGAAAACAGCCACAGAGCAGGGATTTGCAGCTGAGCCTGTGGACTCCCAAGCTCATACCCCAGCTACTGCACCAGCTTTCTTCTCCTGATGCAGGCTTGGAGCCAGCAGGGACGCTGCTGGCACCAGCTGCTCTAATTGAGCTTTGTAGAATAAACTTGTGGAATTAGTCTGTTGGCTGCTAGGATAAAATCCAGCACTGAGTGCAGATCAAAGGAGACAATCTTGCTGACAGTTTGAGGGGAGGCAGCGGGTCCTGGGCTCCTTCTGCAGCTCTGGAAAGGGCAGTGCTCAGCAGCCAAGGGTGAGGATGCAGCATGACACACACACTGCCTCTCTGGCAATTCATGTGGTCCAGACCCTGGTGGTCAAAGTTACAGAAACCTTGGGAGAGGTCTGACACTGATGGCAAAAATAGTCAAAACCAGGCAAGAGACAGCACTAATTCACAGAAAGACAATTTTTGGATACACCAAACTTTGTGAGTTTTCCTGGTAGCATGGAAGGAGCAGACAGTGCAAGGTCAGGCTCTGAGCCCAGCTTACAGCAGTGTGGTTTAAGAACGCTAAGTCTGTCCTTGCTCAGTTTCTTGTCTGTCTGTGAGGACAAGACAATCCTGCCCAGCAGCCAGGGAGAGCTCAGCACTGCAGGAGGAGGAAGAGGGGAAAAGCCTTACAGTGAAAGCACTATTTGCTACCAAGAACAATAAACTCAGCACATTCCTTGTGTGGACCTTACTGGACAGCCAGGGCTGGTCTGAACACACACAGCAAATCTGCCAGGTACCACCTGCTCCCAGCCCCACCAGATTGCACAGGCAGCAAATTAAAAATCAGATTCACTGCACATACACAGTAACGCTGTTTCGTGACCATTTTTCCAGGGTTCCTGAAATCCAATCAAGAATTTTCCTGGAAATCAAACCAAGGATTTCCTTGACAAAGCTGGTGAGTAACCACCACACGATAGGACAGGTTTACAGTTCAGCAACCAGGGCAACAGCGAGAGGAATGAAGCTCTTGGAAAGGAGGCCAATCATTGCAGCAAATCACCTGGCCTGAGAGAACAGCAGACTGAGGAGGCAGATAAAAGTGCCATGGAAAAGATGGGATGCAAAGGGGAGGTCCAGGGAAAGAAGGAAGGAAGGAAGGCTTCCCAGCCTATGAACATAGATCCAGGGCATGAGCCAGTTCATACAGGGCCAAAATTGGTTACAACAAAAGCCCTGGAGCCAGCAGTAAGTTTTGCTGCTTTAAAGATGATGACAATGACTGCGGAAGAGGAATCTGACCTGAGGAGGTGTGTGTGAACATCAGGGTTCCCCACAGTGGGAAGGTGTTAAGGCTGAAGACTATTTCCCTTGGTTTCTGGGTTTGTCAAGAAGCACGGGGCAGTGGAGACTAAGCATATGGCACAGGCATACGGTGTGTGTTTGGTCTTCACTGAGGAAAAGGAACCCAACTTTCTATTTTTGATGCATTTCTTATAAGAATGAGAAAAAGAACTACCGAAGAATGGTGTTTTAATGTGAACATTAGTCTTCCAATCCTCAGCTGCCTCTTTGATTGGAAGTACCATCATACAAGCTGGAAAGCAACCCATCTTAAGGCTTTCCAAAGCTTTTTCAAGGCCGAAGTGATCTATTTTCTAGGAAAGGCCCCTAACAGGTTGGGTGCTTGGGCATGCTCTCCTTCACTTAAACCTGGCACGCCCCTGGTAACTTGGCCTGAGCTGTGTATCTCAGCAGGAGGAGGCTGCTCAATCTAGCACCAGCTCATGGGGTTACAGCTCTCCAGCAAGCCCCAAACTGCAGAGGAGATAGATGGCAGAGAAGGTTTTGGACTGGAAAATCTAAGGTGTTGGAATGAGCCCCTCTTTTATGGGCCTGCTAACACTAGCACAGAGCCCAAAACCAGAGAAGTGGGAGACAAGAACAGAGAAACAGATGGGAGCAATTTATCCTGCCTGTTCTCATGAGCATCTTCCAGGGAAGAGTGATTAGTCTTATTAACTGATTAAATGACTAATTAACTGATGAACTGAAATTATGGATCAAGGATCAAATGATTGCAAGGCAAGTGTATTTGGAGTATTTTTCCAGGAAGCAACGTATTTCACATGCCTTTCATGAAAACCAGAGGCCAGGAGGGGAAGTGTTTGCAGCAGCAGCACTGTGGGGTCAGCAGGACAGGAGCAGAGGCACATGGAGCTGGGGGCCCCAGCAGGACACGGGAGGTGCTGTGCCTGGTGTGAAGTGGGAAGCGAGACAGACCTGTTCCCTCTCCTTGTAAATGTGACCTGAGATAAGCAGAAAAAGTTGGTTCTGTTCACCCTGGAGAAGAGAAGGTCTCATGGAGATCTCATAGCAACCTTCCAGTATCTGAAGAGGGACTACCAGGAAGCCAGAGAGGGACTCTTCATCAGGAGATGTACTGATAGGACAAAGACTAATGGCTACAAATTGAAAGAGGGAAATTTAGGCTGGGTATTAGAAAGAAATTGTTTACTGTGAGGGTGACCAAGACACCCTCAGAACAGGTTACTCAGGGACGTTGTGGATACCTCAACCCTGGCAGTCTTCAAGGCCAGGCTGGATATGGCCTTGGGCAACCTGGTCTAGTGGGAGGTGTCCCTGCCCATGGCAAGGGTGGTTGGGACTAGAGGATCTTTAAGGTTCCTTCCAACTCTTAACACTCTATGATTCTAAATGTGACAGAAAATCCCCCCTGCTTAAGATTGGATTCTTTTTTTCATAGAACTCTTCTTCTCCTTGCTAAGAAAATGGAAGGTTAGATTTATTCCTAGGGGAGCATTTATCCCAGTGAAACCAGTCACTCCTTATGCATTCCATCTCCTCCAACCCACACCTATATCCAACTGTGTCACCAGAAAAAGAACTCTGATGGGCTGAGACCAAGCTGCACATGATCTGCCATCTCCGGTAGACAGCAGCAGCACTACATTCTCTTGCATGCACCTCATGCAGGCTTGGGAATGAAGAAGAAACGGTGGAAAGCACAGGATTTTGTTTTATCAGTCTATTTCTCTTCATTTGTTCATTCCTAAGTCTGTTTCTCTCTTCGGAACTTCTTCCTCTTTTCCTCACCATGCCCTAAGCTGAGATCCTCTGAGCCCACAAAGCCCATTGTCCAGCTTGGGGGGACGAGGGACAGGCACTCTGGAGCTGGCATCCCTCTGAGCCACTGCCAGCGACAGGGGAGGCAGCTCCAGCTCTAATGATGTTTGTCTCCAAAAGGGCTGTTTAGGTGAGACAGTTACAAATTGTATTTTATAAACTGTATCTCTATAAGTGGATTTTTTTTTTTTTTTTTTTTTTTTGCTAGCGGGAAGAGGCACTTTAATAATCCCACTTCTGATTAATGGCAGGGTGTCTTGTCAAAGCAAAGACCGCTGCAGCTTCAGTTCTTTCTCGAGGAGGAATCACAAGTGGAAAATAAAGAAGAAAATGCACAACTTCTCTGCCTGGAAAATATTGATCTAGACTCTTCCTAGGTAAAAGATACTCAGTAAAATTCTCTAAAGAGTTTTTTAGCCTGTGAGCTGAAGAGATTTGTAAACCAGATCCTGCTCTTTTTAGGGGTAGAGAAAATTTCAGTCACTCTGGCATGAGAACATTTGGGATTTAATGATTTATTGTCCTCATTCCCTGAGAAGAAATACTAACCCAATTACAGAGACAGGGACCCGAGGCACTGCTGTATTAAATCACTGGTTCATGGCCTCCTAGAGAGGCTGTAGGGCTGAATCCAACTTCCAGCCCTAGGTCTGCCTTCCAGCAGGTCAGGGAAGCATCAGGGACAATGGGAAAGCTCAAATATCACACTGTGAACACAGCAAGGGCAACTGCAATTCCCATTCTTCACCCATCTGTAATTCTCAAAGTCAAGTGGTTTTTGTAACACCCTCTAAAAACAAAATGTTGGTTGAATGATCATACAATTACAGCCTGAAGAGTATCTGATTTTCCACAGCATCATTGCAGAGTTTGGAATTCATTTTTATTTTAAGAAGTTGTGTGTGTGAGAAAATGAAGAGGCACACCATTAAGTCATGTTTCCTGTCCTAGCATGTGGCTTTATTGACATATTTCTTGTCCAGAGTCCTGTAAATCTGTTCTCTGTCAAAGTCCTCTCTTAACCTCTATCTCTGTTTTTATCTGGGAAAACAGAAATTTACCAACCAGACCTCACAGTAACTCTATCACATGTATGTACAGCAAACTTTACCAGATGGAAATTGCACATCAGTAGATGAAATCTGTATCTGACTAAGCTGAGGATCAATATTTTTCCAATACATGATTTGTAGATTAAGTTGAACTCAAGTTATTAAAAAAAAAACAAAAAAAAAAAAAAAAAAAAAAAAAAACAAAAAAAAAAAAAAACAAAAAAAAAAAAAAAAAAAAAAAACAAAAGGCAAGTCATTGACACCAAAAGCATTCCCAACAGGCATTTCCCTACCATACGGCTAAATACCTCTGCCAAGAGAAGTTCCAAAGTTCCAGGAAGTTTAGCCATCACTAGCACTGGAGATGTTTCTGACCTCACCATTGTCTGAGCTGCTGTGCTCTGCTGAGCCTTCAGCACACACAGAAAGCCAAGTTTTCCTCCTCTTTATGACATCTGGGTACAAAGTGAATGCCTTTCCTCACACATCACCCCCAGCTTTTACACTTAAAAGCCAAACTCAAGCATTTTAATCAACAGGGTAAATTTACATTATCCTTAACATCACTCTCCTTCCACTCCTGCATATTTTTTCTCTATTAAGTGGCGATTAAGCAGGAATGAAATTTCAGTAAATGACAGTGTTGTCCCAAAACACGTTCTTTCACCCAGTCTGCAGGAGGACAATCCACACACATAATCCAGATATTTGATTTATTTACAGTTCAAAATAGAAAGAGGTGCTGAATGGCAAATCCACAAAGCCAGCATGATGACTACCAAAGCTTTTTGCTATTTATACATTTTACCAAACAAAGCCACTAATGTTCCTTGGCTAAAAATTACCTAATTCTCTTTTTAATTAGTATTCTGTCTTCTATTGGTTAATGGACCTCTCCCTGCTCATGCTAATTAGTCTGCATGCTCAGTCTCTCTCTCCTTTCCAGTCGGTGGTTTCTTGGGTCAGTGGCCATGATCTCCCCCTGCCAGAATTACCTTTTACTCTGTTGGAGCTGATTCAGCACAGTTGCCGAGCTGTCTTTATTAGTTTCTTTCTTACCTTGGGGGCTTTGCCAAGTGTCTTTGTGGCTTGTAAGTTCTGCATTCTGTGTCCACTATCTGTGGCACATCCCTCTTCCCAAGCTTTGTTAACCTCCCCGAAGGTCACTGAAAAACGTTGATCCCTAAACCTTAACAAGGCAGTTCTACTACCAAGTAATTTGTCTTTCTAACATCTGGACATCACTCGGAGCTTGTTTGTTAGCTCCTGTTTCACAGTTTAAACTTGTTGATCAGAGCTGAAAGTACACAAAGATCAAACATCAATGAACATCTTCTCTTAAGAAAATTTTTAAGGAGTAGACATTTTGCAACAACGTTTCCGCTTTACGGCAGCCGCGCCCGTTGCTCGCTTTTCCGGGGGTTGGCTGTTTTCTGCTTTTACGACAGGGCGCTGCCGTCGCGCGGCGCTGACGCCAAGGGCGCGCCGTAGCTGCGCGCGGCCTTTCCCCGCCCGCCGCCGCCGCCGCCGCCGGAGCCGCTCCCGCATCCGCCGCTGGATCCGCCGCCATCGGGGCCGTACCGGGGCCGCGCAGGTGAAGGAGGCGCTGGGGTCGCACCGGAGCCGCTCTCCTGCCGCGCCGGCACCTCCCGCGTGTACCGAGACCCCCCCCCGGCCCCGCCCCACCGCTCCCGCCGGTTCCGGTGGGGCCGCGTCCCCGCCCCTCCCCGGCACATGCAGCGCCCACCAGAACCCTTCCTTCCTCCCCAGGCCTGACTGGCGGAGGCGCCTTCCCTTGGCGGTGGCTGGTGCTGAAGCAAGGCCTCAGGTCTCAGTGCCGCACCGTGCGGCAGCTGAGGGTTTGAAAGTTTTTTCATTTTTTCACCTTTAGAAAATTAAAAAATGGCGAAGTTTGTGGCACCCGTGATCCAGGACAACCCCTCCGGCTGGGGCCCGTGTGCTGTGCCCGAGCAGTTCAAGGACATGCCGTACCAGCCCTTCAGCAAAGGAGACCGCCTGGGCAAGGTACCTGTGCCGTGCTGGGCCCTGAGCTCTGGGGCCCTTCTGGGCCCCCTGCACGCTGCCTCCCGTGTTTGCTTTTGTTACCCTGCCTGCTCCTCTGGCACCCTTGGCAGTGTGTCCTAACACACTGTGAGCACCTAGCAGGGCTGGCAGGCACAGGTGGGAGTCAAAAGGATTAGACCTGGAGCATATGTTGTGTTACTTCTTACTTTTAACCGTTTATGCTCGTTCTTAGGTGGCTGATTGGACAGGAGCTACGTACCAGGATAAAAGATACACAAGTACGTGTGGTCTGCTGGCTGTTCCTGGGGTTTCTTTTCTGCAAGCTTCCTTCCAAGCGTTGTTCCTGCTTTCATGTCTCATACCCACCCTGTAATTACCTGCACACCTCAGCAAGACAGCAGCTTACTTTAGGAAGTGTGTATTACCCTTGGGAGAGCTCCGTGGGGCTCTCCCTGTCCTTGGGACTTACTCTAGGTTTTTGTACTGCCTTCCTGCCCGGGCTTGTAAGGGAGGTGTGGAGGGGGAGTAGATGTGCAGGTGTAAGGCAGGCATCCCAGTTTAGATATCAGACTTAGGTGAAGGAAGCTGGGGAGAGAAAGATGCAAAGCATCAGGATTTTTTCTTAGGACCTTGGTGCTGAGCTGCTTTGTTTTGTTTCCAGACAAGTACTCGTCACAGTTTGGCGGCGGAAGCCAATATGCCTATTTCCACGAGGAGGATGAGACCAGCTTCCAGCTGGTGGACACGGCCCGGACGCAGAAAACAGCGTACCAGAGGAACCGCATGAGGTTTGCTCAGGTAGCGTGTCCCTGAGACAGGATCAGAGGGGAGCTTTGGCAGCACGCGATTCTTCCCAGTTGAAACCTGTTCTTTTTTCTTTCCATCATTTCTGCAGAGGAACCTTCGGAGAGACAAGGACCGTCGGAACATGCTGCAGTTCAGCATGCAGACACTGCCAAAAAGTGCCAAGCAGAAGGAGAGGTGAGGCTGCAGAGATGAGCATACCGAGCTCGGTTTGGAGTGTGTGAACATACTGTTGATGAATTTGCAAACTTGCAATAACAGAGTCTGCTGGAGCAAACAGTCAGCAAAGAATTTCAGGATGTTTTCAGTACAGTGTTCTTCTGGTGTCAGTAGTACTTAAAAGCATGGATTTCAAATGGCTACCTAATAATTTAGGAGAATTTTTTAGTTGTGTTTAGAATGTAATGGTGGCATTCTAAAGAGAGAATATCCTTTTTGAAAACTGCATTTCAGTCTTCAGGTAAAACTATGTAAAGAGCTGCTTAGAGCAAAGAGCAGACATTTTAATGCCTTGGGCGTCTTGATCAACAGATGGCTCAACAAATGTTTCAGCAGCTCAGTGTCTGAAAGCAGTGTTCCTCTGATAGTAGTTTGGAGGTGGAAGAGTGGTTGTGACATATAGGAATCATGGCTTTTCTCACATTTGTCATTTTAGAGATCGTTTGCGCCTACAGAAGAAGTTTCAGAAGCAGTTTGGAGTGAGGCAGAAGTGGGACCAGAAATCACAGGTAGACAAACTGATGAGCATTGTGCCCCCTCTGATGGTTAGGTTTCTGTGACTGCACTCACAGGGCAGCTCCTCTTGCACAAATCCTGATGTGTCTCTATTTCTCTCTGTACGTGTCCCCCCTCTGGCTGCACAGCAGAAACCTCGTGACTCCTCTGTTGAAGTTCGCAGCGATTGGGAGGTGAAGGAGGAGATGGATTTCCCTCGGCTGATGAAAATGCGCTATCTGGAGGTGTCAGAGCCACAGGACATGTGAGTTCCTAAGACAGCCCTTTGCTTGCTCCATGAAGTGACCAAATTTTTGAAAAGCGGGTGCTCAAGGGTCTCCTGCCTGTTCCCAGTGTTCTCATTGAAGTATCAAAACCAAGGGGAGGTAATGGAACACCCAGCAGGCCCTGTGCAGTTCATGGGTGGTGTTATCTGTAAGAGGGGTATCCAGATGGTCCTCTTATCTTTGCAGAGAGTGCTGTGGAGCCCTAGAGTACTACGACAAAGCCTTTGACCGCATTACGACAAGGAACGAGAAGCTCCTGAGGAGCATTAAGCGCATCTTCCATACCGTCACCACTACGGATGACCCAGTTATCCGAAAGGTACCCATCAATTTGTGAAACTCAGTGTGGGCTGTTGTTGGAGACCACCTGTCACTGTCAGACCAAAGGGCAAAAGCAAGAAGCATTAGCTGGTATCAGTATTTTTCTTAGATGGAAGGCAGAACTAGATTAATGCAGAGATAGGAACACTGGCCAAGGAAAAGCTCTAATTCTGGAAGGTCAAACAGACCAGTACTTGAGCTATGTTGGGAAGAAAATTTATGTCAGAGACATGATCCTTCGGCCTTGCTTTTGGAGGTGAGGAAGGCTCAGACATTTCTCTCTTGTGACTTGATTTGCAGTGAGAAGCTGTGCATTTTCCAACAGAATTAACATTTTGTAGTAGTTTCTTACCTTCCCCTTGTGTGGGTGAGGGTGGGGCAGGATTGCTAGGTAGTACCTTACTCTTTGTCTGTCAGTCAATGGGGTACTCACCAGTACAGCTTTCTCAGTCAGAAATTCTTCTCAGAAGAAATCAGTGATCTGGTTTGCTAGCACTTCTTGTCCTACCTAGGGAAGGGATATCTGTTTTTATTGCTGAAACAGTTTTCTCCTCCTCCTGTATTCACAGCTGGCCAAGACACAAGGGAATGTATTTGCCACAGATGCCATCCTGGCCACACTGATGAGCTGCACTCGTTCTGTCTATTCCTGGGACATCATTGTCCAGAGAGTTGGATCCAAGCTTTTCTTTGACAAGAGGGACAACTCAGATTTCGGTGAGGAAAAGTCCTGAAAAGAATTTCTGTTGCAGCAGCTATAAGGTCTGATTTTCCTCATGCTTATTTGGGTGTCCACACTGAGTTCCCTGAACAAGCTTATTACTGCAGTGTGTGTGATAGCTGTGTGGGGAACTTCAGTATTGATCTGCTCTGATGTAGGGTTAGAAAGCTAAAGCTGACATAGTTACTCCCCCAAGTATAACCATTTGCATCTGGTTTTCTTCCCAGACCTCCTGACAGTGAGTGAAACAGCCAATGAGCCACCACAGGAAGAGGGCAACTCTTTTAATTCTCCACGCAACCTGGCCATGGAAGCTACCTACATCAATCATAACTTCTCCCAGCAGTGTCTGAGGATGGTAAGGCGGAACTGTGTTGAGTAGTGGGTCTGCATTCCAGAGTCTCAACAAGACACTTCATTAAGTCTGCTTTAATACAGCACAGAAGCATTTTTATTGACAGTTGTGTTATACCAGTGGTCTTTCACTTTTGAAAGAGGTGGAATTATTTCTGGTGAGCAGTGTGACTTTGTTGTAGAAAGGTTTCCACCTTGATTTCACAGAGAAATCAGCCTACTCCCATTGATGATGTAGACAGGCTTCTCAGTACACTTAATGAAGCCTAAGTGCCAGTACAAGTACTGCTTATAGTGCTGTGACTAATGTGGGCATGAGGCTTTCATCAGCTGTCTTAATGTTTTGGTGTTTCTCTACAGAAGGGAAATCAGCTACTGTTGCTGTAAAAGAATATTTTTCCAATAGAGGAAAGCTGTCTCCTAACACGATCTGCTGTTTTCATCTGCAGGGAAAGGAGAAGTACAAGTTTCCCAACCCAAACCCCTTTGTGGAGGATGACATGGATAAAAATGAAGTAGCCTCTGTTGCATACAGGTAAGTTAATATTTCTGATGCCCAGGTTTTGTCAGTGTGATACGCAGGCAAAACAGGTTGCTAGTGTTATTGATAGAAGCTTTGCCTTTAGAGGGATTCATGGATGACCTCACATCCAGTGAAAAGATAGATGAGGAAAAGATTTTGCTGAATGCTTCTGTGGATCTGGAAGAGAACAAAGGTCTGAATATAAAGGTCAGAAATAACCAGCTGGATTGTTTATCGGCAGGTACCGAAGGTGGAAGCTGGGAGATGATATAGATCTCATTGTCCGCTGTGAGCATGATGGAGTGATGACAGGAGCTAATGGAGAAGTGTCATTCATCAACATCAAAACACTGAACGAGTGGGATTCGAGGGTGAGGAAGAACAGGATCCCCAAGCTAGCTCTAACTGCTTCACTGCTGCCTGACATGCCAGGTACAGCAGGGAAGATGAGACAAACATCTGGCGGTGTCCCCCGGGTGTTACATTCCACTAAGGAGTATAACTTTGGTGGACAAGCAATACTGATGAGATTCTCCCCTAAATGTGAGGTAGCTGGCTTGAGCCCTCTCGTCTCCCTGAGTGTTCAGCGCAGTAGCCAGTCTGTTCTTACGGTTCTCTTTAGAATTCTTTCCTCACTAGCTACCACTTCTAACCAGTGCCACAAATGTTGAGCAATCTCAGCTGTTTGCATTTCTCCCTTCCCGGTGCAAGAGCTTTCTCTGTAGGCTGCAGTTCACACTCCTTCCTGTGCTACCGTAGGGTAGACAGTTTTCCTATGTGATGACAAGGTGGCTGAAGAGATGCCTGCTCTTGGCTTGTCAGGCTGACCCTGGTTTTGATTCTCCTCTCAGTATTGCAATGGGGTGGACTGGCGCCAGAAGCTGGACTCTCAGAGAGGGGCTGTCATTGCCACGGAGCTGAAGAACAACAGCTACAAACTGGCCCGCTGGACATGCTGTGCACTGCTGGCTGGATCAGAGTATCTTAAACTCGGGTAAGGGGGATGGTTCACACCAAATGTCTTCCAGGTGCATTTTCCATTTTTAAATTTGGTGTATGGCTGAGTGAAGCATTTACAGAACGAGTAATCCTAAAATCACCCAGTGTTTGAGTGGTCAAGAAAGGAAAGCTTGTGGTGAGTGCACCAGCCTTGGTGTAAGCTGCTTCCCTTTAGCATCCAGCTATGACTGTCCCCACACATGAGGGACAGACAGGTGGCCTGTGTGGGCTCTCAGCCTCCTTGCTTTGGTCACCAACGAGGGAAATAAATACAGTGACTGTGTTGCCTGTCAGGAATCTGATTGAGATCTTCAGTGCCCTGTTACTGAGAAATTAGGTGGTAGGGGGAGATACAGCCACAGTGTTTTTAAACTGTCAGCTTAAAATCAGTTGAGTATTGTAGGTAATGAACAAGAGGCTTTTGCTAAATATTTAAGTTCTAGTGGTTCAGCAACCTCAGTTCCATCCACAGACACAGAATTGATTCTTTTCCATCTTTTTCATTCCAAGCTCCCAGCAAATCATGCTATTTCTTAATTTTATCTGTGAGGCTAATTCTTCTTTATCTTTTGTACCTCTCCATCCGATTTGAGGATTTCCAGGTGCATTGCAGGTTGAGAGTTTGTAGCCAAGAAATCCTCTTAGCTTTCAGTGTGTGAGTATTAGGATTTTTTAGCCCAGAAAACAAAAATAAGATGTTCATGCTGCTTTTCTTGCTGGTGTTCTGCTGTCTGGGAGCAGTCTGATACCCCTCTGGTTTCTTCTTGCCCCCCTAGGTACGTATCCCGTTACCACGTGAAGGATTCTGCCCGCCACGTGATCCTGGGCACACAGCAGTTCAAGCCAAATGAATTTGCCAGCCAGATTAATCTGAGCATAGAGAATGCCTGGGGCATCCTGCGATGCGTCATTGACATCTGCATGAAGCTGGATGAGGGGAAGTACCTCATCCTCAAGGACCCCAACAAGCAGGTGATCCGCATCTACAGTTTGCCTGATGGCACCTTCAGCTCTGATGAAGATGAGGAGGATGAGGAGGAAGAAGAGGAAGAGGAAGGTTTGTAGCATACTTGGTGCTTTATGCTTTGAAGTGGTGTTCTAGTCTGGGTGAAAAGGGGTTATGTATGATGAAGACCAGAGCTAAAGGGTTGGATCTGACCAGTGCAACAGTGGGAGAGGAGCGAGGCTGGAGAATGTGTGTTCCCAAGAATGGGACTCTGTTGAAAATGTGTGGGTGACACTGGGAGTACTCAGCTGGAAGAAAAACAGCGCAGAGTTGGAGATGCAGATGTTGTGCCTCTGTACAGATACTTGGTGAGGACTGATTTTAGCAGGGTTTGGGGCGAGGTCCCAGGTCCAGAACACTGTCTGGCAGAATGAAGCCTGCCAAGAAGCCCTTCATTCAGTGGCCCTAAGGTCTGCAGGAGAGGGTGGGTGCTAATTTCTGTTGATACTGGGATAATTTTTGACTGCAGTTTTAGAAATGGCAGTAACTATAAGGTGACACATTTAAAATGTGTGGTGACAGCGCAATTGAGGGAACGTGATGAAGCTTTTCTGAAGTGACTCTTGAAGCTGAGCAATCACTGGCTGGTCTGGATGTGAGTTTTGGAGGATCAGTGGTGCCCAGTGGACAACTGCTGCCTTCCCTTCGCTGCCTGAAACCGTGTCTGGTGTGAGATCTGTGTATGCTCCACTGACAGAGGGAAGCCATTTATCCTAGAGCTCTTGCTTCTGTGATAGGAAAGATATCTCCCAGGTTATTTTTAGGCTGTAAGCTTAGCCTGGCTGCTCTGGATTTTATTATGGAAATGTTAGTTGGGTTGCTGCGTAATTAGGAATGTAAATTGTGTATGACGAGTGTGTGGTCATGGCTGATGAGCAGGTTTGTTGGGAAGCTGGACAGAGGCAAGGAGTCACTTGGAGGTGGGACAAATCTTCCAAAGTGACAGCCTTGGTTTTTTGTGTTCCTTGTGGCATTTCCTTGACAGCAAGGGTTTAATTCTGGGGTTTTCTTCCCCCAGCTGCATTCGCTTAATTTCTGCTTCTCTTCTTTTTCAGAGGAAGAGAGCTGAACCCTGCAACCAGCACTGAGGGCCTGCAGTGCCCGGGCAGCCCTGGTCCGGGGATGAGCTGTGGCTGTACCTTTGCCCCAGCTGCGCTGCACATCGATCATAAACGGGGGGAAGGCTGAATAAAGTTGATTTGCCGACTGCCGGCGCTGTTTCTGTGTGTGTGCGTGGTTCGGGTATCCGCCGCGGTCACGGCTCCGTCCCGCGCCTGCCCCTTTAAGCGCCGCCCGCCCCCGGACACGTGGTGCGCGCGCCGCCATGGTGCCGGCGGCGGGAAGCGGCGGTGGCGGCGTCACGTGACGCGGGGAGCGCGCCGCCCCCCTCGCTCGCCCCCGCAGCGGGCGGGAGGTAGCGCCGTGCCCGCCCCGCCCTCACCGGGCGGCGCGGGAAGAAGGAGGGAGCGGAGCGGGAGGAGCGGAGCGGCGGGAGCTCCATGGTACAGGTGCGGCCCCGGGCAGGATGGGTGCGGACGGGCGGTGGCGGCCCTGCGCGTCATGTGCGCTGCGCCTCGTGCGCCGTTTGGCGGGGGCGGGGGCATCAGGGCCGGGACCGTATTGGCGGGGGAGCGAGGGCAGCTCTGGGCACCCCATCTCCCATTGGCTGGGGGGCTTGCGCTGCCCGTCCCCATTGGCTGGTGGGGCGCAGAGGCGCTCGCGACCAGCAGTCCACAGGTGCTGCCCCACCTTGCCACCTGTGTGGTGTGGCGGGGGCCACTGTGCTCCCATTGGCTGGAAGGCCAGGGACACCTGCTGCTATTGGCTGGCAGGGAGCAGCGCCCTGTTCCAACACCCCACCCTGTGTGGGGGTGTCATGGCGGCCGTGGCCGAGGACTAGTGGGGTCGGGGGTCTCTTGCGGGGAGTCTGCAGCCCCTGGGGTGACGCCTCCCGGTCCTCTTCCCTTCAGGGCCGGCTGCGCCAGCCTCGCCATGGTCCCGGCGGTCTGCGGGACGCTCCTGGGGCTGGCCCTGTACGCCAGCAGCCTATGCGCGATAAGTGGCGCCACGTTCCTCTACCACGACTACTGCGTCATCGGGGCCGGCCCCGCGGGCTTGCAGGCGGCCTATTTCCTCCAGCAAGCCGGCCGGGACTACGTCGTCTTTGAGCGGAGTCATGCTCCCGGCAGCTTCTTCGCGCTCTACCCTCGGCACCGCAAACTCATCAGCATCAACAAGCAGTACACGGGCAAGTCCAACAGCGAGTTCAACCTCCGCCACGACTGGAATTCGCTCCTCAGCCACGACCGGCGGCTGCTATTCCGACGCTACTCTCGTGACTTCTTCCCCGACGCTGACACGATGGTGCGTTACCTGGAGGACTTTGCTTCCCTGCTGAAGCTGCGGGTTCAGTACAACTCAGCCATCATCCATGTGACACTGGAGAAGAATGAGCAGGCCTGGAACGGCCATTATTTTCTCCTGACCGACCAGGACAGGAAGAACTACAAGTGCAGGTAATGGGCAAACCTGGGGCTTGACATGCAGCTCAGAGCTTTGCCCTGTTGAGGCATGAGTATCCGAGCATGGAGATTTCACAGCCTCTTAGAACCTTAATCACCATCGGGGTGGAGAACATCTTTTAGGGATTGGCAAGCGGATAGGTGGAATAACTGCTCCTGGGAAGGCATTGCCTTTCACGAGCAGTGTTTTGCTTTGGGCAGCTGAGGAGGTTGGGAGGGCAGACACAAATTGGCTGCCATGGCCATCACTGCAGCGTCTGTCCTTGATAAGTATGCTTGAAGGCACTTTTGTTTTATCACTAGATAATTGCTGTCTGTGAAAAAAGTAACTCACTTGTACTCACAGCCAACACTGCCTTTATTACAAACTGGATTGAGTCAGTGCAGTGACATCTTGCTCCCGTTTTCCCGCGTGTGCTCAGGGGTGTGTCCCAGACAAGTGAAACCCTTGGTTGGCACAGAGCTGGAAGAGGCCGGGGAGAAGCAGAGGAAAGTGAGGAATTTTTGGGGGAGGGGCAAGGAGTGTAAGAAATAACCCTCAGGGCTGCTGGTCGCTGAATTCCCCTTCCACTCGTCCTATTTACGTGTATGTATCCCGTACCACCACTTAGCTCCATTCCTAAAAACCTCAAAGTTACTCGTGTGAACATACGGAGTATATTTCTCACCTCTCCTGAGAGCCTCAGCTCTACGACAGCAGGTCGTGCTGGCTGTCACTTGCCGGTGTGCTGCTGGCAGGCTCCGAGGGGACAGAAGGCAATCCCGGACACCCACGTACCGCGAATGAGTTGCCCTCGGGACGCTGTGTAAGCAAGGCTGGGACAGCAGGCAGTGCTGCTTGCCTCAGCTGCCTGGTGCTTCCAAGTCACAAAAACTTCCTCAAGAATCAAGTAAAAGCTCTTATGGAGTGATATAAAAAGATCACTGTAGTTATTTTTGGTGTTAACAATTAGTGATGTTGCTAACGTGTTTTTATGACTGGCAGTTACATTTCAAAATATCAAAACTATTCCCTGTCTGTCTTAAGAATGACTTCTGCTCTGCCAAAAGTCAACTCAAATTTTACATTCAAGTCATTTTTATGCAACATATAATCAACCTGTGATACTGTCAGTGAGTTCATATGAGTAGAAGTTGCATTCATGAACAGGCAAGGGAGATGTATATATATACAGCACCCACACTGACTGTTGCTATATATAACAGTGTTCCTAGTTGTCCTGAGGATAGGGAAGAGAGGAGCAGGTCACTAGTTGAAGCTAGGTAGAAGTTTCTCTTGAAACCATGACCTGTGCAGCTGGTCCAGTGTCACTGTGGGGGTCACATTGCAGCCACCTTCCACAGTGAGAGGAGGGAGGCGGAAGGAATGAGGAGATGGGGCCCCTTTCCTGAAATTCCTGCATTTCCACATGCTATCCCTGTTCTTGCAGCTCTTTGTTGGTTGCTGCTGGGATGTGGGTTCCCAATGTGGTAAACTTTCCTGGCTCAGAGTATGTTGAGGGTTACGAGACTGTGTCCATCAACCCGGAGGACTTCACTGGCCAAACTGTGTTGATCTTGGGCCGAGGGAACTCGGCCTTCGAGACAGCGGAGAACATCCTGGGTGTCACGAATTTCATCCACATGGTGAGCCGGTCCCGTGTGCGCCTCTCTTGGGCCACCCACTACGTCGGGGATCTGAGGTAAGGAACTGCTCCTATTCCTGTTTCTAACACAGCTGGAATATTAACAAGGAGAATCACCTCTTTCCCCGGCGACAGGCTGGACTGGTGCTGTCATGGGGGCCATAGGGGAAATATGGGGCTTTCTATAGGTCCTTGCTTTAAAGCAATCCAGGTTGCAGTTGCTGAACACAGAGGCTTGGTGAGAGCTTTTTAGGACCTAAAATAGAAACATGTCCACTTGGAAACTATAATCTTTAAAATGTACTGGCTTTCAAGTTATTCCCTTGCTTCTAGTTACAGAGGAAAGTTAGGAGGTTGGCTACATCATGCAAGGACAGTGAGTGATGAATGATTCCATTTTCAGCAGCCAGGACTGAACCTCCCTTCTTTACATTCTTGTATTTTCCATAGAGCAGTTAACAACGGCCTGCTGGACACCTACCAGCTGAAATCTCTGGATGGGCTTCTGGAGGGTGACCTGGAAGATCTGGCTATTGTTAAGGACAAAAAGGGAAAGTTGCACATCACACTGAGGTTCTATTTGGAGAACAGGAACATTAGTGCAGGCATTGACTCCATCACCCTCCCTCAGGATGAACTGGACAATTTTGCCACCCGCGCACCTTACGACCGTGTCATCCGCTGCCTGGGCTGGAAGTTTGACTTCTCTATCTATAACAGGTGAGGGAGAACCAGGATCTCCATGAAAATAGGTATTTAGCCTGAAGTAGGGAGGAAAGGGAAGAACAGGTCTTCTTCTGGCAGCATTGTTTGGACCTCTGTGTGCTCTGAGCTTCTTGGTGCTGCACAGTCCTTTGTTTATCCTGCAGGTGAGGCTGAGTCCAGTGGGAACATGTGTCACTGCCCTCTGACCAACAGGCTTTAAGGCTGTACCGATGGGAGCAATGAGACCTGAGTGACACAGAAAAGCTTGTACCTTCAGAACTTAACATCCTGACCTGCCAGATCACAAGAACGAGGCTAGCAATAATTGGGGTTTTTTTCTGAAATGAGGATGATAAAGGTGCAGATCACTACAAAAAGGTTTTGTTGGGGAAAAAAAATTCCCTGAGGATGCAACCTTCATTCCACCTTGGTATGGAATGATACTGCTAACTTCACTGTATCTTCCAAAATTCATTGTAGTGGCTCCACTGACAATTAGACCTTGTCCAGGGCTATCTTGAGATGGGCACCCTTATCCTCCAAATATCCTCATTTTAGTAGTAAATGTCACTGAAGGCAGCAGGGGTATGAATCGGCAGAATCTTGCCGTGGCTGCAAAATAATGTGTATCAGAAACCCTTTTTATTTTTCTACTCCTGTCCTTCCTGATAGCCTGCTCTTCTCCTTTGCATATCAGATCCCTGAGAATGATGCCAGGAAAAGGGAATATTAAGAAGTATCCTCAAATCAAACCAAACTACGAATCTAGAGGCACTCGAGGGCTCTTTGTTCTTGGTACTGCTAGCCATTCAGTTGACTTCAGGAAATCTGCTGGGGGCTTCATCCATGGATTCCGGTATACAAGTGAGTACTGGGGTGTACAGAAAGGGCAGAGGTGGAAATCGTTCCTCCCTTCAAAAGAACAATCCATAGCTTACTGCTGGAAAGAGATTACCCTTAGTCTTGTTCTGGCAATAAAAAGGACAAAACACAGTTAAGCTGCAGCTGCATAATATGAAGCGGAGGAGAAGTGACTTGGGGTCATATATGAAGTTTTTGGTTGTCTGTCTTTGTTTTGGCTTGTATCTCCTTTGCTCACTGTCTGTTATTTATGTAACACAATAGATTTCTTCCTGACAGATGCTCTGCCTTGTGACAGGCTGTGGGTGAGAGGTCTGTGCTGTGGAGTTAAAACCCAGCAGCTGTGGGCAGTAGAGAGAATTTCCTTCTTTATGTGTGTGTGCCCATCCTTATCATTAAAGGACCGCTGAGAAGTAATGAAATATCCCCAAGGACCCCCCGCCTCCTCCCCCATCACTTAGCATCACATCAGCTTTCCGAGGGCATCTCCACTGCAGTTACCAGCGATTGGGGTGGGAGATCCTGAGCACGGAGGAGCTGTAAAGGTTGTTTATTACATCCTCCTGCAGCACAGAGATTGGATTTCTTAAAACATTAGCTTGTGTTGTTAAATAAGCTGTCTTTGTTTCTCTCCATGTCTTAGCTCGGGCAGTCCATCGCCTATTGGAAAACCGTCACCATGGTGTCCCCTGGCCATCCACAGTCTACCCTATTACACAACTGACCAATTCCATCATCAAGAGGGTGAATGAGGCCTCAGGGCTCTACCAGATGTTCAGTGTCCTGGCTGACATCATACTGCTGAGAGAGTGAGTGAGTGAGTAATTATTCCCAGCACCGCCCTCCATAATTTCATTTCTGTTTCTTTACCATTGCCTCCCATGTTGACACCACACCAACTGTGCTGTTCCTGCCTAAGGATGTTACCATCGCATAGGCAGCCACTCCAAACCTGTACTACTGCTGCAACTGGTGCCCAATTGTGCAGACTGTTTCTCCCTCTTAAAGGGCTGAAATAGTCCAGACCTTCCCTTTAGGCTTAGAGGTGTAGTACTCTTTTACTGACCCCAGGAAAAAACTTTGTTGAGCCATGCTGCTGTAGAGGGACTCCCATAATCTAGGAAAACAATGGTGTCTTGTAACAGTATCTGCAGCCTTTTTAAGCTCTGCATCAAGTCCAGCTCAGATTTGTAATGACCAAAGAAAATTACTATCTGATGACTTTTTGGCTTTAGCCTTGACCAGCTGAGGGTGGGTTGGATCCCAGCTGGCTTTCTCTGATGGAAAATTCCGATGGTGTGTTTTCAATTCACAGGAATGCCACAGCATTTGAATACCTGGAAGAGTACCCTATTGGAGTCCTGGCCGAGCTCGAAATGCAGACAGGAAGAAAGGCTCGCAATGGGCTCTTTGTCATCATCATGGAGTACGGGAGGAATTTCTCTGGGGCTGACAAGGATGTCTTCTACTACAACCGTGCTGTGGGAGAGGCGCAGCATGCCTGGCAGTCCAACTTTTTACACCCTGTTGTTTACTATTACAAACACCTCCCAACAGGTAAGCTTTCCTGCTAATTGTGTGACACAAGCAAAACAAGGAGGGAGAGAGCCAGAGTGGGGATGGTACCTGAAAGCACTATTCCCCCTTCCTGTGAGACACTTCCCACCACTGTGTGAGCTGAAAAGGAAGCTGAGAGTTGGCAAGAAAGTTCCATCTGTAAGACCGCTATGGGGGGTGGGGGGTTGTACCAGAGACCTCACGTTTGAAAATAGGAACAAACAGGCATGCTGGAAATTTCCCCATGCCCAAAAAGAGGAACAGTTCTTCTCTTTGGCTGGCACCCTATGTGAATTTTGCAGAACCTGACAGATGAGGGTGTTGTTGTTTGGCCATCTTGCTGCAAAGAAAAAGCTGCTCTCTGGCAGGCCCAGGTCTCAGAGGTCACACAGACATAGAGGCAGCCAAAGGCAAGGATTTGAAGAGGAGTGTTCTGTCTAGCAGCAGGGTAGACTTCCTTGGGAAATGAGTGTGTTGAAATCTTCATCTCCAGAAACCGAGGGTTAGGGTCCCGCTTGCCTTCTCATAAATAAGCATGATGGGTAGCAGCATTAAAAACAATGTTGCCCATCTGGCAGTCCCTGCCCAGGGGGAACTGGAGTGAGATGACAGGAATGCTTCAGGCAGGAACAGAGGGCAGCTGTGCAGTGGCAGGGCTGTTGAGGACAGAGCTAGCAGAGGGGATTGCAAATGAAAGTAACAGATTAAAAGGTCAGGACAAAGGCGGAAACAGCTGTCACAGCTGCTTTCCACTCCCCAAGCTCTTTTTAATGCCATTTTACTTCTAAGAGACTCCCTTAATGTTCTCTTGGCAGAGCGTGAGATGAGACTCTGTCCCCCAGACTGGCCTCTGCCCCGGCCAAATGCCATCCATCATATTGTGGAGGACTTTCTGACAGACTGGACAGCCCCGAATGCTCACATCCTGCCGCTGAGGCGATTTTTGGAGAACTGCCTCAGCACCGACCTGCGCAATTTCTTTGCAGGTAATTTGTGCACAGGGTCAAAGTGACAGGAAGAGGAGGAGCAATGTGAGGAACAAGTGACTGGAGTGATCTTTTCTGCAAATAGCTGAGATCTCTCTGTGGTGAGCTGCTTGTGTCTCACCATCAGTCACACCTCCTCAATGCACTCACCAGATGGTACAAAGTGTTGTTCCGTGTGTATATTCCCAAAGAGTCCTTGCTCTTGTCACCATTAGAAGAAGACTGGCCCAGGCATGCCAGGATTTAGAGAAAGGCATATAAGGTTGGGTTCAATCCTTTTTCTAGCTGCAGCTTTCCTTTCTTCTTCATTATCTGAACATATCTTTGTGTCATTGTGTATTAGATCTCATGTACCACTGATTGGATTGGTTTCCCATGGGAAATGGGAGTGCTGTGATGTGAGAGGTAAAGAGCCTCTGCTGCCTCCCTTCCTGGTCTTAACACTGGTGTGGGACCCTCCTGCAGGAAGCCCATGTGTCACACAGAGGGAAGCTGTCTTGTAACAGAAAGAATATGCCAGATGGATGCAAGCTCAAATCCAGCTCCTTTTTCTCTCAGTGTGCAGACTGGGGATCCCTCTCTACGTCTCCTGAGCTCTGCAGAATTAGATCAATTACTGTGCTGCTACCCAGGGAAGGGTAGTGGGTGGGAAAGTCCAGCCATCTTCCCTCATCCTTTTTGCTTTTTGTTTTGAACAAGTCCTTGATAGTTTATGGGAGTATTTCCCTGCGGGGTATCTCTGCTGACTCTAATTTTTGATCCTTTCCCCTGCAGAGTCCTGTTTCCTGTTTGCCTTCACCCATCAGAAGCTGCCTCCCTCCTGCCAGCAGGGGTACGTTCGAATGCAGGGACTGCTGGGGAGCCAGGAGCTCCGGCAGCACGCAGTACAGGCTGGGCTGCTCCAGGATTACACTCACACAGACTTCTTGGGTGACAGACCCCCTGACAGCCACCATGGGTCACAGGAGCACTTGATGAGAGATCATGGGATACCAGTTCGTCCTCTTCAGCATCTTGTTAATGCCAAGGATGAGCTTTAACCTTTCTTGCACTGAAATCCATAGGTGCTCTTGTGACAGTACTGTAACAGAGATCCACAGCAGGATTCTGCCCTTTTCTGTCCCCATGCCTCCCACTGATCGTGAATTGCCAAAGACCTGCTCAGATCTTGCTGTTACAAAGAGGACCAACATACTCTGAAGGACTGAGGGAACAAAACCCAGTAATGCTGAGGTTCCCATGCTGTCCTTGCAGAGTTCAGAGTTGCCTGAAGATGGTGTTGGTGTTTTTCTCACTGACCAGTATCTGCAGTGACGTACAGAAGCCACAGAAGTGAGCGCAGGAAACTGCCTGGGAAACTTCAGATGTCACGTCCCCTTCAGAGGTGACCTGCTCACAGCCTATGGCTCTCTGGTGCCTGGATGCCGTACGCTGTGTATACTCGAAGATTTGTTTCTGCATTGAATCTTGAAGTGGTACTCCACTTCAAAATACCAGGCAAACTTCCTGGTATTTTTCCTGCATTTGAGTTAGGGCACTTGTGTAGCTTAAGTGGGGAATTTTTTTTTTTTTTTTTTAGTTACTGTATAGGTCAGATAATTTATAATTTCCTAGAGAACACTACAAGGGACTCTTTCCTCCATGACAGATGAGTAGCTTGCTTGGAATGCCTGGGACACAGAGACTTAAAGAGTTTGGGTCTGCTGTCCTCATGGTTTTTTTCTCCCACACCAAGCAGCCTAGAAGGTTAGCCTGTCTTTTATAAAGCATGACCAATATTTCTCCTATTTGCACTATGTCCCATGAAGAAAGTTTGATGTTGTTAAAATGCTCTTTCTGTTTTACTCCCCTCCAATCACCTTGAGATTTTAGAGAGACTGACAGGGATGTTGTCTGCACTTCACTGCTCCCCTTGTCAGCCATGTATGCTTGCCTATCATCTCCCTGTGAACTCCTTCCATGGGCCTGGATTTGCAAAGCAAGAGAAGTTTTGAGCTTGACCTCATGATGTCCCTGTGATTTCTAGGAAATAGAGGAGGGATGACAGGGAATGATGTTTTCCAACTCTCTAGCTTCTTGAAAAATGCACACTATTGCTTCCAAACTGAGGGGGGCTGTACCTTACATGTACCTAAAGCTCTCCCAGTCCTTTGAATTCAGCTGCTCTTTTCCCTAAAACCTCAGTTCCTTGGAGAGGCAGGGAAGCAGAAGAGGTCAAGAGAGTGACAGAGGAGTTGTTGCTCTCTTTGAGATTGCTGGGCTCTCCAAGCAATGCTGCTGCTGGAAGATAGTGCCTGTTCACATGCAGCTGGCCAGGGTGGCATGAGCCACGCTGGTCTGTGGTCACCCCTGAGAGTAGAGGTGCAGGTTCGTCCCGGTGCCCTTCCTGTGCAGGTGCGTTGTGGAACTGCGTTAATTGCTGTCTGGGGCACTGGAGAGCTGTGCACTTCCAGGAAAACTTAAAGTAGGTGAAGCTCGCAGCCCCTTGCCCAGCCTCAAGCAGAAGAGAGCCGCCAGCCGGAGAGACCAGGAGTGGCACTGAGACCGGGAGTGGTCCCGGCTTGTGCTGCGCCCATTGGAGGACTCCCCCGCCAATCAGCAGCCAGGGTTCTCCCCATGTGACATCCCACCATCCCCTCCAGGGGCGGGGCGAAGCGGCCTAAAGGACAGGCACGGCAGCCAATCAGAGGTGCACGGCTCTTCGGGCGACTGCCAATCGGCTGGGAGGGCGGTGGGCCCCTCCGTAGCAGCTTTCCGGCGGCAGCGGCCAATCGGCGCAGGCGGGCGGGAGCTCGGTGTGTGCGGGTCACCTCCGCGCCGGGAAGGTGCGAGCGGGCCGTGGGCCCGGCGGGTGGACTGGGGCTCTCCCGGCCGTGCCCTTCTGCCCTGGGGCTCAGGGAGCAACGGGGCGCTGTCTGGGGCTGTTCTCCCCTGTGGGTTGGGGACCGGGGGCGCTGTGCCACCCTTTGGGACACATCAGCTGAAGGAGCCCCGCGGTGTCGGAGCAGGCCTGGCTCTGCCCTGTGGGTGGCGAGGAACGGGCCGTGGGGGCAGCTCTGCTCCGCAGGGCTTAGCGAAACGGGGAGCCTGGGCCTGGAGCTGTCTCCCTGTAAACGGGGAGGAGGCGGGGTCCAGCTGGGCGCTCCGTGCCCGTTGGGCTGGAGCTGCAGAGCGGGGCAGGGGCTGGGCACGGGGCAGGAAGCAATCCCACGTCATACCCCATAAGCTTTTCTCCTGGACACCTCCTGGCTTGGGGGCTGTCTTGTCGCGGGGACTCGGATCGGGTCGCTGCTGCAGTGGGACCAGCCGTGGGGTGTACCCGCCCCACCAACCACTCTCCCCACAGATGGCCCAGAGGCTGGCGCTCCAGCGGCTGCTGGCGCTCCCCACGCGGGGGCCCCTGGCATCCCACGGCAGGGCCTTTGGCACCTCAGCCGGCCGCAGGAGCACTTTCAACGTGCAGGATGGCAGCGACTTCCAGAACCGGGTGGTGAACAGCCCCAAGCCCGTAGTGGTGGACTTCCACGCACAGTAAGTTCCACTTGTGGCTCTTGCGCCTCTCTCCACCACCACCCGTACAGGTGTGTCCCTGTGACTTTCCTGATGCGGTGGCACTCCAGGCTCACCACGGAGGGGCATGCCTGAAGGCTTCTCAAGCTGTGGAGTCCGGTGTTGAAAGATGCTTCTGCCTGTCAAGCTCAGTCCATGAAGATTCCCCTCACAGCTACACCTTGCTGCAGTGTCAAACAGGAGTCCCAGGAAAGCATTCCCCAGGGTGGCATAGCTGCACCTTCCAAGTGCTCAGGTGTCACCCCAGGCCCAGTGTTGCATCATCCTACAAAAGATGCCTCAGGAAAAAGCTCTAGTATCTGCCCTATTTGGCTTCATGGATGCAATGTCCTCGGAGAGCTCTGCCCTTGCTATGCCTCACCATTGTTATGATGTATTGTTCCATATTTCTTAAAGCTGCATGGTTTTTGAGGCTCTTTATAGCAAATGTCTTTATGTGTTGATAACAGCCTTGTGGCACCAATGACAGCAGTTGTCATCACTAAAAATGCTGCCATCCACCAGCCAGGAAAAATATTCCTAGGTGCTATCTGCTCTATTAACAATACTGATTATCTTTGGGTTTTTCATGTATTTTCATAGTCCTCCAGTACTGTTATGTGAGCCTGTTACAGATGATATTGGGCAAAGAGAACACAAAATAGCCAAAAAAACTTCTGCTCTAAGTAAACCAACTGACAAACCAAAGTGAGCATTAGCTGGGATCACCCAGGGAGGAGAGGACAATTAATTGAAGCCTGAAACTGGATGCAGAGCTTCGTTAACCTTTGACAGCTCCTTTGTGAGAGAAGTGTTTTTCTAACCTGTGGTTCAGGAATTGTATTTCCAGGCTGGCTCTTGAGTGGAACAGCAGGGGTGGTAAAGGCACTGGTGTACCAGCATGCCTTCCATGGCTGCAACTGCCTCTCCTAATGTGCCCTCTCTTTTCCTGCTCCATCAGGTGGTGTGGTCCCTGCAAGATCCTAGGCCCCAGGTTGGAGAAGCTGGTGGCCAAGCAGGAGGGGAAGGTGCTGATGGCCAAGGTGGACATTGACGATCACACAGATCTTGCTATCGAGTACGAGGTAGGAAGTAGAAGAGCACAGGCTTTCTTTGGCTGGCAGTGCAAAGGCGCTCCCTAAGGAGAACTGGGCCTGCACAGCAGCAGCATTGGAGGGGAGGGGAAGCCCAGAGCCTATAGGTTCCTCATCCATTGGGTCACTTGTCAGTAGGTGGATTTTGCTGCTTGGCTCTGCTCCAGCTCTGCTGGTCATGCCCAACATCCCAACCTCTGATTCTGCAGGGAGGGGCTCTAGGCCTTGCGGGTGTCTGTGCATGTAAACGCTTCCCTGGCCTCGAGGAGCCTGGAGTACACATGGCATTTTGCTGCCATCTGGGGCTGCTCAGGTGCAGCAACAGGGCAACATCATGAAGATAAAAGCCCCAGTCTGCCGTGCTACTGAACGTGTTGCTCCTCAGGGCAACATCATGAAGATAAAAGCCCCAGTCTGCCGTGCTACTGAACGTGTTGCTGCTCAGGGCAACATCATGAAGATACAAGCCCCAGTCTGCCGTGCTACTGAACGTGTTTCTTGTGCAACCAGCCTGTCCTCTCTTTCCCTTCCTTGCTCAGGATCTCAAGCTGGGTCATAATGTCCCCATCCTTAAGCTGTGGCACAAGGAGACACAGTGAGTTTTGTTTGGACAGGTAGAAGCCAGGCCAGAAAAAAAAACAGGAGCACGTCTTGCTCTTGAAAGGGGAGGACCTTGTTGCTTACATTAGCGTGTGACATTACTGCTGGGTGTGTTCCCTGTGCTGCCCTTCTCCCAGGAAGGAGCAGAATGACTGGAGAAGGACATGGCTTTAGTTTACATGATTCATTTATTTGTCCCCTCTGTCAGTGGTTAGGTAGTTTAAGAAACACAAAAGCCTTTCTGAGGGCCGTGCTTGCCTCTGTTGTCTGTCCTCGCAAACAACCACTCTGCCCATGGAGTTGGGGCATCCTGCTGTTATATTTTACAGGGGGAAAATGTGCTTCATTTTCACTTGGGTATCATGCAGATGGATCTTCTCCCCCTCTGCAGATGAAGTCCTGCTTCCAACTAGCATAGCAAGCTCCTCAAGCTGTCCTGAAAAGTGTGAACCATCTCCCGAGCAAGCTGTCATTTTGTTGAGCCTGGAGAAGATGCCATTCCTGCACCCTGCTGAGCCAGAAGGAGATGGAAGTGGGAACAGCTTGTTCCCTCCCACTCTTTCCCCAGGGAGACCTTTCTGCCTTGCTGTGGTGGAGTGCCCACACAGCTGGTGGCCACAGTCATGACTTGCAGTTCCCACAAGCTCAGCACGAGAGCCTCCGGTGCTCTCCAGGGTGGAGGCGTGCTGGCAGATACATCCCAGGCCAAGGAAGATGGCTGCTGGCTCCTGAAAAGGACTGGCTGCTGCAAGCCCAGAAGGCTGCATAGCTCAGGGGGTGCTGGTGAGAAGTTGAAGAGGATGAGGTGGTTTTAGCGATCATCTAAAAGTGTGTAAATCCTAATAGATACATGGAAAGCTCTGGTAGCAACCACGCTAAGGAGAAGAGAATAGAGATTATTAGCTCAACTCATGTATTGTTCGAAGCCTTCCAGTAGATAGAATGAGCTGAGATTACAAGAGGATAATCTCAGATGAGTGGAAAACAACAAGCAGGGTGTTTGCATGCAGAGAAAGGTCTGTGAAAAGAAGCTGAAAGTCCCAAGTTGTGCAGGTTTGATGATGTTTGATGATGTGCTGTGTGTCCTCTCCCCACGGGTGCTGAGGGAGCACTGCCTGCTGTGTGTGTTTGTGTGCAGCTAGGACTGAGGCTGCAGGGAAGGGTCAGCTTCTAGCAGTTCATTCAGGAACCTTACATACAAACATGGTGAAGTTTCTGTTTTGCAAGAGGCCCTTCTCCACTTTTGGAGTGATGCATGTGTGTCTTGTCTCGGCCATTATCCCCATGGCTGAAACGCTTTCCTTAGACTGTCTGCAAGTACCGTATCTGCAAACAGGTAGGGGGATGGGAGAATTTTCTGCTCAGATCTTCGAAGTTTGGAGCATCCTTTCTGAGGCAGAATTTTTGTTCATGTGCTGAGCATGTGTTTGGTTTTGCTTCATCTTCTGGGAAGTTGCTGTGTAAGGAGAAATGTAAGGGCTGATGGGAAGGCACCAAGTTGAGATCAAAGAAGGACCAAACAGAGTGTTTGTGAGAGATCAGGAAAACCACAGGTGGTGCTTAGAGGGGATCAGAAAACATTTGTTTTAAAGCCATTCTTTAGGGGATCAGATGTCTGCATGCTGAGGAAGTCTTTGGGGGTTTTCAGTGTCCATGCCACCCCCACAACTCCTTCACTAGCTGCCAGGAAGTCTCACTCCATCCATGTTTATTCCCCTGCCCACGCACACACGCACCGCCAGCTTGCTGCCTGCTTGCACAATGTCCTCTTCAGCAGCCTCCTTGGTGCAGGGGGAGGCTCCCTGGAAGAGCTGAGGAATGCTGGCACATTCCTTTATACAAGCCCTTGGCTCTTAGCCATCCCAGCTTAGCACAAAGCACGGATGCATTTCCTGCAAATAGGAATGTCCCCCATGCCCTTCCCTGTCCTGTTGTGCCTAGCACAAAAGTGTTTTCTCTGGGGACTCCCCATAATACTGAATACCTTTCATCTCTGGTTGTGGCCTTTCTCTACTGCTCCAGCCAGCTCCTGACCTCTCACCTCAAGAGCAGAAAGGAAGAAGAAATACTTTTGTTTATCTGCAATCTCTTAAAATTCTTTAGATTCATCTCTTGCCTTAGCCAGTTGCCTCTGTGTGTGGTGACCAGGAAAGGGCAGCCCCTTCTCTGGCCACTGTGGGTGGGCAGCTCAGGAGCGCTGCTGGGTACAGAGGTAGTCATTCATCAGTGCAGCTCCATCCTGTTACCTCCTCACTCGGAGGCCTGGGTGAAATCCTTTCCCCACTCTGTTGTGTGGCATCTGAGCTTGTATAAAAGTTTTAGATGGGGGAGAATTCCCTTGGTATGGGTGTTGCCAGGAATAACCTGGATGGCCATGTCTGTTTATTTATCCGTATGGTCAACACTAATGAAAAGCAGACTGATTTTTTCTGTAGAAATGCTCTTCAGGGAGGAATAAAGTTTGTTTAGGTTCAGTGCAGATGGGACCCAAAAAAAGAAAAAGTGCCCTCAACTTTGCATTCTAGAAATTCCCATGATATTTTCTTCTTAACCAGCAAAACAAAGTACATGCTCCATTAACAGCCTGCCCTTGCTGCAGCTGGCAGGAAGGAAGCTGACAAAAACATCGTGTTTTCTGAGCAGAGGAAAGTTGCTTTGTGCCCCCAGTTCTCATCTGGCTTTGCAGCACGAGCCCCAGACCTTCCACTCTTTCTTTGGGTTTGCTCACCTGCACAAAGAGGGAAAGAGACAGAGGAATCAAGGCCATGTGAAACTCGTGGGTGCGCTGGTCAGCCTGCAGGGCCTGGCAACATGGTGTTGGCTGCTTCTCCGTAGAGCTTCCAAGAGTTGCCTGTTCCTCACCCCAGCCCTAATAGGGGCCAGTTTTTGTTCTTTTGGATAGGACTGGAGCAACTCTGCTCGATATTAACCCACTGTGCAGACCAGAGGGAGGCTTCGTGGAGGTTTGCCTTCTCAGGGACAGAGCAGCTGAGGCAGTGCATCTTTTCTCTCTCCCAAAATCGCAACGGAATGTATTGGCACCATCGCCGGTGCTGGGGCCCAAGCCCTCTGGATCTACTCCCTGCAGTCACTAGGAGGAGCTGAAGATTGTGCATTGAGCAGCCCTGACGCTCCCATCCCTTCAGATGAGACTGCACAAGCCCTGAAGGACACCGTGGAGAGCCACACTGGACTGCCTGACTGGGACTGGGTGGGAAGGGAAGACAAAATGTCCCTTTCATCTCAGGCTCCCACTGGGAGAAAAGCCAGCCCTCTGATGGGTTTGCAGAGGGATTTACAGATCTCTGTTGGCAGCAGGGCTGGCAGTGCACTCGGGAAGGCCCTGCAGGCTGGAGGAGAGTCAGCAGGCAAGATAAGGACAGGATGTGTTTTTGGGGGAAGACTTTGCAGAGATAAGCTGTGGGGTCAGAAATGTGATCGGATCTTCCATTGCTGCAGCTCTCCAAGCTCTGGTTGTTTCTTCTTTCAGTCATGTCCCTGGGGTTTCTGCTGTCACCAGTCAACCAGCAAGTCCCTGGGGAGTGTTGTCATTTCCAACACTGTTCTCTTGGATAATTCCCAGCAAACTTTGTTCTGAGCTAAAAAAGCAGTGCCCAGAGCAGCATAGCTGCCTGCTAGCTCTGGTCAGAGGGACTTTTTCACTTCTTGCCTAATTATGAGGGATCTGCACTGAATGACCACTGGTTTGTGACCAGATAAATAACTGAAAACAGAAGTGGGGAAAGAAAGAAGGCTTGGAGGGGATTGTCATTGCCATAATATGAGCAGGAAATCTGCCTGTGCAATGGCGGGGCAGGTTGGGATTAGAGCTCCAGTCCTGCCTGGAGAAGAACACAGGTCCAGTGTGATGTTACCCTGGCCATAAAATGTCCAAAGGTCATTATGTCTGAGATGTGTCCTAGGTGTGTTTATGAGAGGACAAAAAGGGAAGGAGGAGAAGAAGCTTTTGTACTGGAGATGGTTTTCGTATTAGTTGTGGTTTTGTCTTTAAACATTTGCGTCTTATTTAAACTCAAAAAGCATCTCAGCCTTATCTCAAGTAGAGTGGTGTAAGACAGTGCAGAGAGGGGGAACGTGCAGCTCAGCTGGCCTGTTTTGCAAGTGGACATCTTACCCTAGAGCAGTGCATGCTCAGCTCCCTTGTAGCTGCTTCCTTAGACTTCCATTGGGAGACCAGGTGTAGGTGGCTTCCTGCTGGCTTTGCTCAAATGTCTCCCTGTTTCTCTTACCCCAGGTATCAGCAGTGCCAACTGTGCTGGCTATGAAGAACGGAGACGTTGTGGATAAATTTGTGGGCATAAAGGACGAGGATCAGCTGGAGGCATTCCTCAAGAAACTCATTGGAGCCTGAAGTAAAAGGGTGGCTGTACCTCTGCCTCTGGACATGTCCATGTTGTGCATTCCTTGCCTGGGAGAGCTGAGGGCAGGTCAATTGCCTGACCTGTACAACCCGGGGGTTTCTTCTGTTTTGGTGTTTTTAGGAGATGGAAAATATTGTAACCCTTCCCTCCTTCTCCCCCTTCTCATGAGCAGCAGTAGTTGCAAAGGGTGCTGAGGAGCAGGGCTGCTTATTCTCAAAACAGGGAATGTGGCTGGAATTAGGAGCCTGTGTTAATCAGCCAAGAGCTGACATGCAGAGTTGCTGCTGCTGAGTTAAGAGGAGGAATGTTTTTGTCTTTGGCTCACATCTGATAGCCCAGAGCAGAGAGCAGCTGCTCCCTGCAAGATGATGGTACATACCTGCCCTGGGTGGGTTTGTTTAAAGCTGAGAATGCCTCTGCCTTGTCTGTGAAACCTGTCTCTTTCTTCCTCTGTCCTTGTGTTGATGGGACAGGTACAACTCCTCCACAAATCCATGGGCTCCCATCATAATTTAGTAAGAGAAAATAGGGAGAAGTATTTTATAGATCTCCTTTTGTATGTTTGCAGCAGTAGAGAACTTTTTATCAGTCACTGCTGTCTAGACGGGAGAATAAAACTTGATTCTCACAAATCTGTCTGTCCAGAGAGGTGAGTTGGGAGTATCAGCAGCACAGTTTCTAATGATGGGTTGGGAAAGTGCAGGTTATGACTTGATCCCTACTAAAAGGTAATGTGCTGAAAACAAAATAGGAGATTCCTTCCATGGGGCTTTCAGTGCTGCCTGTAGGACCCCATTTGTGTGCTGCTGGATCCAGGGGGCCAGAGGGAGGACTCACCTGTCACTCACAGATGAACAGCTGCTCATTGCACACAAGGAACCTGAGCTGTGCTCCCTCCCCCTGTGCTTTTCTCACCCCTCCCCTGTCTGTAGAGCCTGAGAGCCTCCCTCTCCCTGTTGTGAATAATTAAATGAGGTCACATGGGTGAGCCCTGCCAGAAGGCAGCCTTTTGACTTCAATTGCCCTGACCTTTGGATTTAGGGTACTGATTGTGGGCTTCTATCTGAGCAGCCTTCAGCCCTTGTAACCTCTTCCTCCTCCTTCTCACATTCACCTGTTTCTTGTCAACCTGGCTTCTGAGTGCTCCCAGCCTCCTCCTGAGCTTGCAGGCAGAGTACAGAACCAGCACTGATGACTACTGTACTGTTTAATTCCAGATTGCTTATCTAAGCTGCATGAGAACGTTGTAAATGCTTAATAACTATGTACAAGCAGCCTTTTTTTTTCCCTTTCTTTTTTTTTTTTCCACAGCTTCTGTTTCCTTCAGTCAATCTTAAATCTGCTTTGGCATTACTCCATTTTACCTCCCTGGTATATGAGCAGACAGGTAATTTTTTTTTCTGCACTTCTGCAGTAACAATTTATGACCTTTGAAGGAACCAGGGGAGTGGTGATCCAAGTCCTGCTGCAACTACAGCACTGCTGGCTGCCATCACTGCTCCCACCTGCTTCTGTCCCCCCGGAGCCAGGGCCACAGCACAAGGTGGTACTGGTCTCTTGAGGTGGCTGCCTCCCATTGGGGCTGGGCTGATCTCACCGCTGGCATGCTGCTAGAGGTGATGTCACTTGAATGTAATCTGGTAAAGGAGTGTTGGTCAGTTACAATCAATAAAAACTGGCATTTCATTTTATTCCAGAGATCACAAAGACTGTGCTGCTCCTGAACTCCTCAGTTTCAGGCTGGGCAATTTCCCCTGCAGTTTCAGTGTTCCTGCTCAGTAAACACTTCTAGTAAAGACTCCATTTTCCTGCACAAGCAGGAAAAGTAGGGGAACAGCGTCAACATACCCAACAATAATCAGTCTTCTTACCTTACCATCCTACAGAACAGGAAAAAACACAGTGACTTTGCATTGTGTAATTAAGGGGCAGTATAAAATAGTTATTTTATTGCTTCCTTCTAAGGAAAAGCAGAGCTAAAGTGTCACTCAGCTGTTAAAGTGCCAGCCCACTTTAGGGTGCATTATGTGAAAGCCACAACTGTTTCTTTGAGATAAATGCTGAAGACCCATGTACTTGGTGCCTTGTGGGAATCCTTCAGAACAATGTAAAAGGTGGACAGTAGGAAGAAGGGTTTGGGGACAGCTCGAGATTCCTCAAGCAGCCTGCAAGGTTTCCACCACAGGACAGGACTCAGAGCAGAAGGATATTTTCTTTGCCAGGTTTTTAATTCAGCTCCCTCTTTGCCAACTGGTGGGGAAGGCTTCAGGGATTCCCACAGCGGTGTTAGTAACAGGAGGTGCAAACAGGAAGCAGTGCCAGCAGTGTATTTATGTAGTGGTTAAAGAGGGGCTGCACAGCAATTTTCATGCCACCTGAATGTAATGTTAGTCTTTCCCGATTGAAGGGAGCTGAAGCAAAGGATAATTCCTCAGCAGTAGTTGTTTTTTCCATGCCAGCTGGGAGAATGTTTCTCCAGTGAGGATGAAGTTTGTTTTCCCTTTTGGAGTTAAGTACATTGAATCCTCCTCTGATCTGTCAAGCATTTGCTCTCTCCTACCCAAGCCTGTCTATTTAACAGTAGCTTTCTCAGCTCTTAATGTTCCTTGTTTCTATTTTAAGAGGACATGGCAGTCAGTGCCTTCCCAAGGGAAGCAACACTCAGCTAAGCCCACATCTCTTCCCCATGCGTGTTTTGAACCCAACGCCAAGGGTCAGGCACAGCGCCTCTCTCCTCAGAGTCTTGTCCAAGGCACCTGATTCCAGGCAAGCAGAGGTTTTCCATTAATTTCTGTTGGCTTTACACTTGTATCAAGCCCTCGCACAGCTGCTCCTTTCCCCAAGATGTTTGTGCCTGCCTGCTGAACTCCGAGTTAATCTCCAGCTGCTCCGGCTCATAGTGAATATCTGCAAGGAGGAAGGGAGAGCTTTGCTGTCTTCTTTGCTAGAGATGATATGCCAAGACCAGCTCCAAAGGCTGGTAGAGGATGTGTGCTTGCAGCACACAGTGGGCTGTGTATATGTGGTCCTCTGAAGGGGGATAGTTTGGGCCAGTTTGTTTCTAGTGAGGTCTGACCTTGGCGTCGTGGCCAGTAAATCCTTTGCTTTATCAACAAATAAGATTCCTCCTGTGCAAAGAAGAAAACAAAGACCAGCTCTGTGTGGAAGTGGCCCCCACTGATGCTGCCTTAGGCAGGGCCTTTCAGCAGCCCAGCCAGGCTGATGGCCTGACAGTTAATCACACTGAGCTTCCCCTCACACACCTCATTTTTCTCATTCAGGTAATTATAGGATTCAGACAGAATCAGCACTTAGTTAAATTCTCTAGCCCTGCAAGTCTGTTAGCAGCAATGTTAAGCTCAGTGTTGTTCAAAACTACTGCTTAAATGGTGGCAAGTGTTTCCTGTTAGTTTCCTGCAAGTTAAAGAATAACAGCAGCTGCAATAATCTAGTCAATAAAAAGATAAGATAAAGCTACCATAGGCTTGATTTCCAAACCAAAACCAGACTAGATCATCTGTTACATAGTCTCTTGTCCTCCTTACCTGCCCCTGCAACACACCCAGGCTCAAGCTGTGGTTTAACCCCAGCTGACAACTAAGTACCAGGCAGCTGGTTATTCACACCTGTCTTGGTGGGATGGGGAGGAGAATCAGGGGGGGAAAAGGCAAAACCAAAGGTTGAGACAGGAACAGTTTAATAATTTGAATAAAGTAAAATATAAGAATAACATAAAAATACTCATAATGAAAAGGGAAATTACAAAAAGAAAACACAAGATGATGCACAATATAATTTCTCACCGTGATTGATGCCCAGCCTGTCCCTGAGCAGTGATTGGCTCCTTCTAGGTAACTCCACCAGTTTATACAGTAGGGATGATGTCCTATGACATGGAATATCCCTTTGGCCTGTTCGGATCAGCTCTACTTCCCAGCTTCTTGTGTAGCTCTTTAGTGGCAGAACATAGGGAACTGAAAAGTCCTTGATTTAAAGTAATCACTGCTTAGAAAGAAGTGGAGCATTGGTATGTTATCAGCATTATTCTCATACTAAATCCAACACACAGCACTGCACTGGCTGCTAGGAAGAATATTCACTGTGTCCCAGTCTCAGGACGCTGTCCATCACCACATACGGGTGGTGTTCTGCCATATCCTTCTCATCTTTTTAAGGATGTGGGGCACCTTTGTGAGCTTTGTGGTTTCTCTGCCTCAGCAGCTCTGTAACTTCAGCAACACTTTTCCTCTTAAAAACTTTTGCAGGCAAAAACCAAAGACTGCAACTCTCAGGAAGGTGGTAGCCACAGGCTAGATGCAGCTTGGAGGTGGCTGCTGTGCTGAGCCGTGCCTGCTTGCTTTCTCTCTCAGTGCATTCTACTAGCCAGGGAAGGATGGAGGCAGGAGCAGCAGGGGAAACCCCAAATTTTTTAGACCAGAGGAGCCAAGTGGGTGAAAACAAGAGGCCTACAGGGGGAGACTGAAAATGCATCTGCTCGCATCCCAGTGGGAATGGAGTGAGAGAAACCCTGTGGCTGCCTTCCTGGTGGCAAAGGGTCCCTTGCCCAAGGGTGGGAAGTGAGACAGGGAAACAGCCTGCAAGGAGAGGCCAAAGGAGCCGCTAGTGTCCTGTGGGTGGAGGACAGCTGGCAGCTGCAGGCAACAGGCCAGTACCCAACTTCCCACCTCACATTGACTTCCAGGCTCTCTTGATCCAAAAGTCACAATAAAAATGCTCTAAAATTAATGGTTTCTCTCCATGGCCTGCATGAAATAAGGTCTGTGAAATAAGGTCCCTACAGGTGTATATGTATACGTGCTTGTTTATCTACTCCCATACTCTGGTTCTCTGTTGTGAAGAGTGCCAGGAGTTTCTGTGACTCACAGATGTCCCCAGCAGCTGCAGCTGTTGACAGAAAAGGACAGGGGCCAGCCTGTTCCCACCCAAGGCAAGGCTGAGCTCCCTGTACCTTTCTCAGCCCCTGCACGCTTCTCTTCATTGTGCTGCTGAAGGCACCCTGGCTCCATCTCTCTTACGAGTGGACAAGTGGTTGAGCAATTTCCTGAAAAACAGGAAATTTTTGCAGTGAGAGTCCTCAGAAACACTGACTTCAAGTCATCCAGGGGGTACAACATGCATCAGAGATTTCGGTGTTTTCCAGAGATGGTGACCTCTGGTCACCCACGTGGCTGCAGCTCCTCCATGCCAGCCCCACACAGCTGTCAGTGAGAGGGTGTCTGTCCCTGCAGGCTCTGCACATGGAGCTTCATGGCCTTGGGAAGGAGAGGAGCTGCATGCCCCGGGGTTGCTGTCTTTCTCCATCATGAGGCAATAAGGTTTCCCCGCAGCGCCCGTAGCCACGGGCGCAGGGACTGCAGGGCTCCTTTCCCTTCATGTGGCTTTACCCGCGGGGCTATGGCACAGGCAGCAGCAGATAACAAACCCAGCCCTGGCTCTGGCTGTCACAGCAGACAGGATGGAGAAGGAGTGATGCAAGCTCCAGCATGCCCGCTGGTATTTATATAACATCATTTTGCTTTAATCTGGCTTTTAAAGTAAACTGTCAAAGCCCTTTCCGTTCACTTGTTCACTAGGAACTTTTTTCTTTCATTTTTTTTTGACTGCAAGTTTCATCTTTCAAAGTGTGGCTAGTTTCGAGTGATGCTGAAAAACCTCATTTACAGTGGCTTTTTGTTCTGTGCTAGTATTGTTCAGGCAGAAGTGGTTGTTTTCTTTTTGTCCTGGCATAGCTCAGAAGTGACTGCATAGTCTGAGCTCAAACTTTCTAAAAATACTTACCCGTGAGGAGAGATGCAGCATGGCACTGTTCAGACCCAGAGATTAATGCCTTGGAAAGGTGCAGTGGTCTGAAAAAGAAGCCAGTGGCAGTCTCCTGCCAGCTCTGGTCACCATAAGCCCTTTAGCTTCAACACGTGGCAGGCAGAGAGGATCTGCAGAGGGCTGTGGATCTCTGAGGCACCAGGGAAATCCACCCAGTGCCTGCAGAACCAGCCCAAGGGAAATACTTTCTGAGGAGAGGCTATAGGGTGACTCAGAAGCACTAAAGAGAAGCACTTCTTGCTGCTTGGAGAAGCAAGGCTGAACAATGAGCCTGCTCTGCACCAGAGGTGGGTCTTCATAATCACATCCTCCTGTTAGAGCGTGAGATGGCTCTGGGGAAAGGGAGGATGACAGGCACTGAGCAGAACAGAGATCAGACATATGACAAATTGCAGGAAAGCATGTGGGAACTCCTTTTTGTCCTACCACTGGCTGATTGCAGGAAGCTTCCCAGGTGACAGCTTTAGCAGCTGCTGGGACAGGAGACCTTATTGTTCGGCACTCGTGTTTACGGCTATGCCAGTTTTTGGCAGGAAGCTACAAGACAAAACCCCCACATTCTTCCTTCTTGCTTGCCAGGTCTGTTCTCAAGGGGGCTGATCCTTCAGCCTAAGCTATTTCAGCTCGCTACCTGAGGAGATCCAGCTTCCCCTTCACAGCCAGGAAGGTCCCAGGGGCTTCATCCTAAAATCCTGGCAAGAGCATGGAAACTCACAGAGCTCAGGAAAGACTAAAAGTTGTTGCTATCACACCTACTACTGCATTTCTCATGCTAAACTGTGTGGTTGCCCAGCACTCCAACCCCCTTGTACCTGCCTGAACCCTGTTTAGTTCTTGTTCCCCTTTCCCTGACCTTGGGATCAAGTTCTGTTCTCAGTTTTTTGGCAACTCTCAGGAGGAAGCACGTTTGGGGTTTTCCTAATCTGTCTGGCATCGCACATGAAGGCAGAAGCTGGCAGCATCCTGGAGGTGAAACGATGCAGGAACACGAGGGACCCCATCACTGCTGGAGCATGCAGCACAGAAACTAGCAACATGTGGCCGTGTCTGCAAGCAAACTCCTTAGGCTGCTGTCATCTCCCCGTTCTGCTGCTCCCCCACAATGCTGTGCCTCCATGTGACATTGTGTCCAGCCTGTGGTGGCCAGCAGCACATGACTGACCCAAGGGCACTGTTCCCAGCGTCGTTTCTCCAGCTTGCAGCTGGGGTCACGATGGCTAAGTTCTGCCACTGTTACATCCCAAGCCCTGTTTCCCTGCCTCCTTTTTCCTTCCCTCCCTGGGGTTTTATACTGAGGCCAGGAATGATGGTCACGTCCCCTCCAAGGAATCAACAGGCTGTGGCATTTCCGTTGAGGGCGGAATCTGAGGCTGCTGGCAGTAAATCCCTCTGCCATGGAGCTGACGAGGCAAGGAGGCTGGTGTGTCACCGGCTCTGCTAAGGGGTGTCAGCCGGGGTTTTTCAAGGACCAGAGGCACCCACTGTCGTAATCTCACCTGGAGAGCGCCTGGCTGCAGTTCAGCCCTGCCATGCTTGCCTGTGCCTGTAATCTCTCAGGGTTTTGCAAAAGCACCGGCAGCCCACAGTAGGGGAGCTGCAGGGAAGGCACTGTGCTAGCTCGGGTGATTCACTGAGGAGCCCCTGTCCCAGCTGAGTCAGTCCTTATTCCAGCATTTCCCTGTCCTGCTGCAGGGGGTTATGTCTACAAATTGCAGGAGTCTCACAAACTGGGTCTCCCCAGCACTTCTGCCCCTTCCCCCCACAGCCCAGCATCCCAGCCAAAGCTGGCTCCGGCCATGGCCACTTCCTCTTCGCAGGACTGCTGTGCACAAACAGCTGCATCATGTCAGCCCGGCGGGCTGCACTGCCCTGATAAATGACCCAGTTCCTGAGAGCAGGGATGGAACTGCCAATGTACGGCTCCCTGCGCTGAGGGGAGGGCAGCAGATAGCACAGCCATGCTCTGGGACCCTCACTGTCCTCATCTCATCTGTCTCCCACCAATATTGTGTCTCCCGGTGTCTTCCCTTGCCACACACACACAGCAGCACAGGTAGTACCCAGGGTGTCTAAATCCATAAACCCTGCTTTGCAGACAGGTGAATGGCAGCACTGTTGGCACTTTGGAAAGCCATGGCCAATGCCTTGGAAAGAGTCTGCAGAGGCTGAGCACCTGCAGATGGTGTCTTCATAAAGATGGAGAAGTGGCCTCCAGCTGTCTGGGGACACTAGAAGGTGAAATGCTGCCCTACAGGGTGTTCTCTTGCCCCATTTCTACACCAGCCTGCGCTGGCTGTCCTTTCTCACATCAGGCAGGGGGATGGGACAGGAAGGCCCTCATTATCCAGGGCTTGCTAATTAGAAGGGAATGTTATCTTCAGCCCAGATGTCAGCTCTGACCTCCCTCTAACCTTCTTCTAGAAATCAAAACAGACACAACTCTGTTTGTTTTAAAATAAGAAAAATAAGCCTTTGGGGTGAAGCAGGAAAACCAGGCCTTGGGGGTACATCTGGGGAGGGAGGAGGGCACAGAACCAGATTAGCTTTGGTGATGTTCTCCAAGCTGCCAAGCTGGGCAGGACTGGCCACCAAGCCCTGGGCAGAGCACAAGGTCCCATGGCTCATGGTGGCTGTGCTCGTATTTTGGGCCTTCCAGCATATGGTGCTGTGGTGCAGACACAGCTTCTTGTCCCAACACGTCCCAGGGAATCCCAGCTGGGTCTTGTAGATCCAGATGTGGAGCTGATAGGGAAGACCAGCTGAGTTTGTATTTCACCTCTCTGCCTTGCTTTTTGGTATTTACAAAAGGGTCTCAAAAGGAGATGTTGATCCTTGAAACAAATTCTGCCTTTCAAATCTGGCCTGAATATCTTTTCCTCATGCCACCTAAGCAGTCCTTAAATTGTTTCAGAAAAAAGGGAGCTGGGTGACATAAACAGCTGGTGATTCTTGCCCTTGACTTACAGTAAAACTTTGTTTTATTGCATTTCTGTAATAATTTTCTATGGCTGGGGAACAAACTTTGCCTGGCTCTGATCTGGGTCAGACCTTTGAGCACCTCACCCTCTGTTAACCTAGATTTACATCTCCATTCCCCATAGCAAGCTACATTGCTTCCTTTCCTCTTCTTTGTAAGACTACAGCTCCAGACTGGAGATTAACACCAAAGAGGTCTTTACCCAACACCCCTTTTCCTTCTGTGTCAGACATCCAAGCGCCCAGGGCTGCAGCACCAAAGCTCCTTATGACAGAGGCTTGATGCTGTTCTTGCAGTGAAATGAGGAGTGGATGTGGCCAGCTAAAAACCAGCACCTCAGGGTTTTCTTCTGCTGCTACTGCCTCTGTAGCTTGGGGCAGTCACTGGCCCAGCCCTGGCTCTACCCTGCCCAGTCTACCAAAACCACAGTACCAAGACTTACGAAGACACCAGAGGGATTGCTCATTTAGCCACAATCCCAATATTTGAAAAGGCACTGCTGATTCATAGTTACGCAACATTTTGCCTACCATATCCACAATTCAGCAAGCAGATAAAAGTTTTGGGGTGTCCCATTTTCACTTGCCTCCTTCAAAAATACTTGTTGGCCCCCTCAGTAACGGGTGGGGTTTTTATGCTTTGAAGGCTGTGCCTTATGCTCATGACATCACAGCAGTGATGTGTTGCTCTCTGGCAACATCACCAGAGCAGAAAATTATTTCTTCTGTCTTCCAGACGTGGCTACTGACTGGTACACCTTGTTTCCCTGAGCTTCAGGGTTACTGAAGCAGAGTAATAGCTGAGAAGTGAGTAATCAAGAAGCTACCTGACCAGATTTAAACCTGACTGTAAACATCTTCTCCAGCACTAATGGGAAGGAGGATCTATGCCTGCTAAGGTGCAGAGCTGCTGCAGGAGGACCATGCACAGACATCCCTGGGACTCGGTGTGGATAACATTCACACAGCACACCTGCAGGAAAGCTCTGCTTACAAAAACCAGCACAGCTCCACGGCCTTGAGTGAATTTGCACCCATTTTTATGACCTAAACTCCTGAGTCAATATTTACCCGAGAGGCGGATGCACAGCTGCCCTGTGATGCTGTGTACACACAGGACAAATGCTGGTCTGTGCATGCACCCCCCAACACTCACACTTGAAGACTCAAGCTTCTACAAGCAGGCAGAGACACCTGCTCTCCCTCCTCAGGCTGCTTCAGGATGGTCCTTCATTTGCAAGAGGGACACTGACAAACTGGAGCAACTCCAGGGCAGAAGGATGAAGCTGCCCAAGGCAGCTGGACCATGACACACGGGCAGGGTCTGACGGAGCTGGGTTTGTTTGCAAAGGGACAAGAAAGCTCATGAGGGGGACTATCTAACCACTGACTTCTAGTACCCAAATGGGAGTTATGTGGAAGGTAAAGCCACATTGCCAAATGTGCTCAGTGGAAGGACAAGAGGGAAAAGATGATGGATTTGCCATCCTCTGAGTTTTTCAAATCCCAGTTGGATATGGCCCTAAGCACCCTGATCTAACTTTAGGGCTGGTCCTGCTCCAAGCAGATGGTTGACCTGGAGGTCTCCAAAATTACCTCTTATGCTAAATGATGCTGTGATTTTGGTAATGGTACATATTTGATATTAGACATTTTTTAACTCAGATACTGGCTGCAACCACTTGCCTGTGGGATGCCATAAGAACACCTCCGACCAGCCACACAACTGAATTCAATTAATTCACAGTTTCCCTAAAAGGGAGGCTTTCTGGCCTCTACTGAACTTCAATTCCCTCATAGTTTCTGAGCAGCTTGTGGGTCTGGCTGCTTATGACTGTGCATTTTTAGCACCTCTGTAGCAGGCACGTAGTCAAATGTACCAAGGAAATTATCAAACTGGAAACATCTGTCTTTCTTTTGATTCAGGGTTGTTTCCAGCTGAATCAGCTGGCTGTCATCCGAGACTGGCAGTGGGAGTGTGAAGATCAGAGGAGGGAGGGGAATAACCCTCCTTCAGAGACTGCTCAGACTTGGGTTGGCTTTACACACTCATCAAACTCCAACCCTGACCCTTGAGAGGCTGAGGAGAACATGATGTTCCTTTGCAGGTTAATCTAACCCATGTTGCTCATCCCAGGGCAAAGTGTGCACAGCTCATCTTTCTTGAGAAAGCAGATAAAGGGTGGCTGTGTGACTCAGAGAGGAGAGGGTAAAGCGGGGTGAAGCACAGCTTAGGAGAGGGCATCTCCTGAAATCACTCCCATCTGTAGACCACTCCCACAGGTCCTGCCCCTCTCTTAAAATATGTGGTGTGAGATCTGTAACAGCTCAGTAGGTGGTAGGGAAGGTCATTACATCTGGCTTTTCTGTAAATTGGGGTGTCTGAGACCTGGTAAGTCCACGTAGGAGCATCTAGCGCAGGCATTTCTGCTAGTCAAATACAGCCCCAGTTACGAGAAGTGTATCCTAGGCAAAGCTCTTAGTGCCTGTTTCATAATACAGAGATTAACTACCTCCTGCAGTGCTAAATATGACTGGTTTTGGTGAAGGCTGCCGAGGCCTGGCTTTGTTAATGTCTGCTTTGCCCTCTGGAAAACCAGCTTCCACAGCTGCCAACTGACATGGCTAACCCTTGCCTCCTGGTCCTTCCCAAATCACACCAGTATTCGCAGAGGGAGGGGGGTGCTGTAACATTCTATTTTATTTTATTTTCCCCCTCCTATTGGGAAAAACTGAGTCACACCAGAGTGATGGCTATGGGCTGGTAGAAGGCTAAAAAAAATAAAGTTACAGCCTGAATCCATACTCACCATACCCTCCTCCCCATCCCAGGCAACACAGGCATGTGGCTTAACTTTTCATGTCCTTGGTTTAATGAACTCGTGTCAGGAATTTCATGTGCATAGCAACCTTATCTGATGACAGTGACATTTTCAGCATGTTTATGTTCAGTTTTATTTGTAAACCGTTTCCAGCATAGTTCAGTTGGGTGGACTGGACAGGGCTGAAATGTGTAAGAACCCAACACACACACTGGAAGCTCAGCCAAAGTTACTGGGGGGCTCTTGAAGCACATCGATGGGCAAAAGGATCTGCAAATGAGTTTGTGCACCAGATTTTCCAGCTGCAGCCTTTCACACACTCCCTTGCGTCCAACAAGCAAGCCGGGGGGGGGGGGGGGGGGCATGGGGAGGGTTGTTTGTTTTTTCTTTTTTCTTTCTTTTTTCTTCCGGTTCTCAGTACTGTCACAACCAGATGAGAATATGTTTCCCACGTCGGCTGTGGGGGCCAACCCAGTGCTCCCTAATACCCACAATATTACAAAAGCAGACGTCTCTGCTTCACCACAGCTCCAGCTAGTAGGAAGTATGGGGAGAAGGGGAGGGGAGCTGAGGCGTTTTGTAGTTTGAAATTTGAACAGCTGGATTCAGCAAGGGTTCCCAGGGTTTTTCCCGGGAAGGAGGTCAGCGGCTTGGGCAGGCAGATAGCCTGGGAGCAAACATCAGGAGTGCCCCTGGAGGCTCCACCTCCGCAGCTCTGCCCCGACTGGAGCGCTCTTGCCCTTATAAGGCTGCGATTGTCACAAGGCAAAAGAGCAATAAATAGTTGTATGATTGTTACCTGCTTCGTTCTTCCCAAGTCAGGCTTTTCCTGCCTGCAGCTTCCAGAGCTCCCCTCCCCACTCCAGCTCCAGAAAGGCAGTATTTCCCCGTGTCTCTGCACATGGATGTGCAAGTCCCGGTCACGAGATCCAGTTTCTCCAGGTGCTCTGCCCTGCACGACTCCTTGCCTTGGCCTTTGTAGAAAGTCTCCTGCCTGGGCCTGGGACTATTCAATTGTTTTACGAAGTGCTGCAGGCGAGGCACTGTGGTCCACCCATCTGTCTTTCTTCAGCAGCTGATGGGCCAAAAGTTTCCTTGGTTTGAAGGCTGTCACTTTCTTTCTTCAATTTTGGGGATATGAACAGGGTACAGTGTTGGAGGAGAATGCAAAACAGTAGATAAGGGCAAAAAAAAAAGACACTTAGCAAAAATGGCAGGCTGCCCTATGTTTCTGTTTGCTTCTTTTCCAGGGTGTGAGATCCGTACCTAAATGCAGAGACCTTGATGTCTCCTGGAAAGGGATCATGATCAGTAAGACACTGTGGGCTGAGCAGCAGCAAAGTCTTAGACCAGCAATCAGGAGACCTGGTGTATCTGTCAGACAATCATTTGCCTGTTTCCTAATGTGGTTGAGTTTTACCCCTTCCCCCTTCTCAATTTTTCTGTAAGTAATGAAGCAATTCATTGTCAGTGCATATTTTAAACACTGACTCTCTTGGTTCCTGTCTTAGACCCAGCTTCCCAAAAGTTTCCTGTGGGCCCCAACTAGAGCAGTTTAAACATTTTCCATCGTACGTGCAGTAGCTCTGTGCTGCCATGGGGTCCTCATCTCCCTGACTGCCTGGTCAGTCAGGGTAGGACCTGTACATACTTCCTGCTGCAGGCATTGAGGCCATGCTCAGCCTTTCTTCACTTCTGATCACGCTCTCACACTGAGTTTTCTTCGTCTGTCTGAGCTTGAAAGTTCTTTGGGGAAAGCAGCAAGAGCTGATCTTGGCTTCAGGATCAGTCTGTGCTACTGCAATACAGGGAGAAGGGAAGAGTGGTTTGATGTGCAGCAATAAAGGTAGGAATGCCTATCTTCCCTAGGCTATCCAGTCTCTTCCAGAGAGGAGAGGCAAGTTCCCAATAAGAACTGCTGTGCTTGGGAAGCTGCCACTAAGAATTATGAGTTTCCCCCTAAACAGTCTTTTCCAGGTCTCCTGGCAGGATGGTATATGCAGCCTCCATTGGGAATGTAGGTAGAGCTACTCTTTCCCCAGTCCCACAGAAATGTTACTCCCCTGCTTTCTGGGCAGCTCCTTGGACAAAGGCAACTTGGAATATGTGGTGCCTTCCATGTTGTAAAGGTGCTGGGCAAACAGCACTATCAGAGGCAACAAGAGAAGTGTGGCGCTGACCGGAGACTGAATCATAACGTGCTTCTTCCAATACCATGTATTCACGTGCCTTGCTCGACCTTTCTCCAGAAATTAAACAGAAAACAAGATTAGAGAGCAGCAGAGTGAAAGGTTTCATGCTAACACAGGGTGAAAAACGTTTGGTGTTAAGATGGCAGTCATCCTTAGAGTACGGTTTTCCATCATCAGGACTGCCTCTCTTGGAGCCCCGAGCCCCTGGGGTTTGCTCTTTCCCTCGGCTGGAGGCAGAGGGAGGAGGAGGGTTCCAGTGCCTGGGTGGCTGGCGCTGCCCTGGGGACAGCTCGGTGCCAATGGGTGAGGTCACCACCAACAGGGAGGAGGGCAGGGGCCGCTCCCTTCCCAGCTGTTGTGTCCCAAGTTTGAGCTCATGCTGAGCAGCCGGCCGGGACACCGGCACGCAGGGAGATGTCTGGAGAAACTGCAGCCATCTCACTCTCCTCTCTTTCCTCCTCCTGGAGGGATGAGGGTAGCAATCATTTTAGGGCACACAAATCCCGATCACATTCTTTCATATGCCCAGGCATTTACACCCGGAGCCACTTCCATTTCCAGTTTAAGAGGGGACTTTACACTGAACTTAAAAGACCTTGGTCTCTTGTATCCTGAAGAAGTACAAAAAAAATTATGCATCTTTAAGTGCTTCTAATTATAGTGGCACTTTTCCTCCTCCTTTACTTACTTTCCTGCTTGGGTTTGGTTTGGATTTTTTTTTTCCTTGCTAATTAGAAAACTAATTTTAGAAATTAGTCTTGTCCACTCTGGAAACCTAATAAAAAATTAGTAAAAATGCAATAGCAGGAAAATGAAAGTAAGCCTGGGGAAAGGTAATTGTTTATAACTGAGGGGTTTTGTTAACTCCTGTGCCTAATTAACACACTACAAAGGGGAGCCTTTGTTGAAACTTCCACACCCTGATTTTTCAATTAAAGTACAAGAGAGATCATAATAAAAAGAGCTTCGAGACAGCTGGTATGTCCCCTAGCAAAGCTAAACCTGATTTAGCATTCCTTAAACTAAAAAAAAAAAAAAAAAATTAAATTAAATCCTCAAAAACTGAAACCCAACAATACCAAACGTACACATACTCGGTTTCTTTTTCTGCATGTGATTCTTTTTCTCCATGTAATGCAAAGCTCTTTCTCATTCGTTCCTAGTAGCAACAAAAAACCTTAAATTGTGATGCTCATTGCTGATGTGTTTTTAGCCCACAGGAAAAATGGGCTGGGGTGATTATTTTCAGGGTTATGATGGCTGGTTGAAGAAACTTTGCAGGAAAGCTGAATCATTGGGTGAGCATCTTGTTTTCATCTTTTTTTATTTTGCTATCCCACATCTAAGGGGTGGCTTATGAAAATTCAAAAGGCTTTTATATGTGCATTCCTCCATAAAGAGTCAAAGAATTACAGGCCTCTGCAGTGTCTCACAATTAGCTGCAAACTTAGGCATAGGTGTGTGTTTCAAGCTCAGTGTTGGATGCAGCTGTAATCAGGAGAGTGGTAGAGCAGTAAGAGGCTTAAGGATGCTTTAACTTTATGTACAAACAGAAAAGTCAGGGAGGGAGAAGACAGGATTTACCACAGGTTGAATGACTTGCTCAATTAGGTAGAAGAGAGCAGTGTTACCTTATTTTGTGTTTTAGGTCTGGGTCATGCTTGGGTCCATAACTCAAAGTCCAAATAATATCCATAATATTCTCTTCCATAGAAAACATTTTATTTTAACCTCCTTTTCTTTGTTTTGTTTTTTTTTTTCCCAGGGGGGTGGGGGGGTGGGACATGTTTGGTTGGGTTTGTTTTTTTGTTGTTGTTTTGTTTTTGTTTTTTGGTTTTTTGGGTTTTTTTGTGTGTGTGTTTTTTTTGTTGGTTGGTTGGTGGTTGGTTGGTTGGTTGGTTGTTTTTTTTGTTCACTGGGACCAATGCAGTACAAGAAGGCAGCAGTGCTTGCAAGACTCTTTACATTGTGGCCTAACATACGTTGCTACCTCACCTGAAGGAACTCCAGAATTCCCTGGGCACCTCTGTCCTGTGGGTTTCATTCCTCTAACACTTTCCTGACTCTTGGCTGCTGAGAAATTGCAGAGCAGGTGCTAGCCTGGGCAGCTCAGAAGCCTGCTACTCTTCAGTGAGTTATTTATTTTTGACCAGAATATGTGTGTTATAAAAATACACTGGATGCCCAGTGAGTTGCTTTCTTTGTTCCAGAGTAATCCCAGGAAATGATGATCTGATAAATGGGAAGGAAGAGTGACTGTGTTAAATGGAGCTCATCTTCACTTCATCTGAAAGGAGGCTTCCCACAGTGATGGCACCTCATGTATCTGTGTTGGCAGTTTCTCACATCCTACAAAGCTAATGCCTCAGGAAGTCCTGAGTGAATTTTCTGTGTCAGCACTGCCAGTTCACTCTTCTGGTCCATCCCCCTGACCCAAACCCAGAGCTTAGAATAAGGGTAATGCACAGATCTTTGTGCCCAGCTTCCTGCACTGGTCCGTATGTTCCCAAAGGCAGAGCAGAGCAGCAAAGCCATACAGAACAATCTGTGCTTACAGAAGGAAGCTGGAGGAGCTGGGAGAATTGAAGAGGCTCTCAAGGGAGCAGGAAAAAAGTCCTAAATGTGGGAGGGAATCTTGGCAGAATGAAAGGGGGGTTGTTGAGCAAAACATGCACTGGCTCCAGATGCACAGAGCTTGCAATATGTTATGCTGAGAATCTGTGGGTGTGTTTATAAGACCTGCCACTGACTTGCAAGCACAAAGGATGTAGCCTCCTCTTATCAGAAAAATGTGGTCTTCAGCCTTACAGAAGAGGGAGAATAAACGTTCGGGTAACTTCACATTGGGTCTTCTTTCTGGTTGTAGCCTGACAGAATGATCCCAAAGTTTGGTTTTGACTGGACCAACTTTGGTTTCTGGAAGATAAAAGTGGTGTCTTTAATTGGGGTAGGCTATAAACGAGTTAGTTCCCCTGCAGTTCCCACAAGAAAGCTACAGTGGGAATCTGGATGACTTTCTACAGCACTGGAAAAATCCCTTGCTCTTAACATCTCTTGGGCATACTAGAGAATTTCAAGCTAGTTTCACTTTGTCCTCAGCCAACTTCCTGAAATGAGAACCACAGGGCCACTTCATTTGAGCAAATATTTGGCCTTGATTACTGTAGCAGGCTGAGCCCAAAAACAAACAGTGGACATGGGATAAACTGAGAGGCACCATAAGTGGAGAGGAATCTCACACAGTAACCTCAGGAAAGGAAGCAAGCTGAAAGTAGGGGCGCTTTCTTGGTTTTTTGTAAGGAGGGTGTTAAAAGAAAGGGTGACTAAATTCATCCTGGAAGAGGGAAGTGAACATTCAGCTGGATGCCTTTTGTTTAGAAGTCCATTAAAGGTGGCTGATGCTGAAAAGCAATTAAAACAATGAATAAATTTTGTGAAGTAGTTAAATGCTGTCATCCTTATGTGTTCTCTGAACCAAGTCCTGTTTTTGTTATAACACAATCACTCTGCTACTGAATTCTTGATTCTGTGAAAACATGGCCCAGCCTGAGACCTACAGAAGGAAAAGAGAAGCAAAGGTGGCAGAAAGCTCTCCACAGCCCTACCTTATCAGAGTGAATTCAACAGTGTTTAGATGGATTTGTCAGTCTCTCTAAAGTGTATTTTCCTTATCAGTACCTCACCCAAGCCTGGCTTGTCATAATCATGACAGGTGCAGGGTGACAGAAGGGCAGGATCCTGTTCTCCTTTCAACTTATCCTCTGCTAAGAGGAATGCCCCCAAGCCCTTCTGAACTCAGGAATCTGAAGCATTTCTTACCCCTCTGAGAAAGAGACCAGGAAAAGGAGGTATTTGAGATGTTAATAAAGGCTCCTTTGCAATTGTTGAACCGGGGAGCTGTGAGGCCAGGGCAGACAAGCCTAAAATTTTATATTTGCTGAATTATCACTGAAGGAGCTAAGGTGTAAGAGATGCTGTAAAAATGATTGTTTTCTTCAGGAAAAAAACCCACCAAGCAAAACCAACCAACCAAAAAAAAAAATATCCCATAGTTACTGTGCTTTTTTTTAAGGCAGGTAATAGGATGTTTGCTGCTGGCATTTAGGACAAATCTGGGTAGGCCCAAGGCAGGAAACTCAAAGATTTCTGAGTTCCAAAACTGAGTTTTGGGACAAAGATTCTTTTGCTGGGTTGTTTGTATTCGTGTTGGCCCTTTTGTATACTGGTGTTGGATGGCAGCTTTTCTGAATTTAAAGCTGACTAGAACATAGTGAGCAGCAAGAGAACAGGGCTAGAGGAAACACACTTTGGAAGAGGATATAATGAACTAAAAATTGTCTGTTGCTTAGTATTGTAGTTCCATTTAAATGGCAGAGGTACCTCTTGGATGTAAAGAGCTCTGGGCCATTATTCTCTCTATGTCAGATCAGGAATGTGGTGTCTGTAACATGCCAAATGGAGTTGTAATCTCATCTCAGGGAGTGGAGGAACTCACAAGCTCCAAGAAGACTTTTCCTTTGCCTCAGACAGAAGTTTTCATCTAGGTATGTTTCTGAGGATATTTCATGACTTTAGAGCACAGCTGTTTGATAATCTGCTTCTCCAATAGGGTCCTTTCTACAGGATGATGTCATTTGCATTTTATTGAAAGAAGGGAGGGACTTTGGCATATGATAAATATACTTACTGCAGTACAGTGGTAGAGAAGTGTGCCTCTGAATGGTATTCCAAATGACCACATGTATGTAAATGGTTTGTTTTCCAGCTGCAGATATTGTCATTAATTTATTGAGAAAGTAAAAACAGTTCCTCTTTTACTAAATTTAAAGCAAGAACTACAGTGAGAAAGCAGGAGTTCAGCAGGTAGTTCACATGAAACTGTGTGGGTGGTGGATTGGGGAGAGGTGAAAAAGAGAATAAGTGTTTTAAATGCTAGAGTATGCCAGGTACAGCTCCTCCCTTCCTCCCCTGTCTTGGGGTGCACATATATTTCCTTCTTAAATTTTCTCCATCAGCAAAGTCAATTTAAAAAACTCCCATCACAGTGCCTCACTTGTGCTGATGCATCTCTCTGAGGGCCTATAAACTAGATCAGTGAACTGATCTTTTTTTCTTGACCTTATTTTTTTAGCTGTTCTTCAGTGATCCAGTGTACAATATGACTTTTTAAACATCTTCACCATCACTGCTGGAGCAGTAGTAAGCTATGTCACAGCAATAAAACCAAATGTGTAGTGGGAGAATAGACAATACCTTAAACCAGTTTTGCCAATGAAGAGGGCATGATGGAATTGCACCTTGACATGTGAGCCAGTGAGCCAGTTAAGCCTTACCTTTTCTACAGCCATGCAAGAAGCTGCGTAGTTCTGCTAAGAGTAACATCATTCTGTAAGAGAAGGACTGCTCTCCTCCTAACATCTGCTCCTGGTTGCTTTTGAGGCAGGTTAGCCGGGACACATTTCACTTACTTGTTCTCTGACACACACACCCCTCCCATGCCTCAGGGAAACATCACTTGCTTTCACTCCTTCCACATCTCTTAAGATGGCTTTCCACTTTTCACATCTCACAGTTTGGATGTGGCATTTGGTTTGGGAGGAGAACAATAAAGAATTGGTATAAAGGGAAAAGGAAGTTATGTGCTAATACATGGTGCTTAAATTGCAGACAAATTTCAGGTTGCTCAGAGGCACAAAGTCCGCAGACATAAGTGACTTTCTTCTACAGACCTTCCTCCAAAGAGTCACTTCCTTTTGCTACAACACCTGAAAACGCTTCAAGTTCTCATTTGCATTTATAGCTGCTGCTTTGTATGGGTGTATCTCTTAAAGCCACTTAAGAGCTGCTTCTTTAAAGTAATTCTAATTATGAATCTGCACTGAAACAACTAAGGTTTCAAGTTTTGCAGAAGCAGAGCTCAGGCTTCTTAGCAACACCAGATTGTGACATTCTCCAGATCTGTACATGTGTGGTTTCTGTCTAAAGCCACTGTGGTTAGAGTTTAGCAATGCGACTCCTTCCATGGAGTAAACACCTTTTTGTCTCTGTCACTCTTCTTGTTTCACTCTCTCCAGCTTGTCAGTAAGAAATTAGTTTTGGAAGAGGTTTTTTTCTGCCCCCCAAAGCATTTAAAATTATTCACCAAAATTAATTTGGCCACTTTATTTGTCAGATACAAAAATGAAATGTCCCTACATTTATTGCTGATCGATGAAGTGCAGGCTTCTCCCAGTGCTTGCTGTTTGCCAACAAATTTAAGCAAAGTTTGTTTGCAACAAACTTAAGACCAAACTGGTCTTGGATTAGACCAGTGTAGGGGAAAACAATGTAGTTCAGCAAAGTGGCCCTTAATGTGGTATGTAAAAGCTGGCAAAGGATCTCTGGATGCTCACTGCCTCATAGATTTGTTTCCCTCTGGAAATACTACAGTGCCATTAATTTATTCCCATCAAACTGGTAAATCTCTTTGCTGTTTGGATGTTTTCCAGAATTCAGGGACCATTACAGGTTTGTTCTTCCAAATCATGCTGGCTTGCAAACACTGATAGAAAATATGAGTGAAGTTGATCAGAAAGATCCACCTAAACATCCTGTGAATTTGTGGAAAGTAACAGATGTATAAAATCAATCTGATAGCTCTTTTAGTCACTCCTGTTTTTCTCTGAGGTGTGTCCCCTTTCCTGGGTAACTTCCTGCCAACAAAAACCTATTGCACTTGTTTTTAAGGTAATCAAGCTACAGAACACACACATTTAAAATCTGACTTGCCTTAAGTATGGCACATCTCCAAATCTGACCATGAGGGAAACACACAGAGTTTTCTATAGAGGTGGGATACACTTTTTGTGAAGGGGAAGGATGGTGTAAACCTGTACCAGTCTTTGTTCTGTACTCAGTTTTGATGATTTACTGATGAAGCCATCAAGAAAGTTTTAATATCAATTAAACTGGAGTGGGACCAAGTTCTTAGATGAAAAGAAAAAAGAAAAAGAAAAGGAAAAGAGAAAAGAAAAGAAAAGAAAAGAAAAGAAAAGAAAAGAAAAGAAAAGAAAAGAAAAGAAAAGAAAAGAAAAGAAAAGAAAAGAAAAGAAAAGAAAGAAAAGAAAAGAAAGAAGTGCCAAACCTTAAGAAGGTAGTCTAGTCTGACCTTAGCCTTAAATCTGAGCATTAGGAAGAGCAGAGAACATAGGCAAGTGTGAGAGTCAGAGATAAATAAACGAATTTAAATCACCAATAATGTACACTCTTCAAAAATGACTTTGTGACAACCTTTTTATGTCTGCATTTCATGCTTCCAGTAATTATCTTTTATTTCCAAAGTACCTATGGCTATCAGTTCATGCTGCCTTTTGTACTTGCTTTCCTAGCTAAGATCTGCTACTTTTCCTCCTTTAAAAGCTCTGTTAAGACTTGATACTGACTGCTTTCCTTTGCTTACCTTTCCTTTCTCAGCCACATGGCTAATGATGCAGCTTCTCAAGTTCTTAAGACGATTTTGATATATTTGGTTACCTCCACTATTTTCATTCTGCTTCATTTTTGTAGGAGAAGTTAAAACCATGCTGTTCAGCTAATAAATATCTGTTCCATATGTTGGTCACTTTTTTCCATGACTCAGTTTGAGCTGCTGGATTGACCATAGAATCATGGAATGGTTTGGGTTGGAAGGGACATTAAAGATCAGGCAGTTTCAACTCCCCTGACATGGGCAGGGACAGTTTCCACTAGACCAGGTTACTCAGTACTCCATCCACTCTGTCCTTGAACACTTCAAGGGATAGGGCATCTACAGCTTCTCCAGGCAACCTCTGCCAGTGCCTCATCACCCTCACAGTAAATCCAACGGTATCAGTGTATGTAGATAGCTGTCTGTCACAATTCCAGTTTCCTTTCATTTTCTTCTTTGAAGCACTTGTGAAGACATACCCTGTATATTATTTTCTCATGACCAAATTAAATTCTCATATTTTGCATCTGTATTTACATTTCTCACCTCTGCCTCTAACAGTGACACTTCTGTGTCCCTGATACTCAGCTGTACAATCAGCTTTCAGTGATTTCTCCCACTGTCTTCTGTGTCTTGAGATAAAAATATCTAGGATTGTTTCCAAACTGCAGCAGTGAACATTTTTAAGCTTTAAGTGTTTCACTCAGACAAGAAATGCTTACTGTAGATACTTCTCCACTAACTTCCCTCTTTATTCAAGCCTCTTTAACTTCATTTGCCTCTTCTGCTTGTAGCATTGATACTGCCACCAGTAAATTTTGCCTTGCATTTTCTGTCAGTGGCACCTACATCTGCAAATGTATCCTCCTTGCACAAAGTAGGAAGTCATAAAGGGAAGGACCCTTGCATTTCTATATGCTCATAAAGTGTGCAGTAAACCTTATCTGCTTTTCTGGATCAGACATAAGGATTTAGATATGCTGTACTCTTTTCAGAAGGACTTTGGTCTTGCATCCTGGCTATTGCTTCCTCCTTTAGCTCATCCTGAAGTTCCACTTAATATAAAGAGGCAGAATCACACCCTTTTGTCTTTTCACACATCAGTGTTTCAGCCTGCCTTTTAAAATACATTTCAGGCCTCCGTGAGCACGTGCACTGGCTGTTCAAAGGCCTCAGCAGAATCCAGGGGCTGCTTACACTCCTGCTTCTGCCTGCCCGCGGGTTTTGTCCCTTAAAGTCCAGTGAAAGGAAACAAGATCCTTCACCCTCCTGGGTGAAGAATCTGGAGGAAAAGTCTTATGAAAAGCCAAGTAATCTGCAGTTGTTGAGCCTAGAAAAAAGGAGGCTCAGGGGAGACCTAATCACTCTACAACTGCCTGAAAGAAGGCTGTAGCCAGGTGGGGTTCAGTCTCCTTTTCCAGGCAGCCAGTGACAGGGTGGGATCATGGCCTCAAGCTGAGCCAGGCTGGACATTAGAAGGAATTTTTTCACAGAAAGTGATTAGACGTGGGAATGCCCAGAGAGGTGGGGGAGTCACCATTCCTGAAGGTGTTTAAGGAAAGACTGAATGTGGCACTCAGTGCAATGGTGTGGTTGACGTGGTAGTGTTCGATCATAGGTTGGACTCGATGATCTCAAGAGACCTTTCCCAGCCTGACTCTGTGAAACAAAATTTTGACTGGAATCTTCCTGTTGCAGGTATTTTGCACTACAGCGAGGCTGAGTGGGAGTCTCTTGGCCGGGACACCCCCCAACCCCCATCTCGGAGGACTTCTGTCACGGCCACGGGCGGCGAGGCGGCAGCCCCTCGCCCCGCGGAGCCCCACTCCTGCTCTCGGCCCCGCCGCACCCGCTGCCCTCGGCAGCACCGAAGGCCGGCGCGGGGCATTGTGGGGCTGCCGCGGCGTGGGGCGTTGTGGGGGCACTTCGGCCAGCTCAACCCGAGCGGATCTGAGCTGGGGAGCCCTACCCGACCCCGCAGCCGGCGGGGTGGAACCCTCGGTGCCCCAGAAGTCCCGCCGCGGCCGCGCCGCTCCCCGCCCGAGCGGCGGCGGAGCCGGGCTGGGCTGAGCTGGGCGGGGCGGGGCCGGGCGGGGTTCACGGGCGTTGCTAACGGCTCAACGGCTTCCTCAGCCTCCGCACATCTCGGCCACTCTGATTAGTCACGCTGGCCGTCAATCTTTGGGAGCGGCGGTACCATTGGCGGGAGGCGGCGCGGGAGGCGGGCGGCCCCGCCCGGGCGGGCGGGCGGCGGGCGGCTCAGCAGAGCCGCTGAGCGAGCGGCGGTCGCGGTGCCGCGGGAGGAGCCGCAGCCGGAGGACGCCGCACTCTTGCCGTGAGGAGCGCAGCCGCCGCCGCCGCGGCGTTTCCTTCCCTCCACCGTAACCGGGCTCAGGTGAAGCCGGTCAGGCGGGGCGGTGGGCACGGGTGGCTCTGGTTTTCCCCCCTGGCGCCGCGCTTTTCTCCCTCCCTCGCCGGGTTTGGCGCCTCTTTGTCCGGCCGGGCGAGAAGGCTCCCGCTGTCCCGCCGCTCTGCCGCTCCACCCCGTGGGACGTGCTGTGCTGGCGTGCTCCCTGTGTGCCCCCCGTGCTCCGGGGCTGTGCGTGCCCGCCGAGTTGCCGCTCTGCTCCCCGCACGCCCCGCGAACCGGCCTCCCGCAGGTGGGGTGGGTGACTGGCGCTCTGTGCCGCCGGAGCCAGCTCCTTCCCCTCCCTCCTTCGCTCCGCGGCCCGGCCCGCGGGGGTAGCGGGCAGGGGCCGCTGGGCAGCTGTCAGGGCTGCAGCCTGAGTCACGGGCTGACCGCCTTCCTGCACACACCGCCATGGGCTTGGCTTCCGCCCGCCCGCCCGGCTCCACTTCCTCGTTCGGTTTGGGCCAGGAGAGAGGGAGGGAGGGAGGAGGGAGTGACAGGGCAAGATGAAGCTTGCACTGAGAGCTCTTGCAGATAGCTTGTGCTTTCAGGCATCACCTCCAACCGAGTAGTAAAAGTTCTCCGGCTTTGAGTGGTATCTTTACCAACTTGTCCTCGGTAGGTGTGGAAAGTAACGAGTTTCATAGCCCCCGAGCGTGGTGCCTGCCCAGGAAGTTTAATGAGAATTGCTCCTAATTTGCCTAAACATACGGTGAAATGAGTTTTAAAAGAGTAACTCGCTTCTGGTACTAAAGGGGGATTTTTTCAGAACTGAACTGCATTGGTCAGCAAACTCTGCATGCAGTGACTCTTTAATTCCACTTTCTTTTCCTCCTTACAATTCCTTTCTTTCTTTTTTTTCCTCTTGAAGCACTGTTTGTGCTCTTGATCTTTCTTCTTCTGTAGGTTTTTCTGCCATATCCTGTAACGATGTCCTGAGCCACACTCCATCAGAGTGGACTAAACCTAACCTTTTTTATAACTGGGCAGGTCTTCCAAAACAGAGTAATCTCTCAAACAATGCATTAAAAAATAATGCTTCAAACTTGTAAAGATACTGTAGTAGTCTGCAGGCCAAGGTCCCTTTGTAATTTGCCTGCTGTAAGGAAATACAAGGTAACTTATATGGAGACTGTTGAACCGTGGATTGAAAGATTAAATTACACATTCTTGACTCTTGTATACATCTCCTGTTCATTAGGCTAGGTATGGTAAAGTTTTAACTCCAAAGTAACAACCCTCTAATCAGTTGCTGCCTGTGTAAAATGCCTTTGAAATTAGTCACTAGGTCATGATGTGATTAAGTTCACTTATCGATGGCATTCCAGCAAAAATGGCAGCAAAAATCATGGTGCAGCTATGTATTGACTCATAGATGCACTGTCTGCATCTGTAATGCTCTCAATGAGATAAACTAATATTTTTATTAACCAGAAAGTTGTAATGAGGGGAAAGCAGTTGATAAATGTAAGTGGCACAGAAGGGTTTTGAAGTTGTTAATCACAATTTTCCAAACTGTATAAACACAAGACTTCATGCTAATCTGACCTTGTGAAAATAACTACAAGGAAATTATTCAGCAGTTCTGTGATGCTCCATATCAGGTGGAACTGCTGAAATTATGCGTTCCACTTCTTGGTAGCTTTATTTATTGCACTAATTCATAGTGTGTGCACTGTCTTTATGGAGGTGGACAGGCAAAATTTTCTATAACACTAAAGCAGAAGCAAAATTGGTAGTAGTGGCTAAAAATGGGGATCTGAACTTCTTTACTGATCTGAAACTTCAAAGTGAGTGTGACTGGCACCAAGCTGGTGAGTGATGTGGTTCTTTTTGGAATTTGGTGTTATGTCTTGGATGCTTGACTTGTATAGCTAAGTCTGACTTTGGAAGACCTCTGGAGAAGCGTTTGTGACCTCTGGAGAAGAGTTTGTGCGGCTGAGTAGCCTGTGTCTGTTTGTGTATAAACAGGAAGACTTAATAGTCAGGTTCTGTCTGCCCCAAAAGAATGAGTGGAGAAACTGAAGTCCTCTTATTGGCCATTGCATAGATTGTTAGGCTGTTTCTACCATGGTCCTGGTTTGGTTTTTTTGGTTGTTTCTTTGTTTCTTTTTTCTTTCAAGTTTATCTGGTAAGAAAAAAGTTGCCAGATGGTAATTTCATCTCAAGAGATAAAGAATAAGATTTTTTCATCATTTCCTCTGTATAGATTTTGATGTGTTTCAGAATGTTCTAAGAAGACAAATAGCTTGTGAGAGCTACACCATAATCTTTTAAATGAATCTAATGAAAAAGCAATAATAATGAAACTAAAACCAACCTTATCCACTAAAATCATAGGAAAGAGAACAGAAAAATCTCTCACTTAGGAAGCTAAAATAATCTTTGTTGTCCAGCATATTATTTAGGTATTATGCAAAATGTTGGAGAGTGTTCAAGCTGTATAGCTGGTCGTAGCTCTAATACTCACTCATCTTCAAGTTGAAAACTGCCTTGAAGTTGGATGCCACAGGTGCTTAAGTCTTTTTGTAACATTACTTAGCACTGAAATGTATCTACTACAAATGCCAGACTTGCATTTGCCACTTCAACAAACTATCTTGAAAACACGAACCATTATTATATTGGACGGTCTTTAAAAATAGTGTACTGACTGTTTTCATGTAATAATTCACAGGTCGGTTGTGTGTCAGGCTCTTGACATGCAGGTACGAGGGAGTGCATGCATATCAACTACAACTGGCTTTGTGAAAATACTCTTCAGTTGTACTGGGAGATTAGTCTGTCTATATCCAAATTTCAGATTTGGTTCTGTTAATACCCAGAACAAAGGAGATAGGAGACATGTCAGAGGTACTGTGATTTCTGAGCTGATTCTTCTCAGTCTTCCGCTTCTACCTCATCCCTAGGCCTGTGTCTTGCCCAGATTGATGTCCCTTATGGATTAGTGTGACTGTAATAGGGTGAGATTATAAGTGGGCCCATGGGAGGTACAGGAACTCATCCAGTTAATGCAAGGTTTACTGAAAGGGGAAGTCAAAGCTAAGGTTGTGTTATCCCCCACAGTACGTCTACTTTTTTGTGTGGTAGCTTTGGGTTATTGGGTAACATGCTGAAACTAACTGATGACTAGAGTGCGTTTTAGAGGCTCACAATTAGTCACATTTAGTGCATGTCTACTAAAAGGTGTCCAGAACCTTAATCCTCAGTGTATGATTTAATGTATTTTTGTTTGTTTGACTTAATAGTGCATTCGGTGCCCTCTAACATAATTTTTTTTCTTTGATTTCTTGTGTAAATATCTCGTTACCCTTTGCTTTCTTAGTTTATAATTGAGGCAGAACTGTTTGCATGTTAAGTATAGAAATTGTGTGCCTGACATTAAGTCTTCTGTGGGTTGGAACAAAACTATAATAGCAGAGGATTGCCTACAGCAGCATTGTTTTTACTGGCAGTTGTTCTAACTTAATGGTGGCTCGGTGACCTTGTACCTTAAATTTCTTTTCAGTTTAACCACACCGTGGTTCTAATTGAGTTTTCTAGTGTAGAAAGAGATGGAAACTAGCAACCTGATTTTAATAGAGTATGCTGAAGCGAAAACACAAATGCAACTTCTGCCCTGGAAGCTAATACAAATGGGTGTTGTCCAACTAAATTAAATGCATCAATTTACAAGTTCATCTTAATTATGGTTTATTCGCTTCGCTTTTTTCTTCAGTGGCTGTGAGAACTTGTTCGGAGTACTTGAAGCAATAATCTCAACACTGATTCGTTCTGTAGTCCTAGGCCACTGTAGTGGTTTAACAGCTTCTGACCTCACTCCAGCCCAGTTGTGTTCAGCATGATGGGTTAGTCCCCAATTTCAATTAATGGTCCTTTGGCCTGTTACTATTTGTCACAATATGTTGCCTTTCTGAGCATCCTGAAGAGTCTGGAGAAACACTAGTGTCTGCAGTTTTCTGGTGATGGAGCTGTGATTGATTTCATTGTGTGATACTTCTGGAGCTAGTGCTGCTAAGTCATGTTCTTTTTAGCCATAGCAAAAGGGAAACTGGAAAATTGATCTGGCATACTTCATCTACTATAAATTTTTTCTTGTAGAAGTATTACAAATGTATTGCTGCTGGTTGCAGAGAGGTATAATGAAATGTAATGCTGTATGCTGTGTCTTGACTCCATGACCTATTTATGAAATTTATGCCTCTAGAGTTTTGTACATGGGGTTTGGATTCTGCTTGTCTTCATGACTAGAAATATAAATTTCTCCTAATGCATGTATGCTGACTTTACTGAGAGCAGTGAATAAAACCACATGGTAAGTGACTTTACTAAACTCAGGCTAATAATTAATATGTTAAGGGAAACCTAACTTGAAAATCTGTATCATGAAGTCTTCTTAACTGATGAATACTTCCATTCATCAAGAGCTACCATTTTAATGAGTCTCGGCAGGAAATCCATTGTGATATATGCCTCTGCACAGAACTGGAGTTCTGATTTGCGTGAAAGCAAAGTGGGCATTCAGACTTATAAGAAAAAAGGTTTAGAGAAATGTTACAGCTCTATTTTGTCACTTGTGTGCAGTCAGAGGGTTTTCTTTTCTTGCTGGGCAGCTTCCTGTTTAAAATCTTAGACTTAAAGCATGCTCTAAGTAATAGTTAATAGTAACAGTTTACTTTGGTTTTTATTTTTTGTAGTGATGAGAGTACATTCACCTGTGTTTTTCTTTTAAACTCAAGATTTGACCAGTTCATTTGAATTCAGACTCTTTTACTCAACCTTGGAGGTGCAGTAGGTTTGAATTTGGTTCAAGTTGGTTATGGTCAACAACCAACCTGGTTAGTTTTAGTAACAGAATTGTTTTAAATGTCCAAAAAAAAAAAAAAAGGAAATCTACAGACAAATTTCAATTAAAAATTTAGTTGCTTCTCTTTCTTTCCAAATGTGACTGACTTAACAGAACTGTAGTATCAGTTTGTAGGACAATTCGTAAGTTCTTTTTGACAGGGACTGTTACATGTAAGTCTGCTTGCCATTTAGTGCGAGAGATTCCAATCTTTCTGTGCCAGAATTGATAAAATCAGTTATTTTGAAATGTGTGAACAAAGTAATCTTCATTGATGTGCTATCAATTTAAGAAAAAGAAACTTTATCTTAGGATTTCGACATATTTGAACAGGTATAGGGTGCTTAGATGGAAGAACTTCTCAAGAAATACTGAATGTAAATCTGAAAGCAAACCAGTGAACTGGATAAGAAAGTTCCTGGCTAAGCACTTGAAACTAGTTGGTTTATATGGTAAATTGATTTTGCACCTTTTTTTAAATGTAGATAAAAAATACTCTCAGGCTTCTGTTTTAGCTATATCAGTCATAGTTCAAAATGTAGAGGAAGGTATTGACATTTTGCTTTGGGTTTTTTGGGTGGTTTTGAGAATGGGTGGCTGTGTGTTTAACAGTTAGTGAGTGGAACAGGTCAGAAGGGGACGATTTGAGATGAAGATAACCAGAAGCAGCAATTTAATTTGTAAATTCCTCATTGTGGTAACCATCTAGAAAACAACTTTACTTTTTGCTTGTAAACGCATATGAGGTAGTCTAAGAAATATTTCTTTTGTATTAGTGGAATTTTATTTTTTTAGCAGAATGACACTTAAATACATTTTGTTCTTCATAGTTGTGGTTCAGACGTTGCTTTTTTTCCCATTGTTCAGAGATAGAAATTATTTTATTCCTTTCTGACATCAAGTGGAATGTATTCAGACTTCTCAGAATTAAATAAATGGAAGTATGGATGCAGATATACAGTAGACTACCTAAAATAGTTAAATAATTAGATTCTTGAAATAGCTGTGTTTCAAGTGTATGTGTCTGCATACTGACCAAGTAAAACTTCTTTGTTAGAGGAGCATAAATACCAAATAAGATTTCTCTACAAGCACAAAAACTCTTTAAATTGTGACTTAAGATTTGTGACTTAACCCAGACAATGAAAGCTAAGCGAACTGGTTTATGTTGCAGTATGAATCTTTATAGCAGACACTAAAGTCTGTGACATTTCATTACACAGTAAATTATTGTGAATTGGTTTAATGGCCCTTTCCAAATTTAATGCAGCGTATGATGGAAAAGTAAAATGAGAACACACAAATGTGATGAGAAAGATGTATTAGTCATAAAAGAAGGATTGACAATTTATTAGGCAAATTAATGTAACTTCTAAAAGCTATCTACATTGCCCATGTAGCACTGAAATACACATTGCAAAATCAGTTTATCTTCTTCTTGCATATGGTGGGAGGTAATCTGTTATGTGTCAAATCCTAATTTTTTCATAATGGGCAGAACTGTATAAGTAATGCTCAAAAAACTTGATGTAGACTTAAGTGATAAATATCACCATGTTGTATTATTGCTAATTCTGTCAGGAAAAAGTGCAGCTGCAGCAGCGGTTCAGCTCTTGCTCATGTAGATAAGGAGAAAAATATCAGAGTCATGGGATGGTTTGGGTTGGAAGGGACCTTAAAGATCATTTTGTTCCAATCCCCTGCCATGAGGGACACCTTTCAGTAGGCCAGGTTGCTCAGAGCCCCATCCAGCCTGGCCTTGAAAACTTCCAGGGTAGGCATCCACAACTTCTCTGGGCAGCCTGTTCCAGTGCCTCACCACCACAGCAGTGCTGTATATGGGTGGGGACTGTTGTTAACTTTGGTGGAAACATAAAACAGTTTGGCTACTCTGTGGTCAGTGTTTCCTTTTGTTGTTTTTTGTCCTTTTAGGGCAGAAAGCAAAACTTTATTGGAAAATTTCAAATTATATTTCTTTTGCCATATGGGAACCGTGGAATGTTGTACCAGTCACCTGTCAAAATGAGATAATTTTCTTTTTTTTCCAAAAAGGTGTTTTCTAGTATTGCCAGAATATAGAAAATTTTGTATACCATATAGCCATGATTGTAATAGTCCAGACTAAGTTTCTACTTCAAGTGCCCTTGCTTTTACTCATTTGAGATTTGAAAGATGAGTCCTTTCTTCTCCTCTAACACAAAAATCAGTGTTTCAGGAGATCCAGACAGGAGGCCACGGTTGGATGAATTCTAAAATTAGCGATGCCTAATGCTGTTCCTTTTTAAAGACTGATATATTTGCCAATGACAGAAGAAAGCACAGGTCAGGGAGGGAGCAAGCTAACCAGAAGACAAACTTGAGTGTTCCTCATGTTCTCTACTGCACCACGAGCTTCCTGTAGAACAATGCTTATAATGTATACCTAAGAGGCTGTGCCAGACCTTGAATGCAATAGGGAAATGCCACAATCTAGACTTTCAGACTATCTTGAACGTGATATTTATGAGCATAACTATTTATAAAACAAATATAAATATAATGCAAATAAAAATTAAAGAACCATAAATACTTTCAACTTGGCCTCCTTACACATCCTGGTACATAAAGGCTATGTAGCTTTTTCTTTGTGTAAGAGTTGCTGTGTTCTCATGTCCAGAAAAAGTCATTCTTCAGACCTCTACCTCAGACATCACTGTCATAAACAGAGATGTAGGACTTCTTATTGAACTGTTATGTGTTGCTGGGAGGGTTGAGAATCCAGCTTGGACCCTGTAGAGGTGGTACACTTCTCTCTGCCAGGATTTTTGCCTGCCATCCCCTTAGCTGTTGTAAATGTGCAGCAGAATGATTTGAAACCAAGAGTAAAAATATGAGATGTAGCAGAATGCTGCTTGTACACAGTCCTAGTTTGGCACTGTAGGCTGAACTGAAAGTGTCTAGAGAAACTTCTTCTGCTAAGTAAAAAGCATACTTTTAAAAATTATTTACTGGACATATTTACACTGATGATTTGTTCTGCTCATTGTGAGCTGGAAGATGATTAGTAGTATTGATGCTGAGATCAAAGCAATTTGTCAGTTAATGTTAGCAATAGTAATTGTTCCTGTAAGATGACTTTATCTTGGCCACGTAAATGCTGAATATTTGCATCTAAAAGGATGAACCAGCACTGTATTTTTTTTGTCTCTGTATTTAGATGTAATTGTTTTATTCCTTGTTAGCTCTTGCAGGACTTGAGACCCTGCATTGACAAAGATGACAGAGAGTGCTAATTGATATATGTAGAGCTACCTTACACAGTGCCTCAGAGTTCTTAGATACATTTTTAGCCTTAAATCAGAATATTAGGGAAGAGATGAAAAGTGATCCCGAGGTAACAAAGGTCAAAACTTTCTCTTAGAAAGTTCCCCCCTCTCTCATGCAATGTCCGTAGGGAACTCTGCATGCCTGATCAGAACTTATGCAGGCCATTATGCCTCCTGAAAACAAGTCTTCCAGCAAAACAGAGTGAACAGCAGGGATGGGCTGCAATTTTCTGAACTACAGCTGTCTCCTTAAGTGGGATTACTTTGCTGAGTGGTCACGAAGAATGTGTTCTCCCCCTGGAATGTTTTCCTTGTGGGCACACTGTCTCTGTAAGAGGAATTCTCTCCTCTGCTGAGAAGGCATGTACTGTACTCCACTAATGAGAAACAACAGTTGCAGAAAGTGTATTATGCAGGATTGTAAACTTTGAATATTTATTCGAAGTGAATGGGGTTGGGTGGCAGCCAGCCTAGCTTTGTCTTGCTAAAGACTGGACTTGAAATCAACAGAAGGCTACCCTCCCCCTCCCTAAATCAGTGTTTAGTGTGTTTAAACAGTGTGCACAGGCTTCATAGAGCTGATTAACAGTATTGGTGCCATCTACCTGGTGTAGTGTAGTAGTCCTTATGTCTCCCTGAGCTCATAAGGTGCAATTAAAATAGAGGCAAGCATACCCTCCCTAGCATTAACTTAGGGAAGCTATGCCTGCCTTTATTTGCCTGTAACCTGCAGTGGTTAATTACTGCATGCAGTGTGGTTGCCTAAGATTGTTCCTGTGCTTCTGTAGCCCGTGGTGAAGCCTGCATTATTATCCTGTTTGCAGTCTTTGGTACCCAAAAGTAGCCTCTTCAGATTGGCATTAATGTTTGTTAAATCCACATAGGCCACGCTTGTGGGACTGTTCTCACAGTCCTAGTGTATTTGAATCCAGTGGAGAGGAAAGGTGACTATTAGGTGTCTTGCTTGTACATGGCTTTGTGGCCTTTGCATTTTACCATGGGAAGTCCCAGCTGCCAGAGCAAACCCCTTCTGTAAGCTGTTACAGCAGAATTTATGCAAGTGCTTCTTCACACATACCAGAGTGGTGCTTGGCAGCTGATGAAGAGGGCTGGACATGGAGAAACCAGGAAACATTTATTCCATGTACACCGTTCTGAGGATGTGTGTTGGGTACCTTTAGGCCACTTGGAAGATGCAGAATTTCCTTCCGTTTCTTTCTTTTGTCTTACCTATAGTCTGACCAGCAGGTCACTTTTGTGCAATAGGAGCATCACTTGTGCATTAGATAATTAGATTCCTCATTCTTGGTTCTTAGAGCCCCACGTACAGAGAGGGCACTTTAGTGCTCTACCTTGAGTTTAATTTACAGTAATAAACAGGGTAGCTGGCAAGTCTGGGCAGCACTACAGTCAAACTGAATATGCAACAATAATTGCCAGCAAACTGCATTCCAGTTGTGAAATAAATCTTTCAACAATGTATTGTGTGCGTCAGACTGTGACTGGAGAGGAAAGCAGTGAACTACAGTAAGCTTAATAGCAGTCATTATGAATCCCAAATAAAGCTGAAATAGAAGAAATGAGTCTGCATGGCAGCATTCTGAATGGAAAGGGTAAGTGCAGCTCGGTGCCTTCAGCGTGGGGGGCTGCCTGTGAGGGGGTGTTAATTGCGAGCTCAGGTACTTGCCTGGTGTTGTATTCTCTTGTGGGATAACTGAAATTCATGATTCTTGCATTCAGCCTGAAGCATCAAGCACTGGCGTATCTCAATGTACTGAACTTGAGAAATAAGCAGCTATAACCTGTCCATCAGTTCGGCTTCCTGCCAGCTTTTCCCTTTCCTTTCCCTCTGCCTCCTTGTGATTCATTTCTCACCCTTAGTAATTTAAACTCCAGATTTTATGTAGGTGTTGCTTACAAATTGGAGCAGTTTGGGCTAACAAACTTTACAGTTTTCTTTTCCATAAATATACTGGCACTTGGAGCTGTGAAGTGTCACTCTAACCTAAACAAATGAGATCTGAACAGTTTCTTAGTGAATACAAGGGAATTATAGAATTTTTTTTATTGGTAGGTTAGGGGCTTTATAATGTCAGTTCATGGTCACTGTAGTTCATGGCCACTAAAAGTCTATTTTAAGCTAGTTTAGTCTAGCATTCTAGCTGCTCTTAAATCTAATTTGAGGAACCACATTCAGCTGGCTGGGGAAAGCGAAATAGTTGAATTGCAGGAATAATGCAAGTATTAGCTATTCAGATCACAGCTCAGCAAGGATTCCCATCATATAAATGTTACTGACCAAACTTAGTTTGAATCATAAAAGACTCTCAGATTATTTTTTAATGCTGTATATTAACAAATAATGAAATTTCTTCACTGAGTGTAATTTAGTTGTACCTAAAATAGGGCTATGAGTGACCGGTAGTGCTGTAACTTTCTAGTGCAAAAGCCTTGTCTTGCCTGTAGAAATGGTCTGCGTTCCTTTTGTTCCGTGAAAGGGCCTTTTGTCTTGTATTGCACCCTCTGACAAGCTGCTAAAGGTAAGATATTTTGGAAAGTGGTGGCAAAGTTGTATTCATGAGCTGCTTTTAAAAGGTGGACTCTTTAAAGAAAGGGAAATTAACTTGTAGTCTAAATATGCTTACTATTTATTGTTCATTCTTTTTGTCACCCTTTAGGGTAGTTCCTCTTGCACTGCAAGTAGAAAGGCCACTAGGCAAACCATGTGGGAGGATTGTTTAATATGAAATCACAGAAAACTTGTAACAGTGTCTTACTGGTGGATATGAAACAGAAGAAAACTTCTAGTAGAAGGAAACTTAGATCCCTTTTCAGGCTGGCTCAGTCTTACAGCAAAGTTCTGAAGTGTTGATTTGAATTGCCAAGGATTCAGTGCATGCATATGGCTGTTTTACATCCTTGGTAGCACAGTATTTCACAAACTTTTCATAATTCATTAAAGCAGGGAAATGAAATGATGTGTGAATAAAACTGTCTGTTCCAGTGTAGTAATGCATCTTTGCTAGGAATGAGGCTGAAGCCAAGAAAGAACAGTATGGGGATCCCTACTTTAATGATGGTTTAGGTAACTCAAATTGGAGATGTTTCCTTGCCCAGCCAGTGCTCTAGTACTTGTGTGATGCTTTAACTCTTGCATTAACGCTCTTATGAGACAAGTATAGAATTCTTATGAATTCTATTTCTACTTCAGCTGTTAGCTCCATAGTTTAGTAAAGCTCAAGCTTATCTAATTGAGCAGTGGCTCACTCCCAGGAATAATTCTGTGGCTGCTGACAGAGTAAATGTCTGGGGGGAATGGGGGATGTAATAGAAATAGTTAGTGAAAATTTAATTGCAAATAGGTAATGTTCTGTGGTTTTGGCAGTTGCAAAACACTTGTAATTGAAAGAAAGGGACCTTATAGCAGAGGTACCCTTTAGACCTTTCCAAACCAGATAAAGTATTTGTTCCCAGGTTTATGGGAAGCACTTGATGCTGCTTTAAGTAGAGTGTGTGTGAAGTGTCTTATAATTCAAGCCTTAAGGCTATGAAATTGCAGGAGACCAAGGCAAACTTCTGTCCATATGACTGTATTCCGGTGAGGGTTTGGAGTAATTCTGCTTAATTCAATGGGAATGCATGTCATCTTAAGTTAAATCCAGTGTTTGACTTGTTCCTCTCAAAAGAATCTGTCTACTGGGAAATATGTATGTCAACAGGGCAGTTGGTACTATTTTTTAAGGTTGCACTACATGCTGAAGTCTTGGTCCCATCCTATTCATGACTGTAGACAGCGTTTTGTCTCTATCTGTGACTGTACAGCATCTTTGTGGCAATTATGTAGTTAGGTAAATGGCAAAGAATATCTCTTGGACCCTGAAATAATGGAAAACAAGCAAAGTTTGACCAGCCTCTTCCCCAGACTGCTGTGAACCACAATAAGGGAACCGACTGGGTTAACAGGGAAGTGACTGTAGTATGTCATTTTTGGAAACAATACTAGGAAGGAGACATTTAAACTCAAAACAAGGATGGTCTGTCTTCCTTCTATATTCTTTGGTCCTCTTGCCTATAGACTGGCATCAAAAAGAATATTGTTAACGGTATTCTCATCTGGCAGTTGCACAATAGCCATGTAAAGATAAATGTCCTTGTCCTACATAATTAACTACACCCCAAATGCAAACTACCCGGCAAACAAATTGCTTCCTAATTTGTTCCTAAAACAGCAATGATTTGCATTCATTGTGAGTTGGTGTAAGAGCTTACTGGGCTTGCTTGCTTCCTTGACCACTTTAAGGGATTTTTAGAAATGCCCAGTGAAATGCAGCATAAGCTAGGAAGATAAGTTTAAGAGTCCATGAGATGGAACTTGCTGCATCTGATTCCTCTGGTACTGCTCTTGTGGAGAAGACAAATTACTGGTTGGTTTGTGGTATTGCTAGTTTAGACGCCCTGTGGCTTCTAGAATAGCTCTAATGCCATGTTATCTTAGCTTGAGCCTCTGTCTTATACTTCTACTATGTGAGGATTCTGTTCTGGAGCATAGGAGAGCTAGTTTAAGATGATAAGAAGGCTGCTGCTGCCATGCAATAGGGGAATTTTCAAGTCCGTTTCAAGTTTGAGGTGCAGACCCTTTTGGAATCTCACTACTCTTTGGTAGCACTTAAAATATTAAAACTTATATTAAATAGATATATTTATATATACACTAGATTATACTATATTACTATATATTTAATATATTTAAAATATCTTGAACTTAGTGTTTGATGAGATTTTAGAATAGCTGTGTTAGGCTATTTCTCCTCTTACTGTGAAAGTTGTTTTGAGCCCTGAAAATAAAAAGGTATAGGTGCTCTAGAATGATCTCTTACTGGCTGAAGAACGCACTCTTGTAGTATGTGAGATAATTTGAGGTTCCCTTCCTGCAAAGTATTTGATTAACCTCTCTGTAGCTTTCTTATTTTCTTAGTTCTCTTCAGATCTAAGACTGACTGGGGATACCCTTTGAAAGATTTCTTGTGGTCTTATCTACTCCTTGGCCAAAAAAAGAATTAGTCTTTATCCTAGAATGTATCTTAAAGTGTACTGGATGCATGCATGTACTCTAGCAGTGAGGAAATAAGGACTATGTTTCAGTGTAATGTAGGACACTTCAGATGGCTGGTGTTACTTTGGATTCCTCAGGAAATTATGAAACTGAATTTAGCTGAAGCATAGTGCCTCAGTCCTGCCTGATTATAGCCAAAAAAGGCAACTGGTTACATTCTGGGAGTTGCATAGGCAGGAAGCTGTGTAATGAGGGTAGAGCACAGCTGTTGCTTTGCCAAACCTGATACAACTCTGAACACAATTGAATATTTATTTCTTATTTTTTTTCTTTTTCCCCTCTTTCCTTCCACTCCCTTTTTTTAACCATTTGATCACAGCCTGCAGATGGCACTTTGCAGTGTCATGAAATCCTAATATCTGCTGTTGAATTGTTGGCCTTCTTTATTTGCTATATACTCTTGTCAGGCTTGCTGTTATAGGATGGTCTTGGAGCTCTCCCGACAGCTCAGGTTTTTTATGGCAGCCTCCAGACTGCTGCATCTTAGCTTTAAAGCATATCTCTTTTTCGTGTATCCATTAAAATCTAGTTTTCAGGAATAACATGAAAAGGAGGATTTGCTCTGAGAATCACCATTGTGGTTGAGGTGGAAGTGTCAGTGATCCTGTGGGGAAGGAAAGATGAGGTCAGGTGTGGAATAGCTGCTTGGCATATCCTGTAAGGCTTAAGACAAAGATTTTAAACTCAAGCTAAAGGAAGTGATTATTTATAGAGTGATTTTCTCTTTGTTTGCTGAAGAATTTTTGACTGTGAATATACAGCTATCCATACAAACTCTGGCACAAAGTTACATACCACTTACAGTGATACATTTGTTGAAAGGAATTTCCCTACACACTTACAAATGACTGGTGTGGGCATTGGCGCCCATCATTATTATGGCTGATGTTTTTCTGGCTTCATTCACTGTTTGCTAATGCTGGGACTCTACATCTATTGTTGCTCTCATGCATGTTTGGGAATTGAGCTGCTTCTGTCCTACTTTCAATACTTTTTTGTCTGCAGTGTGTGTAGTCAGACTTCACTTACTTGATTTGCCTGCTGGTTTGTAAATATGAATTCTGTAGAGAACTTATCCATATAGCTCCTGATAGCCTTCTAGGACATGAATACTCATATTTTCATTTCCTGTTCTTTAGGTAGTAAAGAGCTTTAGTTTCTTTTCAAGCTATGAGAAATATATATTGAGGACACTGGTATCTTTGTGAGGAAGAATTCAAGAAGTAATGTTTATGGGATCTTGTAAAGAGGCTGCTGTTACATGGCTAATGAGCCTTGACGCATGCAGTCCTTTTCTGATTGAAAGGACTTTTGGATGGCACTAATAAAATTGCTGCCTTATAAACTGGAAAATCCCTGGCAGTAGTGTTCTGGTTTTGATGAAACACTAAATCTAGGGTGCCATTTTTGAAGTATGCAGCCTAAGTCTCCCTTTTGTAGGGGTGAAACTCTCTCCTCTATCTGACCACAGCTTCATAGAAGGGTCTTAGTAGAAGATATTTGGCTGTAAAATTTCCTGATTTATTGTGTTACTATCTTGGAGATATTTTTCTGTTGAACATTATCTAGGAAAAAAAAAGATTTAAACTGGTGGGCTGAGTATTACTACTAAGCTGCTGAAAAGTATCTAATACCAGTCTTAACTGGTGTCTGCAAATTACTGCTATCTTCTAGAACCAAAGTGCACCTCACATTTTAGGCTGGTAGTTGACATTTCTGAGAAGTTGTGAGTTTTGATTTATAGCTTATCAGAATAAGGAGATACAAAGTAAAAGTGCTGATTACACATTTATGATTTTATTTCTGAGCCAATATCTCTACCAAGTAGAGCAGTGAAGGGTTAATCTTGACCTGAATGTTACTGACACAGTGTCTGATGCTATGAAGATTGGCACAAATTGTTTGGTGCTTGCCACTTTAATGTGCTTCCTATTTTCTGCCAAATAATGGCTTCCAAATGCTTAACGGTCAGTGTTTTGTTGTAGTTTTTGGGGTTTTCTATAAACTGCTTGCTAGTTTGGTTTTTTTCATACTCTTGGCAAGCAAAACCTTGGCCTTATTGGAAGTTTGAAAACTTTAGCAGTGCTTACTAACATGAAATTAAAGGAGGGAGCGGCATGCTCTAATGACCAGGGATTCAGAGTACTTAGCATGTGCCTGTCTGCCTCTGAGAAGTTACAAGGCAATTTGAGGCTTTAAAAATAACCTTTTTCTTTGTTTCTCCCTTTCTTCACAGGTCCCCAACTGTAAACCACGATGTCGCAAAGAGACGCAGATAAGTACCTTTATGTGGACAAAAACATCATCAATAACCCCCTGACTCAGGCTGACTGGGCAGCTAAGAAGCTGGTGTGGGTTCCCTCAGAGAAGAATGGCTTTGAGGCAGCTAGCCTGAAGGAAGAAGTAGGAGATGAAGCCATCGTGGAACTGGCAGAGAACGGAAAGAAAGTGAAAGTAAATAAGGATGACATCCAAAAGATGAACCCCCCCAAATTCTCTAAAGTAGAAGATATGGCAGAGCTGACGTGCCTGAATGAGGCTTCTGTGCTTCACAACTTGAAAGAGAGATACTACTCAGGACTGATCTATGTAAGTAATCTTGTCTGTTGGAGTAGGAGTTCCTGATTACATCTGTGTGAACTTCAAGTGATTGCTTTGCTCCTAAATGTGTATGTTAGCCTTTCATTGCCCCTGTACACAACTCATCATGTGACTTACCTTCCTCTTTCTACTTAAAATTTTTTCACTAAACTATGCCAATCCCCCTCTAGTTAATGTTGAAGCTTTCAAGGAATGCTATGGTAAATCTGGCATTAATGTTTTAATGTCTTTGTTTGCAGGATGTTTTGAATGCTTTTTAACTTTTTCTTAGCAAGACACAAAAGAGTTGGGTAGTGGTAAACAGGGAGTCTGATCTGAACCTAACCAAATAATAATAAAAACACAGTGCTAATCCACCCAGCATCTGAAATGTGTTTCCCATGTCTGGAGCTTCAGTAGGAAAGTGCCAAGCTTTTTGTGTGGATCTCAGAGCATCTTTCTAGAGAGGAAACATGTGTGCCTGCATGTACTTACAGATAGGAAATGTTCCTTTTCTTTCCATCCCCCAAACGGACAAGAGCAGAGATTCCTGCTTCTTATTGCTTTCCCATTTATGGGACCAAGGGTCATACCCAATGAAGCAGGCAGCAACCACTTGACTCAATACCAGAGGCAATAAATAGGGAAAGGTGGGGAAGGAGACTTTGGAGCCTTGACCTGGTTCTTCAGTTCCCTCCTGATTTTCCCCTTCATGTTGCCTATGTTTAGCACGCAGATATTTGTCATGCTAGCTTCTGCTTTTTTAATACTCTGCAGTTATAGAATCAGTTGTTAAACTCAGCAGTAATGTAAAATTTGTGTGCAGTGATTGGTTAAAACAGGACTAGGGAGAACACAAGGGAGAAACTCATGACTTACTAGTGCTGTGTCTGCTCCTCTGCAGTGGCATGAAGGCATACAGATGACTCTTGGAGAAATTATCAGAGACTATCTGAAAGATGCAAGGCTGATACAAATTTAGCCTGACTTCCTCAGTCTGATGTCAAAATTTGAGAGCTAATGTGATAGGAGATTTATGTAGTTGATTATTCTTGTAGTTAACATCTCCTTCCACTATTGGTCAAAATCTACTCTCAGATGGAAAAATCTTGGTATTCAGATGAAATAGGGTATGCTAGACCTATGCGTAACATTTTTAGAGTAGGAGACACTGCTACATGATATAATAATTGTTGAAAATAATTCAGCAGTGTCTCAAGGTCTGTTGTATGCTGTGCAATGGGCTGTTTCACATATCTTGCAAGATACCATCTGAAATTTCAGACATGGTCTATGACTAATAATTTGAGTTCTTCTAATTGGATTGTAAGAAGATTGTAAGATTTTTTTTGTAAAAAATCCCCACACCCTTCACCCAAGCAAACCTTGCATAGTGTTTCTCTATTACAGAATCTGAGTCTTGCCAAAACTGTGTTCCTGTGCACTTGTGAAATGGGCTGATCTCACCTGTCAGCAGTTCTCAGCAAGTCAGGAGATTAATGGGAAGGCTTAAAATACTTTCATTGGAGTGGCTGTTAGTTGATCATTAATCCGCTTGAAGAAAGGGAGTAGACGCAGTGCATCTCCAGCATAAATGTCTGTGAAAGATTGAAGATTGCAGGCATAGTTTAGTTCTGTTCTTCTCCTTTCTTTCTTATTTGGCAGCAAGGCTGTGTGTTTTTATAAGTTATTATCTTTTTTCCTTTTCATTTGTCTTTATTTTTCTGTCTTTCCATCCTGTAATACAAAGGGGGAAATCTTTTTGCTGGTGCAGGCAGATTTTGAGTGAGAAGTGACAAACAATTCAAGAACTAAGAGCTTGACTCCAAACACCATTTTGCTGTTTCCATGTGTGGATTGGTTCTGCACTGAGGTGACTTGCTAAGAGACTGGCTTTCCTATTAATCCTTTCTATTTGGAATCCTTTGCCAAAAGATCATTTTCAGCTTTTGTGAATAATTTTTGTTTACCTGAACTGCTTTGTTTGTATTCAGTGTGAAACTCAAAACTCAGTCTTACCTGTTCCAGTTATTTTATTGAAGTTAACTGTTACTGGAAAATAAATTTTCTGTCGCTGTCAGCTTTGTACCATGCTGCAGATGGTCCTTTCAACTCCTCAGAGTTAGTTTAACAGTTAGAAAAATAAAACTAGTTCCAGTTTGGCATGTGTGTCACTTGAAATTGTTAGTGAAAGGTAATGCCAGAATTCTATTTTGAGATAGTAATGTCTGAGACAAAGTACAGATTTCCAAGCCAGCTATGCTTATAATAGATGAGCCTTTGAATTGGAACCCTGGGTTCAATTCAGGGATTTATGCATATGAGTCTTTATTTGTACTTCAGTAAGATGAAGATAACTCTTGTCTTCTCTGTGGTAGGGCTGGCAGCTTCTGCTTATTCATACAACTCAACTTGCTTCCTATATGAAACTGTCAGTGGGCTCAACCAGCAGTCATGACATGATGGTCTCACTCAGTTTCTTATCCCAGCCATAATTAGTTGCCCATCTTTATTAGACAAAAATATCCCTCCAACACGGCTGAGGTCATTTTACTGCTTGGAAACTTCCCTTAGGTATTTCTCCTGGCAAGCAGGGTGCTGGAAGAAGATGGTAGCTTCTTCTTGCATACTTGCTTCATGGCTTCATCACTCTAAGTGAAATTAATGTGTTCCCTTTTCTAAACTGCTGCTCTCACCCACAGGGTGTCTTTAGACATGAACTCTATTTATGTGAAAAGCAACCATTCTAATTTGTCAGCAGTCACAGCCATGAAGAATCACACATACAGAGCTAAGAAAGCTCTACCTTCTTTGTGGACTTGTGTGCACTGTGAACATGCTGCTTTCGCATTGACCTATTTCTCTCTCTTTTTCCTACTCTGTGTTCCACTCGTGTAGTCAAAGGTCAGGAAAGCATCCCCCAGACTTCCAGCTTTTATTCTGTGCTGTGCAAGTGCTGTCAGACTTGATGGAGAACTAAAACTAAAGCAAAAGGAACTGACATTGCTGGCTTGGTTGCTGTAAACTCCTTAAACTGCTCTCTTCAAGCACTACCTGAAACCTAACCTGACTAGAAGCTTAGCTTCCTGGAACTTTAGAAGGACTATGCCAAAAGGTTTTTAGCCAACTTTCATAGTTTTCCACTTTGGAAAGACATTTAGTATTTTCTGTAAGCCATTCCAATAGTCCTCAAATGTTTTAAAAAAATGAATGGAAAAAGAAAAAGGAGGGAAAAAAGAGTAGGTCTGGAAACATATCTTGATTGTTTATACTGGGATGTGGAAAAGAAACCTTAAATATCTATGAAAAACTCACTTCCTGGAGGACATCTGTCTGCATCTATATCTGAATCTGCTGCATGTAACAGTGGACTTGTTACTTAGTGTTAAGCCAGCATGTAGAAAATTTGGAGATAAACTACATCTGCTACCACAAACAGTGTAGTAGATGCTATTTTCACCCTTTTGAGCACTGCAGTCTAATCCTTACCTTTAGCTAAGGAGCTAAATCTGATTAAGTACTCTCTGTGCTCCTTGTGGAGAACTCTACCACTCCAAAGCACTCTTTTTTCATTGAGCAAACAAGAGACGAGATCTTGGCAATAGAAATAAAAAATGCCCAATGCACTCTCTTCTGGTAGCGCTGCAAGTTGCTGTAGGAAGCTGCTCATCTCCAGATGTTTCAAACAGCTGTTTCTAAAGTTGACAGGGAGCTAGGATAGCACTAAGCCCTAGGAGCAGGGCTTGGAATGCTATTCTTAGAATGTCTAGGAAATATCTAAGAAGCCTCTGCTCTTCTTATTCCCTTTGGAAGTAAAAAATTTGTTGGGGTTTGGTTTTTTTGGGGTTTTTTTGGTTTTTTTTTGTTTGTTTGGTTGGTTGGTTTTTTTTTTTTTGTTTTTTTGGGGGTTTTTTTTTTGTTTTTTTTTTTTGGTGCTCAGATCTCAAAGTTTGCGTTTATGGTTTTTTTTTTTTTTAAGACGCTTAATATTTTCACTGGAAGTGTTTTGACAGTTGTATGCCCTCAGAACTGTGCAATTTAAGCCAGTGGAAACCAATGGAGAAATGGAAGTTTGCTGTCATAGATGACAAATTAACCATTTGATATGAATTAGAAGTAAACTTTGGCATATACTGCTGACTTCTTTTAGAATTTTTTTTCTATTTTGACTGGTTTTGAACAATACTGAGCATTCTAAACATACATACTGAACATAGTATACATTGCTGACCTTACAATTTGAATCTAGTTCTAGTCACACTTGCTACCTTATAAATCATGAAAGTGTTCTGGCTTGGAGGGTTTTCAGGAGGCCATCTAATCAGCTTTCCATTCAGAACAGGATAGCACTGCCTTAGGCATAGTCCAGCAGTCTTGAAAACCTCTTAGGAGTAGGCTGGTCCTATTTTTCTTTTAGTGACTATTTTGGCTTGAGGTTCTATTTTGTTTAGTGATCATTTACTAGATAAGTAGATATTAAGCATGAGACACAACATAAAATATAGGTATTTTGCAGCTAAGTACCTACATTATATAATAAAATGGCACTTGACTTGGAGTATAGGAACTTTGAAAGGAAGAAAATCCAGTCCTAGTGGACTGCTAATTAGCTGGGGAGCAGACCAGTGATATCAGTGTGACTAATGGATCAGTAGGTGTGCACTGTACACCTGAAAGAGTTGAGTACTGGTCAAGGTGAGAGGACTTTGGCTGTTCCTCAGATTCTAATATTCATTAGTGGGAAACATTCCACATGGCATCACTGGAAGAACTAATTAAAAAGCACTGTTTGGTTTGTTTGTTTTTTCAAGTAATGTACTGTTAAAAATATGCAAGTATACAACATTTTAAATTTCTATCTCTATTTGCTGGGGCATTTCTTTCCAGACCTACTCAGGCCTGTTCTGCGTGGTAATCAATCCTTACAAGAACCTGCCCATATACTCAGAAGAAATAGTGGAGATGTACAAAGGCAAAAAGAGACATGAAATGCCCCCTCATATCTATGCCATCACAGACACAGCCTACAGGAGTATGATGCAAGGTGAGTGCTGACTGAGATAATGACTCTTGTTGAAATCAAGGTTGCAGTCAAAACACTGTAGGAGAACAACAACTCACTGCTATCAAAAGGCATTATTGTCCTTGCTACAGACACTACGTGGTACCAGCTTTTGTGTTCAGGTCAATAGCTCTTTCCTGCTGTAGTGGATTGAAGAACCATACAAAAAGTCTGGTGAGAGCTAAATTTGGCATAAAGAACAGGCTGGTGTGAATGCATGGGGTTCAGAGGAGCAGGCAAGGAGAACTGAGGTAGCAAATTTTCCATCTCAGTGATGAGCCTATGAATTGAGATAGCTGTAGGTGGGCAGGGATGTGTACTGTTTGATAGAGGCTTTTAATAAAAGCCAGCTTAAAATCCAATTGCACAATCTGGTTGGGAGGCTCAAGCTTAGTATTACCTATATTTTGAAGTGTGATAGTCAGTGGTAGCTTTACTGTCAAGACTTGTTTGGTTATATTCTTACTTCGTTAATAAAACTCACTATCAGGAAATATTAAGTACATCTGTTGCCTTTTCATGGAATAAAAGAAAGCAAGTAGATAACCATATTTCATTCCACATTATACATATATTATCTGCTACCTGGTTATCACTTGAGGACTTCTAAATATGGAACTCTGGATGCATTGTGCATATCCCTGGGTCTGAGAGAAGGTTTTTCACAAAGTCAGTGGTGGTGTGTGTGATGCTTGGAGAGGTTCAGGTGTGGAGGTATTTTGTGCTTTTCTTCCAGTCTGTTACCTTGGTTTTATGAGGAGGAATACTTTGTAAGGTTTGAAGGGTGTAATGGACGGTTTGATTTGGTGTGCCTGTGGGGATGTTACTACTCCTTTATTTTTTGATGCCTAGAAATGATTAAGGTGTTTGTTACCCCTAGGTCTTGTCACTAGCATCACATTTTTGAGCAAAGTCCAGATATAATAAAATCAGGCTTTAAAATTCTCATTAGTCTCAGTTTGAGTTCTGCTTTTCACCTGCCCTAATGATATAGGTTCCCAGAGTGGAAAAGAGAGAAACTCTCCATCTGCTGACCTATGTTAGTGTCTTCCAACAAACTTGCTGTGGGAAAAGCTGATAAAGGTTGCTAAAGTGTGGTGCCATGCAGGGCAGAGCTAATGTGATGGATCAGTTAATCTATATTTATAAAAGCCTGTGGTGGAGAGAGGTGAGTACACAGACATGCTGAAGTGGACTGGTGGCAGGGTGTTGGTGGCAATTTGCTGAAGATATGGCAAGTCTTGAAGAAATACAGCCATACTGCTGGTGTGTTACTCTGAAATGAATGCTGCATCCAGGAGATAAAAACCTGTGAAGCTGGACCACTAAAGGATCTCACTTCCCTTAGAGCAAGATTGGATATGCCAAGAATAGATGCTCCACCTATATTTTACATGGCAGAATGTTGTCCATAAGCCTCATTACACTTTTCCTCCTTTTATTGCTTCCTTCCCTCCTTTGCCTGCTCCCTGTTAGCTCAAGCACTAATTTGCATTTTTGTTAAACAAGCTATTAATTGTACCAAAGTTACTGTTCCCTAGAAAGAAACCTTGTCTACATAGAATCAGAAACAGTTTCTTTGGCAGTGTTGTAAGGAGACTGCAGAATCAGTCCTTTTCCCTTATAGACAGCAGTTAAACCACTTGGAAGTGCATGTGCCTGCATCTTGTCCTTCGTCCCTGCCAGGTATATCAGTATGTGACAGAAGATACCCCAACGGCTGCAATTCTGCATCAGGGGACAGGTGACCTTCCTTGGTCTGATGGTGGTTCAGAGGTAGTGATTAATCTATGTGGGTATTTTCTTTCCTGTTGAAAAGAGGTGATGTCTCTGTCTCTGTCAGACCCTACTTGGATGATGTCTAAGACTTGGCAATCCCAGACTTGACTTGCTTTGTTGTACAGAGCTGAAGAATGGCAGCCCTGCCTGTGTTTTCCAAGCATGGGAAAGTTGCTATGAGGCCTGCTGGAGTGTTTACCTTTCCCAGAACAATTCTAGCTGTGCTGCATTCTCAGCAGTATTGACAGTCTAGAGGCTTACCCCAGTTCTTCTTTGCCTAGTTTTAGATACCTTGTTGCTGACTTTTTGTAATGCTTGTTGATATGAATATCATTCCCAGTTAGCTTTTGAACTTACCTGCCTTGATCTGTTTAACTAGTTTTGGGAAGATTTTTCTGTGTGGTTTCACAGTTACCTCTGTGTGCTACAAGACCTCTAAGGATTGTTTTAAGAGTTATTTATTGCCTTATTTCCTTGTTTCAAAGGGTAGCAGTAGCATTCCAATCTCTGCTACTGGGAGTGAGGGTGAGTAGTAGATTGTTGCAGTGTCTCTGGTCCTGGCTAGCCTCGAGGGGAATGGAAAGCAACATTCCTATTCCACTTTCTGGGTTTTGCTCAGCGGTGGGGGAGGTTTGGTGCAGCAGCCAGTGGTATGGCAGGAATCTGTACAGAGAATAGAAGATGAAAGGGTTGGGTGCTCCACATGAGCCAGAGGCATTTAGGATTAGGCTGCCTTCCCTAGGTTACTTTCAGAGCCCTGAAGACTGGGAATCCTTCATGGCCTGGAGAAGGATAGCAAGCTGATTTGACTCTGACTTCTGTGAGCACAGGGTATAGTTATCTCTTAAACTGACAGCGAGGAAAAGCTTTGTGTGTTAATTGATTTGGACTCAGATTTTTTTTTTTTTTTTTTTTTTTTTTTTTTTTTTTTTTTTTTTTTGTTGGTTGGTTTTCAGTCAATTTATGGTATTTGAATAAGCAGGGCTTTCAAAGGGATGGCTCATCAGGAAGAGAGAGGAAGATGAGAGTTTTGTTCCAACCTCTGCTAATCCACAAACTGTTTAACTCTTTTCAGGCATCTGTGCTGATGTACTGTGGGTGAGCTTGGTCTTCTTTTTGTATCTTCTGGTTACTTCATTGACAGAAGTGTCAGGGCACTTAGATATTCCAAGAGATTATATTGCTTTTTGTCAATTTCCCCTGTCAATTTCCCCAGAAGTACTTTCTTGAAGAAATAAAATGGTGAAGGGAATGTTCAGAGTGCGTTGTTTGTAGTTATTGGGGGTTTTCCCCCTTTTTTCTCAGGCCTAAGACTGTGACTCTCAGAATGAGATGAAAACATTATTTTGCTACATGTTACCTGGAGAGACTTCCTGTGCCTCAAGAACAAAACTCTCAAAAACGTGACATTTTTTCTTTTAGAGAAAACAACACTTTTTCCTAATGTTTCTGTTCCCTGGGTAACCTGGATGCCAGAAGCCTCAGATCTGCTTTCAGAAGAATTATTCTTCTGGTGCTAATGATTGAAGCACAGTGCCTGCAAGTGGAGTGGTGTCTTGAGCAAACAAATCATTATTCTAATGCAGCTGATGTATACTGAAGAGGTACATTATTTACCTCAATTCACAGTCTTCAGGGCCTCGATTTAGAAAAACATATTTTAAAGCTGTTAAACAGCACCTCTTTGTCTATTTGGAACACACATAGAGAATTTTCTGTGTCAGATAGTGATAGAAGATATAAATTTAATTGGTATCTGGAACCTGAAAAGTATCTGTAACTTCTGTAATAGGTTAGGTCAGTAGGGTGATTCTGGTCTACAAAGCTTAGACCTGTTCAAATAAGGTAGGTAGGAAAGGGAATAGACAGCACATAGCTAATGAATATATTCCGTCTCTTTTCTTAGCTGGTTTTCTCCACATTATTGGAGAGCTCCTAATGTTTCACCTAGCAAAACTCTGAAAATCACTGAGCAATGACTAAACCCTCTTTGACCTTGATGGATTAGTCTTCAAAGGGACCTGTACGCCCAGAACTGTGCTGGTGTTCACTTGGGAGTTAGGTAGTCTCTGGGTTTGGTGTTGAAAATAAAAAAATCTGAAGCACGTACCTTTGTGATTTTTTAGTGACATCTTGTTACATTAAGTGAGGAACCACAGTGTTAGGTGTTGTAAGACAAATCCCTTGCTTTGTAGATCCTCACATGCATCTTGGGACCACTTGTGATTTTCACAAAAGACAAGCCTCTAGATCTGCTCCCATAGAATATAGACCTTCAAGTGTTTTGTTTGTAAGTCTTAAATGTTTGCATATTTCTCTTCGGTTTCTTAGCTAGCAGAACACTTCTGTTTTAACTTGCTTGCTTCTAAGTAATTTCCCAGCTTGCTTGTTAGCATTGCTATATTATGCTATATAATGCACTTAGCATTGCTATATTTTTGTTATATAATGCACTACCCCAAAGTGCATCTTTCCTTTCTGTATAATATTCTGTCAGTGCTTCTCAGTTGAGACCTGCTCAATTTATGTAGAGGCACACATGTCTCTTTCAAGTTGCATGTAAAGGTCGAGTTCTATTTCCACTAAAACCCAAAAGAATATAGCTTGTGGTTTCACAAGTGTGTTTTCCAGATATGTCCAAATTTCTCATGCAAAGGGCAACATGAAATTTGGATGCTAGTTATGGAGGATATTTGTTTTGGTGCAAATGGCAAGAAAATACGTACATTGTTTTAAATTTCCTTAAGAAATGTTTTACGTGCTTTGAATTATCTGAAATTTCTAAATGCAGCTCTAAAAATCTGTGCCTTGAGATGTGGTTTTCATGAGAACAGGGAGCTAAAAAAGAGTCTGGTTGCCCACTTGTTTTTTAGTAGTTACCACACCCATTTTGATTCATTCCTGTAAACCAGAGCAGGATTTCTCTGGCAGTCGCTTATGTAATGGTTCAGCCCCTGCTGTCAGTCTCCCTGCAGTTCACTGTTTTAGTATCATGAGTTGCCTGAGCTTTTTGCAGTCTGTATACTAGTTTTTCTTTTCTGTCAGAACTTCAAAAACATTTGCATAACCTAAAATTACAGCTTACAACTTGTTTTCTGCTATCTCCAGGTTCAGTTAGAGTTCTAGAGAAGGGGAGATGTGGGCTCTAGTCCAAAAATGTCTTGGGGAAGTAAATATTTCCACTTGAGTCTGTAGGATATATTTCATTTTGAAAAATGAAATTTACTTTTCTCCTTGTGACCGTTTTCAAACTTCAGCTAATGCAGAGCTGAATCTTGGCATTGCAGTATTCCTGCCAACTCAAGCGATTTTTTTTTCTCTCTCTTTTTTTTTTTTTTTTTTTTTTTAATCTTGAAGCTGTATTGTTGAGAGCTGTCTTGGATATGCTATGTTTCTCCTTCATTTGATTTCTCTTTTCTCTTTCTTTTTGTATTTGATGATAGCTGTTAGCATTTTGAGACTTCCCTATAGTACGTTTTTTAAATGACAGTGCAAAAACAGGTTCTGGGGCTCTGTTCTGGTGTTCCCCTGGAGTGTTTTTGATCCCATTCAAGCCAGCATGTAGGTTAAAGCACCACAGTGAACCTACTTGGTTAGGTCTGATGCCAGTGGGGTTGTTCCGTGTAGCACAGTGTGTCAGGTCCCTGGGGCTCCTCCTGTGTTAAGAGCCCTGAGGAAAGGACATGGGATGTAAAATTATGTTGATGTTGGAAGAGAATTTTGAGGAGGCAGTAAAGAGCTGAAACGACTGCGTGATTGAGGCACTTAGATGCATTTAAGAGTAATTTTTGCTTTAGGTCAGCTGTGTAGCTTGGCCGGCCAGCCCAGGCTGGGCTGCAGGCGTTCCGCGGGTGCTGGGAGCAGTAACGGGAGCGCGGAGGGCTGCGCTGCCCCGGCCTGCCAGACGCTGTGGTTAGGAGGTGGGTGGTACCATCAGCCATAGTTAAGCTTTTAGCCTTAATGAGTCAGCTATAGGCTGGGGACTGCAAGCCAAGCCTTTGCCTTTCAGCTCCACTTCCTCTTAGCTGCAGAGGTGATGTCACCATTGTGTGAATGCTATATTACTTCTCCTTTTATGGAGATGAACAGGCTTGAAATGAGAGTCACTCATGCAGAGGAAGTGGGTGATAAAGGCCTGGTAGGATGTTCTGTAACTGAGATGTGGAGCTTAAATTGCACATTCTCTTCTAGCCTTCTAACCTTTTACTTCTCCCATCCCAAAACATTTAAAAACAAAATTCGATACTTTGGAGCTGTATTAATTTATCAATTATGACAATGTGTTTGACCACAGCAGTTCAGCATTCATTCACACTTGTTGTTTTGCAGTAGTGTATTTGGTTGAGTACTTTCTATGTACAAAGATGTCTCTCTTGTGAAAACAAATTTTGGTTTAATTGTTTTTTATGTATGCTGAAGCAGTGAGCAGTCTAAAATGCAGTCTTTTGTTAGTGGACGAAAGAAAGTCAAGAATAAGTTACGTATTATGGAGTTTTTTACATAGTAAAATTAATCTACTGATCTTATTATACCATACTGCTGCATAGTTTAAATTTGAAGGATATTTCACTTCCTGAATTTCTGGATGTTTGAGGCTGCTGTGTCTTGTGATCACTTGAATACTATGATGATGAGAGCTGAAGAAGAGCCTAGATAAAAAGCTTTCCTTGTCAGCTGGTTTGAAATACAGAACTGTTGCTATAATTAACTAATGAGTTGTTATTCTGGATTGTTTTTAATAAGTGACTCTGTTTAGAACTGAAAAGCAGGTGCAGATTTCTTTTAATCAGGCGTTTCTTGATTGTGTTATTATAAGCAACTGAGTTTATGGTACCCAGCACATTCTCTTTTGAGCACATTCTCTTTTGCTGAGTAGGTTGCTTGCACAACTGACAATGAAGTAAAGGCAAGTGCTGACTGAAGTAGCGCAGTACGCCCATGTTGAATGATCCTTTGGGGGGAAAAAAAAAAGAGGGGGGGGAGGTGGCCTCTTGCCTGAACAACTGAATTCTGATTCATGATGGCACAAGTCAGTATTATATGGAGAACAAATATTGGCACTTGAAACTGTTCTTAACTTGAAGAGTATCTAAGAGTTATGCTTTATATGTGCTAGCTCTTTGCCCCTTTGGTCGGCTCCAGTTTCCTGTTGCTCAACACATTATTTGAGTTGTCTGTCTATACACAATTAGAAGAATTCCAGCTATCCCAATGACTGCTGCTTTGCAGTCCTGGGAAAGAATTTCCCCCGGATTGCAAACAGGAATGTTGCCTTTTATGGCAGTGTCTGCGTACTCCCAGAGACTTGCCTGCACTTGCAGGTACGATCCTGCTGACTTCAAGCAGAGGTGACTAAGGCAGCTGCAGTGGGCCACCAGGAAAGTATGTTGGGGGAGGAAAGCTTCATGCTGAGAGAATTTCAAACACCGTCTGTGACTTTTCCTGCCTGACCACCTTTCAACACCCTGGTCTATGTTATGGTAGGGAAAAGTCCTGTAGCTCCCCCTTTGGGGCTCCTTGGGGTCAATCCAGGATGATGTGGCTATCACATCCTTACTGGAACAAGGCTGGAAAGAACTTCTCAATCAAGTATGAGAAAACTTGGCATGATCAAGAAGTGTTCAGTGCCAAAGAACTACTTGGTGTTATTATCTGATGTTGATCATCTCTTTTCCTGTTGAGCAGTCAGTTTATCTGTCTGCTTACTGGTATTCTTTTGCTATATCATCTCTAGGATGGAAATGGGAAGGCATGTGCTGTTCAAGTGCCTGGTGCTCCACTGCCTGAGAAGCACCAGCTCATAATTCCAAAGTCAGAGCTGGTTACCAGCAATAAGGACCACCTTATTTAGAATTACCTTTTAAAATATTTTTTTTTTTATTTCTCTCAAATCTACTTCTTAGAAGAGCCTCTGTAGTACCTGAATGCAAGCATAACCTATTCTGAACAAGTGAACTGCTTGTTTTTATTCAAGCTTTTGAAAGTCAGGTGTTATTCAGAGGCACAGTCTTGTCCTTTCACATAGCTGCTTTGTGGTGCAGAATTGTACTCAGGTGTTGTGCTACTGAAGAATACATTTCCTTAGGCAATCCATAAATGAGTCATTAGTTATTCCCCTGATCCACCCTCAAAGTGCCCAGTCATGCAGAGGGCTGGCATGTGCCTGCTGAGCCCTTGACCCACTGGGAACCTTAAATGTGTGAGGCCTTTGGAGCTGCCTAACATCTATTCTAGGCCTGGCCTTCAGCAAAAGGAGTGTATATCTCAAAGGCAGTGAATAAATTCAGCACCTGAAAAAATGAATATGCAATTTAAGTAAAGCTGTAGTATCTAGTTTTGAAAGCTTAGGAATTTGCCAGGCCAAAACCCTTTGAGTGGTGATTTTCTTCTACTTGCTTTCTTCCAGGCTTGGGGCTGATCAGCTTTTTCTGAGAACAGTATTAACAGGGTAATGGCAGGTAATCTAAGTTTTAAAAGGAAAAAAGCAAATTATTTTCCTCTCATTTTTTATGCTCATCTGCATACAATCGGTTTCCAGTAAAGATGGTTAAGAGCAGGAGTTGCGGATACTTAGCATGTGAACCTAATGCTTCCATTATTGGCTTCAGCATATTTTAAGCTGGAATCTCAAACCTGTTTGGTTTGCTAGCTTTCCTTATTCCACAAAAATATGTGCCAAGGGTAGATACACTCCTCTCTTTTTAAACTGTGTGTATGGGAGATTTTTCTTGATTAACGTGCCATTCATGCTGTTAATACTGAAATGCTAAATGTGCTTGCAGCAGCAGTGTTTAAGGGTATAGAAAGAGGTTTCAGGTACTTGAAATCTATCAGACTAGAAAGCCTTCGCTAATTACGGCTCAATCTCTTTATCTTGCACCAAACAACTTGAATGCTGACTTAGATGATATAATTAAGTACTGTCTGGTGGGAAGAATATTGAGCGGTTTTGGTTTCTCTAAGCTATGGGGAAAAGGAATAAAAAGAAGCAGTAGCTAAAATGTGGAGACAGTCACACAAACATACTGTTGTGGGTCACTAATTATGAAAAAAATTATTAGAGAGATCTCGTGAATTGCATACTCTCATGGATGTTTGCGGCTTGCTTTCTCTCTCTTTAGAGAGTAGATGTTAGTCCAATGCAATGAGTGGAAAAAGGAAAGTGGCAATGCCTGAATGCCATCTAACTGCTGCAGTGTTACTGAGCTCCTCAGAGTGAATAATCTGGGAGTCCTCTGGTCTTGATTTAAAAATAAACTAACACCTAAAATCAAACCAAAAAACCTCCCAGCCTAATGTGGATTTTGAGTTTGGTGGCACAGTGTGTTCTGTGTGCCCCGGTGGCTCTTGTGGGCTGTCAGTCAATGCCTTGCTGTGCCCACCTGTTGCATGTTTCACTGTCCCTGTCACGAGAACAAGCTACTTGAGGCTGTTCTGGTGTAGGCACAGGCACTCCCCAGTCTTCCTAGTGCTCCCAGCTCATTCCTGGTGTTGTGAAGGAATGGGATGGAATCTGGGTGGAGGTAGGTGGGCACAGAGTGGAGGGCAGGGGTGAAAGTGAAACAGGGCAGAATCAGTGGAGTGTGTGCAGGAGCTGTGGGATGAAGGCATGGTGGAAGGACTGGTCAGGACTGTGCATAACAAAATGGAATTGTAGGTGAATGCTGGCAGGAGGTTAAAGATGTGGGAGAAGATAGTAGTAAATGGGCTGGGTGAATTAAGTTCTGTAACTGGAAAGATATCCACAGCTTGGAATTGAACACAGGCATTTGTATGTCTACTGGTATGTCAACATGGAAAAGAAAAGGTTTCTGTTGTTATCAACTACTGTGTTAATACAATAGGGGATGATGCCACAAACAATCAGCTGTATAGGATGCAGGCTGCTGCTCAGTCTTCTAGCTTCTGCCTCCAGTCTGTACAAAATAAGTAACGAATATTTCCTCACTGAGCCTCCAGTGTTTGTTTTGGTCTGAAAGCCTCTGTTTGATGTGTATCTTTGGCACTTTGGGATTTGTAACAGTTGGTGTCTCTCTTTCCCCCTACCTCTTCCCCTTTCTCTGCTCTGCTGATAACTTTTGTAAGTCAGTATGGGCCCACTGCAGTAGGGGCTGAAGAACAAGTAGATGCACATCACACTGTTGCTGTATGGTAAAGAAATATTCAGTAGGAGAATTCTTTAGAAGTAGAAAAATTGTAATGCAAATAATATTCTTTCTGGATGAAGAAAACAAAATTGCTGTGGTGCCATTATATACTTTGGCATATAGTAACCCCAGAGAAGGGATTACTTGGCTGTGTTTCTGAAGATACTTGTCAGTGTTTACTATTTCCTAGGGTCTTTGGTGTTGATTTCATTCTGTCAGAGAAATTTTCTTTTAGAGTTCTAGTCTGACTACTCTTTTAAAATTTCTTCTAGATCGAGAGGATCAGTCCATCCTTTGCACGTGAGTATTTCCAGTTGTCAGTTTGTCTGCATGTCAAAGTTTGTGTTTTTACATTCTTGTAAAAAGGAAGGTCTCTCTTAATTTTAGGTGCTGGAAGTGGAATTACAGAATTAGGTAATAATGGAGAGTCAAAGAAAATCCCACTACAGTTCCTTCAATATATAATTCCTTCTGCAAAATAATTTCTGTAATAAATGGAGGAATGGTAGCTTTGAAACAGCCCCTGTGCTCAAACTACTGAAGAAATACAGCTTTGTCAGTGGAAAAGGCTTGGAGTGATCCTTCAGATTTGATGCAGCTGTTACGTTTAAGTACATGCATACTGATGAGGCTGATAGAGTAACAGATACTCTTGATGCTGCAGTTTGTCTTCAAGACACAGTAAAATTGATTTGCCCTCAGCCATGCTTAAGGAATTGGTATGTTTCTTCTTGCAGTCAGGAGGCTTCCTGTTTGAAAGATTTACTTCATTACCTTTCACCCCAACCTCTACAGCAGCCTCCAAGCTATTCCTCAGCCACTTGACAGTCTCTGTATCCAAGTGACTAGAAAGCACAGTTCTTTATTGCCTTCCCTGTTGCAGTCCAGCTGCATCCCAGCTTTTTTTCCCTTGGTTTTAAGGGAGGTGCTGCAATGGCCAGAATGCAGTTAAGGATGTCGGGAACCCTTTTGGGATTAGAAATATGATAATGTCCCCTTACATCTTGTTTGTGGATAACTTGCAGATTTTCTTTACAGAGGTGAATCAGGAGCTGGTAAAACAGAGAACACCAAGAAGGTTATTCAGTATCTGGCTCATGTTGCTTCCTCGCACAAGTCCAAAAAAGACCAGGTAAGACCTAGGTTTAATGATGCTTTATTGCTTTGCTGACTTTGGACACTAAACATGTATTGGCTGATATTGGTAAAAGCCATACTGCTAAGTAGAAGCTTAGATGTTAACATCTGTCAGGGGATTGAGGAGGTCAGTGAACTGTGAAACAACAAGTCTGTCAAAAATTGCAAGTCAGGGAATACTGTTCAAAGTCATAACTCCTTTGAATTTGATGGATTTACAGTGGGCATAAACTCATCCACAACCCCTTGGATTCGTGGACAAGTGCATGGGCAAGAGCTGCTGTAAATGCATCACCTGTACTGATCTTTTCACATGGTTGTATTGCTTATAACCAGTCTAGGCAGTTTAAAACTGATCTTCTGTGGGGGAGTTGTCTCCTTTCTTCTGTACCATTATAGATAGGTCTGGCCATTACATGTACTGTCTCTAAACTGGAGAATACAATGATACACTAGTGGACATCAGTTGAAAGCTTATAAATTGTAGGAAAACATTAAAAGGGGGGAAACTGCCAAGTGTTAGCAGAACATGAGAGGAGGGTGGTGATGATGGTGGGAGGACTTTAAAGATGTCTCACTTATATTTTTTTCCCCTCCCTCTCCCCCGATGGACTATTGCCGAATTCTTCAGTTGTATCCTCGTAGGTGAGCTGCACGTTTACTGCACGTTCTGCACCAGGAATGCATTTTCTGTCCCATTGTGTGATTTTTTTGAGCAGCTTTTCACTCCACACCAATATCACTTTCTGCAGCTAAAACAAATCCATAGACAATTCACAATTTTTTTTTTTTTTTTGTGTGGTGCACAGTAATCTTTTTGTAAGGATGTTCAGTTGGAGACCATAGTGATATCAAGAATACTTGTGTTCTTTGCTCAATAGTAGTTTGCCTTTAAAGTTTTTCTTGCAGGATTTTCCGGACACATACCATCTTAGAAGTATTCCATCAGGACTGGACAAGACTTTCCTAGAATCTTAAGCATATAGTGTCTGTGGTGTTCCTAGTGATATTGATGTTGTTAAGTGTTTAGCCAGGGTGTTTTAGGACTGTGGGCTTGTTAGCCAGATCTGAACACATTGGAAATGTTCATTAGTGAAAGCCAAGTGCTAGGTGTGTCCACTGCATCTCTAAATAAGTTTTCCTGTAGTAGCTTATTGTGTAGGCATGTCTAACGCATGTAGAGCATATAAATAAGAAGGCATTTCTGCATGCAGGCACACTGTGTGTGTGCATGCACATAGTAGTAACTAACTTCTGGAATTCTACCAAAAAAAACCCAACATTCTATGTGCCAAAATTTCAGACATATGAAGGTTTTTCCATGGTCTGTCAGTAGCTGTATTTAGAAACATTCTCCTTTTTTCTTTTTTTAAGTGTGGAAAATAGAATCATGAGGTTGAGTTAAGTATTCTTCCACTCTTGTCTGTAAGTAAAATTTGAACCACCGAAGCAGGACAGGCAATCTGCTCAGGAGAATAAAACAGTCCTAAGTTGGACTGGTTGGTGATTTGCTCAAGTTTGATATTTAATTTTTTCCCTAAGTTTTGATTTTTTGAAAAAGTCCTGCTGCCCATATTTTGTGACTAAACTGACCTTACCAGAGGGGATTTAGAGCTGAAGCCTTTGTTAATCAACAGTGAGTGTTCTCTGCAGCACTTCTTTATGGAGCAAACTTGGAATCAAAATATAGGAACTTATGAAGACGAATACATTTAATTTTTTGAGGATCTCAGGTATACTGGTCATGGAAGATTTTTGTCTTTAGGCACAGAACTAAACAAAGGAAATTATGGAAAGTATTGGTACTTTCTTTACTGTGAACTCTTGGATGTAAACTGGTGTTTTTCCAAATAACAGGGCAAAATCAGTTTTATAAAGCATATTCTTTAGCTCACTTATTTTGGAGGTAGTGGTGCATTCCACCATTCCCAGTGCATTAGTATATTCAGCTAAATAAGCTTCTAGCTGCATGGTGTGACTTCAATGCACACTAAGGTTCCTCTGGGGGGAGTACTGAATCTAATGATAGAAACATTTTGTCATTTATTTAAACTTCTAATTATGGAAGATGAAATCAGTGTTTTTCCGTGTTTAATCTAAGCTTCTCTACTGTCTGATTAAATCATGTAATGATTTTTCAAGATGTGAGTGTTTGCAGCTAATCGGAAATCTGTGGGTAATAGTAGCTGATATTTAAATATTTGCAACGAAAGTTCAGTTATGGTTGATCTTCCTCCTTCCCCCATGCAGCCACTGGTGTTGGGATTTAGTTATTTGATAATCTCTCACATGACTGCAGAGAAGAATACAAAAGCAAATCCCTGAAGTGTAAAAAACAAAACAACAAACTCCAACAAACCAAACAACCCAAACACCCTCCCCCATATATTTTTTAATTGCATGCTGTTAAAGGTAGATGTGATTTCTGGATGCCTTTCTCCATACTTTCTGAAGAATAAATAGTTGAAAAGACTTCTATCTTGCTTAGAAAACATTCCAAAAAGTGTGTGAGATGCTGAAAAAAAATTCAGAGTGCAAGTTAGATGTCAAGGATTTTAGTTGCTTGGTGTTGTAATTTCAGAGCAGTAGAAAGACAGCATACTGAAGAGTATTGGCAACTGCCAACTGCAGGCTAACAGGCCCAGTGGCTTTTTCTGCTTCTGTTTTCATGAGGAATACTGCACATACTTCAAATGCATGCCAAGTGTTAAACAAATTAGTTTCAGGTCAAGGAATGGCAGTTACAAGTGCTAGGAAATTGGCAGCATCTTAATGATAGGTACCTTAAGATTTTTAGAAAGCTTGGACAGCTCTGTCTTGTAATGGTTTTGCTTTGCAAAATTACCTATTGTATATAAATAATGAAATATTTTCCATCAGTGAAAGGTGACCATCAAAATTTAAAGTAAAAAATGCCCAACAAACTCCACCCCAAAACTTATTAAAAATTTTCAACATAATGGAATTGCCTTTTAAACAAAGACATCATGCAGTGAGGAATGGGTACAGTAATTGCAGACACTTAGTCCTATGTGCTGTTACTGTGGCATGCTGAGAACTTGGATTTTTCCACTGTGTCATGGTGCTGAGGCAAATCAGGAAAGCTCAGTGACTCGACCAACTCTTCAGCATTTTCCTTTCCCCAGAGCTTCATATTGTTGTGAGGCCAAGCTGTCATTCTCTATGCGTATTGCTACCTTGGTGTTTCAAGAGACCTAATCACCTCTAAACTACAATTTACCAACACCTACTTGAAACTAATGACACTTTTTCCTGAGGTACTAAGTAAGTAGGGTCTATTATATGTAGATTTGCATAAACTTCCTGTCTTTGTGTAGCTAGGTATGGCCTCAGTTTTATTTATAGCCAAATAATTAAAATAGATGTCAAAGCCTGATTTCTCTTCCCCCCCTTGTTCCACTTAGTTGGGTTTAAGTGCTGTGTTGCTTTCATCTCTCACTTGAATAATAATAAATTGCAGTTAGAAACAGGGGCCTAGGGCTTCACTGCAGGATGGGGAATAGAAATAGTGTGAGCAAAGAGCATTCCAAGTTCAGTACATGTGGCAGAACACAAGGGAAATGTGTACACCACACAGTTTCAAGGACTGAACCCTAGTTTCAAGGCTTTTTAACATGCAATGCTAGATGCTGGGTCTGTTGTGAGACAGATGATGTCCCAGCTCAGGTTCCCTTACCAGGGCTAAATCCCTTGTTCCATATACTTGACAGTGAATGGAGGTGTTTGCAGCAGCTGCCCCTTCTGTGTATGTGCAGTTCCACCAGGGCTGGGGGTCTTGTTTGGCCTTGCACTTCGCAAGCATTAAGTGAAATAATCGTGGAAGTAAAAAATAAAGACTTGTAGTTTGTTGTACAGTTTCTCATATATCTTCCTCCTTTTTTTTTGTTGCCTGTATTTTTAGAGACACTGTGTAAGAACTAATCTGTCTTTGAGAACAAATGAGAACAATTTTCCTGTAGAAGTAACCTTAAATAGTTTCCCCATAAATTCCAGTTCTCACAAATCAAACTTCATTTCCATCTGTTATGCACAGGCAGTCTTGAGTACTTACTGATAACTGCTAAAAAGAGAAACGTTAATCTAAACTGTAATTTTGTGTCTCCAGAAGCTTTTTAGTTGATCTTGAAATATAGAGAACGCCATGCTTTTAGCACAGAGGACAAGTAATTTTTCAAAAGAGCTAGGGATACGTGTAGAGCGTGCAGGGAAAGGTGTATATGCTGCAATGGCCTAGTACTGGGCAGAGATAAAACTTCTGAATTTCTTTCTCTAAAATTCCAGCATTTTTTGTTCCTTTAGGGGGAGGAGTGTGTGAATATGGCAGCAGACTGCAAGTAATCATTCAGTTTGTGGGATACCACTAATTCTCTTTTTTGTGTGTTCCTCCTTACAAAGGAGATTTTTGCTTGTTTGTACTTAGTAAGATGTAGACTTTTATAAAAGTGCAAGCTTTTTGTGTTTGGTTTTTACAAAACATTAGAGCTTTTCAGACTAACTTCTTAACCTACTAGTAGCAGTGTTCAGAGCTGTCTTTTCTTAGCAAGATAGGATTTACCTCACTCTTCCAGGCTCTATGGCAGTACACTTCTGGGAGGAAGGCCTGGTCTTGGATGCTGGTATGGTTTTCACTTCGTCCCTGGGAAGTCTGCGGGATGTTACAGCCAAATGACTTGAAGGGCTTCTTGCTAACAGAAAGACACACTGGGAGGAAGGGAATGAGGCTTATTTATGAATGTTTCTGTTTAACCCATATAACTAATGAGTCTCCTTTGAAGGTTTAAGTGATCATCTCCTAAGTTTTAACATGGCTTCTCTGCAACAGATGCCAAACTAGTGTGAATTGAAACTGCAGCGCTGGTTTGACCCAAGGTTAGTGCTGTGAACCACTACCTACTTTATTAATTTTGGATTTCTCTCTAGGGAGAACTGGAGAGACAGTTGCTCCAGGCTAATCCCATCCTGGAGGCCTTTGGAAATGCCAAGACAGTAAAGAATGACAACTCCTCAAGATTTGTGAGTATTATTATGTCATGAGTGTATTCAAAAAGTGCATCAAAAGTGTATTTTACGCTTTCCAGAGTGTTCTGCTTTTGGGTGTATTGCTTTCAGAGATAGAGTAACTGAGTGACTTTCTTTAAATTAATCTGGGAAATTAATTTCATTTGGTGAATTATCCAGAACAGATCTTTTAGGTCTCTAGAATGAAGAAACCAGACCCTGTGCCAGGATCATCTGTGCTGATTTTTTGGTAATCGTTACAGTCAGCTTTATCCTAGAGAGCAAATACTCGTCCTTATTTTGTTTGCTCTGGAGAGCAATGGACAACATCTGAGGTGGGGGAGCTGGAGCAAAGCCAAATGAAAATGGTTGAAGCTAATACTGAAAGGGGTGGAACTGTCAGGGTAGTGTAATGTGAAATTCAAGGGATCCTGGTTGTGGGAAGTCTAGGTTGAAACATAGTGAGTGTGAGTTGTAGGCTGTCACAATGACAGAGGTGTCTGGAAGTGCTTGGTGTCTTTTTTTCTTCAATTGCTGTTGTGATCAGTAGGTGTTGCCTATTGGCTGACCTTATGCTTTGCCTAAAAACCTGCCTGACCCATTTGGAGTTTCCTTTCCTGGATTAAAAGAGAAGGTTTACATCTCTTCTTTACTGTTGTTACCAAACACAAAGAATACTAATTTTAATGCTATTGTCTTCCTCTTAGGGCAAATTTATCAGAATCAACTTTGATGTCAACGGCTACATTGTTGGAGCCAATATTGAAACCTGTATCCTTTCTGTAACCCCTTGAAAGGCTCAAGGCTCTAGAGGTGTCAGGAATGGTACCTAGCAGTCTCATCACCACTGACGTAGGCTGAGAAAACAGTTGGAAGCACTCTAAATTTCTGCTATCAAGATCACTGTTGTAGTCTCCTCTTTCCTCAGTAGTGTTTTGTGACCTTTGTGATCACAGTGCAGACCTTTTCTGAGTTAATGAATATGAATCTTAAGAGGTGAAATGCAAGCATAAACTGCAGCATATGAATAGGTATGGAATTTCATAAGTCATTCTTGCTTCTTTCCAAGGCAAGTAGGGATTGATGGCATCAATTTTTGTGTTTCTTACCAATTAAGTCTCTCTTACCATGGTCATCATTCAGAGGCTGGCAGAACTGAGACTAGAAGCTCAATGGGTATTGACTGATAATGATTGCTAAGTCAATACCCCTGTCAATTGGTACAAAGAGAACATCAGGTAGGTTTTTCTCCTACCACAGAACAGGAAGGGATTTGTATGTCCTGTCATGGGCCTTGACTCTCTGAAGATCTGCTGGAGAAGTCACGTGCAATTCGCCAGGCCAAAGAGGAGAGAACCTTCCACATCTTTTATTACCTGCTCTCTGGGGCAGGGGAGCATTTGAAGAGTAAGTATGATTGTGTTTTGGTGAGAGAATCCCATAACTACAACAACAGAGACCTGTTCCTTCATAGTTCCTCCTTCTCTGCCTTTTGGATATGGTCAGGTCTCCTCCACTTCTTTCATGCTCTCATACGTCCATCTGCCCTCCCCCTGCACTTCTCAGTTCCTGAAAACTTGCTTCTCTGGTTCCTTCCTGCACTTGACTCCCTGCCAGCAATGACTCTACGCCCTTCCTTATCTAAATCACTGTCCCATGTTTAGTCTAGTCTTGCATGATGTAAACCATTCTGGTGCAGGAATGGTCCTGCTGTGATGCACTCGGCATGTAACTGAGTGGAACAAATCTGCAAGCCTCTAGCAGCTCTAGCAGTCTGGGATCCCAGCACACCTTTTTAATATCTCAGCCTGGTAATGTGGGTCTGTGTTGTGCAAGAGCTGCAAATGGATCTGCAGGAATGACACACGGACAGGACTTTCTCATAGCTGCTACTGTTTCAAGAATTCATATATGAACTTTTATCTGACTTGAAACAAATGAGGTATCTGAAATTAAAGGCAGATTTACTTTCAAGTTAATCCCTACTACTTACAAATTTAGGACCTAATGATGAGTGGCACTGTTTTGGTGGAGTAGTCCAGAGGAAGGAATAGCAAGAAATAACACAGAAAAGCTCTATGTTTATCTAAAATACATTAAATATTCAGCCCAAAGTAAAACTGGGCTTAATCCTAGATTCATCCAGGAGCTGGAAGTGTATGCAAGTCAGAAATTTGATATTGGTGGTAGCTTGTTGTCTGTTTAGAAAAAAAAAAATCGATAGCAACTTGTTTCTCAATTCTTTCCTAAGACGATCTGCTACTGGAGCCTTACAACAAATACCGCTTCCTTTCCAATGGACATGTTACGATCCCAGGTCAGCAGGACAAAGACATGTTTCAGGAGACCATGGAGGCAATGAAGATCATGGGCATCCCAGATGAAGAGCAGATAGGTATGAATATGCAAGGAATGAAAAAGGGAACAGGCTGTGTCTTGAGATTTTTTGTTCTGGTGTTCTTTTTTGTTTTGTTTTGGTTGGATTTGTTAGTTTTTTGTTTAGGGATTTTGTTGGTTTTGTTTTGCTTGTGTCCATTCCTGCTCCCCCTGCCCTGAGTGAACAGTGTGTAAGTAACAAAATTCAATGGCTTTGGAGTGACCCACCTCAGGATCTACCAGCACAGTTTCAGGTTATACAGTTAACTCTAGAACAAGCAGCTAATAAAAACATGCTCCTGCTTGCTGTTTTTGTTCCCAGTCAGAGGCTTGTATACCCAGTTTATGAAAAACACATCAAAGATACAAGAATCCCCTCATTCTCTTATGAAATGCATGGCTTGTGTGCTCCCCCTGTCCCTTTGCAGCGGCTCTAAAGTATCTGATCCAACCACTGCTGGATTAGTCCTTTGAGAATGTGTGCCTTTCTTTCCAGCTTAACACTGAACTGCTGATCAGAAATTAATATTGTCTGATTCTGGGAGCACAGTAGCATGACAGTGGAAATAGAAATGCACACAGCCAGCACAAAGCACAGTGATACGCAGTCACCAGAGCTCCGTGCTCGCTCATTCATGATCTGCCCCACTGGTGGGAAATCGGTGTTCTGCAAAGTCTCACCTTCAAAATGTGTATGGTCGTCTAAGCTAGGACTGTTACTCTCTACACTGAAGCAAGCAAGCATCTGTTGTAGTTTGTCATCACCACCTCCTCTGCTGGAGGCTGCAGCTCATGTGGCTATAGGAAACATTATTTACCTGTGCCTTCTGCTGTTTACAATCCAGCTATTAAAATCTGTGCTGTTATTGACAGTTTAATACATTTCTTGATATCCTGAATCATCTGAGACTGAAACTTCTGTATGGAGGTGAAGAGAAATTTGCCTAAACCAAAAAAAAAAAAAACATGGTAGCCTAAATCATTGTCAGAGTGTCCTGCTATGCTCACTTTTTCAAGTTGTTTTTAATGTATGCTCTAGGGTTTGTCTTTGCTGTCATGTAGATGAGTTATTGGTTCCAGGCACTACAGCAAAAATAGCTTTAATGTTTTGCACTTGCTGAGGAGCCAGTGCCCTTTTTCCAAGATCCAGCCTAACCCTCCCCTGACAAAGCTTCATGCTGTTCCCTTGGATCCTGTCACTGGTCACCAGAGAGATGGGTGCCTGACCTTCCACTTCCCCTTTTGAGGAAGCTGTTGGCTGCTGTGAAGTCCCATCCTCAGTCTCCTCTTCTCCAGGCTGAACAACCAAGTGACCTCAGTCTCTCCTGCTGTGGCTTTCTCTTGGCTCATTGCCATCTTCATAGCTGTCCTTTGGACAGTCCTTAGTAGCTTTATACCTTTCTGATATTGTGGTACCCAAAACTGCACCCAGGACCTGAGGTGAGGCTACACCAGTGCAGAGCAGAGTGGGACAATCACAAACATATATTTCTTTTCTGTTGCTCCTAATGGAGCCTTTGTTCACTCTCTTATCAAAAGGGTGTTTTCGTAAAACAAATCTTTTTGTGGTAGTGTTGTGGTTTAACTGCAGTTGGCAACTAAGCCCTACATGGCTGCTCACTCACTCCTGCCCAGTAGGATGGGAGAGATAATTGAGAGAGAAAGGTGAGTAAACTCATGGATCAAGATAAAGACAGTTTAACAGGTATAGCAAAAGCTGCACATGCAAGTGAAGCAAAGCAAGATGAGGAATTCATTCACCACTTCACAGGGGCTGGCAGGTGTTCAGCCACACCCAGGAAGGCAGGGCTCCGTCACACAGTGACTTGGGAAGACAAACATTATCACTCCTAACATCCTCCTCTTCCTTCTTTTCTGAGCTTTATATGCTGAGCATGATGCCATGTGTTATGGACTATCCCTTGGGTAGGTTGGGGTCAGCTGTCCTGGCTGTGTCCTTTCCCATCTTCTTGTGTACCCCCAGCCTCCTCCTGTGTTATGAACATTTGTTTCCAGCACAAATCCAGAACACAGCTCCATAACAGCTACTGTGAAGAAAATTAATTCTACCCCAGCCAAAATCAGCATAAACAAGTAGAAATTGGAGGGACAAAAAATACCTTTATTAGAAGATCCCCTTCAAGTGACTGGCAGTTTACTTTGCTCAAGGCAACTGGAAGCTAATATGCAATGAGCTTTGATATGTGGTGAAAATTGAATTGACACCATCTTCCCTGTCCTGGCATCTAGTTTGATAGTTTGGCTTTTTTGACGTGCATCATTTGAAGAGTATGAATGTGTCATTAGCAATGGGGTGGGGTGCTTCAGCATATAATTAGTAATAGTTATGGTACAGGCACTTTCGCCCACATCCTGCTGCCTTCTGTACTTTATAATGTGTGTCTGCAAGGACTATAGATCTTGGTCAGGGAACTGAAAGTGTTACAGGGTTAAAAAAACAAAATCTTTAATTGGGGTGTACTCTTAACTGCCTCTTTCCTTTGTTCAACAGTTACTGTTGAGGAAAATTGAGCATGAATTCATTGCATGAGTTTTTATCCTCTCAAGCAGAGAAAAAAGTGTTTTATTAAAAAATACAGTTGCTGTAGGTGGCACTTTACCCTCAGACCTGTCTCACTATTTTATAGAGATGTTGAGAATAGGTAAATTTCTAGGCTGTGTAGTCTTGCATAGGAATGACAAGGCAAGTCCTTTGTCCTGAATGGGAGTCGTTTAGAGGAGTAACCTGTGGTGCTTTTTCCTAAATTTCAGAAGGATTTTTGGGATGCTGAGATGGGTCTCTTTACCAAGTTAGGAAAGATAACTGGGTAATATGGATAACCGGGTCACCTTTTGGTGATGTATGACACTAAGCCATTGTTATTATTATCACTATTTTAAAAGGTCTGCTGAAGGTTATCTCAGGTGTTCTTCAACTTGGCAACATAGTCTTCAAGAAGGAGCGTAACACAGACCAAGCCTCTATGCCAGACAATACAGGTAACCAATCTCCTGCCCCACACCAAAGAAAAGTGCAGCAAAAAAGCCCACAGGAAGTTCTTGCAAATGGGAGAATGTATTGCAGTATGTATGGAATGCTGGAGCCCTGTTTCTCCACAGGGTGAATTATTTGTCAGAGGAGCTGGCGTGCCCCATACGAATCCACAGTGTTCTGCCAGGCATGTGTTTGCAGCCACCCACGGGCAGGAATGTGACACTGTGCCTGTGGCAGGGCTAGGCAGGAAGTACACACCATGAACAGATGAAAAGGATTACTCTACTGGAATATGTGGAGTGTGTGATTTAAACGAGCTACAGTAATAGCTCCTTCAAACCTATGTTATCAGATTTTAAGGAATGTTCTTTGCTGCCTTTGTAGGTAGTCTGGTAACTGTAAGAGTAAGGTGGTGGATAGTTTTATGGTGGATATAAAAGCATATGTGCATATTTTAATTGCACTGCCCGTTGTTGAATGTCTAAATTGTGCCATGTTTCACATGATAGAAGACACTTTGTTGGAAGACTCAACTCTTAGATCATCATTGTAGATGTGCAAATGTTGCTAATTTATCACTAATAAGTGGGGGGGGTGGGGGTGTTTGGCCGTTATTATTTAAAATATGCTCTAAATGTCATTTTAAGGAGGAGAGTAAACCGTTTGGGTTTTGGATCTTGAATCTGAAATACAGAGCTGTCTCAAAGACTAATCAGTAGATGAAGACAGAACAATTAGCTTGATTAAGAATCCATTATCTGATGTATTTTTAGATTGATTACAGACAATGACCTTTCTAAAGCTTCTGTGTTACAATTTAGTTGTATGAGGGTGTTACTTCAAATATACGCTAGTGGCTTCTGGAGAAACTCCGTAAACTGTAGTATGGGTTGCAAGAGGGTTTTTTTAGAGTGTGTTTTTTGTTAGGAAGGTGTTTTGTCTCAGCAACCTGTTTTTCTTTTAATCTTTTTTGTAAGCTGTTTCCTGGCTTTTCCAAAGACATGGAAAGAATGTTTTTCTTATAGAAAGCAAGAGAAAAAGAAAAACAGAGTAATATGAATATTTTTGTTTCCTCTTAACCATCTTTAGCTGCTCAGAAGGTGTCTCACCTTTTGGGTATCAACGTGACAGATTTCACTAGAGGTATCCTGACTCCTCGCATCAAAGTTGGGCGAGACTATGTCCAGAAAGCTCAGACCAAAGAACAGGTAGGAGTTCTCAAAAAATGAATAAGTACTTTGGACTCTAATCCTACTGCACTGCTAATGAATGTATCAGAGGTTTCTGTAGTGTTTACTAACCATCTTTATGATTGCAATGTATGGCAAACACACTCAAACTTTGTGCCATAATATATTGCTTCCAGCATAATATATTGCTTGTTCATGTAATCTGTATAAAGCTAGAATTCACACTGTCCCTTAGCACTTTTTCTCTTTAAAAAAATAGAGAACACAAGTCCCCTAATTTTTGTGACTGGCTGTCCCTGGGGAGTTAGTACTTTCAATGTAGTATGCAAGGGTGGCATTTTCAAGTTGGTGCAATACAGAAAGCACTGTTTTTGAGTGGGTCAGCTACTAAGATAGAAGAATTTGCTGCTCTCCATTGAAATTGACTGGAACTTTTGTAACATTCTTGACTGGTTGTGCTGTAAATGAAACCTGACCTAGGAGCTCATAGCCTGCTTGAATGGAGCAAACCCCTGTGCTTACTCATTGCCTGGCTTCTTTATGAACACAGCATTATCCTCTAAATAAAGAAACATGGCCCTGTAACATGGAAGGGATTGGTAAGAGATTGAAGTCTGGAAAAAGTCAGAGGTTGCCTTTCTGTGCTGCTTGTCCCTTTTGATGTTTAATTTCTTGCTACATGTAGTATTTGTGTCAAACACAGGTAGGGTAGTGGCAGGGAGGGATTTGGCTTCATAAATCCGAAGTTACAAAAGAATTTAAGTTCATTTCCTTGGGCCTATGAAATACTCCGTGTTACTACAGTTTTTGGGAGCGACTGGGCATAGTTTTTCTTTCTTTAGTACCAGCTCTTCTTTCCTCCAGCAGGTAGGATTTGACGCACTAGTTTAGAGACAAATTCTTTGCTCCTGTATATGGAATATCACTATGCCATTTACTTTTCATTTGGAATAAACTGAAATAAGCCTTGTTTGGTGAATTTGCTGGTGGGGAGAAACTGTCAGACTAGAGTTGTGTTGCTAGATCCCAAAGAAGTGTGATCTGTGCCTTTCTTTGGTTTATAATGCAACTTTTGGTGTTGATCTGTTTGCTGTTTAGGCTGATTTTGCCATTGAAGCACTGGCCAAAGCCACTTACGAGCGGATGTTCCGGTGGCTGGTTATGCGCATCAACAAGGCTTTGGATAAGACCAAGAGACAGGGTGCTTCATTCATTGGAATCCTTGACATTGCTGGCTTTGAGATTTTTGAGGTAAGGAGATGTCAGGTCCTTGCACTCAGCACAGTTTTAATATGGAGCAAAGACCGCAGAAGGAAATAGCTTTACAACTAGGAAATGACACACTCTTGATAAGGATGTGAAGCCCACAAAAAGGGGAATCAGCGTGCAGTCTCATTCAAGGTAAGTGTAGGAGAGGAAAAGCTGAAGGAAAGTTGAGGGAGAGATGGGAGAGAAAGGAAATGTGAGCTCTCTCTCTAGATTACAGTGAACTGTTAGGCCAGACTGTTATGGGATTCTATTAAATAATTTTAGGATGTGGTTTGCATTATAAGCTAAAGCAGCCACAGACTGCCATCAAAAAAGAAGTATACTACCATTATTCCAGCAAGGCATCTCCTGTCAACCTGTGTTGTGTCACACTGGGTCTAACTCATGAACAGCTGCAGAATGAATTGGACCATTTATTCATGAAATAGAAAACTGAGACACAGAAAAGCTGGTGTTGGGGTTGGTTTTGTTTGTTTGTTTGTTTGTTGGGTTTGGGGGGTATTTTTTTCCCCTCTCTCTTATTGGTGTACCTTTGGCTTCACAGTTGCTGGATCTCATGAAAAGAAGAGGAGAAGAAATAACATAGTTAGGAATTATTAAATAGGGAGGAATTAGAACAGGACCACTTTCTTTAGAAGCTGCATTATGATTTGTGTGGTCAAACATAAAAATACACTGTGGGTTATTAACCTTGTCCTTGCTGTTTGAAGAAATCTGGAAGGAAGTTTTACAGAAATTTCCCTCACTTTCCTTGCTCTGATTTTTATATGAGGATTAAAAAGGGACTTTCCTGTTCACACACTTTTAGGAATTTGTCTTCAGGCTTCTGTTGCTGCTTCTTCCTATGAAGAGGACTTGCTGGCTCTGCATTTGTGAGAAAACCAGAGTCCTTTCTTGTCCCGGGTTAAGTAGTTGCAGTAACTCTTCTGCTGTTTACAGCTAAACATTCTTTTGCAAAGTCTGAGAACCATTCTGTATGAACTTCCCTAGGGATTGCAGCAGTGTGCAGTGGCACATGACAGAACAGGCAGTTCATATCCAAGGGGATTATTGACAGTGGACAGTCTGCCCCACTAATTCAGCTTAGATTCCTGAACCACAGACACCATCTTTTGTGCTAATAGGTTGCTAGGTGCGTCTTCACAAGCAATTGCTCAAACATCTTTCTGCTTTCTTCATTAGCTGAACTCCTTTGAGCAGCTGTGTATTAACTACACAAATGAAAAGTTGCAGCAGCTCTTTAACCACACCATGTTCATTCTGGAGCAAGAGGAATACCAGAGGGAGGGCATAGAGTGGAATTTCATTGACTTTGGCCTGGACCTGCAGCCCTGCATTGACCTCATAGAGAAGCCGGTAAGGTTGTCGTTTTACTGTCCAGCAGGAAATGACTGCACTGATTTTGTCATTGAGGACATCATCTGACTTCTAGCTTTTGTTATCCTCTACCTACACTGTAATATGATTAGAAGCAGGAGTGAACAGTTTCTTCTTTGTATGAAAGTGTGTCACCAATAAGGCTGTTAGTATCAGTTCTGTAGGAAACACTGCATGAAAATGGATCTAATTGGCCACTTTTCCCTCTCTATTGTCCTCACTTGTGTAGGTCTGCATGGTGCTAGATATATGTGCAGCTTGCCATAAGTAGTGTGAACTTCCTTACTTATCTACAGGTGTGATGAGAAGCCGTGAACTCTGTTGCTTTCATTTTGCTCTAATGAAACTTAAGAATTTACAAATTTCATAGCACATGTTCCAATAGTAAGAACTAGTTTGTGAAACTTTCTGCTATGGCCTTTTGCATTTAGACACCTGAATATATTTAGAGAATCGTATAATAATATTTCTTCTATTAAAAAAATCTTTTCCCAAAAAAGCAACCTAGTCTCTTCTGTGACATTTGTCTTTCTCATAAAAATAGTCAGAATTCAGATATGGATACTGAAGAACTATTAAAAATTTGTATTACAATGGAAGCAGTTTAACTGATATCACACAAGAGGTGACTGTGGTGTGGATCAGGCTTAGTTTTTTTTTTTCTCCTCTAGCCATGTAAAGGTGTTAATTATCATTGTAGTAATATAGTTAATAATGTTTTGATGTTTCCCTTCTTTAAGGCTGGGCCTCCTGGTATACTGGCTCTGCTGGATGAAGAGTGCTGGTTCCCTAAAGCAACAGACAAAAGCTTTGTGGAAAAAGTTGTTCAAGAGCAAGGCACCCACCCCAAATTTCAGAAGCCAAAACAGCTGAAAGACAAAGCTGACTTCTGTATCATACACTATGCTGGCAAGGTAAAGAATTAAAAACTAAAATGTGAAGGTTGGAATGATTAATTCATAACCATTACTTCTTAGAAATGGCTGCTTACCAAAATGGTTGCCTACGAGAAACCATCAGAAGATTTCATGAAAGTGTTCCATTGCAGAGAAGCTTACAGGGTCTAAGAAAGCCTTACTTGCCGGCGATTTTATTTATTTTTATAGTTCAAGACATGTCAAACTGACAGCAATTACATTTGTTTTGTGTGACTTGGTGAGACTGGAGGTACTGCTCAGAGGAAACCTGCATCAAGACTTCATCACCAAAAATGCTGATGCAGCTGTTTTTTGTGTCACACTCTGGATGGTACAAACTAGCATTTGCAAATCCATTCCCTTTATTGGCAGAACAGAACATGCAGTTTTTTCTAAGGGTTGGAAATTCGTAGGTATGCTTACTTAGAAGGCAAATCCAAGGATGGTTAGGTAATCTGTCGTTGTGCAAACCTTGGCGATACTTTTCTAGACTGTGCCAGATGTTGTTGGATATTGGGCTGCAGAAAATTGCCCATCCCAAGCTTCTTGATGTGTTTATCTTCTCCAGGTGGATTACAAGGCAGACGAATGGCTGATGAAGAACATGGATCCACTGAACGATAACATCGCCACTCTTCTGCACCAGTCGTCGGATAAGTTTGTGTCTGAGCTGTGGAAAGATGGTATGTAATTGAACTTCATTTCAATTGTTTGCTCTTTTTTGTGTGAAAGAGCTTGAGCATCAAAAGCCTGTGATGAGCTGTTACGCTTTTTTTCCCCTGAAGACTAAGCCACCAAGATGAGCATTATCTGGAACATCCTCTGCTTAGATATGGTATTTCATTAAAAGTTCACTGTAACTCAAGAGAAAGGTTCATTTGCATCAACTTCTGTTAAACTTGCTGCATATATAGCAATTTTGTCTCAAAGTGAGGAATACTGGGATAAATTATGAGCCAGCAGCTTGTATAGCTGCAATACCCAAGATCTGAAGTGGAATCTGTTTTCAATCCTGCAACTAAGTGTGCCCTTTCTGCAGTGTTGTTCAGTATTTTACTCTATCTTCTCTGGGTTTTATCTGGTTTTGAGTCTTACTGTTGCTGTCACTTTCTGTGGTAGGTTTTCTTTGACGTCTCTGTCTGTTGCAGAGATGCAGAAGGTTCAGAGAGCCTATTTCTATCAACACTTTCCTATTCTTCATCTAGAACCAGGTGACTGAGAAACCCAGCTGTCGTGTCATGTGTGTGATGCATCCTAGAGCCATGCAAGAAATGCTTCCGTTAACTTCTCTTTGTCCCTTTGTCGTACCTGCCTGTCTTTCTTGTTCATTTCCTCTGCTTTGTGCTAGTAGTTCCTTATGGACTTTGAAACAAGAGTAAAACTCACCTTCAAAGTGGATACAAAAATACAGACACATTCAGGTGCCTAAAGTTGCTCTTGCACAATTTGAGTAGGAACAAATCCCTGTCAACTGTTTGAATGTAGAGCTAGCACAGCTGTATTACTTGTAAGATATGGAAGGAAGATTTCTGACACTGCATAGAAACTGAATTCCAGTTTAACATTTGTTTTAGTACTGGGATTTCACTTCAGCAGCTGATAATTTAAAAGAGGGTCCTGGATGAAAAATGGCCATCAGCAAGTTGTGCCTAACAAGGCCTTTGCTGTGTGAGACTATTTTTGGGCTTGAAATGTCAACTGACCACAGGTTACTGGTTTTCATTTATTGTTCTTAGATGGATCTTCTTTTGAAAGTGACTGTCCATTTCACTATCCTGAAGTACATTGCAGGGCTCAAGATTGAGTAGTGGCATAGCCACAATCTGGGATGCACTTCTGTGGACTTCCCTGTCATGTCATCTAGTCATAGCCTTCTTTTCTTTCTGATAAGACAACCTTGACCCTATTCCAACAGCTGCTCTAGAAGTGAACAGTTTTTAGCTAATATTAGCTGTAAATGAGAATACTCTTTCTAGTTTATTCTTTTGTAGGGTGTCTGTTAGCAGCTGCGTTTTTTTTAAATCGGAAGACAGTTGAGCGCAAGCTGGTGTATTATCTGAAGTGAAGACTGGGAGCCCGAGTGTAGACATCAGCCAGCCACTAAAGATGGTGAAGAGTAGCTTGAAGCCCTTAATAAAAGTGTATTGGAAGTGTGGAAATTTCTAGTGATACAGTTGGTTTTTGCTGGATGGGTGAATTTTTATCTCTATGTAGAAAAGCCATGGGAGGAAGTAAAACTCCAGTTTATTCTTGCCCCTGCTACTGACTAGCTAGATCTAGCTAGATCTAGCTGACTTCTTTTGAGGCAAAAAAAAGCTGTGGTGTCCATCCATCAAGGTGATAGTTTCATCAATGCTTGGATGTCACTGTGGCATAGTGGAGAAACTTGGGGCAGGGAGTTCTGACTTTCTCCTAGTGCTGTTGTTCATGTCTGTATCACGGAATACTTGTACTCCAAAAACAGCTCAAGCAGTGGTATCCTGAGATTTGGGTTTTGTCATGCCTTTTACTGTGCTTGTTCAGTTTACAAGTAGATATGACATTTCTAATCATTGGTTATGACAGTCCTGTGTGTAATGCAAGAGTGAAGCTGGGCTTTTTCTCTATCTGTGGCCCCTCCTGGATCAGAGTTAACTAGTAGTTGACTCTGCTGGGCTAGCAGCTAGAGCTCTTGTTGTTTTTCATTCTAAGCTAAGCAAGTAGAAGCATCTGAAACTCACTTCTAGATTGCTCTTCCAGTGCTGCCATCCAGGGCATCAGTAGAATATGTTTGGGATTAAGTTTGACTCCATCACTCAAACTTCCTGTAGTGAGCTGATGCTTTCTTTTCCTTCCTGCTCCTATCCCTGCACAAATTTTGTACAGGAGCCGACATCTGTGTAGAGATGAAGCAAAAAGGATCCTGCAGCTCCTCTCATTTATCCTGTTCTATCCAAATGTTCATTGTATGTCCCAATGCTTCCTTTGTTTGTGGGAGAATGTTAATGCTCTTTCCTATGCTCTCTCTAGTGGACCGTATTGTTGGGCTGGATCAGGTAGCTGGTATGTCAGATACAGCATTGCCAGGGGCCTTTAAAACCAGGAAGGGAATGTTCCGGACAGTGGGACAGCTCTACAAAGAACAGCTGGCTAAACTGATGGCTACCTTGAGGAACACCAACCCCAACTTTGTCCGTTGCATTATCCCCAACCATGAGAAAAAGGTAAAGACAGCTTATAACAGCACAGCCCATGCGTTCTTACATGGGCTTCCTGGGGCGTGTGGCTGGGTTGATGGCTTTTGTCAGGTTCTGCAAGAGGCCCTGTTTTCTCAGGGTATTTTTTAAGATTATCCTAAGTAACTGTATGCTTACTAAAATTTTGGAGACTGATCTTTGCAGTTCTTAAGGTGGCATAAAAGCTTTCCGTTGCTTCTAACTGGAAAAGAGAGAACTGTCTCCTTAACAAGAAAGAGAGAGGGAGAGGCATGGGGGTAAGCCCTTTTTGTAAAAGCTTTATGGTATCATAAAATATACATTTTCCTCACTAGGCTGGAAAACTGGACCCCCACTTGGTCCTTGACCAGCTTCGCTGTAATGGAGTGCTGGAGGGAATCCGTATTTGTCGTCAAGGTTTCCCCAACAGAGTTGTATTCCAGGAATTCAGACAAAGGTGAGCCCTAGAAAAGAATCTGAAGCAGTCTTTGGCCTGGCAAAGTTAAGACATAAGTACAAAAGCAGAAGTCTTTTATTGCAACTAGATTGAAAAATTGGCAAAGACAACGCATCTGTACCTTGGTTTTCCCTGGCATGAAGCCTCCCAAAAGCATTTTTGATTTCTCCAGTAAGGATGTAGTTAGGATGAGGCATAGAGGACCCTGTCCAAGGCTGCTGATTCATTCTCTGCTGTCTAGAGGGGCAGTGTTTTTTGAAAAACTGTTGAACTCACAATGGCATAGGGATGCATACTGATTTCTTTTGTTGTTTTCAAATACACTTATGTGACTAGTCTGATGCTTTCTCGTTTTCAGATATGAAATCTTAACTCCAAATGCAATTCCCAAAGGATTTATGGATGGAAAGCAGGCTTGCGTGCTGATGGTAAAGCATCCCAGAAACTCTACTTGAATAGAATAAACTTTATGGGTGTGGTTTAAAAGTTGGAGTTGTGCATGCTAAAATAACTTGTACTCACAGACTTAAATTCCAAAGTCAAATGTTTTGTCTGAGAGAAGGGTGCAGAAAGCTTCCTCTTTGCTTCATGGATGGAGGCTTTTGTCTGGCATGAGATTCAATAATCCTAGGCAAGAGGTCCTTTCTTTTTCCACAGATGCATACTTTCAGATGCCAGCAGTATTCATAGAATCAAAATGCTTAGAAGCATTAATGCTATCTTTAGCACATGCTTAAAGTATGAGCTTCAGTAAACTTTTTGTAATGGCCTGCTGCTGACAAATGCTTTCAGCAAAGGCTTCAATTAGTTTTGTGGAATTGCCTGCTTCAAACGGAAAGCTTTGGCTCTAGCTTGATGATTAGGCTTGAATTGAGCTTGGTCTTAGGGGATTCCCACTTTTCTGTCTTACAGGAGTATGGCTGATTCTTCCTAGCTTAGCTAATATAAGCATTGGCAGCAAATCCGTGTGAGAGGAAGGTTGAGTTAGGATGTCTTTTTTGGACAAAGATAGGATTGAGAAAAAGTAAATTGGAAGGATCAACAGATGTGTTTCTTCTAGAAAAGGAAGAGGGCTCTCGGGACTAGACATGCATTCCTCACAGCATCCTTGTATTCTGAATACTTGATATGATACTTCTATTAAATGATGCTTTCTGTCATATTTTCTGCCTTCGATTACCTCCATTTGATGCTGTGGTTGGCTGAGCTTCAGCTCCTCTAATTGGGATAGGCCAGGAATTTATTGGGAGTTGGTAACTATGGTTTGCCTGAGTGGCACATTGTAGGGAAGGGCTGTCTTAAAGCCACAAGCCACAAATATGTTTTGTGATGTTTCACATGCAACAGTCTTTGCAGGACGTGAATTCTTCTCTCTTTCTTTTTAGATCAAAGCATTGGAGCTGGATTCCAACCTTTACAGAATTGGACAGAGCAAAGTGTTTTTCAGAGCTGGAGTCCTTGCTCATCTTGAAGAAGAGAGAGACCTGAAGATCACAGATGTCATTATTGGATTCCAAGCATGTTGCAGAGGCTACCTGGCCAGAAAGTAAGTACAGTGATTTTTGAAGTCATAATCATGTATTTCGTCATAAACATGTATTTCTCCCATTCAAGGACAGGTTTATCTTCAAAAAAAATTAAATAATTATGTCTAGAAATTATTTTTTGTCAGAAAAGTTATGATTTATTTATTGTATATAACAGTTAATGGTCTTTTAGGGTTTTCTCGTCTCTGTAATGCCAGACTTCTGGCACCTGCAAGAATCTCTGTGTGCTGTATCCCAGAAACTGCCTGAGCAGTAAATCCTGTTCTTCTCTGTAATAATGCTATGCAGCAGATCAGGTTTTTGACAGAAGTGCTGTGAAGGTGCAAATGGACAAGTCTTAGTATGGGACTGATGCAGGAGGGGTAGTGTTTCTCTTAAGCTATCAGGTCGGGCTGCAATTGGTACAGTTCTAAGATCAAAAGTAGTACCTGTCAGTTTGGTGGGAATACACACCTCTGCTTCAGATCCCCCTTCTTGGAAGTGAAGATAGTAAAGCTTTTCAGAATAGAAGGCATAAGGGAAATTTTGTTAAAATAGGAAATTGGATTAAGGAAAAAAGAGCCACTCTTACCTGAGCAGAAAAAAAAAAAAAGAAAATCAAGAGAAAATTCACTGGAAACTGCTAGTTTTTTGGGAGGGAACCTTCTAAAGAAAAAACACAGAAGTATCTAAGAAAAGGCTTGATGGTGTGAATTGTGTGCTGCTCTGGCTTCCTTTGTCTTATCTCCACTTGCTTTGCAGAGCCTTTGCCAAGCGCCAGCAGCAGCTGACGGCTATGAAAGTGCTTCAGAGAAACTGTGCGGCCTATCTGAAACTGCGGAACTGGCAATGGTGGAGGCTGTTCACCAAGGTAAGAGTTTTCCCTTTGCAATCTCCCTGCAATGAACTAGGACATCTTCAACTAGATCAGTTTGCCCAGAGCCCCATCCAACCTGACCTTGAATGTTTTCAGGGATAGGGCATCTGTCCACCACCTCGCTGGAAAACCTGTTCTAGTGTTTCACCACCTTTATTGTAAAAAAGTTCTTCCTTTATCAAGTCTGAATCTACTCTTTGTTAGCTTATAACCATTACCTTTTTGTCACAACAAGCCTTCCTAACAAGTTTGGCCCCCTCTGTTTTGTGAACCCCCTTTTATATACTGACATGTGCTCTGAGGTCTCCCTGAAGCCTTCTCTTCTCCAGGCTGAACAGCCCCAACTCTCTCAGCCTGTCTTCATAGCAGAGGTGCTCCAGCCCTCTGATCATTTCTGTGACCCTCTGGACCCACTCAAACAAGTCCATATGTTTTCTGGGCTGAGAACCCCAGGCCTGGATGCAGTGCTCCAGGTGGGGCTCACCAGAGAAGAGGGGCAGAATCCTCCTCTGGATTCAGCCCAGACAGTTCTTTGATCACCAAACACTACACCCATCAAGTTCGTATCTCTTCAGTTTAGAGAAAAAGATCTTGGGGTACCATGCCAAAAACCTTATAGAAGTCCCCTTCTATGACATTGACTTACCTATGAATTTCCCCATTGTATGGCAACTTTTGTATTCTCTAACTACTACTACTTAACCCTTGAGGGTCTGGAATTTACTCAACCCTTTCCTGATGCATCCCATCCTGGAGGAGAATAAATGGACTGGCAGGAAGTGTGCTGTTGGCAGAGTAGGTGATATCTAGTTCTGTGTAATTTCCCCAGTGTTCCCACCCCACCCCCAAAAAAACCAGTTGATTGGTCCTTCAAATAAGAAACTTACCTAAAATGTTATTTTAGTCAATGCTTCTCTCAAGTACAAGAGCATTTCTTCATGTTTTTGTTATTCTTACACACATCTCATTCCCTTGGTTTCCCTTTCAGGTGAAGCCCCTTCTGCAAGTGAGCAGACAGGAGGAGGAAATGATGGCCAAGGAAGAAGAACTAATAAAGGTCAAGGAGAAGCAGCTGGCTGCAGAAAATAGACTGAGTGAGATGGAGACCTTCCAGGCCCAGGTGAGTTTTGCAAATCTGATGTGTAAAAATTTTTCTCTCTGCCTGTCCATCTGCTTGAGAGCACCTCCTTTGCTTTCTTGGTCTGATGGACAAACTGCAGGATTCCAAATTGCTGGAACTGGATTTGGCTGCCTTTTGTTCGCTTTCCTTTGCCTTTCTGTAGCCATTATAGGAAAAAAGTCTCCTTTGGCAGAGTGTTACAGCAAGCTGGTGTAATTCAGTCTTGTCATTAATGGAATCATTTTTGTTGGGAACACAGAAGGTGGGAGCAGGGTTGGTTTTTTCCCTGTAGAGCTGATAATTATTTGTTACTTTTGTAAGTGGAAATAGACAATATCCCTATTTCAAATGGATATGGTCTTGAGAAATTTGTGAATAATTTGTGGTTGTAGCTCCTGATTTGTGAAGGAGAACACACACTTAAAATCATGTTTTGATAGTTAGCTTTTGGTTAACAGCAGGAGACTGCTGCAATGTTTAAAACTAACTGTGGAACAGAGGAGCACAGAACTTCACTTAACACACATTGCTAAGTGCTTTGGTAAATTGGAGCTTGTCTTATTTCTGGGTTTGCATCCAATGTAGCTAATGGCAGAGAAGATGCAGCTGCAGGAACAGTTGCAAGCAGAAACCGAACTGTGTGCTGAAGCTGAGGAGATAAGAGCTCGCCTGACAGCCAAGAAACAAGAGCTGGAGGAGATTTGTCATGATCTGGAAGCAAGGGTGGAGGAAGAGGAAGAACGGTGTCAACATCTGCAGGCTGAAAAGAAGAAGATGCAGCAGAACATCCAGGTAATGCCTTAGGAATGCTCTTGTCAGTAAAAAGAATAGTGTGGATAGAGTGGTTCTTTTGCCTCAGCTTGGAGGAAAGTGAAAGAGAGAAAGGGGGGAGAAAGAGGCATGGGAAAATCCATCTGTGGAAACAGCAACAGAACACGGCAGTTCTGGTGCTGAGCTGACTGACATTCAGTCAGTCATCTGGAATGAGTTGTTCCATTCTTGAAGGTGATGGCCACTTCTCAAACAATTAAACAAGTCTTTGCTTTGTTTTAGGAATGGTAGTATTCTTTGCAAAATAGCATTGTTTATTCTGCTCGAAAATATGTTGGTTGGCATGCAGTATGTTGCATTAAGTCATGGCAGAAATGTCAGTCTAGGACCTACTGATAATACCTTGAAGGAAGGGTGAAGAAACCTTCCATTCTAGTATTGCTACTGTGCTGTTCCATAGATTAGTGAGCAGCACTGACAAATACCTTGCTTTTCTTTGGGTGTCGTGAAGGAGCTAGAGGAGCAGCTTGAGGAAGAGGAAAGTGCAAGGCAGAAGCTGCAGCTAGAAAAAGTGACCACAGAGGCCAAGTTGAAGAAATTGGAAGAAGATGTGCTTGTTCTGGAAGATCAAAATCTCAAATTGGCGAAGGTAAGACCCCCCCCCCATCATATTCCACATGCTAAAGATGCACTGGTGTTTCTCTTGGAGAAAACCACTACAGGCTGAGCTTTTCCCTATTACAGGAAAACTTCCTAATTAATTCAGTCTTGTCTTTGGAATTCTGACCTGAATTTTTGAAAGTAACTGCCTGGCTGTATTCTCAACAGTCAGTATTGTATGATATTTAAATAACTTTCACTGAATAATGATCCATGAGCAAACATTTTCTGCTGCATTGTTATGCCAATCAGTATCAAGTTATTTTATAAACAGACTTCCCTTTCAGTTTTGAAAGGGCTATCGTATCTTTCATTTAAATTAATCTTTAAATTTAATTTGAATTCTGTTTGTGATCCTGAAAGGATTTCTTTCTTTGAGATTCCTTGTAGCAGGAGTAGGCACTCATTACATTGACATTTCTAAGCAGTCAGATCTGGAAAAATACCCTGTAATTCCAGCAACTCTTTTGACTCCACTTTCTCAATTCTGCAGGAAAAGAAACTCTTGGAAGACAGAATGTCTGAATTTACAACAAATCTGACAGAGGAAGAGGAAAAATCTAAGAGTTTAGCCAAACTGAAGAATAAGCATGAGGCCATGATCACTGACCTTGAAGGTGATTTTGATTTTTGGTTTGTTTTTTTTCTTTTTTTTAAAGATAGATCCTGTGAAGACCTTGCCTAATAAGTTTTAGGTGGTTTCTTGTTAAAATTTGTTGAACTTCAATTTCATTTCTGAAAGAGGTTTAGTCCTCCCAAGTTTCTGAAGGGTTAAAAATTAGTCTATAGTGTGTGAGCTATTGATCAGTTTGATAGAGCTGTGCTCGTGTCTGGCTGAAGGTTATGTGCCTTGTCAGCTGAGCCCTTGATCTAAATAAAAATCCTCTCCAAAGCAGCCAGGCCAATGGAGAAGAGAGGCTGGTTCTCTTTCTTCTCCTGCTCTGGAAGTGTTTCCGCTTTTCTACTTCCAGCAGCATCAATCTGTCAGGGTTAGTGCTGTTTCTGATAGCCTGTTTGCACAAGTTCTTCAGAGCTCTAGAAGGATATTCTTCTGGAGACTGCCTGTTCAGTTTCAGTAAAGGGAGAGCAGACCTTGTGTTCAGCACCACTATGCTTATGCCTGCGTGGTGTGAGGCTGGCACTGTGTTTGCATTGTTACAGTGAGAGTGAGAAAAGGAGGTTCGGCTGTAAGGTGAGGGGAGGGGAAATTGCCCAGACATATTTTGAGGACAAAATAGAGTAGATGCCTGTATAGGTCCTGACAAAATAGTGCAGTCCAGCTGCAGTTTGGACAGTTGTGTTATCAGGAAAGAAAGTCTTGCTTAAATAGGTTTATTTTTCTGTGCTCGTGCAATGTTCAGAGTGTGTAATTTAATGTGTCCCCATCTCCATCAGAGCGCCTGCGACGCGAAGAAAAGCAGAGACAAGAGTTGGAAAAGACTCGTCGGAAGCTTGAAGGAGACTCCACTGATCTGCATGACCAGATTGCTGAACTGCAGGCTCAGATTGCAGAACTCAAAATGCAGCTGGCCAAGAAGGAAGAGGAGCTGCAGGCAGCCTTAGCTAGGTGAGACCCTGACCTCTGGGGTTAAGGGACCACCTGGTTGGGAAGTATTTCTTGTCTTGTGTCACTTTGGGTGAATAGGGATAAATGCAACTTGTAGATGTTGTATTTTAGCCTGTGGACTATTTAAGATCCATGTCCTTGGCATTAGAGTTCTTTAGCTGCTGCTCACTGCCACATTCTCTGTCCAGAACTAGACTATGGATGCAATAGGCACTGCATGCATTTGACTGAAGTAGTAATCCTTAAGCTGTGATTAAAAAGTATTGGCAGCACACTGGTGTCCCTCTGGTAGTTGCTGTATTCATCTACTCAGTAAAGTGTCTGATTTCCATTGTAAAATAGTGCTTTCTCTTCTGCTTTCTTCTGTTGTCAGTCCCTCTCTGTCCCCTTCTTTAAGGTGAGTAATTGTGCTGTCTCAAGTATTGGGAGATAGAGCTTAGGATTTGTAGATGGTATATGGATCAAAGTCTGAATATAACATTGTAGAGCTGACCAATACCAGCTTTTTCTTGATTATTTTTGGTAGGACAGGTTGTCTTAATTTGTGTATGGTTAGAATCTGCTCTGACCAGAATCTTATGTTGAACACAGAGTGGAAGAAGAGGCAGCGCAGAAGAACATGGCCCTGAAGAAGATCAGGGAACTTGAATCCCAGATCACTGAGCTTCAGGAAGATCTGGAGTCAGAGAGAGCATTCAGGAATAAAGCTGAAAAACAGAAGCGGGATCTGGGAGAAGAGCTGGAGGCATTGAAAACAGAGCTAGAAGACACACTAGATTCTACAGCTGCTCAGCAGGAGCTGAGGTAACTCCAATGTGGGGCTGTGTTATCTTTATTTGGGTTCAGTTTTGGCTGTTTTTAATAATTCTGCTGTATTCAGTCTCTTACCATAACAAGTCTTTGCCTTTATCACTGGTTAGCAGCCTCAGTGACTACAGAAGGAGGAGGTGCTGTGCAAGCCCTAGTCAGGACTGTATTACTTCACCTGATGTCAGAAAGTTGATTTGCTCCCTAACCAAAGTATAAGTGGTTCCCCTGAAATATTGGTACTTCCAGGCTGTTGCTTCTTAGGCAGAAATAATGCTACCGGTTTGCACTCAAGAAGGATGCAGTGCTAAGTGCTACCTTTGAAAAGTCTCTTTATAGCCTAAACAGACCTTGGCATTTTCATGCATTAGAGGTGCTGTTGGTGGATATACACCTCTGTTTGATTCTCTCCTTCATCTAAATGGAATTTGTGGATTTTGCAGGTCAAAAAGAGAACAAGAAGTAACGGTTTTGAAGAAGACCCTTGAAGATGAGGCAAAGACTCATGAGGCTCAAATCCAAGAGATGAGGCAGAAACATTCACAAGCTATTGAAGAGCTGGCGGAGCAGTTAGAACAAACCAAACGGGTATGTGGAACAGAAAACATAGGGCCAAAGCAGTCAATCTGAAATGACAGTACAGAAGAGCACAAAATGTTCATGATACTCATACATGTGTTGTTCTTCCCTTGGTAGGTAGTCTTTCTCCATGAAGCATATATAAAGCTGTTCTAAATAGTGTCATTCTTTTTTTCTCCTGATAGGCATGTTAGACTGCACATCCAAGACATTCTTCTCACTGCTAGCACTTGTTAGCTTGTACAACCTCTAATTTGGAAATCTGATAATGCAGGACTTTGTTCTGTATTGTTGTCTTGTCTGATAGTTAGATTGTCTCCTGATAATCAGTGACAGGCTGTTCATCTTTTTTTTTTTCTGAGTAAGCAGTCTGCAACTTAACTGCTAAACATATAGCATTAGCTTGCTTGTTGGAAAAACATGTACTCCCTGGATCCTCCATATGTAAAGTCTGAGGGGTTTTGTTGCCTTTTCTTTTCCTCTTCAGGTGAAAGCAAATCTTGAAAAAGCAAAACAAGCTCTGGAAAGTGAGAAGGTTGAACTGTCCAATGAGGTGAAGGCTCTTCTGCAGGGCAAAGGCGATGCTGAGCACAAGCGGAAAAAGGTGGATGCTCAGCTCCAGGAGCTGCAGGTGAAATTTACAGAAGGTGAAAGAGTGAAGACTGAACTGGCTGAGAGGGTTAACAAACTGCAGGTGAGTGGCATGGATTTTGCTTAGCTTCAGCCCAGGGCTCAAGAGAAAAGGTTGTAGGGTGGTGTCTCCCCATGGCTAGTCCAAAAATTCTGTTCTTCCTGAGGATAATGTTCCTAAAACCAGCAAATCCATCATTTGCTTCCCAAACTCCTTAACTCGTTGCCAGACCAGGATATTTGGATTGATGTTACTTATTTTGAGCAGCCCTGAGAAGGTGAAATAACCAATTGCTGTTGGAGTTTGAGTTTTGTAAGGCTCAAGGAGTCAGAGTGTCTGTGCCCCCTGAAGACAGGCAGTGGTTTGCATAGCACAGCTCTGTGAGCACTCAGCTGCTGGAGCACCTGGAGTGGCACACACAGACTGGTGGTTGTGTAACTCTTGTGTGAGACGGTGTCTGGAAGTTTTGTCACATGGTTGATGGCATGGTTGGTGGGAATTTATGGGTTTCTTCAAAGGAGCAGCAAATCCCTTAGAGTGACATGAAACATTGTCTTTGGCCTTCTCCTTTATGGAGGGTTGTCATTAAAAATCAAACACTACTAGCATATGCACAACCTTTTGAAGCATGAAAATGTAATTTTGAGACTAGATATATTCCTGAAGCAGATAGTATAAAATAGAAGAGAGTAAGTTTAATAAAAAATTTTACAATTGCTTACCAGGCTAAAATCTCATATAGGCCTTAACCCAAGCTGACCAAAATCAGAAGACTGTTGCAATAGAGGTGATCTGAAATAAAAATCTCATTTCAGCTTCTCATATTTTAATTCCTGGGACTGTGGAAATGATGTGTTCATTCCTTGAAAGATTATACACATGCCCTCCTGTTGAGATATGCCTCCGTTTTCAATTTTAGCTCTATAGCTGTTCACCTCTTCCTGCCTTTGTTTTTGCTGATGCATTCGGTAACTGATACTCTGATCTCTCCTTCAGGTCGAGTTGGACAATGTCACAGGTCTTCTGAACCAGTCTGACAGTAAATCAATCAAATTAGCAAAGGATTTCTCTGCTCTGGAATCACAGCTTCAGGATACACAGGTGAGAGCTTTGGAAACCAAGGAAACTGTGTGTCTGTTACACATTGGTCATTGGTAAAGAGAGAAATCACTCTGGATGCCATTAAGTACTGATTATACAACAATTAGAAGGATTTGGTTTAGATTTTTTTTCTTTCTTCCTTTCTTTTTTTTTTTTTTTTTTTTTTTTTTTTTAAGAGGTTTAAACTGCATGGCACTGAGAGCATTTCATTTCTGTAGAAAAAAGCTGGTTGTCTTCCTTCTGCTTCTTCAGCCTTTGCAACATCAACATATGTGACTTCCCCTGTCTTGGGCTTAGAAGTCCTCCTCTATCACTTTTCCATCTGAGAGCACTTAAGTGCTTCAACTGACTGCAATGCTTGTTTGAAGTTCTTGTTTGAGATCTTCATAGTCAAGTGTTTGACAGGGTGTCTGTGTCTGTGCACATGTGTGTGATTTCAGTAAATTTGTCAAATTAAGCAGAAAGTTTTATTTCCCAGTGGATGTTGGGGAAGTGATAGATTCAAATTATTTTGTATTTTTTTCAGGAATTAAATCATCCTTAGTCTGACACTTTGGGGGAAACATGCACTTACATTTAGCAGAATGGTCAAGCATGGAGTGCTAAGGAGGTTGGAAGGGAAGGAAGAGCACATCAATAAGAAGTAGCCATGGACAGTCATTGATGTTCTGTCTATTTACTAGTCTTTAAAAACAGACTCGAAGACAGGGCACAATAAAAAAATTCTGCTCTAGGTTTGAAGATTGGTTCATCTTTGCAGATTTTTCAGCTCAAGCACTGACAGCATAAGAGAGTCAATATTGTTGTGCCCTAAGCTGATAGATGACCAGTGCTGTGCAGTTCTGCTGAGACCAGCATTGTTTTTAACCATGCAAGAGCACTTGGGTCTGTTGTGTGTTCCTTTGGTACTGGACTATGAGAGAAACATAGCAGAGTACAGTCGTGCTGTTGTTGGGAAAGGTCTGAATACTTTCTGTGCTACTTGGAGGACTTGAGAAAGGACTGTGGAAAAGCTTGTGTGGTAAGGCCTTGAAAAAGGCTTGTGTGGCAAGGAGTGTACTTTAATGATTAGAGTGTAGGAGAGAATAGGGCCTTCTGAATATTTTGTTTCTATACTGACTCACTGAAAGGCAGTTATTTACATTCTGTCTTCAGTTGTCTTATCTGTGAAATGAGTTGCATGCTTAAACTCAACTTCAGAAGCACTCCTGGAAAGAGTGGATGAGGATTGTGAGCCTTTAAATCCAACGAGTGGTGCTGAATTCCACTGGGGTGTTTGCTTTATAGGAGCTGCTGCAGGAGGAGACTCGCCTCAAACTGAGCCTCAGCACCAAGCTGAAGCAAATGGAGGATGAGAAGAATGCTTTCAAGGAGCAGCTGGAAGAAGAGGAGGAGGCAAAGAGAAACCTGGAGAAACAAATCTCTGTTCTTCAGCAACAGGTACAGAGTCTGCATCCCATAAACCAGTGACTTTAGAGAGGAAGGACTTCTCTCAAGGAGACACAGGTCTGTCTTGATAGAAGTAAAATTTAAATGCAGAATTGACATCTAGTAATACAACCCTTCCTGAGCAAGGGTGATTTTTGTTGATTGGGTGAGAGAAGAAATGAGGTGGTCTCTGATGATAATCATATGAACTGCTTGTAGATTTCTACCCAGGAATTCCTTTGGGAATTCAGTCATACAGTATTATCTGAACAGGGCGTAGTACCTTCAGACTCTCTTACTTGAAAGTCCTAAACTTCTGGTGCTGGTAAACTGCACAAAACATTTTCTGTGGCTTCATGTGCAATCCTGGTCCTTTAGGCAATAGATGCAAAGAAGAAGATGGATGATGGTCTGGGCTGCCTTGAGTCAGCAGAGGAAGCCAGGAAGAAGCTGCAGAAGGACTTGGAGGGCTTGAGCCAGCGATATGAGGAGAAGACAGCTGCATATGACAAGCTGGAAAAAACAAAGACCCGCCTGCAACAAGAGCTGGATGACCTCGCTGTGGACTTGGACCATCAGCGGCAGATCGTCTCCAACCTAGAGAAGAAGCAGAAGAAGTTTGATCAGGTATGACTTCAGTCATGGGCATTCAGTAGGTATCTCATTGATGGGTCTGCTTTAAGAATACCTAAGCAATACTGCTTGGAGAATGCATATTCATTTCTGAACTAAGGCAGAGCATGTAGAGTGGAGGAAAAAAGCTTTAATAGAAGTGAATTAATTTTGTTCTATGAATAGGAAGTTATGCAGTGTTCCTTTTCCCAAAGGGATAACATTTATATCAAAACCAAGATTGAGTTTGAATTGTCATTTGCAAATCCTCTCAGGGAAGGTTGAGAATAATAGGTTGGAGGCCTAGGAAATCAGGGGTTTGTTTACTTGGGGTCAGCACGGTTGTCAGAGATGGGATGGCTTCATTCTCTGAAGCTGCATTTTCTTGATTCCTTTTCTCCGTGGAAGAACACTATTAAGAAAGCCCTGATGAAAAGATGCATGTTTACCTTGTTAGCAAATGGTCAGTAATTTCTCCGAATATCGGTGCTGTGCTCTTGTAGCTGTTGGCAGAGGAGAAGACCATCTCTGCCAAGTATGCAGAGGAACGGGACCGTGCTGAGGCAGAGGCCCGGGAGAAGGAGACCAAGGCCCTGTCCCTGGCCAGAGCCCTGGAGGAAGCCATAGAGCAGAAGGCTGAGATGGAACGAATGAATAAGCAGTTCCGTGCAGAGATGGAAGATCTCATGAGCTCAAAGGATGATGTTGGGAAAAGTGTAAGTATTCCGTTGAAGTGTCCCGTCAGGAAATGTCGCACAGTTGATACTGTTACTTCTGTACTGCAAAAAGCTGATGCCAGTGGTAACACAGAGAACCCTTGTAGAGAGTACTGGATACAGTGTGAGTTTGTAAATGTTATGTTTGTATTATATCAGTAAGTGGTAAAGTTGGGTTGGAAATGACCCAAGTGAGACAGTGGCAAAGCTGAAAATTACCTGGTATCCTTGTGGCAGAGATTAAAGTATGGTGTGAACCTGATATGTAAAATACAGCAATTAACCAGGCAGTGGAAGACATTACCTCCAATATTTCAAAAAAAAAAAAAATGTTATGTTAATTAAGGAAAATAATAAATTCAGAGGCTAAGAAGTATTTTCTTGATTTCTGTCAGAACCAGAGGTATCCAGCTCTGGTAAGTCTTCAGTAAGGCAGGACTGGGCTGACAAATGCTTTTCTTTCTCCCCACCACCACACACACAACCAAAACTAACAGTAATTGTGGTTCAGACTGGCAGCGTGCATCTGTCCTAATACAAGGGACAGGTGCAGTGTTCTTGTATCCAGTCTGATGTGAGTGGCTGTTCTTAGCCTTTCTTTCTGTTAGGGTAGATTAAATTGTCTGCACTCTCTGCAGAAACCTCACGGGCGGTACTGTGTTGTAGGTCCATGAGTTGGAGAAAGCTAAGCGAGCCCTGGAGCAGCAGGTGGAGGAGATGAAGACACAGCTGGAAGAGCTGGAGGATGAACTGCAGGCCACAGAGGATGCCAAACTGCGGCTAGAAGTGAACCAGCAGGCTATGAAGGCACAGTTTGACCGGGACCTCCAGGGCCGTGATGAACAGAATGAAGAGAAGAAGAAACAGCTGATCAGACAAGTAAGAACTGCTCTGTAAATCCTCAATGCATTCTGTGCACAAAGGCTCTTGTGTCCAGGGACGGTCAGGCAGACAGTGCCAGTCCAAAGATTGTTGTTAATGTTAATACTCCAGGCAATATTGCAAAGTTGTGACAGACTTCCTCCTTTGTGTGTGTGGTTGTTCCAATAGTCCTTGTCTATCATAGGAACCCGTGGGGCTTTATTAGGGAGGAATGTCAGCCCCATCCCCCTGCCAGGGAGAATGAAGACAAGTCACATGCTTGCACTTACACAGCCTTTGAAAGGGAATGTGAGAAGTGGGTGCTGGGAAGGGAAGGAGCTGAAATGCTGATGCCTCTGCTGCTCCACACAGGTTCGGGAGATGGAGGCAGAACTGGAGGATGAACGAAAACAGCGCTCCATGGCTGTGGCTGCCAGGAAGAAGCTCGAGATGGACCTGAAGGATTTGGAAAGCCATATAGACACTGCTAACAAGAATCGTGAAGAAGCCATCAAGCAGCTGCGTAAACTGCAGGTGAAGTGTTGCAGCTGTTTTAGCTGTCAGGGCAGAGTTTTTACCCAGGGAAACAGGATGCAAGATTTTACCTCTCCAGAACATTGCATCAGTGTCTCAAGAGCAGCGGAATCTTGCAGCAGTTCACTATGAAAGATTTTTTGCAATCTCAAGCATCCTTCTAATCCCAACCTGCCTGTTTAACTCCCTGGGAGACAAGCTGTAGGCAAAGTCCACTCTGGTGCTTGCTTCAAGGTTCCTGTTTTTGGAAAGGATTACAGAGCTGCAAAGCTAGAGGACATTAAATAACATTTAGGCCTACTCCTGCCCCAAGATGGCTCTGTTGTGCTTTTTAAATTCCTGCAAACAGTTGTCTGACGTGTTCTGAGGAAAAACTAAATTTTCCCTAGACTGTTCATTCCATTGCTTCACCAGAAATCTCCCTGTACCTTCCCTTCCCCTCTCCATTTATCTGACAAAACTTTTTTTCTACAAAAAGCAATCCTTTTTGCTTCTCTTGATATTTTTACATGTAACTTGTGAAATGCAAAAAGGATGATTCCTTTTGTTTTTACAGCAACCTTTGTGGTTGCTGTAGAGTAATGAATCCCTATTTCTGTTTTCCACCCATGTTTCCCATAAGACAAACAAACCACATCTCTTAGTATGAGTGCTCTGAAATTAATCCCTTTCTATTCTCTGTTTTCAGGCACAAATGAAGGATTACATGCGGGAACTGGAGGACACACGTACTTCCAGAGAAGAGATCTTGGCACAGGCCAAAGAAAATGAGAAGAAGCTGAAAAGCATGGAAGCAGAGATGATCCAATTGCAGGAGGTAATGGAATATGCATGAAAATGAAGAGTTGGTTTGTTTTCTTTGGCCAAGAACTACATGTAGCAGTCTAACCTGGAGTGTTTATTTCCTTTCTTTTCTACTTTTTGCTCTGCTCAAATACGAGGTCCAATTCAAAATGCAGACTTTGGCCCTTTCCTGACAGCTGTGATAGGAGTGTGCAAAGCAAAGGAAGCTGTGGGGTGGACAGGGAACAGGCCATGTCATAGAATTAGTTTTGGATCATGCTGGAGTCCATACCAGCCATTGCCAGTAACTCCTTTTTCCTATGCTGCATTAATTGGTAGCTTCCTATTGGATCAGTGTCCGTCTCGTTTTCATTCCAGGAACTTGCAGCTGCTGAGCGTGCCAAGCGCCAAGCCCAGCAAGAGAGGGATGAGCTGGCTGATGAGATTGCCAACAACAGTGGTAAAGGGTGAGTAATGTTCCCCGTTTGAGGGAGGAGGAGCTGCTGTGAGAAAATACTTCTTGGCCTGTTTTTTTTTTTTTTTTTATGTAGACTGCAGCACACACTGTATCCTCTCTTGTCCCTAAAGACTGAGCTAATTTTGTGTACAAGTGGTGAGTTTTCCCCAAGGCATTGATGCCATCAGTGCTGCATTAATGCTCTCTTGACTCTGTGTCCTGTAGAGCACTGGCCATGGAGGAGAAGAGGCGCCTGGAGGCACGGATAGCTCAGCTAGAGGAGGAGTTAGAAGAAGAACAGGGCAACACAGAGATAATCAATGACCGGCTCAAGAAGGCAAATCTTCAGGTACCTGTTCAGGCTGCAGCAGCCCATGGGGCTTCTCTGGTGTCTGTGCATTGTCCAGCTGTGCTCTGAGTAATGCCAGCTGCTGCCTTGTGCAACGTGCAGGCCCTCTGAAGGCCATAGGTGTGAGCAAGACGAAACAGCTGAATACCACAGTACAGAAAATAGCAGCCAAAATTATGTTAACTCACTGGCTTTGACCATTTAAAATCATTGGGTAGCTGGAACAATCTCCCAGGTTTATTTTAAACCAAACCAACCCCCTCCCAGTCCTTTTTTCTGTACTAAGGGATATTGAGAAAGATGATCTGTGGCATGCTGCTCCAACTTGACATGCTGAAAAGTGGCACAATGTGTTCAGAAAATTACTTTTCTGCCAGTTCTATGCTGTTTCAAATAGACTGAACATATGAAATTTGTTAGGCTGCTATAGAAACCATGAATCTTGATCTGCCTGTTGCATGCCATATTTTGTCTGCCCAACTTTGAGAGTCAAGCATGCTGTTTTCTTAGCACTCCAAAGCCAAGGATCTGGGCTGATGGTTTTCCAAAGGGCTTATTAATTCTGATAGACAAGAGTGTAGTTTTCTACTTGGTTGGCTATCAGCCAGAGCCCTGGCTTGGCAGTAGGCAAGTTCTTGCCCTTTTACCCCTTCTGTAAGTCAGTATTTTAAAGCTGCTGCTTTGTGCTGGAAAGGGACAGACAGCAAATAAACAATAAATTAGTAAACACAAATAAACAATAAATTAGTAAAACACATCCACTTGCCTCAGGATTGTTGTAATTCAGAGACTGATAATTACTGTGTGAAGTGCCAAACCATGGCCTTAGCCCCAGAGGGCAGTGAATGTGATTGGCAAGTTTAGTTAGCCCTAAGAGGAGGTTGATAAACCTGTTATTCAAGGAATTACTTTGAAAATCGGGGTAAAATAAGATACTTTGAGAAGTGTCCTGCCTACAGATAGCTCCCTCTGCATCAGAGTTATTCCAAGTATTCAGCTCACCCTCAGGGTCCTTGTTCTTTTTGAGTCTGAGAAATAAATGAGCCTTGCAGCCGGAGCACTGGCTGTGCTGAGCAGTCGTTATCTCTGTCTCCCTGCAGATCGATCAGATGAACGCCGACCTGAACGCTGAGCGCAGCAACGCGCAGAAGAACGAGAACGCTCGCCAGCAGATGGAGCGCCAGAACAAGGAGCTCAAGCTCAAACTGCAGGAGATGGAGAGTGCTGTCAAGTCCAAGTACAAGGCTACCATCACAGCCTTGGAAGCAAAGATAGCACAGCTGGAAGAGCAGTTGGACATGGAGACAAAGTATGTACTAGGAGAAACTCTGTCTGCTTTACAAGCTTCCATCCCTTCTGGGATTTTAAGCTCTTCTTAATTCTGATTTGTCTGAGCGAGAGCTTCATCCTAGGTATACAGGGTAGTAGGAGAAGTAAGATCCTGGCACACCTTCCTTGTTTTTCACAGTAAACACTTACAGCTTCTTCTGAATTCAACCACTCCTAAAACTGTAGCTGTGGTACACATGTTGCCCCTCTGTAGCTCTTGTCCGTGTGACATCAGTCTTTTGGTCATTTCTGGGGAACATTGCTTCCCATCCCCTTTTCTTCCTAAGTTAAGTAGGACATTTGCTATCTTCCTCACTTCTAACTTGCCCAGTTCAGGTGGTCTTGCTGGGGACAGTGGGAGATAAGCTGTTGTCTGAGCCCCCCTGTGTTTGTGTTCAGGGAGCGCCAGGCTGCCAGCAAACAGGTGCGCCGTGCCGAGAAGAAGCTGAAAGACATCCTGCTGCAGGTGGATGATGAGAGGCGTAATGCTGAGCAATTCAAAGATCAGGTGGGAACGGTGATCTGCAGTGTCTGTGAGTCTTCTGGGGGCAGGCTTTTCCTTCTACAACTAAGGCATTCACCATCCTGTGGATTTCTCCTCTGTCACTGTAATAATTACAAGATGAGACAGATGAAACCTGTGATTCTTTTAAAGAAAAACTAGGACCTCTCAAGTCCTAGGCAATTCCTTTTAGAAAGAGAAGAGGGGGCTTTGGAAACTCTGCCTTTTACTGCTCTAACTACTGTGCTGCAGCTCTGGGGAAACACTGAGTTCTTATTACTTTTGCCCCATACACGCTCAGGCGGACAAGGCCAACATGCGCTTGAAGCAGCTGAAGCGCCAGCTGGAGGAGGCAGAGGAGGAGGCCCAGCGAGCCAATGCATCCCGTAGGAAGCTGCAGCGGGAGCTGGAGGATGCCACCGAAACAGCGGATGCCATGAATAGAGAAGTCAGCTCCCTGAAGAGCAAGCTCAGGTAAGGAGGAGCATTTCATGCCACTCCTTAGCAGCCAGTTCAGCATGGGCTTTGTGCAGCTGCCCACAGCAAACAGCAGGGCCGGGTGCTTCCCCGCCTCATCCCAGAGCCTGCCCTGCCTGTGAGCTCCATGGAACGTTGCTGACGTGCCGTGTGTCCTTCCCTAGGCGTGGGGACCTGCCGTTCGTCATGACACGCCGGATGGTCAGGAAGGGAACGGGAGAGTCGGTGTCCGACGAGGAAGTGGATGGCAAGGCAGATGCTGGTGATGCCAAAGCTACTGAATAAGTCCTCCCATTTGACCCAGGTTACATGTGAGGGAGTGACCCACCTACCCTCCCCTCTTCCATTGAACTTTCAGCAAACCCTCTCCTCCTAAATTGGCTGGGGATCTGCAGAGCAAGCCCAGGTCTGTGTGTCTGGAGCCATCAGGCATCTGTGTTCCTGGTTTTCTCCTCTTTCCAGTTTCCTAATCCTCTTTGTATTTAATGCCAAAGAGTCAGGGCTCCGAAATTTGACCAGCAGTTTGGCCACTGCAAAGGCCTGTAGAACTGTCTGTGCCATGTCTGCTGGTAAATCCTTACAGTTTGGAGGGAGTGGGGCTAGGAAAAGATTATTTTTGCTGTAAATCTCCTTTTGTCTTCAATTCTAGCTGCAGGGAAGCTTCATCCTGTATTCTATCCCCTCCCTCTTTGTTTGCTTTCGGCAATCATGTTCAGTGACCTCAGACTTCTGCCTCTTTTAATCTGCCCACCCATGTGGTTTGGGAGCAGTTTCAGGAAAAACGGTGTGCTTTGGCCATGGCAATTTGCCCTTTCTTCTTTCACGTATTTCCAGGGAGGGCTGAAGAGGGAAACTCCTCTTGGGACCGCTTACCTGGGGGACTTGCCAAAGTTATCTCTTTTTTTTTTTTCCTTGTGTCTTTTTTTTCCCATTTTTTTCTTTTTTCTTCCCTTCTTCTTCTTCTTTTTCCTGTCTGGACAGATCTCTGAAGTGCAATGATGTCCTGTTTGTGTCTCTGCCTCTGAGCGGTTTCATCTAAGGTAGTGTGGACCAGTAGTTAATGACAGGCTGGGGGAGCAGAGCCATGTCCTTGTGCTTGTCTGAGAATCTCTGGGGGACCAAATATATTTAATGGTAATAGACAGAATCTAGAGGAATTTAATAGGGTAGTGGGCAGAGGGTGGTGATAAGGGGAGGGAAATTCCTCTTATTGACATGTCCAAGCCTCTTGCACCTGCTCTGTAACCAGGGGTTGGGATTAGTTATTGTGCACCATTGACTAAGAGTATATTAAAAACCCTTTAATCTGCACAGATATATGTAAGGCCTTTGTATTTCTTGTAATAAGTAATTAAGAAGAAAAAAATAAAGGTCTTTATCACTGCCTTTCTCTTGGGACCATGGTTATATATAGATAGTCTTTACTTTTCTACACCGTACACTGGTTGCTGGATTTACCTGTATTCTTAACCATATTGTATATGCTGCATTTAGACCTACTTATGAGCAAAGTAAGATTTAAATATGAAGCACCATACTGTATGCCTGAAGCACCCTAATGGAGGAGCCTCCTATCCTGATTGCTGTCACAGAAGAATTTAAATTTTTTTATATAATAAAAGTGCCTTAGCATGTGCCTCAGCTGTGTGTCACCACTACAGTCAGTAATGGTTTACTGGTGCTCCACTGATGTTACCAATAAAGATTATCCATGTGCTGCAGTCATGTGCGTCTGTTGCCCTTCCCTCCTCTCCTCGTGCACTGAAGACCCCACTTGGCCACGGAAACTCTGCTTTTATATTTTTGCCAGAAATTGAGTAAGAAACTTGTGCCCGTATTCTGGTCTTCCTGGCCCCTTGAAGTGCCACAAGCACATTCTGGTCTCCCAGCCAGGGCAGGAGAAGCTGGAGTGTAACACAGCTCGTCCCTCCCATCCTGTGCTGGCAGAGATTCAGACTTGAAAGTCTGAGCTGGGAGCTGCAGTTGGGGCTGGGCGGGGCCCTGGGTGGCAGCGATGGGGAAGGAGCTGCTGGCACAACATGAGGGGCCTGTGCTGGCAGCAGGGGCTGCTGCCAGGGCCAGTCTGGCAAACAAGGAGCAGGGAGGGCGCAGCTTGCAGGAAACTCCTTCCCTGGGGAGCACACATGGCTGCTGCCCACGGCATTTCTGCCCAACCAGATGTTGGGAGGGGAAAAGCCTTCTCAATAAGAAACTTAAGCGTAAGTAGAAGTTAAAAAAGCCAAGGGGCAGTGCAGGAGGAGCAGGCACAGTTAAGCATGTGCTGCTACACAAGAGGGTGTAGTCCCTTTATAGAGGGTCAGTTGAGAATGTGCTGCTTTTGAAGCTGTGTTATCTTGGCTGCAGTTTTTGAAAATCTGGATAGGGATTAAGGCAGGAGGGACTGGTTCTGGGTTCATGATGTGTGGAATACAGGCACTGCTGCTGTCCTTATAGGACTGTTAAAAACAGGACTGGACTTAGTGTCATCTCTGAGGTTACTGATTCAGCTGCTTTAATCTTTTTCCAAAATGTTTTCCAGGAACTTGCAGGGTATGTCTGAGACCACTGTGGGCTTTAAATTGCATAGAAATTGCTTTCCCATCATAGAATCAACTTGAAATGGCACCACTGGCCAGGCACTGCAGCGATGCAGGGCAGAGCCTGTGTGCTGGTGCTGTGAAGACCCTTTTAAGCTCAGGCTGTTTTTTGTGTCCTTAGCCTTGCAGTGTGTGAGCCAGAGCACTGCTTGGCTGCCGTTCTGTCCTGTGCAAGATGGAGAGAGGCCTGTGTCTTTTTTTTTAACTGGCACAGTATTTTTCTTCAGCTTTCCATTTTTTTGTGCATCCCCATGGAAGGGACAAAATTAAGTCTCCTATTCGACATTTTCTGCCATTTTCGGAGTACAACCTCGAGCCAGGAGTTTCTCATGGCTTCAGGTTAGTCGCTCCTCTGTGGCTCTCCAGAGCTGGTGAATACTTCAAAGAGGTTTTTTGTGGGATTTTGGGGATTGTCTGAGTAGCTGAATGGTTACAATGGTAATAAGCATGGAAAAGAGATTGAGCTGGGACCTTTTCTATAGGGCCTACAAAAAGTAGTTCTGGAAGTTGTCGCTGGAGCTCTGTTTGTTGTCTGCACCGTCCCGCCCCAGGGCTGATCCTAGCAGGCGGTGGAAGGGATCTAAATTAGAGGGAAGGGCATGGAACGGTTTTGAGGAGATGTAAGAGATGAAGTTGATTACAAACATTCCTGTCCCTGCACTGGGCCACGTTTCTGGGACAAAGGATTGACCACCAAATAATTGCAGGTAAAAAACCAGCTTTAAAAAAACATTAAATTGTTGCAGGTTACAGTGTGGCCCTCACAGGCGGTTGCAGCAGCAGAACAGAGGGGCAGAGCAACCAGCCCAGCCCCAGCCTCCGGGAAATGGAGGTGAATCACCAGACCTGCAGCAGCATCCTGTGCAAAGAGCCTTCTTTCCTGGGGAGCAGCTGAGGACTCTGCTTGTTCCTGCTGCAGCTTCCCCCAGGGCAGAGCAAGGACAGTGGCCATTAGAGCCAGTTCCAGCTGGGTTGCTGGGCACAGCAGCACTGACCTGCCAGGTTTAGGGTTTAGCTCTCTTCCATTTCTTCCACAAATTGATTCAAGTACCACTTAATGTAAGTGGAGAATGAGGGTGCAGATTCAATGGCTGTGGAGTGGGAGTCCTCAGTGACAGGCACTGGAGTGCGGGAGCTAAGGTGGAAATTGCAGCTTTCCCAGCCTAGGGTGTGAGGGAGGTCTCAGAGCAGTGGTTTGAGTGATCTGAAAATAAAATGCAGGCTGCTGCAGCCCAACTAGAGCTGAGGTAGCTCAGCCTGTTCTGGAGATGCTGGAGGCAATATTCCCAGTTTCAGGACAGAGAGCTAATACTAGTGGATAACTGCTGTCTGTCTGGATTTAATTTTGTCTTTTCCCTGATGCTCTAGCAGTGGGAGCAAAAGGAGAAGGAAAAGAATATAAAAAAAACTAAACCAAAACCTTTTTTGCCCTAAATTTGTGACTTCCATCCTTGCTAGCACTTCAGGCCTGTGTGGCTGAGCAGAACAAAGAGCTGGGCAGCTGGGCAGCTGTGCAGCAAGAGGAAAAGTGAAATGTGAAATGTCTTGAAGCAATGATGGTCTGGTACATGAGAGGAGAGAGGTGCAGGGAGCCAGCTCCCTGCACTGGGGCAGCCTCCCTCTCTGAGACTTTGAATTTGGGTAAAACATATAGAGAAGGACACTGAAAAGCCAATTAGGTAAAACTACAGCCACTTTGGACTGGGCTTGGTTGTGCAGGAAGAGCATTGAGGGCAGGCCACCTTCTCTGCTCACCTGCAGCAGCTGAGGGTGTGTGCAGGCAGCAGAGGCTGTGGGACACGTGCCCTGCAGGAGAGTCTGCCTTGGAGGTTTCACTATTGCTCAGCTCTCCAGCCCTAAGGAAGAGCAAGGAAGGAAGCGGAGAACTGATGATGATGGAGTGGTTGGCCTCACAATGCCATGTTACTCATAATGTGGTTACTTGCTGCTAATTAAGCTGGAATTACACTGTGAATGGCTTAATTTAGTACAGTCCTAATTGACTTCTGATGGAATTTGTGCAGAATGTCATGGAAGTGGGTGTTGTGGCAGGGTGTATCATTGGGACAAATAGATCACTTCCTTAGGCTCCCTTTTAGGAGAAGAGCCGTGGCTCAAATCCCTGACCTCATTTAAGACCGAGTCTGAAGGAGGGCTCTGTGGCAAGAAAAAGTCTCACTAGACATGACGTTCTGGTGGCAGAGAATGGTTGTGCCAGTGGAGAGACTTGCCTAGAAGTGCAGGGATGCTGTGCTGTACACCCAAGAGATGTGGGGCAGCCTCCACGAGCTTTGTGGGTGAAGCAATGATTTAGTAGAGGAAAGAAAAGGAGAAAGGAAAAAAATACAACAAATTCTTAGAACTGTGATCAAAGGAACTTCCTGCTTTTCATTCCCACTGTATCCAGGGAAACATCTCCCCGTGCTGCCTTATAAAGAAACAGCCTCACACAGGAGCTGAGCCCACCTTTCACTTTTCCTCCCCCAAACTCCTGGCACTGAAGCACTCCTGGTGCAGCAGCAAGGGAAGCACCCTTTGTCTTAGCCCAGGCTCTTCCCTTCTGGAATACTTCACTCAATCTTGAATTTTCCCTGGGGTTTGAGAGGACCCTGGCAAAACTTCCCAGCCTTGCAAGCCGCTGGATAGATGAAGCCTGCCCAGGCTGCCCAGGCCAGCAGGCATGTGTTGAAAGCTTGTTTCGTTTCCTTCTCAGCACTTCCCCATGGGAGCTGAGAGGGCATGGGGGCTGCATGCACCCTGTCCGTGCTGCCAAGTCCATCCTGCATCAGAGCTGGTTCTTTCAGACACCATTTCTGCCTCCCAAAGCTGGTGCAGCTGCAAGGAGCTCAGCTCTGGAGGAGAGACCGGCTTCTGCCTCAGGTGAGGCTCTCTGCCTAGGTATTAGTGTTGTTGCTAGGAACTGCAGCAGGCTTTGAAGCTGAGGTTGTGGGCACAGCCAAAGCAAGTTTTAATGAGGTAACACAGCCCAATTTGCTGTGCAGGCTTTTGATCCTGTGGGCTGTGGGGCTGTGCTTGTGCAGCTCACAGCTCGCCAGCTCATCATTTTCAGAAGCACGAGGCACCCGGCTGTCTTGCCCTGATGGGTCCTTGTGGGTAAGGCACGGATAAAGCTCTTGATCAGCTTCTGCTTGAAGCTCAGCTCACCATTTCCCTCTCACCTGCAAAGTTTCTGGGAGGTGACTTCAAGGACATGGCTTATGCTCCAGCATGGATCTGCAGTTAAACTGCAGTGGGCCCCCACACAGGAATGGTGCCAGGTTTGTGCTCTCTGTGTTTGTTCAGGCCCCTACTGGGAGGCTGCAGGGGATTTATCTGCATCCCAACACCTCTCCTTTGCTAAGGGAAGCACCTCTGTGCTGCAGCCAAGGAATGTGATTCAGAGGAGGGATGGCCAGCAGAGCTGGCAGCCCTGCTGCACCAGAGGATAACACAGAGCATCTCTGCAGCATAGCAGGAAATTACACCGGGAGTAAAGCCCCGCCTACCTCAGAGGTCGTTTACTGGCACTGCTTCCCTGGGCAGGTGAGAAAACCAGAACTGCTTGAACAGAAAAGGTGCTGGGGCCCAGCACATGCATTTGTGGGACTGGCTGGTGCAGGGCAGGTGGCCACCATGGAAGTGTCAGGACAAGGATGGGACCTGCATGTGCAACCTGCCTGCAGGACTCATCCTCTCACTGGGTATCTGGGTATAACAAGGCCCTGGACACAGCACAGCTTCAGAGGGACACTGAGGAAGACCCAAGCCTGGCAACACACCCCCATGAAGGGACCTGACAGGTTTGCTTTGAGCAGAGGATGAAAGGGGATTAGGGAGAAAATCACAGAGGGAGACCAGATAGCAGCTTCTCTGTGGCTCCTCTCCCATAACCTGGGGGCAAAGAGATATGTGATGGAGAGAGAAAGTGAGCACCCATTCCAGGGATGTGGGGCATGGCAGGGGCAGAGCTGTGTCCAAGATTATCATGCAGGATCATTTCAAAACAGTTTCTCTCTGAAGCAAAATTTCAAGGTCCCGATCCCCTGAGTGGACAGAGCAGTTGTTCCCTGCTCTGCTGTCCAGGATCTGGCAGATCAGTTCCCCAAAATCTTCCCTCTGCATTCCCCTGGCACCTCTATGAGCTGTCCTAGAGGATGCCTGCTCTCTATGGGGCCACAGTACCTATGGCTTGCCCAGCAGGAGAGGCTGCCTCACAACCCTGCAATGAACTATTAAAAGCAACAAGATGATTAAAATAAATTTTCATGGGACATTCACTCCAAACAGAAATCATGAGCTGGATCCTGTCAGGAAAGTTAATCTGTGTTTGCAGGCTGCTATGAAGCTGGGAGGAGTTCGGGCAGTGCTGGTGGGAGGCTCTCCGACTAATTACCCTACTGGCAAGGTGTGTGGGGGCAGCAGCACTACTGTGGGCAGCTGGCTCGGTTTTTCCCTGTCAAACAAAGCCTTTTCCTGGCCACCGGGGTGGAATAAGCAAACACCTCCCAGCCGGCGCGGTGACAAGAAGAGCTGGGTCTGGAACTGCCCGCGGCAAGGCCTTGGCTGTGCTGCAGAAGGGTGAGAGCTGCTTGGATCGGAGCCCATGGGGCACATCTTGGTCACTGTCCCGCTTGCTGGGACATCCCACCGAGGCAGAGAGCGCTCCCTGTGAATCGTGGTGGGCCAGTTGGACTTTGATCCAGCCAGAGGAGCCCACAGCTCCCTTCTGCACTTAGTTTCCTCCAGCACACATCAGAGACTCCCTGAGAATCCTCCTGCTGATCCCAGGAACACTCCCACCTGCCCAACAGGGACCCTGCCTGTGATATTGCTCAGAAAGAGGCCCTTAGGCTCCTCTTTATGCTGGGGGTAAATCGATTGCCACTGCCCAGGTACCTCTGCTGGGGAGCATCACAGACACCCGGTCCCAGGTGCCCCAGCCCTGTGTCCTCCTCACGCTGCTGGAACTGGGGACACATCTGGTGTGTGCAGGGCTGACCTCTCCTGTTTGAGCTGCTGGGTGAGAGCAAACCAAGCAGCAGAGACATGTCACACAGGCAGCAAAATTTTGCTTTGACATAATTTGTTCCTTTTACCTGCTTAGCTTTTGGATTCTGCCTTTTCTTTTTCTGTTGCAACTGGCACAACCCTTCTTGCTAACCTAGGCAGTTACTGTGCCAGGACAGGGATTGCTCCCACGTGATTTTGATCTACTGCTTTCTGGTTTTCTTGAGCAGTAAATATACAAAATATTTACTCTCTCCTCCCCTCTCCTCCCCTCCCCTCCCTTCCCCGCAAATCCTTTGATGCCAAGAGTCAGTCACAGCACATTTCACAGAAAATAAGTGCTCATGGCAATTCCTGCTCTGCAGTTTAAACTTCTGTCTTCTTTAAAAAAAAATAAAAAATAAGTAAAATGTGGGGACCTGAGGATCTGGTAGATCTGGTAGGATCCCACTGGTAAACTACTGCCTTAGAGGATGGTGTGCAAAGTGTGGATGGAGAATACCAGCTGTGACTGATGGACTGGGATGCGTTTAAAAATTAAGCACCTCAGAGAACTAATGAAGAATGGCTTCAGCTGAAGAAATTTCTCGTGGGTTGAAAACTGGAGGAAAGAGATGAATTATCAACGATCCAGTAGGTGAAGGGGGCTGCCTTATTTATTTCCAAAGCACAGCGAGCCTCCATGTGTACTTACCTGTGTTGATTGGGAGCCCCGCTGAGCCTGATTATAATTCGCTCTCCGGGGCGAGCGTGCTGCGCGGGCGGCAGGGAGGAAGTGCGAAAGGAATTTGTCTGTGCCAGGATGAAATGTGATTACTGGCTGCACGCTGCAGCACGGGCTTGTTTCTGGGGGTTGGGGATCCCACACCTCTCAGGTATCCTAGGAGTGCTAAAGCGCTGGAGGGAAGTTTATATTTTTGGCCTGTTTCTGACTGGTTTGGTGCCACGACACCTGAGCTGGCACTCGGTCACAGCACAGAGCTGATAGTGTGAGGTGATCTCTTTGGAACAAAGCAACAGCTGGGTAATAGCTTTATGAGAAAGGGAGAGCTTTGTTATAAAGCAGCTGCCCCGCGGCCATGGAGGAGCTGGAAACGCTTTAACAGTGTGGTTTTAGCTAGAGCTCGAGCAGTTTATGGACGGGATTACCTGGCGTGATGTCTGTGCCAGCAGATTTCTGGGCTCAGTGACTGGGGACAGCCATGGGCAGCCTGAGCAGGGATTTTGGGGATGCTGCAGAGGGATCTGGGGTACACTGCAGAGACCTCAGTGGGCTGTGGGGAAGAAAAGGGCTGAGCAGAGGCAGGGCAGCGAGCCCTTGGCTTGTAGGCTCACATTCCTGGTAGCTCTGGGCGCCTTCAATGAGGTTTTGGCAGAGGAGGGGTGAGTTCGTTCCTGCTCACAATCTCAACCTCTGGCTCTCATTTCTCTTCCTCTCCCTTCCCCTACTAATGTGTCCCAAGGGAAAGTTCCTGCTGCAGTAAGGGGGAGGAAAAGACAAATCACAAAAGCAGAGGGCTGGGGGATGCCGGGCGGGCGGGGAAGCAACTCCAAGGGGCCGGCCTGCTCGGAGCGGGCTCAGGAATGCTGGGGAGGGAGTGGCCGCGGGGACATGTAAAATGGATATTCAAGGGGGAAAAAGATTTTTAAAGTCAGTGTAAGCAGGTCTAGGAGATAAAACTGCAGTGGCTTCTCTAGAATGACATGGTTATAGCCTTGTACCACAATTACATTTATTTGAGTGCCCTACCTGTGCAGTCTCACTGCTGAAGAATGCACTCAGACTGCTTCCAGCTTTTCCTTCTGTCTTAAATTGCTGGAATTTATAGCACTTACTTGGGAAACTGTGGCGATTTCCCCATTCCATATTTAACCCATGTCACCCAAACCACCTAAACTCCATCTGAATGCAAGCTGTATGAAGAAAAGTGGTATTAATAAAGTCAGAAGCAAGTCTCTGGAGGGAGTGGCCAGCATGAGATGGTAATCCTGAGTCACACAGATGATTTCTGGGTCAGCCAGACCCTACAGCACAGAGCTGGTATCCCCAGCTAGCTCCAGTGTCACTCAGGCAGGGATTCCCACCACGGTTTTATCATCAGCTTCACAGGGCTGTGGATATCCCTTTCTGAATTCTGCATGAGCTGGTAACGTTTCATTTTGATTTGAATCTCTAGCCCTGATCAAATGGCTGTTCAGCAGACAGGAATAGGAGAAGGGGCTGGAAAACATGACTAAATATGGCTGTGTTTCTGGTTGCACGGACTGCAGGATTAGCGGCCCCTTCTTGCCAGCAGCCACAGCTGAAGTTCCCAAGGTTTGAGGATCACCGAGGGGAGCTATAGCCCAGTCCTCTCCCTGCCTTTTAAAATTATTTCTTTATTTTTTATTTATTTTAATTTTTCTTTTGTTTTCCACAGAGAAATCTGCAAGCTATTGTGAGGGCTAGCAAACTTGGCACCCTCCAGCTGCCTATAAAATTGCATTAGGCGTTTATATTTCCTGCAGTGGATTATGTGTTGTCTGGATTTCAGATGATTCCAGGCGAGAGGCTTAGCCTTTTGTTTTGGGGTGGGGGGGCACTACAAATTGCATTTGAAATAATTTAATCTTCTTGGAGATAGCAGAGCACTGGCAATCAGCAGATGGATGTGTTTCCAGACAGATGTAGGCAGCTGCCCTGCCGGCACAGGCACCAGAGTCCTCCCCCTGTCCACATCAATAATCAATGATCAAGCACATCGATAACCTCATTGATTGCAATGATATTTCTCATGCTTAAAGTTAAGCAAGTGCTTGAATGTCACGCTGAATCACAAGTGAGGGATTTTTTGCGCTCTCGCAGTCAGTTCTGTCCACCCAGCTGGCTCCGTGTACCCAAACACATCGGGAGTTTGGTTTGTCTGAAATCTTGGTATTCATGCAGATGTAGCATACATGGGGGATTTTATTTTCAAACTGGAGCTTGATTTATTTTGAAAATATCCTCTTGGCTTGTATACAGAGTATTTATTGTGTTTTACCACTGTTTTCTAATTTGGATCTGAAGCCAAAGAGGCAGTAACTATTTTTAGAGTGGAGATATCACACTGAAAAGAAAAAAAAAAAAAAAGGAAAATTATGTTTTCAAATCTTATTTGAAATCTGAGCTGTATCAGCAGCAAATAGCATTGTGAAAGGGTAAAATCAGATTGCCAGTGCTTATTGGTACAATGCTATCATAAATTCACAGAGCACTTTTCTGCACGAAGGCAAATCGATCATCTTTTATTGCAAATGTACAATCTCGGGGCACGATTTTTAAGTCATGTTGATGGGAGTGAGTTGAGTCTCACAGTCCCTGTGATGCGAATGCTGCACTGCTGGATAGCCAGCAGGTGGAGTCATCTATAATGGATGTGCCGTGGTCTGAAAAGTAGAGTAAGGGACGGGACACGTGGACATTTCAGTTGGAAGTCGAGACCAAGGAAAATATAAGCAATGGAACTGGAAAATTGTGAGCGTGGCAGATACAAAGAGCTAAAACTTTAGCAGCAGCAGAGGAGGGACCTGCAAAATATTTGGAACAGTGAAAAGCTGGAGCAATCCTGGAAACACTTCTGTGGCTTGGATCCCGAGGCATAATTCATGCTGTTGTAATTTGCACAGATGGTGGATGTCTCAAGGGAAGGCTTGAACAGCTGGGAAACATCAGGGTGTGGGCCAGCTTCAACCACACACCCTTTCTTTATCCCTGAACCCGCCACAGAAGTGAAAGGTGGTACCAAGATCGCTGCAGAAAATATCCGCAAGCTATTCTCTGTGCTGGGAGATGGCTCCTCTTGCACGGTGAGTCCTGTTAAGGACCAGTTTAATTTGGCACTTTGTGTGTAAGAATGCACTTTCAGAAGCTTTTCAATGAACCAATTAGGGAGGAAGAATCAGCCTCAGCTCCAGAGATCAGCCATGTAGTAAATTGAGTCGTAGCTAAAGGGCCCTAATAAACAGGGTGCTTCACTGAAAACGAACAGGAGTTCGTGATAACGCCTGCCCCCCGCCCCCCCGTCCGGTTCCACATGTGCCCAGCCACCAGAGAGAATGTTTTGCTTTGTCCTTTGCTCTATCTGCCTGTTACACCAGGAATGAACGTTGCCTCCAGCGGGGCATTTGCCCTTCTCAAGCTGTGCGGCCTCCAGCCTATTTGGAAATGCGCAGTTGCAAATAATGATTGGTATTCTCTCTTTGTCTGTGTGCCCTGCCCGTGCAAGCTGAATATGTCAGGCTGCTACAGACTCGTGTCTGAGAGAGGAGAGGGTGGCACAGCCCTGAGGTGCTTCAGAGACACAGCCAGAGATGTGCAGCCAGGCCACTGGAGGACTGCATCCACAGCAGCCACTGCTGGCCCCTTGATGTTGACTCCAGCCTCCAGCAACCTCTGGTTCACTTATTTCGAGGGGAATAAGCCCCAGGTATTTCCTGAGTACTGGATATCTGGCATCCCACAGGTAGGGGAGAGCCAATAAGGTTTTTTTTTTTCTTCTGGTCTGTGTCCCCATGAAGGGAGGTACCCTGTGGTACCACTGTGGCTCACACTGTTTATCTTGGTCATTATCTCGGTCTTATTTATCCAGTCAGCCCTGCCATCTCAATGGGGAAACAAGAGACCCTCCATTTTCCAGATGTGCTCTTCACACACCTTTCTGCTATTACATGTTTTTAGGATATAGAGGGATGCTGTTTCATGTTAGAAGTGCTGAAGGATCTATCTACATTATTCCCCATGCCCCCAGGCATAAGCAGTGCAGGCAGATGGCATTTTTATGCTAATTGCATCCACACAGGTAACTGCATCTGTGCTGCAGGTGCCATCCTGTTTTAGCAGCATTGGGACACCTGAAATGGCACACCTGCTGTACAGCCTGATGCCCCACAGAACCACAGACCAAGCAAACAGCAACCATAAATGTGCTGCAGCAATGTTTGCAGGAAACAGGAAAATGAGTCAGGAAGGTTTTGCTCTGAGCTCTCGGGTGGATTCCCAGCTGCTGACACGGCTGCCTTGCTGGAGTGCCGAGGTGCTTGGAGGTGTTTCCTGAAGCCAGGTGTCCTCATTGCAAGAGGTGGCACTGGGAAAAGAGCGGGTGCATTGTGGTTGCTGGCCCAGTGACTGACAGCTGCCAGCACCTTGCGTCACAGTGACATATTGATGTTGGCACCGTGCCACTGCTTGGGCACTGGCATCCTCCTGGCACACGGTTTGGGCCAGGTGACAAGGTCTTTGGATTTTGCTGACTAAGGTTATGTATTTTCAGCTGTGTGCTAATTGGTTACAAGAAAAGGCAGTTTCTGCTGGTAAAATTTTGTAGCAAATTGCTGGCCTGAGATAAGGGAAAAGAAACATTTACCCACAGTAGTTACTACTGAAAGCTCCATTGCTGCTTCCGGCAAAACCAGGACCAAAGTCCAGGCTGAAACTTTACCTTGGCGGCACTTCATCACCTGTGGGAGCACTGCCGTGAGGAGGAAGAGCATTTGGCTCCAGAGGTTTGTCTGACTGGACAGAAACAGCAGGAATGAGCAGAGTAGGGCAGGGTGCTAGACCCCACCTGACCCACTTAGCAGAGAGAGAAAATCCTCCATGAAGGAGAGGAACAAAGCTGCTGGAGGCTGAAAGGGCAAGAGGGAGCTGGTCAGCAGGGTGAGACGTGGTGTGTAGATGATGGAAGCAGCAAGAAACAGTTCTCAGCTGAGGTGGTGGAAAGAGGACATTTGCTTTGAAGTGTCTCTGCACGATTTCTATGCCTTAGAGCCAAAGGCTAATAACTGAGTTTGTGCCTCTCTTCATGTCTGTGCCTTAGAACCTTCATGAGTCACTGCCTCTGCTCCATTCAAGCACCTTCTGGGACCCAGCCCTTTGTACTTCCATAGATGTTTCATACCCGGCATCCTGATCCCACCTGATTTCCAGCCCAGCAGGAGCACCAGCACATGTTTCTCCAACGGATCTCTTCAGAAGGGATCCTTCTGAGGGGAGGAAACTACTACAATTTTATTCTAAAATTGTATGAATCTGTTTCAGGAAATATATATTCTTCATGCCAGCTTCTGGGAGCTCTCTGCAAGGATAACATATCTTAGGACTGCCTCTTGGCTCTCTTTGATCTGTCAAAGACAAAGCGCTGGTGAGCGCTCTGCAACTTGCCCATGAAATCACAGCACATAGGAGCCTTTGGCAGGAGTGCTGTGCAGCAGTGGAAGGGTTAACAGAGTCAGCTGTCTATTTAGTATGTCTCAGATGTCACATACAAATACCTAAAAGGCAGCTGGGTTGTGTGAAAGGAAATCAACGGATTAAGATTTTGTCTCAGCTTTTTTGTGACTTCAGGAATGCCTCATATCCCATCTGTTAAATGGAGATAATACCTATCCCACAAACATACCATGAAGATAAATTAATTAATCTTATTTTAAGAGGAAATGGAAAGATCTGAATAAATGGTAGCACGCAGTTACATGGCAGTAGTGTCAGAAAGCTCGCAATGGCACAGAGCATGGTGGTGGCAGCTGCAGGTCACTCTGGAAGGAGGGGACAGGATCCCCCTCAGCTCTTTTCACCTTCACCATAACTCAGGGTGCTCCTCTGGCAGGCTGCATACCATAGCCAGCTGAAAATGCCTCACCGAGGGATGTGCCTGTGGCCCTGCCAGCTCTGCCAGGAGCTGCTGTGCAGCACAGACCTTGTGCACACAGGATGAAAGGGAGAACGGGCAGCAGCTTTGGCACCTGTATGGCAGGAGACGGTGGAAATGGGGTTAGGAGAAGGAGAAGAGAAATATAGAAGCTGGGCACCATAAGGCAACTCCTTTTCCCCAAGGGAAGTGTCAGACTGACACTCAATTACCACAGTGAGAGGGGTGCTCCCAAGATTTCTCTCCAAACTATTTATTCCTAACTTGTCTGAAGGCTGAAGCCTTCTGCAGCTCCTCACATGCAATACCTTAACCCAGACCATTCATGTAGAATCACTTGTCAAAAGAAGGAGGTGAAGAGAAATAGAGAAACGCTGTTCTTCTCTGTATGAGCAGCATCCCAGTCATGAGAATTTCAGCTTCTTTTGAAGCCAAGTATGGACTGAACACGTTCCTTCAGTGTTGTTTGACAGTCTGGCTCATTTTATCAAACCCAGTCAAGATGAATGAGACATGTGTTTACCCTTGGTGGGTGAACAGATAAAAGCTGCATGTAGTTGTCTTCTGGGTGCCTGCCACTCCGTGGGGATTTACAATCATTTTGAAAAAAAGAGATTTCCCCCGTCACTGGAGGAGACAAGCTGGCACCTCAGCAGAAAACATACCACTTAAAATAGCTTTCAATGTGGCCTTGAAAATTATTTTTGGATGAGGAAAAATGTGGTGTAAGGGAAGACTAGAGTCATGTATGGTAACTGTCACTCAAACTAAAGGCTCTATAATTTCATGAAGATCAACAGATGTAGCATGTACAGGGGATATGGAACACTAAGATAATCTAACTGGTCCCCAGGCTTTGTTACACATGGTGATATTCGAGAAGTCAAGAAAGGCTTCCTCACACTGACCAACTCCATTTTTAGTTTCTTCCTTTTTCTCCAAATTGTTGGCAGGCAGGAGTGTCATTCCCATCCCATAATCAAACCAACCACAGATTTGTATTGGCATCTGTGGATTAGTTCTCCATCAAGTTGCCATGGCTTCCAGACTACGTTCAGGACAACACAGGCTGCCTATGCCTTCCTCATTCTAGAGCAGATACTGTCCTTAGTGCTACCAGATAGCAGCTGAATAATAAAATCAACTTTATGTTTTGGTTGAGGATCCCAAATTTGTTCCTCGAGATCAAAAACATGGAGACACACAAAAGGGCTGATCACCGGGCTTTGGGTTCTTGCAGATTGGTGTCTCCATCTGGTTGGAAGTCATATGCAGCAGAACAAAATGAAGAGATATATTTATATGTATATAAGTGCAGGAGAAACCCATGGAGACCATTAGGGACAGGACAACAGCGCAGCCCCTTTCTCAAGAAATCAAATGTGCTCTGGGGCTGCGACGTGAGCCCTGGAGTGAGGTGCAGGGAGAAGGCCTGGAAAAGCCCGGAAAGAACACAATGCACCGACTGATGCGAGGTTGCGCTAAGCAGGGATACGGGGCTAGGGAGCTGGGCAGCACACCCCCTGCTGCTGGATCTTCCTAAAGCGGGAGTCAAGCCAGTACCCATCACCCCAGATTCGCCTCAGCTCCTCATGGAAGCTCTGCGGAAACCTCACGCCGAAAGGCAACTCTGCGCCAGCGGAGCCGGGATTAAGCCGGCCCGCGACGGGGGACCCGGCTCTGCCGGAGGGCCGGGTGTCCCGCACTCCTCCGGCCAACGTGACAGCCGCAGCCCCGCCGGGAGTCCCGCACCCGCCGCGGGCCCCCAGAGGGCGGTGGCGGCCGGACCGGCGGCGGGCTGGGCGCAGCCCCGCTGCCGAGCGCGGTGCGGCGGGGCCGGGCGGGCCGGGCCGAGCGGCCATTTCCCGCCGCCCCGTGCGGCTCCGAGGCGCCCGGAGCCCCGCGCCGGCCCCGCCCCGCCCCGCCCCGCCCCGCGCCTCGCCCCGCCCCGCCCCGCCGGCGCCGCCGCCGCCGCCGAAGGTTTCCGAGCGGGGGTCGCGCTTCTCCGGCGCCGTTTCCGGAGATTGCCGAGGGGCTCCGGCCCCTCCCCAGCCGCCGCCGAGCCCGTGACCGAGGCGCTCCGGTGGGTCGGAGCCCGGCGCGCCCGCTGCTGCTCCGGTCGCGGCGCAGGGCTCGCCGCCCTCCTCCTTCTCCTCCTGCTGCTCCCGCTCCTCCGGCAGCGCCGGACGCCGCGGTGACAGAGCGGGGCGATCGGGGCGGGGGGCGGCCGGGGCTCCGGCGGCGCGGATGGCGGAGGGCGGCCAGCCCCCGCAGCAGCAGCAGCAGCAGCAGCCACAGCCGCAGCTCCTGGCCGGCGGCGGCGCGGGGTCCGCCCGCGGCGTGAAGCGGGAGCCGGAGCTGGAGCAGCCCATGCCCGGCGGGGACGGCGCGGAGGGCGGCCACAGCAAGCGGCTGCGGACGGAGGTGGAGGCCGACGGCGGCGGCATGCAGGTAGCGGGCAGGGCCGGGCCGTCCCGTCCCCGGTTCTCCCTCCCCGGGGCTCGGCCGGACCGGGCCGCGTTTGATTTCGGTTTGCGGGATTCGGCGCGTTGCGCTCGGGCGTGCGGCCCTTTCCCCGCTGGCAGCCAGGCGAGCGCGGAAAGGATCCTTTCCCCCCGGGCCGAGCCCGGCGGCTCCCGGGGGCGCAGCCCAGCACGTGGGGCGGCGGCGCGGGGCCCCGGGGGAGCCGCCGCCGGGTCCGGCGCCCCGGGCACCGCCGGGCAGCTTGGGGAGGCCGCGGAGTCGGGGTCGCGTGCGGGGCACCGGCAGCGCTCCGGGCCCGCCTGGGGCTTGAACAGCACCAGGAGAAACCCCAGGTGCTTCTTGGGAAGGGGGGAAGCGGAGTAGTGGGGCGTCTTCTAGGGTGGTTCAGAGTCCCACGTTTCTGTCGTCTCCTGCCAGCGCCGTTTGATCGTCTCCGAAACATCGCTTGTTTCAGGTGCGTTGGCCTTTGTGTTTGTGGGGTGATGCTGCCAAGGTGTTTCTGCCTCCCTTTGTCTGGGTGTTGTGGAGGGTTATTTTATTATGGCAGTTGCACTGGCCTTTTCTGCTTCTGTCTCTCGTGATGAGAATGTCAGAGCTCTTTGGAAGCAGCGTGAGGAATTCATCTGAGCTTGTTTCTCTTCTCACCTTCTCTGGGGTTGGTGAGCGCTCCTGGGTTTCCAAAGGGAGCATCCTTTTCTTTCCGTGGTGCTGCTCATCAAGATGCCAAATGCTGGCCAACGCTCTTTCCTTTTTATTTCCCAGGCTGTCCCCAGTTTTCATGCTCAAGAATTATTTATTTTTTAAACAGTTTGCGGCAGGAAGATTTTGTTTGTGGTTCTGTCTGATGATCAGCCTTTCATGGTGGTCTCTCCACCCCACAGCATCAGGTTTTCCCAGGTGTGATGGTGTGGCCTGAGTGCTTGCTGGAGCTTTGAACCCAAGTGCTGTTGCTTGTGCTCTCCCAAGGGCCAGTGCTAATCATGCAGTGCTCTTTTATCCCTTGAAGTAGTGTTTTCTCCCGCACATAGGTGTCAGGTATGACTCAGACAGTGTGTACAATTGCAAGGAGAATGATGCTCAGCATCGCAGTGTTTATACGGTGTGTCTTGCTATGAGTTATGAGTGAGTGCACAAGCATGGTGACATGAAATTCTTCCAGCACTTCAGAGCTGTCTTCTCTTGAGCTGAGGCAGAGATCCTGTGTTACAGAAAATGCACCAGTTTACCCTGCATATAGTAGTTTCCTGGCAGTTTTTGATATAAACTTGGGTAAATCAACTGAACATTGCCCAGGAAGGGACTTGGGCTGGTTTAGCAAAAGTCTGGTTTTTTGGTTTTATTTTTTGTTTGTTTTTAATTGCAAATTAGTACAATTTCTCTACAGATAAAAGACTTTCTCCTATTTATATGGAAAAGTGTCTTGTTCAATGAATAATGCAAGATGGTAAGATTGAAGTATTCAGCCATGGGGCTATAACAATGTGTTTATGAAGCAGTGTGTGTAATGCTGGTGGTCATGATAGTAGGGATTGATTGTGGAATTAATTCGCAGAAAGCTGGGGTTTATTTCTGTACCAAATAGTGGGAAACAGTGGAGAAATTAGGTGAGGTGCAACTAGTAGAGCCCAGTTTTTAAGTGTGTCTGTAGTCAGTGTAACTGTTCTTCAGATTAGGACACTCATATTGTACTTATTTGGCATTCTTAATTTTAATCTTTCCGTATGTATGTATATGGAAAAAAATCGATCCTTTTATTATAAAAGATGAGAATAAACATTTATATGTGTGTATGTATATATGTGCAAATACATACCATCATTTGGAACTAGGTGATCCTTAAGGTCCTTTCTAACCAAACTATCCTATAATTCTATGTCCAGAAGTTTCCCTTGATTTTTTTTTTTTTTTTAAGTTTTAAAAAGTGTAGTTTATGTATTTGGAGACTCTTCTCATGTTTGCAAACAAGAAGTACCAAATAAGAAGCCAAACTTACCAATAACATCAGAGGTAGGAAAAATATGTTCTTTAATGTTTGGGAAATTCGGTATCTTTTTCCTTAAAAGACAAAACACAAGATTGCCCTTCATAAGGATTGTGTTCAGATAGTGGCTTCTTTTGAAGTACCTTATTTTAGAATAGCAGCTTCTTTTTAGTAAATCCTCTATGTTTAACTGTATGAAATGCTTACAAGAGGAATAAAGAGCCCATTCTTTGATTTTTTTTTTCCCCCGTCCCTCTTCTATGTATTAGAGGCTTTCTCAAAGCTGGAAATAAGATCAGCAACCGTTGTACCTTGTTTTTCCTGGAGATCCCTGTCAATTTTCTACTTCCTGTTCCAGAGCCAGGGATTGTTGCTGCGTAAACTTGGTGAACTCGTGCCTCTGGGCTGATAGCAAGGAATCACGGAATGCTATGCCCACCACCATTTCTTCTTTGAATAACTGTACCTACCAATGGCTCAGGATATAAACACAGTGTGTAGTGCTGAAATAAGTCATTTAGCTGTAGAAATTACTAATGTAGCTGTAAAACTAATAGTTTGTTTGGGGGTCTGTTAGCATGAAATATCAAAACTAGGCCATAGGAAGGTAAGACAGTAGCTAGTTATTAATACCTTGGGGCTGGGGTTGCCTGAAAGCTTCGAATAGCCCTTAGATTCGCTGGGCTTCTTGTTTTCTGCTGTCTCAGGCCAGCATGCTCAGACAGCTTATGCAGTTAGGGTTTCATTATCTAATCCATCTTTGATCAGGCTGGATAAATGGTGTTTGGCCAGTGCTGATCTTGTTAGGAGGGTGGTGTAAAGCTGCTTGAGTTGGGATTGGGACAAATCGGATCATGGCTGCTGTCTGCTTCTGGGACATATTTCAGCTAATCGTGGCGTGGGAGGAAAAGGTCTACCAGGAACTGCTGGGTTTTAGCTCTCTCTGTTCCATAAATGGCAAAAGTCAAATGCTACCGGCCAGGAATGTCACCTGGAAGTATTTGGATAGGTTTGTAAGCTTGGAAGTAAAGGCTCCCAAAGGTACTGCTGATTTAACTGTATAAATACTAGCAAGGAACTACCTCATGCTCTGTTTGCTGACTTTGATGATTGAATCATTTGGATCAGCTTGCTGATCCGGGTAAAAATAATGCCTAACACAGGGGAGAAGACAAAAAAAAAGAAAGTTATATCGGCCTAAGTCACTTGTGAAACTGCACTGAAATGCAGTTGTTGATGCAGCTGTATTTGCTTCTTGTCAGGAAATACTGACTGCTGCACAGATGGAAGAGAAAGTACCCTTGCAACAATCTCTCTCCTCCTCTGTTCCTTATGTGATGAAAGATGAGAAGTGTTGAGGCTAGCTGGGAAGTGTCCCTTTTTCTTTGAAACTGCAGACAAGGGTGTAATTCCAGGGTGTTGTTTTTGTCTTCCCTTTCTAGGTGCTAGAGGTATACCAGACAGTTTACTGCTGAAAAAGTTACTAAAATATCATCCCCTTGTTTTGCATGGGGTTGAATGAGTTAATCAGCTCCTCTTTTAGTCTCCAAGCTGAATTTTGATTTAACTTTTTTATGGGGTCTGGGCTAGTAATAAATTAAAATCATACTTGTGGTCATACATGGATGGAATTAGATGCAAGGTGTGAACAGAGGTGATCCTTGTTTCTCTTTCATGAATGACTTGTGTGCTCAGTATCCCTGAGTATGTGGGAGAATTACTTTACTTGCAACCGTGAGCATGGCCAGCTGGGCAGGACATACAGTTAATGCAGCTGTGGTCTGTGCCTTGTCCAGTCCACATAAACCTTTAGTGGCAGCAATGAGTGGTGACTTTGTGTTGTCATTCAGCCATGTCAGCACAGGGTTCATAAAGATGACTGGTGGTGTTGAGATCAGTCCCCTGTGACTAAAAGATGATGTAAGAAACGATAAGTCTTTGCTCCACAAGAAAGTCTGCAGTTTCTCATCCTACTTCGAGCCAGAAGATGGTCTGTGACACCCTCTACCAGCCTTCTCTCCAGCACAGTGACTGGAAACCTTGAACTGCAGGGTGCCACAGAAAGGGGAGAGTGGGGACATGACTGGTGCTTCATGACAGCCGGTGTCCTTGTTCAAGCTGTGGCCTGTTTGTGATGCTCCAGAGGATGGCAAGAAATCAGTCTGCTGATAGTTTCTAGATAGGTTTACAAGTAAGAGGGCTGACTGGGGTTGTAATCAAGATGGAGGCAGTGAATAACAGCTTTTGTGCTGTCAGGGACCCTTTGGAAATCTGTATTTTAAAATCTTACAGAAGAGAACATCTAGTTCCAGTAAATTGTGGAAAAGCTGTGTAATCAGGTTAGCTTTTTCCTCCATCTTATTTTTCATGGCATGGCTGTCTTTGTAAAGAGATACAGAGCAGTGCAGGGGATACAAGATATTGTAGTACAAGAAATGAAGTTCCAATCTTTTGACCCCTGCCTTGGATCCAGGATGAGGTTTCCTGGGATGCTGTTTCGGCAGAGTATTGCTGATGTGATGAGATGTAATGAATCACCTCTAAGTTTGTTGTTGTTTCTCTGTTTGCTTTTGCCCTTTGTTTTTTTAAATATTTGAATGTTATGAGTTAGACTCTACATAGTCTGGGAACACTTAAAAAAATCTCCAGTTCAAAGAAAACCTTTGGCAAACAGACTGAAAGTTGGGATTTTAGAGTTAAGAGTGCTTTAATGTTGGCTCTTTTCTTGCCATATTCAGCAAAATGGAAAGCCCAAGTGAAGTATTCTGCATGCTTTAGTACTCCTCCCAGCTCTCTCAGTATTTCTCTGTAGATTCCAGAGGTTTGTGTTCAAAGGTGATCACCACGTTTGTGAGGTTGGAAGCCAAACAGAGATCTGCCTCTACTGGAGATGGTTTCCTTCTGCATATGTGTACCAGCTGTAGGCATAAGCCTTTTATTTTCCCTTTCAGAACTCCCGTTTAGAAACCCAAGCACTCTGGTCTTTTGCAGGAGGCCTGCTCTCTCGCTTGCATGTTGGAAAGGTTGCCCACCTAGCTGAGTTTGGAGCAGCTCCCAGGCACATCCTGTGTAATGCCCTTTGTTGGCTGATCCTCCTAGTGATGCAGCCAGCAGGGCCCCTGCCTTGCCCTTCTGCATTGGGGTTTGCACTTCTGTGTTCAAGGCTGTCTCAAAGACGTGCTGGTCACTGAAGGTTTGGCAGCTGTGTCCCTGCGCTGGCTTTGTGCTTTGCTGTGACCGCCCTTTCAGCCCCTGCTGCGGTGAGGCTGGTGGCAGCAGGAGTACCAGAACACATGAGATGCAAAGGAGGCAGCAGTAAAATAAAATAAAATAAAATAAAATGAATCAACTGCTTTGTTTGCACTAGAGGTAGGGAAGCCAAACTGAAGTTGAGATGGATCTGAGTGGGATTCTGTGTGTGGTCTGTGGCCCCTTGGAAACTGCTGCTGAAGGACATACCCCTGTTAGCTTGGAAAAATAAAGCCTGTTGTTAGCAGTGTTTGGTTGGCTGCACAGAAAGCTCTGCCCCTCTGGAAAATGTAGGAATCACATTAGTTGAAGATGCTTTAAAACCTGTCACTCTATGCTGCTGACTTGCCTTGTGGCACTCAGCAAACCTTAGTTTTTGTATGAAGTGAAAGAGAAGGGCAGATATTTTTGTGGTCTGGAAATCTCTTATTTAATTTGCCCGTCTCTGATGTTACTTGACCTTCTGTCTGTGTGTTTGCTGTTGAAATGCAGTGGCTGAGGGATCAGAGGAACATCCAGAAGAGAAGTGAGAGAAGCAATTAGAGGTAACGAGTTCCAGTTCATTGGAGCATTCTGTTGATCTACATTTTACAGTGTTATTGAGTGGACACCCGAGTGTAGCTGTCATGAGATAATCCCAATGTTTAGGGATTAGAGCTGCTTGACTGCATTTTGGGCCTTAACTCCCTTTGCTCTCCAGTAAATTTAATTTTTCCAGCAGTCTCTTGTAAATTCAGTTTGAAAGATGTGTATACATTTTCCCCAGCATGCTTCCTCCTCCCTCTGCTTCGCTTTCTTGCATGCATCTCATTTTTTCCAGGGTGAGTTAAGAGATATTTGTAGGAGCCAAGTCCAGTGATGGCAGAGCTGGATGAAAAAGTCCTCACCAGTCCTGGAGCGTGCCACCCTCCTGACCCTGCAGTGTTCCCTCTCAGGGCTCTGCCAAGCTGTCCTGCTGAGCTGTGTCTGGCTACCTCTCCTGTAGGAAAGCTTTGCTGAGAAAGGCCATATAATTGTCTAGATTTCTAACATGTGTTCTGGGTTCTGGAAGATTTCCAGGGTGTTTATGAACTGCTCTCTCTCATTTGGCTTGTCACACATACATGCAGCATCTATCTAAACCACCCCTGTCAGCTCTCTTGCTGGACCAAAGGAAATGGGACTCCAACTCCTTAGCAGTGATATGAGATGTTTAAGTGGCCACAAAGAAAGGAAGGTTGTATACAAAAGCCGACTTGTTTAATGAGCAGCATCAGCTGAACTAGAGCTGGATCCAGCATCAGCTTGGGCAGAGCGGGAAACTTTGGCAGTTTCTGTCAGCTCACTTGGTGCAACATTGGTGTTCAGTCAGCTATACCATTGTGCCAGCTTCTAACCTTTGGAGTGTGGGCAGAGGGTACTTGTGGTTCACACTGATTAGAAAAGAGGCAGTGAGATCTTCTACTTGGGTAGGACAGTGGGATTCAGGCTGGCATGTTTTTGAAGTAGCTGTGTGTTACTGGGGCTGTTGCTTGTGTTTGCCTTTGTCTAGGAGAGTTTGTGGTGCAGAAAAATGGGATGCTTGCTTCAAGGAGCATGGAATAGAAGCACTTGTTGCTTTTCTTGCGTGATTTTATGGGGTTTTATCTGCTCATAATTGCCTCAGCAATAATGCAGGTATTAGCATAGAGATCAGGAAGAAACTGCACTAGTTAAGGGGCAAAAAACCCCCATCATGTCAGCACTTTTCCCTCTGACTGTGCATAACTAAATTTCTTTTAATAGAGAGGCTAAAGAATCAACCTTATGTGGCTTTTTTGCGTGTCGCAAATATCAGAATATGCTCCCCAGAGGCCTTTGAGGCCTTGGGATCGGGATCCGGCTCAGGTTTCTTCAAGGGACTGGAGGACTGAGCACTTTAAATGGAGGCTTTCTGCACAGCTTTCCCACTGCTATTTCTGTAGGAGATTCTTGCAGACATTTGGAGTGGTTGTCACTGTTGAGGGTGATGCCCAGGAAGAAAATCCCACCAAGGCATCACTAAAAAGCCTTGATTTAGTGTTGTGTGGGCTGAAGGGAGGCTCTAGCTGGGATCCTGGTGCTATAAATTGCTGCTTGTGGTTGCCGTTCTCCTGCCTGGATAGGGGTGGGAAGGTCGCCTTTCCTCCAGCCTGCTCACTGGCCTCAGGCAGCAAGGTGGGGGGAAAGGCCAGGCTCTGCCCAGCTGCAGGGATGGGCACCTTCTTCCTGGGTCCCTGGATCTGCAGGTGGAATAGCCAAGCTTGTCTCTCCAAGCAGCTCCTGTAAGAGATCGTGCTCCTGAGCCATCTCTGGCTCTTTGATTTTATTCTGTTCTGCGTCTTTGCCTCCATTTTGTGGGAAGAAGAAATGAGAGGAAGCGTAACCAATGGCTTCTTCATTACGTTTGTACTCTGCTGTCCTGGAAAGCAGGTCCATCAGAGGGCTCTTTCCTACCCTTATTTCATGTTAAAAGCCCTGTGGAGCTTTGGAGTAAAGCTGGACCAGGATGGAGTAGGTCTTGTAAGTGCTTCTCCTTGCCTGTAGGCACTAGTTCTTGAAGCTCAGCTTTGGAGTGACCTGGGGTTGTTCCTGGGATTTAAGACCCCTCTCTGAGTGGTGCTGCTTCTGCTCCCATGAGTAGGACCAGCCACCCAGCCTGGGGAGATCCAAAAGGTCCATTCAGGGAAGGAAGCCTGGGCTGTGATGTTGCTGCAGCAGGTGGAACTGTGGGGCATACCAAAGGAAGTGGAGGCTGGCAGCATGGTATGGGATGTCCTGGGGCTGGTGGCATGTATGAGTGTTAATGTTACAGTGGCCTCAGGAATGATTTGAATCATGGGGGAAACTGAGGCAATAAAGTGTATGCAGCACTGCTGCTGATTTGCAGCAGCAGATCTGAATGTCTCTTGGACAGCCTGCAGGAGAATCCAGCTGGCTTCTGAAGCACCTGCCTATCCTGTTATTTGTTTTGTCCAAAGCAGAAGCTGAAGTGTGTGGAAATGCAGAATGCTCTCAGTGCTCTAGTTCTAGGAAGAGGTGTGCAGCTCTGCAGTGCTGCTGGAGTTACTTTTGTCCTGGGTGGTCTGGAACTGCAGGTGCTGTCTCCTTCTTGCAGAGGATTGAGGAGACAGAGAATGTGCCAGGGTGAGAACCTGTGCATGGCAGGCTGCAACTGGGGAGACTTTAATTTCTGGTGCATCTGCACTGAGGGGGCTGGAACTCATGGCCAGTAACTGCCCAGCAGGAGAGAGTGACAAGAAGGCATCAAGTGAGGTCACAATTCTGTGGCCATACCTTTTATGTTTTTGGAGATGACTTCATCTGTGTGAAGTGCAGCAAATGGATGGTGCTGAGGCGCTATTAAACTTAGTGTAACCAGTTAAAATGGGTGTAAGGTCAGGTTTTGGACTATCCAATATTTCATTTCTTCTCTTTCATCTCCAAACTGAAATACTGCAGATAACCTAAACCTTGTACTGAGTACAGACCTATTAATTTTTAATGGTCTCTTCTACAGTACTCACCACGGTAGTGTGGGTGCTTCACAGGCACTAATGATTTTATTTTTTTAGTTTCCTGAAAGGTAGAAAAGGTATACTGTGTCTTATTTTGGAAGAAGGAGATTGAAGTAACTGGTAGTAAGACCAGTTTTGCAAAAAAAAAAAAAAATTATTTTTGACATTTAAAATCTAATTTATTTTTAATTGTAGCTGGGTTTTTTTTAATTGAGGTCAGGTTTTGGTGATGTTTTAATCCTTGATCTACAGCTCTCTACAGCTTCCACTCTATATATATGGTGCTTCCTGCTTCCATAGACTGATCCTTGAAGGTGTCATGTTGGGAAAATGTACAGTGATGTTGTCTTTATCTTAAACCTCAGCAGAATAGCTTGAATTAAGAAGATTGGTCAGCATCATAGTGAAATTTTACTTGGAAGATAAGGTTTGAAATCTAACTAACTTTTTAAGTAGAATGGATGCTGCTTGTCTTAAACTACTAAACCACCTAACTTTTGGTTTCTGCAGCTGTTTATACTGCTCAGAACACAGCACTTTTTAGGCTTGAATGAAGCAGGAGTTAGGAAAAAGTAGTATGTAATCATGATTTATTTTAACATCCCTGCACCTGAGGAAAGACTGGAAGTTGTATGGATAGTTGCTGTTTTTTAATCTGCAGCCCTTGACTTTTGTAGTTGTTATTTTAGGAGAGAACGTAGCTACACTGCCTTTTGAGTTTAAAAGCATGTTTTGGTCTGTTAAGAAGCAAAGAGCTGCTGTGTGGACAGCAAAGGCAGGTACTGGCTTCTGACCCTGTGCTGGCTCCCAGTGGGGACTGGCAGCTCTCCCCCTTTCCTTGGAGCACAGGTCCCAGTGTGGTTGCTCTTGGGGTCAGCGAGGAGGACAGAGGCATGTTTGCTGAGGAGACTTCGTGACACATGAGGGCTGCAGAGGAATCCTGCCACTTGGGATACAGGTGTCTCTGGGGTGAGAAACACCTGGTTGATCATGGACTTGGTATTTCCTTTTTGTTTACTGAATAATGAGTCCTTCATGCATCCCATCACTGCCTGCTTTTTATTGCTTCTTCATGGGTGTTCAGTTCTCCTTACCTGAGTAAACAGGGGGCCAGAATTGTGTTATAGGGCTGGGGTTTTGTTACTTTCAGAGAGCCCCAGACAGCAAGCCTAGTTTTGGGCTGGATGCCTGATCTTACTGCTAGGATTGTCGGACTACAACATTGGAAGTAGTATAAAGCTGTAGGGGAGGAATAAACACCCCATTCCACTGCCTTTTGGAAAGAGGACATAAAGACCGACCTGCTTTGTGCCTCTGCATGTCTTATGGGATTTCCCATTGCCTTGCAGTGAGGGAAGAAGATGAAGCTGGTGTCCTCTCCAAAGCTCACATGAATCCAGTGGAGACCTGGCATCTGCTAGTGTCACCAGCTGGATCTAGCAGGTTTTTCCCAATCTGACCTTTATACCTAACCACTTCTTGGAAAAGTCTGACCTCCTGCGCTGGGTAGATTTCCCTAAGAGTGGTGGTCTGCGTGCCAAGCGCCTCATGTGGTGAGAGCTGAGCTGAGATGTCACAGTGACAGTCAGAGGAGACTAGGCCGTCTCTGTCGATGGTGGGATGGACTCAGCAGGAGGTGATAGTGGCATTTGGGAACAGTGCTGTCTGTGTGATGGTTAGATATCAACCATGGGCCACAGAACACTTCAGAGAAGAGGAGAAGAATGTAAAAGGAAATGGACCAACTGTGGATTTTGATTGTCAGATAGAGAGGGCTACAGTGGAACTTCACTCTGTAGTGCTTCCATCTGTTGTGGTTTAATATTAGCTGGCAGCTAAGTCCCACAGAGCTGCTCACTCCTTCCCACTGGGATGGGGGAGAGAATCAGAAGACTAAAAGTAAAAAAAACTTGTGGGTTGAGATAAGGGCAGTTTACCAGGTAAAGCAAAAGCCATGCATGCTGCAAGGAATTCTTTTGTCACTACTTCCATGGGCAGGCAGGCATTCAGCCATCCTCAGGGAAAGCAGGCTTCATCATTTGTAATGGTGATTTGGGAAGACAGACTTCACTCTGAATGTCTCCCCTTTTTTTTTCTTCCCTCAGCTTTATATGTTGAGCATGATGCCATGTGGTATGGAATATCCCTTGGGTCAGTTGGGGTCAGCTGTCCTGGCTGTGTCTTGTGCAATTTTTTGTGCCTCCCAGCCTCCTCCTTACTGGTGGGGTGAAGCAGAAAAGGCCTTGACTCTGTGTAAGCACTGCTCAGCAGTAACTAAAACATCCCTGATTATCAACACTGTTTCCAGCACAAATCCAAAACACAGCCCCATAACAGCTACTGTGAAGAAAATTAACTCTATGAAAGCCAAAACCAGCATACAATCTGCCATCCCTTCTCTCAGTGCCCACTTGTGGACCATCAGTGCTGTTGTGATGGATGTGGTGGTGAATGAGGCTACGACTGATATTTGAGTATGTATTGTCTGACCACCTGATACTTGTGTGTGTGTATATATATATATATATGTATATGTATATATATGTATATGTATGTGTATATATATGTATATGTATATATGTATGTGTATATATATGTATATGTATATATGTATGTGTATATATATGTATATGTATATATGTATGTGTATATATATGTATATGTATTGTATATGTATGTGTGTGTTATATGTATATGTTGTGTATATATATGTATATATGTATGTGTATATATATGTATATATGTATGTATATATATATGTATATATGTATGTGTGTATATATATATGTATATATGTATGTGTGTTATATATATTATATCTATCTATATATATATATCTATATATATATGTATATATAAAATATATATATATATAATGTCTCTTTATGGTTTTGCCAGGAATTTATGTTCATAGTTAGGTCTGGTTTTTGTTTTTGTCTCTGTCCCCTAATTAGATCCTTCCAGGAAAGGCTTACTGCATTTCACCATCTTGCCTGATGCCTTCTGGCTTTCAACAGGAATATCATATGGTCAGGGCCAAATACTACAGTTTCAGAAAAATAAGTTTTATCTGTTGATAAATCACAAATTAACACCACTAAGAATTCTTAATGCTTTGTGTTCTGTCTCAAAACCTCTCTGTCTATAGGTCTGATAACATATCTGAGTGGATCTCTCTTTTAGCCAGACCAATGTATAAGTTCTCCTGGGGATGGTTGCTTCTGATGGGGAAAGTGTTGGCTTGAGTAGATGGAAGTGTTGTGAGACATCTTGTGTGTATGTTTTCCTCCTGTTATTTATTGCTTAAAGGGTTAAGTAAGAATTCTTTCTTTGCTGATCAGTTGGTTGATGTTTTCATCTTGGGCAGTATCAGGTATTTGTGGCTGCTTGGCATGCCAGGAGTAGCACGAGTTGGGTTTGCTTCAACCCCTTTAAGAACTAGGAATTCTTTGAGTGATTACAACTAACTCTGGACTCTTAGTTGATGGATGTGATGGAGCATGTCCATGTTCCTTGGGAAGGTTTCCTTAAATAGGCATGACCTTTCTAGTGAAAGCAGGAAGATAGTTTTTGCTTCCCCCCCCACCCCCAGCATTGTATTTATTTCATTTTTGGACCTCATGATTACTGCAGACATTTACCATAGGCTTGGTAGCTTCATAGGGCAGAGTTTGGCAGCTTCATTTTTCCAGCATTTGTTCCATCCTTTCTGTAGCAGCCACTATTTTTGACCTTTGGTGACCTGGTTCTCCTTTCTTATCCTTTCTGGCATCCAAAACTGTGAGGCATCAGAGAAAGACTAGCCAGTCTGCATGTTTTAACATGTAGATAGGGAGTGCATAGTGGTTCAGTAGACCTGGATCATCCTGTGTTCTTGTTTCTGTTGGGTTTCAGTAGATGTGTGGAATCTGCAGGCAAATTGGAGAGAATTGGACCTGTTACTTCAGAATGAGAAACCCTCTGGCTGTAACTTGAAATGTGATGACGGTCTGCCTGAAGTTGTGCCTGTCCCTGACCATTCTTGGGAAGTGTAGCAGGAGATGGGTGTGTTTGACTCTCCTGTGCACTGAAACCTTCCAAGATGCCTGGTGTCAGCTAGTCACTGTTGCTGACAAGGTGTCAGCAAGCTCTTTTATGAAGTCTGTGATTAAATAAACATAAAATCTCTGTGCTTGGGCTGTCATGTCTATTGTAAGGTATTCTGTGAAGTTGGTTCTCTTGGATTTGGTGCTTGATAAAGAAATGATGCATATAGTCTGGAAAAGGTGCACTACAGCAGATAAACTGACCAGACCTGCTGGCACAGTAATATCAAGTGCTTTGTTTGGCTTGTGTAGTTTACCTAATCCTCAGGTAAATACAAATTTTATGTACATTTTCCTAAGCAATTTCTTATACTGTGTCACCAGTTTCTTGATGCCTGAAATGTTGGAAGTTTGCAGTTAAAAGATTCTGAGGTCTGTAGATCTGTCTGCTTGGTTCTGGGATTGGCAATTTTTACTTTTGTTTTTAGGACAGGATTTTAAAGACAATCCCTAAATCTCTGGATCCCTTGGGCAGAAGTAAACATGTGGCATTGTTCTTCTTCCATGGGCGAATTCTTACCTTGTAAGGCTTTCTCTACCTCTGACTTCCTGGGTAGGATTTTTGATAATGAATACAGTGACAATAGGTAGGGGAGAGCTTCTTAACAGGTCACTTCCCAACTTTACTTTGCAGGTAAATATTTTTGTCTTGTATGGATTTTCCTGGGGTGTGGAGTCTGTTAGATGGTTAGCTTTGCTCTCTGAACAGTGTGCTGATACACAGACGGTTATTGCGTTGTGGAGGCAACTGTCGTCATGACGTTGCTTGAAAAAAATTACTGTTGCATTTGTACAGGCTGCATTTGAATAGGTGCACTGTGAAAATAAGATTGCAGTGGGAAGGGGGCATGGGATGTGGTTATCAGTAATCTCCCAAAGGCTGCTCTGTCCCAGTGGAGCCAGGGCAGGTAGTCCTGCCCTTCCCTGCTGACTCAAGGGGTACTGTCACATCTGTTAAATTAGCCCTGGATTGGAGTTGTTGGAAGTGTGTCTAGTCAAATGCTAATTCAGCATTTGACTGACTTGTGTATGAAACTACTTGGCAGGGTAGAAAAAGCAGTGTTGCCTGTAGGAAACTTTCTTCTTACCTGCAAGAGCTTTAACAGTAAAAATGTAAAATATCCATTATGAAAATTTCTTCTTCCTTGTATGGTTAGTAGTGATAACCAAAAGCAAATTTTTCAGTTCTGTCTGCAGAGCCCTCTGATAGTATTGTCATGGCTTGTGCTTCTGTTACAGATTTCCCATGTAGCTGAATTAAATTAACAAGACCAGTCAATTCATTGCTGCTGTATTTAAACCCCTGGGCAGCAATGAGTCTGGCAGGGATGGAGCATCATTTTCATGTGCTGCTTGTAAAGGGAGGATGTACAGTGAAATTAAGTAGTGTTGCTGCTTGGGGGAGGGGTTCACAGTCATGGCTCAGGTGGCAGATGAAGAGAACTGTAGGTTCCCAGAAGTCTTTTTTGTCCACTGCTTCCCATGTGGCTCAGTCACTAGGTAGCAGGAGGTTTTTTCTGTCTTGTACGGGCTAGCCAAAGACTAGTGTATCCACAGAGTTTATTCAAGGCAGATAGCATTACAGGAATCAAAACAGAGCTCTTAGTTCCTGTTCATTGATTTAATCCTTTGTTTTTAGCAGTTAAGTATCTCTGTGTTCTTTAGTCTAGCCTCAGTTATCCTGGATTTGAACCCCTCTTAAATCCTAATTGCATAGTATTCATGTTAGGAAGAAAGGTGGTGTGAGATGATGCACAGAGAAATGAAACAAGTCCGAGGTCACCTGCAGAGGAGCAGAAATCTCAGAGCACTGGGTTCAGTGGGCCATCTTTCCTCCCCTTGTTTGAAGTAGGTGGCTTCCTTTATTGCTGCCCCCTCCATCTAAAGGGTGGTCCTTGGAGGCTGTTTGGAATGCATGGTGAACTGCACACTGCTCTTGCCTTACTCTGCATCAGCTTGCTGTGTTAGCAGAAGTAGTTTGCAGCATTTTACAGCATCTTTCCCCCTAGCACCAAAATTCAAAATTCAAATTAATTACACATATGGATCTGCATGCAGCTATTAGATGTTTTATATTTTCTTTAGGCTTGTGCAAAATACATGATATAGAGGAAAAGGTGCTACACATTTACCTTTTTTTTTTTTTTTTTCCCCCCCTCTCCCATGAGTCTGCATAGCTTGTGAGACTGGAATGATACTATAAGCTTAGCTTTGCAGCCAATTTGGAATTCTGGGCTTCAGTGTATCATGTTTGTTTCTCTTGTGTGTTTCCTCCAAGTCTTTTATGTGGAGTTTACAGATACTGGTGCAGCTTGCATAGCAGAAATTGTCCCTTTGTAACAGCTGGTGAGTGGATGATGGACAGCTGATTAAGCTAAACCTTCAAAAGGCTTTTGAAAAAACCCCAGTAGTGCTAAATTTATGATTTGAAAATGTTATGTCAGTACTGCTGGGTTAGACAGCTTTAGACCACCTGGGGTAGGTTGGTCTGACTGATAATACCCCTTTACTCTGGGCCACCAATCCTTGTGTTTGTGGGATATTTTCAGAGGGCACAGCCTCTGTGCAGTGACTCTGTGTTGGGGTGTGAAATCATACCTTGAGGCTAAGCTGGGAGTAAATAGGTTCTGAAAGAAGTGATCCTTTTTCTCTGCTTCATTTGGCTCGGAGCTTCTTTTTCTTGATCTCATAGAAACTAAGTAATGCCAAAGAGAATAATTTATCTCTAAATCAAACTGCTTCCACCGTGGTGGATGTGCTCCTCTGCTGTCCTTTTGAGAGGCAAGCTGGTGTCCAGTGCTGGCTCTGTCCATCTCAGCAGTGTTGACAGCAGCAGTGTGCGGGGTGATGTGGCACAACATATCCACAGTGCAGCTGCATGTCACTTCTGTCACCTGGTAGTACCTGTAGCTCCTCAAGGAGAGCCTTTGCATGTTTAGTACCACCATACCTGTGTCTACCCCTCTGACATCCACTTTGCTTTAGAAGTGAGTGGACATCGGTTCCTCCTGTAGAAGAGGGGGGTAAATGTTTGCTCATCCACGGTTTCTCTGATCCAAGTGTGTTTTCAACTCTGCCTTTGTATTTGATGGCAGTTCCTCCTTCCCCTTGGCGCGTGTCTGCAACGTGCTCATGTGCCGGCACGCATGTGCTGCCCTTGAAAACCGACCAAACTTATTAAAATCATTGCTGGTTGCCATGGCAGCTGTTGTCGCTGTGGGCTAATAGGAAAGGCAATTACTGCTGCATGCTGGGGAATGTACGAGGAGGCTCTGGGCAGGGGGGTACAGGTGGCTGCATGCTGCTGAGTTCTGTGACTGATAGCTTGGATGTCACAGTGAGCAAGCAGCAAAGGAGAGAAAGGCAGGAGATGCCCTGTAATGAAGTTTGGCCAGTATTCTGCCTCCTGGGCAGGCTCATTGAGAGATTCCCACCCTTCCTTTGATTGTCAGGGGGTTGAGTTTCACGTTTTCAGCTGGGCACAGCACAGTGCTGCTCAGTGACTCTCAGCAGGCCCAGGAAGTGAAACAGAGCTGGAAAACTTTATGTGTGTTGAAGATACTCATCTAGTCCCTTTCCTGCTGTTTCCTCTTTGTGAATATTCCTCTTCAGTACTTACTTTGCTGTTTCCTGTAGGTTGAATGTCATGATATAAAATAGCTCCAATTTTCTTGGAGTGAGTAGGATCACTTGAGAAAAGCGCTTCTTATAATGAATTTAAAGCTACAGGGAAATTGTATCCTTCATCTTTATTCTCTGAATTTGGGCAGCATGTGTCCAAGCAATGCCAGCACTGTTTGTGCCAAGGGCAAACATGAAAAGAACTGGGATTGTTTTATAATGCAGAGCTTATAAAAAATCAGTAAATTCCATGAAAGATTTGAGTTGGGGAAGTAGGTGAGAACTGTAAATCTTGGGGATATAAAAAACTGCTTTGGCAGTGTTTGCCAGAGCACTGCACTCCCAAATTGAAACCCTCTGTCCCCTCCAATTTGTTCTACTTTCCCTTTCCCTTATGCTAAGTAATGGCCTGAGACCTTGCTCTCTCTGTACATTAAGAGGTACATCACAGAAGTTTCTTCGGCTTACAGAATCCAGGATGGTGTCAATGAAGCTAAAACGATGGCTGTCATCCCCTTCAATAGGGAGACAAGCCCCAGGAGGCATGGAAGAGACAAAGTGAGAAGAATAAAACAATCCTCTTGGAGCAGGCAAAATTGGGCTCTTGTCTCGATTTCTCTCTCTCGGCTGATCTCCCAGCAGCTGTTTCCAGAGGCCAGAGGCCCTCTGGATCAGGCCCGTTGGGGGATAGCGGTGGTGACTCACCCGGCTGGGATGGTTTCCGCAGCAGCGTGTGAGAGCCTGGCTTCCCAGGGAGCCGTGGCACCAGGAAGGGGAAGGTTTCTGGTGCGTTTGATCCCTCAGCGAAGATTGTGCTGTGTCTGTTTAATTAGAGACTGCTGCTTTCTTTGCTGGTGTACTAAATATAAATGGAGGAGCTAGTCTAATATACTTGAAGGTGCAAATGTCAGGAGTCAATAGCTTTATTTTCCTCTCGCCAAATCTGATTTGGTTTTAAGTACTGCCACTAAATCTAATGATGCAGTAATTCCTGTTTGTTAAAAGGAATGAGGGATTTAGGCTGAGACAGACTTCATGCTCTTCTCCCATCTCTCTCTCGTCCCACCTCTGTTTTACAAAGGAAGAGCTATTGGTTTGCAGGTGTTTGTACAGTAAAATCTGAAGGTCAAAAGGCTCAATCTAAATATACTGTGTACTGAGTTTGTAGTCAGCTAATATACCGTTCTTAAGGTTTTCTCTCTGCAGTTTTTGGTGCAGATTTGTACATTCCAAGCATTACCTTTGTGACAGTCAGCAGAGTGCCAAGAAAATTTAAAAATATAAAAAATGTAGTAAAGATAAAGAAGCTGCTTCTGGAGCCCAGGCTTCATGTTCTGTCTGGGATTCTTTGTTTGCTGAACTACAGTCTAAGTCCTGGCAGGCCCCAGGGAGATCTGTAATGGGACAGACATCTTTGCTTAAGATGCCTTGCCCTGTTGGTCTGCTGTGCAGGAAAAGGAATAAGTATCAAATGAGATTTTTTTTTTTTCCCCCACTCTGGGCTCCTGCTGAGCACAGTGGACCCAATCTACCTCCATCTGCTTAGCCTTGTGCAGTGCCATTGCAGACCCTGTTTGCTTGTGCATGTCTGTGAGCTGTAGTGTGGATGCCTGGGAAGTGCAGCTCACTGGGAAGTGCAGCTGGTACTGCCGGCCGCTGTGTGAAATGTGCGATCCCGAACTGGTTGGAAAGTCCTTGAGAGAAGAAAAGATGGGGAGAACTCCTCATGATGAAGACAGATTCAGTGCTGCTAGCAGCAGCAGTGAGGCTCCACCGCTGTCGCTGTCGGCTGCAGTAACTGCTGTTTGTTCGTGCCCTGCCCGATCTGGAATGCTTTTGTCCTGGCCAGTAGGATAATGTGGGCTACCTTGTCTTGGGGCAAAACTGGCTGCTGGGCTGGAGCAGGAGGGAGCATGCTCATTATGTGCTGGAGGCATTTTTGCTGTGTTGCAGCATGTGCTGGGAGATGCATGATTGAAAAATGAGAGCACCTAGAACTTTGGCCTGACCTGCCAGGTCTGTTCTGGCCTCGAGACTCGAGGTCTGGCAGAACAGTTTCATAATGCATTAGATGTCTCTTGGTGGAATGGGGAGGAAAGGAATCCAGACATGCTTTTTGCCCTTCTTGAAGTTTTCCCATTCTAATGGTGGCAAGAAGAGATTGTGTTTCTGGAGTGTGTTGAGTTGTAATCATTGTCTGTTCTCAGTCTGCATGAAGTAGATGAAAACCGTCCCTAGTGTTCTTGTGCGCTCCAGGTCATCATTGGACTTGGCCTGACATAGACTGACCAGCACAGAATATTTTTTCCAAAAGTTGTTTCCTCTGCTGTAGGATGTAGTGTTGTAAGCCTATTGCTTTGAAGGCAAACATTTTTCAAATCCCCAAAACTTGTATATTGTCTCGCCTTATCCCTCTTTTCCCTCCCTGCAGCTTTTTTTTCTATTTCTGATAGACTAGTCTAACACAAACATTTCCAGGGACAGAGCAATGGCTACAAGAGAATAATAACCTTCAACCTCTTCTGCTTAAAGCTTTGGGAGCAGGGCTGATGGAGAGCACATGACGCTGCCGGTGGCTTTTCCTTCCCGGCGGGACACAGGGAGCTGTGTGTGCGAGGGGAACAAGCCGTGCTGTGTAGTGTGTCGGCGCTCCGCTCCCGCTGGTAGCGAGGGCAGGCCGGGCTGCTGCCAGCGTGGCACAGCTCGCCGAGCCGGCGGCTCTCCCGGCGCTCGCCCAGCCGGGCGCCACTCGCGCACCGCTTTCGGTCCTGACCCCGCGCCGGGAGTGCGCGGAGCGGCTCAGGGCGATGCGAGCGGGCTTCATCTTTCCTCGGCATGGTGCGAGCGAGCGGAGCGCCTGAATTATTCACTCCTCCTCGGCCTGCTGTTCCTATTGAATTCCCGCGTCGAGGCACCCTGCCAGCACCCGCTGATGAATTCATTGCTGCGCCTGCCCCAGGGGCACCCTGTGTGTTCGGGGCTGGAGGGGGCGGGGGCGGCCGGGCTCGCCCTGGGGTTGTGTAGCTGCGGGTCGGTGAGCCTGGCTTGCCCTGAAGCCCTTCCATCCGCAGCGTAGGTGGGCGCCGGCCCCTTCGCTGCTCAAAGGGCTGTGGGCAGGTCTGCGTGTGTTTTTGACTGTCTCTGCCTTGTAGCCGTGCTGAAGCCTGCCTGGGCTCCCCATCCCGATCTTCTTGTCACAGCTCTCCACGTGCGTTATCTAGTATTGTGTCCTATCTGTATTTCATCTTGGTGGAGTGGATTTCTCTGCAAACCACATCCTGATGTTTCACACACCATTTGAGGTTCTCCTTACTTCGGTATCCTGAGCTTTCAGGGGTGGAAAAAAAAAAAAAGAGCTTTCAGGGTGATAGAAAAAAAAAATCACGTTTCACAATTTCTGAGAGGAAATTTTTTTTTTATTGTTCTAATAGAAACCATTTCCCTTTTGTCTATGATGTTACTCTTAGTAATCTGAATTTTTTTTTTTTTTGTTAAACATTTAAAAGATCTCTACTGTTCACTTTATCACAACTCATAAAAGCTGCTGAAGACATACTTTATACTTTTGGAAGGAAGTTATCGCTTCTCTTAGAAAGAACTTCTGGATTTATGTTCAGTACCATCTTCATTGTGTTGATCCTCTGCTTTGTTCCTCTGTATTTTCTTTTTAAAGCAATTACAGCAGGTGGCTGGCCCTTGGGGAAGCTACCTTTGACCCCAGTGCTCTCTGGTCCCAGTTGACAGGGGCGGAGGGAGTTTCAGGTCCTCCTCCTGGCTGCACAGAGGAGTGTTTTTTCACCTCTAATTGGATCATGTAAATCGGCTCTTTCTTTGTCTGGTCCTCTTTGTCCAGAATCTCCTTCTGGATTTTGACCAGTAAATCAGCCTTGACAATGGATTGACTTTTCCTTTAGTAATTACACTGATATTTGAAAACTGGTGTAACTGATGAGTGAAATAGGTGCAATAATCAGAATTGTGACTAATAATATTCCTCAAAAACTGATTTCTGTAGTAGAGGCAACGTGTAAGTGATGGAATACAAAGTAACAAGGGCTTTTTTTTTTTTTTTTTTTTTTTTTTTTTTTTTTTTTTTTTTTTCTTTTAATGCTGCACTGTTACAGCCCTCTGGGACTAGTATTTGATAAAGTGCTAAGGGGTCCCCAGGGTCTGACAGATGCTGGAGAAAACAGAACTCCCAGAGAGAAACCCAGCCCTTTCACGCCTGTGCAAGTGCTGGGTGCAGGAGTGGTGCACCTTTCTCCTGGGCCATGGAAAGCTTTTCTTGCTGAATGCTGTCCCCTCAGCCAAAGGCAGAGTCTTTGAGGGTCACTGGCTGCAGTTTGCAGTGTGTGGTTATGTTGGGCAATAAGGAAGGAATGATGAGCTGTCCTTTTTATCCCCACTTTGGCGCTTATGCCTGGAGCATTGCAGTGTGCTGTTACCTCTCAAGTGGTGGCTACAGTATTGCTTGCTGTGGCTTCTCTGCAGCACAGAGCAGAGTAATTCAGTGGAGAAAGAGGAGCAAAACAAACCCCAGGAAAGCCTAAATCACAAACTGCATGAGCATCAACTGGCTGTTGAATCAAAAAGGCTGGAAGAAAGGGAGCAAAGGATAAAGTCATCTGTTTTGTCCTTTGTACAAGCAGGAATAGAGAAGAGGTATACTATTCCCTGTCACTAGAGGAGAGGGAAATGTCTGAAGCAAGCTTCCTCCTATTGCTTTTAAAGTTGGATGAGTGGGAGACATGAAGTTGCAAAGGTGTGAAGCCTTCATGCAGCAACCTGGAGAAAGTCTAGGACTGCACTTCCTGATTAGCACACAGGGCTTGCAAATGTGTTTTTGCTGTGGCAAAAGCATCCAGCCCCTCCAGAAGTAAATACAAAAGGTGGCAGACTGGGACTCATAAATGGTGAGGCCTACAGGTGGTCAGTTGGGAAGCTGAGCCTGGTTGAAATACGTGGCTTCCAGGATGAAGGAGAGCTGGAATTGCCTGTCCTCAAAGTGTGGCACTCTATGCTTTTATGTTCTCTTTGTGGAGTAGAGGTTCTAAGTTTTGGAGTTTATCATTCATAGCCATTTTGGCTTCAGTAATGGCAGCAGGAGAAATGGAAAACTTTTTCTTCCTTCCTTCTTTTTTCTTCCCCCAGGAGATTTTTGACTGTTTTCTGAAGGGAGCAGATTTTGGTCTTTTTCTCTCATCTTCCTGATCTGATTGAAGAGCAGTGGGGGACAGAATTCAATCTGTGATTTGCATTTGTTCAATCCTTCTTCTGTCCCAAATCTGTACAGTGTCCTTCTGTGCGGCTGATAACAGCTTTCTCATGCAGCACTTAGATCTATGTGAAATTACAGTATCCTTCTATTTTTTTTTCTGCTTTTTCTTTCTTTGCTGCTTCTTCAAAGCTGCAGCTAATCCTCCAGGCACCAGTGCTATCTTTCAACAGACTCTGACTGATGCAATGCTGACTTCACACGGGATGGGATTTGGGAGGTGCATTTTTTCACCCAGGAGGATTACAAGCTTCATCTTGATACAAACATTTTTACACTACAGGTGGTAATGTTGGTGCCTCAGGACTTTGTTTTTGGCACTAGAAAGATATACTGCAAATTCAGGAATGTTCCTAGACCTTCTTCTTGTGTCAGTTTTAGAGCTACAAAATCTCCATTGATGTTGGTAGTTGCCTAGAAAGTTTAGGGGTCTGTTATGTTTCAGTTTTGATCAGGTTCATATATAACTATGTATAATATAGGTGTAAAAATATGTTTTATATACACATAACCTTATCTTCTGTGGTCATTATTTAGGTGCTTTCCTGTAAGGCATTAAGCAATGTGAGTGCTATATGAGATTTTTTTTGTTTTTTCATATCCCTGTGAGGGAAAGCAATATATGCTCTTTTAAGATTAGTTTTTGAAGATTTTTTTTCATATTCTTCTTGTGAAAGAAAAGGTATACATACTTTTAGTATGCCTACTGAGAAGTCTTCTACATGCCTTATCCTTCCATCGACATTCTCCTCAGAATCAGTGTTCTGCAGTTGGTCTTGTCAAATCTGTGACATCTGTTTCTGGCAGTGGTAGATGGGCCTATAGCTAAGAGCAGTGCTTTTATGATGGAAAATCTGGGGAAAAAAGTATTAGCATTTGTTTTTGTAGGTTTTTCTCCTGTTACTGATCTGAAAAATAGCTACCAAGTATAGACAGATTTAATTGATGAAAATGCCTTTTCCCTCCTGGATTCTCACAGGTCTGGACAATAACATGGACCAAGCATGACAGCTTGGTTTTGAGTACTCATTGCTACTATCCTTAGAGCATCACTTTGCTCATAGCAAAGCAGCTCCAGTCTCTAGTAAAGCAGCAGCAGGCTTGCGTTGCTCCGTGCTTCTGAGGGACAAAGGAACAAAGTATGAACCAACATCACTTCTATCTGGTTAGGCCATACACTGTTGGAGATGTTTTGGCATGAGGAAGGGAAGCCATGAAATGTGATGATATTGTGACTTTCTTCTGCTGCTTCAGATGATTGCTCGATGTTTCTGATGATCAGTTCTTCAAGGGAGTAAAAATTCTGAATCCTAAAGCATTGTTTTAGATACTTTACAGTGTAAAATGCTCTGAAATGCATGAAGGTCAAGGACTGGTTGTTTCTAAGGAGGAGTCTTGTCAGCCAAGTTCTCATTGCTGCAGTTGGTTTAAGCTGATAGGAAACTATGCTTTCACAGAAAGAGAAGCCCTGCCTTCTCCCTGACTCCAACCATGTGGTCATGCACCCTCCCATGTACAGGTGTTAGGGATTATGTGGCATGTAGCGACCACCTTTGTTCATGAATCTAATCCTTCTCTTTTTTGAGGGATTAGTTTCCAGGAGGATCAGCAAGCTGATCTGACTTGCAGTTTTCTTCTGTGATCCCTACTGTGGATGCAAGGGGTGAAGTAGGGATGCGCGCTTGGGAACCAGAGGGGAAAAAAACCAGTGATTTACTTTGTTGGTACAGTGATTTTTGAGGTTGGCTCAATCTGGCTCTAAAACCCATACTCTTAAAAGGTTTGTATCACTGTCTAGCTCAAGGGAGTTTTAGGTTTAATCCCTTTATACTTGGGCTGAGCAATGTGCAGAAGGAAGGAGCAAGTAGACCTGAATTTGTAGGACTGCAACTATCTAGAGCTTTGACTAAAAATGTTGGCTATTTTTACAAAGGAATCTTGGGAAACAAAACAAAAAACCCAAACGGTGCTTTGGCAGGGTTTTAAGATTTGACTGGCCCTCTCCTCTGCTATTTGCCACAGTGCCTTAGGTCTGCTCCAGCTTGGATGTTTGCTATACTGCCAGTTTCTCTGTACCTAATTTAAGATGTTTGTGTGTTCACTGGGAGGCTGGCTCCCTTTTTTGTTTCCTTCATCTGAATGTGCTGCATAGGAAGATAACACGATGCTGTAATTTCAGGAGCCCAGTGCTTTTAGATCTCTTTTGTTCTGCGTTTCATCTGTAGGTTCAGGCAGGGAAATGTTACTTCTTAATGCAAAGAAGTCTCCAGGGATTGCACACGGGAGAGAGGTTTTTAGACTAAATTGTGAAGGAAACAAGCTTTAGGTGAATGTGCTGTGACAATCTCTGCCCACACATGCACACTTACAAACCAAGCAGTGATTTCAATTCCATTTTAAAGTTGGGGGAATTGCAATGCTATCACCTTCCTAAAAGCTTTGTGAAAAATGGTGGTGTGGTGGGAGAGATGCAGACAAGTGAGCCACAGAAGGCAGGACGGTCAGGACTTGTGGATTCTGCCGTCCATGTGGAGCAGCTGGGTGACTGGTCCTGCCACACCGTGGTGTTTGCTCCCTTTGCCCCGGGGGACCAGAGCAGGGGACGTGGTGAGGGGGCTGTGGTTAAAGCTGCAGGAGGCTGGAATGGAAACACTCAGGGGGCATAGGGTACAAATCAGCGAGGAACTAGTTTGGGTTAGTTCCACTGCCTTGTTTATTTCTTTGTCTTGCAGGCAGGGAAGGGAGGGGGCTTTGATGCTTTTGTGTGGTGCTGGCAGGAATGTGCAATCCGGGGGTTTTGAGACCTCCTGGAGGGGGGCGTGGGTCTTTTTCCAGTAGCTTCAGACTATCCATAAAGACAAAAGGGTGGAACCGAGGCTCTGTGAGGAGTTTGTATGCTGTTCCTGAGGACTTCCTGGGCTTTAACTAGACCTAAAGCTCGTAAAAAGGGACAAATGCATTGGAGGGGAATGTGGGATGCTGCAGGGAAGAAGTGTGTCTGTCTCCTGCCTGCTTGACAGACCCAGATCTTGTAGTCTCCCAGGTTCCTGGGGTGCAGCAGCCTGGGGCTTTATTACTGCAGTCACCACAAAGCTCTCTGGCACCTTTCTTGGCCTTTCACAGGCCCAGTTTCTTCCCATGAGCTTGTGCTGTTTAATTGCAATCTTATTTTTGTTGATGGCTGTATTTATGCTCAGGATGTATAAGAACATCCAATACCTGAGGCTGCTGGAAGTCTCTCACTTCATTTTTCCATTAATACATAAAGTTCTTGTCCCTTCTGAGCAGAATACAAGCAGCAGCAACAGCTATTCCATTATAAGCAGGGCTAGCATTCCCATCTGGACCAAACTGAAGAATTCAGACCACTTGCAGATGCCTCTCTGGTTAATTTTGCTCTCCATAGTAGCATGATCTTTCTTAGAAAAGTCTGCAGAGAGGCTTGCCTTGCTTCCCTGCAGTGAAATGAAAACAGTAACTTACTGCAAATGCCTGGTTTGATCCCCATATCAGGTGGATGGTGTTTTGTTTTGCGTCTTTCTCTCTTTTTTTCTGTCTTTCCTCTCTCCCAACTTTTTGTTCCTTTTTCTTAAAATTTTGAAACAAACCATGTACTTAAATCTGTTCCAGAGAAGATGTGTTCCTCCTCTGTGAGAGAAGGAGATCCTTTGATAAGTGTTCCTTTTCTCCTTGTTTTAACAGTATTCTAGCTGTGACCATTGCTTGCATGGGAATGCTTCATCCCTCCTGCATAAGTTATTTTCCTAGCTTGGGACATCAGCTGTAGCCTGCCATCCTGTGCAGTTTGTCTAGGCTGGGTATTTTTAGTAGTTTAGGCAGGATTTCTCTTTTTTCATATGCATTGCAGTAGGGAGGTGTGACCACAGCTACCATACAGGTAACTCAGAGAAGTCATGTTTAGCAAGAGCTTTGCATGAGCAGTGAGGAGGTTTGTATAACACAAGTGGATTCCAAGGAGTCCTTGGTTATCGCTTAGAAAACCTGTTATTTTAAGACTTTCTTTTTCATTATTATTTTTATAAATTGCACTCTGGTTACAGAGAGCTTTGGCATGTGACCACATCCCATTCCACCTGTCTGTGGCCCATAAGAACGTGGCAGTCAGCTACAGGGGGGATGTAAAAAGAAAGGCAAAGGTATATTTTCTGTAGTGGAATAGCATTGTGTTATAGCAGGAATCACTCCTTACTTTTATATGGAATTGCTTAATTGGTATGTTGAAAGGTTAGCTTTGATTTTGTTTTGATACTTCTCTACATTTTTGTAGGCAAATGTGTAGCACTCTGGTGTCTAATTAGAAGGAAACCCTGAAAAATACTGATGTGTGTGGGAAAGATGAATAAAGGTAAAGCAAAGAGGGAAGGGTAAAAACAGGCTTTATTTCTTCATGGAGATAGGAACCCTTGCAAGGGGAGTAACCCTCTAATAAACTGTTACATGAGGATTTATTCTGGTAAAATTCAACAGTCATGACCTCTACTTTTCCTTTTAAAATACTAGTGAATGGCACTTTGGAGACAGACACCCTCTTTGTCTTCAGAACATGTGCTGAGGCACTAAGAGATTGTTCCCTAATCAGAAGGAGCCTGTCAGGGGTTGAAATGGCTGGATCAGTCTCTGCTGCCCTTCTGATCCTTGGTACCTCTGAGGCAGTAGGGGAGCCATCACCATGATGATGTGCTTAGCATCATGGTCCTTCTGTCCTCTTAAGAACAGAATTAGATCTTTTGTGTGTGTCTGGAATATTTGTCTCTGCTGGGGTGTGGGTTCTCTCAAATCCATGTGCTGATTTATGGCAGAGAAATGGGAGATTTCAAGGGCCGGAATTCAGGGTATCCCTGAATGTTCACAGCTCCCATTTGGGGATATTCTAGCTGTGGAATGACTTGCTGTCCATTTTCCCCCGAGCTGATCATATTAGGTGCAATTAGTGCCCTGGATACTCTATGGGATGCACTTTGGGGCGTCCCTCTTAAGCAGCGTGAGCTGCCATGCTGTGCAAGTTGCTCTTGCAGCAGCACGAGAGGGGGTTCATTCCCTTTTAGAGGTGCCCTTTTGTTCCCTGCTGTTGCAGGGAGAGGAGCTTTCCAGGAGGGGGATGAAGAGGCCGAAGTTAATGGTCTTAAGAGTGGATTTACTGGTTTTTTTTCTGTTTTGTGAAGGAAGGCCTGGGAGTTGTTTCCCTCTAACTGTTTCCAGATGGTGCTGCTGGAACACAAAGATTTCTAGTGTGTTTGGGATGGCAGCTCTGAGACCCCCAGCCCCCAGTGCTTCCTGTGCAGCTCCACAATCCCGCAGGCTTAATTAGAAACAGTCCTGGCTGCTGAGGCAGGCTGCCCCAAGCCCTCTGCTTTCTCCCTCCTCCAGGCTTTTTAACCCCTTGCCATTGCAGCTCCAGTCCATCAGCCTGCCCGCCTCACTTCTCTCCTTTCTCAAGCTGGCTGTGGGCACTTGCAGTATTCCAGAGATGAAACTGCATTTGGCTAGTCTACTTGAACAGTTTATGTCTTTGGCGAAAGGGAAGATGGTTTGTAATGTGAACCTGGGAAAATAATTTCTGTAGCTATGTAGGGCAGCTTATGCAATCAGGCCAGTGTGTCCAGGACACAGAAAATTTCTCTTGCACCTATTTGCCTGCAGCACTTACTATACAGTATGATTTTGTCAGTTGTGTGCTGTTGAGCCTCTATCTCTTTTTTGTGCCAATTTCCCTTAGAGCAAGCAAGACTTAATTTTATATCACAGCCTCTTCACACCCAGCTGACAAATCAGCTTCAGCTTTTCTCTTCTGAGGTAATATGACAACTATAATTTCATTTGCAAAGTAGGAGTATTCGTGTTGCTTTTTAGCCTTTGAGCAACAGCCTGTGAACATTTGTAAAATCAGCCAAGAAACTTGTGATCAACTGACTTCCCTTCTGGATCCATGGTGTCATCTCCTTGTCCTGTTCTCTCCGGTATTCTCCATCCGTTTTTTTTAGAAAAGAGAACAGTAAACTGTCTACTAAGGCAAAGCTCTATAGTGCTCTTCACCTTGTGAAAGCTTGTAGTCATCGTGTTTGAGCAACCAGATTTTCATGCCATGAGCATGTTGCCCTGTAAGGAGTTGGCTTACTGTAAATTATGTGTGAAATGCTTCCTCAGCCCCATGTAACAGTTATGGCATCCAAATCCAGCCCCCAGTGCTGGATTTTAGAGCTTTGTTATGAGCCCTCTCCAGTTTCTGTTGGGTAAGAGCATAAATGAAGATGAACTGCCATTTTAAAATGCTTTTGCTTAGTAAAAGAGGAGGGAAATCAATATTTTGTGCTATTGACTTCTGTGCATGCAGAGTGTCCTTGTATTTGCTGGATCACAGACGTCACACACTGCACAGTATTCCCAGGGGCTTTAACTTGCACTGGATCTATTGTTGCCACTGTAGGTCATGGACCAGCAGAGTCAGACTGTATTTTCTTCATGCCTGGAGCAGTATGAGGATGCTACCATATGTAGTCCAAAGAAAGTGTATGTTTTGCACATTTAAATTACAGTAAATTAATGAAATCTCGTCTCTCTTCAATTATATTTGAGTAGCTGAAAACATCCGGTGGCTGATCTGGAAAATGAAAAACCTAGCTGGAGGAAGACTGCTTCTGACCAGATAGCTGCTTCCATTATTTAGGAAAAAAAAGTCAGGGAAGAATCAGCACTGTTATAAAGAATATCTGTAAAATACTTCAATTTTAGCTGTGGAAGTGCTTTTTGTGTATGAAAATCCCCTTTCTCTGCAGCATTAGACTTCTGTACTGTAACTCCATATGGACACTGTCAGCTTAAAGCCTGATGATGCATTTGTAAACTTGTTGCATCATGAATATTTCAACAGACCTGAAAGTATTTAAACTTTTCTGTGTGGTTTGGTCAGATGTGTATTTGTCTGTATTCCATTCTGCAGCCTCTGCTCTGCCAATCAGTTATTCTTCCTATTGTATACATATGATTCACAGAAAAGAAGTACCAGGAGATTGGAGTTAAGAAAATAGGTAGTTCGAAATACAGAAAATCGCACTGACACGTTTGGGTGGCATCACTGGGGATCTATCAAAGGGGATGCAGCCATCCCCAAATTGCTCTGTTCTGTCTGACCACCTTGTGGGCTTCCCTAGCCAACTGCTCCAGACTTTTCAAACTCTGCTCAGGGCAGGAGACTATTTTTGTTAATCTGACATCACTTTCCTTTCTTGTCTTTACTGTGTCACTGGGCTTCCTGCCCGGGGAGCCTCTGGCAGGCCTGGCCTCTCTCCAGCTGGGCTCCGCCGGGGTCCTGCCCCTTCCTGATGGCCGGGCGAAGAGCTGCGGTCCCACAGTGGGCTGTGGGCTCCGAGGGTGCCATGTCCCTGGGTGTCCAGCTTTGTGGAGCTGTGAGGCTGGAGTGGACACCCGGGACAGGGGCTCCCTTGTGCTGCAGGGCTGGAGTGGGTGAGAGGCTGCAGGTGGGAGCTGCGTTCCCTGGAGCCCTCTGAGGCTCCAGGGGCATGGCAGCACCGGGGCTCTCCTGCCCCATCCGACTGGCTCTGTGGAAAACACGGTGTTTTTAGGATATAGGGAAGCCTGGAGCAGGGTGGGGGGGCCTAGGCCGGAGGCTGCTGTCGCTGCAGCAACAGGGCCAGAATTCCAGGAAGGAAGAGGGGCCGGATGAGCCTCTGTCCTGGCCTCTACTGGGCTGCAGAGCGGGGAGCTGGGGGCGCTTCTCTTCTCTCATGGGCATGGCCGCTGGCATCGGGTCCCTTCAGCCAGAGCCCTGCGCTGGCAGCTGCACCCCTGCTTTTCCCTCCCTCAAGAAGTGGCCTCAGCCCTTGGGGTGGGTGTTGGAAGTCAGGGCTGTGCTAACCAGCATTCTTCCCAGCCATCAAGGGCAGCCGTGCACAGCCTACTTGTTGTGGTGGCTTTTATCAAAATCTCAAGCTTGTAGTCCCCAAGTACACTTAAGAAAAAGGGGGATGTAGGGGGGTAAATGGGTGAGAAGTGGGTGAAAAGTAAAATGTAAATTCTGCTTCTTGCATCCAGCAAATTGTACAGGTTGTTGATGTCAGGGCACTAACAAGGAAGCAAATAAATGGAAGGTCTTTGCTAGATGATGTCTGCACATGTGGAAAACAGCCAAAGCCATGAAGCAAGTTTAATTGAAAGTGAGGACAGCTGAAGGGAAGCGTCCCATGCTATAGACACAGTTATTGGTGCTGCAGAGTGATTAGCAAGAGCTGTATATCAAATTTGGATAAGTATCGAGGGAGAAGGGTGACATTAAGATCCATTTAAAAACTGCTTAGTTCAGTTTTTCATTAATAATTGGTAATTCACCCTTAGATGCTACTTTCCCCATTAATTTTATCCAAAGACAATTTGGGGTAGGAGACAGCACACACAATTGAGGAGGTAGACTGAATGCATCAGATACACTTGGACAAAGAAATGGTTATTTCCTTTTTGTTTATATGCAATAATTTGTGCAAGTAAGGGTCTGATAAAGAATGCCTATTTTCTTAGCAACTGATAATAAGATCAAGGCATTTACAGTTTTAGCAGTGTTCTGCCACAGTTAAATACTAAAAAGCCTTTTTCAAGACAGTCCCCCCACCCACCCTGCCTTTCCCAGTACAGGGTTTCTGTCTTTCCTGTATGCAAGAAGTAAAAAAAGATGGTGAAACCACTGGGCTGTGATGAACAGCCCTGGGATTTCTGTCTGGCTCATGATCTTTACTTTTTTGCAACTGTCACTTTCAGATTAATAGCTTTGTAGCCAGTGTTTTCAGCCTTTTTTTTCTTATTGTGAACATCTTATTCACTGTGCTCTGAGAAAGTGGCTTCTGTTTGTCTAGTACTAGTCTGATAAATGTGTAGCTTGTGCTATCTCATCACTTCAAAATCCCATTTTGCTTTCAGGAGGAACAAGTAATTTCTTGTTGCCTTTTTTTCACTGCTCTGTGTAGTCCGAGGGTTTCTGGCTGTCTGGTGCAGGAACTCTCCCTTGTTGCTTCTTTCCAAGCTACCGGGTTGCTGCACCACCTGTAGCTCTTTGGGGCAGCCAGAGCAGAGACAGATGAGCTGTTCCTGTGAGTTTCCCTGCTGCTGTTCAGAACCCAGCAGGTGATTATGGAACTTGAAAGGACTACATTAACCTCACTCCACTTATCCTGGCATTGTCACAAAGCAGGAATGCTGCAGATCCAGGGAAGAGATTGCTTGGTCATGTTTCTGAGATTATCTTTACAATGGAAAGGACTCAGCACTTCAAGCCGAAGCTTGGATTCAGCAGGAATTGATTTTCTGGCTGGGGGAAGTGTGGATGAACTTGCTAATGTAATGGTTCCTATGAGCAAAGTTTTCATCTGCAGACTTTAGGCTTCAATCAGCCATCAGGAAAGAGTTGCTGATCAGGCCTCAGTGATTGTTGCATCTGGCAAAATGGCAAGTTGTGATGTGAAATTGATTGATTCTGGGGTCAGGTTAGTTCAAAAATAGGATTATTGTATTTTAAAGCTAAAATTTAGTTTTAATTTTAAGAAGAGGGTAGAAGGACTTTCAGACCTTCCATTATGTGTTAGAGTTGTGATCTTTTCCATGCAAGAATGACTTTATTCCAGACCTTTGAGGCCTTTCATAAGTTAATGCCTCCTGCAGAGATGATCACTTCTTAGTGGCATCTTTGTTGATTGGCAGTTCCTTATGTTTTTAAGATGTGTCTAATTCAGCAGCTCTTAGAATTTGTTGAGAGGTATCAAAACTCCCCAAAACCCCAAAGCTTGACTGTTCTGTGTGTGCAGGAGGATCTGCTTTGAGCTTCAGTCATCTGCAAATGGCTGTGGCTGAGTTTATCTTCTGACCTGAGGCAATACCTGTGACTTGCAGTTTGTGGCAGACCTTACTATTGCAAGTGCCAGTGGAAAAGGTCTTGTGTTTGCAAGGCTGGGAAATGAAGGAATGGGAAAACTTTGAAATAAATGGGTGGTAAAGACTTAGTGGATTTGACTGAGTTGTGGCTTTTATCCAGTCAAGTCTAGTTGGCCTGCACAGAGGCTGTCACTGGGGTACAGCCACAGTGGTCATCCATCCTATGGAAGTGTGGAAGCCCGTGTGTGAGATCATTCATATGGTTTGAATAAAATCCCAATACATGTTGTAGGAAGCTGATTCCTGGTATCAGCTTCCAGTTTTATTCTCCCTACTCTAAAGCAAATTGCAAGTGCCTGAGAAATGCCTTTCAGTGGTAAACAAAGTAATGAAACATCCCAGTGGCAGTTTGATTTGATTTTGCAGGCTAGTGCTACGTAACTCAATTTCTTTATGAATGTCTGGCTGCATGTTGGCATCGAAAGCGAATGTAATTGGCAGGAGGGAGCTGTGTGAAAGGGATGGAGTTATCTGGGGATTCCCTCTCCCATCAGGCTGCTGCCAGAAGGCAGAGTCCCTCTATGTTTGTGGTGGGTACTTATCTGTGTCAAACTTTCCCTCTCCCTTTTCCACTTCCATTTGGTGAGATTAGTTTTGTTCATGTGCAGTCAGAGGAGGAGATTGAGCTGTATCCCCAGCCTCTGCTGCCTTAGATTGCCTACTAGCAGGGGTTTTCTGTGTGGATATTGCTGGACTGTGCTGTTCCAGTTGCAGGAGTTTAACGCTTTCACTTCTTGCTCTGTTTAGTTTTCAACAAAAGGAAACTCCGTATGGAATAATCATGCAGCAGGCCCCAGATTCACCATTAGTGACCTGTAAAATTGGCAGCACTGGAGATTATTGGCAGGAGACGGTTTCCCTAGGCGCTTCCTGCCTTCTCTTGGAGAGTTAAGTTCAATTAGAGCAATGATACGCACAGCAGGGATTTTGCAAAGAGTCCAATACTTGGTGGTAGCGTTGCTGTATGAAAGGCAAAGAGATATCTTTGGCCTTTTTGTGAACTTAGTGCTCCAGCTGCTGCCCTCTTTCTAACCTCTGCTCTCTCAGAACGCTCACTAATGTAACCCTTTTTCACCTCTTCTTTTACCTACCGATGCAACTATATCCCTCAGATATTACTAGTCTGCATTCTGTGAGATTTGTCCTCCAAAAAGCAAAGTAGAGATTGTGAGATGTGGGGCATTTCCCCCTCCATTCAGTTTTTCTTGTTTCTTTCTGGCTTCTTGTGTATTGTAGACTGCCCTCAGATCTCGGTAATCATCTTTCTCTTCACCCTTTTGTGATTTGCTTCTACTTTTGAAACTGTTCTGTTTCTAGCTGTGGTTTCCTGGCATCCAGGTTCTGTGATTTCAGGAAATTCCACAAAGTTCAGTTCTGTCTCTTTTCTGCCACAGTCTCGTGATGACAGTCCCCTTTATTGGTCCTTTATGTGAAGAGCATAATCCTGAAAATGACAATTATATTTTTCTTTCTTTATTGTAACTTTCGGCTTGCATTCACTGCTCATATCTTTAGTATTCGTAAGGGCAAGTTGTCCATTAATTCCTTATTCTCTGTGTAGAAATCTTTCTGGTTTTCAGGGTATTGACAGAGACTTGCAACGGGAACTTGTCTGAGATACTGACCTTGCAGGTGTGTGTATAAGTGCTGTTAAAATCATGCCTGGAATAGTCTTTCAAGAGAAGACCATCTCTCCTGATATAGGGTGAATGTTTATGGTATTTAGACATAGATTGGTAAACTGTAGTTTGTGGGATAAACAATTACAGTGCTTATAAGTTGTACTTACACTGGGGGAGAAAAAGACTAACTGTACATTTCCATTGTGGTGTTTGTTCTTACTTAAGTTCATATGAGTGGTGTTGTAGTTGATAGTCTCCATTTGGTTCTGTGTTTTTCCTTCTGTTTCTGAGTAGTTGGTGGAGTTCTGTGCTTAACCTGCTTTCTGACTGCTAGTATTTGAGAAGAATGTATTCACACAGTGGCCAGCTTAATTAATTACTGTTAATCCCCAAAAATTGGCTGCTAAAAGTTTTGCTGTCCTTGAAGCTTTCATACTGTGCATGCTACTGTAGCATGACAGCATGAGGAGAGGGTGTTTGTTTCCTGGCAGGTTTCCACAGAGAATCCCCTGGGCAGGCTTGAGGTAAAGAGGAAGAGAGAGAGGATGGATACAAACTTTAAATAGCATTGCTAGTCTCTGCCCTGAAATAATAGCACCTTGCTTTTCAGCAAGAGTTGTGTTAAATTGCGTTTTGTGCAAACTGTGACACTGTGCCAGTGGTCACATGCCCTATGTAGGGTAGGAGACACCTCTCTGGTAGGAGCTGGCCTTTCACGCAAATGTCCCAGCACAAAACCTAAAACATCTCAACAAAACCTCTTTCCTGACAGTGATTGTACATCCTAATCAGCTTCATGCCCATCATGTATTTGCTTTTGACAATTTGAGATTGTTTTGCTGTGTTTTGTCAGGGCCTCTCTCTCCCTCCTCTCCTTCCCCAAGAGCTGCTGGAGAAAGTGCTGGGATGACTTAAGAGTTCCTCCTCACAAGTCATAACAGGAGATAGACTTAGAAAAGTGATTGTGGAGGGTGGCCTTTCCCCTTGTCCCCGTGAACAGTTGGCCACGTGGACCCGGTGCCCAGTGTAACCCTTGCCCACTGGTCACCGGTCACGGTGCCCCTGTCCCGTGGCCAACGGTCCCCGTGGTCACCATGGTCCACTTTGCCCCTGGCACATGTGCCACTTTCCAACGTGCCCACTTGACCCTTTCCACTTCCCCTTCCCCTTACCCCTTTCACCCTTTCCCCTTCCTTCCCCTTTCCCCTTTCCCCTTTCCCCTTTCCCCTTTCCCCTTTCCCCTTTCCCCTTTCCCCTTTCCCCTCCTCCTAGCACTGTGCTGGGAGTTGCTTGTGAACGCACAGGGATATCAGGGTGGAATTGATACAGACTTCGTCTAGTTTAGTTTATCCTCTGCACAGACAGGAAGATGCATGCCTGGGGCATGTGAGCCCTTTACCCATTCCAAAGAGGATGTGTTGGAGGGAGAGGAACAGAAAATAAATTTAGAAACAGAAATAAACATTTAGGATGTATTATGTTATCTTAGTTTCCACTGCACTGCTAAAATAGAGATGGGTCTGTGAATTTCATAGAGAAATGCCAGAAATGTTGGAGGTTCCTATATTCCTCCAGAGAGGATGATGGAACTGCCAAACATGTGGGCTCAGAATCCCTTCTGGGCTGAAAAAATGAGGCCTAGAGGATTAATTGCCTGTTGGGAGTGTTGAGATATTGCACAGGCTTACTGAGGTCTTGGAAGTTACATTGACTACTATTTAACTACATATTAAACTATTAATATTGTTTCGAAAAGGAAAAATATGACACATTTACAGCTAATGTTTAGGGAAACATTTCTTCAAGACTGGGTGAGGTGCACAATAGCTTCTGTAATTTTATGTTCTGTTTTGTGCAGTTTTCATCATAGTAAATGTGTTTGCATATCAAAATTTTTTGAAAAGGACCAACATTATACATAACTGATATTACAGAGGGTAGAGTAGGATTAGTTTATGCTTATTTTATGGCTTTGATTCTTTTTTTTTTTTCCTTCTACACAATTTAGCATATGCAGTTGAAAATAAATTTTAGGTGTATTGGCTTATATAGAAAAAAGGAAGTTGGCAGAATACTTTAGCTCATTCTTCCCCCATTTCATGCAGGGTCTTGTCTTTGGCTGAGTTAAGACAGGCCTATATTTCCTTGCTTTTTATTCCTTGTAACTCCTACATTGTTTTCTTGTCTTGCAGAACGAGCCTCTGACTTCAGGTTATCATGGCTATCCAGCAAGAGACAATCAAGTAAGTGTCTGATTGCAGTAAATGTATGTGTCCATGCATCTCTGTACACTTAGGGGTGTTTTGTCGGACAGTTTCCTGGCTGTCATGTTATGGGGTAGAAATAGTTTTGTTCTGTTGTGTATTGTTTGTGAAGGCATATGTGATTAATTGACTGGGTTTTTATGGCTTCCAGCAATATGTGGCAAGGTGCCTGGTAAGGGGTTAAATATCATCCACGTTACTAACAGCTCAGGAAATTCTTGATTCTTAAAAATGTCACAGCTTAGAATCCTTGTCCTAGGCTCCCACTGTATCTCCTCAGTGTTAATGAATGTGGATGTTCAGTGCCAGTACATGCTTGGCCCTGTTTTATACTTATTGCTGTAATTCTGGCATCTGGGGAGAAAAACAACACTGAGTTTTTATGAGAGTCTGCTTTGCTGGTGGAGTAGGGAATGACACGTTCTGTTGGGCTGTTTCTAATATCTGTGAACTTGTCTTGCATTCCTTTCAAGTCCTGCAGGGCCCCTGCCCCTTGCTCTTATTCAGAGTGTGTTCCTACAGCAGTAAAAATCACACTGTTCAGTGCACTGCATCTGTAAGCATTCTCTTGCCTCCTGACAGAAGACAGAGAAATCCCAATTGATGAATTTGCGCGATGGAAGGAGGAGATGCTTTGGAACAAATGAAATTTAATGGTTGTAAGATACAACTGTCACACATTAAATCCCCCTTCTCAGAACGAAGTTTTTTTCAATGTTCTGCAGTGCTACTGCAAAGCAGAGTATGAACCAGTGTAGCAGGAAATTAATATGCACGGAAAATCAATAATGCAGCACATTTCAGTAATGAGCAAATAACAAAACCAAAATCAAATTCTTTAATACTCTCACGAACTGCTATATAAAGAAAGCCATTTTCATCATCTCTTGATGAGGTCTGGGTATATGTAATAACAGCTTAATGGGAGATGTTTTTGTAAAGGAAGTGCAGCATAGTGCAGCCTCAGCAACTGAAGAGCTTAAATCTTTGGTGCTTGGTATGTGAGTATGAATTTATAGGAGGAAATTATTCAGAATATCCTCTGGGATGTATTAAACTGCTAACTAGCACAAATAAATACTACACACTGGGATACTGTGAGGGTTGTGTTCCTACTCTGTCCAGGCTAAGTGAGGTAAGCTGGGCTGCGAGGCAGAGCCAGTCAGATCCTTAAAGTGGCTCATATCTTTTGGCTTTCCCATTATGGTAGCACCTTCTGTACCTTATTTTGGTGCTTCACTTTACCTACCCGTTTAGGGGTGTTTTGATGCCTACCAGTGCATCCCACTTCACAGGTTTCCTCTTTTTCATCCCATAAGAGCTCTTCTGATTTGAATGTCCAGAACTGCTATTGGTGGCAGGTTGCTAGATCAGCGTGGATGGGCATGGGAAGGTATGCTACAGCCAGGATGTGAAATGAGAATTACAGCTTGGGCAACCCTGGGGAGCTCTGTATGGGTGCTCAGGGAGCACAGGGAGTAATGAAAGTGTGTGTATGTATTTCAGATGGCAGATGCCTTTATGGAATTTTCTTGGAGGACAAACAGCTGCAGTTTAACTTGTGTTTTCATTTAGCAAATGCTTGTAAAAATATTTTTGTCTGTTTTTTGTTTGTTTTGTTTTTTCTTCCTGCTCTCTACAACATTTTGATCCATAGTATTTGTCCTTCTGTCTTGCTTGTGTCCCTGAAGCAGCTTAAATTCAGATCTGGTTTTCACTAATGAGGTTTCAAGGCTTTTAGCTAATCTGATTGTGAGCCTTTAACTTGATAGCAGCAGAAAAAGAAGTCTTCTGTTTCCACAGGCTGGGGCTGGCATAGGAGGTTAGCAGTGGCTGATCCATCACCTGCTTTTTTGCACTGGGAAAGGAAGAAGTGATATGGGAATGTGTGTAGGGGTCCTCACCTTGTAACAAAATAATTATGAGATACAGGAGCAATTGTGTTGGATTTCCTCAAATTAGGAGCTGGATTTGAGCTGGTAAGTCACTGTTTGGTGATCTTCCTGCTCTTCCCCATTGCACTTCTTTACTGTAAGTACTTGTATTGTGGTTTTTTTCCCACACTGTTTTCTTAAGGAGAAGTAACAAAGCAGAGCTTATTTTTAGGGCTTTTCATCCTGTGACCAGTAGTCAAATTCTGCTCTTTCTTTCACTTTATGTAGCATCCTACTCCTCCTTCATTTGTTTGAATGCCTTTTTCGTTTCTTCAGGCTCTGAATGCTGTTAATTGCAGGCTGCAAACCTTTCACTGTGCTGTTTTTACACCCTCTAGTGGTTAAATCATACCCAGATGTTCGAGATTATTGGAGTTTTATTCCTGCCAGTGGAAATGTGTGATTAGTTTGAGTCCTCACTTTGGCCCCTTGGGAATGCTTAGGTCCCCTGAACGGAGTTTATTTTGTATCTTTTCCCGTGTATTTAAGCGTTCTGTTGTCACCATGCATGGGCAGCAGTACTGAAACAAATGAGATGGGGTTCCTGTTGAGGCTCTTTCTCTCAGAATTCTGGTGTTGTGGGATTGCTTTATGATAACCCAAAGCTCTGGGTGGTTGTGTAGCCCCCTTGTTCCTCCCCTGCCCCACCAGAGTGCCGGCTTGCTGGACTTTTTGTGCTCATAGGACCTGGGGAGCATGTGTGCTAAATCATTATTGTATAAGTTTGCCTAAAAAGATGCTTTTTTTGCCGAAGGATTGCACTACTGGATCTATGTTACAGTCCTGTAAGGAGCTGGAGAGCTCTGAGACTGTTCTCAGAATTCAAGGTTTGCTCTGTGGATGCCTAATGGCCATTCAGGAATGGCAGGATACCTTTCCTTTTCCCAGAGCTAGGCCAATGGCAGGGACAAAGCCCGTGGTAAAGGGAAAATGACAGAACATTGGTGTAACATAGTGTAACATTGCTAACTGAGATGAGAACTAGGTCTTTTGGTGATGAGACCTTTTCCCTTGGGACTATTCAGTTTTTCAGCTCTCTGTTAGGTCTGCCAACAAAATGGTATTTCTTTTTTTTATAATGCAAGCGCCTGCCTAAAATGCAGTGAACCAAGACTTCTTTGCTTCATTTCCCAAGCTGTGACAAACAGCTCTGAGTTACTTTGAGCTGGTCTCAACATGGAAAATGATTGGTACAGCTATACTGATTCAGCTTTTACAGATAAACTCATCAAGAATACATACTCTTCTTCCAGAAAGCTGTTGCATGCTGACTGTGCCAGCTCATTTTGTATAGCCATGGCCTATATTATATTGCTGTAGTGCTTTTCATGTCCAAGTGTATTAGACATGATATCTGAGATTTGTTAGAGAGCCGAATACTGGCACTTCCATGGCAGAGTTTGGCAGCTGCACAGAATAATTTTGTTCCCCAACAGGAAGCAAAATGAGCAAGAACACCTTGTTTAGCTGCCACTAAAGGGAAGAGAGGAGGAGAGAGAGTTTATGGAAGCAGGAGGTAATTGCACACACCAGAACTGGGTCAGGATGTTACAGCTATTATACCTCTTCTGTTATGGAAAGTGAGCCCCAGCTATCACAACAGCTTAGGATATTGGTTTGAAGCCTCTTTTAAAAGCTTGTACTTCCCTAAGTACAATTCTTGAATCAAACTGGGCCATTGGCTTGGTGCTAATGTGGTGGAAACATCGTTACCTATCACAAGTGACATTTCCTTCAACAGCTTAATTTCAGTGGCTGTCTTTCCATCTGAGCACTCACTAGGCCTGACCTGTTCTCCTGTATGTAGATGAGGCTTCAGCCCAAGGTAGTGGGTGCCTATGGCAACTGCTAGGAACAGCTTTATCTGTATCCTCTCAGTTTTGAGTTCAAGCTTAAGGTGAAATGCTGTTAAATTCTCTCCAGTTGTCAACCTTTTCCCCTGGGTCTTCACTCCCTTGCTGCATTAGAATATCTGATGGGGCATCGCCGGCTCCAGGCGGATGTGTGCGCTGCCTTCCCTGGGCCACAGTCTGGTGAGGGGAAACTGAGCTGCAGTGGTGGCAGCCTGTGAGAACAGGAAGCTTCCCCATTGCTTTTTCCCCTCCCTGTTTGTTTTCTTTGCCCAGTCCTTCTGATGTGGGGAGTTTGGCAAGGAAGACCTCTATCCTGAGATGTGAAGGGTGTGTGAGAGCTCTCATGGGAGGCCGGACGGACAGCAGGTCGCTGGGCTTCCTGTTGGAGCTGCACAGAGGCACTGCTGCTCATTTGGCGGTCTCTTGGTAGCAAGCAGCAGGGATCTCCACACAGAATTCAGGGGGGGAAAACCTGTCCTCTCTCATTTGTGTGGTCTGAGACTCCTTCACCTGTCTTCCTCTTTGTTACGTGGATGAAGTGTGAATTTGGGAATATTACCACGACTTGATTAGCAGCTAAGTGGCCCAGCATTGATTAGGATATCCACCCAAAAGAATCTCTAGATTTAGTACCAACGGACTTGAGATGCTCTTGCTGTGAAGCTAACAAAAATGTCATCCTGGAGGAAAATGGTTTGGTCACTTGTTTGTTTTCTCTTGTACCATGATAGCACCAACCACAGTCTCTTTAGTGCCCTGCTTGGTCATTTTTGTAACAAAGACTCCCTGTCTCAAAAGTTCAAATCTAAATAGTCTTCCTGAAAAGTTTTAGTTTTTGATTTGCTTTCCTCCTAGTAACTGACCATGAAAATAAGACCTCCAATGTGTATTTTATGTAGCTGTGTAACCTGTGAGGCGGTGGCAGTGGAAGTGTAAAGTTATTCAGGAGCTAGAAAGGAGCATGGTTTGCGTGTTTTTTGGGTTGTTCATTTCTTACACTGTTTGAAAAGTGTATTTAATACAAATCAAACTCTGGGGCAGAGAGAGGTTCTAGAGAGGCTCAAATAAAGTCTTAACACCTTAGTCTGAGTAAATAGGCAGTTCAAGATCAGGAAGCTTCTGAGATCCTCCATGTAAAATGGAGAATACCATGCTTGGTGTTCCTGGTACTTTAAGGAATCCCTCTTGGCTTGAAAGCAATCAACCTGAAATCTGGGATGGGACCAAGCTAATGAAGGAAAACTGCACTAAGCACTTTCCTTATGTTTAAAATTAGGTGGATTAGGAATAGTCTGCCAAATCTGCTGCATCCTGGCTCCTACAGCCCCTCTTCAGGCAAGCAATGAAATGTTTCCACACTGTACTAGACAGGACTGAAGGGATATTCTATTACTGACTCACCTGCAGTGTCCCATAGAAAATAATGAGCTTCATTTCAGAGAATGTAGTCTGGGCAAAAATGTCCAATGTATTCAGGAGGTGAGAAGCATCTGTGAGGTGGCTGCACACGAAGGGGTTCAAGACTGTGTAGTGGGGGAACTGCTGGGATGTTACTGTGTCATGAAGCTATGAAGAGTTTGGGCCGGTTCAGATGTGCTTATGGGATGCCATTTAACACTGCAGGAGGGAAGGAACCTGAGAAGTCCTTTACCAGATTGCATCCCATGCTACTTAAAACTCACAGTACATTCAGAAGGTAAAAACGTGTTGAGAGAGAGAAGAGAGTTAAGTTAAAACAATGTAAATTGTGGTATGTGAGAAGGAAGATAGAGAACAGAATGTTTAGCTAAAAACTGAAGGAGGAGTTGGTTACAGTTGGAAGTTTAAACAATTAAGGATGAGTTAGAGAAGCAATATCCACTGAGACTAGTCTGGTGATGCATCTCCCCTTAATCCAGAACTGTCTCGGTCAGGCACTTGTTAGATCACTTGAAGCAGGAAGAAGTGGTTTCTTGTTTTCTCAAGCCCGGCATATATCCCTAAGATGCTGCAGGAAAGATACAATAAGTGGGATCAAAAAAGTTGTAAGACACAAACCACCAAATAGTTTAGCTTGTTGTAAAACTTTCTAAATTTCACTCTGAACCAAGTCTCTGTGCTTATATTAGCCACATTCCTCCAAATTTCTCCTTTCTTTTGTTTAGCAGATTTCCTAGCATCTAAACCCTTAAATAATACAGGAAGCACAATGTCTTGCATTTGTCATGAGCCTTGCAAATAGATTTCTCTGGCTGTATATTTATTCCCCTCTTCCCTTATGTCTGCTGCCTTTCTAATCTCTGAATATAAGGCACGGAATCCTTTCCTTACAGAGCCCTGAATACCTTCCAGAAACATATCCAGCAAACTCCATGCCAGTGCATGCATTTCCCATAATCAATAACAAAAGATAGTAAGTAACCACGTGAAAAGAAGTTGTAAGAGAAGAAATAGTTAAGGAGTGCACGTAATATATGGGAAGACTTCCTCGAAGTAAGCTCCTAAAGACCTATAAACAGCTTCTCAAGGGAAGTAACAAATACCTTGCTGATGAATAGTCCAGCCAAAGCTCTGGGGCTGTAAGGCGGGTGCAGGAAATGGGCTTGGATGATGTAATACAAATTCTTTTCATGTTTGAGTCCTCTGATTCAAGCAATTTCTTATCTCTGCTTAAGGGTTAAAGAGAGGAGATATGAGTCATCCTTGGGAGAGTACCAGGAGACCACTTTTTCTCCTGTGGTGACCATATGAGTGGTATTCCATGTCTTATCTTTGAGATTCCCTCAGTTCCTTTGGCAAGAGGGACAGGATCTTGTTTAGATTTTCCCTTCTGAATGATTATGCCAGAGTGTGGCATGTATGTTAGAAGAAGTCTGGATCAGTTGTAGGGCTAAAACCAAATGGTGCAGAGAAAATGGCCTGTTGATAGCTATAATATCCTATTGAGAGCATGAAGGCAGCTATTCCAGGTCAGACAGAAGGTTTCTGCCTTCCATTGTTCTGGCTTTGACAGTGTCTAATAGCAAGTACTTAAAACAAGAGGGAGCAGCGCCAAGATTCGGGGATACTTCCCCTCTGCTGTGCTCTTGAAGCAATCCTGTGGCTTTGGGATTTCCTGGCTATAGATTTTTATTCTTTTTTAAAGTCACCTGTGATAGATTTTTTTCTTTATTGAATTTCTCTAAATGGTTTCGGAGCCTGTCTAAACCTTTGGCATCGACAGCATCCTGTGGCAATAGCTCCCTACTTTAGGTACTTTTTGTGGGAGAAAAGTTCTTCCATACATCACTAATTTAAAACTGAGGTGGTTTTAAAGCTCTTGGGTGAGGGGGACTTGGGGTCCTCAGCATATACATATCCATCTACAGATATATATATATATGATCTATATATAGATATAGACACAATTTTTTTAAAACTCCTTGAATAATACCTGTGCAGCTGTTATTTCTAGGTACCCAAAAGTGCCGCAGGGCACTGCTGCCGTCAGCCCGTGCTCTGTGGAGCTTGGGCTCTGTGCCGTGCCAGCGGAGGTGCCCCGCGGTGCCGGGCGGCGCTGGCGCTGGGCTGCCGGGAGAGGGCAGCCGGCGCACGGCCAGCGCTGCCCCGCCCCGCCCCGCCCCGCCCGCCTCCCGGGCCCGCGCCTCGGGCTGCCCCGCACAGCCCAGCCCACCGCACCGACACGGGGGCTCGGCCTCTGGCGTGCCGCAAGCGTCCGGGGGGCGATTCCTCATAGGTGCTTCTGGAACGGCTCTTCTGGGCCAGGGAAGTTGTGTTTAGAGGGATGGGGAGAGGGAAGCCCCTTCGTGCGTCCTGTGCCGGCGTTTAGTTCGTTGAAGAATCGCAGTGGAAAAGGTTTCCGCAGAAGCCTTTGATCTGCGAGCAGAGGCTACATCCAGGAGGGGTGTTGGAGGAGGAGTGCTCATAAGAGACTTGCTTTTAGAGGACAGCCTGAGCAGGCACTCTCTCGGCTTTCCTGGCTTGAGCAGGATCCTGGCCCGAGCTGTTTTCTTCCAGAGGGACGGGTGCTGCCCAGCACTGCTGGCACTGTGAAAGATGGTCTCCTCCTTTGGGCATGCAGAACCTGTGCTGCCGTGGTGGGTCTTCTCCAATGTGCATTCTGCACATCATGAAATTGCACAGCTTTCAAGTGAATGAAGAGCATGTGTGTGAATAAATATTATTCTTGCATCTTTATTTTTTTTAAAGGTGCCTAGAGATTCCAAGAAATTCAATTGGTCAGTGCAGCTACAGAATGTGGAAAGATGCTGAAAAAGATCAGATGCTTATGGTCAGATCCTTTACTAAAGGAAACTAAGCCAACAGCAGACATACATTGCTAATTTTTAAGGGCTAATCATGTCAGATCAATTTTGGTTTTTTGTTTGACATGGCAGCAGGCCTGGCAGACAGAGAAAGTTACTGGCTTTGGACATAGTCCCACCTGACCTTTACATAAACTAGACAAATGAAAGGTGAAATTAAGAAGGGGCTGAACGCCTCATTGGAAAACCGTATGTGGAGTAATTATATCATGCTTTTCTGTGTGTGTGTGTGTCTGACCTGGAGTCTTAACGTGGTCTGGCTTGGCTGCTCTGCTGTTTTCAAGTGTTCATCAAAATTGAGGGTAATAAAACAGTGACTGAACATATGTACGTGCGGGGCCTGGCAGCCTTTGGAAGGTAGGATTAGAAATTGGAAAGATCACAGTAAATTCCAGAAATGCCCTAAAATCCAACAATGTGAAATTAAACAAAACCAAGCTGTATTAACAAAAGGAACTGTATATGCAATATAAAATGGAGACTAACTGGCTAAGCACTAATATCCAAGGAAAGATCTGGGGTAATAGGAGATAAACTGACTATGTGCTGCTGGTTTTTGTAATTTTGAAAACCTGGAATGAATTTCCAGGTATGTCAGGTAAACTGCAGAAGACAGTTATTCTTTGCAGCTTAGTACAGCAAGTGGAGCACTGTGCCTACTTGTAGGCACTTCGGGACGTACACAGGTGAAATCTTGAAAATGTCCAGGGAAGAAAAGGAGGCTCAGGGAGCCTGACACAGTAGGAAAATACCAAGCTTGTTCCTTCTTTTAAAAAGGACACAGTAGAAAATATGTAGTATAGGGATTGATTATTTACTATGTCCATTGAAGACAGCTTAATTAGCATCAAGAAAGGCTTAAACTGGATATTGTGGAGTAAACCAACATTTTCTGATTCACTGTAGTGAAGTAGTGGAAGGGTAATTTAGGAGTTCCAGTTTCTAGGAGTCTGTCATAACAAGTTAGGCACTTCCTGATGGATGTTTGTCTAAACATGCTCTGTGCTGTCCATGAGCATGGAGGACCTCTTGTCTCCCCTGCTCTGTGTTTGCGTTTTGTGACAGTCAAAAGCTAGTTGTTACCACTGACATTATTCCACAGCCATATGACTGCTCTTTCTCTCGTTTTTTTAGTTGTTTGTTTGTTTGGTTGGTTGGTTGGGTTTTTTTGGTGTGTGTCTGAATTGTAGGATAGGCGGTTCCTCTGCTCCTATATGATCTTGAAAGTGCTCAAGATAATTTCTTTGTGACAGCTGCCTCAGCTCTGTTTCTTCCTGAGCTTGCTTATTACTCAAATGGTGCAGGGTATTCAGCATCTCTGAGTCAGTCCTTTGCTCTCACAGTAATAATATCTGCTATGTATGAACCTTGGACTGGTCTGATGTTTTAATTTCCCTTCAAGCTCTCTGGTCAGATTTCCATTGTGAATGTGTTTAGAAGAGAGATTATTATTATTTTTTTCTTTAAATAACATAAACTAGTATGTCCTTGCTACCCTACCTTCATGAAGAAAGGACTGAGAGGATTAAGGAGGAGCATTTCCTCAGGCTGGGCAGGGGGCATGCTTCTGCCTGCCTGCAGCTGGGATCTGCACCTGTGTGCCTTACACCCAGTCCAGCACAGCTTCTGCGCCCTGCCCGTGCCAGCCGCTTCAGCGGGACCCCAAGTAAATGAATGGGATCGCTTTCTGTTCTGCTGACTTCTCCTGCATGGTGAGTGAGCAGCTCTGCATTGGCTGGGGAAGGATGCTGAGTGCAAGCAGCCTACCTCAGTGAGCTATGCAGATGCTCCTGAGAATACCTGGTGGATGGAAGATGGTTTCATTCTTCTTAGTATTAAGGGAGAGGTATTTCCAGCAGTAGCATAAAGTTGCTCAGAGCAGGCATTTGCCAGATGGTTTCAGCTCCCCTGAGGTTTTGGGATGTGAAGGGGAAGGGGCCAGGAACTCACTTTTGATTCATTCCATTAGTAGATTAATCGGCACTGTCCTGGCTTAATAAGTCTCTTAGATTTCCCAGTGGAAATGGCACATGTAATTCTGCCCAGGTCACGCTCTGCACCACTGTGTTGAAGCTTTCACAGCAAGATGCTGTGCTGCTGCAAGCAACATCTGCAAAGCAAGACTGAGGGTGGGAGGGGGTAGGGTTTTTGGTGGAGGGAGAGGTGAGAAAAATCTTTTTAGTAGAAACTGTTAAATAATGCTTGTGGGAGTGAAATAGGTTGTGAGAATCTGCTTGAATTCTGCATTTTGGTGGGGACATATTTAAAAAATATTGCAGTAATAATTTGATGTTAGGAGGCTTTTTTCCCCCCACTTCCATTCTGTATTAATTGCCAGCTAGATTGCATTTTCCAGGAAGTCTGTGATTAGAGGACAAGGTGCTCTTCCTGATAAAGGTCAGAGGCTGCTGTCTCCAGAGGCTGTTGATAAAATGATGAGAACTGTCTCATGGATTTTAACTGAAAACCTCAGCAGATCCTGTGCTGCTATTTACCTAGGGGTCAGGGTAGGCAGTCCCCTATGACATGTCTCTTTCCACCTCTGTTTCCAAAGGCCAGCCAGTTGTTCAGTGGATTTAGTTGCTGCTGTTGCCGACACAAGAGGTTTGTAGCTCATGGTACTTTAAGAGGAATCTGTAGTTTTAACTCTTGCTGCCTTTGGATTTCAACAAGCTGCACTCTGATGTCATAGCAGCATCATGCTCCAGGCCCCATAAAGGTTTAGAAGTAGGATTGCATCTCATGAGACCCACTGAAATTCCTTTGCAGCTGGATTTTGTTGAGGAGACACTTTAGGTACTATCAGCAAACACATCTTTGTGTTTTCTGGTCCATTGTTCCTGCTACACCTGGAGAGCATGAGCTACCCTTTCTTACAGGTCAGGAGGACAACCGTGGCTAACATTAGCAACAGTTTGATCCTCATTTTTATTTCTAGGGCACCTGTCACCCTGGCTCCTTGCCATGGTCTCTCTAAGCTAAAACAGTGCTGCTCATTTCCAAGTGCTTGGAGAACAGCATCTTGTTTTCCAACCATTTATGGCAGCTAGCTCCGACCCTTTGTAGGGTCTGGAGGAAGACTGACAGGGGCCAAAGGAGTAAATGTCATGAGACTTGAGCTTTCTGTTGAAAGCTGAGATAGAGATATTTTACATCCCATGGTATATGTAGCCGGATTTAGGCTCCTTGGTATTTCCAGTAGAATGGCATTTCAGAACTGGGAGCTGAACTCTGACAGCAGTGTTGTCCCCAGTTGCTGTCAACTTCACCCCAGACAGAGAACTGCTGTTTTTCTTGAGCAGCTGCTGCTGCAGAGCAGAGTACGGGAAAAATGATCGTCTCTGAAATAATTTGAAATAGACAGATAGAGCCAGCCATCTGAATGTTACTCAAGAATTAATCTAATCGCTGTGTAATATGTTCTTACTGGTTTATCCTACCTAAAGGGCAAAGTTAACTACATTAAGCACAATTTGGAGCATTTGATTTCCTTCAGACTTAGACTTTGGATACAGCTGTCTATCTGTGTACGAATTTTGAGGTTTCTGGGCGTCTCTAATCCAGTTTGTAGTGACATTACCATTAGATAACCATAGAAAGGCCTTTATCTGAAAGGGAAACTGCATTCTTCGGGTCGCACAAGGATGAAAAAAGATTGTTCTGGTCACTGTTGCTTTCTGGAAATTTGGGAACAGGGAACAATTTAATATATTGTTGCTTTGTTATCCAAGTGAGTAGCTTCTCTAGCAGTTATAATACTTATCAGATGGCATGGTTACACTTCAGAGCTTAAATTTGGATTCAGATAAAATAGGACTCTATTGCACAGGACCTAGGACACAATAAATGCATGTGTTGACTAGCCATAGTTATAGTTTCAAACCATTAATTTCATCTAAATCAAGTGTGAGTTGCTACTCATTCAGTCTGTCTGTATCAGAAAGGGATTGGAAGAATAAGGAGGTTGCAATTAATATCTGATGGAAGAGTCTGATTTTGCCAGAAAATGCAACAGAATGGAATTCACAGTACTGTTTATTTGGGTGTGGGGTTTTTTGGTTTGTTTTTTGTCGTAGCTGCCTGTCAGAGAAAGAAGGGAAAGTGGATGAGCCTTAATGTGCTGAAGGTATTTGAAGGTCACAGTATGTGACCCCACAGACTGCAGTGATGCTGAATATCAGATCTACAGCCAGTCTGCTCCTACGAGAGCCAGAATCCTCCTGATTCAAATACAATCATTGACACAAATGTCAGTTTGTTGGGATGTCCCATGTGACAAAATGCAGGTGTTTTCAGTACTCACTGAAAAGTGTGAGATCTGTCAAGTCATAGGTAGGTATCTATCTGTATGCCTTTTGAAAGTCCCATATTAAGTATATACACTAAAAAGACTCTGAATAATAGATTCTTGTTTATAAAGTGGGAGACCAGTAGTGCAGTTAGTCTTTACATGTACACATTTTTAAAATTGTCTTCTACCCATAGTTCCCCGAGGGACCAGTCAGATGGAGGGAACTGTTTGCTGCAGCCATGAGAGTAATCAGCTAGATGGTGGTGGCACAGGTATGGTTAAAGAGTGCTTTGTTCAGAATGAGATCAGAAACAGAATTGCATTTCTGACAGGTGACCTTTGCTGATCATTGTGAATTGAAGTTAGGGATATTATATTCTATAACTAAAATTTTCCAGTAGCCTTTCTGTCATCTGGAAATCTTTCTCTGTTTTATATCTATTTATACCTCTTTTCTTATCCTTTATTAATGCCTTTTTCATTTGAACGGTCTGCTGTTCCTTTATGTGGCTTGAAAACTGCCAATACCCTTGTTGAAATATTTTGCTTTTAGTTCTGCTAATGGCAATTTTGCCTGGGTTTTCTTACTCCCGTTATGTAATGGAAGTATCTGCAGTCCCCAGCACGTGTGTTTGGTCTCTTTCCACCCACCCATACTTATCACAGGTAGGTGCTGTGTTCCACCAAAGTCTTTTAGCAATTGGGTTTTGTTGTTTTTCAGATGTCATTCAGTGTTTATTGGTGTTACCTCTTCATTAGCTGCAGTCATTCCTTTCTTCTTTGCTGATTATATCCTTGTGCCGTTTCCCACACTGAAGCCTTATTTCAGGCTTTCAGCTATTTTGTCTTCATTAGGTACATAAAGCTGCTTGGGAAAGTCATGGAATATTCTTCTTCTCAGAGGGTCAAATGAAAGAATACTATTTGAATAAAAGAAGAAATAAGGCATCTGTGACAATAAGGATTAAAAAAATGGGCAGAATGTAGTATTTGCTGATTTCTTCCCTCTCATAGGTGTATTTACAGTTTGCTTTAAGTTTTTATTTGTCTTTGAGTCTGTCTAAGTTTAAGAGAATGCATTTTATACCCTTAAAAAGGGACATTAAAACCCATTTTTCAACCCAAGTGATAAAGGATAGAATTTTATTCCTCTCTCTAGCAACTTTACTATCCTAGGATTTGTAAACTGCTTTCTAAGCCATAGTAAAATAGATCCCAGCAGTACAGGGCCTCTATAGATAAATATAGTAGCCATTATACCTTGATATACTCCTATTGCCTAGGAAAATACTACTGTTATTGAAAAGGAATTTGCTCAGGGCAAGAAGGTATCCATTACTTCCTGAATAACTCACTAACATTGTTAACCTTCCTTTGCACAAACAAGCCAGGAGGACTCCCTTTCTGCAGGATGGTATTACTCTCCATCTGTATTCCCCTTTATTATCAATAGACCTAAACCAAAGTTTCAGTGAATTAGTAAATGCCCCGGTGGTCCAGACAAGAGAGCTGTGCCCTGTCTTCCCCTTTACCTTCTGCTGCAATACTTTCATTTTCATACCCTTTCTTAATTTCTGGCATGGTGGTGTGCTGATGAATCACTTATGCAGTGCAACCACTTGACATGGTAAATACAGAGACAAAAAAAAAAGAGGGTAATTTTGCTGCAGCTTGATTGATGAGGTTTTGAAAGCAATTTCCTTCTTGCTACCTGAAGTCTCATACCTTGTATTGGATGCCATCATCGGTTCATCCTTTGGTATAGCTTCCTTTGTGGACTAGGAAGAGATGAGTTGTTAATGTAGGAGCTGAGCTGATTTTTTTTGTTTGTTTTTGTTTTTGTGTATTTTTTTTTAATGACTTCCTCTTCAGAATCCACAGCCAAAGAAATACCCTGTTTAGCACTGACAAGTCTAGGGCACAGGGAATCTTTTGCCCTTTATCAGTTCAACTGGGTATTGTACTCCTGATTTGACACTAAAAATAGACTTTTGTTGGAATTTGATGCTTTGTAATAGCTGCTACTCCACAGAAAAACTGAAGGGAGATCAACTCTTTTCCCTTTATGAAGGTATTAAGGTAGTTATGAGCTAACCAAACTTTAAAAAAGTTATGTTTAAATACCAGAATTGGAGCTTACTCTGTTACTCTCTTACAAGTACCTAAATATATTTGCTCTATGTCAGTTCAGTGTGGACTTCAGACTAGATCCTTGTGTGATAGAATGCAGAAGATAAAGCCTGAAAATCAAGCCTAGTGTGGCAACACAGCAGCATAGAAGCTTTTGCTTCTGTAGATGTTCAGATGGCTAGATTCGTCTCAAAGTATTGGAGGATTGCAGACTTCACTCCTCATGTGCTATAGTAAGTCTGACAGGTATAATTCATGGAAATTCCCACTTGGCTACCCAACTCATGTTTGCTATATCCTGGGAGTGGCTGCATAGTCATTCTGTTTCTGCAGATGAATGCCCAAACTGGAGCTGTGAGAATTCCTTACATCTAAATGCTTGCATACTCTTCAGTGTTTAACTTTGAATTCTCTAGCTTCACAATATAGTTTTGTTCATGTGGGTGTTCTTGGTTTTAATTTAAAAGTGTATTTTTGGGAACATGTTTTCAGCGAAGTACCTTTCCTAGTTACTGAGCTTTTTTCTCTTAAAGAATTGGCAGTGCCTTCCTGAATAGTGCTCTTGACACAGTTATGAGGAGAGGAAAATCCCAAACAAACTTGAAAAAGCTTTTCTTGGTAGCCATTTTTTTTTTTTCCCCTTATGTACTTGAATGATAAGCCTATGAATTGAGATCTCTTGAAGTTTATTTAAGGGCTTACATTTAACTACTGTGATAAGTCAGTAGCAGGACAGTCCTTAAAAATTTTTGGGTTTGTTTGCATGTCAGGGAGTTTTATTGTTTCAGGCTTTCTGCTTTTTGTGGAAGATAAACTAGTCCTTGGTAGGTTGCTTTAAATAAGTAGTCTCTCTTCTGAAGCCTTTTGCTGTACCATACATCAGAAGAGAAAACAGGGAATCCAGTTTTCAGTAATGAAATGGGTTGCTCTATAACAAAATGTCGGGTTTTTTTGTTGTAATATGCCAATGTTTGGCTTATTTGCTTGGCAAAACATCTGAGAGGAATTGTGGTATTTTCCTGGATGATTTATTGCATGCACTTTGTATTCTTGCTTCCTTTCATAAACAGGATAATGCAGAGTGAGGCTTCCTGTAGTCCTTTCGGATGCTGAGAGGAAATCTACCTTGTGGCTCAGAAATTCTGATAATCACAGATAATCCAGGATCCTGAGCAGAGGCAGTCTCACAAATGAACAGTACTCTGCCGCCAGGGTAGTCTCCAGCGGCACCCAAAGGAGCAAACCGACCTCAAAGAAGATCCTCTTATCTCCATAGGAACTGCATGTGTGCCCAAGGCTGCCTTCTGTGCCTCTCCCCAGATAGCTTCCAGCCCCATCTCTAATCTTCTTTCAAAAAGCCAAAACAAACCCTAAATAAAAATCAACCAGTCAAACCAAATAAAACCCCCCAAGACACAAGGCATGCCCAAACCCACGACTAGCAGAGGTCTGATTCCTCTGTTCTCTTCCTGGGATCTTTTGCTGGAGTCAGATAAGCCATGGAAAGCAGCCACTGAATTGGAGAAACTTCCCTCTGGGTGCCATAGAGCATGTTGCTGTTCCAGTCTCCAGTCAAACCTTTTGTAGATGGTTTTTGAAATGTTTGCTGTGGTAGGACAATGATTGAGTCTTCATCCTTGGTCTGAATCTGGCTTCTGCATAAAATGTGGACACTCAGTGTGGCTTTTGGCTGTGAGGATCTGCTTTCCTTCAGTTTGAAATTAGATTTCCTACTTCAACCTTCTGCAATCTCATGCCTTCAGCAGTAGTGCTGCTTTCCTGATGCAGACTTCTGGTATGATGGGGGCTGGCCAAACTCAGCAAGCAGCACCAAGGCTTTAATAATAATGGCCTGCAAGAAACACCTGCTTTTGCTGTTGCCATTGCATCACAGTTGTACTTCTGACCTTATGGCAGGTTTAATGTTAGTGCTTGTACTTAGGGCTTATTAGAGCTCCAAGTGCAGGCGATGCAGTTCAAAGCAGACTGCAGAGTGTGCACATTTAAATATGTTCACAGCTGTAGTACAGTTAAAACCCACTTGTTATCTGGTTACATCCCTTTTGTTTGTAAGCTTGAGGTAGATAAGAGTGCCACAGAGCTGTTTGTTGGATAGCTGTTGGAACATCTTCCTTAGTTACTGCTGGAATGGAAGGCATTTTGTTATCACAGACTGCAACAGCTGACTTTTCTCCAAATATAGAACAGAAATATGTATTGAATGCTTTGGCCCTTCCTTTAGTATTGGGAATGTTTCTACCTTTTCCCCATAGTAGCAGATCAATGCAGTTGCTGGGGTTTCTATTCTTGGGAAGCTCTAAAAACACATCATTTTCCAGCTCTGACTGTGGATTTTACCTCCTGTTGCTAGGATTCCCTTGTAAATTTTATTTTTTCCCTTTCTAATTTCCTTTCTATTTTCTTCTTTCAGCTTTTCTTTTTTTTTACTTGCTAGAATATATACAAGTGTTCAAGTGCGGGGATGTGACAGGGAAGCCCGATAAGCAATCTGTCTGTCTAGGAAAAATGTGCCACTGTACCTCTGGTCCCACTCAAGTGCTGAGTATGTACGTAGGTGCATTGGTTTGGTCTGTATTCTCCTTACACATATCCAGATGCAATTGTCACAATCATTTTAACTAAGCTACTGCTAATTTATATTTTTACAATTGATTGCTCTTTTCTGTCAAGATTGAATCTAATATGGACTTATTAATTTTCAGTGTAACACTTCTTGAACTAAGAAATTGTTTTCTCTAATTTAGCAGTCTGGAGGGTGTTCTTTGACACCAGCCCTCCTATGCCTCCCGCAAGTGTTGTCGCATTAGAAATTCCAGATGATCACATGGGATTTTCCCTCTGTTATGAAGAGGTGCTCATCTAGCCACTCATCCCGTGTGCTATCTAATGTGATTTCAGTGGTGTGTAGCAGCACACCAGCTTGTACCCTGTCTTGAGCTTTATCTGCTAGAATGTTAATCCACGAGCATTTGAAATCATACGCCTCTGAGACACAGTCAGCTAGAAACAGATAACAACTGTTTGAAACTGTGCCGTGCCCATTCCCTGCTTGCTCACTCAGATCTTTCCTAAATAGGCTAGAACTTTCTGTAAATTATTTTTTAAGCATTTGTCTTATTTGAAACCTATATGCCAGCAGTATATTTGGGTTGAGTTTATGCACATAACTGAGTAGTCACAATAATTCTTGTATGTAATTTGAGCTTTTGATACTGGTACAGAAACAGGTAGTGGTTTTTTTTTTTTTTTCATTTTTCCCAGTGTCTCTTATTTTTCCGAATACCTTTATACAATATTAAATAGGTGGTTACTTGCTCCCTTTTTTCTTTCCCCTTTTGTTACTTGCTAAGACCATCCTTACTTCTCTAACAAGCATTAAAGTCTTTGCAGACTGCTTTCTTCCCTTTTCACTTTGATTTACACAAAGCCTTCCATCAGAGAAGAGGGACCAATGTTTCACTAGGCTACAGCTCTCTGAACATTTTTCTCATAGCTTGATATGTATTAATTTTAAAATATTTTCCTTTCTACTTTTAATCCTTTTTGAGATGTGAAAGATCCCTAAGAGATAATGTGTATTTCCACACACAGCAGCCTTTACAAGCTCCCTGACACTTATCCTGTAAACTACTGTTGTTAGGATCATGGTAAAACATTTGCAGGGGATTCCAGCTACCTGTATCAGAAGCCTGTCTTAGTCATGTCTGTCTTTGTTTTTCTGGAATAAGATGCATTGATGTATTGTTGTCCTCTTGCTCCTTAGAGAATATTTCGTGTTCTTTTAGATGAAAATTTTCAGAAAGAAATGTCTTGTGTGGATACTCTATATACCAGTAGATATGTAGTATCTACTAATGTAGTTGAAAAATCTGTAACAAAGTATAATGAGGATCTAATTACTCATCTAGTTGTTCCTTTCCCCCCTCCTCAATTGTATCAGCCAAACCAAATCTTTTTCTTGCTTGTAATCTGAGGCTAAAATGGCTCTGCTACCAGTTCTGCAGCTGTGCATAGTCATGGGCATGTGCTTCATGTTCTTCGTGTTGGTTTGAACCTCTGGGCTGTGGCAGCTCTCTTGAAGCAGGGTGGTGGTGCCTCTCGAGTCTTTCTGCAGCCTCATTTCCTGACCTGCTGGGTACTTCTCTCGCTGCTTGAGAATATTGGGTGTTGAGAAACCTACTCTTGCAGTTCAATCAAACAGGGCTTCTGTTCCAGGACATTACATCACCAGAAGCCTGCTGCTCTCAGTAATCTTTCTGTGTGCCTTCCATGGAGAGGTGGTGGCTTTGGACCAACGGTGGCAAATAAATTTTGAGATAGTATTTAGATGATTCAATGAGGGTTCATGGGTCTTGTTTTGATTTGGAGGTTGAATGTGACCTGCACAATGTGGAATTGCTGGGATGATTTGTAACAAGCCTCAGTTATTGAGATTAACGAATAGGCTTATTCTGAAAGTTTTTATTTTCTTTCCCTGAAGGTGGCCTAAAGAATGAGAGCTTGGGGAAGATTTTTTTCTCTTTTTTTTTCCTTTTCCTATGTTTTTAATTAGGGATGTTTTTAATAAAGCTTCAGCTTATTTTTAAGACTCATCCTTTTCAAGTCTGTTATAGGAATACATATGAAGTAAGATTTATTTGGGTTTGCCTACCTGGTCCATGTGTTTTCTCACTTCTTCCCCTGCACATAAGGAATCTCAGCTTTCATTTAAATGACGATAGGATCATTTTGGACTTGTGATTCTGAATCAGAAGAAAACCTTGAAAATGCCATCAAGGTTATCTGGTGCAGAAATGTCTACTTCAATCTGCAGGCTGGCTGAACTAGTTGTTGCTGCTGGTGTGACCCTGCTTAAGAGATGTTAACAGAAGGGTCTAATCGTGATGCTAATGTCAGCATTGCTGCTGTTTCGCTCCTCTCAGAGCCTTTGAGAACAGGTTTGTGGATCACATGCTTCACTCTTTGGAGACTGTTGGGCAAAGGCTTTAATGCAGTAAGTGATTTTTAGGAACATTGCTTTTCACCCTCTCCACATGACCCATTGTGCAAAAAGGTGAGAGCAGATGGGAGACCTGAGCAATGCCATAATGGAACAACCCTGTGCAATCCCAGCTTTCTGGAGGAGCTCTTGCTCCTTTCCCTGAGAAGCAGGGCTTGGGTTTTCTGGGCTGGAAAGTAGTGTTAAGACAAGTGTCTTGCTTGTCTTCAACCAGCAGATCCCTATTGACTACTGTACCCTGGTAATGGGAATAAACCTTTTCTCCAGGTTTCTCTGTGGGACTGCAGTGACAGTCATGTATTTATTTCCTTCAAGCCCATCAGCCTCCCATGTGCTCAGGCCTGTTCCTGGGACAAGCCTGCCCTGGGGTGCGTCTGTGGCTTGCTGAAGGTGAGGGGAGCCTGGGGAGTGTGGAGCACACCTCGAGAGTCTGAGCTGGCTGTGACAGGGGGCCCATCCATTTGTCACCCCATGTCTACAGGGCCTTGTGTGGAGCCCAGTGCGTGCTTTCTTCCAAGCCCCCTGGATTGCATTTAAGTAATTTGTAAGTAGAGGAAGCAGAGGTGATATGTGAAATAGCACCATTTCTATATCTTCAGCTGAGATAAAAATATTTCTTCAAAACTCATTTCCAAGGAGACCAGTACCTCAATGAAAACACTTTTTTTTTTTTTTTTTCCCCATTTGAGATGAGGCCATTATTTAACTTAGCATTTGGAGCCCGGCAAGGGAAGTCAGTTCTTCATTTTGAGGCGGGAAGGGAAGGGGGCGAGAAACCCGTTTTCCTAGTTTGGAAGAGCGGTTTAACTGATTAATGACGTGCGAGGTGACAGTCATCCTGTGGCATCACTCAAGGGGGATGGGACGAGGATTTGCTCGTGCCGGGAAGGGCTTGCTGGTACTTGTCGAGGGAACTGGGACGAGTGTCTTTTGCCCAGCGCACCTTTCCTGGGACTGCCGCCCCACCGGCAGAGCTTTGCAGTCCTGAAATTGGAGCAGGCTGGGAGCACAAGACTGTGAGGGCACTTGCCCCAGTCAGACTTGGGGGGAAGCTGCCTCCAGGCAAGTGGGAACCCGATACACTCTGAGGAACAGGAGCCAGCTGCTGCTTTCCCTCCAGCAGTAAGCAAGTCTGTAAAACACTAGTGTGGAGCCACCTGCGAAAGCAGATTAACCCCTTTATCTGCGTTGCTTGTCTTCCCCGGCTCATGCCGACAGTGGTTGTTCTTCCTGAAGGAGCTCCAGGGCTGGCAGATACAGATTTTCTCCTTAGCTTCAGGATCCTGTAGTTATGCCCCTTGATGCCTGTCAGTGGTTAATGATTAAATACAGCTACTGAATTGTTACCGAATTTGGGGTGTTGACTAGGGGGTCGATGAAAATGTGCAGAACATGCCTATGGCACCCTGCGTGGCTCCTGCATCTGCGGATGATTCCTGGAGGAGCAATTATTGGGGGGAGAGGAATGTGTCCTCACCCCCAGTGACCTTGGAGGACAAGGTTTTTCTCTGCTTCATTCACGGCTACAGTTCCCTTTTCTAAAGTAAGTGCTCTCCAGCGCTGGGAGCCGGGCTGCATTTATTACTAACCCCACCCATCCCTGCCTATTGCAAGAATCTTGTGAGGCCGAGATTGTGTTTTTAGAAGCAGAATGACAGAGAGAAATTCCCTGGAGGCGAATGCAGAGTGTGTACTGTGCACGCCAGTACAGACACACGGGGCTGGGAACTCCCAGGGAGAGATTAAGTGCGAGAGAAGAGCGCAGAGCAGCCAGAGCTGGAGGAGGGGGGTGGAGGAGGCGGCGAGACGCTTTCTAAGCCTCAAACTGAGCCGTTCGGATTTTTTTTCTTTAAGAAAAAAACCAAAAATCACCCTCGACCAACCTCGGTCTCGTCAGTCTTACTGAAGTGCCTCTTGTGTTGCCGGATCATCTCACTGCTGGGTTAGAAGGACCCAGGCTAACATGATGTACCTCTGGGTGAGTAGGAAGCGTGTGTGAGGGCTTGCACACTTTGCACATATAAGGAATGGAAAGCTGAAGGACTCTGCACTAACGTGAGCGGCCTTCAATGTTGGGCTTAGCTCTGTGCAGCCTCTACTCACTGTGGGCTAGTCTTCCCTTTTAAAAAAATATATTTCGAGCAAGTACTATTAACTGGCTATCAAGCAGGCTTTTCCTGTGGTTATATGTGCCTCTGGAGAGAATAGTTTTGGGCAGGTGCCTTAGAGACAAAATTTTTGGTATAATGCTGCTCACTGCCAACTGAGAGACCTGTGTGTGTATATATAAATTTTTTTATGTATAAAGCTGTTCCCATGTGCCTCTGCTTTATTGGATTTTTAGTGTTATTGAGAGACATCCCAGGTAGTGAAAGGGTGCTGCTGAAAGGGATCTGTAAGTCTCTGAAGGCTAGGAGAGGAGCAGGAAGGGTTTAGATAGTTTTGCAGTTTGGGACTTTGAGGAGGGGGGGGAGAAGCTCTTTTGAGAAAAGCTGGATGCAAGCTTGTTTTTCCAGAAGTGGCACAGTTACTCAAGTTTCTGGTGGAGTATGGAAAATGTCAGGAAGAAAACATGTGTGAAGTGTTATATAGATCCAGCAAGCGAAGTAATAGCTTATACAAAGGCATATATATTTTCAGCCTTTGAGCAAGGACTGGAATTTCCACTGGAGCAGTCAGCTATTAGACTGCTCAGCCATCAAGGTATAGTTTTGTCTGCTCCTGTGCACCCTTGAGATCATCAGTTTGCCATTGGGTTTCCTTACCCAGATATGTGAGGTAAAGAATAGCTGGGTCCCAAGTTTTTGGTTTGATTTGGTTTTTTGTTTTTTGTTGGGGTTTTTTTTTTTTTTTTAACCCTTGTTTGTAACTCAGAACGTGAAGGTTCTCTCTGCCTCTGGCTGCTTTGAGTCCAGCTCCCCAGGAACAAACACTGGTTTATTTTTGCAACAAAGCAACCCTTGGAACCTAGGCAGAAGGATTTTACTTCCCTCCTTTGCACATACACACACTATCTTTGTTGCAGGGTAACCTGATTCTTCACAGGGATATGCACACTTGCCTGGTTTCATCCAGCAGGCCCTGCTGGCAGGCACGTCCACCTTCTGCATTCAGCCCCTTGCCACAGCTTGGGGTGCTGGTTTTTAGGGAGAAAGACTGGGCAGGACCCATGGCTCAGCTAAGATTTGTGCTTGGTTTGGTGGGTGGGGTGAGAGGAGAAGTAATTCAGCCAATGTTGCTGCTGATCTTAGATAAGGAATGAACAATGGAGATGTTCCTTACTCTGCTGAAATGGGGAGAGTGACTGGGAGCAGAGGAGAGCTGGCCTGCTGTCTCACCTCCTGTGCTGAGGGGTGTGTGAGCACCCTAGTATAAAATATAGGTGTTAGCCTGCCTAAAGACCAGCTTTGGCCCAAAACATTAAGCACTGACCTGGATTCTTAAAAGAGGGTTGAGTTTTAGGATGCTTGCCAATGGATGAACCCTATTGGCTGCTGCTTCTGCCTGAACCCAGAACTTCAGGCAGCACTACTGCTGTGCTTGCATTGCAGTTAAACTTCAGAGAAATGGAGAAAATAAGTATTAAATGCTTGAATAGCTGAAGGGGTTTTAAAGTCATCATCTGGGCACTCTGCCATGATAATTAAAAAAATTAGTGAATTTTTGCTATCTAGATATGATCTTTTCCTTCTCAATACAGGTTATACTATTACTTTTGGGGAATCTCCTCCTTGGACCTTTCAGGGATCTTTTCCTCTGTGCCCATTTATGTTTCTGCTTTAAGCTCTTTTTATCCTGGCAAGCTACATAACCTTTAGCAGTAAGAACAAGGAGCCTCAACTGACAGATCTGGTTTGGTGTGGGGTTTGTTGTGCCTTGGCTGTGCCAGTTTCTTGCTTCCCTGCTCACAGGGAACTCAGAGGTTTCCCTCTGCCTCTCCTTCTCTTCTTGTTGCCTGTGCTATCTTTTTTTCTGTTCTGTGCCTCTTGTCCTTGGGATGTCAGGACTTCAGTAGATGCATGGAGATTTGTACTGAGTCATTCCTTAATTCAATGCATGAAGCTACATTAATGCAATGTTAAATTTGAGGTTTTAAATATGCAAGTCCTGAAATCCAGAATTAAGATTCCCACAGCAACCATAACGTTTCTCCCCCAGCCCCCCATCCCCTAGGGGTGCATGTTACAAAATTATCTTCTTTGAAGAGATTGTGCAATATTGAGTGCTGTCAGGTTTGACAAACAGTAAAATGAAAGGGAGAATGCACCTTCCTCTGCAGCTGTGTTGTGGCGTGGATACTGAACCTAGACATACAGGCTACCTGCAAAATCACAGTCCCTGATTATAATGCTGTCCATGAAATGGAGTGGTGGTGTAGCCTTGGTTCAGTCTGACATTCCTGCTTGCTGAACTGTATTCCCTCAGGTGAAACTTGTTGCAGGATACTCTTAAATATTTGAGAGCCTTGTAGACTGCAGAAGATTGTGGGTTGTGGAGAGCTGGAGAGTAGGAAACTTAAAATACCTGTTGTGATGACCTAATGCTTGGCATTGTGAGCGAAGTGAAGGCAGCAGACTATCTATGCCATTAAATATCAAGAGAGACTATTTATCTTAACACTTTCGTTGTGTAGGATGCAGCTGTATAAAGTCTTTCTGAGGCAGAGATGGTGTGATTGTCTCTCTGATGTTGCAAACCATTTGAGTGCATTGTCAGTGTTGCAACTCAAGGTGGGTATTTGCCCTATGTATAAGAGGTGCCTGTAGGAGTTCTGTTTTTGCAGGCAAGTGTTTTGTTCGTGGGGGACCATCTAACCCTAGTTTTGTGTCTTCTCACACGCATCGCCGTTTGTGTGCAGCTGTCTGGGCTCTTGAATTGCTGAAGAGAGCTCCTAGTCATAAGTTCCCTAAATGGGACATGGGTAATTTGGGCTGTGAAGGCAAGAGGGTCTTTGTGCTGAGGGTGATCAGGAGTGACAACACGGGGGCAGGTGGTATGCTGGTGACAGCCAGGAGCAGAGTGGTTTGAAGGTGGGAAAAGCATTAAACCCTTTACTGGATAAGAAAGACTGAGTTTTTTCATTTATGAGCAGATGAATCTTTGTGTACTGTGAGTCATGAGATATAATCTAGAGTCATTTCATTCCAAGTATTTTCTAAAGAGCATGATGTGTTCTGAGAGTTACATGTATGAATGTTGCCTTGTTGGAGGTCTGTTGTTACAAGAAAGGTTGAAAGGAAGGGGCAGCAGCCCTATGAAGCAAATTATCAATCATCCTTCTCCTGTGCTCAAAGACAGCTGAAACTATCAAAGGCAGGAGGGACCAAGGTAAGGGAGGTCCATGCTGTTGCTAGGCTTCTGGTAGGAAAGCACCGGATTCATTGCTCTGTTTATAGTGGGTATGGATAATTTCCTCATTTCTCGCAGCCGTGTACAGAGTACACGCTGAGTGCTTGTCAGAGGGCTGGCTGCCTCTTGCAATGAGAAATTATTTCTTTCTCTAGAGCCCTATGAAAGTGAAGATCTTACCTAGACCCACTAATTACCATATAGCAGGAATAGTGCTAGTAAGCTTGCCAAGCTCATTTTGATTTTTTTTTTGTTGGTTTTCTTCCTGACCTGTCTTTTAGTTGCCTTTTTGTCACTTAAAAGTCTCTCTTTGCATTCACTGGAATAATTTTTCCCTCTAGGCTCCGAGCTCATCAGCTTTACCACCAAGGGATTGGAAACCCAACTCTGCTGCCAAACTTGAGTCTTAGCAACGGGTTCTTCCTCACGCCAGGTCTTTCTATTATTTGTTTGGTCTTTTTTCATGAGGTAGCTACTGCCAGTGAAAAGTATGGACATAATGGCATGCGTTTGATAGCAGCAAAACAAGTGGCTATCCAGGAAAACTGCCTCCCTGCTCTCTTCTGGTATGAAGCCCGGGGCAGCTCTTGCTGGGGAAGTCTAGCTGTGCCTCTAGGTCTTTGGCTGGAACATGTTTGGTAGGCATGGCTAATGAATGTCAGCCATCACCCAAAGCTCTGATAGGAGGGAGAGAAGGTCCTGCGTGTGAAAGGTATGTGCATGGCATGGGCACTGCTGAGAGAGGTGGAGATGAAGTTGCCTCTGGGAGACTGTGGCTGTGAGGATGTAGAAAGGTTTTCCTGAATGAATGTTAAAGGTCAGGTCTGGGTGAATTTCTGTGAGTATGTTAAATGACATTTTGTGTTAATACAAACACTCCTTTTTGGATTCCTTCTCTGGAGCAGAAAAGTCCTGGAAAATCATAAAATGAAGCTCATGGGGAAATCATTGAGCTAGTAGCCTGTAAGCTGATACCCCAGCCTGCAAGTCCCTGTAGTGCCATGCTGTGGCATGCATACGTAGCAGCTTGAATGCAGAAGTAATATGGTTATGTTTGTCCAGCACTGCAGCTGAGATAATGAGTTCTGCTGCTCGATAAGGTTTATTAGCTTTGGTGCAGCACCTCATGAACATGGTTATAGTGCTTCCACACTCAAGCTGCTCTGTGCACAGCTGGGTTGGGGATGTCTGCATTGCATTCCTCTGGGGCTTTGTGTGACAAAGCAACTTGCATCTATTTGCATCTAGGGTTTTATACAGGCTTTGGAGATTTAGGAAACAGAGAAAGAAGAGTGTATGAAAGAGATTATATAATGTGACTGCCTGTGTTATTAGAGGACTAGAGCTGATAATCCAGGTGATCTTTTCCAATTCTGTGTTCCTGAAAGTCTGTAATCGTGGAAGATGCCAAGGTCACTACTGAGACAAGAAAGCCCAGTGCAGTTCAAAAAGAGAAGCCATTTCAATTTAAGCTACCGGCTTCAGAAGATGAAGATTCAGGATCAGGATGCGCTGTTCTGTAGGCTACAGTGATTTTATCCAGCTTTGTGTAAATCAGGTGTACAGCACATTGCCATCATGTTCAGGAATTCCCTTCTCTGATGAGTCTAAACAAAAGAATTAGGGGGATGTAGGCTTGCTTAGTTGATGTATTTCTCCAGTGGCTCTTCTGCCTGACTGCTGTATTCCCACCTGTCCAAACAGTGGTGAGCACAGGGGACTTGGTTTGCTGTTAGCCTGTCCAAGTCTTGGAAGACTGACAGGGGCTGGGTCCTGTTTAAGTTAGTTTTTCACAAAACAGCCTGTTTATCTTGGAAGGAAGAGAATAAGCTGTAAGAGAATAAGGAGAGAATAAACCTCAGTCTTTGTGATTTCCAGCTGAAAGCTTGAGGAACAGCGCAGATAATAGCAATTTGAGACTGAACATCTGTGTTTCCTGCACTTCCCATGGTGCTTATTTGCTAATCTTAATTCCATTTGTGACGGAACTTTACTGTTTTCACAGAATCACAGAATTCTTAGGCTTGGAAAGGCCCTCTGGAGATCATCTAATCCAATCCCCCTGCCAATGCAGAATCACTTGTAGTAGGTGACATAAAAACATGTCCAGATGATTCTGAAATGTCTCCAGAGAGGAAGACTCCATGACTACCCTGAGCAGCCTGTTCCAAAGTTCTGCCACTCTCAATGTAAAGAATTTCTTGTTCATGCTGAGGTCGAACTTCTTGTGTTTTAGTTTATGGCCATTGGCTCCTCACCTGTTGCTGGGCACCACCAGAAAGAGTCTGGCAACAACTTCTTGGCACCCACCTTTAAGATATTTAAATTCATTAATGAGATATTCTCTCAGTTGTCTCTTTTCCAGACTAAACAGTCACAGCTCCATCTCATATGAGATGGTCCAGACCCCGCATCATCTTTGTGGCATCTACTGAACCCTCTGTGGTATTACCTTGTGGTACAGCACTCCAGGTGGCCTCACTAGGGCCAGGTAGGAGGGGGAGGATCAGCTCCCTTGACCTGCTGGCCACAGTTTTTCTGATGCACCTCAGGCTACCACTGGCCCTCCTGTCTGTGAGGGCACACAGCTGATGGTCAGGTTGTCATCCACCAAGAGTCCCAGGTCTTTCCCTGAAGAACTGGTCTCTAGTAGGTCCTGTACTGGCACTTGGGGTTATTCCTCCCCAGGTACAAGACCCTAATTGTTGAACCTCATTAGGTTTTTCTCCACCCAGCTTTCCAGTCTATTAGAGCTGTCCTAACCCCAAAGGTAATGGCAATGTTATAGGAAAGGTCTCTAAATGGACCTGAATTGGGGTGGCTTTTTTGCCACGGCTCTAAGAAGTCATTAGGGTAGCGACTGTGTATGCTTAACCAAAAGCATGATTGGACAGCTTATGCAATTAGCTGGAAAAGATCCCCTCATAGTTCAGCAAGGGCTACTGGGTACAGCAGGAGCTTGAGTGATGTAGAGAGGTCAGAAAATACATTCTCTGTATGGAGTTGTCAGTTTGAGAAGGAACTGCAGTCGGTATCTGCAGAACCACAGCTGTGGATGGTACCCTGTATACCCAAGGCAATGTGATTCACCCTGCAGCCATGCACTGGAGAGGCAAGCTGTGCTGATGGATCAGTGCAGATAGTTCCACACTGGAAGTGAAAACAGGCTTGCAGAAAATTAAGAAATCCATTGAGGATGTGCTTTGTGCCCTCCAGTGCTAAATTCTTTTGCTAAAAATGTTAAAGATTCCTCAAAGCGGTGAAGAAGCTTAAACAAGTAATTAAGTTTCCTTCGTCTGTCCCTTAAATTTAGGTTTCATTGTTCTCAGAGTCCTGTGTCTCATGACTAATATACTGCCTGCACAATGCGCTGGCTGATTTTTTACCAGATGGTTCTTGGGTCTGAAGCTGAATCCAGGGCGAAGGCAGTTAGTTTTTCTCCTGCCTCAAATGAAAGATGCTGTCCCCCACACAATGCTCTGATTGAATCTTGGACATAAGACAATAATGAAGTGAAAATATTTTGACCAGATGACAATTTTTAAAGATATTCTTAGGGATTATTATTCACGATATTTAAGGAGCTGGCATAGGATGATACTAGAACACTCCTCTGTACTTTTTTAATAATTTATAAATCATCTAGTGTTGAAACAAAGTTTAAATGCAGAAAAATGCTGGAATTCAGATATGTATATGTGGCTAGAAGATAGAAAATGTGCAGTGTGAACTGCCTGTTCCTATTTTTTCACTTTTCATTTTTATTGTAGCGGTCTTCTTTTTCATTCCACCCTCAATCATGATAGTGATGTCTCCTTGCATCCATTACATACCTTTTGGATGGAGAACCCTTGTGAGTAAAGACAAAACATCTCTCAGGAAGGTGCAGCGTAAGTGGGGTGCATATCTCCATGGGGACCATCTCAGCAGCACTGCAGAGCAGATTTGCTCTGAGGCCTGTTGGATCCAGCAGTCGTTCCAGCTATATTCCCTCCTCCTCCCCCCAGTTAATTACACTGGGATTTTGGCTGCTGCTTGAGTGAAGAGGAGCAGTGAATGGCGAATCCTTTTTTTGGACCAACCAGCTGAAAAGAAGAAGCCCATTCAGTGTAGGTGAGGCTACTGACTGTGACATCTTTTAAGAAACGGGTGGTATTGGCATTTTTATATTTTAGTGTTGGGTAAAATTTTCTTCTTTTTCTTGGGAAATTTGGGTGGAGTGTATACAGTGTGAGTGTAACTGTGGTTTCTAAACCCCTTTTGGACTGAGAAATGCTGTAGAAATATGAGATCCTTTAGTGCTTTTTCCTTGCATAAGGAATGTTACTCTTCAATGCAGCTGTTTAGCTGTTGTGAACAGGTGTGCAATAAACACCCCTTTCCTTTTCAACCAAGTGTGGTGGTGATGGATACCCTCTCATTTAAACATGCGTGGCTTTCTCTCCTACAAGAATTTAAAACTTTAAAAATAGCTTACATATCTAGAAAGAATATCTAGCCTTGTCCTGTTTCCCTCTTCCCCTCCCCCTTGTTACCAACTCAAATTACCAACAAGTGCTGGAAGTGCTGGAAATTTTGGGGCAGGGGAACAGAAGTGCAGCTGGCCTGCATGTGTTGCACCAGCTGTAATGCAAATGATACATGCTGAAAGAGGCTTTTCTCACTTTTGTAATTCTTGGATATTGTTGTGCAACGGGGACATGCGACAATTTGTCTTAAATGTGTTTGCTGATATGTTCTGCAGAATATACTGAGTCCTTTGTTCCTTGCCGGCAAGAGACAATATCAAAATCCAATTGCCTGTTGGCAGCGTGTCTGCTTGCAGCTGGGACTGTCCTCCTGCCTTCCCCATCCATCAGGCCTGGGGTGATCCCACCACACTTGATACCAGTTAATGCGGGGCTGGCCAGAAAACAGATTTTGGTAAATTCTCAGCTTTCTTGGCTTTTTGGACAATTTGTAATAAACCACAAAATTTTTGTTCTTTATTTCTGAAAGTGGCACTGCCTATTGCTCTTCTGCCTGAGGGAGCCAAAAGGGAAGTGCTTGGCTGCCTGTGCCCTGGTTGTTTGTGGGTACCAGTCAACTTTTCTGCTGCTCATCTGAAGCAGTAAAAATACAGGGGCTGGAGGTTCAGGTTTTTTGTGTAAAAACAAAAGCTGATGTTGATTTAATCCCATTACACTGCGTTGATCTCTCAACCACTGGACTCTTAGTAGGATTCCAGCTTTAATCCTGTAAGGATCAATCTGGCCCATTGCTTTTCTGTCGTGATCCTAAATCCCCCTTTAATCTTGTTAATTATACCAGGCCTTTTTTGGTTTCATTTTTTTCCCTTGTGTACCAGCAAAAGCACACTAAATCTTCGTGTTGCTGTCTCTGACCTGGTGTTTTTACCCTTTGCTCATCCTGTTGAGGAGCAGGTTCTCCTGAAGGCTGGTTTCATCATTCATAGCAGTGCATTTGGTGATCTGGTGTCTGCTGCTTCAGTCTCCTGTGAAGTCAGCTGTTTACGCTGTTGTGTTGAATCCCTCCTGGTTCTGTCAGTTGTTTCCTTTTTTTTTCATCTGTTGTTTGATGCTGTGCTGTCTGAAGGGGGTGAGGAATCATGGATCATGACAGCCACTTTGAAATTGCTTTCTTATGTTAAAGAAAAAGGGTTTTTGGAGCAGAATTTCATCACTGGAGGAGAAGACAATGTCAGGAAATATGGAGCACTGCTCAGATGACGAGGCAAATGCTCTGAGAAGATTGGAACCTGTGTCAGGGCCTGGGTAGTTCAATGGCCCACAGATATATTCTGAAGGTCACAGAGAAATTCAGCTGTTTAAGTCAACCTCTTTATGCTTATGTGTGTTTGGGTGGCTTGAGGAGAGGAATAATGTGCATTCAGACTTGAGGCTCTTTATCTTCACATTGCACTGTCTGCAGGCCTCCAAACCCAGTGCTGCCTTTTCTGTGTAATGCACAAGGCCAATTTCTCACTGTGACAATCTGCTATTGGCACTTGCAGTAGAAACTAGCAGTGCTTAATGTATTAATCTCTGTTATTTCCTTTAGTGTAAAGAAGAAAACCAACTCAAAATTGCACCTACATTTGCTGTAACTCGATCAAGAGCTGACAGATCATTTCTGGAACATGTCTGTGCTGAGATCTTGACTGTTCTGCCAAATTTTATGCCTTTATCTTGCAGTGTTGCTCCTTTTCTCTCCCCTGTCCATGCTGCTCTGCCTCAGCCTGCAGAAGCTTCTACTTTTCCAGCCTTTCAGCCAAGTTCTGATTTCCCACCACCTTGCCAGAGTACTATGGGGCTGATACCTCTCCTTGCCAGAATGCAGGCTGTAGGTGTGTGTCTACCATAGAAGTAGCCAAGGTGATCTCCTTTTAAACCAGAGGGGAAACCAGGTTGGGATCACAGAGGATGAGCTCTATGGATGCGTTTATTCAATTGGAGCAGTCCTTGTGCTTAGTTTTTGAAAAACACTTACAGCCATGATAAGGAAGTAACAATTGCTTTTAAGGAAACACGGGCATTTTCCCGGCACTTCTAGGGTTAAGGAAATTGTAGAGGGGTGACATGGTGACAGTGTTCCCTATTTTTGTGTGTTGCCAGTAGCGAGAAGAGGGAAACTTTGATTTCTAATCCGCTTTGGAGGAGGCTCCGTATCAGGGCTGCACAGAAACATCCAGTCAAGCAGCTCCTTTATCATAAAGGGGATTTTAATTAAAACTGTTCTTGCATCATGAGCAAAATGAGCGTCAGTGCCAGCCAGCCCTGTGCTGGGCATTTATCTCCTTCAAACCACATTACCAGTAATTGCTGCATTAAATCAAAGTCGAGGGAGATTACAGGTCTGAATTGGGCAGGCGGCCGGTGCCAGCGTGGGGAGCTCCGTGCTGCCGAGCCGCTGATACGGGAACCCCCTCGGCCCCCCAGCTGGGGGTGAAGAGTCGGAGGGCTGCCGGATCCCAAGAAGCCCTTCTCATTACAAGACAGGAATTTTTGTTATAACCTAGGAGGAGTGGCAGGCCGTATGCTTGGAGCATTTTAAGCTGCTGGTGTTTTTCTATTAACTTGCTTTTAAAACAAACAAAACCAATAACAAAACAAACCCTGTGGCATTGCCATCCCACTTCTGTCTCCTGTCTGGATCTACCACAGACGTTCCCTTTTGTTCATCGTTTGCTGCTTATTCCAGCCCTGAAACTTAAGAATAAATCACCTCTTGTCTTGATATATCCCTTTTTCCTCTCCTTGCCCCAGCTCTGTTGTGGAGCTGCTAACTTGGTTCCTCTCTGTTCCAATATGAGAGGGCTTCTCCCCTTCTTCACCTCTCCCCCCGCTGAGGAATTGTATCTGCCTTAACCTGTGGTTCCTTTGCTAACTATGGCTCATTAGTTCATTTAATTATTTTTCAGGTTTTTAAGTATTCTGTCATCTCTAGCTCTAGAGCAGCTGTTTCCCTTCTTGTCCCTTTACTTTAATCTTGGTCTCTCTAAAAAATATCTGATCATCCTAGCACTGGTGTTGCTTCCACTCTCCAAACTTCTGTCAGGGCAAGGCTGAGGAATGGTCATGGCCACATAAGGTCTCAGGCATGTAGACTGGCTGAGGTAATTAGATCTGTGTGGGCATTCACTGAATTATCAAAATGTGACAGCTGGACTTTTGGTGGCTGTTATTACCTCTGTCCCATAATTACAAAGAAGGTAAGCCAGGAAGAGAATGTGAAGAAAACATGGGTGTTTTTCCTTTTGAAAAGTGACTGTCATTTTCTTTGTTTTTGCCTTGGTGGTGGTTACACGTTTTTCTGTTCTATTGCTGACAATCTTGGGGCATTTGGGTGGCAGTGATGGTTTTTCTTCTATTTGTCCAGAGGTGTTGGCAATCTGCCATTCTGAAATTTGCTTCCTATAGCGTTTGCACATCTACTGTGTTCCTGTGCTGCAGAATAGGGTCTCATTCTCAGCACTATACTGAGAAGCTGGTAACGTATGTGAAAGATGATGCTGCAGCTGGATCTGCCTGCTGAAACAGGTTGCACGCTGTTATACTGTATTAGATTTTTAATATTCACACAAGTTTCTCAGAAGCTGTCTAGTTCAGAGCAGTTGCAGGAGTGTGCCTGCTGTGCCCCTTCAGAGCTTGAAGTTGCTACTTTTGCTTCATTACAATGTGAGCTTGAGATGCAGCATAAGTATTGCCCTACTTTAACTCTGGCCTACGCATGAATCTCTAGCCTGAGATAAGTGGTTTTTTTAAATTCATGCTAAGAGACCTGTAAAGCTGCAGAGGCTGAAGGTTGAGCGCTGCTGATATCCCAGCTGATAATGCAGAGGGGTTGGAGTTAATTTTTGCCTTAGTAGTCCTGTTACCATGAAGTGAGAGTAGTCCCATGCAGAGTAACTGGAGAGTTGTGCAGAGAACATGAGCCAAGTCTTTGGTGGAGATTTCTTGATAGTGAGAGAAGTCAGAGATAGAGGTTTTCATGGGAGCCAGGAAACCATCTGTATGGTATGGGTTTGGGACAGAGAATGCAGAGAGTGTGGCAGATGAGGGTGAGTGATTTTTTTTTTTTTTTCTTTTTTTCGGGTTGAGGTCACAGAAAGCTGATGGAAGAGCAGGTATTTTGATTGTGCAGATAGTGGAACCAGAGCAAGCCCTCAGTGGTTGTTGTCCAGGGATTTCAGCTGCTGTGGCCTGTTTTAGAATTTGATGGGAGTTTAAACTAGCCTGCAGGAAAGGGCTTTGGACTGAGCTATGTCAGCCTTTATTCTGTTCTTCCAGCTCTTGGGGAGAAGTGTGGGTGGCAGTTATCTTACATGCCCATGGCAGACCTCTGTGCCCATGTTCTGGAACTCTGTGTGAAAATATACGGATTTCCAGAATTTTTCTCTCTCCCGCTTTCTCAAAACAAGATAGGTTTCAAAAATCCCAGTCAAAATGTAGCTGTTTGCTGCCTTTTACTATTTTTGTCTTAGTCTGAGGCAGAAAGTGATGTGAAGACTACTTCTTGCCTCTGAGCTGGCATAGTCTTAACATACCTCTTTCTATTCTCCACCACAGCCTTATACTTCTCCACTGAAAGCACTGGAGAAGGGACGCAGCAATAACTAGTGCCTCTGCCTCCAGATGAGTAATCCCTGGGGTCCCCCCTACATTAAAGCATGACTTGCTGCTGTCACCATTCATTTAGCCTGTCTTGACTCTCCTCTTTCAGGGTAAACTGCATCATTTTTGCCAGACGTCAGCTTTGCATGCTATTTCTGGATCCCTTCTGTGCACTCAGCAAATGCACCAAACTCTTAACTGCAGCACTTCTGGTATTTTGCTCTTGAATCTCTTTTGAGTTGCCTGACTTTGGGATTTTTAATTTTTTTTTAACAGGAATGGGGGAAAAAACAGGATTCATCTAAAGCTGAGCAGGTGGGCAAGATTTTGAACTGAGGCCTGCAGAAATTAATGGACAGATGTAATTCTAAAATGGAATTATCTTTGCAGATTTATGCTGAAAGTGTCATATTTTGTATATTGCTGTAATGGAGCCGTTTCCAGATGACTTCCTGAGATTTATTTGGTGACCTGCTGTTGTGGCAGCTAAAGGTCCTGCTTGCCTGATGTTCTCCAATTCCTCAGTTCCTGCCAGTTATACAGTCTCAAACTCAGCTATCGCACATAGACAGTGCTGCCTGTTTATTTCTCTCTTACTTTGGTTTAATTAAGAATTTTGTTTAGTATTTTTGATGTGTTTTGCCTCTTGCTTACACAGTTATGAGATGTGGGCAGCTGCTCTGCTATTCTTATTGCACCAAGCTGGGCAGGGAATGCTTTGCTCATGTATTGGAACGGCAGAACGCTGTCCCAGAAAACCTTTCCCCCAAATTCTGCTTTTGTTTGTGTAGCTGGGAAGCCATACCACTCTAAAGTAGGGATAAATTTAAGTTCATACTAGCATAATTTATTGTGTGGCCACTCGTTAACTTGGAACAAGTACCTTATTCTATTTTAGTTTGTCACGTGGAGGCAATTTGATAAGCTGGGAGGCGAGGTGGGGAGGAAAGTCCATACCAAAACCGTCTCTGCTAGGAAGCAAGTGCTCAGCTAGATGAGTAAGACGCACAGCCACGTTCTGAAATGCTCTGCAATGGTTGATCGTGTTCTCCCTTCACCCCAGGCAAAGGCGGGGTAGAATGTGTTGGCTCAAACCGTTGTTGGAAGTGGCTTATCCCATGAGCCCTTTGCTGGGATAGATGGGGAATGCATGTGGCATTTGCAGCAGCCCCACGTGGCTGCTTTCTGGTGGGTCTGAGGTAATGGCAGAACTGTGCTTACACTGCCCGGGAATTGTCAGTGTGGTCCAGCCCTAGTTTGTGATTCATTCAATTAAAAATACTTGGTGAGAGTATGTCTGATACTACCATCTGGTGACTTTTAATAATATTTATTCTTAGGAAGGTGGTTCTTTAATTAAGGAATTAACCTTAATTTTTGTAGGCTTAGCATAGATCTGAAGAAATGCTCAGACATAAGCTGCTCTATTTCTAGAAGAGTCAAATCTTTCTTTTTCGGATCTCCCTGTTGTCCCCTTAAGGATCAACTAATTGAACTGCTGCTGCTTGTTAAGTGAAAAACCAGGTGTGACATTCTCTCACAGAAGAATGGGCGGAGATTTTCTCTGACTGAGGTTCTGTAACAGCTTCTGAAGTGAAGGAAAACTGCCTCCACTCTATTCTTTTTGCTTCCTCTTTGTCCACTGCCCCCAAAGGAATATACAAAGGCAGTGTGGCTGTCATGTAATGTCTAAACTATCAAGAGAAAACTCCTTGTCTTCTTTGATGTTGAAATTCTACATCTGAACACCTTTTTGTTTCTCATGTAATGAGCAAAAAGCATTTTGATGGACATGTAGCATTACCAAGATCAGTGCATATATAAGTGGTCCCTGAAGAAAGCTGTGATACGATCACCTTCATTACCAAGTGTCTTAGCCCAGAAGTATACTTGTTTGCTTCCTAAAGCAGTGCCAAGTATTTAGAATTCCTCTTGAAAGAAGGCCCAGACCTAGGACACAGGGTTTTTTTTTTCTGGGAAGTCTGTGTATACTTTCTTTCCCCCCTGTTATACTGATAACTAAGGTGATGGAGCCCACCTGGTGGGCTCCCTCACTTTAGAAGCTTCTTTTGGACTTGCTGCATGTTATATTCAGTTATTTTGGAGATGTCTCAAGATTTTATAATTGAAACATGTTCTGTAATGCATGTAAAGCACTGGATTGGGGTAGAAAGGAAAGCTGAAGTTGTGTCTTCTATATGCTGCTGGTGTATCAAGACTACTGGCAGGTTTATTTTGCAACTTAATCACTAATAGATTCTTGTGAGTAATTGTTCTGTTAAAGCTGCCTTGATGGGAGCCAGCTCGTTAGTGCTGTGAATAAAATCTCAGTTCTGGGAACGCAGTCTTTTGACAGGGGATTTTTCAAACTTCAGATGAATAGTCATTACTGCCTTACATTTTTCCTTTGTAGTAATTTCAGAGGTAGGCTTTGGGCAATCTAACTCACCTGAATTAACTTGAGTCCCTGTCTGGCAGCTGAAGTTATCTGGGCAGGATCTATACTTCCAGCTTAAGGAAGACTCTGCCTACAGAAGTCTTAACTTTAGGGTCAAGAGTTTTTGTCTGTCTCTCTTGACAGCTGTGACAGTGTAGGCTGGGTATTGGAAGAGTTTGGTTTCTGGTTGAAGAAGATCCAGGCTTGTGATTTCATGAGTCCTCTTTGGTATATAGGTTTCTGGAGTTCTACTGGATGGCTGTAAGAAAGCTGAACAAAACAAAATGCCAATTGTCCAGCAGACAGAGGTCTTGCAATATGCTCCTTTAGCAGACTGACTTCATATTATTGTTCTGCCTTCTTTTTCCATGTCCTCTCCTAAAACAGAGTTTGATGAGGCTTTGAAAATAAGCTGTAGTTGAGAAGTAATGACTTCTATTTCTGACCTGTTCTCCTCTTATGTTGTGTATTTGTAGTGTTTTTTAAAACTGTTCTAGTTTTCCAGTCTAGACAAACCATTAATATTTAACAGCTACGTGTAGATGATGCAGTGAACACCCAAGGGCAGAAACAGGATGCAGGTATCTTATGTCCACAGTTTGGCGTGTGTGTGGTTTCTGCTGTTAAGCCACTTTAGATCAGTTTCAGTACTACTATGGAGCTTGGTTGGAGAGTGTTTAGAGTAGTAGTGGCGCATGCAAACAAACTCTGTCACTCTTAAGTAAATTGCCTTGCAAATGGAGAATGTGGCAGAAAAAGATGGAAAAGGGAGATCTGTGGCACTTGGAGGAGAAAAGACATGACCAGGAGGTATTTCAGAGCTCCAGTTTTATTAAGTAGTATCTTTAGAATTTTTCTCTCTCTGTTTTTTTTTTTTTAATTGTGCATTTTCCCCATGAGAACTGGATGTGTAATGACTGAAGTTCTGTTGTCTGCCTGAAGTATTTCTTTGGCAGAAGCAGCGGGTATGATGGGGCAATCCTTGCTGCTTTACATTTTTGCTCCTTTCTTTGGCTTTGGGTTCCTTAGGACTTTTGCCAGGGGACTTTTCTTGGATTCAAAGTGCATTTTTGGTAATTTCATTTGTGCTAATGTGTTTTTGGACAATTAATCCTAACGAATATGAGGATTCAGTAGCACTACTAATCAGATAGGATTTCAGGTAAGAAATGGCTCCAATGGCTTTACCAACCCATTCAGATTCTTTCCTGTGATGTCCTTATTATGCTAATCCAGCACACTTTTGCTGCTACTCCACATCCCCCTGAACTGCTGGTTTCATTTCTTCTTTAATGCATCTTTTTCCTGATCTATGACATTTGCCTTCTTAGTATGTTTCACTTGCAGAGAAGGCACTGGCTGGGTGCTGAGTTATTCACTCACCTGCATAGCTGATCCATCACCAAATCTTCTTGCTCTTGAGATCAGGACATCTATGTAAAACTGGCAGGTTTTTGAAACGTGAGAAAAATCCAGTTTCTGCAGTCACCCATGTGTTGTCATGTTTGCTTCTGCGTGCCATTTTTGAATATTGAGCTTTCCTGTGCGTGCTCTACTTACATTTATGTCCTCCCCAGTTGAATCTCTTATGATTCCAGGGTCAGAATAACATCTAGACCATAAGTAAGTTTTCTAGTCATTGCTGATATTAAATCTGTGAAGAAAAAGGAAAATCATGCAGCTCTTTGAAAAACATTATATCCATTCCAGCAAACAAGCAATAAATGTAGCCCTAGAGAGGGGAATGGGGACTTTCCAGTTTAAATTCTCATCGGGAGTGAGCACAAGCCACCTTTGTGCTCAGGGCATGGGACCTGCTTTGGTGCAAAATGTGAATCTCTTGCAGCTCTGTTGATGTAATCTTGGTGCTGTTTGTCTAACACTAGTATGAACTGGCTGAGCTGCTTGATCTGTTTAGCTGCTATGGAAATCAGTGCATACCCAGCCAGAAAATGCATCCTTGCTTGCTGGCATGTTTCCTACATTTACATCAGTCTTTAAAAAGCAGAGACATATTGTAAGCTGCTCATCAGATCCCTGATGACCCAGTTTAGCAGATGTAGTGATTGGCTAATTGTTAAAGATGCCATTTTTGGTGGGTGAGAGGAAGAGCAGCAGCCAGGCTTCTATCGATGAAGAGTTAGATTCAGCAGAGGTAAGAGCTCTTTAGTGGTAGTAACTAGATAAGGCTTGGATTAATTTGTCTGGAGACCACAAAATTATGCAAAAGATTTATAAATGTAGTTCATAAAATGAAACTGTTGGTGTAATTCCTTAGTAAAGATCAATGTGGGGTAATGGTTATATATCATGGAAATATCTCAGACTCCATGCTGTATTACTGTGTCCCCACAGTACCACAGTTTGTAGCAATTAAAAAAAAAAAAAAAAAAAAAGAGTGTTAAATGTCTGGAACTTCTGGGGCTGCACTTTAAGCATCATGAGACTATGGCTATATTATGTTCTTATAGCTGTACTTGTAATTGTGACTTAGCATGCTTGCTATAAACAGTCTGAACAAAGCAGACAAAGTAAAGCCCAGGGCTGTGGTCCTTGCATTTCCCAGAAATATTCCTCTGTCTCCAGACATCAAAGAGAGCAGTGCATGTGAAGCAAAGTACTGAGTTTTGAGAACACAGGGAAAAACTTGTGCAATCTCCATGCCTTACTTAGTACACAGAAAGGAGGAAATTAGGTAAATGCTGCTACAGTGGCATGTAAAACAGTATCTCTAGAAAGAGTGATGGGTAGGTAGGAGCTGGAAAAAACAAAATTAAAGGTTACTAAAAAAATAATAAAGATCAGCAGTAACTAGATGGGTGATAATTTAGAGAGTTGGGAGCTGTGTGATCAATAAGTGCACAAACATCAGAGTGGTGGTTTTGGTTTTTGGTGGGGCTTTTTTTTAATGTTTTTATTTTTATTTTGGTAGACTCTTGGCATTTGAGATAATAAATAGAAGAACCAGAGCTACTGGTGCAGAACATGAAACTGGATATTATAGGGATAATATAAATCTGCAAGAATATTATTAATCATGGCTTTAACATGCTTTCAAGATTATGTGTAGTTCAGAAAGGGTAGATGTAAAAGGTGATAGGCTGTATTGTATGCAGTAGACTGTAAAGAAGAAAGCAGAGTAATAGTGATAATGTAGGATTTGTTTCTGGTCAAATTGATGTGGGGAAGAATGGTAAAAGAGGTCCCAGAGGAAGTACTGTGAGTCTGCTGTAATCCCTCATAGGATTGGATTCAGATAGAAACTTGAGGCTCAAAAATTATACTATTCCCTGTACCATAAGAGAGTTAAATATTAGTATGAGAAACTTTAATTTCTCAGACGCATCTTGGAGAACAAATGCTGCTAATATTAATCAGATCAAAAGATTTGTCATTGTAGCATCATCACCTGTTGTTGACAAAGTGAGTGGATTATTGGTGCTATGACTTTTACAGGAAAACAAGCTGTTTAGGAGCCTCCATCTCCCCACCTTTGGATGGGATGATCATGATATAAGCTTTGATCCATGAAGCAATATATTTAATGATGTCAGTGCAGCCCTGAATGGTGTGGTTTGGGGTTGGTGGGCTTTTTTTTTTTTTTGATTGGTTGGAATGTTTTTTTAATTTCTTTTTCAGAGGTACTTTGGATACAAATTAGTGATGGTATATGTGAAGGGGAAAATCCTCTAAGAAGAAACTTTAGCCTAACCTTATAAAGGCTGTTAGGTGAAAAAAAAGCAAATTTGCAAAAGAGAATTTATCAGCAGAGATTGCTGTGCCTTTAAAATCAGTAGGGATGAAATAAGAACTGCCAAAAATCAGGCTGAATTAAACCTTAAAAGTGTTGCTAAGGAAATGGGTGACAGTTTCTCAAAATACAATTAGAGAGAAGGGAGGAGGTGGGGCCACTTAGTGTTGAGAATAGGGTAGTTAATGAGGATGCTCTTATGGTCACAGAATTGAACCAGTCTTTGTTGTTTTAAGTAGAGTTGGTCTTGGGAGCAAGGGTAGTATTGGTAATGGGCCTGAACCCACCGTAAAAGCAATCATACTGGACATTTCAAAGATCTTAGTGCAGGTAGGCTGGGCTGGGAAGCAGGGTTGCCTGGGGAAGTGAGTGCCTATTCCTGAGAGTGAAAGAACTGGTTCATGCAGTTGCAGATCTGATAGAAGTTTTAATCTGTCAAATAGGTGTGCTGTCATGTGTTTGGAGAGCAGGAAGTGGAACAGAGCTATTGCTGGTGGGGAATGATCTGAGTAAATACAGACCTAACCTCGGCTACATGCTGGCACACAAATATTAATTAAAGGCTTGGATAAAAATAAAGAGTGATAAAAGGCAACACAAATCCATTAAAACTAGTTGTGACTTATCAGCCTGTTTTTAAGATAACCAGTTTTCTTACCTTGATAATGTGTGTTTTACATAGTGGGATGATGTCTCTTACTATAGACAGGTTCTACAGCATCTGATGTGGTGCTGCAGAGGAAAGTACTAATGAGCCTAGAGAAGATGCAGTTTAGTGCTGGAAATGTGAAACAGAACTGATGGTGTTCTGGGTGATGTCTTTAAAAATAAAGATGAGCACAGGCTCAATCAGGTGCAAGAACATGTTTGTAGAGATTGGGGAATAGCCAGCCTGTCATGTTACAGAAGATTGGAACAGCTGCTTGTTTGGATGGTTAGAGAGGGAATACATGAGGAAGGTTAATTGTAAGGGAAGGAGAAAATACAGCTAAGCTGTAGGACAGTACTGGCACAAGAACAAAGGAAAGACAGAAATTGCTCAGGAATAGCATTGAGCTGGAGAACACAAATCCCAGATACTCTAGAGCAGCCTTTTGGCTGGGGCAGTGCAGCTGTAAAACCCAGCTCCAAGATACAGTGTGATAAATGTTATGAAAAGTTAAGATGATGTTCTATGATAGCAGTTGATCTGACTCTGTGTGTCAGGAGATCTTTTCCAGTCTTCATATTTCTATAAATTTAAAATTATTCATATATGTAAGCATCTGTAGAAAAAAGGCTATGATTTTATAGCAGTTACCTTACCTAACTTGTGTTACTGGAAATGCATGGACATAGTAGGTTGCATGTAGGTAATAGTGGGCATAGTAGGTTGCATAGTAGGTAATGTAGCTGGACTGTTATCCCAAAACAAAATTATGGAGTGCAGCACCCTCTTATATTTGACTAATATTTGTTGCAAGTCAGTGTGCAGTAGTAAACCAGCCCCTGTGGCCAGTCTTGCAGAAAGTTCAATAGTTTATTACTGGTCAGTAAAGTCCTGCTCTGTGCACCTTGGCACGTATGAATTTAAAACTAGTTTTTGTCATTTAATTACCTGAGGGACACAAGAAGTGTGATGCTTTTTTACCAAAGTATCCTGCAAATATCTTAGTGCTGGTTAAGTCACAGTGTTTAAGTTTGCATCAAAAGCTTTAAAGCATGGCAGTTTTATTGGATCTGTAGTTAAAACAGCGGAGGAGATTAGGTGATGCTCCACTTCCTTGTTTTGTTTTGCCCATTCGATGGGTATTCATAGAGAGGAAAATATCTGTACTAGGATTTGGAAATGTTTTATTCCCCTGAGGCCTGGTTGGAAATGACAAGAACTGGATTGTGAAATAAATGTAAGGTTTTTAACTTAGTTAGGAATTTGGTTTTAAAACCTGGGGCGGTAATCTGAAGTAGCAAAAACAGGCTGTGGAAAAGTCTTCAGGTTTGTATAAATTATGCCTTTTCATGAAAAGATTTTATTGGAGATACTAAATTGCTTGAGTGCATAGTAATGGGCTATGCAAAAGAATGAAGGGCAGGCACCTTTTGAACATGTAGTTACAGAAAAGAGAAGGAAATAAAGAAGTATTGGTCACTCAGAGGAAACCAGATTCTATCTGTCCCCCCAGGCAGGGCAGGCTGGGAGTGCTGAGAGGTACCCAAGAAGCCCTCTGGTGAGGAGGAAGGGGCATAATGGTGAGCCTCAGAAAGCTGTTTTGGGTCTGTTTGGGGTGAAATAAATTGGCCAAAGGCAGAATGAGATGGAAGTTCATTGTGGGAGCCTCATCTTTTTTCCTCAGTGAAGAGATCTAGAAACATAGCTGCTTTCCCATTTATGGGCAACTAATTTCTTTGTCTGTGCAAATCTTCACACAGAAACAATGGCTATAGAAACTTATTTGTTTATTTAAGATTTAGAAAATGTCAATCTTTTAAACTCCCCAAATTGGTCATGCTCCTTTTGTAAGGAAGGAGCAGCCCTGTGCCTCTAGGAAAGATGATGAGAGTGGGCGACAGCTGCTATGAGCACTCACCCAGGTCATAGCTGTCCTTTCCTGAGGCTCTCAGAAAGAAAGGGGAGTGGGAGCAGAGGATGAGCCAAGAGCTGTCCTGCTGGGCTGAGTGGGTCAGAGGGCTGTGGATTAGGCACCCCTTACCTGAATGAGAAAGGTTTGCACATGCAAATTGTACTAGATAATGATCCACATTTTTAACTCCTGAAGAAAAGTAAATATCAAGTTTAACTCTTTCTGAGGGGGAGGAAATGAAGAGTGACAATAGAAAGGCAGCTGCCCTAGGCTAGGCTGAGGGAGGCTGTTTAGTGGTGCACAGCAGCACTACAGAAAAGTTAAAGATTAGAAATGCAAAAACCCCCTGACTTTATGCATTTAAAATGGTGTGTGGGGGGGAAATTTGGCTAGCCCTTCTTGGGTTTGATCACTGTAGCATGTTTATTTTTGAAACCTCAGAGGGAGGGGCTTTTTCCCTGCTATCCTTTGGAAGAAGGTGGGAATCTTTTGTGGGCTTAGGCTGTTAACTCTTTGAAAACCTAGGTTTGGTCCAATGTCCACACATCACTACAAAAATCTTGGTGTGGTTTTTTTGTAGTGATGAGTGAAACCTCATGCAATTTGTTGTGGGAGGTCAGGCCCCCTCGGTGCTCCCCCTGGCCATGGTGTATGTTCTAAGAATCAGCAGCGGGCCCTCGGATGTCTGGTAACGTGGCTGGCATGTGAGGCTGCTGGGGTGAGCCTGCTGGCCGAGCAGCTCCCCATCTGTCCCTGTCGGTCAGGGAGCAGATTCGTCCCTGGGAATGAGGAGGGTGAGCTTCCTAAAATGGGCACAACAACTGGCCCTGCCCAGTCTTGCCCTCTTCTCCCTGCTGCTCACCGTCCCCATATGACAGAGTTAATCCCCCTCACCGCCCCCAGTTTGACAGGAACAGCTGAGGGGGACAACCCACTGGCCCAAGGCTGGGGCAGTGGGGGCCATTCCAGGGCCCAGCTCCCCCCGCCAGCCTCGGTTCCGGCAGCTGTCCCTGCTTGCCTCAGCTCAGGAGGGAGAGAGGGAGAAGTGTTAAATGATACGGGCACACGCTCCCTTGTGAAAGAGATCCCTTCAGTTTGAGATATTAGTGTGGCTTCTCCCCTCTCCCTCCCTTCTTCCCTGACACCAAAGGGTTTTGCTATGCTAATCCCAGCACCTGTCCCTGCAGAGGACAGCAAGAAGGGTATGGTGGTGGGGGAGGAACAGTCCCATATGTTTTTCCCTGTCCTGGATTGGGAGTGTTCCCTCTGACGCACCTAGAGCCCAGAACATATGCTCTTTTCAAATCCTAAATGCTGTTTGCTTCCTCCCATCCCTGGCAGCAGTGGCTGCAAAGATCCTGTGTCCCCCTCTTCCTGGCAGTTGCTCTGTTTGCTGCCCGGGAATCGCAGGACACTGCTCAGTCGAGGCTTGCACGGCCGTTTTCAGTAGAGGATTTCTAATTTTAGGAGCCTCCGCCGCCTGTGGTTGAGCGCTGCCTTGCTGGATCCCAGAAGAGAGGGGCTGAGCTGTGCCGAGCCAGGCAGCTCCTTTTTATTTTCAGCTGAGCTAGTGTCAACCTGAGTGGCCCCAGAGGCCCGAGCCAAGCACTGCGCAGGGCTGCCAGAGTCCTTCCCACAAGGCTGAAAGACGGAGACTCGGATTTGAAGCTTCCAGTCCTGTGTCCATTTGGCCTTTAGCTGGAGGATCTTTGGCTATGTATGGTGTGTATTGTATGGATTACCAATACCCAGTCGTCCAGGTAAGCGAAAGGACAGTGGTGACTTAAAGGAGTTTTGTTCTCTGTGTTGTTTGGACAAAACTGGAGCTTACATGTTGGCTTTGTAGAAGGACGCTGCTTCCAAGCTGGGCTTCTTGGGTCCCAGCCTCTGTCCAGAGGTTCTGCAGATAGTTTTGAGTCTCCTGCACCTGAGCAGTACCATTTGATACTTTTTAACTCCAAGATTTGTCTTGTTTGAGACTTGTGTATTCTGGTTCACATTTCTTGCCTTTTTCTTTGATCACTTGTTTGTTTGTAGGGGATGTTGAACTGACAGCAGTGCTGTGCTCTGCTAACTGGCGTGTCTCACTGCGTGTCTCACTGCGTTATCGGGGCACGTGTGACCTGTATGTGTGACTGCAGCCTGTCCCACAGGGATGCTGAGCCACCCAGAGCAGCTCCTTGCCTATTCTCCTCCTCCAAAATCACCCCCAAAATCTCCAACAAGATCTCATTTGTCACATTCTTGCTTTTGGAGGTCCACAGAGGATATGTGGGGTGAAGGAAAAGGGTGGGTTTGAGAGTAGCGCTCGGGGCTGGGTGAATTCTGTATTGCAGCCTATGCTGGGGGAGGGGGCTATATTTGGAGCACACGTGACATTTGCTGGCCCAGTGTGTGGAGTCTTGGAGAAGACAGAGGCTGTGTGGGTCAGGCTCAAATACTTTTGGAGCCAAGTGAAAGATGATGTTCTCTAGGCAGTCCTTGGCTATTCAATGTCAGCACTCCACGTCCTTACAAGCACCAAGTTTATCCAGAAAATGTGAAGTGTAGACTAGCAGTTCAATATTATCTACGGTGAGATACATCAGATAGCCACTAAATAGTATTTTGTTGGGTTACCTTGTATCAGGGGTTTTATTACCAAGATGAATAGAATCCACCAGCAGAAGTGTGTCTTTTGGTTGTTAAGATTTGTTCCTGATAAATTGGTTCTTTGCACTTGAAACTATCTTTTTCTTCCCTCTGGCCTTGGTCCAGCTGGCAGGTTTGCTCCATCTAAACTTGAGCCAGCACAGAAATGCAGGTAATGGGATGTTAAAATTGAAGACTATGCTTGCTTTCCACCCTTAGTAGCAAAGGGTGGTAAATAATACAGCCAAAAAAAAGAAAAAAAAAGGACAGTGTATCCTGAAACTTTCTGAAAGCAGAGTGTTTGTGGACTCCTCCTCTTCCTAGTTCCATGATTTCTATAAGCGTTAAACTAACCCAAACATTTAAGAGTGTACATGTTGACTATTTAGTCAAATTAGAGGTTAGTTCTTCATCTGTGCTCTCATCAGTGTGATTTCAGTGGCCTTGTCCTTTGGCCTGCTGCATAAACATCCTTCTCCAGCTTCTTTTTCATTAGAGTTTGAATGTTAGGAGCTAACCAGAAACCATCATGTACATGTGTGCGAACATAGAAGAGAATATAAAAGTGTCACAGATGTGCTCAGGTGGGAGCAAGGAGCTTTGCCTGGCATGATGAGGATTGTGTGCCCTAGCACTGCAGAGACAGACTGGTTAAATTTGTATATAGTTATTTCAAAATGTTACTTCTACAGCAGAGTGATAAAAGTTTTGATGCATATGTGCCTGTGATGTGTGAGAAACCGTAAGAACACATAGGTATTGGCATCTAGAGCTGTTCTGAGTACATTGCTTTTTGAATAAGTGCAGTAAGTAGGAAGGGGTGATCTTGTGGCTCTGAGCTGTGTGTTCTTCAGGCTTCCAGCCTTCAGCTCTGCTCATGCTTCTCTGTTCTTTTCAGCAGCAAGATTTGTAGTTTGGATTTTGGTTTTGCTTAGTAGAGGGTGGTAAACTGTCATGGCAAATCCAGGAGTGGTTCCATGATTCTCATGTAGGAGAAGCTAAGTGGAAGTTCACCAGATTATTCTGCATGGCCATGGTGCAACATCTGAACCCCCATGCCTCAGTGAGAAAAGATGAATTGCACAGATTCACCAATTTTTTCTAGGCCTTGTTCGTTATCAGACGTTGCTCCTTGGCTCCAGTGAGACAGCCAAGATTTCAAGTGTTGCCATGTCTGGTCGTGTTTTGCATGTTGTGTTTTAAGCTTTTGATGCTCTGTAGCAGTTTTTCACTTCAGCTGGTTTTGCAGCAGTGGGAACTCTTGCAGATTTGTGTTTCTTGTTGCCTGAGCACATCCACTGAAAATTGGGTGTTTTCTCTTGCTCAACAGGAGCAAAGATGATATATTCCAAGCATGGGGAGGGAGATGCTTTCTGGCCCACAGTGGAGATGAAAGAGGGATACCAGCAGCACATCACACTGAAGGGAATTCCCACTCTGCTGGCACATGAGCAAGGCAGATGTACCAACTGGGTGGTGGGAGGCAGTGCAAGGGAAGGCTCAGTGCATCATTAGGCATCTCATTTTCCTTAGAAGACTCTTTCTGATGGCAAGTATTTCTGGAGGTTCCTCAGGTGAAGGCCAAAATGGAGTAGAAATGGTGCTATTCTGGTTAACAGTAGTGGGATGATGTCCAGAAGGTCTGTGCTACAGCCCTAGATCTTGGACAAGAAGGTGCTACCTCAGACGAGAGGCACAGACAAGACCGAGTGAACAAAACAGTTAAAGTACTTAAGTGGAGAGAATAAGGAGATTTTCCTGAGTGATTTGCAGAGGTCTGATGAATGAGATGCACAATGCTGAAAGCTGGTGCTTTGTCATGTCAAAGGTTTAAGGAGGTCACTGTGTTTTTGCTGTTTTTAAATGGAATTTACATTTGACCTAGAACTGTGCTCCAGAATCTCAGGTTTGTAATGGCGGGGCTGGGGAGAAACCAAATCCACTACTTTCCCTGGTTTTGCAACATTGCATGTAAATATTGTAACTTGCAAGTTACCAGAGAGGATTAGATAACACAGAAAAACGTGGACTCTGACTCAGACCTGTGGGCTGCAGCCATGGAGGCTGGCTCCCTCCCAGAGGATCCCACACCACGGTTTAGTTGTGTTAGGTGGCTGGCTCATGACTTACTGCCTCCATGTGCTGGTGGCCTGTAAGGGCTTCTGGTGTCTTGGTGGCATGTAAGGGCTTCTGGTATCTTGGTCTCCTGCTTTTCATATCAGAGGAGAGACTGGCTTGTGACACATGCTCCTGCTGGCCTGCTGAATGAGGAGAGAAAGGGCAAGGAAAGGAAAGGAAAGGAAGAAGGGAGGGAGTCAGAGGTCAGTTTGCAGCGAATGAAATTGGGGAACTGAAAAACATCGTGGGTCAGCATGGACTGCCTGGAGAGCAGTCCTGTAGCAGAAGCCCATGAAGCAAAACCACTGGGCTTTTTTTTTCTTTTTTTTTTTTTCCTCATGTAAATTATAACTGGGCATATTCATGCAAGGAACACATGGGGATTCAAGGTGTTATTGCACCATAATTTAGCAAAAAAGCAGCTAAAGCCTAGGGAGTCTCTTGAGTACCAGGTGTCAAGAAGAGATACATCAGAAGCACAACTTGCCTGAGCTGGTTTTATCTTTGCATCATGAGCACTGGAGCATCAGTACAGTATTCTTGTCTGACTGTGGGATTGACAGACCCACGCTCAGCCCTGTCTGTGGGTTTCCATGGGTGCAGTGTTGGGAAAAATCAATCTGAGCATCTCATATCCCGTCTGGCAAATGGGGTAGCAGTGTATCACTCTGTTTTACGGGGTCGCTGAGAGAACAGATGCTGTCAACCGTGGCGTGCTCAGGTGCTCAGGGCCAGATGCTTGCTGAAGATAAATGGGAGGGAAAAAAGCAAGCTGGGAAGGAGTCCAGCGGTCTCCAGGTTTTATGATGATAGAAATGCAGATCCTGGCACGGATACTGCTTCCGGTTCAACCAACACACCGTGTAACCCACGCGTTCTCCCTTTTGTGGCAGAAGGGAGGTCTGTGCAAAGCTGACAGCTATCTCTACAGCATCCTCCAGCCGGGAGATGCTTTGTGCCGCCTGCTGAGGTCCAGGCGGGGGAGGCCTGGGGCGCTGGGAATGGTAGGTGCGGAGGAGCTCGGGTCGGCCGTGAGGTTCTGCCGGCCGGGACCGGCGCTGCACGGGGCCACCACCTTCGCTTTTGTTTCCAGCTCGCGTTTGCGCCTTCGCCGAGCCTCCTGGTTCCCGGGGAGCAGTGGGGAGTCCCGGCGGGCAGGCGAGGGAGCGCCTCGCCAGGGCGGGGGCTGGCCGGGCCGTGCCGAGCCCGGCCGGGCGGGGCGAGGCGGGGCGCGGCGGGGGCGGCCCCGGCTCCGGCTCGCATTAATTACCTTCGGCATTCGGGGCGGTGCTTCCCGCAGCCATCTGGCTGAGCCGGGGGGGCGGCAGGGAGGGGAGGGAGGGAGGGAGGGGGAAGAAGGGGAGGAACACGGGAGAAGAAAGAGAGGAAAAAGGGCTCGGGGAGCACCGCGCCGGCGAGGCAGCGCAGCGCAGGCAGCCGCCGCCCGCCTCCACGGGGCTGCTGCTTTTTTATTTCGTTTTATTTTTTTCTCTTTTCTGTAAATTTTCCTTCTCCCGTGCGGCCGGCCTCCCCCATTTTGGTTTATGGAGAAAAAGAAAATGGTAACTCAGGTAAGGGTGGCGGGAGGGCCGGGCTCCAGCGGCTGCCCGCCCGGCTTTGTCTGGGCGGGGAGCGGGGCGCCCGGCGCGATGCGGAGCGGTGCGGGAGGGAGCCGCGCCGAGCCGGCACCCGCGGTGGGAGCTTTGGGGAAGGGGTTCCTGCCGTCCCCCTGCCCGGAGCAGCCTCGCAGTGCCCTCTAGAGAGAGCGGTGCGCGAGGGGCACGGATTGCCCCTGCTTCGAGTTAGGCTAAACCCGCCTTGGAACAGCCGATCCCGAAGGTGTACGGCTTCCCCGCCGCTTCTCCATCCGGCTGCCAGTCACCGCGGGGGTCGGGAAGCCCTTGTAGGTAACTGTAGGCGTGGGGCTGCCCGTGTCTTCCCGGGGGAAAGCGGCTGACGTTTCCTGAGGAGCGCGCCCAGCTGCCAGGGCCATCGCGCATCCACCGCAAAGGGTTTTCGTCGGACAGTGCTCGCCTTTTAAGGCTACTGTATGCTTTTGGATTTTGATTTTTTTTTTTTTCCTGGCATGGCATACGCAACTCGCCACCGGAGGGAGCGGGCAAAGGGAGGGAGGAGTAGGAAAGCGGCATCGTGGAGCTGGAATCCTTTGGAGTTAGGCATTATATAATGTCCCCGCAGTGCCTTGCAGAGCTGGAAACCTTTGGGGGGATATTCCCAAAGGGGGTGGAGGGAAGGACTCTGAGAAAGAACTTTTCTTCAAATCTGGGTTTCATGAGTGCTTTTTTTCTGTACAGCTTTGCAGATCTTTAGAATAGGTGCATACTGCCTTTTTGGCTTTCCTTAGCTCTGTCTGAAGCCCCCTTCACCAGCTGCTGCTGAGATCCTGCATGTCCCACTACAAGGGGCATCTCTTTCATTGGTGCCTAACTGCTGTGAGGAGTGACACCCACTTTGACCCTTTCCCTCTCTCATCTCGCATTGATTGTCAGTGGCTGAAAAACAGGTCTCTGTCCACTCTAAAGGTATCTTCCCAGTTTTTCAAGCCCCACCTTCTGCTTCTGCTGTTTAGTCCCTTCCATTAGAGCCCTTTTTATCTGGACCAAGCCTTTCTGTTCTGAGACAGAAGAGCTCTGCAGAAATCTCGTGGGGCTTTCTGTACCTATATTTAGTTTAGCAAGTGATGCTCAAAAGCTGTGTCTCTGCAGTCAGCGTCCATTTGTGTTTTGCTGTGTGCTCAGAGTGTGCCTGGTCAGATGAAGGTTTTGCCCTTAAGCTGCAGGTGTGCATATTTCAGAGAGTTGTTCTGCACAGCCTTGTGTTGCAATGTGCTTTCAGCCACAGCTGTCACGCTCAGAGCCCATGTCTGTGCAGTGCAGAAAGGTGCCTGGGTCACCAGGACCCAGGCTTGGGGATGTGCAGAGCTGGGAAGGATGAGATTCTGCTGGAGCATTGGCTGAAACAGGAGAGGGTATAAACTCATCTAAATGTTTAGGATTCCTAATAGACTCCAGGCAAATCTGTCTTTCACAGAAACTCTTAATTTATTGATGTGGGGAAGGAGGTATCAAGACTGTGTGTTATTGTACTGTTTGACCTTGAATTACGATTGTCTTAAGAGTATGTACTATTTAGTATAGGTTTTCAGGATTTGCATTGTGTATTTACATGCTGAGATGCTGGAGAAGATGCATATTAAAAAAACAGTAGGAGAGGAGAACTCGGACTGTGTTTCAGTTGGGGATCCAGATGAACGATGGATAGCCCTTGTGCACAGAGTTGAAGAAGACAGCATAGGTGAATTTGGCTCTAGCAGAGTGCTGCCTTCTCTCAGGGGGATCATTTGGCTGCTAGGCTGGTCCCTAGCAGTCACTGCAGGTTTGGCAAAGTGCGGGGCTGAAGGAGCGTGGCACATTCAAGACAATATCCCCAGCCACATTATTCTCATTTGGCAGTTTTGTTTGAAGCAGTGGAGTGCCATTACTTAAACGTGTGAACTTGCTTCCTTGAGGCTCTGTCTCATTTATGAAAAGTAAATATTGTTGGATGTTTAGTTGGTAATTGCCACTGAATGAATTCAGCATTGCTACAGTCTTGCTCTGTTTAGTTCAGTCTCTAGAAAACATTGCCTACCTGGTCTGAGTTCTCTTGCATTGTAAGGAGCAAGCTTGCTCTCTTCCTTGGAGATCTGTGAGGTGAGCTTCTGCATAGGCATGACAAGCTGATAGAACAGAATAAATATGAGTGTGTGGAGTGACAAGACTAGAAACAGCGATGGAAAGAAATGGGAGATGCTGGAAAGTAGAAACGTGCTTGAAAAAGAGGAAACAAAAATTGCTAATGAGAGTAAGAGCTCAGACTCATTAACAGATAGTACCTTAGCCTTATCCCCCTTAATCCTAAATCAGTGAAAATGAGTGTTAAACGAGGCCCAGTACATTATGTACTAATTGCAGATAAAAGAGAGAGTCTTCTGTGGATGGGCATTATATGCTAAAAGGCTTTTTCTCTGTGTGGTGCATGCTGAGGTTGCTGGCTTGTGTGGAGCACAAAGCCCTCCCTTTCTTGGACAGCCCAGTGCCTTGCTGGCGTTTTCCTCCAAATCTGTTTCCCATCAGGGCTGGGAGAGGGGGAAGGTGTCGAGCATCACAGGGAGTGGGGAGGGAGGTGCTGCCTCCTTAAGGGGTCCCCCCAGCCCATGTGGCAGCCGGCAGTGCTGAGAGTGTGTGTGTGTGTGTGTGTGTGTGTGTGTGTGTGTCTTTGTAATGAATCCCCCCACCATTGTCTGTTCCCCTCCCTGCTCTTAGCAATGGAACCTTTCACCTGGGCTGCTGCCCGCTGGCGGGCCCTCTTCCAAGATAGGAGGAGGAGGAGGAAGGGCTGCTTGTGGTAATTAAAGCCAGACCTTGGAGAACTGCTATTTTCTGACCTCAGCACCCCTTTTTCCTTCTTTATCTGTCTTCAGTTCCCAGCTTTTGATGTGGGTGTAAGCAGAAACATCAGAAAGTCTGCTTTTGTGCAGCTGTAGAATCACCAGTCTCCATTTTGTGGCACCATTTGAAGCATCTTTGCTGCCCTGCCTGCCAGCATGCCCCCTCTTGTCCCCCCCAGAACCCCTTGGAGGCTCCAGCCAGTGCCGTTTATCTTGGCACGTGTTTGACTTGCTACACTCTGCCTAGGGCTCAGGGAGGTGATGGCGTTTGTGGCTTTGAGACTAATTTATGTCCTTGTTAAAATGAACCAGCAAGCAGTCTCATTTTTTCCAGAGGTTTTCTTCCCTTTCCCTTCCCCCTTCTATAACCCTTTCCCTCCCAGACCCTGTGTGTAGCTGTGAGACAACTTGTGCAGCCAAAAGTTGCTTGCTTAGTCAGTGATTTGTTTTTTTAAATTAAGAAAATCCAACAATTGCAGTGCTCCTTAAATGGAGATCTTATTTAAATCAGAGCAGCGGCTGACTCATTAAAGGCTGCTCTGTCTCCTTTTCGTTCCTCTGCCTCATTCCCTTTCCCTGTCTTTCTCTACTTCCCATTACAGTAATGGTGTGATAAAACAGATCTTTGTGTTTCATTTTGGGATCATGCAGGGGTGTGTAGTTGAAGGGGGGAGACAGGAGATGGGGAACCCTGTCACGACAGCCACCTTGTGCTAGCTAAAAATGTACAATGCATCCCATTATAGGAGACCATCCTCCTTTGTCTGAACTGTCTGCAAGGGAGACTTGAGTCCCAGAACAGCCTCCCCCCTCCCATCCCCTTACGGCTGCTTTAGGTTCTGTTCCCCTCCAGGCAAGCTGGATGCTGCAGAATTCCCCTGCTCCTTTAAAAGAAAAAATTAAGAAAGAAAAGCTTTATCTGTGTGTGGTAGAAGGCCCCCTTTTTTTCCTCTTGGACTTCTCTTAGGACCTACCATTATTTCCCTGTCCCTTTTCCCTGCTTTGAGGATTGCATGTCTCTTTCCTTTCAGTTCAGTTGTCCTTGCTGCTTGCTCTGTACTTTGGTGTTATCTTGAAAACTTGCATGAGCTGTCTGAAGGAAATCACTCTCTTCTCTGTCTGTTGACTTCTGCTCTTCCCCTTTCTTTGCTGTTTGAGAAATGGTGCTTGTTTACGTGGGATCAGACTCACAGCCTATACCTATCCCCTAGTTTTTCACTCCCTTCTACTGTACATCTTAGTGCTTCTCCTTAGTGCTGCCACACACGATGTCAGCATCAGAAGTTTGTGTGAGAGAAATCCTGTCCAATCACTTTTCCAGGAGACTATCCCCTGGGAATGCAAAGATTAATCTGCATCTCACTTTCCCTGATATTAAGACATAGTTGCTTGAGGTGGGGTTATGGGTTGTGTCTGTAACTATTGTTTTACTTAGAGATTTAACTGCTGGTTGAGAAGGGCTTACTCTTAAGGGCCTGAAAGTCAGTGGGCCTGTCAAAACCGGGTGAGTGTTTTTTAGTCTTTTTCTCTTTACCTCCTGTGCTGAGCACTTTGAGATGCATTGGAGTAGAAGTGAACTACTGCAGGTGCTTGTAGACCTGCCTTGGGATGGCAGAAGCTTTATTCAACATTTCCTAGGTAGGATGGAGAAAAGCAACTTGATATAGCCCTGCCATTTCCTTGAGCCCCTGTCCTAGAAATAACCTCGCTGCTCCCTAGTGCATTTCTTCTGCAGGTGACTAGGTGGTTATCCCCGGGAATTGAGAAATGAGGATGCCTAAGTAGTCTGTGATATTTGATTGTCAGGGCTGTGTAAATTTAACATACCATTTTAATTGTATTTTAAGAACTATTAATTTATGAAGTATCTGGATCAGTAAAGAGGTTGTAGTGAGCTACCAAAAATTACAAAAGTTCAAGGTTGCAAAAGCGGGATGCTCTTGAAATCAGCAACATCTTTCCCTCCAGGTTATTAATTCATGATGGCTCCATTGCATTTAATTAGTATTGAGCAGCCTTCTACTGTGAAATTCTGACACCAGTGCAAAAGGGGTCTGCATTGCATGTCTCTGTGTATGATGTTTTTTAGACGTGGATTCTGGTCTTACTGACTGCTTCAGGTAAAATGCTCCTGTTTTAGATCCATTTCCAGTGAATGGTGTGTGCAATTGGCTACCCCTTTGCAATGAGTTCCTTAATGTACTTACCTCCCAGCTGCCAAGTCACAGACTTCACTAACAGGCATTCCTTGGAGGTCTGAGTACCAGGGAGGAGATGGTTAATTTGCCTTAGTCTTCTTTTAAATAGGATACTATTTTAAAGGATATAGTCAGTATTCTTTCTATCAGATGTGTTCTCTGGAATCAGAGTAGAGAAATGTTAATTTTCCTACCAAACATATTTTGTTATGTTCCTGTAGAGTCACTCATGATCCTCTGCTATGTAGGATGGCTTTTTGCTGGGCTGTTGGAAGCTGTGCTGTGACCAGTGAGGGCAGGAGATATACAGGCTGATTTTGTAGGGTTCATAGAAGCCAGAGTAATTAATGCTCAACTGGAAGCTTTTGGAAAAAACACTCTGTTTTGCCTGCATAAAAGAAAATGGAACAAATGCTGTTCAACAGTGTGCTTTACTTAATACCTGATCTTTTACTTTTCTCTGCAAAACTGTTCATTAAGCAATATTATTCTTAAACTGAATTGAGAATGATCAAGATGGTAATGGGGAGGCATTTCAATTACATGGCATTTTGTATTTTAAGTTGGGAAAGAAACCCTCATTTGTTCTCTTTATTTCTGTGGCTATTTATGATAGTCTTTAATCACGTTTGTATGCTATTTTTTTTTTCTGCAAGAAAGAAAAGAAAAAACAGACAACCCTCTTACTGTCCCCATCAGCTTCAGTGTATGTGGCACCATGATGACCCCTGCAAGTTATCAGTGGCAGAGTTGGCCATCCCAGTTACAGCCCACAGACCTCTGCCACTTTGACTGGCTATGTAATTAGTTGTCATTTTCTGTGCAGACCAGCTTGATCTGTGCTTGCCAGTTGGTTTTGTATATTTGCTGACAGCAGAGGAATGGTGATGTTTTGCAATATTGGCTCTGGTTTAGGCTTTGGGGGTGTACACTGGTATGCACATTTTCCCCTCTCTTCCACCCCTGTGTGACCTCTCCTGTCTCACCTCTGCCCTTCATCATTGGAGGACAGATGGATGCTTCTTCCTCTTACCCTTTCCCCATGATCCCATGTCAGTAGCTTGTCCCATACAAGCCATATCATATCCATACTCTCACAGTCTCCATTCCCCTCCAGTTATGTGCCCTCCTGTTTTGGCAGACTACTACTTTACCTTGATCCCTTAAGTTCCTTCTCAGCTGATTTTTAGACCTGCTAATTCTTTGCTTTTTTTCCTCCTCCTGCTCCCTGTCCTCACTGCAGTCTCCTTGTCATAGGCTTTTTTAACTCGCCACCCACTCCCTTCATTCCTCATTTAGTTTGCCTTTTCTGTTCCTATTGCAGTCATACTTGTCTGTTCTATTTCTTTGCTCCCTGTCGCTGCCTGTGCTGATAGTGCTCAGGCTTCTTGTCTCAATTTAATTTTCTCCTGCTGTACTTACAGGTGTGTTTCTTGGTTTTTTTGGATTTGAGGTGGGTAACTGCTCCTTGATGTTACATCATCCCTGCAAAGGAGATGGTGCAAAGTACTGGAGGTGGATCATTTCCCTGCTGTCAGTGATCTCCAGACCTAGATCTGACATGGCCAGTATCTCCTGCGAAGCTGAGGATGATGTCCAAATGAGAGCATAAAATCACAGAAAATGGGGTGCAAGCGGCACTACCAGCCACCCTTAAGAGCATCTCTGTTTCCTGTTAGAATAAACAGTATCTAAACTATTCCTGATGACAACTAACCTGCCTTAAAAGTACTTGCAATGCCACTGCTGGCCTTTCTGAGCATTGCTAAGTCTTTCCTAGTGTCTAACATAAAACTTGTTGCCACCATTTGCTCTTTCTTCCAGAAATATAAAGAAGGGATTGATTATTTCATTTTAGGCAGGTTTTGCATACTGTTACTTCTTTCTTTTCTATCTTCAGCCTTTTGACCATTGCATATAGCTTTACTGGGAGAATGATTAAATGTAAGACAGGCACTGTAATTTTCCATACTTTTGTTTTAATGTTGGTCAGATCTTGGTGATCTAAATATAGATTCCTGAAATGCAAATTTTTCTGTAAATAATAAGTTCTCTTAGACTTTTCAAAACATATGTGGTGGTTTCCTCCTCTCTTAATCATAAACAAGACAAAATATGCCCCCTACTTTTTTCTTGGGTTTGATTGCTATGGCTTAAGTAACAAAAGAAGTCACCAACTCTGAAGTCAATTACAGATAGCATGAAAAAATTTTCAATTTGAATGGTATCTTGGAATTTTAACAACTGAAAACTGGGTCCTACAATTGGAAGTAACCAGCCTGGCTTTACCAGCCCTGCCTGCAATGGAGATTTTTACCCTGAGTAGTCTCTAAATACCTAACTGGAATTGCACTCCAAGTAGCCTGTAATCTGAGGGTGCATGGATACACCAAAAATGTCCAAGTAATTGCAAGGGTATCTTTCTAGCTTCTGAAGTCTGCCCCCAGGCTGGGAGTCTTGAGTATGGTTAAAACCCTCTGAACTGTCCTCCCAGTTATCCTGCTTAAAATTCATAGTGGCTGCAGTTGCGGTCCTGTGGAGTTTAGGATTTCTGTGTGCTGTATATAAGTCCTGTCTCCATGAGTTATCTGACTGGGGGGGCATATTTGACTTTCAGATAATTGCTTTTGATTAGCCAAGATGTAGATAATCAGAGTTTGACCTACGCAGTGCATAGACCATCATTCACCTATCGGGTCTCACTGAAGCTCCTTATCTAGGCCTATGCTCTCCCTCCAGCCATAATAGCCAAACCTGCTTTAAATTACTTTAAAAGATTGATTTAAAAATGCCTTGGAGAGGAGTTTGGATTTCTTAGATAGTACTAGTCCTCCTTTGTCTAGTGTACCCTCCGTGAAGAGTGAAACCATTAATTTGATTTGTTGTTCTTTGTAGCTTTTCTCATTTTTGCGATGGCATCATATGAAAGGAGGTTATCAAAACTGAACAATTATGCAATGTACTTTGGAATATTAGAGAGCAGGAGTATGAAAGGCTTTTGTTTTTTTCTGTGTGTGTTCCTTCCTGCTTTATAAAATGTGGTTGAGATAAATAGGGCAGCAAGGGAAAGGATTTCAGTTTCAACAGGCGTAGTTTTGACTCTATCTAAACTTAAAAAAGATCCTTCCAGCCTGAATCAGGAGGTATAGGAGGAATAGCATGTTAATTTGGTGAAATTAGTGAATTAATCAATTTGTTAGCTGACTATAAGATATTGTGCTATGTTAGCTTTGCTTAGTGCTCAAATATTTAATGCAGATTTGTTTGCTTTAACTTTCCCTTTTGTTTTTCTTTGTGTGCGATGCTATTTAATGTTGCTACACTGGCTTTGCAAATCCTTTCTCAGGTCTGTTTCCATCCTGTTCCAGGATGCAGCATTCTATCCTGAAGCAGTGGGAAAGGGAGACAAAGTAGTTCTAGGAGTCCCTTTCATATGAGTTTGGTTGGAGAGGTATAAGTACTTTTTCAGAGTCATGATAGACTGTGTGATGGAGCCAATCTGTGGGAAAGAGTGTAGTGTGGTGAGATAGAGGAATGAGGAAGGTGGTGACTGAAGGCTGTGGTGAGAACTTTGGACAGTTCCTTGCTCTTTGTGTCCTTCACAGGGACATGGGTGACAGACTGTGAGTGCACTAAGTGTGACTGATGAGGTGGTGTAGTCAAGGAGGGGCTGACTCTCTTAGTGGCGGAAGGAATTTAGGTTATCCAAAGCCAGTTGCAAACCTTCATCCTAAGAAATTTTTTCTGAGGGACTCTAGGTCTTCAAAGCCTCTTTTGATCGAAATGCTGCAAGGGGTGTGAGAGTGAATTTATCTGGAAACATGGACTTCTGAAGGGTGGAAAAAATACTGTGGAGATATCAGTGCTTCATCAGAAAGCGAAACTTCTGAATACTTTGTCTTATTCAATGAGATGAATCTAAATCGGGTTTAAGCAGATTAAAGATCCATGATCCTTGTTCTCCATCAAGTCTGAAACTGTAGCTTTGAGCAGCCTGATGATGACTTTGGCCCTAGACAAAATGAAGGTCTTCTAACAAGCCCTGCTGTGCGGAGGTGAGAAAGGCGGTGACTTTACTGTCCCTTTCAGCTCTGATTTCTCCCTTTCAACTTTGATTTCTCGGGAACATTTTTTGGTTTTTGTTAGGACTACTCATAATTGGTTTTGACAGTGAGCTGCAGGAGTTACTGCAAATGTTGCACTGAAGTCAAGAGAAAGCTGCAGACCCGAGTGTCCCTGTTCAGATCCGTGCCTGCCTGGCCTTCCTGCCTGCCAGCTCCAAGCATCCCTGCCTGATGAGTGGCTGAGATCCTGCTTAGCAACTGACATGGCCAAGAGCACATCTCCCAACCAGACCTCCTCTTAAAGCAGAAGTGTACAGAAAGCCAGTGGCTTTTTTTTTTTTTTTTTGCCAGTGGGTGGGTAGGAAACTTTGAGCTGTGTTATTTGTAACACACAGAAGAATAGCTAGAACTGAGTAATAGGAATTTCCTAATGTTTTGGAAGAGCATACAGGAACGTAAATTTCATTCTTCTAGGGCGTTTGTAGAGGGCTGTAGTGGCTTTCAAAAGTGTAGTAGGCCTCTAGGTTAGCTGTGAGGCTCTGTGTGTCACTACATAATTATTCTGAGATCCAGTGACATGGTTTAAATGCAGAATTGTGATGAGCCTCCTGGCTACTGTTCAGACAATCCTAGCAGAAGAGTGTTCCTGTAGCCAATCATAAAACCTTAAAATCATAGGATGATTTGGGTTGGAAGGGATCTTTAAAGGTTATCTTGTCCAACCCCTCTGAAGTGATCAGGGACATCTTCAAGAGTTCAGCTGTGAAGTGGTTCGGGAGTTGCCGTCAGCTGTATTTGTCCCAAATTTCTGCCAGACGATTACTGTGCCTGTGTGAGCTGCTCCTTTGCCCTCATGTGAGGTCAGCTGTGGTAGACTTGCTCTTGCAAGAAGTGCATGGTGGTGAATCTGTTGATTAGGTGTGATGTTGGTAGTACCCACAGAAGCGGCGCACTAAACCTTTTCCTTTATGATCATCAACCATGGCTGTAAAATGGAGGTGGTCCTTGTGTCCTGTGGCTCCAAACACTGAAATACTGAAAAGGCTTTATGTCCTAGACATGCAAGAGGAAGCTGAAAGAGCAATTTTCATTGTAAAGAATTTAAAGGAAGTTTTTCAGATGTATCAGTCTTCCTGTGAATCATCTAGTGGATGTTGAAGGCCTAACAAATCAAGGACACTTCTGTTAACAATGAATATATTGGCTGCTGTGGGCTACTACTCATGCTGTTGTTGGCCACTTTTGAGCAGAAACACTTCCTAAAAATTTTATAGGACAGAAGTAAAGCTCAGATTGTGATGATGGGCAGTTCAGATCCCATCCCATCCCGTCAAACAAAGCTGAGTTAAAAGCAAGTGTTGAGGGCTGATGCTGAAGATCATTTCTCAGTTTTGACAGTGGTGTCTGTGAGCTGTGCTGGCCCATCCAGGGAATGAGACCGTGGAGCCCATACAGCAAGATGGGTCTCTAAATTCCCAAGCTGAGTGTGTTCCCAAGCTGGGTTGCAGATGGACATCTGCTTTCAAGGAGCATCTTTTTAGGACAGAGCAACTGCCTGTCTGTCTGTTCTATGCAGTAGCCTCAGACTGTGGAGAAATTATTCTGGTTCCTTATGTCCTCATTGCTTTACATTGAAATTCTACATCTTCAAAAGAACAAATCACTTCTGCTTTCTTCTTGTTTCAGTTAATTTGTCTTGTTCTTAATGTGGTGAGGAATATTATCTGGGTCACTTGGGCTGCAAGATCTCCTTCCTCCCCGACCTCAGTGTTACATGTTTCACTCATTGTATTTCTTAAAGGAGGCGGTAGCACCTTTGAAAATTAGAAGATGGGGTAGAGTCTGGTCGAATCTTGTGGCATTTTAGGTCAGCTGTCAGCGGTAGTAACCTGATCTATGGCAAATCTTTCTTTCTCCCCAGGGTGCCTGCTCTGTCCTTTGCATGCCAGTGAAGCTGATATGATCCAAATTAACTTTTTCATCTGTTTGCATTTATTTTTCTGAGTCATGAGAGGTCCTCAGGAGCCACAGAATTGAATCTTGTTTTCCTTTCTAACACTTCTTGTATGGTATCAAAGATGTATGTTTTTATTCTTGTGTGGGATCAGATGCTGGTTTTTTCCATGTTAACATGCTGCTGGGTATGCAGCCCATCATGGGAATAACATGGAGCTGCACAGTCAGCAGAGGAGTGCTCATTATTTTGATGTCTGCTGTAAAATGGTGGCTCTTGCTCTAAATTACTTGGTTGGGGTAATTGCTCATCTTCCAAGATGTTTTTCTTTCTCTGTGTATGAGGTCTTTTAATAAGATAGGAAAGTACAAGGTGTTTTTTGGGCCAGGTTTCATCTGACTTTTGACTGGATCCTTTTGTTTCAGTGATATATGAAGGACAGCTGGGGTAGTAGTTAGAAGCAGAGATATAAAATCCCAGGACTCACCACTGGCAAAGCAGCAGGATTGTTGTCAGTCTCTGGATTACACTGCTGTGACTGCTATTTTATGCTTTTAATGTAAACAGCATCTTTTTGCTGGTGTGGCTGATGGCCAGTCTTGACCAAGGGATGCTGCTGCTCTTTCAGGAGCAGAAGGGACAGAGGGTGGCGGCAGATGATTGATCCACCTATCAGTAGGCAGGTACTTTTCCTTGAAATGCTGTCTGGAAAGAGGTTTTGCTGTTTGTTAGTTCAATACTTCACTTTGGAGCCATTTCGTGCCACAGAGCAGGAGGATGAGAGAGAATTTCATTAATAGGGAACTGGCCATCCCAAGAGGGCTGCCCAGCACTTGGGGGGTTGCCTTGGTCTCTTCCGTTGGCTATGAGAACCAAGCAGGAAATAGCAGGAGCTCTGGCTTGTGGTAGAAAACTCCTTCTGAGTGCTGCAGGGCCCTTCCTGTGCATAGCAAAGTCCTGGCTGTTCTCCTTCAAAGGTCTAAAAGCAGCTGAAATGAGACTGCAGGGGAATTTGGCACCTTAATCCAAGACTGCATCTGCAGACCTTGCTGAGTTGTCGCATACCCTTGCAAGCTCCCTGCTGTGCCCAAGCCATGACAGGCCTGAGCCATTTGGTGCCCAGCTTGTACCTTGAACTGGGCCAGGATCCAGGTATGAAGAGTGTCTTCTTGTGCAGTCCAAAAAGAGGCACCTTTGACAGCATTGATTGCAGTTTGGTTACCATCGTCTTTTAAAAGATGGTCCATGGGTGCCAATACAGCTTTTTCCAGGTAAAAGCTTTTTCTAAAGCTTTTACCTAGAAAGGAGATGCTGTGGTGTAGCTCAGTTAGCCAGGGCAGACTAACTTGTGTCTGCCTTTGGTTGCTGTTTGTGAGGGTGTCTTTTTGGCTTCCTTTCGCCCAGAGTAGGTGTATTTGTTCTCTGAAGCCTTGTCCATATATGCTCTGTGAGCAGCAAATATCTTAGGTCTTTTGAATCTAGGTAGATACGCAGTGGAAGCTACTACAAAAGATAATTTTTGAGTCTGGTTGCATGATTTCATGGCCCTATAAATTTGATCCTGAATAAATGTCTCTATATGTGATTTTGATTTTCTGCAGAGTATTAGTTACCCCCTGAAATTATCTTTAAAAAGCAAGGAATTAAGAGGTGAGAGCATAACTAAGGGTCCTGCTTATAAACCCTAAGCTTTTATCACTGTCATAGTCAAAATAGTCCCCATGAATGAATGACAAGCAGGTGATAGCTGAGTAAATGAATGGTTTTTCTGTTGCATCCTAAACTTGATTTCTAGCTGATTTTAGTTGTGCCAGTGACAGCCAAGCTGTGTACATCTGTTAGCATCCCACTGAGAGGCTAGTGGAGCTGCTCAAACCCGAGAAATGCCTGAATAAATGCGCTGCTGAAATTAAGGGAGGGAGTTGTGGGGAGCAAAGACAGATTGTCACATACTGTTTCTCGACCAGGTGCTGGTTGAGCTTTGGGTTTGGTGATCTTAGGATTTTTTTCTCTTTTAAGGTGCAATATTTTAAGATTTAAGATCCTCTGGGGAATTCAAGCAAATTATTTTCTTCCTGAGTATGAGCACCCAAGAGCCGGAAACCCCAGGAGAGATGAAAGCAAAGCATGATCTAGCTGTGTTCTGCACCTCTGTGGAAAGAGAGCACCTTGTTACTTTTTTCACAGGTGTTTTTGCTTGTTTGGAAAGTAACTGGAATAGTGCTCATGAATATTTGAGGCTGTCAGGTGCCTGTTGAGGGCTGGAATGAAGTAGGGCCAAGGAAGGGCAGGCGGTGTGGGAGCCAGAGGGGCAGAAGAGGGAGTGGCCCTGGCCCTGTGTGGTTGTCTCATCTCTCTTATGGTAGTAGACTTCTTATTGGGATGAATGTGCTCTGAAATATTTATTGCCCTGTTTAAATATTCATTGCTGCAAAAGCAGTGAAGCTTCAAGGGACAGGGGCCACAGCAGTCCCTGGCATTTCCTTTCAGTAATATGATAAAAATATATTAAAAAAAAATCGGGCATATCCCCACTGCAAGATTGACAGGAGCACTCAGGCATATGTCCCAGTGTTTCCTCTTCGTGCCAGAGACTTGTATTTGCTCTCAGGCCTGTATGCTGGGGTGCTGCACTTGGTTGCCAGATGCTAATGCTTTTTTTTCCAGGCCTGTATCCTGGAGTGAGGGGTTTTGTTTAGCCTGACACTGTGAGTGTGAAAGGGGATGTACAGAAGGGCAAACCAACTGGCTTGGGTTTAAGAGTTTAAGTTTTGCGTAGCCTGTGTTTTTGTCTTTCTGTAGGTGTGCAAGGAGAGGGGAGAAAAAGGATCTTTAGTGCACTTGGCTGTGGAAGGTGGGGATCTGCTGAGAATCATGGAGAGGTCAACTTACCACCCACTCATGTAGTAATATATTACGGGAGCTGCAGATGCTGACAGGCATGCCCCGACAGGAGATGCTCTTCTATCAATTTAGCTTTTAAGGCTTATTGGTTTAGCTTCAGTAAAATAGAGCAGTTTAAAAGTGGGACTGCCAGTGATACACAGTAGTTTAATGGGAATATTTTGCATGTTGCTACTGTTAAACCAGCACATGCTTTATGTGTCCCAGGGCATTGATGTGGTGGTGGCAAGGGAGCAGCAGATTTCCAGTGGTGCTGCTGAGTGGGGGGGCTGCAGGAGCTGCTTTAGTGGTACCCAGTCCAGGAAGAGGCACTTGAAAGGTGGTCAGATGTGCTGCTCACTTCGAGCTTTACCTATGAGCTGTGCAGGTGGCCTGTGCAGGGAAGAAGTCTATACTGGTTTGTGGTTACAGCAGGAATGTGGTAAACATACATTAGCTGAAAGGCCTGGGGAAAAGAGGCTTTAAAAGGATTTTGTAACAATGGGAAAATTTTTCCTGAGGTACCCGACAAATTCACTGTGTATGAACCATCTTTATGCTGGCTTACGTGGGGATGCTCTAGAAGTTAAGTGGAAGTGAAGCAGGTAGTGGCAATAGCATATGCTAAATGTCCATCTAGCCTCTTGTTCTGGGATGAAGTGGCTTTCAGGTGCATTTCAAAGTTGCACTTAATGTAGTGTAACTGTGGGCTGCTGTGAGAAGAACAGTCCCCCTGTCTCTGTGCCCCAGCCATATGCTCAGCCTCCTCACTGCTTTGGGCATTGTGCTTAAGCAGATCCAAAGAGAGACAGTTGAGTTTATGACCAAACAGATGACTATTGTTTGGATTAATTTTCTGGCAATGGCTGTGGTGTGACTGGATCTCACAACAGCTGGGGAGGGGAAGAGCAGCCCCTGATTCCAAGGTCAGTTGGTAGTTTGTCATATTAGGTGGTACACAAAACTGCACCTATGCTCTTCAATAACTTGTTCCTCTCCATGAGGTGAGGTTATTATGCTTATAAATGTGTATGCTGCTTAGTTTAATCAGCTTTAATTTATGTGCATTGACTTCCACCAGTTCTTGCTAGCTTTCCAGGATATTGTCCTATAGATCTGGCTTTAGGTTGTCTCTTCTGGCTGTACCTGCATTGTAGGCCATTATGTCTCACTCAGGTGCCCCTGTTTTGGGTGACATAATGTTTTCAGCACAAAAACTGGAAAAGATGGAAAAGACTGAGTCCTTCTCAGCTGACTTAATGACTGTCATTTAGAAATCAGTAAACAAAATGAAATGGTGTGTTTTACCAGAGCTGAATTTATCAGACTCAGCTTTTGGCTATTGGTTTTCTTGATGACTTTTTTCATTAGATTAAATATTATTAGCATCTACTTTATTTTCCTCACAATTAATATACTCTAATAAAATAATCAGTTACCACTTTTTTTTTTATAAGCAAAATAAATTGGGCTTTTCAAGGTTTTCAGTGTGCAGCTTTTTCCAGTCTTGGGGTAATTTATATAGCTCTTTCATGTTCCCTTTTGAATTTTTAAATTCCATTTTTAAAATTTGCATAATAAAGCATATACCTTATTTTTTGTCTGGCCAAGGCCACATACCCAAGTAGCAATGCTTCCCACACCCTCAGGTTGGTAATATATCTGAAAGCTGTAGTCACTCTCTGTTCCAGGCTTCTGCACTGGCGGGTTGCATCTCTATGACTCTCTGCTCCTTTCCAGAACCTCTGCTTTCCTGGACACACAGTGGAGGCTTCTTTGAAAATGGAAAACTACTCTGGGAACAAATGACTAGCAAGAGATAGGAGAATGCTGGAATGGAAAGTAACTGTGGGAAGAAATCTGTCTTTTTAAACCATCAAATTTCTGTTCTGAAATGTGTGCCAAGTCAGTCACAGACTTCCTCCGCCCTGCACCTCGAGAGCAGCTTGATATAATGTTGTTGCTGCGTGACTGAGTCCTGGTACTCGAGTCACAGATGGGTCCCCTTTGCCTCATCTCATCTCCTGTCTTCTGTACTGAATTCTGAGCATACCCATGATAGGCCAGTGGCAGTGAAAATATGACAGGGCTGAGATGTTTAGCTGCTTGCATGAAAAAACCCCAGAGCCTCAAGAGGAGCTCTGGTTTTGTGTTTAATATGCTGCATACGTCTTGTTCTCCACCTTTGCTTCAGAGTCACGTCCGAACACGCGGCTCCTCGCTATGCTTTCTGCCAGCTCTGCAGATCTTTCCAAGGCATTCAGCGCTCTCCAATTGATTCCAGATGTGTTCTCCCCTTCCCGGCGCTTTCTCCCTTTTTCCTCCTCCTGCTCTGGCAGCAGAGGCAGGGCTGTTTTTTATCCCTTATGGTGCTGGAGTTGTGCAGGCAGGCGGGAAGAATTCCCTGCTGTCCGCTAAAATCTGGGGAATTGAAGGGGCCAGTGTAAGTGAAGCTGCCTGACCGGGCTTTGAGGTTTGTCCTTCCTCCAGGAGCCAGGTCAGCTCAGAGCAGCCCCTCTGCACAGCTCACTACTTCCTTCAGCTCATTGCCTTCACAGCAGGGAAGAGAAGGACAGGAAAGCCTGATACCAGCAGTGATCTTCAAAATCCTTCCTAGAAGAGCACTGGAAATATAGAGAGATCTGGAAGAGTCTATTGCAGATACCTGTGTTAAATAGCGAAGGCTTTGAGAAATCCTTGTCACTAAAGTAGATACAAATCTTTCTAAAGGGCTGAGTGAGCTTCATGAGGATTTAAACATTCAGGAAAGCCATCTGAGTTCTTGAGGTTGCAGGAGTAACTCTCCACACTCAGAGGTTTTGCGATGTACTTGCAGATGCAGAGCAATAGTCCATTTGCAGAGAAGAGACGTGATGAAAAATTGCTTATCTATCCAGCTAGGTCCTTGATTGGGATTGGAGAAGCAGATACTGGTTTTCTGAAATACATCAGCTGGCAAGTTACCCTCTCCCTTGAAACAAAGCTGTTTGAAGTGAGCAATCTGATTGCAGAATTAGCTGAGGAGACAGTAACTGTGACTCTACCTTGCCAGCCTGGTCAAGAGATACCATGGGACCAGGTGGTATTTTCTTCCCTTTTATATTTCCATGTTCTGTAGCCCTTCTTTTTCTAAGGAGCACTGGGAACCGTTGGTTTGCTGTCTCTGGAGTAAGGCAGAATATCAGCACAGGCAGGTCCTCAAAAGTACATCAAAAGTATCATATAGTGCCCAGATATCCTGCTGCAACCATGGACCTCTCTTGAAAAGCAGTTACCCATTCCTTCCCCATCACTGGCCTCTGGTTTCTGCTGCTTCCCTGAGAGAGGATCCACAGTCATGCAATGGAGAGTGTGATTGGTTTGCTAATCTGCTGAATAGCTGATGGCAGCTAGCTTGGATTAAACATATGTGACACATCTGCAGCACACTGTTCCTTAGCTGTGACTCATTTCAATCCTGGTCCCAGAGAAAGAACTTAGCCGTCTTTGCCTGACAGAGGAGTAATCTCTCTTGTGTGGGACAAGCTTGTACCACCCTGGGTGTCTGCTGGATTTATGAAGGACTTGATTCGTAGTATTTTGAGACACTATTTTCATGCTGATTTGTTGAAAGCTAGTCATCTTATGGAAATCTTTATTTTTTGCTCAAGAATGTTTGACTATGAGTGTTGAGTGGAAAATAGTCACTTGGAAAGTTGCAGAGCTGGGAAGAAGAAGAACCTGGGTGGGTGCTAAAGGACCAATCTGGACCAAAAAATTGAGCCTGAGCTTTTTTCTTAATTGCTGGCTTTGTTGCTGAGGATGTATCCATCCTGGTGACTTTTTCCTTTGTTCTCCATCCTTATCCCCTTCTCCCTAGTAATTCTCAAGGTAGTTTAATACCTAATACAGAATGCAAACAGATGTTGGGACCCTGATGTCTCTCAAAGCACAATTCTCTCTAATCAACCCCAGAGAGCATGGCTGGATTGAAAGCATTTGGTGGGTTGCCTTTGTGCCAGTAACATTTAACTTCTTTTTTAATTTTTTTTTTAATTTATAAAAAAAAAATTAATTTTTTTTTTTTTGAGTGGGGAGTAATGTGGATTTCAGAAGCAGAAATCAGTGCTTTTTAAAATCTGAAAGGTACATTTCAGGCTGGTAAGTAGATGTGGCCCTGGGCATTATTAATGTTGGGTAACTCTAAAGCTTTGGTTGTATCCAACAGGAAGCCTCTTTGCAGGTTGTCTGAGGGCATCTTACCAAGTGTGCATGAGAGCCTGTGTTTGTGCATAGGGGTAGAGCAAAAGTTGGCCATTACTGGAAGTGATGATAGCATGGGGATGAGTGAGTGCTTCCTGTGTATAACAGTAAGATAAGACTATAATTTTCTTTTATCCTTTCCTACAAAAGGGGGGCTGGAACTTCTTTTCCATAAAGTTCTTAAACGCATTAAAAAAAAAAAAGGCCAGCTGCTTTATTTTACAGAACACTTTTTGGTGGCCTGGAATGATAGAGTATGTAATGGAAGATAACTTGTTCTTCCTTTGCTTTACATATCTAGGAAGGGCAAGATTAGATAATCTAGTGCAAGCTTGCACCAGGAAGTTGAAGAAGACATGCCTTTAAATGGTTAGCTAGGTGCAAGTGTGAGTGCAGGCGTCTCTTTTTAGATTTTTTTTTTTTGACTGGTGCAAGATTAGCTTTTTGAAGCTTAACCTAAACCAGTGGAAAAGGCATTTCCTGAGTGATCACATCCAATTTAAATTTTAAAAAGTGTACCCATGAACTTAAATTCCCTTTATTTTAACAGAACTGCTGTAAAATGCCAGCAGATGTTTCCAGAACTACCTAGATTTAGAGCTTGTCTTTGGGAGGATTCAGGAGGAATTGCTCTTGTGCCCATGCCAGTAGAGTCAAAACCCAGCATCCTTTTCTGTTACCACAGTGTGTCATAGATCAAATGAAGATTAAGCTCCAGATGTGCAGATGAAATACAAAACCCCTTATTATTACTGTGATCCTCTTCAAGGTGCTTTTATGATCAACCCACACCAAGAAAGAGTGTTGATTTTATCAGTCTGTGTCCCAGACCCACAGGCATGTAAGTCTTGCTCTCTGGAGTTACAGAAATGCCTTTGTAGTGTGGAGAGTGGGTGTCAGGTTAGGGTCACATACCCCTCTGAATCCAGGAACGGGTTTGTACAAAGATGAAGGATATGAGATGGTTATATCCTTTGTATATATCCTTTTCACCCCCAGATTTCTTTTCTGTAGGCATTTTACCTGCTCTTCCCATTCAAAGCTAATCTGTAATGAAATGGCCACAATGGAGGAAGTGTTACTGCTGCATTTTGGGATGAAGAACTTGTATCACGTTTGTGGGCACCTGCAGGGTTGGCGTGGCCAAGTCACTGTTTTGGGGTGTCTGGGGTGTTGGCAAGCCATCACTTCATCGTTCTGTATGTTGCTTTGTCTTGTGTTTGAGTATCTTCATGGCCCTAAAGAGTAAAAGCAGTTTTTAAAACCGAGGCGTAGGTTCTGTGTGCTGTGAGAGCCACAGTGTAGGGTGGAATCTGTCTTTGGTGTAATGCATGCCCCAGCCGGTGGGTTTTCGGCAAGGGATAATGCTGGAGCTCCTGGTGTGTGTGGGGAACTCCTGGTGCGTGTAGGGAGCACCGTTCCTGCTGCTTTGTTTCCATTCCCGTTAGCTTGTTGATACATTTGTTATCAGCAGGCAAAGTGTGGGATTGCCTGAGAAGAGGGTTAATGCCGGCTGGAGACTGCGGCTCCCTGGCAGCCTGAGCTTGTCCAAGTGCTGGTGCCCATGGCCCTTCCCTCCCCAGCTTCTCCACCCCCTGTCCTTTCTGGCTCTGGTTCTCCTCAAGCTCCTTGCCAAGCTGTTTCAGTGCTCTTAACTGGGAACAAAACTAACCTGGCAATAAAAAGTGAGTAAATTTTTTTCCTGGGATATGTGCTGAAAGGGCTCAGTATGGGCAGGCTGGCAGGGGAGAGAGGGCAGGAGTGCACAGCTGGAGGGGGGATGGTGGCAGCTCCAGCCAAAGCCCCTCTGAAGCTGCCGCTGAGAACTGGGAAGGGAGACTGTGTTGGAAGGGGCTGGGAAAGAGACCCTGCTACAGCAGCTTTTTTGTTGATCTGTGAGAAGGGGAGGGGGGTGGAACACAGCCCATTATTAATTAATTAATTATTCTTATGCTCCTAAGCAGCAGCCTTGTATGGTAAGCCCTTTCTCTCTTGTCTTTTTACAGTCAGGGAGCAAGGCTTTGCATGTGTGATGTTTGCATCCCTGACAGGAAACTGTGACCTGGGTTCTAGGAGGGGACAGCATGGTCCCTGCATTCCCTTCACTCAGAAGGATCCCTTTTCTTACAGAGAGCTAAGAATGAGCAGCAGCTCCAGGTTTCTGACAGTCTCTTCAGATCCCAGCTCCAAACATTTTTGCTGTTTACAGAAGGGATTAGGTTAGTGCAGAGAGCAAACAGTTGTAGCCTGGAACTCTGGTCTTCACAAACAGGTTAATTGCCTCTGTTAGCTGCAAGTCAGTTGCTTTGAGGATTCATAAAATTAGTTCAGTGAAGACATATGTATTAGAAACCCCATTCCACTAATAGGCTTATACCCACATCCCAGTGATTTGGGGGTTAGCAGAGTTCAAAGGCATTTTTAAGAGATGGATGTTTGTATGCTGTACCATTTCCCTGCACCTTTCTGTGATGCTGATGACTCACAGTAGGGTTATGGATAGCACAGACCAGTTACCTTATGGCAGTTTGCCACATCTATACAGAAATTTTACTAGCTTAGCTTTACCAGGAGTGTAATTTTTATTTGGCTGGTTAGGCTTTACTATCTATGCATATTATGGTGTAGCAATACCAAAGAAGTCTGGAGCTGCATTGCACCAAGACTCCTTTCATATCCCTCTACTTACACCCATGTCTCTAATGAGGAAAACAAAACCACTCCTTCACAGAGCAGACTGATCTTTGCCAGTTTTATGGAAGTAGAAGGCCTTAGTGTGAATTTCTGGTGTTTGCTCTTTGCGCTCCAGTGCCGTGATCTTGGATCACCACCTGCTGTCTGCTGAAAGAATTCATCCTGTGTCACATTTGCTGAACCACGTTGCTCCTTGTTGAGTTGTCGTCCCCAGCTCCCACCCTTCCACAAGGTATCGCCACGTGCAGTTACTCATCGGTTACTCATCGTTCCTCTGCTTAGCTTGGAGCTGCAAAGTTCATTAATTAACTTAAAGCTGCATAAGCTCTTAGAAATGTGTCCCCATTAGGGATTTTTCACTGCTTCAGCTAATTTGTTTTTTAAACAAAGTATGGGATCGGTTTGTACTGATCTGTGTAAGCAAACCCCTGACTTAAGGAAGAAATTGGGCACCTGCAAGGACATGACTAGACCTTTTTAGGGCTGAGAATAGGGGCCTGAAAGCAGAGCCCAGATGGGTAACCAAATCCTTCTTGTGCCCTGAGGGCTTGGGTGCTCATGAATCAGATACCAGCATTTTGCAAGGGGGCAGCTACTTTGAATTCCTACCTGATGTCAGTGATTGATTTCTGTGGGAACAGAGCATCCGAAGGAATAGAAAACACAGGAATTATTGCCTTTCTTTGAACTATAGGTCAACATATATCCTACTGAAGTGTGGTTTGGTTGGGTTTTTTTTTGTTTTTTAAGGAGTGTGTGTAATTGCACTGTTTCACTTGCACTGAACAACCTTTCCCAGTTTGAGCATGGGATGGCAGTTATCATGGTTGGTGCATGGCAGCACAAACTGGCACAGCTAATCAGTTAATCTGGAACTGCCAAAATTATTCCTCCAACCAAATGTCCCTCACACTCACTTCCTGGAGACTGCCGGCCTGATGCATTGTGGCCAAGAGAGCTGTCTGTCTGCTCTTGAACATGGATTACAATGTATTTCATACCATCACAGAAGTTTAAGATGGTAATAGTTTTTGTGGAGAGCTGCACCCAGATTTTCCTAGTCTTGTGGTGGCATCCTTGTGTAAGTTTGGGGCTGGTGACTGCTCTTGGACATTATTATCTAGGTTTCTTGTTGGATTTGAGTAAATTTTTAAGACATCTTCATGAGCTTAAACAGGGGGGACTGGCAATGCAATGAGGTATGTCAAGATTGGATAGACAAGGTACTTTCCTTTACCTGGAAATGTGAGGGTTTCTCCATTCTCTCTCTACCTCCTGAGAAGTGTGAAAAGCAGCACCCCTAAATGCAGAATTTTATGTGGTGGTTTAGAAGTAGGGAAAGGAGTTCAAGTTCTGTATTTGAAGATTAATGGGATCTGTGTGTGTGTGTGTGTGTGTGTGTGTGTGTGTGTGTGTGTCTGTGTGTGTGTTCTGTGTTAGGTCTTGAAAATATGAAGTATTGCATAAATGTTGAAATTTAGTAGAATAACAGAAGAGGTAAAATCTCCTCTGGGTTTGGAGGATATCAGTATGCTGTGAAACCTGCAGAGATCTCATCAGGAGTCCTTTTCTGTTGACACTAGTGGAAACAGGGGAAAAAGCATCAAAGGAAATTAAGATTACAAAAAAAATCAGACAGGAAATATGTCCATAATCATATCAAGAGAAAAATAATTTGAGATACAGATACTCCATGGGATGATGACACCTGAACAAATATAATAATGATAGATCTCCAGATAACCTGAGACATTAAAGGAAGGATGCATTTGTAATAAAATATATGATTTTTGCATGTTAGTATGATTTGAGGTGGGGGGGAGTGACTGGTATGAAAAACATTTTATTCTGCACCAGAAATCCTTTTTTCAAAAGTCTTAGGAAGGTCAGAGAGGAGTAATAAATAAAGTTACTAGGATATTTCGGCTTGAGAGATGTGATTAAACTCAAAATAAATATGTACTATCAAAATGCCACAAGCAACAGAGGAGAGAGTAAGTATTTTTCATCTTTCAAACATTTGTAGATAGATAATTGAAGAAAGGAGAGAAAATACTTAAAAGGTTGAAATGCATTTAAACTGGGAGGAACAGTATTAACTGAGGGGGGAAAACATTCAAAGTAAGATTATATAAGGCTCCTGGGCTGGCATTTTAAACAGTCTAAGAGTGAGGTTGTACAGAATGCCGGACTGTGTCCTTTGGGGAGCAGCCCTGCACTGCTGACATGATGGCAGAATAGGTTTTGTTTGGGGCTAATCAGCATTCTCTTCCTCTGACCTGGGATGCTACTGCCTTGGAAATCTAGCTTGTTCTAAGAAGATTGGAAATGGTTTCTGCTCCTCCATTTTTCCTGTGGAAAAATTTTTCATTGTAAAGAAAAAGTCAGTTTCCTCTTTAGCTCCTATTGGAAATGTAAGAAAGGGGGGGCAGTCAATGTGGGCTGTAGGGAAGAACGCGGACCATCAAATACGATGAAATACTGTTAACAGAAGAGCTTGGAAAGGAGACAGTACACGGACAGAATGGAGCTGTCACGTCAGGGGATAAATGGTCTGAGCAGGTGAGCAGTAGGATTCCTGATACGTGGTTTGCAGTGGGATGGCCATCATTCTGTCTGTCCTGCCTCCTATTTTAGAACTTACTCTGCAGATCTTGATGGTGGGTTAGGTCAAGTCAGAAGTAGCTTGCTTTGAAGCTGAGAATAGCAAAGGAATGAGCAGAATTGGAGGAGCAGAGGTAGAGCTGCCCTCCTTTTTTGAGGGGGAAACAAAAATCCTGTCCTGCTTTCAGAAAATGTGCTTGGTGCGTGAAAATCCTCTGCAGAGCTGCGAGCACGCGACGCAGGGCTGCAAGTGCTTGGGGGAGGGCGTGCAAGGAGCTGAGCACTGGCCACTGCTGGCACGCTCCCCTGAATTCTTCATTCTCAGATAAGGCTGCGGAGTTTGTGTTCCTGCAGGCAGCAAGGCTGGACTTGAAACCGTCCCTTCTTCAGCATGGGCCAAGGCTGCAGCTCAGCTCTGCTAAGTGGTATTGAATGCCCTTCCCTCTCCTTCTCCCCAGCTGCAGGAGCGCGTGGCCATGTGGCCCCCAGGGGAGGCAGACCAGATAGACTAATGTCAGAGCAAATTTGGGATTCAGCCAGTGTCTGAATGACCCGGTGCTGGCTGGAGGTGCACTGCGTTTATCATTGTTTCCTCTGCCCGGAAGGGAAAGCTGCAGGTAGGCTGATAAAGGGACTGAAAGGTTTGTCCGTCTTCTTTGGAGGTCCGTCAGCCCCCTGCATGCTCTCTGCTGAAAGGCTGCTTGGTAATTCCCACTCTGCCTTTCCTACCCACGGGATAAGGTCTGTTTCGCTTTTACTCCATTGATTTAAGCATGCTGGTGTCAGAATAGCCTCAAGCACCTCCAGGCTTTGTGGGGGAGGACCCAGGGCTGGAACAGCGGCCAAAATTTAAAGTCAGGATTAGTCTGTTGACACGCACATAAATCAAACAGCCCTCCTATCATAAATCTTTTCTGTGGATTTTTTTTCTGCTGCGGCGGTGAAAGCAGTAGGAGTGGTGCAGCAGCCTGGGCTTCCCAGGGTTGGGCTTCAATGTCAAGGCAGTTCTCCTTCACCCCGGGTGGCTGAATGCAGCTCCCCCCTTGGTGAGATCCCTGCAGAGGCTGTAGGGCTGCATGCTTTTTTGTTTCCTTCTTGTGGTTTTCTGACATGGTAGGGTAGCATTCTTATTGTCTTCTGGGGATATCTTTTGCACGGTCAGTTCTTTGTTTCTGAGTCATCTGATTGGTGTTAGCTACATCTAAGACAGCGCTAAAAGCTTCTACGAAGTCCACTATGCAAGAGGTCTCTGTGGGATACCCTAAGCTGAGGCAGGAGTGGGTAATTAATGCCTTGAGTGATTGTAGAGATGCTCAGGATTGGGAAAGAGTGACTGTGTGGCTGGCTTGCAATCTCAGCTTGTTTCCCTATAGCTCTTTGGAGTCTCCTGCATGGCCTGCAAGAAGCAAATGGGATATTCCAGCCACAGATACCTGTGCTGTGTACGCAGTGCTGTCAGGGCATAGAAGGGGGCTTCTGCAGATGGATTTTTAAAACTGTACTTTTTATCACTATAATATAAGAGAGAGGTGTGCTTTGAACCACATGATGTGCTTGCTTGTGGGGTTCCTTGTGAGCAATGAGGGTCAGGCTGGAGGAGATGGACCCAGTTATGGTACTTATAGGGATGTTGAGAAACCCTGTTCTTCTGTGTTTCCTTCTCTGTTCCAATGCGTGAGTGCCTCTGCCCTCTTCTGAAATAATACCTTACTGTGTGTAAAGCTTTGTGTGAGATCACAGGGGTATGCAATCTGCAAACCCTGTAATTTGTTTGCTATATGCCACCCAGTAGCAAGAAAATTGCCCTGAAAAGATTAAGAAAACAGTGTCATGGCTCAGAGGAGCAAGGCATGTGCTTTTTGATAGGAGAGATAATAGAAGACTGTGGAATACTATGCTGACAGTGGGTGGGATATTCGCATGAACATGTGTGTTGTCTCTCAGGCTGATGTTTTGATCTATCTTCTGTAGTATAAAGCTGTTTTCTCCTTTTTCCTTTCTTAAGGGTAACCAGGAGCCATCAGCAACTCCTGATGCAATGGTGCAGCCATTCACCACAATCCCATTTCCGCCACCCCCACAGAATGGGATTCCCACAGAGTATGGGGTGCCACACACTCAGGACTATGCAGGCCAGACCAGCGAGCACAATCTGACGCTCTACGGAAGCACGCAGCCGCATGGAGAGCAGAGCACGAACACGGCCAGCACGCAGAACGGATCTCTTGCAGTAAGTGCACAGGGGTGCCCAGCCAGAACGGCACAATGCTTTGGGGAAAAGCAGCCACTGATTAGATTGCTGTTTCCCAAGTGTGCAGCAAACCAGCAGTAGACTTGAAAGGAGAGAATGATAAACAAAACGTGGCTTCTGACTTTCCATTACTGGGTTTCCCCTTTTGCATGTTCCCCTTGTAAATTGGTGCCTGCAGAGAACAGTAGTACTTGAAATCATGATCATAGTTTTACCGTGGTGGCGTTGTCCGAAGACAGTCTCTTACAAAAGTGTTAATTACTTCGTGTTAATTGGTGAATGGTTCAAATAGATGTGATGGAGGCAAATTCTGGAGGGTTGACAGTACAAAGAATTAGGGCGAGCACATGCATCTTAGGTGTAATCCCAATGTGGTTTTGTTTTCAGGAAGCTAACAGAGTAGAAAATTACTTTTCTTTGACTTTCTGAAGACAGCAGGGAGCTGCAGGGAGCAAGGATAGGAGATGAACTCCCAGTTACTGGTCATCCATTTGCCCAACCAAGATTTTCATCATCTTATATATTTTCTTTCTTCTTTTGGTGGCCTGGAACTGGCACTGGGCAACATGCTGGCAGATTATCCCAGGAAAAGCTTTATCTACCCCTTAAGCCACTTGTTAAGACTTAACTTCCTAATAAAGAGCCTTATGGTGAGAGCCTTCAGCGCTCAGGGGCGGATTTAATCTGTTAATGCTTTCAGTTTTACTTGTAGTTGGTGTTTGGGTTGTAGAGATTATTTTTTTCCCCTGGTAAGTACTGAATGAATTCAGTGCCAACAGTTGGAGGAACTGATAGTGCCAGCTCAAGTGTTCATGGTTCCTGGTGTGTGCTTCTGCTCCTTCTGCAGTGGGCAGTGGCTGCATGGTTGGTGCCATTGGTCATGACTTTGATAAGATGCCTTGGATTTTTTCCTGGGAATGCCTCAACTTCGGCATGTTGAAAAAGCGCACACTCTGTAAGGCACAGTGGTAGTGCGCAAAAGGAACTTAGGGTGCCTTGCGTGGCAAAAATAAGTAGATAAGGAAAGACCACACAGGAAATAAAACCAAGCACTGATGCAGTGTGCAGAAATGCAAGTCATCATTTTAGCACCAGGTTGCCCGATACCATTCCAACACGTAAGATTTGGGTTGCCCATTTCCAGCAAACAACTACCTCAGGCACTGCCAGTTGGATGAGGAAGCTGCAAACAGGGAATAAAAACCAGAGCAGTGGCTTTCCCCCTGTGTTTTTGCTGTTCCCATCTTTGTCCAGAGCTTAAGAGCATTTCTTTTTAATGGAAATGATGTTAGCCTTGACCTTGGATGTAAGCTCTTGCCAGCCTTCCTGCTCCTCTTCCATATTAGGAGCCCTCTCTGTGGCTCTGCAGGGCTGAGCTCTGTGTTTCATCAACTAATGCTGGCTCCAAGGAGCCCACAGCCTGTGGCTATCCTGCGAGGAGGGACTGGGAGCCCATCTGTATGGGAGGGAGTGTTGCTGGGAGACTGCTGGCAGGCAGTGGTGTTGCCAGGAGTCTGTGGAAGGAGCCTGACTGGCAGGGGGTTATCCAAGAAACAGGCTGAATAGCACATAGCACTTGTACTGGCTGTTGGAAACAGGTGTGCATGTCTGGAGTGACCGTTTGATGTGGTTAAGGATGTGCAAGCTGAGCATGCAGAGTCAGGCTTGTAGCCATAGCTGTCTGGGAAAGGCAAAGGCACACACAAGGGCGTTGCTGTGGCTGTTGTGCCTGGGACTTATCAAACCCAGAGGATCCCAGATGGTGGCACTTGAAGAAATCTGTGGGAGCAGGGGTAAATTGCCTCAACCAGGGGCTTTTCTCATACCAGACTTTCACATCCACTTGGATCTTCCAAGTCTCTTTATCTTTCTGTCTGGGAGTCCTCTGTGAAATTATTTTGATTTTGTGGGCTGCCTGAGGATGTAATTCCTTGTAGCTTTTCTTCTCCTCAGTATGCTGATTAATGATGTAGGACCTAGGGGAAACAAGAAGGCTCAGTAGTTACTCAAGTTAAAGAATGCTGTTAAAATACAGCAGAACAGGTTGGTTATTTCATCTTAAAGATCTACAGGTAATGTTAAGCATTTTGTCCATCATGTGTGTTGGCTATTGTTTGACACACATGTTCAGTCCATGTGGACTAGACTGTTACGCTTTAAGGCATCTTCTCCTTTAACCATTTTACCATCTTGCTCAAACAACAGTGCTAACTTTAATAGAGCAAAAAGCCATCACGGGTGAGGTATGAGCCTTTCCTCCCATTATTGTGACTGACAAGCACAGCTGCTGTCACGTGTGTGAAGTGGATACCCCAGACTCAACAGCCAGTGGATTTTTTAGCTGCTGACTTGAAGCTGTGCTCCCATGGGATGATTCAGAAATTCCTTCAGCCAGACAGATAAGTTCCCTGCTTGCTTTTAAGAAAAAGGCCTGTGATTGGTTGTTTTGTCAGGACAGGGGGAGATAGCAAAAGGTGTGGTCAGATAGGGACCTTTCCTGCTTTTCAGGCTGATAGCCTTCAGGATAATTGCAAAAGTAACAAAGAACATGGGGGTAGCTTAAAGTTCGCTTTTAGAAAGAGGGCTTGATCTCATTGGTAGGATGTTACACAGCAATGTAATGTGGTCTGTAACAGGGTCCTTAAGACACAGGGTGGGAGCACCTATTCATAGAAACTTGGCTAGCTAGCTAGAATGATTTGAGATTAGTGGTAGCATCTGAGTGAAAAGACAATGGTCTGGGAGCCTGAGGTCAAAGATCAGCAGCGAACTTATGGAAAATAAACTTTGAGAGTCAAAGTCCGTCACCTCCTATGCAGTCTAAAACCCTGAACAAAGGGAAATGATTGGTTGGTGTCATGAGCTGAGAATGAGCTTGGTTATGGAGGTTTGAATGTAGTGGAAAGCATTCGGAGTCTCACGATTGGGGCATAGAAAAGAAATTGGCAGAGTACTTGGTGTAATACAAACAGCTTCATATTTTGGAAACTATTTTAGGACGAATTCTCATCTGTGGGGCTTTGTTTCTTGCCTGGCATGTGGCAGGAAGACCTCTCAGTCTTCATGCCCAAGCATCTGTCCTTTCTCTTGATAGTGTCCCAAAGCACAGCTGAAAGACTTGGATTAAAAATAGGCTGAGGTACAGGACCTTATTTGGCCTACTTGGTCTGCTTGTTGCAAGCCTTCTCTTAAACAGCTGACGCTCAGCATTTCACTTATGGTGCAGGGCTGCCTGGTTTCTTCCCCCTTCCCCCTTCTTGGTTTACCTTAGTGCTCTTATCCCTAGTGGAAACACCCAGCACAGTTAGCTGCAAGGGGAGATGCAAATTAGGCTGCAATACCTCTGGCAGCTGAGCTGATCTAAGAGATTCACTGCTGTCAGAAAGGAGAGATCTGGCTCCAAGCACAAACTCCCACTCCTATTTACTGTCTCTGGCATTCCTTACATGAGCCACTTTAATTCACTGACCTGGCAGATAGCTGTCCAATTCTTTTGCTGGATTAATGAATTAGAGAAGCTCTTGGAGGGATCCAGCAAATGCTGTTGTTGCAAGGTAAGCATGTGGAGAGCATGGCCAGAAGCCGAGAGCAATTGTCAGCTCTCTGCATCTCCTGGTACTCTACCCGCAGAGGGAAGATTAATCATCTGCTGAACTAAAAAAGCTTTCTTGATAGTAAATGCAATGCACTTACTACTGCAAGCTGATTATTCAACTTGTTTCTCTTGTTAATGTCAGAGGGAAGAATTTGGATGTCTGTATAAATTATGGCATGCAGCTGGAGGTATAGAAGTAGAGGAATACGTTTATGTAAATTACTTCACATGAAAATGGCAGGTGCTGTTGCCTCGGTGTTACATTGTCATGAACCAGTATAAAGCATTATTTAATTACAGAGCATTGTGTCTCTGCTTCTTGATGTGCTGTACTGAAATGTACTTAACTCATCTGCTATACCGTAAAGGGATATTGATTCTCATCTTCTCAAAGAAGACACCTTCGTGGTGGGGCGCCCATATGTGTCATGTTCAGAAGCAAGATAAGGAAGCTGCTTGGTCATTCGGTTGTGCCTTGTACATCTAGCACGGTCTTAGAAAGAAGAGAGCCAGCAACACCAAGGATTCCTCAACTGACTTTTGCAACACATAGACAGCGTTATAATGATGACTTCCCCTTGGGTATTTCTTGCCTAGACTGAATTTGCAGAGTTTTCCTCTGTAATTACTTTTCATCCCTTTAATAATTAAAACAATTGCTCATGTGAGGTATTTCAGGTGAAGAATATGTTTAATGAATATCATTAGTTATCTTCTGATACTGCTAAGCAGGTAGACATGAGGAAGAACTAGCTTCAGATAAGTAGTTTGCTGCTGATTGTTTGGCCAACTCAGCTTAGAAATTGCTGTCTTGAGGTTGCAAACCCTTACATTTAACATCAAGAGTTTGCATTGAATATGAGGCAGACTGTCAGCACTTGCAGACTTGCATCTGGTCAGGCAGATTTAAAAATGGGAAATAGGAAATAAATCAAATATCATTTATGTGAGAGTAAATAGCTGTGGTAATTCTGCGTATCTCTCGAAGGTTTTAGCAGATCTAGCAGAAGTACGGGGAAGGATAAAAGCGATGATGAAAGGGATGTAGCAGGTTTTTTATGAGAAGAAATGAAATCTTCACTTACAGAAAGAGCTGTCAGGAATAAAGGTATATGACAAGTACATAGAAGATTGGATGGTAAGGCAACTAAAATATGGAGCTTTCCCATTTTCACTTACTAGGATGCAAGTGGGAAATAACTAGGTGCCATGTATGAAAAAAAGAGCAGGGTTTACTACCTACTTTTTCCATATAATGAAGAAATGAGCATTGCAGCTCTTGTCCATGGGATGCTTTGCAAGTTGAGACATCAGCTGGCTTAGTTTGCTGGAGGAAAGTCAGTGAGCATTTGCCTTGTTCTTGTGTCCTTCCGCAGATGCCAAACATTTGGCTGCTGTTAGAAAGAAGATAATGGGCTGGATCGATCTTAAGGCTGTCACTGTGTGGCGGGTCTTCTGCCTCTGTCGGTGGAGTGGTGACCACTAGCTTGGCAAATTTTGCTCCTTCACCTTGTCAGGGCATCCCTGTTTTGCGAGAAATGGTCTGGAACTGCTCCCAAAAGGTTTGACAATCTGACTAGCAGAGCAGGCCTTTCAGGGGGCTCCATTTCGCCACTTAGTTGAGAGGGAAAAGAAAAAGAAAAAAGGACTAAAGAATACTGGTAGAAATACCCATCTTTGAGTTGAAAATGTTACCAGACACATCAGAGGTATTGTGCAACATAGCAAAGCTCCCTATGTGCTTTCCCTGTGTTAGGTTTGTGTTCTGTGAGGTATGTCTTTAATGAGGAAGGTGAATAAAATGACTTAAGCTTCATAATGTCTGAGAATAGGTAACTAACAAAAATATATATATCAGAAAAAATATACCTTAAATTCACCTGATTGTGTGGAAAATAGTAAAAAGCCTTATAGAATTTAATTGCTATGTTCTTAGAATTTTTGGTTCTGTTTTTTTAGCATACAGAATATTTTGGATGATGGTTTATTGTGCCGGTAAGTAGCGCCCAATTTTTTTTTTAATATGACACTGCTGGCATCTCTGAAAAACCAAGTACATGGATATAAATATAAAATTATATTTACTGCTGTTGAAAAGTGATAATTAGCCTTAAGGTCTTCTGTCTGCTGAACAAGTGTTTAAGCAGCTAAAGTTCCCATGGCATTTGCTATTGGATGTGTGGGACCTCAAACCTACTTTAGGTTTGGTGGTGGGGAAGGAGATGGATTTTGTGTCTAGGGCCTAATTCTTCCCTTGTTTTTCCATGAAGCCTCCTCAGTGGGTATCTGTTCATTTGTGGGTGACTGGTTGTTTTGACACAGGTTCTTCTCTAGAAGATGTAGAGATTTTTCCACATTATCTGTGCTCTGCTTCATTGTGGAAAGAATGCCTTCTCCCAGTTGTAGCTTTTGGTCCTTGTCTCCACAGTTCTTTGAGCTCTTGATCCAAACAAGGTTGGGTGTTTGGTTTTGGCTTTTTTTGGATCCAAGAGTGATTGAGGAGCGGTGGAGTGAGCACAGTCTGTCTCCTAGATTTTGTAAGCCACCCAAATCCCCTTTTATATATAGTTATTAGTTACAGTTTGTGTTTTGTAAATATTTTCTTTGCAATGATTTATGGCTCTTAACCTCTTCAGTATGATTCACAACATTTTGGACTGCCTGCTTCCTGGGGGAGAGAGTGGGGGGTTGTTTTTTGTTTGTCTGGAACTTGGATCTAAAGCGGTTCCAGTTCTAGAAGCAAGTGGGAGATGGAAACAGAATGTGCTGGGTATTAATAATCTCTGTGTTGGTGTGTTGCACCAGTGCTTGTCTGCCTCGCCAGGGAGGCATCCCTCTGTCTAGCCATTCAGATAGGGCTCTGCTTGGACCTCAGGTGGTGCTGGAGTCCCTGCCTCCCTGCTGCTGAGGGGAGATCCTCAGCAATTAGTTGTTCATCACCTGCATTAGGATAGAAGAGACCAGTTGAGAGGTGGGAAGGTGGTTGTAGAGCTTCCCCCAAATCTTTTGGAACACTCCTGTGTTTCCAGGTGTCCTCCTCCCCTTTTACATGTGTATGTGCACAAGTATAATCCGTGCTTCTTTTTGCAGCTGCCTCTTCTTGCTTAGGGTTTCCTTGCTGCTGGCAGGTGTAAGGGAGGAGCTGACCTGGGCAGCAAGGAGTTAAAACTGAAACATGTGCTGTGCTGTCCCAAGCTCTGATGTGCTTCTCAGTGACCTTGAGCAGAGCTCAAAGTGTTTCTGTGCAGGCATGAATGGCATTATCACCTGCATCAGTGCATGTTACACAGGCTATGCTGAGGAGGTGCAGTGAATCCAGTACCATTCCTAAATGTGGGACCTTTGCTGCAGTATGTCTCTATTGCCTGATGAGAGGCATGGGACCTGGGAAATGTGTATTAGTGCCTTTCTGAGCTGACTCTCTAGAGAAGAGAGAGGTCTCTTTCTTCACTGGGAAGTGCTGACATGAGGCCGGGAGGAGCTTGAACGCCTAGTGGGGAAGGAGTCAAGGTGGGGAGTGAGCACTTGGTGAAATGAGGGCTTTCATCATCTGGTTTGGTCAGGGTAGCACAGCTGCCAGGCTCTGTTGTGTGGTGCCTGAGAACAGGCTCCAGGCCCTTCCTTTCATCTCCTTCCTAACGAATTAAGCCAAGGAATAACTGTAAAAGGAAAAAAAAAAGATCTGAAGAGACTGTTTTTTTCATTTATGTTGTAGCTGAGTGTGTGGCAGTGGACAAATGTACTGAGCTAATGTTACAGTGGTGGAAAGTTCAAATCTTACCTTAGGGCCATGGATGATAGAGATGAGGGAGCTACAGTGTAGAGAAGAAGATATTTAATTTTATACTACTACTGAAAAATTAGGCAATGTGAAAGCATGAAAAGCATTTGGACTCTCTCAGTGGAGTTAAAAAAGGAAGAGTGAACCAAGATCCCTTTTTCCTTCCATCATTTCTTTTCTTTGAAGCATTTGTCTCACTGTGCACAACTCACGTGCTGCAGAATGACTCCTGTGTGGCAGCAGCTCTCTGCCATATGCAGGAACAGCTGTGAGTGCTTTTGAGCAGGCCACCGTACATGATACATTGCACCCTTGGTAAGAAAGGAGTTCTGCCCTCTGCCTGGGAGCAAATGGATGGGAGAGGAGTGCAAACAACATTCTGGCTTCCTCCCCTGTGGAAACAGCGGATCCAGTCCTGTGCAACCTATATTTTAATGTAGCTGTCCCTTTTAGCAGGAGTATTGGTGATTTTTGGGAGTTACTTTGGAGTACTTACTTGCAGGTGTTGTATGCAGTGGTGATAGATAAGCTACTCCTGTGTTTTGTCCTTCTTGGACAGATTTGCCCTGAGGAGCAGAGGACTCTGATGGAGGCATAAAAATAAAAGCACTAAGTAGCTTGGTGTGATTTAATTGCAAGCCAGCTGCATTGATTCCTCCCCTAGGGTGTACTCTCTATGAGTTTGGAGAGCCTTTTTGTCATAGAGGTGAGGGAAGGAGAAGAGTTTGAACATGCGGGGGACAGCTTTTGGAAAAGATCAAAAGGAAGTTTCTGAAATTTTTCTCAAAAATTTGATGTTTGGGGGATGAATGAGTCTTTAACAAATAAAAATGCTTCATTCTACAAGGCTCCTCCTGAGACTTGCACAGCTACGGGAAGTTGACATACTTGTGAGGGCTGCGTTGTCCTTCTTCCTATCATAGATAACTTATGTTAACCAGATCAAACATATTTTGTGCTGCGAGCACAGCTCTACTGAAATAAAATGGAAAGCTTCCACTGCTCTGCTCAGCATGGCAAGACCCCAGTGCTTACTGTTTGCTTGCTCTTGTCTTTGTATATACACTTGCTTTGTAATCAATATGCGAGTTCAAGGTCATATCTTTAAGTGGTATTTCTGGGCAGAAGATACTTTCTTAGTGTTGCCAATTGAGTTTGTCCATGAAGAGATGTTTCCAAATATTTGTGAAGTGTTGTATACTAAATGATGTGCAGAGCAGCCTAGCAAGTCCAGTCAGTGCTTGGGGAATTGGTGTGGGCAACTCCCATCAGATTTCTTTCATCTTTGGTACGCAAATTGCATATTTAAAACAGGAAGAAAAAAGGATCCAAACCAGGAAAAAACTCGCCCCTTACATCTTTCAAGAAAACATGTGGGCCTTAAAGTGCCTTAAAAAGACTGACTCTTAGCAATTACAGTCCTTGCCTTATTGTAGGACTTCTTTTTACTTGATGGGTTAAGGAGGAAGTCAGGTTGGCATCTAAAGAGTTGAAATGACACTTAAAAATGCATCACACAGGTAGTCAAAGCTTAACTCCTAGGAGTCTGAGGCAAGCAGCAGGAGACAGAGTGAGTGGGTGGGTGCTCTTTGAATACCTTGGCCTGTCAGTGAATGCAGTTGGAAAGGGACAAGAGCAATAAAACCGATTAAATTGTAGTCTGTTTTGTTCTGTGGCTCTGAGGTTTTGATGTCATCTTTCTGACTAAAGTGTGAAAAATGCTATTTTCTCATCAAGCCATTTTGCAAAGGGGCCTTGCCTTTATATTTGGTGCTGTGCTCAAATTTTAGCACTTTTCATTCTAAGCTCACACAAGCAGCTGAGGTTCTATTCCCTACTTTTCTCCTGCCACTAATCTCGGCGCAGGCATTACGACTCTCGTCTGGCACACGGATCTCCCTTGTTCCTCTGCCTGCTTCTTGTCTTTTTCTGTGAACAAATACCCCTGGTGTACCCCTTGACCTCTCTTTGCCATGCCAGTCAGCACTTGAGAACAGTGGGAGAAATTTCCTTTCTTAGCTGTGCAACTGGTAGCAAAAGGCAGCACTTGGAGTTTTTATAAATCTTGCAGTGGTGATGACTGTTTCCTGTTCCTGGGCTCACTTAAATGTATGCGAAAAGTTAATCAGAGACATCCGTAAGCTGTTCCTATATGGATTTTACCATTTAATTATAGATCTTCTTTAGGGTAATGTTTCTCTGAAGGGAGCTTGACAGAGCAGATGTGCTTTTGCCTCGGGATGCACTTCTGGTATTGGCCCGGTGAAGAGCTGCCACTTCAGCTGTGGGATTTTGATGATTGCATGAACATCCTGCCACATGAGATTAGACTAGCGGTGCTATCTCCCAGCTCCAGGATATGGAAGATCTGTCTCTTCATTAGAGCTTTCATATGGTAGCAGCTGAAGTGAGGAAGAGTGGGCAAAAGAGAGAGCAATTTAAGAAAACCAAAGACAAATCTACTAAGCTGGAAGGTGATAGGAGGGGAGGGAGGCTGAGATCTCATTAGTGTTTACTCATGGAAAGGGAGGGGAAGAACAACAGATCGATTGTTAAGTGCTACTGGGTTTATCAAAATAATTTTCAGGTGCTAGATGGCTCCATTGCAAGTGCAGTGCTAATACCTAAGGAGGGGCAGACAAGACACTTAAAAGGAAATTGTGTGATTTCTGCTCATGTGCACACTTTTGTCTTTTCTGATTTCAGCAGACAGAAGGAGGGGCACAGACAGATGGACAGCAATCACAGACACAGAGCAGTGAGAATACTGAGAGCAAATCCACTCCAAAACGACTTCATGTGTCTAACATTCCCTTCCGCTTTCGAGATCCTGACCTTCGGCAGATGTTTGGGGTAAGTTATGAGCACCTCTTCAGGCATGGCAGATTCTCCTTCTCCACAGGTGGGACACCTGGTGCTGTGTATTTGTGTGAATGAAAAGCCCTTCCCCCTCAGTTTAGTCAGTGCACTGTAATATATTTGCAGAATTAGGACAGTTGGTAGTGTTTAACTTAGCTGGTAAATACACATGAGAACTATAACAGTGGTCTTCCTGTTAAGATGTTCATAGAATCATAAAATGGTTTGGGTTGGAAGGGACCTTAAAGATCATCCAGTTCAAATGCCCCTGCCATGGACTGGTACATCTTTCACTAGGTGTGCTTAGAGCTCAATCCAGCCTGGCTATGAACACCTCCAGGATGGGGCATACACCACTGCTTGGGGCAACCCACAACTTCTCTGAGCAGCAATGTTCAGTGTAATCTAACAATTGGTTTGGGGAAAAAAAAACAAAACCAAATGAAACCTCACCTTATTTCTGAGTAAAGGCCTGGATTAAACACTGACTTGCAAAGCACTGTCTTTCAGTTGCATCAGAAACATGTTGAAGTATTTCTTTCCTCATGGTTCTATTTCTGTGATGAAAGATGGTTGCAAACAATTTGCCAAGCAGCGATTGCGTGTGGAAAAGCTAGTGCAAGTCATATGGTATTTTATATTGTGTATGATATACCTTTCATTTCTTTTGACCACATAGTTTGTCTTCCCTAATCCTTGGATGCTATTCATGATTCTTGATTTATAAGCTCTTTGAGGAAGAATTTGTTCATGTGAGTGCACGTGGTGACTCATTCCATGTGAACATGGATAAACGAGTTAGATGCCTCATGACCTAACCTTCAGGTGAAGTTATCTATATGTCATATCATCATCAGGGAGTATTTGGCTTGTTGATACAATTAAAATGTGATCCTTGGTTGATGGCGTGTTTTAAAGTCTTTGGAAATATTTATTATTATTTATGAAGTTAACAGCTTGCTGCCTTTTTCAGGTGCAGTCCAAAGAATCAAAGTCAGGAAAGCCTAAAGCTCTTGTCACTTTAGGCTTGGAGTGTATACCTTGGTCCTCACTTACAGCTGCTGCTACTCCAAATTCTGCAGTGTTTCTGTTCAGCTGTTGCATCTCCTGATCCATCTCTGTGGGTGTGTATGCATGCACAAAGGCACACACTCACATGCAGAGTAATGTTGCAGTATTGTAAATGTGTCTAGTTCATGGACTTCAGTGCTGTAAAGAAGAGAAGAATTTGGCCTGTCTGTCTGTAGCTTCGACATTACAAAAGGAACAAAACAGTGGTCAAAAATGCAGAAAGGCTAGGCTGCTATTCAGAGGGACCTGGCCAGGCTGAAGAAATGGGCTGAGGGAAATGTTAATGTACTTAACAAGAGTGAATTTCAGGCCTTTCATCATACTCAGCTTTCCATCAACCAGGCTCCCCCGTCCCTTTCTGCAGCACTGTGCTCCAGCATCTCATTCTCCAATCTGTCAGTACATCCAAGGTTGCTTCATCCCAGGTGCAGAATCTGGCACTTGTGATTGCCCAGCCTTCTCATTTGTCTAGGTCTCCTTTCAGGGCCTCTCTGCCTTTGATTTATCAATTAGGTACCGGGAAGATTTTAGTTTATTTGTGAGGATGCTGAAATAGTGGAACACATTGCCCAGATGGGTTGTGGAACCTCCATCCCTGAAGGTATCCAACTGGACTGGACACAACCCAACCAAAAAGATCTCATTATACCTGCTGTGAGCAGGGGATGCACCAAATGACCTCTGGAGTCAATTCCCAGCCAAAACCATGGATCTGTGATTCTGTTGCAAGAAGCCTGGGTTTGCTTCCATGTTGTTCATACCTTAGATTATTGTTACACTCTTGATGCTTGTGGGAATGTTTTCAGAATTAAACTCATCTCCTGGTAATCTGTGATTGCTGAGTCTTCTGTTCTGCTTTGTGGTTTTTCTAGCCTGCTTTTTGCTGTTGCAGGGCTGCACAGTAGGCAGATCCGTCCGGTTTGGACAAATGGTTGCTGAAATCACAGCCAGTTCTTGGACCACCTGCTCCAATCTGTATTTATCACATCTTGCTCTGTGCTACGGCTGCTCCCCTCTCCTGGGAGCTGCATCACTTACATAAAGTGTTCCCCATTGCTGTCCCTTCTCCTGGGACTGGTGCTTAATTGACAGCTAGCCCTTTTCACACTTGTTCACCTTGATGCTTTTCTGCCACGTGCTCCTGGTGTGGGAGACATGGGTGAGATGGAAATGACAAGGACGACCCTGTCCTGGTGGCTCTTGCCTATGCTTTGCAAGTTGGGACGCCCAGGCAGTTTAAATCAATTGCTGTCCTAAGAAGTGACTTGTAGAAAATGCACCCTAACTACTTGTTTTAAGATTTCTTCTTTTTTGGATCTACATGGTGCCCTTTTTGTGCATAGGAGGGATGGGGAATAATGCCATATGAATTGGTTTCTGGTGTTCTTCTGGTGTTTATTTTTTCTCTAAACATGATCTCAAGTTCCAGCACATTGATGTGATTTTAATTGGGTAAATGATATATTCCTTGTAAAACCTTTTCGTAGTTCATCTGGCCCTGTGGTTGCTGAGAGCTATGCCTGCCAGCAGAGTGTTCATCTTCTGGGACACGTGACACCCCATGTGCCATTTTTCTGTAATAGAGAACTTTGCTGCTTTGCCAAGGAAATAATGAATGATTCTTGCACATCTTCCTTTTTCTTTCAGTGCTGCTTCTCTCAGCATGCTCATAGCCTCAAGCAGGAGAGCATGCTCTCTGAATCCTGCTTGCTCCTATTTATTTTTCAGGATCAGGGTGTTTTCCTTTGGATAACTCACTGAAACCTATCCTTACTCCTGAAGAGGACTCATGGTTGTCTGAGTCTTCAGCTGTGACTAGCCTGTAACCCCCATCTTCTCCCTCTCCCTTCTGTGTGTCAGGTCACATCTCCTCAACGTCATATCTGAGAGACTCAAAATCCTTGCCTGGAGTGATTTTCCCAAGCTACTGTACAAAGAGAGAAATTGGGTAGACAGTAAAGCCACGGAGGAAGAAATAAATGTGATGGTAGGGAGGGAGTAAAGAAGTCCCCTCAAGGATGGAACAGCATGCGAGAGGTCAGCCCAGTCCTGCGGCACAGAAAATATCTAATGCTTTTGTCCAGACTTGAGTAGAGGTGGACTTGAGACATGTTGTCCCATGTGTGATTAAATACATATTACATAACGCTTTCTAAACTTGACCATTTGGCAGAGCTGCGCTCATAAGGATTTCTTAACAAATTCAAATTATTTGGGTTCTGACTGTCTCTCAGCCATAATGTGTTTCTAACAGGTCCTTGAGATATCCTCGGGGAAAGATCAAGCATTTCCTTAGATACATATATATATATGCATCTTACAGGGAGGCAAATAATATGGTCTGCTTAAAACGGGTAATATTTATTTTACATTTCATGAGGGCAATGAAAAGACTTCCAGAAAGCTTCTGGAAGGAGTTGGTCATTTTTTAGTGCACCCAGTTCTGCACCCACTGTGGAATAAATCAATAGTTGACCTTGTTCTTGCAGATAAAGAAGAGTTAATAGCTGACCTGAAATCCCACTGTTGCCTAGGTACCAGTGATTGTTGTTTGTCTGTATTTGCTTTGTGCAAACAGAATATGGCATCAGGTAGCACTGTAAGGAGCTTTAGAATAGTCTGTTTCTTGGAGTTGAACAATTGGCAGGATAACTGCCCAGGAAGGTACCTTTAAAAGGGAAGTATTAATGGAAGCCATAAAGCATTCAGCAGCATCATACTGATGGCCAAGAAGGCATGATTCCACAGTTGCTGAAACTGTGGTAATAAAGCTCAAAGCATTCCTCGCTTTAGGCGAGGAGGAGGAAGAGGAAGTAAATAGCAGTGAATATAGGTGCAAACTTCAGCAAAGAAGCAGGTGAGGAATGAAATGTGCTAGTTATGGAGAAACTGATTACCTAAGTTTAAAAACCCAGCAGGTTTTTTACATGCAAAGATAAGAGGTCTATGTATGGGTACAGTATAAAATGAGGAGGTAGTTGTGTATTTTTGGGAAAAAACCCCACAAACAACAGCAAAACAAAAAATCACACAGGGCAAAACCACCCCCCAACTGATAGCGTCTAGAATTTGAGGGGGTATTTTTATCTCATCTGTTTTTCTACATAATTAATAATAGGCAAGGATGAGATGGTACTCACTAATATTTAAAAACCAGCAGATCTAGATAAGGTATGTCCAACAATAATAGCCAAAGCAAGGAGCTCCGTTATTCATTAATACTAATTTTTTTAGCCAATTCTTGTAAGCTAGAGGAGTTGCAGAAGGGTGGAACGCTGCCTGCCAAGATTCACTGTTGAAAAAACCTGAAAGGGATGACCCAAAGAGCTGCGAACTATCTATCTGTATGTTGATCAAAGATAAAAATAATTTTGGAACATTTTAGAGAAGCCTATTAGAATATGAAAAAGCATGTTAGTATCTATTTAGCAGAACGTTGTAATATACATCTTTGCAGACAAATGCTGTCTTGTCTATTTTGACAAGATTGTACAAAGCGATACTGATAGAGTGGAACATTGCTCAACCAATTGAATTTCTCCAATTTTCAAGAAAAATAATACTTATCTCAAGCACAACATACATTGGAGGGATTAAAAACCTCTAATGATAGATAATAAAAAGTAGTAGTTACTTGGGAGATTGTCACCAACATGTTTTATGAAAAATCCTTCTTTAGGATTTTTCCCCTCCTGAGAAGCTGAGAGGCCTCAGGAACAAACTGTAAACAATTCTTATCTGCTGCTGTGGAATGCAACAGAGAAAATCTCTGATTGGCCTCCTCATGCTGTTTGCAATTAAGAGCCTGTCACAGTTCACCTGTCCAGCCGGTCTCGGTCTGGGAGAAGACATTTGTTTTTACATTCCTTTTCTATTCTTAGCTTAGCTTTGTAGTGAAATCCTTCTCTCTATTCTTTTAGTATAGTTTTTATATATTATATATCATATAATAATAAATCAAACCTTCTGATACATGGAGTCAGCTTTGTCGTCTCTTCCCTCATCCTGGGACCCCTGTGAACGAGGTAACAGGAGATAGCTGTGATCAAGACTGTTTCTATTGTCAATTTCCCCAGTGATCTGTTTCCATGCTGTCTTGTTTAGTATCTGTATCAGCCCATGGAGATGGTACTATTAAAACCTTGCCAGTAAGGTTTGCAGTTACAAAACTATTTGAGGAGGAGGAGGAAAGAGACAGATAAGGTTGCTGTCAGAGAATGAGTAGAAATGCCTGGTTGACTGATGATAAATCCAACAAAAACATGTTTGATGCAGCTCATAGGAGAGTACTGAGTATGTGGGAACCGGTCTGTGCTCCTAAGATGGAAAGCTTTCTTTGGAAAACACTGATTTGGGAGAGTACTAGTGATTGTTGAAGATAGTTGCTTCAATAATTCAAAGGGGTTATCAGGTTGAAGGAGGGATGTGATCTCACTCGTGTTCCAAATTGAAAAGACTCTGACTGCATAATTTTAGTCAGTTCTGAGATCAGTTTAAGACCAAAAGAAATAAACTAGGACTTGGAAGGTGAGTGGTTTTTTTAACTTGCTAAGGTATTAGGTACATAATTTACTCAGCTTATTAAAAGGAGATGTTAGGAAGTAATTTCTATACAAATGCTTAAAGATGGGTGATACCTGCTAACAAGGGGTTTAGGTCTTATTTACAGTCATAAGATTTTCCAGTTGGAAGCTGAGATTTAACACAATTCCCCTTGAAATATGAAAAAAAAAATCATAGTCATTGAGACTTATTTGAACAATGGAACAGCTTACCAGGGAGAAGAGTTGCCATCAGTGTTAAAAACAAATTAACAACTCTTTTTTCAAAATCTTACTATCCATTTTCTGAGGGACATTTTTTGGCTGATGTGTGCAAAACCCCTGACATGATGGTAGTCATGTTCTCCTACACTGGTGGTAGGAAGTTCCCTTCCTTTCTGGACTGTGTATGCAGAAGAAAAGTTGATGTTTCCCCTCAAAGTATTTCTAGTCTTTTCAGCTTTATGCTGTGATAGTGTCCATGCTTGCTCCTCATGGTTTGTAGCTTCAGCCCTTCCCTTTCATGCTTCAAGAAGCCATTCTCCTCCCAGTGTAAAATTGGCTGGGATAGCCTGGCCATTTCTGGACTTTTGAGTTGGATGGACTTCAGAGTCTCCTGGTGAAGACAGAGGCAGGGTTGGACAGCCTTCAAGAGGAAGATCCTTCTGTTCCCAAACTGAATCTTGAATTGTCCCCACAATAACAAGCAAGTGGATTGTTTTGATAGTTCATATGGATGAACATTGCACAAAATCTGTCTTACCTGTTGTGAGAGCAACAGTACGAGGAGTCAGAATTGATGTTTCTCAGGATTTACTGTGGTGAAATGCTCTTTGGTTAAGGGTAAGATAAAAATAAGGACTATATTGATGAGGGTTGCAGATGAAGGTGTGTTAGCGCAGTACATCTTGTGAATTTTTGCAGACTCTGGCTTCAAATGGAGACCCTGCTTTTATTAAAACTTGCTCAGTCCATAGCTACTACTTGTAGACTGTTAGCTCTTTCTGCTGGGGAGCATGATCAACCCAATTGATAAAGGGGTTTTGTGTGTTATCAGCTACAGCAATAATGACTCATAGATGTTTACTGTAAAGGTGACTATTATGTCCCATTTAATTAATTTCAGTTAATTAAGTTGTTAATAATGTCATTTTTATTACACGTGACAGAATGGTAACCATTGTTTTTTTTACATTAAAAAAAGGATGACATTCAGGCAGGTGATGTTATCCTTTTTCTTCTCTAAGCGTAATTCATATCACTACTGCAAGGTTCTTTATGATGTATGTTTGTGGTAGACCATGCTTTGTATGACCCAAGCTACAGAGTTCTGCAAGCTCAGATACTTTTGGAAGCTCTTGCAGCCCTCACATCTTGGCCTCTGAGGAAACATTTTGTCACTTTGCACTTCCTAAAATATCCTGCTGGATATAATTTCTCATCCAACTTCATTCTGGTGTCAAGAGAGCAAAACACCTCCATAGGCCTATAGTTTGAGGCTAAAGCAATAACAAATTAGACTACAGCTCTTTGTCAGCAAGAACTTGATAGAATTTTAAGTCGGTATTTGCCTGTAAATAAATTTAAACATAGAAGTAATTAGTGATGCACAGGTATTGGCAATGGAAGAAGTACTTGTTTAAGTGTTATGGTATATGGGTAATAATATGATAGAACAAGAAGCTCTGACCTGCAGGTGTTGATGTACTGGGCCCAAAGTACAGCAATAGCACACTTGCTTAAGGGGACTCTGCTTTCTGAGTGGCTCGGACACCCAAAGGAGGGGATTCTGTCTTATGGATATCAAGATGTATTTTATGTTTTTTATCTCCTGGTACTACTGGCCACCAATTGCATGTAACAAGTCCCATGTGCCAGTATTAGAGAGCAAAGATTCTGGCACAAAGTGGTCTCTCTGTGGCTTTTCTTGTTTCCAGGCTCTCACTGTGATGACAGTGAGCCCCTGTCACAGGGTGGGGCTTTGTTCTTGCTGGTGTTGGTTAAAGTTATAAGAGGCACTGCTGATTATATTGATGTGCTTCACATGAGTGTTTTTTGAAACCACCTTTCCAGAAGGACTTGTGTGCTCAGTGCTGCTTGAACATTGTGCTTTTTCTGCATGGCCATGGTGTGCAGGGGTGCTTGTCCCCCTACAGTGGCCAATAGCTCTTGTACTGTTTGTCTTGCTCTGAGAAAGCTCTCTACTATCAAATTCTGTACTAACCCTCTGCTGGAAGGCATTGATGACTGGATCAGACATTTATCTAAGATTTTTTTTTTTTAAATTTTCATATGAGTTACTAGGAGCGTCTGCAGCAAGACTGTGCTGAATGTCATTCAGTAAACAGTAGCTGGATTTAATTGGATAAAAGACCTGGGTAAAATTACATGGACCTCTCTTTTATTGACCCAGTTTCATATGGATTCAGTCTACATGCTAAGTACTCTCAAATTGATTTTGGATTGTATGCTGCTTTTGTGGGTATAGGTCCAAGTACCTTTTCTGCAGCATCAGTACCAGGTTACACTGCAGTCACACCTCTCGGGAATGGCACAAAGCAGGAACAAGGAGTTGGAAGTGTAGACCTAGAAGCTAGACTTGTGTTAAGATCTCTCTCTTGGTGGTGGCCTGCAATAGTGTTCATCCCCATCTCACTGTTTCATGTGAAAATCTTTTATTTGGGATTTAGAGAACAAGAAGTCACTGAGAAACTGTGTTCATAATCGTGTTTTGTTTTGTTGTTTTTGTTTTTTTTTCCTGTGATGGCTCTGGTCTGTAAATCCTGTTAGAAATCTGCACTCTTTGTGTGGCTTCCTGTAAAGTCTGGTTTCTCAGAAAATGTGTATTTTGTTGGGCAACAGCTCAACCCTACTAAGGGCTGCTTGGTGCTTGTTCATTATCTGTTCACTTGTTAAACTGTGGTAGTGCTTTGGTTTATAAATCCTTGATGCTTCCATCTTCCTGTCAGCAAAGCACAGTGGTGCAGCTTGGCTGACATGGGTTGGCCCCATTGCTTGAAGAGATGTGACTCAGCTTTGTGTGAGGAAGTTGGTGTGCTGACAGAGTACCTCTGGCAGACCATGCTGCCATAACTAAGCACTGACTAATACACAGTATGATGGAGCCAGTTGTGCTCAGCTGAAAGTATATGCCATGGAGCTGGGCCTAGGGAAAGGACTGTCTCTATAGCATGGATCTGTCCTGCTTATAAAATGCTCTTGCTCATGTACCTCATGGTTTCCTGCACAGGATGTCAGTTTCTTGGCTATTTTGAATGTTGACCATCTTTAAGAATGGACTGTTTGACACCTTTGAAGTTTAGATAGCTCATTGAACTCGTGTTTTAGTGAATTTTGTAGGGCTGGTGAAACTGCTTGGACATATAGAGTTCTCTTGTAGGGATAAGGCTGTCACATGATGTCTCTCATTATCTTTTGTTGTTCCATGATTTCTAGAGAATTTGCCTTGTAGTTGCTATTGTTTGCATCTTTAGGATTACGTTATTTGTCTGGCACATTTTGGAGCTGATTTTGAAAGCTCTAGACAGGCACAGGAGTCAGGGCCAGCTGGAACAGAGCATATAGGAGGGGCCCTACCAAATTGTCAGTGCCTTGGAAGACAAAAGCTGCCTAGTGCCAGACCTCTCAAATTTATTATGTTTAATGTAGTTGTGGCCTCAGCTGGAAAAATCTGTTGCCTTCATGACATCTTTGTGAAAAGAAACACACAGCATGCATCTCTTTTCTTGCACAATGCCTTTGCATCTATGATCAGGTGGATTGTATTCAAGCAGGAAGATTAGTTTCTGGTCATAACTCCTGTCTGTTTGTATCTTTATTCCTCTTAAAAACTGTTACTGCCCATATTCCCTGCTACCATTATAGAGGGTCTGATTCTCATTTACCTGCTTTACCATGAATAACTGAAAGCTTGTCAAGTTCATTCCAGGGAAGAGACTGGTAAGATAAGATTCTATAGTTCCTTTGCTGTGGCGTGACTGGAATAGCATGTGTTTGTGTAACTTCCTATCACATGGTATGTTGTGTGAGCAGTTCATGGAGGTGCCTTCTTGCCTGAGCTGATGTGGTAAAGAATGCTGGCCTCTTGGTCACATAGTAAGCTTTCTGAATCATGGTGTGGAGCATTGGAGACAGGTAGTCCTGCAATACCTTCTCCAGAGGCTGTGCAGAGTTCTAAGTAGATGATCTTGGTAATCACTGAGTGAGCCAATCAAGTCTGTGAGCTCAGTGATTCATGTCTTCAAGGTTAGAGATTAAAGAGTTAGTCCTCATGGATGACTTAAGCATGGGACTTGTTTTATTTGGCCAGTCCCTATGTCTTTTGAAAAATACAAACATTCCTGTATATACATAATTTAAAAAAATTATTATGAGGACACTTGGTGTTGACCCTTGTATTTAGATGGCTTAGCATTTCCCATACAAAACTTGTGACCTTTCACTAAGGAGCTCTTAAAACTTCGATTGTTTGCAATAGACTGTTGACATTTGGTAGGCGAAGCACCATCGGAGAACAAAGTGCCTTTTTATGTTCCACTAAATTAAATTCAGCTTTGAAGGAGTTATAAACTGTTAAAATGAACTAGTTCTTTTTTTCCTGCTTTACTCTTCAGGAAGATTCTGGCATGCTACCAAAAAAAGTGCCTTCCAGTGCTGGGACCTGCTGTAACCATTTCAGCAGTGGGGACAAGAGACCTCATGTTAGGAGCTGTGACAATGGCTGCAGCAGGGCCTTGAAGAGCCCAGCACACATCCTTCTGCCTCACAGCTCTGCTTTCCTTCAGGGAATTTCGGGGAGCAGGAAGCCCCTTCCCAGCAAACCTCCATTCAGGAGTCAGCCCCCATTGTCTCTGCTCTTTTCTCCCAAGGAGGTCTTTCCCGCTTGCCTCTTCAAACACCCACAACTCCTGGGTAGAAAGGAGTTTGCATGGGTGGATGTAGCCCATTGCAGTAGGTGTCAAGCCTGTGTTTGCTGCGACCATAGGCTCTGAATTCTATCATCCGGGAAATGCTGTCCCTCCATCACCTCGTAGGCAGGGAGGGCCGTGCCACCTCTGTACAGCTCTGTCAGACCTCTCGCGTTCCGTGTCACCGCCGATGTTCTGTCAGCACGAGGAGTTAAACGCCCAGGACAGGGTTCCCCTTGGTGTGGGAGCCTTGCATGGGGAGCTCAGCCCTGCGGGGCTGGCAGGCAGCACTGGCAGCAATGCCTGAGGATCCAGGCCCAGCCAGGTGTGCGGAACGGGGAGGATGGCACAGCCTGATTGTGCACCAGAAGCCACACAGTTTGTTCTCTTTCAAGATGATTCTAATGAGGTAGAAAATGGTGATTTTTGATGGCTTTTAAGATTTTGAAAATAATTTTGGCATTTCCATTTATTGAGAGCCTGGCTGTTTCAGTGTGTGTGACAAGGCTAGGCAGCTGAGCTGATCTGGCAGGGGACAGATCCTGCTCTTGGCCAGGGTGCGCTGCTTTCCGCTCCCTTTTGCTTCTTCGAGCTGTAATGCTCACTGACCCTTCAAGCCACTTCAGCTCAGTAAATTGTCAACATCTTTGTATGTATTCCTTTTCTTGGGCTAGTTTTTCGCAGCATTGCTGACCTGTATCAGCTTATCTGCAGGTGAGAATGAAAACCGAGGCCAGCTCTGGAAGGCTGGTGAGACCAGACAAGGAAGGACAAAGGAGCAGTGACAGCCCTTAAGCAGCCGCAAGCTGCTGAATTGGTTCAGCCCCAGTTATGTAAGGATGCTGAGACAGTCTACCAAGAAAGCACTCATGACAATCATGACTGATTCCTTTCATGGCAGTACCGAAGCTGTATGCAACAAAGACAACAAAAAGCAATCAACAGTTAATCTCCTTTATTGGCAAGCCCACACCAAGCGTGGGATAGAAATAGAAAATGTATTTTAGCTGTGATTGGCAGAGAAACAGTCAGAAGAGGAACCAGCATGGATCAAGCCTAAGTTGTTGAGATGTTGAGGTTTCAAGGAAGATGCATGTTTACATTAGCATTATTCAAACTTGTGTAAAGTAGGATATTGTGAATTCAATTGTTCTTGGGATGAATAGAGGATCAAGTATTGTCCTTAAACAATAGAACAGTAAAAACAACATCTGTGAACCAAGATCTCCTTTTTAAGAATGGAGAAGGCAAGCAGACACAAACTATAGCTAAAATTGTTGGAAGTGTTTTGTTTGCTTGCAGTTGTGGAATACTTGTTCAAAGGACTCAGCAACTTTTTGTTGCTTAACATATTCAGAGCCTCTCCTCAGCCATCATGGCTCTCTGCTGTAAATGTTCTAGGTTTTCAAATCTGGCCACAAGCCTTTTGAGAGAGGCACCCACATAATGAGTATTTTACTCATTTGACTCTGAATGCAACTGTGAAATTTAAAAGAAAGGCAAATACTATTTTAAGAATGCTGGGCAAAGGGGAGACTGTCCCAGTGCCTAGACCCTCTGTTCATAATCTTTTTTAACCATTCTTTATTTTCTTGTTGATTGTTCCTTCATTTGCTATCAAACTTAAATCAAAACCATGTTGATGGAAGCTTTCCTAAATAATGGGATAGGAAAAACTGATGTAGCATTTGTTTGAGTACAGTATGTATGTGTCTCTAAAATGAAGACTACTCCATATACACACTCCTAAAAACAACATCTAGATATGTCTTTCTAGAGAGCAGACATCCAGTTTGGAAATAGAGCATTGACACTTCTGGAGGACAGAGCACTGTGAGCCTCTGTTGAAGTGGTGATACGTTTACTTCTAGGCTACTGTTTTGAGTCTAGTTGCTTCAATAAAATATTAAAATAAGTTCCTAGCAAGGTGAAAGATGTAATCCATACATGGTTCCACAGAGGTGGTAGATTTCCCACTGTGCTAAATAGGGAGCTCTTTGGAAACTTTTCAGTGCAGAGCTCTCCTTGGGGTCTCCATGCTGAGGCAGAGGTCAGAATTCTATTACATATGATAAGCTTGCTTAGGTTGTTGACCACCTACTATATGTCACAGGTTTAAGTTGAATGATCATTTTCTGAAAAACAAATTGTTGGGAATTTTCCATTTTCATGGTTTCTGAATCTGCCATAAATTCTTTTGAAGGCTTGGAGTCTTGAAAAATAAAGGGAAGGAAAGAAAGCTTTAGTATTTGAATTCCCTGAGCCTGGGAGTCTTATGTTACTATTCCTTCCAGAGAATCATCACTTAAGTTTCTCTTTGTGATAGCCACTTCAGGAGGAAGCTGAAATATTGAATTATATGTGAGAAATGTTGCATATCTGAGATGAAATCACAGAACCATGTCTTAGGTGAAATAGTAGAATGAGGGAAAGAAGAATATAGATTAACGGGGGAAAGATGAGCTTCCTCAAATCCCTAAAACTCCTCTGGGGATTATTTTTCTTCCTTTAGACTTCTGTGAGAAAACGTGGCGTTTGTGACCCTGATGATCTGCATGTCTTAACCCTGGAGATCTGGGTCATGTCACTGGAATTTTATGCCTTTGCCTGTATGCTAGAAATGGAAATATTCTCACCTACCTTCTTGCACTAAGCCAGCCCCTGCAAAAGGTAGGAAAAATGTACTGCCAAAAATAAATGTTTTTTTTTTTCTTTTTCCTTGTCTCTCTGCAGCAATTTGGCAAAATCCTTGATGTAGAGATAATCTTTAATGAGCGTGGCTCGAAGGTAAGTCCTGTTTCTGTACCTGCTTCTCTTGTTTTGATTGCAGAGTAAAAGGCAGTTCATTGCCTAGAGAACATATTCTGTAGAGATCAGCAGGAATTAGAGTGATGGGGGAAGGGAAAAGCTATTTTGGGGACTGTCTCCTGTTCCCTCTGATTTGAGACTCTGAGCATGGTAGTTTCTGGGCAGCATGTACAAATGCTCAGAGACGCTCCTGCCTGTGGGATCAGGTTCTCCAGCCTTTTGAAAAACAGGGTCTCAGTCAGCTGAGCCTTCATACCAACCCTCATTGCATTGGCAATGGCTGCCCTGTGAGGAAGGCAGAATAAGGTAAAACAGCTTTGTGTGATGGGAGACTGTAAGAACAAAAGCTAAACTCACTCCCATCCCTGCCATTTTCATTGCATTAAAATACTTCTGTAGAAAAACTGTCATATCTCATATGTGAAAGGATTTTATATATTCTGTTTTGCAGACTTACTTGGCACTTCTGAGATACTGACCTTTCATGTTTGAGATATTTGGTTTTTTAATATAAGCATTCTCATTCCACTTATCCTGCCCCATGTGGACCTCCCCCACAGAATTTGCATTCACGCTCTTCTTAAAGATATATTAAGAAGCAAGTTTTGTTGAGGGTTAATGGCAATTTATATCTCTGGAGATGAGATTTCAAAGGTTGTTCAGGTCCGCTGCAAAGAGATTCAGTGATCTCTGTCCTAATTGGCAATTGGTTCTCATCACGTAACCAGTATCACCACAATGACAAATTGCTGTGATTCTCTCTCTGCCCAGGAGGTTCAGCACTGGAATAGCAGGGAGTTTTGCAGGTCAGGAGCGAGGTGCATTGCCAAAGCTCTATGGGGGAAGCTTGCACAGTGCATGTCTATACTCTGCTTGACTTAATCAATGCTAAGATTCCCATTTTCAATTAAAACAAAATTTCCCACCTCCTCACACACACGTGTGTGCACATGTGTGCATGCACACAAAAGGTTTTGAAGTTGCAATTCAGCTAAGCAGTTTTGGTTTAGCGTCTATATCTTTTGCTTGGATTTGAGGTCCACAGTTCTTATGGTGGCCTCTTTGCTTCAACATATATTCTGGGGTATGTTCACGTTCAGAGCCTTCTGCAAATTTCCACCCATGTTGCCCAAGATGCATTCTGAAATTCTTCAGTCCTGTATTATCTGGAAACCGGAAAGCCATTGATCTGTATACAAAAAACATGAGTTTTAGCCCTTTCCCCTCATCTTCTGTTTCTAATACCATGGTTTTCTCTTGTTTTGATTTTAACAAGACAGTCTGAACAAGTAAATGTCTATATGGTTTAGTTAGAGTTTTACTTCCCTGCATGGTTAAAAATCCATATGCTTTACCAAAACAATCAGCTGTGCTGAATTTGTAAATATTTATTCTGCTCTCTGCTGTTCTTTTGATATATTCACAGGCCAAAGCTACCTGTGAATTACTCTTGATTTTAGGCATTATTGTTTGGTTTTGAGAGTAGCCTCTGGCCTCTATCGAATCCATACTTGTTCAGATGTAATTGCAAAAGAAAGAACAAAAATAACTGGCCTGGCAAAATGTTCTTCATACCCCACTGCCTGTGCTTTCCAGAGCAGTGTTTTCCTCTTCACACATGAACTTCACTCTCTCTCTCCCATCCATACAGCCCTCTGTATTAAACGCCCACGACTGCCCTTTCCCTTCTAGGCAACACTGACATTGAAGGCTTTTCTGTGAAGACTTGATTTATGACTATGAAAAGTACCTTCTTGTGCTGTTGCTAAAGTCCAAGGCTTCTGGTTTTCAGTTAAAACAAAAATTATTGCTGAAGAGTTCCCTGATGAATATTAACTGTGAACCCTTAATAAATATTTGGGGGAGAAAAAAAAAAGTTCTTCTAGTCTTTATTAACCATGCAGTTTTCTACTGCTTTTTTGTTGTCTTGCAGCAAAAAGCAGTTACAAAACTAATAGCCTGTATTGAGGGATGTCCAGAATCTGAACAGAATGAGAAAACAGCCAAAGAGTTATTTCATGGTATCTTTGCATCCTTCTCACCCAAAATAATTCCTCATTTAAAAAGAATGCAAGATTCTTTCTGCTTAGCATGAAAATGGGAGGCCCCAGTGTTTGAGTGGGGTGTAGCTGCACGAAGCGCCTGGTATTCACATAATAATGGAAAAACAACAGTTTGGTGATCTGATGGTGAAGCAAAGGAAATGGATCTTTCTGGAGGCCACTCACTCACTCTTGGGTTCTTCCTACACCTTAGGGAAAAAAATCTGAATGCATTTTCCTGCCCTGTGGTTTCCATTCTAATCTAATGATATGAAACCTCTCTCTCTTCTTCTCCTCCTCCTCTCTCTTGGGAATCCGAAAGCAGATGCTCCTGCTGCCTGCCTTGTGCTGTGTTCTCAATGCTCCCTTCCCTTCCCTGGGTTCCTAAGGGTTGTAGTTTTGTGTATGTTTTGTGTATGTTTTGTAAATATTTTAAAGGTACAGTGGGAAATCACAAACTGCCCTGGGTTTGCCCCTACCCCAGTGTGACGGGGTTGAGCAGCGCTTTGTCCCTGCCGAGCTGTGGCAGGAGAACTCTACTGGGATCACTCCAGTGCTGGTCAGTAGGAGGGACTGAAGCAAGTGTTCAGGTAGCATTCTTCATTTTGAATCCACCTGAGATGACCAGGCAGTTTTCTTCAACAGCTCTGGGAAGATCTATCAAACAGGCTGCATCTTCAGGATCTCTGTGTGCTTACAGAGTTTGGTGACCAAAGAGGGAGCTGGGTGTGCATCACAGCCACCTCTCACCTCAGGTTCTTTCAGAAATGGTACTTGTTGACTTTATCACAGCAGCGTAGGAGGCAGTTAATGAGTTTTGCTGATTCTTCTCTCAAAGCAATGTGAATTCTTGTTTTGTAACTCGCTTTCTTCCCAGATTCAGTGTGTTTAGTAGGAATATATGGGCACTGGTAGGCCTCACAGTGCTACTGCTTCACTCTGTGTGAGAAACAAGATAAAAACTTTAAACATTCCTTGAATTACATTTTATTTTCTTCTTGTTTAATAGAATGACGTCAGTCTTCCCTTGATGTATTTGGCTTTTTTTGCTTGCTTCCAGGAAACTGGCTGTTTGTTTCATTTATCCTGTTTGCCATTACATTTCTAGCTCTGACTGGTATAAGTGCCTTTAAATAGCATTCTGCCCATGGTTGCAGTTTACCATGCACTTCACTGAACCATGAATAAAACACCTCCAGAGGAAGTCGAGAGGATTCCTGCTCCTTTTGTTAGTGAAGATGCATCCTCTGGATGCGTATTTTGCCACTATTGTGCTGAATTGAACAAGTGGACATATTTGCAGAATTAATGCAGTCTGCCTGTGTAATGAGTACCCTGTGGCGTTTGTAAAACTGCAGGGGAAGGGAATCCAAGCTCTTTGCTCACCAGCTGTGTACCGTGTGGCATTCCAAGATATGCCCTCAGTGACATTCAGAGACCAGGAGTACGTAAGCACACAGCAAAATCCTGGCTGAATAGGGAGTGGGTTTTGGTGGTTTTGGGGGTTGTTTGTAGCTTTTTAAATGGCAAGAGTTCATATTAGTGCAGAGGAGCTCATGGTTTCAGGATACTGTATGTTTTATGTCCCTCACCGATTTCCACTTGGGAGACCCAGAACTCCAAATTCTTGTATAGGTCTACAGTGCCTAGAAGTGCTTCATATTTATTTTAAAAATTAGTTGTGTATTGGGTTATGAGAAAAATTGCATCTGTTGGTGTTTGGATTTATGTAAGTAAATGTGTGCTAGCTAAAAACTTCTGTGGAAGCTGTGTGGATTTTAAAGTTTGCAGTTAACTGAAGGTTAAGATAAGAATGTGACTAGGTTTTGATAATGATGCCTTAAAGATTGTAAGTTTGCATCTGCATTTATTTCTACTTCAAATGGATTAGGTGCTTTGAGTTGAGGCACTCTTGTTCTGGACCTAGTTTCCACTCAGTGGAAAGCCTCTTATTACATAAAATGAATTAGAAATCTTGTTTTCATTTTAATTCATTTTACATTTTTTGTTCAGATTTCATCAGTTGAACCAGAAATACAATGTTATTAATTCAATGAGGTTTAAAAGCAATTTAAGTACTGGTGACTAGCATCACTTCTCAGGTCACCAAATCCCTTTAGGATGCCAGGGGCATGAAGGAGACATGACCAGTGTCCCTTTATCCTAGTTCAGTGGTTTCATGCCTCGAAGTCTGCCATACTGAACTGAAGAGATCAGTTAGTCCCTACCCTGAACTGATGTATTTAAACTTGCATTTCAGGCTGAAGTTTATGGTTTCATAGTACAAGCTGACCTACTGCTTCTGTGGGAGTGCTTTTCCAGCAGTGCTCATTTCACTATGTAGGGAGCTGGATCTAGGTGCTAAATTAGCAAGACACTGACACAGCAGGGAGAGGAGTGAGCTTGTCTTCAGTCAGTTCAGCCTGTTAAAGTCACGGACCACTCAGTGAGATCCAGGGTCAGTTGAAGGGAGGAGGAGCAGCACACACCTGGGGATGACTGGGGCTGTGAAGCCCCTGTCCTGAGCTGGCTGGAGCTGCTCTGAAACCCCAGGCTCTCGCTGCCCAGCCCTGCCAGCTGGGCTCCAGCTCCTTGCTGCTGGCCTCTGCCCCCTCTGCTGTTTCACAGCAGGGATTGGCAGTGGAGCAGCTCAAGCTGGATTGTGGAAATGATGGAGCTTAAAAATAGCCATGCAGGTTTTTTTTAAGACACACATTTTTTTTTCAGTCAGGTTAATTTCTGCATCTGACTCACCAGATTGTACAGGTACACAGACAGGTTCTACATGTGTATGTACCTTAATTCAAAGCATGGCATGGGAGCTGGGAAGAGCTGGAAGAGCTGCTGAAATGGTGGCAGCTTGGTTTACACAGATGTTTTCACCAACGTGAAGGGTGCATTTGTGTGTGACTTCAATAATTTGTTTCTGGGTTTTGTGCAGTGTTGCTCTCGGTGCATTCAGTCCTGCTCATCTCAGGTGGATTATAGCTGAAACCCTCCTACTCTTTCCAAATGCCTTAGAAACAGGTAGCCTAAACTGCTGCCTCTTTGTCAATTTTTTCAAGCTTCTGAAAGTTTAATATTGAAATAAGGGGAAAAAAAAAAGAAAAAAACTTGGTTAGAAACAAGCACAGCAGCAGATAACAGCAAGGCTGGTTGCTGGCTGCATGTTCCAGTGGTACAAGGCAAAGATGCTGCTGCTGAGGTGACTGGTCTAAACTCCATGACAAATGAAGGGTTAACAATGCATGGATTTCAAGGGGCTCTGTTTAGTTTTCTTTGGTTTTATTTCTTTTTTATTTTACTTTATTTTATTTTTGTTGTTGTTTTTTGTTTAATTTCTGTGTTCTGGCCACACCCAGGAGAACCGTCTGGTTTTGATTTCTCCCTTTACGGTTACATGGTAAATTTTCTTTCTCATTCTTCAGAGATGGAAACGTTCAAATACTATATATATATATACATTTATTATTTTTTTCACTGCTCATCATGTTGCTTGTTATTTATTGCAGAATCTGAGGCCAGACTAAAAGGGTGACAGTTACTCGGTCTCTTCAGGCCCTTTCAATAAACCTTTGGGTAAAAAGGGGTTAGTCTGGTACTGCAAATTTCTCACCACTCCTAAAAATGCTTATTGGAATTTAGTGTTTGCTGGGTTAAACTTATTTTCTGCATGGGAGAAGTTCGTGGCAGTTGCTGGTGGGGAGGAATTGTTGAAAATTTCAGCCTTGTTATCATAACAACATTATTAAACTCAAACTATGCGTATAATCTAAATTGTAGAAAACCTAAGTATTGTTTTCATCTAGGATCTTCCCTTACTCTGGCTCCATACCTATTACTGTGGAGCAATCCAGTACCTGCTATAAAGCTAAGCTAGTAAATATTGGATACCTGCCCCGTCTTTTTTTTTCCCTCTTGCTTTTTTTTTTTTTTCTTTCAAGGTCAAGACAACCTTGCTGAGGGAAAACTGAATACTGGTTTGTTGCATATGTATTTAGGTACAAATTAATCCCTCTTCTTTACAGGTCATCTGTGAGAAGGAATAAAAAATATATGTATGTTCTTTTTTCTCTCCCACTTCAAAAATGTGTGTGTATATATATCTAATTGCTAGTTTTTAAACTTAGAAATAACAAAAATGTCAAGTGTGGCTCACCTGTTTTTCCTGATGAAAATTTGAATGTCTAAGAGATGCATTAATATGGTAAACAAAGAGGACACAATTACTAACTGCCATAGTCAACTATGTAAAGTATTAATTCAGCATTAACATTAAATGGTGCTCAACAAAGAGTTGCACAAGCTAAGGGCTGATCTGTCAATAAAATATGGTTAATTGGTTATGTTGTTCTGAATCAGATTAATTCTGGTTTAATTCATTTTAATTATAGTCATATAGTCTGCATGTGGATAGTATGCTACCTTGAGTTAACTTAATAAAAATACTGAAAATTCCTACTCAGTTTAAAGATATTTAGTGATAATGTAGTTTTTAAAAATCCCATACAGACTTTACTAATTGCAAACAGATGTGAATTAAAATAGTCTTAGTTTGGTTCTAGCCTCCACAGATTAAAGAATTACTTTCCATCTGCACACCAGCTTTCAGTTTACATCATCACTGAAGACATAAATTTATTTGTTCTCCACAGGCTTGTCTAGAACAAACAGAAATTTTAATGCAAAAAGAGAAGAGGGAAATAGAGATTCCTGTTGCAGTCTTTACCTCCCCTCCTCCCCCAGCCTTTAAAGGACGTTTTTCCACCTTTCCAGAGGGAAAGGTGTTGCTCTTTTTCTCAGGCTCACCTTTCTCTATAGGGGCTCTTTAAAGCAGGCACAGTACCCTATTCATTCATAATCAGCTGTGCTATTACACCCCGTGCACCCCCTCAGTTCTCTGCAACATTTTTGAGAGTTTTATTAGCCCCTATGTCTTGTAGCTCTGATTTTAATTCATTTAAACAGGGAATTTCTATGCTGCTCTGAAAGAGGCAGCAGTTTGTTATTTATATAGCTCTTTATTTATAGCTGGAGAAATTAAATTATCTGAAGCTTTAGATTATTGGGTTGGAGCCCAAAGGAGCACTTTTGTTGATCTCAGCATTGCAGGACTGGCTAAGATCCTTTATTATTGCTGTTCAGGGGGGAGGGGAAAAAACCTTCCCCCTCAAAAAAACAACAACCACCACCCTGCATTTTACAAATTTGTGGCAGTTTTGTGCTGGAAACCTAGCTGTGGCTGATAAAGGCCAGCCTGTCACTTAAACAGCTTGGGCTGTTCAGATTAGTATTGTAAAGACCTTTAAAAAGCACTTGAAGAATAATGTCTTGCTTGTGTCTTATTGCTAACAATGCTTAGAAATCAAGATGCTATCTGTTTTTTGGGCTGTCCAGTCCAAATACATACTGATCCCAAGATGCATGAAGGAGGTTGCCTGGCTAGCATGCCCATTCTCCAACAAGCATAGCTGTAGATCACTCGTCATCACCTCACTCTTCAGTTAACATTTGGAGAGAGTTTCCATTGCATCAAATATAAGCTTTGTTGTTCTGCTCCTGAGGGTAGTGGAGCCAGTGGAGATTACTCTCTGTACATTAAAGCAGTATTTGCTTTATACCAAGCCACAGGAGCCAGTTATTGCTGTTGTTAAAATGTCCTGAAAGCATAATGCAACAATGCTTTTTGTATGGGTCCACTCTCTCTAATGGCATGAAGAGTATCGCATCACAGTTGTCTGTATTAAGATGCCATTTGCTCCTAGTTAAAATCCTAATTCATTTTGTCATGTTGGCTCTCTCTTAATGCCAGTGCACTCAGCTCTGTGGAAGGAAGCATGGTGTCTTACCCTGCCCTGTTGTACCACTGCATGAGCTGGCAGCAGCATGAGCGTGTGTAGGACAGGCATGTGTTGCTTGTGCCTTCATGGGTGTGGTAAACCTGAATTTGTCTAACTAAAGTGATGTTTTGGCAGTCCTTGAGCTCCAAATGTGGTTGCTCCAAGCAGGGCATGTTGATTTTTCTGGAAATTTTGTATCCTAACTAGGCGGAGATCTGTTGCTATCCACAGTGCAGAGTTCCATCTCAGAACACAGCTGAGTAAGATGGGTAGCAGGGGGATCAGCAGTGTCATACAAAACCTGCCTTGACCAATGAATCAGTATTTAGGTGTTTAGACTTACAGTCAAGTCCACCACAGTACTCAGAGACTGGAATATTCTGGAAGTACAGTATGCGATAGTCTAAATCTTCACATAAAATATGCTTATTTTATGGTGCCACCTAGAAGCCTTACTTACAGTCAGGGCCCCGCCTATCATTGGGGAGGTTACAGGCTTAGGAGTAGGCATGAGCTGTGCCCTGAAGAGCTTAAAAGGGATGCTTTACAAAGAGCCCTTCCTTTCAACAGTGTTCTAAGGTAGGTAATTATTACTGTCTCCATGCTACAGGTGGGAAAAGTAAGGTTCAGCGTTTGATTTGCCCAAAGCTTTGCAGAATTCCTGGTGCCAGGCATGACCTCAGATTGCTGCTCACTCTCATAGCAGTTTCTCAAGAGAACAAAGTGCTGCTAAGTTTCAATGTCTTGTACTGTGTCTGGGGTGGACGGGGGTCCTACAAAATTTGTGTGTTCATTAGGAGGGGAGAGAAGCCCTACTTGGGCTTACCCAGCTTGCTTATGTCAGAGCAGGGTTTAGTGTTTTTAAGCAAAAAACTGAACTAAACCAAAATGAAAAATTGTCTCGAGTAACTTCGTGCTTCTTTTTTGGTCTGGCCTCAATTGCTTTTATGTTTTTTTTTGTTTTTTTTTTAATTACTCTTATTATTCTTATTATGATTACAGTTCCTTTTTTATTGATTTTAATTTCTTTCATTTATGAAACATGCATGAACCAACAATGTGACTCTAGGAGGTTATTGCTGAGTTGTGCTGATGTCGATTTCATACTGTGATATTTTTTCTCTATTTACCTAGAGATCAGTATTTCAATATATAACGATGTGCATGTTTTCCCCCCTTCTCCCGCTGCATGCAGGGATTCGGGTTCGTAACTTTCGAGAATAGTGCTGATGCAGACAGGGCCAGGGAGAAATTACACGGCACCGTGGTAGAGGGCCGTAAAATCGAGGTGCATGTCTTCAGTAATTCAATTTCTTCTTTATATTTATTCTTTTGATTTCTTTTTGTGTCTTGCCTCACTTATTTCACATTTGGATCCCAGTCTCGTGTGTGCGTGTGTGTTTGTGTCTGTGTCCTTCACCTCCCTGCACTGAAATGTATAGAAGTTTGCACTCTTTACAGAATATTTTTATTGTTGTTTTGGGTATTTTTTTCCTTTTCTTTCTTCTTTTATTAAGTTTTATTCCCACCCACTCCAAGTTTTTGCCTTTCTGCTGTCTTGATTTTTCCTTTGCTTCAGTTTGCAAGGATTTCCGATATCCTGTTACCAGGCCTGAACAAAACTAACTGAAAGAGTACTGTCCAACTTCTAACTGTGTCCATAAAAGAAAGCAGGGGGCCAGCCAGTATCCTCTCTTTCCTCTGAGGCCAGTTCTCCTCCATGCAAGTGTGAGATAACGCCTGTGGGAGGGGTGGGGACATGTGGGGGAGTAGCCCCAAGTGGGCTGTGCTGTATACGCTGCTGGTTTCTTGATCAGCCCATGGTCAAGAATAGGGTTGGTGAAAGCTAATCCTTAAAGTTTGCTAGCTCTCGCCACCAGGGAGGGAAGGGTTAATGTTGGCTGGGCATCATGGCCGTATATTGGGCATGTCTGGTGTTGACCAGTTTGGTGTTCCACTGTGTTGAAGGCTAACTGGCATCATCCCTCTCTCCTTCTTTCTTTAAAAAAAAAAACAAACACAAACCAAAAAATACAAATACTGAAACAAAAAAGCCGCCGTTTTTGAGTAAGATGTCTGCATATTTTGCCTTTTTTTTTTCTGTTTTGTTTTGTTTTTTTATTTCCCTTTCCGATGGTTTAGCGTTTAGGGCCCTTCACTTGACTCACTCTTTCCATGGTAACTATACACAATGCTGGCGATGGTACGAGTTGGCGGTAAGTGAAACAAAAGTGCTAGAGAAGAAGCTTTTTTTCTTTTTTTTTTTTTTTTAATTTTTCTTAAAATTTCAAAAAAAATTAAGAAAGAAAAAATCCATCTGCCATCTCACATTAACACTACGAAATGTGATTTGACTTGTTGTCCCCACCCACCTCCTTCCCCTTCTCCCCCTTTTATTTTCAATGCTGTTGAGTAATGCCGCCTGGACTTTGGATGTACATATTGTTTTGTAGCAGTCTGAGCTGTTTGATTACTGACTTCATGGTGATTTCCCCTTGCACATCTTACTCAGAGTTACTGAACTCCAGTTTGGCTGGTTTTTATTAATGCACCCATATCCTCTTCTCCTGCCCCTTCTTTCTGCTGCTCTTTCTGAGACCTGTTTGTAGCTGTTGTTTTTCTCTCTTTTTCTTTCTGCCCCCTCCCCAGTTTATTTCTTTACTAAGTTAAATGCAGCTGTTGGTCTCTTTGCTGACTGGTGGTTTCTGATTGGTTCTGGCAATTTTTCCTTTAAGTGCTTGTGTTGCACTTTGCTGTAGCAGCTGATTTCAGGCACTCGCTCCATCTAATGATTGTCTGTGAGACCCTATCCCCTCACTCCTCCCCTCCCCACCCTCTGAATCAATTGTGGTGTGTTTTTTTTCTTTTTTTTATCTGTGTGTGTTTAACTGCATGCTCTCAGTCTCATCATTGTTGTTTCCCATTCTTTCTTTTTTAAATGTGTAATGTTTCTATTGTTTTGGGTCTGAAATAAGAGTAAAATGTAGCTGTGGACTCCCCACCCTGTGTACGCCCACCATCCATACATCTCAAGGGCCTGAGGCAGCTTCTATTTTTGTATCCATTTTTTTTCTTCTTCACCTTGGCCTCCATTCCCATTGGGCATGAGTTTTGATAAATTACTGATGATCCATAAAGACTTCACCCTCCTTGCAAGAGCTTTGATGCTGACACGGAGCTGCAGTAACTTGGCTTCCAAACTAGTCCATCTTTTCTTTATCAGCACCATCTCTGCGGTAACACCCCACTTGCTTGAGCAGTCAAACCGCTTGGAACTGTGCAGAGCTCTGTAAAGAGGGTGGAGGGCACAGTAAACCCAAAAATGATCCAGGTCTGCTGCTAAGTATTCTTTTTGTCCCATGAGATTTGTGATGAGGAAAAAGTTATCTGGAAAAAGATCTGAAAATGATGGGTGTAAATCAGTGAATGTAGATCATCTAAAGAGTTGGTGATGTTCCAGAGATTTCCTCAAGCCTTGGGAGTTCAAATCTAATTCAAATCTAATGCTGAGGGACTCCAGGCTGCCTTTTTCTACCCAAGCGTCCTGCCAGTAACCTGCTGGGCCCCAATTCCAGCGGTGAGCTTGAGAAACAAGTGAGCTTGTGCATCACCTGGTTCAGTTCCCCTGCCCTGGGCTGCAGAAATTATTTCTGCCTCTCTAAGAGAACTTGGACAAAGCATCTAGGGCTTTGCCCTTTTGATTGCTGAGCCGTAAATAATCCCGTGCCTAGGGATGGCAGGGTGGTGGAGAATCTGCACTTTACTCTCGTTGGCCTTTTGTTTAATGCATAATTTTAAAATGCCACGTTTAGCTGTAACTTTTATAATTAAATGGCAACTGTTAAAAGTAATTTAAAGATTGCATTAATGTAAAATTAGCTGTTTAATTTTTTTTTTTGCTCAGAGAAGTATAGTGTGTGTGTGTGTGTGTGTGTGTGTGTGTGTGTGTGTGTGTGTGTGGTATCTGAGAGTTTTTCACCATTTCCCTAACGTTCTGTGCTTCCTTCCCTCTCCTCCCCCCTCCCCTTTTTACTTTTAGGTTAACAATGCCACTGCGAGAGTGATGACCAATAAGAAGATGGTCACGCCTTACGCAAATGGTAAGGGAGACTGTTTGTCCTAGTGATGAGCTGAAACGTTTGAAGAAAGATAGAAGGGATAAGTCATGACCTCTCCTCAGGACCAAAAGGAACCAATAAAACCTCACAAACTCTAATTTGTATCATTATGCCATGCAGTGTAACCCAAAAGTGTTTGTGGAGGAATACCATTTTCCAGATGGAGAAGTAGGGACCGAGAGAAGTAGGTACATGCCCCATGTGGCTAAGATGGGTGAAGGTGCCAAGGGTGAATGGGTTGCCTGCCATACTACTGCAAGCTGATTCTATATGGTGGGATGTGCAGTACTCCTGTGTATCACTGCCATCACGTAGATATCTAAATATTAATGCAGAAACATAACTTAAGATGTTTCATCCAAGTAATTACCTCAATGACTTAAGATAGCTCAGTTTAGGTTCTGTCTGTAAAAGTACAGCTGTCTCCAAGCAACTAGCAAAACAGAGCCTTTGCATTGCTTGTTTGCTTGCTTTTTGTTTCAGAGTGCCTGTGTTCAGTGAATTTTCCAGTGAACCTAAACAGAGAAAGACCAAGTTTTTTGGGTAGTGAGGAATCCTGTTCCATTGGGATATCTTGGTGGTTCTCTGTGAAGTAATTTGATTTCATAGGCATATATGGCATAAAGAGTCATTCTCCCAGCAGAACTGAATGCTGCTTTGATAAAGATTTTGAATCTTGAGTCTTTGTCCTGAAACGGGCAGCAAAGTTCTTTTTGGGGTGAAAATGTTCCCAAACAGCTTCATCGAGGCAGGAAGCTGCATACAGGTAGTAGCTGGTGTGACAGTCTGTTTTGATTACAAAGTAGGACTCCAAACTCAGAAGATAAAAATTTTTTATGTTGTTGTGCTGCTTGACTTACTGAGTGGTCCCTTGCAAATAAATCTTACCTTGGGTACAGAGCTGGGGAAACTCAGCCAAGCAAAAGGCTTGGGATTCTGGGTTTCACAGTACCTGAAGGAACTAGGAGATTTTGTCGCAAAAGGGAAGGCATCCGTGGTATATTGTCCTGAAAACAAGGGCAGAAAATGTCATGCATGTGACTGTTTGGTAGGGAAACTTGGCTTACTTGTGAAAGTGATAACGTACAAGAATATTCTGCTTTTGCAGCCTGCAGTTTAAAGCCAGCTTTAAAGCTATGCAAAGAAATTTAGTATTAGACCAGGCTTAAGGAGTACTGGCAAGTATGGTTGTACAACTGTTGTTAAATGTAAGAGTTGACAGTCCTCTTGTTGCCACCACTGGAGTATTTTGCCATCAAGGTGACCAGTGCAGCAGCAGTGTGCCTGTACTTGCAGACGGAACCTGCACTGCATCTATCATTGATACTCTGCCAGCAGGTGAAGGGGTGGTGTTGATGAGCTGCAGTTCACAGAGTTGTTCATTTAAGTTCTAGAGTGGTTAGAGGTGTTAAAAGTTCAGCAAGTGCATCAGGGCTCCAAGACAGAGGAAGATCTTTCCTGAAAGGAATGCTTTGTGGAAGCTAACCCAGATCTCATTGTTAGCTTTCTATCTCGTTTATTCCTCATTAGAGAGATGGAGGGGGTAAAGACAGGTTTCTAGATGTGACTGGAAATATGTACCGACTCATACCCATACTTCTTTAAGCCCTAATTTCTTGTAGGTTTTATCTTGATGATTTGCAGTCCTTGCCAGTTATCCAGTTTATATTGAAATCATTTCTCTGTGTAGGCTTTCACCTGAAAAGCAGCATAAAGGAGAGAAATACTAAAATAACAGTGAGGAGAAAGTGTGAGATGAACAGAATGATTTTTTTTTTTATGAGCTATAGTTGCATAATGCAGTTAATGAGGAAATTCAGACACTGTTGCTTTTTAGCAGATCTCTAGCATACAAGACAGAAAGATGTTTTGAAAATTCCAGGCTATAATTTGACTTGCCTGAGATGATAATCTGAGCCGGTGGCTTTAGAAAGGGCTTGTATCTGCAGTGTTCCCAGTGAAAGTAGGGAGGAGCTGGCAGCAAGGCTCCTGCAGGGAATGCCAGGTCGCATGGTGCTCATGGCAAATATGCATATAAGGTAGTTGGCATTCCCACAGCAGTGCCTCTGCCCACTGTGGATCAGCTGATGTTTTGCTGTTCCTTCCGATACAGTGACCTGGACCTAGAGCTTGACACTAGGAAAGGGCAGTTGGCCTCCATCTACACCAAGGGGATTGAGGCGAAGCAGAAATTGGAAAGAGCTGTGCATGTGAAGCTGGGGCGCATGCAAGGGACCATTCCCCCTACCCAAGCTGCCTGTTCCTTCTCTTGGTGTAGATTTTGGCATTCACTGCAGTCTTTGTTGTTTCAGGTTGGAAGTTGAGTCCTGTGGTTGGAGCGGTGTACGGCCCTGAGTTATATGCAGGTAGAGCTTAAGTAGACACTTCCACTTCTGCCATTTAACTGCAGTGGTGTTTGTTTATGTTCTTAATCTGCTGTTTCTTTTTAACCTTTTTACGGTTTTGTTTTTGTTTTTCATTCTTTTTTTAATTAAATTAGCATCCAGCTTTCAAGCAGATGTCTCGCTGGGCAATGACACCGCAGTGCCCCTGTCAGGAAGGGGGGGTATTAACACTTACATTCCCTTAATCAGTAAGTAGCCCCCGATGGCCTCTGTGCTGTTACTGTGCTTGAGTTAATGATGACCCGTTACCCTTCTTCTCTCCAGTCTGTATAATATATACTTGAAAGGATGGGTCATGCTGGGAATGAGTTTATCGTGAGCCAAACTCCAGTGTGCAGTTGCTGTAACTTCTTCATCTGCAGTGTCTTGCTGTACTGCTGACTGGGTCCTTCTGAATGACAAGGAGGCTGCAGAACAAGGGGAGGGTGTGTATGAGGAACAGGCCATTCCCTTGCTCCCCTCCCTGTATTGAAATGGAAGAAACCAAATGGACAAATCCCTAAAGTACATATTATACAAGCTGCTGAACCACGGGTCTGCAGGGCCCCTAGTGGCATGCACCTGGATGCATGCTGGGTTGGGATTGTGCCCTGGGACTTGTTTCCTCTCAGTATCTGTTTATTACGTGTTTGCAGATGCCTCTGAGGTTTTACAAAGTTTCATCACAAGCCAGTTTACTTCAGTTTAAAGCATAATAATAGAGGCATTGCTATATGTGGTGCCAGTTATTGGTCACACTTGTTGAGTGAAGGTGGGCTGTCAGTAAACTGGCACTTTATGGGAAATTGCTGCTGCTGTTATATGGGCTATCTTGTCTTTCAGGCTTTAAAATGAACATACAGAGGATTGGGTGGCAAAGAGTGGGAGGGGAAAGGAGGGAAGAGACTGATGTAAGTTGGTTGACTTTAAGGGCCTCTTGACAAATTATTTTAAAGAGCCTCTGCAGTTTTGGAAGAACTGCGTGCTGTATTGATAGTAACTCCCCATGCTTCTCAGACTCTAACCAGACTGCATGGCAGTATTGAAAGGTGGGGGGATTTGAGCCCTGTTTGGGGTGGGTAAGGCATGCCAAAACATTAACCTCTTGCATGCCAAACCTCTCTGCAACCCTTCTCCCCCCAAAAGCCATGGTGTAGCAGGAAATATGTATGGGATGCTTGCTGGGTTATAAGCATGTCCTTCTGCAGGATTGATGCCAAATGTCCCACCGCTGTGGAGCTGTTGTGTCACTTTGTTTGAAGCAGGTGGTTGTTCTCTGGGGCAGAGCTTGTATCCTTTTCACCTTCCACCTCGTCTATCTTCACAGTTCCAGGCTTCCCCTATCCAACTGCAGCCACCACAGCCGCCGCATTTCGGGGTGCCCATCTGAGGGGCCGAGGAAGGACAGTGTACGGGGCAGTGCGGGCGGTACCTCCCACAGCCATCCCTGCCTACCCAGGGTAAGCACTGGTCACAGGAGCAGAGTGCTCTGCACAACCGTGTCAAGTAGCTAATCAGTTAACAAAAAACCCTAAAATTGTCTGGATGGTGAGAGTCAAGATCTTGCTAGTGCCAGAGCATTCTGCACATGATGGCACCCAGTGGGGGCAAATCTAAATTTTTCTATGTTAAGTTTTTGACCGAAACAATTTTCAGTACTTGCAACAGCTTAAAGTGCTGATGGGTTCCTTCTCATGATTTCTCAATTTGTCTATATATAGTATTTGTCATCCACTGAACCAATATGTTACAGTACTGCTGAGAAGGACACAAAGAGAAGATCTAAAATTCCTGAAAAAGTTCTGCTCTTTGTACTCCATTTGTGTTTCCATGTTCAGGAATGAGGAATATTATCCATTACCTTAATTTCTCACCATCTGGCAGTAGGACACAGAAGAGCCAGTTACCCACAATGGATTTGCTTTCTTTGTTGGAGACGGCTTAAAAAGGTTTAAAACAAAGATTAATCAAGTCCATTAATTTAAAGCTGGGAGCATTTGGGATGTAGAGAGGATGATAATGCAATGAAGCAATGGCAAATGTGCGGCCTTAGCATTCTTTGCCCTCAGATTTTCACTAGTAATGCAGTGCAAAAAAGGCTGTTACAAAGGAGTTATTCTGTTTAAAAGTAGAGGGAACTAGGTCTGTATGTGATTTTTGGTTTGGGTTTTTGTTGGTTTGTTTAAATGTGGTGGAATGACAGATAAATCAGCAAATCCCTTCCAAACTGTCTTTTTTCTTTGTTTTGTTTCTGATTTTGAGGATGCTTTAATCATAATGTCTCAAGTTCTACTTGCCATATTTTCCAGGCAATGTTCTCAGAAAGAGCAGGAGTAGAAGTGAATCCTCCAGCATAGAGATGTGGACTGACCCTTCTTTTCCTTTACACTAGGCCCAAAAGGGAAGAAAAAAAAAAATCTTTTATTAAGAAGGAAACTGGAATCCATACACATCAGTGAAGGGAGCTGGCCTGATCTGTGCTGGATAAGCTCACAATACCTTCTGGAACAGATTAAGTGATGAGAGCTACTGTGACGCTTTTAGAGTCTAGTCTGATATTTAAAGTGGAGCTCCAGGAAGCAAGCTGCAGTGCTCATGTATCTGTCTAGCTTTGCTCTTTGGCAATTTTGGCAATGTTTGTATTTAATTCACCAGAAGACTTTAAATGAAGCCTCTCGTCTAAATATTGGCCTTCTGAACAGAGTGTTTCTTCTGGGTTTTCAAATCCACTTTTTTGCCACCATTCCCTAGTTTACATTCTCTATCCTCTAACCAGAGCCTCTGACCTGCAGCTTGTCTGTCTATTGCTCTAAAAATGGCCCAGTCCAATTTTACTGGGGAGTGCTCCACAGTGACACAAAGCAGCAAAGCTGAGCTAAGTGCTGTCATCTAGCAGAATATGAAATATTTGCACCAGGGAGGGGGAATGTGCTTTTCATCCCTGGGAGTAACAGGTAGAGCATTCCTAGCCAGAGGCTGTCATGAGTGGAGCACTGGGAAGGCCTTGTCTTTGACGTAAATCCAGCCTGAGTCCCATGTAAAAGGTTTATTTTCATTTGATATATGAGCCAGGCTCTAATGATTAGCCCTTCCAAATACTGTCTCATGTCTGTTTACTGGTATTACACTGAATTTTTCTGACCCTGCTGACTATCCCATGTCTTTGTGGGCAGCATACTACCTAGTTAATATTTACAGGGCACCAGTAAGCAAGGCAGATTCACAGAGTGCCAGAACTGTCCCTAGTCCCAAGCAATGGGATGTAATTACCTACTACTGGTGGTTTTTGTCATCATAGTCTGAGTCTCTGCAAGATGCTTTGTAGAACAAATTGGATTCCTAGTGGAATAATACAAAATGTGCTGTACAGTTCCATGTTGCAGTAACGTCTAGGACAGCCACCACTCCGTGTGGGCACTGTTGACCTCCATGGGGTCAGGGAGAGGCACACGTTCCTGACATCTTGCCCTCCATCTGTTACTTTCCTCCTGGCCAGTGGAAAGATGGCACCATAAGATCAGTCAGCAACATGAATGACCAAGACATAGTGAGTAATGTGGAAGAAGACAGTAAAGTAAGCTGCAGGTTAGCTCAAACCTGATAGAAGGAAACTTTTTTTCCCAAACCTCAGTGGTGTTTAAGTTACAAAACTTAATGATATCACTGCATTTGAGAGCTTAGCAGAATTTTAAAAATACAGAATGTAGATTAATAAAAGCTCATTGGTATTGCCATACTGGATCAGACCTGAGCACCTCCAGGGTAGAGTAAGTTTTGACAGTGTCAAATGCTAAACCAGAGGAAAGTGCAAGAAATCATAGCTCTTTATAGTTTTGATATTTATTTCAAGAACTCAAGATTTGCTAATGCATATGTAAAATGCCCATACTTATGCATAGCCATGGTTGTTTTTCCAGAGAAGGGTTTTGGTACCTCAGAAAGCAACTGATTAGACTATTGTAGGTGAGTTAGATAGTCACCTGAATCTGACTTTGAACACTAATGCAACCTTCAGTTTTAACTGAGGTGCCACTTGGTAGAAATAAGGAGACATTATAACCTCTGATATAAAGCACAAGTAAAAACTGTACTGGAATATTGCCCTGATTTGTAGCAGCCATGCTTTTTAAATGAGAATGCTAACAAATAACACTTCAGACCAAAAGCTGAAAGAATCCAGACAGTCTGAAAAAAAATTACCTACTGTAAAACTCTCAAAGTTAAATAAGCTTGATAAATTTTATTTCCCAAACTATGGGTTAGTCATTGACTTGTGCATGGTCATTAAGTACCTATATGAGGAATAGACTTGCCATAGTAAAGAGTAATTTCATCTAGGAGAGTAAATATATATGAGATTCACTGATTTGAAGCCACAGTAGATAGAGGACTAGATACAGGGCAGCAGACAGATTTGTGGTTTTTTTCACTCCTTTTCCAACACAAGTCAGCTGTTGGTACACCTAAATGATATGCTGGCTACTTTACAAAACCAGCCTGTTTCTTTTTCCCTTGGATGTGTTTTAGCACAGCTAGTAGGCTTTTCACAGATTGCACCAAGATTTGACTGGCTGCCAGACTGTTTAATACTTCTGGTCAAGCTACATAACCGGAATGTAGCTCTCAGATGAAGGAATTCTCTGGTTTTGTTAGCATTGAGAATCACAAATATGAGTATTCTACCATATAAATAAACCTTGCTAAATTTCAGCCCTGGAAGTTGATGTCAGTCAAATCCAACTAAAGCAGAGATGGAGGATTCATGTGTGTTTGGGTGTTTGGATCCAGCAAGTCTTACTTTTACCTTTACCTTTAGTGGTCCTTGCAGTTTTCTCTGGAGAGCTGATGCTAGCGTCTCTTGCTGATAGAAATAGTGGCCTGATCCAATGTGGTAATGCTGATGTTCATCCAACTGACTGTGTTTGGAAAAACTGTTAAAACTGCTAACCTGTTCATAAACCAAGTCACTTCCTCTGTCATGCGTTTGCCTTTCCTGCAGGAGCAGGTGGAGTATCACTGCTAAAACACTCCTGGTCCTAGATAGAGAACCCAGCAATGTAAGTTACTGCCCCAGGAGCCAAACTCTTTGTTATGTGGTTGTAAAAATTTAGCTTCAACAAACATGATCTTATGGCCTGCTTCTCCCTGCTGAAGTGGCTCCCCTCTTCTTCTAACAAGGGTCTCTATCTTCATACCTGCTCCCAGCGCTCTTGGAGACCACAGTAACTTTGTCCATTGGGAATGGAGTGTACTTTTCCTGGGGAAGGCAGCAAGACTAAATTATTCAAGCAGTAGCTAACACTGCAAGATTTTTTTTTATTTTGTTTTATTTTTTTAGTAATAGCATGCAGAATTTTGGCAAGATCTGCTGGGCTTTTTTTGTGTGTGTGTGCCTTACAATAGGTGGGTGTCTGAGGGTGGCAGGCTCCTGGCAACATTTCACATTCCATCTGATGAGTGAAAAATGATAGTCAAAAGAATAGCTAGTGTTCCATACCTTCTTTTTTCTTAATGCTATGGGTAAGTCATGCACATCAGATCCATGAACATCACAGATGGTGGGGTTAATGCTTTTTAAAGCCTTGAGTGAGTTTGTGTGGAGCTCTTCAGAGGACAAAGCTGGAGGAAATTCCTCAGTATGTGAAGCACACGCTGAACTCAGATGGGTGGGGGGCATCCCCTCCCTTCCTTCCTCATCCTTCCCCAACCCCTGTCCCCAGAGTGAGCTGTGTAGTCTTATGCTAGTGAATGCTCTGGTAAGAGCAGCTATTTGGGAACCCCAGGCTCCGTTTAACAGTTTTTGTGCTTGAAGTTCTGAGAGAAACAAAACTATGGCTTAAAGCAGAGAAAGCACCATCCCATGGAAACCCTTCCAGTTGCTCCTCTCTGCTATGGAATAAGTAATTACTACCAGGGACTCCCACTGCACCTTTCGATTTTCGGATCTTGGACCAGTCACCTAACCTTTTTAGCTCATTATCTCTGCTTGTGAAAGCAATGCATTGTGGGTATTTTTGGTTTTTTCTTTTCAATTACATTTCTCTGTGTTTACTTTGATCAGAATTGATTGACTTGTTTTCCTGAGGTGTTGCATCGGTTCTTTAAGATGCTGAATAATAATACTTTGCATGCTTGTGTGATCAGCCAAATCTTATCGCATGTCTAATGTGCAGGGTAAAAGCAGGTGATGTATGGATGTCAGAAACAAAAGTCATGCAGCCCTGTGAAGCCTGAAAAATGTTATCAGGCACAAGTCTCTGAACCACACTTCCTGACGTAGGTAACTCTGGCCCCTGTGGGATGCCTTCTGTGAAGGACTCCTCAGTTTCACAAGCCCACTTCATGAAGCCAATGTTTCCATGTGTTTTAGGGGATAACTAAAAATCATTCCCGGAGAATAACCAGAGTGGAGGTTTCTAAACCCTTGTGTCTCTCTTCAGGACGTCAGATCTTTTTGAGTCAATATTTACTGTACAAGATGGTGGTTCCCCTCCGTCTCTCCTTTGCATACTGTCTCCCCCTCTGCCCACCCTTCCCCCTTTGCATGCCGTGGAAGATGACTTGGAGCCGTGCGTGTGCACACACGTTCTCTTGCTGATTTGCTCCTGCCAAAAGCCCAGGTTGTGGATTCATACATCACCTGCCTGTGTAAAACGCATGTGCATGCTGCCGTCCTCAATAACCGGAATGTGTTTTCTGTTCTTTTGTTTTTTGTTTGTTTTTTTTTTGTTTTGTTTTGTTTTGGTTTTTTTTTTTTTTGTTTTTGTGTGGATTTTCTGCAGTGTGGTTTACCAGGACGGATTTTACGGTGCTGACCTCTATGTAAGTACACACACCGGAGCCTTCTTTGTCCCCAACCCCTGACAAGCCAGCCTTTTTTTGTTTTCTTTTCTTTTTCTTTTGGTTTGTTCGTTTGGTTTGGTTTTTTAAATATCGTTTACTTTCATTTTCTTCTTCCTTGTGGATATATATATTTATATATTTAGGAATGCAAGCATGCTTCTCTGTCACTGCGCTTGCCCCTGGGTGCAAGACCTAAGCCTTTGGGTTTCCTGATCATTGCCAGGGTCAGTTTATTGGGTGTCCTGTCCCCCACGTGCACACTGGTACTAATCAACCTGAGAGATGATTAGCAAATTAAAATTTCTCTCAACACTTCTCTCATTTACATAATTTGGATATAAAAATAACAGGACTGGTTTAGCCTCAGATCTTCCCTTTCCTTCTCCCCCTCTTCCCTCCCCTTTCTCTTCCCTCTTGGGGCCCTTTTGGGTTTGATTTGTATAGCCCACACTACACTGAAAAAGTTGTATGTTTAAAAATGTTCATGTGCCACTGGGATGTGGAGATTATCCCTTTGGGGAAGACACTGGGACTGATTAAAAATGGAGGCTGAGATGGTAGAGTGAAAACTGACATCTCATTTTGCTGGTAGGAATGGCACCTAAACAGGCTAGATTCTCTCACCTCTGCAGGGAGTTGTAAAGTACAAATATATGGAGATGTTTGGTTACAAGAGTCAGCAGCCTCCTCTTGTTTGGGAATTAGTAATTAGCTGTTATACCACAGGAGACTTTGTCCTGTCATTGTCTTTGTCCTACCCAGTCAGTCTGTATTGCAAATCCCCAGGGAGTCTGTGTGTACGTAGGTGGGTTGTGGATGGAGGTATTTGAACTGGCCAGTGAAAAAAGTGCTTTCCTTTCCAAGGGAGAGCTGTTGCAGGGCAGGAATATGGTAGGAACTGGCCTTTCAAAGCCAAAATGTTCAGTTGCCATTGCAGCTCATAGCCTGCCTGGTTTTATCAGAGTTCCCACTTGTGGCATTGTAGGTCATAGCTCTCTGGAGCTGGGAAGTTTTGTATAGTTTGGGTGGTGACACAATTGTCAGCACGAATTTCACAGTCCTGCTCTTTTGAAGGTGCTGTTCCTGCCATTTATAAAGAGGACCCTGGGGTTAGACTTAGGATAATGAATGGATGGAGCTTGCTTTTGGAGTTTGTTGTCTTATATGGAGGATCAGGTTCTGGACGGGTGCTTTCTCCAACCCAGGCAGAGCAGTTGGAAGATGTGCTCTCTGAGAGAGAGAGAGCTGTGTGCATTTCTTCACTCTTCCATATACTGTCATGCATGCAGTCCTTTAAAGATTAATCTGCTAGTCAAGTGTTTCTTTATAAAGCTGTGTCAAGGACTACAGAAGGTTCTGCATTTTCCTGTCTCACTCCTAAAACACTGCCTTTACAGACACTGCCCTTGCTATGGCACATAACCAAGAAAATGAGTGGTGCTTAGTGCCTCTTCCCACAGAGTGTGGCATATAAAAGGCTGCCATGTTGAAAAGGAAGTCTGGCCAGGGTTGCTCCCTATTTTTGAGAAAGCTTCTTCAGAGCTTTTGCTGGGGAGGAGAGGCTTATATAATATGTAAGGACAGAAACTCCAGCAGTGAAGAACACCTGTAATCACTTGGAGCTGCAGAGCAGTAGCACCACGTAACACAAAGCCAAGCCCCCAGGTCAGGTTAGAACCATTAAGTGGATTTCTGATGACTTTGCTGTTGGTGGCAGTGGTGTCACTGTCAGAAAGCATGATGATGGAAGAGAGGACTGCATAAAGTCAATGGTGGTGCATTTTCCTATGTTATTGCTGGCCAGAGCCCTCCAATGGAGCTCAGGAAAAAGTTATTGTCCAAACTTGAAGTTGCCCTTCCAAACAGTTTGCTTGGCACAGGTGGAATGACTTCAATGTCCCTGTGTCTCACTGATATGTTGTGCTTTTCACTGCAGTGCTTCTATCCCTCTGGTTGCTGCAATAGGTTTACCCAGATTCCGGAAGGTATGGCAGAGGATCTTTCAGTTAGGACTGGGGGGGAAGTTAAATCGAGGTTCTCTAAAGAATTCTGAGTCCATAGGGTTGTGGAAAGGAGCTGAGCTGGCAGGGAGTGGTTAAAGGTAGGCAGGATGAAAGGGAAGTGTCCCAAGTTTGGGCTGCTTTTTCTGCATAATGCTATGCACCGATTTCTCATTTTCCTCCTCCTCCTTTTCCTCACTCCTTTTTTCTTTCCTGGGGCAACCATCCTGCTAGCCATTTCTTCTGTGAAGAAGGCATTCCATCTGTTGTTGGATGCGTCCCACTCTGGCAAGACACCTGAATTGATAAAACAACCTGCCCCAGGATGCAGAGGGCTTCATTTCGGATCATAAGAAAGGTTATCTTTCTTCTACAATGGGGTCAATCTGGGTGGCGGGGGGGAAACCCAAACAAACCCACCTGTGCGAAGACTGCTCCTGCCTGTGAAAAGCGTGCTTGCATCCACTGGAAAGAAAAGGCTGGTGAGCCCCACTGTGGGCTGTTTGTATGATTGTTTCTTTCCACAGCTGTGTTTTTTTGAACTGCTCTTCCTGTGTTCTGTTATAGAATAGTCTTACAGGAACCAATCATTAGCGCTAAAATACCTCAGGTAGGAGTGCCAGTGTGACCTGCCAACCAATCAGATTGTGGATTGCAGTGGAAAAAACTGAATTATACTAACCATTCCAGCACCACATTAGAGATGGGAACAGAGGCTTTTTTAGAGCAGTGCAGACTCGCTTGTGAGCCAAGCCCCCGCTGCAGGAGGGTGGCGTGTGTCCAGATTTCATACCAAGTGGCATTTCACTCAAAATAAAACAAACAAAAAACAACCAAAAACTAAAAACCAACAAAACTTTAATTCAGTGGAAAGGTTAACAAGGTCATGCTTGTCCCATTACCATGTAGAAGCACCTGCTGCAATGGACACCGTTGTCCTGTCACCTCTTCTAATTCATTCATGCTCATTCCTGGTGCACGTATGCCACCCTTCTAATACAGAAATACCAGAAGCGGTTCTAGCCCTTTCTGCTTCTTGACTTCTGTTGTATGGAAGTATGGGGGTGGAGAAGACACATCTGAGAGATGACAAATAAAAGACCCTAAAATTGGCCTCACTGCCTAAACCTGGCAAGCAGTAAAATGTACCTAACTGATACCATGAGTTCCATATTTCTCTAGGGTTATGCACACACTTGTGTGCTAGGGGCAGAAAGGGTCTTTGGAGAAAAGAGGGCAGTGACCTACTTTATGTGCCCTTCTAAGGCAGGAAGGGAAAAAGAAAAGGGAGATTTGTACCACACTGACATAGTAAGCTCTAGGTTTGGATTTCTTCTTGCTCACATTGGATTGATCACCTGATATGGACTTGAAGAGTGGAGGAGAAGATGTACTTGAGCTGAACTGCATAAAATGCTAATTTATTTTCATTAACATACTCACTAATTGGAATGCTGCTTTAGTTGGGATTGCAGCTTCCTGGAGATGTTGTTTTCCCATGTTTGTCTTATTTCAGAAAATATAAGACAGTACTGAAAAAGCTGCCATCTGATGTTAAAGAAGGATTTTAAAGTAAATTTGATTTATTGTTGATGAGCCAAGGACAGTAACATCAAAGAACAGTAACTTTAAATTTGAGCTTTTGTTCATACCCAAGCGATACAGCTCTTGGACAGCTCAGGTCTGTAGGCTCAAAGACTACATGGGGAAAGGGATCCAGCATAGCCCCAGCAAGACTGGAATGCCAGATAGACAGAGAAAGAGAACTTGAATCAAGATAACAGCATTTAGGCTGGTGTTCACTTCTCTCACATGGTCCCCAGACAATCTAAAAGCCTGTACCAAAAAGGGCTAATCTTAATTTGCACAGTCCTTTTGATTGTTTCTAATGTCCAGTGAAAATGCATAAGCCTTCTCACTAGTTCCCATTCCCTTGTGGAGGCAGTAATTCAGCTGTCCCATTGATAGAAATGTCTCAGACATTTCTTCCCAAGAAGCTCAGCCACACTTACTTCTTTTGAGATGAGACTGAAGATTTTTAAAAACTGGACCTGTATGGGTAACCTGTCCCTGTGGAATCAAATAGGTGGAGTGGGAGTTTGCATGGCTGTCCTGAGTTTCAGGCACTATGCCACTCATCGGTTTCTTCTGTTGCAGTTTGGCTGTGGCACTGAAGGAATGTGTTGAAGCTGGCAGGGGCCTTTTTTTTTGTTCCTTTTTTTAAAATTTTTTTTTTGATAATTCTTTCTTTCGTTTGGAAACACATTTTCCCCGCTTTGTTGCTGTGGTTGCAGATGCTCTACGCTGTTAAAATTTTTATTTACTGGAGTACCTTAAATAGGTGGCACCAGAAATCACTAGGGGTCCTAGGACCTTGCAGATGAGCTCTGCATATCAGTTACAAGTTTTGTGTGAACAAGAATAGCAGGAGAAAATATCTGGTGCTTTGGACAAGCTGAACAGGCTTTAGATGCATTTATTGAATTATATAGGTGGATCCTGGGTTGTGGAGAACAGGAGCATCAGCTGGGTAAGGCAACCTGTGCAGTGCCTGCTCTGTACAGTCCCAGAGCTTGTTGAAAGGATTTATGTGAAAACAAATTATAGTTACAACAGTTCTTCCTCTTTCCTTCACCCTATTTTGGTGTATTTGGACCTGCCGGTCATGCTAAATACATCCCGTCTCAGAAATCTCCCAGCTGTCCACACTCATTGCTCCTATGACAGGAATGCACCATGGCCATTATGATCCCCATTTTTGGTTTTATTTGAAGTACACATAAGTAGACTTTGCAGATTGCTTTGAAATGAGCAGGTCTGCCTGTATGTGTGTACCTCTATCCTGAGATTATTTTTTTTTTCCTTTTTTAAATAACCAGTAGCTTCAATTTTGCATCAGTGCATGGTTAAAAAGCAATACACGTCAGCTATTTCTTAACTTCATTTCTCCAGTGAATTATTTCTCCTGTTTTTTTGTTTTGGTTTTTTTTGGTTTTTTTTTTTTTTTTTTTTTTTTTTTTTTTTTTTTTGTTTGTTTGTTGTGCAGTAGACTGAAGAAATGTTAACATCCCGCTCTAAATCTCTCAGTGGAGTCTCTGTTCCCTTCTCTGATATAACAGATGGGTTATTGCTTGTTATAATTATTAACATTGTGGTGTGGGACAGGGCTAGGGTGGGAGCCATTCTGGGGGGTGAGGGCGGGGTGCTGCGGGAGTCGTTGAGGTTGGAATGTTAACTCCAGTGGTGACTGACTGTTTCCGTAATAGCAGGTTGTTGTGGCTGCACGCTCTAGTACTTGAGGCTGTGTACTTCACTGAGCTTGTGGTAGAGCCTAGGGCGAACTGCTGTCCCAAGAGAATGCTGGGATGGATAGAACTAGCCAATATGAGTCTGAACGTGGTGACTTTGCTGGTTGTTCTAGCTCCAGATGTCAGCATGCTTAGTTTTTAATTTTGATTAATAAATGTTACTCCATTCCCCCTCCCACACCTGATTCCAACCCTTCTTTCTTCTTCTTTATTTTTGTTTTGTTTTTTTTGTTTTTTTTGTTTTGTTTTTGTTTGTTTGTTTGGTTTGGTTTTGTTCTGTTTTGTTTTCCTTTATGAGAGACATGAGTTAAAAGACAATTATATGATAAGCCTTTTTGGTTTCAAACTGCATCTTGCTGTCATGTTCAGCTTATGTGCCAGGCACATTTGAAGCAGCTTCTGGTCTGAAATGTGACTGGCAAGTGTGGAGGTGTGGGGCAGAGTGGGAGTCAAGGGTGCTTGCTAAGGCCAGCTGCCCTGCGGAGGGTAGTGCCTGGAGAAAGTGCCTCCTACACTGTGCCCAAGTGACAAACCAAGGGTTCAGGAAGCATGTAGCCTAAGGGGAATACTGCAGTGGCACTGATACTAAGTTTTGTCTTAATTTGGTGAGGTTAATGGAGGTTGGATTTGGATTAAGGCTGCACCTCATTCCTCTGGCCTCCGTCATGTTTTATGTGGCGGTACAATGGTAGCATGGCAAAACCAAGCTCAGTATCCCCAACAATCAGTCCAAAATGCAGGATTTGAAACAGCCAGATGAGATTAAAAGGGCTAAACTGTTACATGGCTTCTTTTCCAGGCCATGTGGTGATGTTTCACAGGTGTTGCTTTTTACATCTGTGTTGCTTTTTCTCCAGTTAACTGGAAGATTGAAGAGGCTGCAACTCCCTTTTCTCTGGAGTAGCAAAGGTTCTGCAAACATGTGATAGCACATCAGCCTTCTCAGGGCCAATGCAGGCCACATGAAAGAAACCAATATTAATTTAAAATCACTACTTCTAATTTAAAAGCTACCCAGGTCCAGATTGAGCACTGTTGAGCAAAGACACAGTTCTGTAGTGGAGCTGTTCTTGTACTCTTAGTTACATGTATGCAGAAGATATATTGGGAAGAAGTGGTAGAGGTATGTTGAGCTTATTTTGGAGGTGAAGAGCATAACTCTGCCTTCTGGTCCTTCAAACCCTGAAATGTCAGTTGGAAGAAAAAAGAAAAAAAAATGCCAGAAGCAATCTGATGTTTTTTATGGCTCATTGTGTTTCTAGAAAGTCAAAATTTTGGTTCATTTACCAAGCCTTCACCCCTAAGTTAAAAAAAGTGTTCAGAAATACAGTAAAGATCTAACCAGGGCTTCAGAGCCCTGTTTGCTGCCTGCTATGCCACCTTTGTCCGTGATCTGAAAGGTGGCTGGCCTTGGTCTTCCAGTACTGCAGGCCTTGCTCTGCTCCAAGAGCTCCTTGTGGGAGTTTCAGGAGGGCACTCACAGGTCTTCTCTGAGTGAGAATTCACATTTTGACAACACAGCTGTTAAGCACATTTTTAGTAACAACCTCTGATCACCTTTGCTACAGGTGTGTAGCATGGGCAGAAATACAGCAGCAGAACAGACTGTTCTGGCATAATTCTCTTGACCTGTTTCTTTCTTATATGGAGAGGAGGGGAGAACAGTCTGGCTGGCCTCAATATTGGTTTCCTCATTGACAGCCCTGAAACCAATGGAGACTGTTTTCTCTGACAATCTTTTCCTGATTACTTTTCACCTTCTCTGACTACTGATACTTTTGCACATGTGGACCAAATTAAATTCTAGCCCTTTGGGTTTTCCTGGCTGTAAAAGAGAGAGGGTAAAAAAAAATGTAGGAATTTCTCTGAATGGTTCCCTTTCTAAAATACTTCATAGAAAGTGTCCACCTCAGATTTCCCATCCTTAAGAGGAAGGGGTCATAAAAATTACCTTGCATGCAAGATTCTGGGTTTCCATTTCGTCCATGCCAAATTGCATTTTCTGTAGGGTTGTAACAATGTTCAGTCTTCCTTTAGTGTATTCCTTTTGCTAAAGAGGATAATGGAAGGGCCTCCCTGGTCCCTCTAAGGAAAGGAATATACATGAGTTAATGGGTGATGCTTGTGATAGACATGACATGGGAGCTGATGCAGTTTGAAACACTTCCTTTCCTTGTGACGTGTGTGACTTTTTTTAAATTTTTTTTTTATGCTCTCCATGGGTGGACAGGTATCTGTAAAGTCAGTTCTCTTCTCTCCTGCAGGGTGGATATGCAGCCTACAGATATGCACAGCCTGCTACTGCAACAGCAGCCACGGCCGCTGCAGCCGCTGCAGCAGCTTACAGCGATGGGTATGTAAGGGAGAGGTGTCCGTGGGGGCTAGCTTGCTGTGCTCAGGGATTCAAGGAGCATTGATCCATCACAGAACTTCTGCTTCTTTTCCCCATTTCTTTGTCTGACCTGCACTCGCATGTGCACACATGCATTCACCACCCAACACGGAAGACTTGAATGCACGGTTTGTCTCTGCTCCTGGACAGTATTGCTCTCATTATTGTATGTGAGTTGGCACAAATCCTGGCCTCATCCCTATCCTCATGATTCTCCTCTGCACAAAGCAGGCAGTGTGGTTACAGCCTCAGAGTCAGAGATCTAGCTTTGGGCAGGGTACTAAATCACTGGGTGCGCTTGCAGTGCTCTAGGATGCTTTAGCATGTAGCTCCGAATAGATACAAAGGATTGTCTTTGTCAGAGTGCTTGCCTTAAGATTTTTCATTGCCTGTGCAGTGAGGCCGTGTTTTAATCCTAGCACATTAAAGTTTATACTCCTCTCATAGTGGAGAATCCCTAACTGCATCACGCAATTCCCCAAAGGTAAGGGAGGCACTAGCTGACATTTCAAAGGTGCTGATCTCTTTCCTGCAGGTCAGGCTCATGGCCTGTGCCACATTCCTCCTGGCAGGCCGTTCTCTTGCCCATCTCATACAATGCATGGCAGCATGGTCATAGGATCTCTCTGCAGAGGAGCTGCCTGCGTGCCTGTGTGTGCATGGATGCATACATGTGTCTGCAAGGGCATGCTGCTGCTTCCATTACCTGTGGTCAGACAGCTCTCTGCCCCTCCCAAGTGACTTTTTTTTTCTTTTTATATCTTTTCTCCCTCTCTTCAGTTATGGCAGGGTGTACACAGCAGATCCTTACCATGCCCTTGCCCCTGCTGCTAGCTACGGAGTTGGCGCTGTGGTAAGTGGGATTTTCTTTGCTGTGTTGTTTCTCATTTCCAGCATGGGGAACAGTCACTGGGTATCATGCAATGAAACCTCACCCACCGAGAAAAACTTCTTTGTTGAGGGAGGAGGTCCTTAGCAGCAGTGCTGGGTTCCCAGTTGTTCTGCGTTCATGTCTGTATGTACACTAAGAAAGGAACCAGGCTGCAGGAGACCAGTTATTACTCGATCTTGCATATCATCTGGTACCATGAAAAGGAATAGCCAACAGATCTGCCAGGAGCCAGAACATTATTGGTGAATCAGTAGAACTGTATTGAGGTGATACATAGAGCAAAAATCAGCAATAGTTAGAGATTCAGGATACACTTTTTTGCCATTTTCAGTTCCAGGAAAGCAAGGGAATAAGTTGTTCTTGTGACATCTTGCAAGTGAAGCAAAGCTGCTTCACTTGGTTCCCTCTTGCACTAGTGGAAGGATGCAGTGTCCTGCCTGCCAGCAGTAGTTACGCAAGGGCAGAATGAGGTATGCTGGCATCGGAGGGGAGTGGAGCAGCTTGCTGAAAACACATGCTTGCCCATCTGCTAGCCAGTGCAGTATCTGTGTTGTTGCAAAGGCTGGAATACAAATGTGCTCAGAGAAAAAGACACCTAAAAATAGATACCTGCAGTGTAGCATCTCCATTTCAGCCTCAGCTCATCATATGGATTCTCTTTAGGATCAATGAGGGAAAACCAGGTAGTTCTAGGATACCTAGTCATCATATCTATTTTAGACCTTTACCTTGAGGTGAGGTGAAGAGCATCCTAGAAGTCCTGGTCTCCGCAGTCTCTAAAGGCAGCCTGGACAACTGGCTTGAGATTAGGACTGGTGAGTCTGGTACTGAATTTCCTTCCACCAAGACGTGCCAAACTTCACCTCCAGCTGGCTGGCCATGAGCATGCCCTCCTGAGCCACATCTTTGGTTTTGCAGGCAGAGTTCTTTCTTGCTTCTTAGAGGTGCTCATGGTGGTGGGCCAGTGCCAGGACAGGTCCTTCCAGAAGCATTTGGGTGCTGTCCTGGATAGCTCCTCACAGTTCTCCTAACAGCCTTTTCTTCTCCCATTTCATTTCTACAGGCGAGTTTATACCGAGGTGGCTACAGCCGATTTGCCCCCTACTGAAGTGACGTGAGCCCCCTGCAAGTGGGACAGCCCCCCCAGTTCATGAGGCCTGGCTATTGCAATATTTACTAGTAGAGGAACTCTATAGCAAGTCGAGGAGGAAAAAAAAAAAAAAAAAAGGCAAAACAAAAGAGAAAATACTTTTTTATACCTCACTATGTTCTTTGAATATGTATTTTTTTTTTCTTTAAATTTCTGCCTTTAATTCTTTTGTTCCAAAGATTGTGCTTTTTTTTGTTTGTTTGTTTTTTGTTTTCATTTTTGGGGTTTTTTTAACTGTGGTAAAAATAATGCATTTCCGTGTCTGTATGTTGGTGCATAGCTTATCCTACCAATCACGGAAAAGGCGATTAGCGATAAGGAAAGCTGTTAGAAACTGATATCATGCAATTAATCAGGAACACGCAGACAGAGTTACTTCCCTGGGTCTGGTGCTTGGTGCCTGTGAGACAGGAGGACGTGAGGGAGAAGTCTCCACCTGCTGTATTTCTGGTCTGCCGGAGGAAGCACTCTTTGCTGTGGCTGGGACCTGAATGCTGGTGGGAAATAGTCATTTACATTTGGAAATGAGGGAAATGCAGAGACTTTCTTTCTTTCTATCACCATCTGACATGCACAGGTTTGTGACAGTTTCAGCAGTGTCAGAACTTTAGACTTCGCAAGAGAAGAGTCTCTCAACCTGCCCAAAGACTTCAGCTGGTACCTGCTCTATAGGGGACAAGACTTTGAAAGGAGCTTTTGATAAGGATGATCTTTTCCCCACACACAGAACTTTTACTTGCTGATTTTTGTCCGCTGCAGGTGGCTGTAATTGTCATAGTTTTCATTCCTCTTTTTGAAGATCTTTCTCTCTTGCTGTCCCTTTCCACCCTTTCATTCCTCGAGGAGTGGCAGATGCATTGCAGGATCAGACAGAGTACCTTGTGGACAGCAAGTGATTCAACTTGGGGAGGTGAAGCACCTGCAGCCTTGCAGAGGAATAAAGCGAGCAGAAGACTTGAGCATGGTACACGCTCTGAGGCCCAGCGTGCAGGGGCTCTGCTCCTGTTCATCCTGGGCTGCTTAGGTCCTCCTGCAAGTAATCTATTTCAAATAACATGAGTGAGGAAAAACCAGTCACACATAAGCTGCTCTAGGTAGGAAGGACAAGCTTGTGGGTTTGTGTGGGGGAAGAGGATCTTTTATATCTAAATGTGATCCTGAAGTAGTTTTGTATCGCAGAAGCAGTTTCATGCAAGCTCTGAATTCATAGTAACTTCTTACCACAAGCTATTTCAGGCCCTTCCATAGCTGCATTGGAGCCCCTGGGTTTGTTTTGCCCAGCTTCTCACAGAAAGTTGTGCACCTGGTCTGCTGAGTCCATATAGACACTACATATTAGAAGATTTGGAAGGATAGAAACTATTTAGCTGAGGGGTCCATGACTCCCAAGACCATCTCCCTTCTGCTCTCACAGACAGAGAATTTGCTGTGTTTCAAAGACAGCACACTTAGATGACTGTGAGCTGTGATGTGATGCTGAGTTGCTGCTCTCCAGACCTCCCTGTTCAGCTGCTGGCTCCTAGAGTCCTCCCAGTAAACCCAGTGGTCAGAGGCAGGCTCTAGTTGCATGCTGGAGGGATGCAGAAGTGTAATTGTACCGGGCTGCCTCGACTTCAAGGATTGGTGCTGGGGTGACCCCTGCCTTCAGAAGGGCAGCTCAGAGTATGGATTTGTTGACAGAGCCTCTCCAGCTCTTGTCAAACACCTCCTTTTCCATCCACCACTGATACAGAATAGGAAAATTCCTGCATTTAACACTAAACAACATCAGCAAGCAGAGGTCTCGCTCCTGGGGATGTGTCGTGGTCCAGCCACACACAACCACACATTTTTTGCTCTTCCTCAGTGATACATGGAGCCTCTCTGTGCACAGCAGAGTGAAGGCACCTCAAATGGGAAGAATGGGGACACCATTAGTTAAGCTAGAGACCCTGAAGCTATTGATTTTTCTGGAGGAATAGCTAGATAAAGGGGACACCAAACTGCCAGCCTGTTGGCCACCTTTTTTTTTTTTCCTGGTTTTATTGTTGGTTTTTTACTTTTTTTTTTCCCAAGCCAAAGTTTGGTTTGTTGCTGTTATGACAATTTTTTTGTTGTTTGTATATAAATACTTTAGCTTGAAAATAGGGAGGGGGAGAACAGGGTGTCGGGGCTTTCACAAAATCTAGGAAATGAGGGAAACTTGGCATGCTTGGGGGTTTTTACTGCCTGAGTTGGGGTAGAAGAGGGAGGACTTGTGGTAGAGATAGTCATATTCATGGGGAGTTATTTCCACTGCAGAGCAGCCAGGGGACTTGTGGAGCTGGGATGCAGCAAAAGCCTCTACTGGACTTGTTCTCCCCACTGTTGATGGAGGGCCTGAGCAAGGCCATCCCTTCCCTTCCTGCAGGCAGTTCCTCAGGCTGTGAGCCCAGGAGCATCTGCAGAGCCCTGCTGGGGCAGCTGCTCCCCCACTGCCCCTCTCCCACATTCAGTTCAGCTGGTTCTGACTGCGGCTCCGCAAAAGCCAGGTTCTCCCACCCTGAGTGCCCTCCCCTGCCCTGGCAGTGCCACCTGCAATCCCCCCTGCCTCTTGGCCTCCCTGGGAGTAGGGAGGCCAGTCCCATTTCTGCCTCCTGGCAGAGTCTATGCATGGCAGCTTCAGCCCGCCCAAGTGTATTAGGAATGTGATGTGAGGGGTTTAGCGCAGAAGCACCCAACCTTTGGGGCCCGTGGTGCCCCGATCTCCGAGTAATACTGTTCTAAGACCATCCAGCCTGATTCCTCCTGTATCCGAGCCTGGCCTGCTCTGGCCCCTCCCTGCCGGGCTTCTCTGGTGCATTAAGCAGCCGCAGCCACAGTCTCTGTGGCTCCATAGTTAATGCTGCAAGATCCCCCGAGGGAGCTTGCTGATAGCCTGGCTACCTGCTCTCAGTGCTGAGCTGCAGAGGGGACACCAGGACACTTGCATGGCTGGGGGCCAGAAGCAGCTCACTGATTCCAGGTGTCCAAAGCACCAGACCTCCCAAAAACTTGCATGGCAAGGTTTCTTGAGTGAGTGTTGTGTGTGACAGGAGAGCTCTTCAGCCTTTCTTCTCTGTTGCTGAACAACAGCTCCAGGTTCACTCTGATGCGTTGTGAACTGGCTAGAGATGCTTTCAGAGTAGCCAAGGTGTGGCTATATCCATCTTCTGAAGAAGTGAGGACAAAGCCTATATCTCCCTATGCAAAAGTAATTACGTTTAATAAATTGAACTGGGCCCTGGCATTAGAATGATGGCAGCTAGTGCTTGTCCGTGTGATGGGTCTGCAGTCACAGGTCCCTTGCAAAGCAGGGTTTGGCTTTCTGAGGGAAACTGCATAGGCAGCCTGGCAAATAGCTTGCTGTTTGTCATCTTCTAGTCTGGTGGCATCTGGGATTCCTCTTGATGCAGAGAAAAAAAATGTATCTTTAACTGTAGCTGTTTGTGCTGTCTTACAATAGGTCCAGCCAGCACATGATGATATACAAATGAAGTTTTGGGTTGAAGAGTTGGTTTATTTAATGTGCTGGTCTGTATTTCCTTGCAGTTACAGTTGTGCTGGTATAAAGTAACTACTACTGGTATAGCATATTCTCTACTGGGAATAAGTTATATTGATGCCCAGCACATAAGCAAACTGTTGTCCTGGTCCCCATGTGTGGGAGGCTGCACTGTTGTAGGTAAGTTAGCTTTTCTAAGAAAAGCCATGACAGGACCTGGAGGCAATGGGGAGCTCTGTATGAGCCTACTATAGCCAGCTTTTCCCAGGTTAAGCAGTCAGGTGGGTCCTGTGTCATGAGTTCAGATAGACAAAGTCATGTTTAAAGATAGCTATGGCTTGGCTGTTCCAGTGCCTGAGAGGGAGCAAATTTGCCCAGCAAGGAGCACTGGCTCTGGAGTCTGAGACCTGTGTTTCAGACAGGGCCCTGTCAGTGACCCCTCAAGGGTCCCTGTGGGACAGTCATGTTGCTACTTTAGACTTTGCTTCCCTGTCCCTAAAGTGAAGTTGAAGTTTATCCCTGTTCTTACCTGTTTTGAGATCCATGGATGTGAAGTGTACAGTGAGAGCTGAGGAGGGTTTTCTGAGTAGCTGGCTTGAGTGCTGGTTGTGGAACAGTTAATGAAGCCATTTCCCTGTCTGAAAAGAGACACTGGCTGCTGGGCTTTCAATTCCAGCACCCAGAGCTCTATCAGTAGGGAATACAAAGCAGAGCCTCCCAGTTCTACCCATGTTTTTCCCCAGCCCATCCCTATCTGTATCTTCCCATCCTAGCCACGAAGATGGAGGCAAGTAGAAAACAGGTTTGGGGAGCACTTAGGAATTTAATAAAGGGAAACCCAAACAACAGCTCTGGGGAGTGCTTTTGCTGAATCTAGCTCCAAAGGGAAAGCACAAAGGCAGCCTGGCAGAGGACCTGCTGCCTGTGACCCTGCAGCCTGGCAGGGTGGGGGAATGCTGTCCTTGGTGTAGAGGGGTGATTTTTGAAGTGTTTTACCTGTTTGCACTGTTTTAAAATAGGAGGGGGGGGGGAACCTACCTAGTGAACAAGATGAACATCCAATGTAAACTTCTTTGTGTTTTTATTTTTGACATGCTCTTGGATAATGTCAAACATTTTGTAGTACACACCAGTGAGACTTGATTCTTTGTTGCATAAAACACTATTTTTGGTGATGTTAATGTCTGAAAAGCCTGTTCCCTACATCCCCACCTTACTGATTGCCCTCTCCACCCTCCAACCCCAGTAAAATTCTCTTCTACAAGGAAAACTCCAGTCAACAAGGCAAGCAGGAGTCTGATAGCCAGAGCGTGAAATGGGGCCCTTTGCAAGTAGGCTGTGGGGTTTCTGCCTGGTGTGCTTTGCTCCAGCCAGGAGTTGTCAGGAGAGCCCCCATCCCTCTGCAGTGCCTGCATCAATGGCAGCCAAACAGGGCTCAGCATGGCCAAGTCCCGTCTCTGTTGCCACTGCTGACCCTGGAAGACAGCTTCTTGCTGGGGCGGCCAGTTCTGCCTGTGACTGTCCTGTTGGGGCCATGGGCTACAGCTGGCCCAGGCTTGTGCAGGTGACAGCTTCCCATGCTGCCTCTCAACCTGTGATAGAGCAGGAATACATCAGCCAAAACCCTTGCCTGATTTCACCAGGAGATTGCTGGTGTCTAAAGCCGTCCATCAAGATATTCATTTGGCTGGCAGTCAGAGTCAGCAAAATGCCTGGTAATCTTAGGAATGTTTTTTCTTTTTAAAATTTTTGTTGATGTTCTGAAGTGGGTCAATAAATTTTTTGCCAGATTTCCAGCTCTCTACTTGTGGAGGGGCTTGTTGCTTCCCTGAGGAGTAAATTCCTTACAGAAATCAGGCCTCCCAAATTAGTTGTCTCAGTTCTGGTCATATTTTTCTATTTTTTTCTGTTCACAGTATTTTGTGTGTGTGAGTGTTGTAGTTTTGGCAGCTCAATTTGGCTGCATTATCAAGTGACAAAATCATCCTCTTTTACCCCAGGGGATATGACTTGGTTTTTGGTTTGGTTTTTTTTTTTTGAGTTTTTTTTTTTTTTATTTGTTTGTTTGGGGTTTTTGTTAGGTTTTGTTTGGTTTTTGGTTTGTTGGTTTGTTTTTTGGTTTTTTTTTTTGGATATGATAAATCCTGCTTGTAAATAGCTGGAGCTAAACCGGGGGCTGATAGCAAATGAGAACCAGGACTATAGAGTGATACAGAGCTGGTGGAGTATTTTACTGACCTCACAGGCTGATCTCTTTGAGACTTGGAGATTTTCAGTGCGAGGCTGAGATGCCACAGCACCTCCAGTGGCAGCAACAGTCTTGCTCCTTCTCGCAGTCTCCCCAGCACCTCCCATTCCAGGTACTGCCAGGGCCAGGTCGTGTCCCGAGGGGATGCGTTCCCTTCCCCTGGATCATTTCCTAGGACGCCCGAGCCGCTTGCCCAGGGTCCCATTTCCCTGCTGACTCTGGAGAAGCAGTATCTGCATCCCAGGGCTTTGTGACAGCCTTTAACTTCCCGCCCTCCCTCGTTAAGTATCATATTGTATAGTAGCTTTCAGACCATACAGTATTCATTGGGTTATTCCTATTATTATCAAGTAGCTGGAATTGTGAAGGTTGGAGTAGTTAGATCTTTAGCTTTTATTCCTTTTTTTTTGTATTACTATTCATGTGTATAAATTATTGATCATGTTGCTGGCTTTTATAAACTCTAAGCAAGGGGGGAAACCCTTCCTAACCCTTTGCAAATGGTAATGAAGCACTGTTTTTAAATAAAAGAGAGAAACACCAGTCTGCTGGCTCCCCTGTGTTGTTCGTTTTTCAGCACATCTGGATGAATTTCGCTGGTGCGTTGCCCTGGCAGGTAAAACACAAAGAATGGAAGCTGGTGTGAAGAACGGGCTGGGAGATTGGATCTTCCAAGCAGTGATAAAGGGCCTTGGCAACTCATGCTGGCAAAATCCCAGCCCCATCTGTTCCTACACCGACCTCTCAGAAAATCCACACCTTTCCCTGCCATTCTTTCCCATTGCTTCTTACTAGCAGAGAAGGGCGAATTGTTTGGTATTTGATAAGAAGCTTTTTTTTTTTACATTTTTTTTTATCTCCAAGCCATGTTGGTGTTTGAGCCTGTTAATGTGGAAGGAGAGACAACCATTTTGAATTAGAGTATCTGCATCTCCTTTAGTGCCTGTGTGGCCAACTTCTCTCTGTCTGTGTTAGCACAGGTGTAATAGCTAATACACACAACTGGAAGCTGGGTTCCTGTGTCAGTGTAAATTTCCTCTGGGAATTTGGACATGTCCCTTAATTGCTGCCCCTATTGTCCTATCTGTAAAAAAAGTATTGCTGCAGACAAGCAGAAATTCATTCACATTCTATGTAGCACTTTCAAATCCTCCAGTGAAAGATGTCATGTAAATATAGATCTGTGTAATCAGGTGACTTTAAAATTGAAATGATCCTAAAAATAGCAAATAATAAATCCCTGTGTCTAATTGAAAGTGATTATTGAGACAATAACTGAGCAAAATGATACAGCCAAATATGCCTAGTACAGTTGAGGCTGGTGTTTTAATTGCTTTTGGAAATGCAAGGTACCTGGAACAAAAAGGGTTGGATAAGGTGTGTCCCTGGGCAGTAGGATTGTTGATTGTGATGCAGGAAGGTATGCTAGCTCCTTAAGCATTCCTTCCCAGTATTTACCAAGGATATGTTCCTGTCAGATGATCCTCATTTCATTCTAACAATAACTCAAGAGGATGTTCAACAGTGACTGCTAAAATTAGATGCTTGGAAATCAGGGCTGAATAATGGCTGAAGAAAAGCTGGTTAAGGGATTCTGCATCAGTGGAACTGGGAAAGGTCTTGAAGCTCTGCTGTGCTGGGAGAAAGTATTACAGAGGCAGGCTTCAGAGGCACAGCAAAGGAGCTCTAGGTCTTCCAGCCTCCCCTTGTTTCAAGGCAAAGCTGTAAAATGGCTGATCCTGGAATTCACTAATTAGTCAGTAAAAGTGTTGTAATATTCAGCATTGCTCAATGTGCTTTATCAAAAGTAGAGCTCACCAAAGGAAGCAGAGGTTCTTTAAATGCGCTGCAAGCTTGCTGAGGAAGTAAACACGGCTGATTTAATGCATCCCCCCTTTCTATAAGCTGTAAATAATTGTAATAAGGAATAGACAAATAACATTAGACACAACAGATCATGGGCCATGGTGCTTGTTTCTGTGTGTGTAGGTAGCATCACCTGAGAGCGACAGTGCCGCTGTCATCAGGAAGGACCTGGGGAGAAGGTTTGGCAATAGCCCTGGCATGGACTCTGTACCAGGGGGCTTGGTACAGGTCCACCAGTGTGGCTGCCAAGTAAGAATCTCGGTGCCACATGGCTGTGCCTGTCTGCTGCAGGGTGGGATGGAGTCAAAATAAATGGTAACATTTGCTGGAAAGCATTTGAGTTGTATTGAAATGATTTATTAATTCAAACTGAACTTGCAGAAGAGCTCAAGGGTGAGGTTAGTGTGACTGCTAAGGCTGCATCTTAGGCTGGCACTGACAAGCTGCATCAGGAGATTTGACCCAAAAGCTCAGGAAGAAGTCCAGATCCCTCTGCCAGTAGCAAAGCTGACTTCTTGTCAGGATTTTGCCGCTGGACTTCTATTGACTGTAGTGGCTCGGAGATAGCAGTCTGAGCATCCCTTTAATAGGAGAGCTTAGCTTAGTAGCTGGTGTGGGAGGAAGAGTTATTTGCATGCCCTCTTTCTGTCTTTGTGCAGAAAATTGCAAAGTTGTAGTATAATTTGGGTTGGAAGAAATCTTTGGAGGCCATCTCGTGCTGTCTTGCTCAAAGGTCAGTCAAGTTCATGTAACTGTAGCATCTTCAGCACGAGCTCAGGAGGGGAAATGCATTCTGCAGTGCCAACAACTTCATCGCATCCTGGGAGGTGAGAGGTGACCCCCACTCCACTGTGTGCCTGCAGCTGTTTCCTTCCCTGTGCAGCTGGGCTTGGTTGTTGCTTGCAGCTGTTTCACTGGGGTGTGGAGAAGAAAAACTGCAATGTGCTTAACTTTGATTTAGACAAGATGTATTTTTTGTGATTGCTCTCAGTTTGCCTGAAACGCGATCATTTCTGGCATAGTGTGTCCAGTGCTGGCTCCTTCTGCTTCGAGCATTGTTTGAGGGCTGGAACTGGGTGGGGGAAGAGAAGGGAAACAGGAAAACAACTGTGAGAGCTCATCTGTTAATTGTCAGGAAGGATAATTGATTGCTTTCTAGAAGCACCTCCCAAGGAACAGAGAGCTGACTTTTCTGTGTCTTTCCTGCCAATTGGTGTTACATTCCCCAGCACACAGCAGGTGAAGCCAGGCAACTCCAACTGTAGCTGTAGGTTAAGGAACTTGCTGCAGTTAGTAATTTCTAAACATTTCTAAATGCCAATTACTAATCAAGGACCTTCCAGTGACTTGCACCATTCAGCCCTATTGCTGACCTCACTGGAGATGGACCATCCTCTGTCCTGGGTGCTGTCTGTCTACCTTGGCCTTGCACTGACCCTTTGACCCAAACCTGGAACCCTTGAGTGCTGCTTCTCTTCCCTCTGCTTTTCCCCACAAACCAAGTTCTTGCCCACAGAACCAGCCTGAGTGTGCCAAGCCCAGCATTCCCCCATGTCACCAGCGGTAGAGGAGAAAGCTCCTGGCTTGTGTGAGCCCCATAATCAGGGAAGCAATGAGAATACTGGAGCTGAAAGAATACTGGAGGATTTTTGTTTCCTGCAAGAGGCAGTCATCTCTTGCAGGTCTCTGACAGTGCAGCAGGGACTGTTTGGCTCTTGAGATGCAGTGGCCACCAGCCCATGACCAGACTCTAGGAGTCAGCCTTCCCACTTGGAGAAGCCTCACTATGCTTGGCCCCTTTCCTGCTGCAGCACACGGATGCCGGAGTGCCAAGGAGGAGATGCACAGAGCCGGCACTGGGAGCAGCTGTCCCAGTTTGTGGAAACTTTCTTGCCTTTTTAAGGACATGCAGAGTGCTGGGCTCTAACTTTAGCACAAAGGTATGGTTGACTTGGCTTCTTTTATTAATGGATGAGTATAAATATATCTGCTCTTGGTGCCTGTCTTGTTTTTCCATGTGTAAACACTGAGCTCTGTCCCAGCTCCTTTTGATGATAAATTCCTTGTCTTTTGAATCACAAATCACCTTTTTGTGTGTCAGGAGGAAGCGTCAAAGCCCAAAGTCACTTTGTTTTTTATAGCACCAGCGCTCTCCAGCTGAACTCCACTCAGACATCACCGATTTCACGGAGCTCTGCAACAACAGCAGATCTGGCGTGTTTACGGTCTTACTGAAGTAGCCTTTGAGCTCCTCTGGAGCCCTGCTGCCACAGAGCGCTGCAGCCCTCTCTTATTTTTGCAAGGATGTCTCCCGTCCTTCCCGGCGGGAGGCTGGGAAACCTCGCTTCCTGTTCAAAACACCAGGGCCTTTCTTTTTCGGTCAGTGCTTCTGAGTTCTGCTGCTTCTGCTCCACGAGAAGCAGTTCTCCAGAAATAGCTCCTTGCTCCTGGCCGAGCGCGGCTCACGTGGGCGCGATGCCGCCGGCTGTCCCCGCACTCTCCCCCAGTGCAGGGCAGCTGCAGATGCCTCAGCCCACAGCACAAGGGGCTGGGGGGAGGGATTTTGGCTCACCCCAGTGTGAATGTGAGTGTGCTGCCTGTTCTGCTGGTCCCACTCAGCCTCAGGGCTTGAAGGTGAGAAAGGAAAAGGGAGAATTGGTGCCATCTGTGCAGAGCTTTGCACAGGGGTGTTGTGGAGGGCTGATCGAAAAGTTTGGGGACAAAATGAAAAAGTCAGAATTGGGAAAAAGCTGGTGTGTGCTTGCACAGTGGCCTTGAGGGTTAGGGCTGAGCTGGCTACAGAGCTGTGACCCAGGGATAACACTCTTTTTTCTTCTCTGGGTACCTGACCCGCTTGCTCCCCACTAACAGTGTGATGTGAGCAACGCTGAGCTGAGAACTGGTGCACCCAGAGGTCTGGAGAGGTGAGTCTGACACACTTCATGGGGTCAGATTGGGTGAGACAGCCTTGAAGCATTGGAGATGACAGCTGTGGTGAAGCAGACTCATCCCTGGTTGAGATCCAGGTCCTGCCGTGGTTGAGAGGGTCATTAGCTCTGGAGGGGAGGCAGGCAGGGCCCGGCTCAGCAATTCAGGTCACTGAGCGGCTGTGCAAAATATCTCTTCAGCCCTGGGCTCTCAGAGAGCTTTGACTTGAAAAGAGCAAATACCTGCAGTTACCACAGGGTTGAGGGAAAAACCCCATTCCCACAGGCTCCTTACATCAAATACCTCTTGCACTATGGATTTGGTACCTGTCAGCAGCAGCATGAGTAAGTACTGGGGCCTGTGCTGGCAAGTCACTGGCCCCCAGCGTTATCCATGAGCTGTGGGGGACCATGAAAGGCCTCCTAACCATCAGGCAGCATCCTCACACCAAAACTGGGTAGAAACCCCATGCACAGAGCTAAGGGAGCTTGCTCTGGTTGTCCCCTCAAAGACCAGCATGCAGGCAGCAGCTGTAAGGCATCCCTAGTAGCAAGGAGGGTCATAAATAACCCCAGGGGTGGGATGCCAGACCTCTTGATTTTCCTCTGGCTGATCCTGGAGCCTTCAAGCTCTCAAGTATGTTGCATTCCTCTGAGGAATGGTGCCCTCAAAACAAAATTAAACTGAAGCCAAATATTCCTCCAGGGGCTGAACACATTTGTGCCTGGCCACAGCTGCTCAAATTGTGGTAGTGGTAACCATCAGTGGCTGCCGCAATGGCCTGCGGTGCTTAGAGCCGTGGCAGCACCCTGAGAGGTGTCTCAGGTGGGACATCCCAGCAGCAGCACAAAACTCACTGTGATTTGCAGGCCAGGTGTGATCTGGCACTGAAGGGGGAACTGGGGAGTTCTGTGCATTTAGAAAACTAAATACTTTGGAGTCCTGCCTGTCTCTGGCATGCCCTTATCCTGCTTGCAAGTCCCTGGAAGCTCCCTTTCCCCATGACCTCCACTAGAAATGAAACATCTTGACAAAAACAAAGGGGTCCTTTGAGAAACACCTTGGCTGAGCATCCCTCTCCCTGCTGGTGACTGATGGCACCAGGGACATGTACTGTGTGGCCGTGGTGCAAAGCCAGGAGCCACTTTGTCCCTGTGATGTAGCAGTGTCCAGCTCTACTTGGAGCTGCACAGATGCATGGTGGATTTTAACTTTGGTTTCCTTTGGAAAAAGTGTGAAATATTGATCATCTTGTGCCTTTTTATGACTTCCTGTCCCTTTGCAGGCGATCCTCACAGCTAAGAGGCTCTAGAGGAACAGGAGCATCCTTATAGGCCCTGCCAAGGCTGAGATCTCAGCAATCCTGTGTGCACAGGAAGTGTGTCCTGAATAAGAGCTGGGTCTGGGTACGGTACAACTCTGATGTGACCCCTGGAGATTTTGCTCACCACATGTATCCACGTCATTCCCTCCCTGCCACTGCCGCTCCATCGGTCTCCTGGGGCCACATGTTTCTAGAACAGTTACCAGCACTGAGTCTGAGCATCTGTGCCCAAAATACAATGAGAGTTGCCAGGAGAAGAGAAGAGGCAGTGGATGAATCTTGTATTTTCTGCTTTGCAAACAACCAGGTCCCAAGTTTGAGCTCTGCTATGCTGCCCTGACTGATTGGCTTGGTGGTAGGTGGCTGCTCAGGGAGTGCTGCAGAACAGAAGTTATCTTTTTCCAAATCCTTTGCTTCTGCCCTCTGGCAGCCAAGAAGTCCTCATGGAACAAAATCCTAACATGCTCAGAGGCATGTTTCATGCCCAGAAATGTTTCTGGCCTCAGTTTCTCTCCAGGCAGTGGGGAAAATACAAATGCTTTTAAAAGCTGCCATCTCATCGTCTAAGTCAGAGAAACCAAGAGCCATGAATGTGCCCAAAGGAATGACCCACGGGAACAACAGGGCTTGAGCACACAGGATGATGCAAGGCAGATAAAGCAGAAAGGCACATTTTGAATGGCACTTTAGTAGTCTGGCCATTTGGATAAAATTAAAAGGAGAACAGGGACCTATAAAGCCAGGTCTAGCCAGCCTGACAGGATTCACTGCAGGCTCAGCAGGGCTGTGAATACCCAGAGCTGTCTTACCCACCAGGGCAAGGCCATGGCATTTCTGAGACTCCTCTACCCAGGACAGTTATTACTCCACTTCATTTTACAATTTATTTTTTAACACCTCTTTTCTGTGGACTAGTGTTTCCACCAACAACCTGGAGAGACTTCAGAGCTTGGAAGTTACCAGCCCTCACCTCCCAAAGCCACAGCGAGGCACCTGGTTCTGGGATATCCCAGGCATCTCCTGGCTCTTCATGTGCAGGAAGGCCATTTTCAGAGCCAGAGCTGTGCTGCAGTGCTTAGGGGCTGTGGCCACACCAGGGATAGGACTGGCTTCTTCTCTTTCACTTAGCATGTGTCACTGACCAGTGAAGAGCAGCAAAACCAGGACCCAGACTCAGACCTGGCCTGATGGGTCTGAATTTACAGCTGCTTCCTGCAAAAACACCAAGCCCCTGGTGGGAAATCTGGAGGACCAAAGGATTGTCTGCATGGTGCTAATGCTAAAAATTAGCAAAGGGTTGACCAAAAGGTCAAGGGACCACACAGACTGGCAAGGGTGATGGAGTAGCCCTGGCACTGGGGCCTCCTGCAGGGAACAGGAGGAAGGAGTTCTGTGAAGCTTCATCCCAAACTTCAGGCACAGGATAGCAGGGATGGCTGTTTGCCTTAGTGACAGCCAAGGGGAAGAGGCCGGAGGCTGGTGTGGAAGGACTGATGGGCTGTGTCCTCTGGGCAGGGACATCACCTCCTTCTGCCCACAAGACCACTTGGTGCCTTCTGCTCAGCTCTCACTTTGAAGAACCAGACTAGCACCTCACGCTTGAAGTTGTCTTCATTAGTATTTGTGCACTAGGGAACAATTCTGCCAGGAGCCACAGGTTTTCATTGCCACCGCTGCAGCTGCTTGTGTTTCTGATTTCAAAATATCTGGGTCATTAGACATCAGGATGACCTGGTAGAGACCCTGCCTTCCTTAGCTAGTGCACCCCCCAGGATGTGGGCACAGTGACTCAGGGATACTGTGTGAATTTCCTCACTTTTTCCTGTCCCAGAGCTACTGCCTTTTTCCCTTCTGCATCTGATCCCATAAACACCCTGCTGGTTTCCCACATGTGAAGTGTGGGTAGTGAGGTCTCTCATACCTCTCCTTTCTAGGCTGCCCCAGGCCCTGCCTGTAGCTGTATCTCCCATGAGGGGCCATACCCACATCTGGTCATATCCCTTCCCTCTAGGGACCCAGCACAGGCTCCAGCCATTCCGAGGTGATTTTTCCGTTGTGTTGGTGGTGTGTGGCTCTAGAGCTCCTGTTTCCCAATCCTGCTCACCAAAGTTGGACTCAGGTCTCCATCCACTTCTGCTGCAAGCTCGGGGCTGCTTCAGGAGCACCAGGGTATGAGCCAAAGCTTTGGGAAAAGGTCCTCCAAGTGTGCTCTGTGGGCTTGGAGCTGGAGATGCTAAGCAGATGCAGCTCCTCCTGTGTCTCTCTGCTACCCAGCATGTCTGGGGTGTGACTGCTTGGGTATGAGCTCCTCAGCACTTATGGGTAAAAAGGTTACTTTTCCCACATTACCTGGCTCCCGCCTGTCAGCTGAATGTCACAATAATTTAGGTGTGGCAAAGTTAGCAAGAGTCACTTAGGTTCCACCCAGCATACCAAGAGCTGGAAGTTAGGTCAGGTGCATAAGGGGACAGGAATTTCCCTTAGGTCTTCAGGAAATGTATGGGCCCATGCTGGGGTCCCAAAACTGGAACAGCTGGATGAGCCCTGACAGGGCAATGTTTGTGTGTGGCTTCAATGCTGTTCACACGGGTTTACCACGGCAGCACTCTCAGAGGTGGGTGATGCAGATCCAGTGCCTCCAGGTTCAGCTGCCATGAAATCACCCATGGCATTTGACAGGAGACATTTGCCTGTGTGGGGATGTCTGTGCTTGGGGTCATGTCTATTTTTTAGCTTCTATGCCTTGTATTTTTAAATTGGGTTTGATCGGCACACAATGCCTGCAGCATAGCTCCTTTCAGATCATCTGTCATGTCAGAAAATGGCTTTGAATATCTGTCTGCTCATTTCAAGCTAAATATTTACTCTGTAATTAGCTCATTTTGTTTCAAATGCTTTTTTAAAAAATAAAAAGTATGAATGAAAAGTCAGTATTAAGTTGCCTAAGTGGGTGGGAATAAGCAGGTGGAAAGCAAAACAACTTCTGCAAAGCTGGTGTGGGTGTTTAGCCTTCACAAAATGTCCCCCGTTTGTCTTTTCCCCTGTGTTCATCACTGTGAAAATCTGATCTATTGGTTTCTGTGCCAGGACATGCTGGGGATATTGCAGCTGTGTGTGTGGAGGTGAGGAAAAGTCTTCAGCCCACGCTGTCTCTTCCTGACAGCACTCTTTGATGGTGTCCCTAGCTAGGCTCTTGTCCCTGGAGCCATCAATGCCCTGTCCCCAGGGTCTGGGTCTTCCCAGGGTGGGGCAATGCAGTTGTTGTGGTGTGGCAGTACTGTAGGCATCTCTGACACAGCCCCCCGGTCCAAGGCACACCCCTGCTGTGCAGGGATGAAAAATTATGGAGAACTGGGGCAGGTGTGCTTTCATGTTTTTCTGCTGCCAGAACAGTAGAAGTCGTGCTCTTGCAGAGACAGAAGGTTCATGCAGTCACACATGGGTGAAGACAGAAAGGAAGGAGCAAGTTGCTTACTTCACTGGGGCACTGAAAAAGCATCTGCTAATGTCGTAAATTTATTTCCAAGGTGCCCAAACCTGTGACTTCTGGTTCACATGTGAGTCCAGAGGGAAGAAAAAAAGCAAGAAAATATTTACCTGAGTCAACTTGACTCAGGCTGAAAATATTTCCTTTAGGTTCTTGGCAAGCCAAAAGCCTCCTGACACCCTGGCATTGTGTTGCATCAGGGGTCTACACAGTTTGATTTTGCCTTCAGATGAAAACATAACATTTCCAAGCTCCACTCCCAAGGCAGATCTCCCTCCTATCTGCAGTATACTTCTGAACCCCTGCATGAAGGCAGGGAGCAGGACACTGTCCAGTGACACGGCTGCATCCTGGCTGCCTAAGGCTGCCCAGCTGGGGGAGCATGGGATCCTGTTCTCCTGCACCAGGGCACTCAGAGCAGCAGATGGAAACTGCCTCTGGATTTCAAACTAGAAGGAAAGGTAAGAAAGAAAGATAAAGATTGAAATTTAAACCTAAAATATAACTTCAAAGGACACAACAATTAAGCTGCTGGGGAAAATATCTGAAGTTTAGGGATTTGATTTTGTGAGTGGCTGCAAGTGCGAACTTCCCGCTGGACCTGAATTCAGTGGCAGGGAAACTCTGCCTCAGAGCACAGCCTTACTTTAATTACTTCTAGATAAATCTGTATGAAGTAATTGTGTACTATTAAACAATCTCGCTCAACATAAGGTAACTCTATTTTCATTCTTCTTATCCTGTATAAATAAGCCACATATCCACTGGCTATTGTGTATGTAACCTCACTGCCTCACCTCTGCTAAGGGGTGGCCCTTCTCTTTCAGCTTTGCCTTCTCACCTCTGATGCCTTTTGGCTACGTTATCTCCTGTCAGCATACCTAAAGCCAAGTAAAAACATGCTGCTTGCAGTAGTCAGTCGTATTTTCTAAGCCACTGCTTACACTGCTGTCTCATTGTATCTGCTCAGACAGCCCTCTCCAAGCAGGGAAGGCTGAACGAGGTGTTCTGATCCACTGGGATGAGGTGCTGGTTCTTCACACTGCATTTCTGCACACACTAGATCCTCATAAGCATCTCTAAAAAGTTAACTGGATACATGAGCTCATGAGCCCAGTCCTAGAGCTATAATTTGGAAGTGAGTGATTAAATTTTCTACTTACAAAAAGCTGGCTTAGAATTCTAAAGTCAAGGAATGGTTTGGGTTGGAAGGGACCTTAAAGATCATGGAGCTCCAGCTCCCCTGCCATGGGCAGAGATACTTTCCACTAGACCAAGTTACTCAGAGCTTCACCCAACCTGGCCTTGAACACTTCCAGGGATGTGACATCCACAACTTCTCTGGGCACTGTTCCAGTGCCTCACTCCATCACAGTAGGAATTTTTTTCTGATATCTAATCTAAACCTGCTCTTTCAGTTTGAATCTATTCCCCCTACATCTCTATGAGCTCTTGCAAAAAGTTTCTCCCCATCTTTCATGCAGGCTCTCTTCAGGTACTGGAAGGACGTCATTAGGTCACCCTAGGCCTTCTCTATTCCAGGCTGACCAAACCCTATTCTCAGCTTTTCCTCACAGGAGAGGTGCTCCATCCCTTGGATCATCTTGGGGGCATCTCTCTTTCCTTTTTGCATTTCGTTCCTCTCTGTCAATGTGCATCATCTTGCACAGCAGTGTGGATGTCCTGTCTGCAAGGCAGATCCTTTGGGTGTGCTGATAAATCTCCATGGCCTCCCTGCCCAGGGCCCCCAACTGGGATATGGACCATGCTCACCACTGTGGTTAGCTCCTTGGCCACTGATCAGGCTTAGGGGCTCCTGTGATATCGTGTCAACGCTGCTTTCCAGGGCAGCTTTGTGTGCAATGCCTGACACGTTAAAACCAGCTGGCACAATGTGCTTCAGAAGTGTCCATGACTTTTTCCCTCAGGCAGAAAATCCCTCTCTGCAGAGGGAGCCAATTAACCTGCTTTGTTCTGGCCGCTGGAGGTTCATGGTGGCCAAGATATGCCATGCTTGGGAGTCTTGTGGTGATTTTGGTGATGTGGTCCATGTGGATCTCCTCTGAAGGCATTTCTCTGAGGTTTCAGGTTAGGAAAATGCCCCAGGAATGCTATGAGCTGTGTTACAAGTCCTGCTGAATCACCAGCCAAAATCATCAAAATGTTTTTGGAAAGTTTCTGAACTTGGGAGCATAGGGATTCTGTTTGTGGAGGTGGTGGGATGATCCCACGAGAGAAGTCCTGCTGGTGCTCATGTTTTTCCAGCACCATGGAGCACTTTCAGCCATAGAGGCTTGCAGAGTGGCTATTCCCACATCACCACTGTTTTCCACTACTTCCTCACATTAAGCTTCACCCTGCAGAAGCTCAGAGACTTCTAGGATCCTGTTGCTGGTAGCCATCAACTGTTTTTGGAAAATGGATTGAAAATCCCATGGCCCTGTGGAGCCTGTTTTAGGCTTGGAGTGCTGAGGCTGAGCAGAGCCCAGCAGAAATGGTATTTTCCACGTGTGCCCATGGAGGGTAGTGACCAGGGCTGCCATCTCCTCTGCCTGTGCTGGGGCTGATGCAGGGGTGCCCTCACAGCACAGCACAATGGGAGTGGGAGGAAAGGGGAGCAGAACAGCAGCGAGAGCAGAGAAACCATCTCGGTGCCTTTCCGATGGCAGCACGTTGGGCACCCACACGGTGGGGCCTGTGGGCTTACCCCACACAAAGATGAAATACCAGACATGTGAAGAAAGAGGAGGAGGGGAAATACCATGGAAAAGGGAATCTCCAAGACAGGAAAACTGTTGGGAAAATTGGAGCAAGAGGAATGGGCTCTTAGAGCTGCTAGGCTGGGAAGTACTGTTTGCACAGAATCACTGCGGAGAGTGGCACAATTCTCCCTCTTGTGGGCATTTCCCTCTGCTTTGTGTAGAGCCTGGTAGCTGCTGGGCCTGCCAGCAGCCCTGAACCTCTGCTGGCTTCATCCTAATGAGAGGGATGTTGTATTAAACTCCTGTATTAAATACTCATGTGAATTAGGCCAAGAGGGTGGCCTGAGCTGCAGAGCCAGCACCTGGAGTGCCCTGGCATGGTGATTATCACTCACAGGTGAGAGGCACAACTCTGTCTGCAAAATGAAACACCTGAAAGCAGCACCCATTAACAGGGAGCAGCAGATATGGAATCAATGACTTCCCACACTCACTCCTTGCAGGTAAGACTGGCTAGGATTTCACTTTCCTCTCATTTTGTTCAAGTCAGTCTTTTTAGTTTGTTTAAAAAACCAAATAGGTCAAAACTTACCACATTCCCATCTGAATTTCCATTTGAACTCCTCCCCTGCCCAAAGATTCTCTCTCAGCCCAGAGTGTGCTTATGGATGAGACATTTGTATTACATGTTTTTTGACACAAAAAGTCTGCCTGTTTTTTCTGGTCTATCTGCAGTCCCGTTTCTTTTCCTGACTTTTTGATCTGTGGTCCCAGTGTGTCCTTGTCTGTTTTTTGTTTATGATTTGGACCCTCTCTGCCCCAATAAGTAGGTGAGTCCCTGTATGTCTTTTTGTGAGGGCCAGTGTACCTCTCTCAGTTCCATGAGCTGCAGGTCTACAAGAGCAGCAGATAAAATGCTGGCCTTCTTCTCAGGAGGATAATAAATCCAGTGTAATTTGGCCCTTGCTGTAAACTCATAGACAAGTCACAAAATTAGCACAGAAACACGGAGAAGGAGCATGAATTCATTTAGAGCAGAGTGAAATTCCCCACGCGGAGTGAAATCTCTGCTGCAGCTGATGGGGAAGGAAATAAAAGGACCGCAGGCTAAGATAAGCAATTTCCAGACAGATGCTGCCACAGACCAGCTGGATCCAACCAGCTGTGCCACCAACACTGGAGCACTTAGCAGGAGGAGGAAGATCAAAAAATAAAACTGTGGTGTATGGGGAACTCACAATTAAAAAGGCATGAGAGATGGGAGCCCTGCATGTGCAGAGATCTTTGAGGGTAATGGAGATTCATTTTTGTTGTTGGTCTGGTTTTTTTTTTTGGATGAGCACTTAAAGCTCTTTGTGAATGGTTAGAAAATGATTATCAGATTTTTTGTCTTTGTGCATTGGCCAATCTTCTGCAAAGTCACCAAGTCAGTTGTTTTAAACTGTTTTACCCAGTAAGGCTGCAGCCATGTCTGAAGTATATTATGGGAAGCATGTGTAAGAGGATTAACAAAAATTATGAACACGTGGAGAATTCTGCCTATGGTTGTTAAATGCAAGTATACAAATATAACCTTGGGAAGTCCTTTAGCCTCAAGTTGTTGTGATGGAATAGAGCTGTTCCTCCTTCTTAGACTTTCTTTGGGCCCCTGCCACTAGTGTTGTTGGGGGAAGAGGATAGATGAGATAGCTGTCCATGAATTTTGTGTATGTAAGATGGTTAGAGATGAGCTTTCCAAAGGTGCCCAGCCTGGGACATGTGTATATGCAATCCCAGACCCCAGAGAGCTGGAAGGGCTGGCCAGCCTGAGCATTTGGCAGGGATGCCATGTTACACCTGCACCACTGCCTAAGGAACCACAGGACTGGGATTCTCAGCAGAGGTGAAATCTTCCAGTATTTGTAATTTTTGTGCCAGTATCTTGCAGCCAGCAGCAAGCCCCACCACTGTGTTTGTCTTGCCAGCAGGACCCTGAAGTGGAAAGGGCAAAAGATTTGTTTGCAGGCACAGCAAAGGAAACAAAAGGGAAGAGATGCAGAACAGAGATCCCACCCCAACTGAGTGGTAAGTGTTCTGTTCAGGCAGCCAGGCCACAGGTGCTATGCTTAGGGTGCTCACTGCTGCCCAGTGCTGATCTGCTTGAAGAAAACTGTCATTATTTTGCCAAGTATTTTTTATCAGAGGTTTCAGTTTTCCTGCAGGAGTTTCCAGTAAGACCAGCAGAACACAGAAAGCACTACTGGATTAGGGGCTGCTTCAACTGGTGCTACTTCTCAGAAGAGAAGAAGTTATAGTTGATCCTCTCCTGCCTAAGGGAGCACTTGGTGTTGGAACAATAATGCAAAATGAGACCTTGAACTTTGAAAAGGGCCAACAGCAGCTGGCAGCGAGAACCTGCTGGAGCTCATTAAAAGGCAAGTGTAAACATCAATAAAAATGAGGGGTAGATCTTGGCTTCCCCCTGGGCTCTTATCTCGTAGAAGCTCCGTGCTTTGTGGATGAGAGGCTGTTTTGCAAGCAAAGGGAATGAAAACATGTGTCTTTTTTCTCTCTTTTCACCCCATAAAACTCAGGCAAAGGAAACCCTAATCTGTATGTGCTGTCCCACGAGTTAGATAGTGCTGCCTGGGGTTTTGGAGGATGGCTCCATGGGTGTTCCTTCCCCAAAGGATCCCTGCATAAGTAGCTCTGCCTCCCCGTCCCCCCTGCCAACATGTGTTGGTCCAGCTGTGTGACAAACCAGACCACAGAACTTACCTGGCTTCAAAATACACTCTCCAAAAGATAAACAGTTACTTCAAACTCAGACCAGTTCCTTAATCCAGTTCATTTGAAGCCCTCATAAAGAACTGCACAGGCATTGTGGGGTGGGGGAGGATCTGCTATCATTGCCTCCAAATCCAATTTGAACACATGCACAGCCTCATATTAAGTGCTGATAGCTTGAGGGCCATTGCCTGCCCAGTGGACTGAGAAGGAAATTTGCAGCTGTATCACCCAATTTTACTATGTAGTGATGGGCTCTCCCACTCGTTTTTTGGGAGGCTGAGAGCCCACAGCTAAGCTGTACACTGTGTGCTGAGGCCCAGTGCCTCCTCTTCCTCGAGGAGCAGTTCAGCCAGGAGGAATTATTTATTGTTGTTGGCTCCCTTCAGACTCTGGACATGGCTGTTGATGTGTCCCTAGAAAGGCAGGGCTGCACACAGGGCACTTGTTTGCACAGTGGCTCAGCTCTGTCACTGCTGAGGCTGCTCTCACTCTGGTCTTAGCCATGCTGCAGTTGCTGCTGCCTTTGCATGCACGTCCCCAGCAGCACCCAGGAACCTTGCAAGGCACCACCCATATACCCAAGACACTGGGAAGAGGAGAATTAGGACATTCTCTGGCATAAGGCATGGAGTGGGGAGCGCCTACCCCTTCCAGCTGCCTGGCTCTCGTCTAACCCATCACTAATTCCCAGCCTCAGCCATGTTGTAAATGTCTCTGTTGCAGCTTCCTGCGGGTAGCTCTGAGCTGCAGAGCTCAGGGTGGCAGGCAGACACCCAATACTGAAAGCAGGCTGATTGCTTGACCTTTTCTGCCCATATGTGTTTTTGTGGCCCTGCCTTTCTCGGTTGTCTTCCAGCAGGCTCTAGTTACGATATTTTATTGATGATGAGGGACAGGGGAGGAATTCCTCTCTTGCTTTAGTGTTTCAAAGGGCAGTACACAAATTCTTGAGGGCCAGTATGGTGTTACAAAGTCTAATCCACCTGAAGACACTGCTGCATGGCACATCTCCCACTGACTCCTGGACACCTCCACGGTTGCACTGGCATAACCCATGTTCTTACCTCTAAAAAACAGTTTTCTCCTTTTGCTCCTGGGTGGACGAGGCTTTAAAATCTGCCTGTTGTTCCCTAATCATACTCTTCCTTTCTTAAACTGCACTCACAGTTTCCCCCACAAAATCCTCAGTCCTTTGTGCTCTGCATTCCCAGTCCTTCAGAGAAGGTTTGCATCCCCAGAAAGAGCTGCTGCAGTTTCTGTATTGTAGCCTAAATATTCTTGCCCTGGATTGCCCTTCTGCTTTCCCGCACGTTCTCCCACTGAATGCAAGCACTGGTGTGCAAGAAGTGTCTTGTTTAGCCAAGATAAACGTTTTTCCCAGGTGCTGTGCAGAGTTAACACACATTGTAGATGCCTCAATAATTGCACAGGAGCTGAGGGTCATGCCGTGTTATGTCTAATAGTCACCAAAGGCTGGATCCTGTGAGCACCCAAATGAAGGTAAAGCTACCTCTGTTTTTATGGCACAGGGCTTGATCCCAGAGTGAATCCATGGTAAGTACGTAGCACAGTTCTGCAAACTCACAGCCCAAATCTTGTCCTGATGCTGAAACCTTCTGCTCCTAGTCCTTCCTCTTCCTTTTAAGCAAGCAGGTCAGGTCACCTTTCAGCTGCTGAAATCCATCAGTGTGCAGGAGCCCTGCCTGGAGGCATTGCTAAGAATAGTGTCTAAGAACAAGGGGAAGAGAGGAGTGAGCCTGGAATGGATTTGGCCACTACTATCATCATTTAGACTCCATCTCATTTCCTACAAGCAGTGGAGGCTACACAACACTCAGTTAAAGATGGTGCTCTTATGTGACAGTCTTCTGCTTCTCAGAGCACTGAAGTCAATGGCAGGGCTGCCCAAAAGCCAATGCCCTTGCCCTGCTATAAGATCCCATTAATGCATCTCTCACCTCTCCAGCTAAAGCTGCTGTGAGTGCAGGACTCTCTGTCTGCATGGACTGTGCTGCAGGCTCCTGAAACAAAGTACAAATGAGTCTCTTAGAAGAAGCTGTATTTCAGCAAAATGCCATAGAAACCACAGCTGTGCTAAAGAGGGCCTTTTCCCTGGCATTATGCAAGAGGTAATTATGTAAGTTGTTGTTATATAATATTCCTGGCTTTTTCAGAGTGCCAGCCTCCCCCTGACCACAACAGTGTGTATTACTTACGTCATGTCACTCTTTATACAACCCAGGCTCGCAGCAGAGCTGGGGCTGCTGTCATTACCGCTCCCAGCCATGGGACCCTTGGCTGCTCTCAGGGCTTTTTGAAAATTATGTTGTGGGGAAAATGTAGCTCACTGAAAAGAAAAAAAAATATTTGATCAAAGTATCTGTTTGTTCCTCTGAGACATTTTGCTGTGTAAGCACACAAGATGGTTTGGGCTGTTTCTTGAGGAAGGACTGGATTTTGGAGCATCTCTGTCTATTTCCTTCTGGAAAATTTATTTCACAAACTTACTTCAAATGAAAAAGAAATCTGTGATTTCTGCCAGTGCCTCTCTCTTGGGTGCCCATTTCCCTACTTGCAGCAGGTCTGGCTGCAGAGGAAACAGAGCTAGAAATTTGTTCTCTCAACCACCAAGGCAGTGTGGGTGACTGCTGGGCTCTCCAACATTCATTTTCCCACCCAGGGTTGGATTTCTCTCTTCACAACAGTGATACTATAGGGAAAAAAATGGATATGGCCAAACAAACTTGGATCTGGTCCATCCCAGACCTGGCTGGTGTGTGTTCCTCTGTGTCCCCCAGCTCTACCTATGGGCAGCTGAGCTCCATAGGAATAACCCCAAACCAGCTGATGTTTCTGAAACTATACCTGAGAGCCAATCCCTTCTCTTTCACTGGTGAGTCTGTGGGCTCAAGCGAGTCATAGAATTCCCCATCAAAGAGGAGGACAAGTGGCATTTCTGTCCATGGAAGTGTGGCATGTTCTAAATTAATTAATACCTGTAGAAAGGTTTGCCAGCTGTAGAGGATGGATTGCATCCACTGTTTTGCCAGCTGTAGAGGTGGGATTGCTTCCACTGTTTTGCCAGAGACCGCTCTTCACCTGCCTGCTGAGCCTGTTAGGTGGGGGGACCTTTCCTAAGCACTTTTGGGTAGCATTTTGGGTAGAAACAAACCCCATGAAGTCTCTAGAACAGCATTTCTCCTCGCGGCAGTGCCCCGAGTCTCAGCTATAGCTCTCCTGCTGTCCCATGGGATCGTCCTCTGTCCCCACGCCGCCACTCCAGCCCTCTGCAATATCAAGGCTGGGGGACCGGGGGCAAAGCGCAGCGACCCAAGTGACCAAGGAATAACGATGTCTCTACACCCCGCACTGAAAATGAGCCCCTTACAAGAGTTCGGCACCCAACGCTGCAGCCCAGCCTGCCCGGGGTCACCTTCCTACCTCCGAAATGAGAGCTCTGTCTGCCGGCCGGCCGGCTCCCCGAGCCTCCCAGTCGCGGCAGGGCTGGGACGCGTCCCCGGTGCCCGCGGCTCGGCCTCCCGTGGCCACGAGGTGGCAGTAAGCCCTGGCCCACGGGGCCGGAGCCGCGGCACCTCCGGGCCGGGTCGGGCCGGGCAGCGCTGCGGACCCGCGCCGGACACCGAGCCACGGAGCGGCCGGGATGGGGAAGGTCCCCGAGTCACCCAGGGCACCCCACCCTGCTTCAGCAGGGGCTGCTCGAGCACGTCCACCCGAGGGGCTTTGCAGTGGGGTGAAAACGGCCGCATTGCTGCAGCGAGGCACCCCAAAGCCTGGCCAAAAGCATCCGAGGTCCATTTCTGCTGCTTTAATGACAGTGCTTCAGGTGTGGGTGCAGAGACGGAGCCACGTGTGCCGGCACGGCCTCGGTGTAGGCTGAGCTGCTTAAAACAGTTACCTGGTGCGTTTTAAAGGAGGCAGGCCATGTGCTGGCTCTCTGTGGTTTGTGTTTATCCAGATGATTATGCAAGTGATAGATTTTGCCCCAAGCGGAAGACAAGAGGACTGTAGATATTAAAATGTTATGTCCTTTTGATGGCTGCGGGGTTGAGGGGTGGTCTGGCGCACTATAAAACTTACAGTATTTTTGTAGACTATTTATTTAAGCTCTAGGGAGAAGAGCTTATGATTTCATTTCATTACTACTTTGCTTGCAGAAAAAAGCAACATGGAATCTCATACCCATTTTAAGTATTCTGACAATTTAATGTTAATGTCCATACCAGGAGTTTTGGCTTCACAGCCCTGGGGAAAGCTACAGAGCAAAGAGTCGAACAATTTCAAATGGAGTTATTACAGCAACCGCATAGTTCCAGCTTGGGGAATATATAGAGCTCGGTGCATAAGCAGCAGCCTCTCATGTTGTGTCTGAAAGGATTGTAAACCAGTAAGGTCAGTGTTCAGGATCCTGCCCAAGCCTGGAAGGATACAAATGCTTCATTACTGCTGTGAGGACATGGGCAGTGAGGCTGCAGATGTCATCTCCCCTGTCTCAGCCCTGTGCTGTGGAGAACTGCATAGGGAATGAGTTGGAGAAGTACTAACCTCTATTCCATCAGTTTAGCTTAGTTTGGCTAATTGGCAGTGACATGGTGTTTGCACCAGGATGAAATCTTGAAATTGAAGTGTTGGATGTAGATTTTTGAATGTGAAACAAACTAGTGCATAGAGGAGATGGAAGTGGAGGATTTCAGAGTCTTGAGTTGACTTGGCTGACAGAGGCTTGCAACATATAATAGCCACAATGTCCTTACCTCGAGTCTTGGATGCCAGCTGACACCTCCACTGGCCTTTTGCCTCCCTTCTTACCCACAGCATTCCGTTTAAATCTGTGTTTCTAAGGCATGTGAGGCTCTGTACCTCCATCATCCTTGCTGCCCAATTCCCATTGTATGTGGGCACTTCTCTCCCCTTGCAAGGCTGGAGCAGGGAACCTGTAGGGAGTGGAAGGATGCAGAGGCACTGATGAAGCTCAGGTCGTGCAGCACTGTGGTAGACACTGTGGGATTGAATGCTTTTCTCCTGAATTCCAAGGCTGGTGTCTTCAGCCTCTGGTTGATATTTGTTGCCTGACTTCTCCTTGGAAACATCCAGAGGCAGGTGCATGGTTCGGGACAGCAATACTGGCTGGGCTTTGTTATCAGGCTGTGCTCTGCAGCCACCCCCAGCAGGGACCAGTCACTCCACTGGTGTGCCAGGCCATTACCAGTCCTGACAGAAAGTCTGGGAGCCCTCCCAAAGCATATCCACATGGTTTGTCAGCTCAGTGGCTTTTCCTTCCAACACTGAAATTTGTTTGGCTTGACAGAAGTAGCCAGAGAGCAGAACTGCTGATTAGGTGGGTGTTGAATGTAGCTTTGCTATGTCCTCGTGTCTCTGGTCTGCTGCACCTGTTACCTTCCTGGCTCAGTTGTACATCTCTTGGCTCCAATATCCAGACTCAGCCATCAGCTAATCCTAGGTGTTTCCCAGAAGAGCAGGCAGCAGGATGCTGGCAGGCAGATGTGGGAGAACTGGCTCCCATACAGCTTTTATCCCCTCATTCCTCCTGCAGCAGGAGGGGAAATGACAGGGCTGCTTTGAATGTGGTTATCTCTTAAGGGCATGTCACAAGTGGTGTGTTACCCCAGGAGAAAAGGATGATGAGATCATTATGGGAAAGGTAAAGGCCTTTGGAACGATGGAGTCAATTCTACTGGCTCTCCTGGCCTTTTCTTCTGCCTGCCCTTGGCCGGCCAGGGGACATGGAGGAAGGGTGGCCTTGCAGATGACTGTGCTCTTCAGAAATCTCCTGCCATAAAGCTTGACACTGTCTGTGGGTCCTTAGGAACCTGGGACAGGCTCCTGGCACAGCATTCCGGCAGTGCCCTTTCTGTCTAGAGCGGGACATGTGCCAGTCCAATACGAGAAGCAGAAATTATGCCATCAGTGGCACCCACAATAGTACCTGACCCAAAATAGCTTCCTAGGAAAAAACAAGGAGGCTGATTAGGTTAGACAAGCCTGAAAGAGAGCAAGAAGTCCAGCTGATGATTGACAGGTGTAGGTTTGTGGGCAGGGGCTATAAATCCCACGGGTGAGTTCTCCAGCTACCCTTTGGGGAAAGGCAAACGGCTGCAGGAAGCACTTGGGACCTGTCTTTGGTGAACCATGGGGCTCAGTGACCAAGAATGGCAGCAAGTCCTGACAGTCTGGGGGAAGGTGGAGTCTGACCTCGCTGGCCATGGCCATCAAGTTTTAATGAGGTAGGCAAGGATCTTCAGTTCTAAGAGTATAGCTGAGAGCTTTTGATGAGAGACATGCTTGTCAGTGTTTATTTCAACAAGGTCTTTTCTTTCTTGTAGGGTGGTGGTTTTTTCATTGCTATTTTCTGGGTTAAAAGTTACTCACTGTGTAAATTGGCTGTGCTTCTGTCTCTCCATCTCTCTATGGGTGCAGGAGCAGACCAGTGCTGCTTTTAATACATGGCTGTGCTTTTTCTCTCTGCCTCTGGCGGCCAAGCTCTGCTTTGGATCCTCATTTCCCAAACACTACAGTGAGAAATGCTGGAGTGAAGTGTGTGTCATGGGGCTTCATATGCTCTGCAGAAAGGATGTGGGGAGGCAGAGAAAGAATTAAAAGAGAGAAACATCACCTCTGTGGCAATTTTCTTGGCATCTATTTCAGTAAAATTAACTACAAAGTACCTGAGATTTTCCCTCTCCCCACCTTAGTCTCACCTGGCAGAGCCCTGCCCATCCTGCTTTTTGGCCAGAAATCTGTGCAATAACACTTGTCCATTACCTCATGATGAATTTGAGGTGTGAGTATGAAATGAGGCACATCCTTCCCCTTACTTCCCTTCTCCATTACTCCAGTGTCAGAAGTGCTGCTGAGGTCTCCAGCTGAGAGGACCCCATCCTCCATGTCCTTGTGCTCCTGGCACTCGGAGTGATGAACACCCCAGATACTGCAAAGTGGGAAAGAACATTCAGTGGACACTGGAGCCTAGCTTGTCCCTTAATACCAGAGAGGATGCAGACTTTGAGGAGATTCTCTTCAGCTCTCCTCTCAGACTGGGCACACCCAAATGGGTGTGGTACAGACACTGTACCACTGTACCAATGGAAGGGTACAAACACTGAGGAGAGTAGTGGGGATCTGGCACCTGCTTGGGGGATTTCCACCTAAGCATGGCTAAGGCAAGGAGCCCACATCTCCAGGCACATCTACTGCAAAGCTGTGAAAAATGTTTTTCAAAGATGAGCCAAAGAAAGGGGCTGTTTTCCTTACCTTCATCATGATCCAGATCAGCTGCCATTTGAAGGGAAGGGAATGGAGTGGGAATGAAGAGGGTGGAAATGTGACGGCTTTCCCCTCTTGTGGTCCAGAGCAGGCATGCTGGAGGGGTAGCAGGAACCTGAGCCATTGTCACCCATCCATCTCTGAGGTGGCTACTTTGGCTCTGAATTTGCCACATGCTAGTGAAAGCAGTTCCCAATGGAAAAGTAGTACCATTTTTTTACAAGTATCAAAGAGTAGAGCATGGCATTAAATAAATAGATGTCAGCCTGTAACTTTGTGCTCCCCTGCCTACCCAGGTCTCCTCCAAGGAGTTTCTGAGGGAGGAGAGAGGGAAGAGGGAAGGGAGAGAGGGTGGGAAAAAAGGTTTGGAAGAAAATTCCTCCATGTCTGCAATAATAGGGTTTGGGGGCACAGTAAATTCTCACATCCAGATGACATTCAAGAACACACAACCTCCAGATATAAGGGACTTGAGGTTGGGGGCTGGTTTTTTGGTTTTTTGTTTGTGTTTCTTTGTTTGTGTTTGTTTGTGTGTGTTTGTTTGTGGGGTTTTTTTTGGGGGGGGTTGTTTGTTTGTTTGTTTGTTTGTTTTGTGTGTGGTTGTTGTTGTTGTTGTTGTTTTGGGGTTTTTTTTTGCTATGAGAAGCTTGTAGAGCTCTCGTGTCTTGGCCAACAAATCGTGGGCTGATAAGAGAGTCTGTGTGAGAGGCAGGGTTCTATAGGTTGTCTCTCAAGCAACAGTAAATTCATGAAGACAGACAGTTTTGTCTACTTTTGGTTTTCCTTCACATACAAGAACTCACCTCTCAGTATCATGACTCGCCTTGGCTCTTGTAATCCAGGGGATGGGTGCCAAAGAGTTATCAGAACTGTATGGAAAAAATACGACACTTCCTCTGTTGCTCTAGTTGGGCATGTTTAGGGCAGTGTCTCTGTCATGACCGGAGGGAATGGAAATAGACAGTGGTGATCATCTTAGGAAATGGGTAAGAAGATGGGATTAAAGTAGATTGAGTACTCAAAACGAGGTATGTCAGGAGCTTCTCCTCTCCAAAGTCCCTCTGCTTTTGTCCACAGACTCTTTCAGGACCATCCTGAGACCCTTGAAAAGTTTGAAAAGTTCAAAGGCCTGAAAACCCCTGATGCGATGAAGGGCTCTGAAGATCTGAAGAAACATGGAGTTACTGTTCTTACCCAACTGGGCAAAATTCTGAAGGCAAAGGGTAATCATGAGGCCGAGTTGAAGCCCCTGGCTCAGACCCATGCAACCAAGCACAAAATCCCTGTCAAATATCTGGAGGTATGGAAAAGGGCAAGAAGCTTCAGTGTCTGATGTGCAGTGAATGTGTGCAAGACAGCTGTGTGAGAGTTGGGCTTTCATTTATTGATGACTAGTTGGACTTCAGTGAGCTCTCCCTCAAGTCCAGGGTGTGTACAAGCAGTAGGAGGCACAGAAAGGGTATGCAAATGGTATGTGAATATCCAAGTTTAGATTTCCCATTCCAAACACCACACACAGTCTGACCAACCCTTGACAGCAATAAACCAGCCCATGCAGCCTATGCATGCCTGGGAAACTGTATTACATAAGGACTGTCAGTGACAGGACACAAGGGACATACAATTTTAGAGTAAGCCCTGGAGGATCCATTGGAGACCAAGACCCATAAAACTAAGTGTTATACAAACACAGGCCATGAATTTGCAGTCTTAATGGATGACGCCGACAAAAAGTGGAAAGGGCCATGGCCTACTCAAGGTCATGAAGCAGATCAGCATCAGAGCTAGGAATAGAGCCCAGTGCTTCTGCCTAGCCCAGACTCCTTGCATACTAGACCTCACTGTCTCTCCAGAGGCTGCAGGAAGGCCTGCTGAATTAGCTCAGAGATATTTCCAGGCTCTGCAACCTATTTCTTAGTCTGGCTTTTCTGAAAATAAACCTTGAGTGTCCCTTCAGTTTTTCTTTCTCTCTTTCCTTCTTCACAGTTCATTTCTGAAGTAATTATCAAGGTCCTTGCCGAAAAACACGCTGCAGACTTTGGGGCTGATGCCCAGGCTGCAATGAAGAAAGCTCTGGAGCTGTTCCGAAATGATATGGCCAGCAAGTACAAGGAGTTCGGTTTCCAGGGTTAGCACATATGCACAAAGAACACCGCGATGGAGGGCCTGGCCACACATCTTTCCCCAGCGCTATTTTGGACATCTCACAATTGGCCATCTCTGGTGTGTGGGAAAGCTTTGATGAGAGGCCAAGAGTCACTCCAGGCAGCATAGAGGCACTCAGAGTGATATCCATGATAAACTGTCGTTTCCTGGCTTCATGTATACAAAAGAAATATTCTGCTTTTTTAGAAAAAATAACAGTAGGGGTTATCTGTGAGCTTCAGGCTATTTTATCCCCTTTCTCTCTCTCTCCCTGAAACTCAGTCTTATCTGAGAGGCAAATGGCATGGCCAAAGATGAAGGGATGTGGAGGATCAAAGGAATTGCTGAGTGTGGTGAATGAGTGAAGGAATTACTCAAATGAGAGATGTGAGAATGGGAAGCAGGGACACAGCATCCCATTGCTTCCACAGGTGAGACTGTTAGCAGGTTACTATGGAGAGCTTCCAGCACAGTGTTACCTTGCTTTGTGGGGGTGAATGCAGCCAGTCAGTCTCCAGTGCCTGCCAGCTCTGGAGGGTTTAGTTGTTAAACTTGCATTAGCAAAAATACAAAGAGCAGTACTCCCTGTGATCTGTAGGCTTCTAGCAGCCACCACTATGTGTCTGAAGGTCTGTTGCCCTGGGAAGTGAAATACATGTTTCTCAGAAAATAAAAATCCCTGCACCAGAGTTGTGTGTTTGCTCCTGGCTGTATGAACACCCCAGTGAGAACTGGGGAAAAGGTAAAAGTGGAAAGGTGTTTTGCATACATATCTGGCTGCAGAGCAACCTGCACTGTCAGTCCATGACCTGAGCAGCACGTGGCATCTGTCTTAGCCAGGGACTTGGGGCACTCAGATGTCACCATGGGGACATGACCTGATTACTGGACCTCACAGCACAAGACAGCAGCCTCAGCTTAGTGCCTAAGTGCTGAGAGAAGTGCTCCCTCACTAAAGGCTGGGGCCACTGCTATGCTAAAGTCCCTTATTCATTTATGAGGAGGTGGCATGTGCAAGCAATGTAGTGCATTGCTCTCTCTAGACACTGGAAAGGAGGGATGATCAGCTCAGGTGGAGGGCTGCAATGGCAGCATATGCTCTGAAGACCCAAACTCTGGTCTTTGCAGCCTTTTGATTTTTTGCTGAGGTGCTTCTGCAGTGCATGCTACACTGTGTTTACAGATGTACACCCACATCCTGTGGGGGACCTTAAGGGGCAGACATAATCGCAAGATACCTCCCTCTGCCTGTTGCCCTCTCCCCATCCCAACACCAGGGGGTTGTGGCTAGGGAAAATGCATGGATGTGACACAGCAGCTCTTTTTGGTGTGAAGAAAGTAATGCGCCTTATCTCACAGAGACAGTCTGAGGGCAAGCACAAGGAAGAAAAATGAGATGCTCAGTAACAGGAGCTACTAGCAGGACCTAGTTCAAGGTACTCCCTGCTACACTGTGTGCAGTGGAGATAGTGAAGGAGCCACCAGCTCCCATAAAAATCAATCCTGAACCAGCATGATCTGCTGGGTCTTTGGTCAGGGCAAAGGCCAAAAGAATTCAGTCTCTGAAAGGAGAAGGAACAATGAATTCCTTCGCAGAACCATGCATATCTGATTTCTTGCTGTTTACAATTCCTCACTTTACCTCTGGGAGCTTGCTTGATGTTTCAACCTTTCTGAGGGGGTCACAAAGGCATCTGCTGTCACCTAGATGAAGTTACAGCCAGGTGGTCCCTGGCTTAAGCAGTGTGCTTCATCTGACTCCAGTCTAGTCTGTCTGGTTTTGTGGGGAGGGCAATATATGTAATTAAGGTCTAGGATTGCTTGTCCAACACAATAAGATTTCCTGCCAGTGACAACAGACTCTGCTTTAGGATTAAAAGCTCTGCTATAGCAGCTGCCTCCATCAGTCTGAGTGGGACTGGAGTTGTCTGGATATTTTTATGTAGGGCAGTGTGGTGGAGGAGGGAGAGTTTGCATGTGTGTTGTGCCTAGTTACCAGTTATTAGGTAATGGACTAAATGTCAGGCCATTGGGAGCACTGAGCTTCTCTCTGCCTGCCTTACCCACTGTGTCAGTGCACTAAGAACCATCTTTAAATCTGCTGGTCAGATGTGGGGCCTGACAGAGGTTTTCTGGTTATGCCTATGGCTCAGTGAAGATGTGCAAGCTGAGATGAAGCAGCACATTCGGGTACCAATAACAGTGAAGGTAACTCCAGCAGGCTCAGTTGGGGTGCTCAGATTTGGGGTGCTTGTGGTAAAATCCACCTCTGCACCTTTGCTACTCTAGGCACAGAGTATGCCCTTGGCTGAGTCCTAACATAACTGCAGGGATATATGTAATTCCTACAGAGTGAGTCTATAAAACCCCTGCAATGGCCCTGGCTTTAAGGACAGGGGAAGTTTCCTACAACAAAGCAGATGGTGGGAAAAAGATTTTTTTAGCTATTTGCTATAGTGATTCAGAGTCTTTGTTGGAGGCCCCCCTTTCACTCTGCTGCTAGCACATAAAATTTTTCTGGTTCATATATAGGACAAAGTCCTTCAGTGGAGATAAACCATATCAGTGCAAGCCCAGACATTTTCCTCCTTCTTTTCCAGGAATAGCTTTACATCAGGTGGATGGGTCCCAGGGACTTGTCCCCAGACCCTGTCCCCGCTGGGACCATGTGGTGTGACATACTCATTCCCAGTCACACGATGAGATGTGGACTGTGTGGCTGCCAGCCACCTTGCTCCAGCACGTACGCACCGGCTGCAGCCCGGTCGGGCTCGCAGCCCCTCTCCCCGCTGCGGTTTCCATTGCATGCAGAACTCGCCATGGCACTGAGCCAGTGACCTGTCTGGGATCTCTTGGGCTTCAGTGTCAGACACCAGCCACTCATCAGAATCTCAGATGAGGGGAGCAGGCCCTCGCTTCCAGACGCTGTGCAAATGAGCTGTCAGCCCCAGCCAGGGTGCAACAACACTGCAGGCTGTGCTGCCTGTCCCCCTTGTCTTTCCCTCTGCCTGCTGATCTTGCTGACTCCAATACACCTGCCAACGTCAAGTGGCATCACAGAATAAGGGCTGGGGACCATACTATTAATCCTGTGATCTGTCTCTTGGTCGCCTCAGTGGGAGAAAGGGATAGGGCTCCGATGACTAATTATGTTAAATATTTAGCACATTGGTATGAAGCTTGTGACATTCTTCATATTTGCATCTCCCTTTAGGGCTAATGGGAGGAAAGGGCAGAGATGTTTCTAGTCCATGTCATAGTCACCGAACAGATAAGTCTGGTTTCTGGGAATCAAAGCACAGACAGTGACTGAAGGATATAATGCCTATATTATATTAATTTAATAAAGACACAAATGCTCACCTATACTACATACTTTCAGATGAGAATTATTTTTGTCATGATCCCTATGATTTCTACCACCTGGCCAAAACCTGTCCTCTGTGTTATGCCACTGAGGAAAAGAAATAGTGGAACCAGGTGTTTTTGTGATATAGACATTCTTGCCCGTAACATTTTTTTCCAGAAGGTGCATGGCACCAGATCATGTCCTCCTTCTTCCTGGACTCATTCATCCCAAGTTTGTTCAAGTCTGCTTTTCCAGGCTGTGCAGGGCTTAACAATCAGAGTCTGCTTCTCAGATTGAGCACACAGACCCACAGACACACATATACCTATACACAAGCACTACCTTCAAAATACACAACATAGAAAAGCCCATCTGTCCAAATCCTTCAGATTCCAGCATTCTTGTGCACCAATTCTTCATCTGAGAGGATGATATATATGAGTTCTCACATTGTGTTCAAATGAAGTACAGCCTTGAAATAGCTAAGGTCTAACCAAGTAAGAAGACAGACTATGCAAGGACAGGGCACCTGGGGAATACTGGTGGGTAGAAGGGCTGTTAAATTTCATTAAGTTCTGCCAACACAGTCAAAGAAGTCACCTGGAGCTAAGTGAGAAGAAAAAGCCCAATCAGCCTCTTTTGTCCAACGGCCTAATAAATGAGCATTTATGAACACAAAAGAGTCACAACAATGCAGCCTTCTTAACCGGAACATAAATCCCTCCCTCCCCTGTGATCATAGCCACAACAAGCCCATCTCCCAGTCCTGTGACTTCTATAAAATCCTTATCCAAATGTCAGCAAAGGTGACCTTGTGCCTTTTTAAAGCAGTACTTTATAGTCACTTGACTGCACTTCACCAAAGTCCTTTCCTAGTTTGGCTTTCATCCCCTGCAAATAAATAAACAGAACAGACTACCTCCACCTTCTTCTCCAGCCCTGCAGTGACCACCCGTGATAAGCCATGTCAGACAGGCAGGTCTGGGGCTCTTCTGGGCAGGGCAAGGCAAGCCCTGGCATGGGGCATGCCAGCATAGCTGGTAGCTGCATGGACAAGGCAATGTGGTTTTGGGGTAGGGAGGGATATATACTGGTATGTACTGTAACTGCACCTTATGTCTGGAGGAGGGCTTTAAGGAAATTATGCCTGTTTCCCGTTTCCCTTCTCCAAGGAAAGATCAGTATAGAATGCAGCTGCTGGGTGCTTGATCTTATTTTAGATTGTCCTTAAAACAGGTTCAAATATTCAAGTGTCAGAATAGATTTGGGTGGAAGACTTTCTGGATTATTAGCACTTAATTCTCTATGTCTCCATGCTTAGCTTGTGGATCTTCCGTTACTTTCCAGTATATATAATTAATGGTGCTTTTATTAATATCTTTTTATCTTCTGTCCTCCCTTAACATGTTTCCTTATTCAAGATAAATTCCAGCATCCAAGCTCTCACCAGAGAGGTGGAAAATTCCTGGAGCTGATACCCTCCCCAAGATCTGGGATTGCTCTGCTCAGGACTTGCATGACATCAGGCTTGTCCTCTTGGCAAGCTTTGGGGTTATCTGGAGAGTTAGCTGATAAAGTGTCAAAGTGAGTCTGTGTTTTTTCACTCAGCTGGATGAATAGTCTGGTGCCCTTTGAGGGATGCCACGGATTAACTGTGAGTTGGTTTGGTATAAAGGAGTAAAAATACCACAGAGTTTTGCCTAAACTAGCCATATGGTGTCCCTGCAGAGTCTATGGCTGAGCAAAGGGTTTGCACCAGTCACGCTGAGACAAGCTGTCCAGAGATGGTGGAAGAGGAGGCAGAGCAGACCAAGTGCCTCACCTGCAGCCCTCAGCTCCCCTTCTGAGGGAAAATGAATCTACGGGGCTCCTAAGGAGAAAAGAAAAATGAAATACAGTTGGGAAATGGAGGCACAACTGCCTCCCCTGAGGCTATTTACTCCTTTAGTACCTCCTGAAGAGCTGTAGCATCATTCTGACAACCCTTCTGCTGTAATGCAACGGAGGGAGTTTCCTAACTCAAGCTGCTAATTGGTATGCTTTTGTATGGGAAGAAAGATGGAGTTTTCTCATGGTGCTAAGATTATGGATGTGATGTTTTCACAAAGTTGGCCCATCAACCATGAGAAAGAAACTTTTTGTACATTTTGTTTTTGCCATGATAATAGCATGTATTGCTAACTCAACTAATTCCCCAGCTAATTTTAGCATGTCACATTTAAGCTGTTGTCCCTATGTCTTTTGCTATGTTCCCTCTACAGATGAGAAATGATCCCTCAGTGCATAAAGTCATCAATTTTTTTTCCTTTTCAGTCAAAATCCTCTGTCATGAAATGGAGTTCTTCATAACAGTCACAAATTTCTAGCTCATAACAAGAAGAGTAATTAGAATGTAATTTTTACCATATTTCCTACTATGGTTTTTCTAGTTGAGCAGAGTCATAGCTTCCTTATCTGTTTTAGATCAGAAACTTGTTGACTGTAAGTGTCATGAGGGACAAGCTCTGGTCTAATTTCTAATGGTAATTAAGAACTCAGTTTCATCCAGTTGAAAACTCTCAGTCTCTAAAATACTGAAACAGCACCCCTCTTACAATATGCCTGAGTTATTTGCTCTACTGTTCTTAGCCTAGACTTTAGTTAAAGGCCTATCTATGCTTTCCATCTACAGTACTGTGCAGTTAAGCCCATTTTAGAGAGGGTAAACTGAGGCAGAGAGGCACGAGCACATTGTTTTCAGGCTCTTTTCATTCAGCTCTCTACTATGTCAGGCTGCTGGCTGCAGGGCAGTGGATGCCTGTGATCTTTTTGTGTAGGAAGGCATGTGAAGTTGTGCCATCTGCCAGTGAGCTGTTCTTGCTTTGAAGTGGTTGAGTTTTAGCTGTTGCCACAGGACATCCTCTGTATAGATGTGCAGTCACAATGCGGGCGCAGTGTAAATACCCCAACAGATTACAGATGCTGCATGCAAAATGAAGCAGTCTAAAGACTTTGAGGCTGAACTTGAAACGAAGTTCTCTGGAGATGAACTATGCACTATGGTGGCACTTGAGAAATTGCTAATCTTCTCACTTCCAAAGAAAAGAAGACTCCCAGCCTGAGATAATGAAGGACATGGATACCTAAATATGTCACCAGCAGAAGAGAGGTCTCTAAATCCTAGTGTATGAACTTCAAGTCTTCCTGTGTAATTGTGCACATGCTTACAATTTCATCTGTAATCCCCTCCTTGATTTCTAACATTTTGCCACCATCTTGGGTGGGTCTAAGCCCTCCAGGTTTTATTTGCCTAACTTAGTTTATAGTCCGTGGAAGTGCCCTTCTTCTGCCTACTTTGGCAGATCCAGTCATATTTTGCCTAATCCAGCTCCAAAAAATGCTGTTCCAGCTACCTCCACCCAATAGTGTGATTAGTGAACAAGGTTCAGCTGCATGCCTGTTATCACATAGATAACTCAGCTCATAATCCTTTGGTATTTTAAAAATGAGCTGTGTCTTTCCATTTTGGAAAGCGCTTGCCTTCAAGAGACCAGGTTCCAGTGAGGGATCCCTGCCTAGCTCATGTACCTAGGCTCTAAAGGAGTAGGCTTTAAAAAAAATCAACAAAAAACCCAGTGCTAGTTTTCATACTGACTGTATTTAGCTAGCCCTCCCCTCTCAACACATGGCTGGCTGAGTCCTTTTAAACCACCAAACTCTCTGTCGGTGTGCTGGAGTCCTGGGCAAGTGGCTCAGCCTAGAATATTTCTACCAGTATTTCTAACCAGGGCTGTCTAAAAGACTTCATACACCTTTAAGGCTGTTACTATCCTAATGGGACCACTCCTTCCCAAGGGTATTCTCTTTGAGAAGAAAAATGGAGAGAGGAGGGAGAAGATATTTCTGTGCCTAGCATTAAGTGACATATTGGAAAGCATGAGGCTGCTTGGGAACAACAGCCTATGTGACAGCCAGCTGTGTGGTGTTCAGAGAGTCTGGGGTTGTTTTTCCTGTGAGCTATGCTTCCAACCTCTCCTCCCACCTAATTGACAGTAATCTGGATCTACCCACACTCACAGTTCTCTTCAGTGAGTGCAACAAGAGAAAGAGGGTTTTCTTTCCTTATTGCTCTGTTTTGAGAATAGCTTGCAGCTGTGCCTGGCTAGGAGGAATGTACAGATTTCATGGAGGATGGTCAAGAAACATTTCCTTTCCCAACTGCATCACATCCCTGTTCATACACACAGTGGCTCATAACTGGGAAGTCTTCAGTTACAATTCTTCTGGCAACATACAGTAGGGAAAAAATAGAAATGGAGGCAATGCTTTTTCTTTCCATTTATGGTCAGGTTGGAGAGGGACAACACGGCTTCACCCTCAGTAAAGGGGTTAATTATGGAGAAAAGTGTGCTAGAGCTTCTCAACATTAGAAATAGACCAAACCAGAGTAAGTCCTGCAGAGTACAGCATCGTTTCAAGTACTGGTGTTGGTGAGATAAGAGATAATACATACTAGAGAGTGTCTATTGAGAGAGAGAAGCGACACATCACTTGTATCTTGAGGGCAGAGCATCTTAGAAATAAATTTAAAGAACAACCTTTCTTTGGGCATTTAATTTCCTTCCTGTTGGAAGTGCTTACCTACAGTTATCTACAATTAATTCTGTGATGAGAGTGCATGCATGTGGGTGTACGTGTAATATGAACAGCACAAAGGCTGTAGTCAATACACAGAACTAAATGTTTCATTCCGGAGTCCCAAACATACATGGACTCTCAATACTCATCAATTTCAGTGGGTGTGAGCTTTCAAAGACCTGGATTCATGCAGTAAATTCTTTGCCACAGGCTTAGGATTAGTGATTTTTTTCTGCTCATGATGCAGTACAAACTTGGAAATCAGTTCTGCATCCATTCATCAGCTGAAGTATGAGCCCCTTTTATTAGTGCCTTTTGTAGCAATAACTGTGATCTATTTAAAGCCTTCAAACTGCAATTCCCCACAGCAGATGTAGTGGAAGCAGATATCCATGGAAATCAGTCAAAATGAGCTCATGTTGCTGTGCAAAGGGTGGGTTCTGTTCTGCTCAGCAACAGTTACTGAATTCATGCCATGTGGGCTTTGTCTCCTTCTTCAGTGGTTTGAGGCTTGGTGCTAGGTCTCCTGGGGAAGTTTTGCTGCCATTTACAGTCCCTGCTTCATGTTCACTCTCTTTCATTTCTCCCCCTTACGGGGCATTCAAGGAGGAGACACTGCTCTTCTTGTGGCCTAGTTCTGCATCCATAAAGATGTCATGGTTAAATCTATGACCTGTCAGCCAGGATCCCCTGTTAACAGCGGCAAACTCATCTCAGCAGGTGATCCTTAAATAAGAACTATGAAGCTGCATAGGTGGGTTAAGTGTTGCAGGAAACCAGGGGGGACCAGCCAGATACTTTTATTTGGGAAACTGTTGAAATGCTTTGGTTTGTTTGTGGTGGTTTTTTTGTTGTTTTTTTTTTTGTTTGTTTGTTTGTTTGGTTTTTTGTTTTTTTTTTTTTTTTTTTTTTTTGTGGTGGTGGTGGGTGGGGTTTTTTTTGTTTTGTTTTGTTTTTTTCTTTTCTTAATGAACTGTTTTATTTAAATCTCATCCTCTGCACTTGGCTGACTGGTGTCAGAGCTAGCCAAGTGCAGGGTTTCTCTGTCTAGTAGAATACCATAGATGGCTACTAAGAATTCTGGATTGGAAATATTTTGGTACAAATTACTGTGTAAACCAAGGCTCATATTTACAACAGGAGTTTTTCCCTGTTAGGTTGCTCTTATTTGAGTGGGACTGGAGCAAACAGAGAAAAGAGCAAAAGATGCACTATATATGCCTAAGAAGGCAGAGTGGTGTCCTTGCAGTGTGTACTGACCCTTGCAGGAGTGGTCAAAAGTCCATAGAAAATCCTCATAAATCCACATGAGGACTAAAACTGTTCAATATTAGTACAATTTAAATGTACACTTAGTACAATTTAATAGTAATGGCCCAGGTAGTGGGATCAAGGGCATCCTCAGCAATTTCACAGATGACACTAAGCTGAGTGGTGCAGTTGATGTAGTAGTGGCAAGGGATGATCCCAAATTCTGCTCCTCTCTTAAGCTGTATACTGTTGTGTCCTGAAAAGACTGTTCTGTGGAGGAATTAATGCAACTCCCCAGTACAGCCTAAACTAGTTGTCATGTCATCGCTTGCTCATTTGCTTATGTTTCCCTGAGTAATTGGGATTTGGCCTGCAACAGAGACAGAAATGGGAAGCACATTGCCCACCAAGGCTGCAGAGAAAGACTGTAAATGGTGATTTGAGTCATGTTTGGTACCACAGCACAAGGGTCAAGAAGGAATCCTCTGGGAAACTGAGCAAGGAAAAATGGGAAAGGAAAAAAAAAAGCACTTTAACTAGCACTGCCTAGTTCTTCTTTCTTGTCATCATTTCCTTGGGATGTTGTCACATGCATTACTGGAAGAGACATTGTTTGGCCCAAGTACATGGCATTTCTTCCTCCCAACTCTTCAGTAAATCCTAAAGTTCTTTTCAAACCAAGATTACTACAAAGCTGGGATTCCTGGCTCAGACTCTTTCTTCCATTCAGTTCATTGTTACTGTCCAATGTCCCAGATGTGAAACAGCTGCTCACACAGCAGCATCTAGCCAGATGTTGGAGATCTGAAATGAGAACTGGAACCAGGGAAAGGACATTTATATCTTCAGATTCAACATGCTTCTTTATTACACACATGGTGGTGGGCTATGTCATTCTACATTCAGATGACTGGTTTCAGAGTTTCATTGTAGAGCATCTTCCCCAGCATTCCACAGGACATCATTTATCCAAAATACCTGAAGAAACAACTTGCCAAAAAATCATAACTTCCTCAATGAAAACCTTTTGATGCATTTGAGGCACTACCTTTATTATAACTGGTGGAGGAATGGCTGAGTGTTTAGACAAAGCACAAGAGACCAAAGATAAACAGTCTGTGCTCTGTTGACAACCTCACTGAGCTGACATTTGTTGCCAGTAAGGATTGCACTGAGGTAATTTCCCAATAAGGTAAAATTAATCTGTTTCACTCCCCATGAATGTAAAATATAAGAGCATGGCCATCATTCCTTAAGTCACCTGACTGTCTTCTGCTGGAGATTCACCTTTGCATTGACACAACTGTTACAGAAAACCACATCCAGTTTTGTGGTGCAGCTTCTAAAGTTCCTCTGGAAAAGCTGGGTGTAAGCACAGCCTGCCTGACATGTAGCTGTTGACACCTGCTGTTTCTCTTGTGGGCTTAACCTGCTCCAGAAAGGGACAGTCACTTCAACCAAGGACAGACTTTGCTCATTTGCTTCCAGATGCTCCATCCTGCTGCACAAGGTAATATGACACGATTTCATTACATGGCCTCTTATACTCAACACAGCTTTATACTGTGAGACACAAAATACACTGAAATGGATCTACTTGTTCTTCACATAACTCCTTTGGGTAATTGTGAAAGACAGTGTGCTCAGTCTGTAGGAGTAGGTACCATGACACAAATGACTTCAAAGAGTGATTCTAGCAAGTAAAGGTGTCAAGACAGGAGGTGGCTTGGCTTACAAAACAGTCAGAGAAAGGAGATGAGCACTGCAACAAAACTGGATTCAGCTGCAGAAAATAACCCCAAATGACACGCTTGACATTAGCTTCATTGTGAGCTCAACTTGAAGTTTATGGAGAGAAATTCTTTAGCCATGCTGTACTGAAGGACAGAAAAACTGACCTCAGATGATACAGATGATCTCTAATACATTCTAAAGAAAAAAACCCCAAATCTATTGGGGTCATCTGAGGAGCACTTAGTCATACATAAGATGTAGTGGTTGATACTGTCACAACAGACTTCCCTTGTTTTGGTAGATATAATGGGTTGGATTGCCAGATTTCTAGTCAAACCAAACAGCATCAAACCATTCCCTGTGAAAAGTTTAAATGCAAATGGTCATACTCTGTCAGCTGTGACTCATTGCATCTAGTCCAATGACTAAGAAGGTCAAGAACAATTAATTCAGACACAAAGGCACCAGAGCTTTCAGTTCTGCTGCTGCACTTCAGAACCATGCTTAGAATAAAACTTGAGAGCTCATTTCATTGTCTTCTCTTCCTGAGCTTTGGGGTCATCATTGTTCCTCTGAATGTGAGCCAAGCACTCTGAGGTGAGCTACAGAGGACAGTAGCTGCCTGACAGCTGCTCACAAGGGCTTACATTTTGCCTTCCCTCTTCCTTTGACCAGAATTTCCATGATTGGTCATGGAAACCTTCCTGCAACCCTGCCAAGGCAAGCTGCCCGTACATGAAGACCTTAGTGATATCCAATTCCCCAGCTGAGAATTTTCCCACCTGGCATGTGCAGCAAAGGAATGGTTACTCAGGCTTTTAGTTACCAGCACATCACTGGACTTTACAGCGGTTATAGCACGATATTTAACAAAATTACATTTGTTGATTTGAAGGGTGTTTTGTCAGAAAATTCCTCCCCGGCCCAGTGGGAAGGCTGGGCCGCCGGGAGCCGCAGAAGCATTCCGAGCCTTGCGGCCGAAGGGCTGCCCCAGGAGCCACCGTGTTTGCACAGCTGCAGCGCCCTGGCGCGGGCCGTGTCAGGCCTGGGAGCCGCCGTTCGGGGGACGCTCTCAACCTGGGGTCATGACTGCCGCTGCAATTGTGGGAAGCGCTTTCCCAGCGTTTCAACTCCCCCACCCTCCAAACAATCAATTTCCTCAGAATTGTGCATTCTGTGCAGGAGTTCGTATTTTGGTGGCAGCCCGGGGGGGATGGAGCCACTTCTGGGCACAGGCAGGGGCCCTGGCGCGGACATGGCGCGGGGCCGTCACTGAAGGGGAGCCGCCACGAGATGGCGCCCTAGCGCCTCGCGCCCCCGCCGAGGGGGAAGGGTGATTTTTTCTCCTTTTTATTTTCTTTTTAAAAATTGTTTTTTTCCCCCTGCTGATTGTTTTTTCTTTGGCTTCTTGCACCCCCTTCCCCATCGTCTCCCACAGACAGCCCGGGGCGCTGTGCAGAGCTGTGGGTGGGTGAGGGTGGGGGCGGCTGTGCAGCGCAGAGCGCGGCGGGATCCCGGCTGCCGGCCCTGGCGGAGGAGTGTGAGGGTGGCTCCCTCACATAGCATAGCCCCCGGCAGGGAAAGCCCGCTGGCCCATCCCTTTGCTGCTCCCACACACATCCCCGGCCCCTCTCCTCCTTCTGTCCTTTGGCACTCACACCTCCACCTGCCCCACTGGCCTCTCCTGTGTTCTTTGGTTGTCCTGTACCAAAGGCTCAGGTGTTTGCAAGTGAGGGCCAACGAAATGCAACCCAGTGCCAAACCAGCTGGGTAATTCCAGCCCAATGCTCTGGCAAAACATGCTTTTCCAGGAGGTTTTTGGTTCCTGGAGGCCTGGGATGGGGACCCTCCTCTCCATGAAACCCCAGCATTCATTGCAGAGTGGTAATCCTGGGCCACTGAACATAGATAAGCCCAGAAGAAAGATGTGCACCAAAACAGACTAAGAAATCACACCTGTCTGTCATGAGGCTGCTCTAAGCAGCTTCTCCTTCCTTTCTCCATGTGTCCTGTTGTCTTCATCAACTCCAAGGAATGATTTTCCATGATGCTATAGGGATCTCTGCTGGGGAGAACAATCTGTCCTGTGAACTCTCATTCTTTTTTCCCCATTACAGGTAATTTGTTTGACTGTTGGATGTACTTCATCAGGGGTGTAAGCTAGATCATTGCACTAACCTCATCTTAAAACTTTTTACTTCTCTTGATTGTCCTTAAGAGCACTCAAAAACTCACAGGGCCTGCTTGGTGCTGGATCTTCTGAGCTCTGCAGCTTCTCTTAAAAACAGATCTTAGGTCTTTTGAATTACAATGGCATGAAAATCTTTGAGACAAAAGATGGAGTGGAAAATGTGATAGCTCTTCTGCAATTAAAAAAACAAAAATAAATAGCAGATTCTGTTCTTTCTGTATTGGGGGCTTAGTGTGTAGAAATTTACAAACTCAGTTAAAAATAAACCAACCCCAGACTGATTAACATGAAAAGTCAATTAAAAAAAAAAAAAAAGAAAAAGAAAGAAAGAAAGCTTCGAAACCGTAGGAAACAAAATGATTTTTGGAAGCATCTTTTCCCTTAATTGGACATCTATTTCTAGATGGAGTAATTTGTGCATGGAATCCAGCTGTATGGCTTTTGTTTGGCAGTGAAATGATCAGTTCCTGAAAATGTGAACATCATGTGGAGAACCCCATCCATGCCTTGAAAAGGACTGCTGCCCAAGCAGGGCTTTGTTGGCAGTGTCAGAGGGTGCAGAATCAAGCTGTGTTGTAATCCCTAATTGTATGTATTCAGATGCCTTTTAATGGTACTGGTGGCTTTGTGGGTTGTAGTTAGTGGCCCAAGAGGGGGGTGGAAGTCCATGTGCCAGGTTAGTCCAGGATCTGCTGCTTTTATGAAAAGCCAGAGGAGGTGGGTCTGGGTGTAGGCAGGACAGGCACAGGGCAGCCCTGCTTCTGCAGCTCCCCTTGCCTCTGCCAGGGCTGTTTACACACTCTGGCTCGGGGTTCCTGACACATTCTGGCTGGGGGTTGATGGCTAATGCTGGGATGTGCAGCTACTGCTCCAAGTACTCTCTTTCCCGTGAATGACTGCAGGAGGATCTGTCTCTACCCTTAAGAGCTCTCTCCCAGCCTTCCATCTTCCATTGCCTTTTACATCATCTTCCCTTAAGGCTTCCTTTCTCACATCAAAATTTACCTGCCCAGACTCCTCATCCCACAGATGTCAAAGTTCATAACACTCCAATGATATGGCTCTTTTAAAAGCCAGCCCAACCCCATTGCAAACCTCTCCTACTCCCTCCACTCAGGTCTCACTGCCATCAGTGGAAGTGTTGGGGGCTCATTGTTGTTTGACTTTGGGGTATTAGGGCTCCCCTGGACCCTTTTACAAGCATTCCTAAGCCTCACAGTACCTATTTCAGCAATATTAACAGCCTAGCTTTGCAGAAGGTAGGACCCATTCCATACAGGTCTGTCCCACTCCAGACAAGTCCTGCCTCCAAATGCACTGAATAACTACTATGCAATGCAGATATTTCTGTCCCACCCCAGTCTGAGGTATAATTCCTGTTCTTTGTTTGCAGCCAGATAAAATTTAGGACCTTCCAACACCCCTTTCAATCAACTCCATAGCATCCAAATTAAGCCTTCACAGGATGTGAATACAGCTCCAATTCCCAGGCATGCTCAAGCTTTGGAGGAATTCCAGTTCAGTTCTTTGCAGCTCCACACCATTTCTAGCTACCACATGTCACCTCTTCTTAGGCCAACATTTAGAGAAGACTTCTCCATCAAGCTTCCAAGATGTTGGCTGTCAACATGCAGTCATGAAAACCAGCCTCCCACTTCTCTCTTTCTTCCTTCCCTACCTCTTCATCACATTACAGAGTCCCTTGGGCTCCTGCCATGTGGAAATAATTCCATAAAAACTATCTAGCTGTCTCTGGTAGATGACTATGGATGCTTTCACAGAGACCCTCCACAAGTAGTGCAGTTTCCTGGTATATCTCTCACCCCTTCACCCTGTGCTGTTTCATTACCAAGGCACCACACAATGGTCCTAAAAACCAACCTACCTTCTCTCTTTTCCTCCCTTAACTAGACAGTTTATTTTTTACAAGAATAAAAAGCAGCCATGAAGCCATGAGTCCTTCAGGAAAAAGAAGTGTTCCTCTCCTCCTCCCTCCACCTACATGGCATGAATCTTAGGCTGTATTTTGCAAGTTTGATTTGAAGTAAGCTTCTTGCTGCTGGCAGAATCTGCCTCCGCACCCTCTCTGCTCGTTTAGTGAGTGACACTAATCAGTGGTGTGGGAGGTAAGGACAATGTCAAGTACCAAGTTGATTGACAAGCCTCACTCAGAAGGTACATGTACCCCAAAAGGTATGTGAGCGTGAAATAGGGTGGATCAATCGATCTCTTTGTATCATTGCCCAAGGCAGGCACTGTTTTTCATTTAAATTAATCGTTCACTGAGAAGAGTAGAAGAAAGAAAGCAAGTTTTCCCTAAAAAAGCCCTATTTGTGAAGATTTTAGGGTATTTTTGGTGGTTTTTTCCCCCTGTTAGATGAGAAAATGCCTCCATATTAATCACAATATGGAATCTACATGAAAAATCAGACCCTGCTGGGCAGGAAAAGATCCTCTGAATTATCTCAGTGGGAGAGCTGGTACTAATTTACTGCTGTTGTGCTCCAAGTACTTCTGATGCAAAAGATGAATGGAGCTGAAAGTTTGTAGCTTGGCTAGCATGTACGTGTAAGCTTTTTGAATAGCATCAGCTGGGCAATGTAAATTGGCGTGAGACCCTTGACTCATGGTTAGAGTCAGCAACCTTGCCCTGTGTGACCTGCCCTCACTCCTCATTTCTTTTTGAGCAGTCTTCCTTTCTTCCTCCCCATTACATTTATTTTTTGCTACTCCAGAGTCCTAGATGTAGAAATGTGCTGCTGTTTCTCTGCTGTACTATCCATAAAGGTGAGTTTCATGCCTGATGTTGTTTATTCCCATGAGTTTATTGATGAGCCTTTTAATAAATGGAGATAGAGATGAAGGAAGCAGCCACAGCTCTCTTTGTCACAGAAATGTGAAGGATGATGTTGTTTCACACTGTAAGCAGGTTGCATGAGAGATATTTCCAAACACTATAGTCTTTTCTACCCTGATCCTTGAACAATACTGTAGGCTACAGCTGTACTAGAAAACTAAATGTAGGATCTTTCTCTGGCACTGAAACCAACTGGAATGGAAAAGTCTGCATTTACTTACATTAAATGTCATTACTCTCCAGAAGAGGGTGGCTGTCTGCAAACTCCTGATGAAGAATTGTTCCTGGCCAGGGCTAAATCACAGACTGTTTAAAGACATTGTCTGGTAGAACTCCTCCTTGGTCTGGGTCAAAAAGTGACAGGGAATGTACTATAATTTAAGAGTGGGTGATTCAGTTCTGGAGTCTGGGAACACAACCTGGCACCCTTTAATTTTTAATACAGTTATGACCAAGATGTCTCTTCCTTCTGAACATTTGATTTTGAGGTGACAGTGGACCAGAGAAGAAGGGAAGGTGGAGGCAAAATAAATCCTGATGGAGTGGAGTAAAAAGGAACACCAAGTGGGAATCTCCCATACAGTGTCTTCCTCTCTGCAGGACAGAGGCTTGTGTCACTCCACTTCCTAGCAGAACACTGGAGACCTTAATTGTCCAGGTGGGAAACTGTCCCAGCTTTCTTGGTGGCTTCTGTTTTGTAGTGTTCCTTTGCCTGAATGTGCATTTGCTGTTTGATCAGGCAAGGACTCTGAAGCTGTGGTCCCTAGCCTGGGGAAAGCAGTCAAGACTTCTAGCCAAGGATGAGACCCATAGTTCCAACAGGTAAATTGTCTCTTTAACTACTGTTCAGCTTCTCAAGTTTTATGGTAAGATACAAAAGACCAAGTCTTTGGGGTATTAGTTTCCAGTGTTTTTGTTTAGCATTCAGGATCAACACCTTCAGCTTTTTGGGCCTGCATCAGATTACATGCTAGTATGGGCTCAACCTGGCAACATGTTCTCACAGCTAATTGGAGGCACAGACTTTTGGAATACCTTGCATGGGCTTGTGCTTTCACATCAACTCAGCAAGTCATAGGCCATTTGGTGTCCAGCTACTACTGCTGGCCTGATGTCAAACCTCAGATCCCAGGAACAGCACTACTGCTCAATTAAAGGGGACATCTGACATGCATACAACCTTAGATATTTTTTTTGCTCATCTGAGTTTGCTTCCTGAAGTTTCCTGTTTCCATCTGAATTATTTCTGTTTGAGTAAAATGAAAGGTTTGGCTTTTGGGTTTTTTTCATTTCTTTTCCTGTCTCCGCCTGAGAAAGAGTGAATCCTGTAGCAGCCAGAACCCAAGCTCAGGAGTGCAGTGCTGGAATGCATCTCCTGGGTCAGGGTGTCCATTTCCTGACTGCAACATCCTATCATGTCATACAAGGTCCTTCATAATGCGTCAAACTTATCTTTAAAAATAGTCTTGCCTCTGGCCTCTGGAACACAGGCAGAAAATGAAACTTTTGAAACTATCCCAAAGAGACATTTCCTGTCCACAGGACAGTCTTCACCCTGTGACAGCCCCATCTGCTTATTTTTTCCCATGTTTTGCCCACTTTTTTTTTTTTTTCTCTTGTCTGCCCCTTCCAGGCTTCAGGAAGTAAATTGTCTTTCACTGTATTGGCGTAACCTGAAAATTGACTCTTGTCACCCTTGGCCTGACCTTTTCTGACATACTCAGTTCCTGGCAAAGAGGCAGGCTGTACATCCCACCACAGAGCAGTTTCTGGCTTAATGCCCATATTCAGTTGGAGTCATGTCAGGGGACGAGCCTCTGATGTTTCCTGTCACAGCACACAACTGGGAGACCAGTTATCGTGTGTCAGGCCTTTGTGAGGTTGCTGCCTTGCTGGCATGGTCTCAAAGACCAGTTTGTCCCTAAACTTGCCCTGGAAGCTTGTTAGGGTTGTGCCAACATAGCCTGGTCCTTCTGAGGCTACTGACCCTAAACTCTGGGCTCAGCTGTACTTTTCTGTAAGTACCCCAGAACCAAACTGTTTAAACACAGCACTGTTTATCAATAGAGTCTTGCATAACTGCCCTGGTGTAGCACTGCCAGACTTCCAAAGTGCTCTCACTTGACTTCTCACTTCTGAAGTTAAAGTCATTTTGGCTGGCTGTACACTTATTTCTGGGATGGTCTGGGGCTGTGCCCCACAATGGACTTGTTGGAAGACACCATGCATTTGTTGGAGTGTATCACAAGTCCTTTTTTAGGGTATTATCACAAATTTCTTTTCTCTGCAGACCAAAACAGTTCTGTCATGTATGGGACACAGAGAAGATAAGCACTGTGGCCTGGAATTTCAGAAAGATTCCTGTGATCTAGGCCGTTTACCATACAGTTTCTAATGCTTTGCCTGGCGTCAATGTTGACTTATGTGAAGCAAACAGGACAGGGGAAAGCCCTCAGTTCTGGCTGTAATTTGTCGCTCTCTGTGTGACATGGCATAAAATGACATCTGATGGCCTTCTGAGATGGAACACAACATATTGCAGAGAAGAGTCACTGTGCCATGGATACAAAAAGCCTTTGTCTCCTCAGTCACCTCCCTAGACATGCCAAAAGGGAATAGGCTGGGGAGATTGTGTCTGTATCCGCAGAGACTGGTTGCGGGCTTGAGCATACATCAAGGTCATGGACTAAAAGCCATCAAGGAGGTACAAACAAGGAGGCACTGCAGTATGCAACAAAATGAAGGTGATGAAGACAGAGCACAAGTCTGACATGCAAAATGGGGAAGTATCTGGCACTATCAGCACAGCTCAGTAGAGCTCTTTGGTTCCCTCTTGATTCCGGCTAAGCAGAAAAAAGAGGAAGCTTTCACCTGAAGTTTACCAGGGCTAGAAATAACAGGTACTCCCTTTCCCTTCTGGGCTTTTTGTAAAAACTTGAAGTGGAATAGAAGAGGACAGGACCTTCCTAGTTAAGAATAGTGGCAGACACAAAACACAGAACTAATTTAGATAATCACTCACTTGCTAATGATGTTCTACTGTGTTGGGGTCCTGAAGGATCCCAGATACCTCTAGTCAAAACAAAACTGGCTGCTTTCTATGTTCTTGCTTCATATTCTCCTATAGCCATTGAGGTAGAAGATAGACATGGGGAATACAGAGCCATACAAACACAGGTGGGAGCACAGATTATGCCTGGAGTTCTACCCTCCATTTTCTTTTAATTCCTGGTTGACAAAAAGATGCCACAGGAAAAAATGCAAATTAAACATTTCACTTGGGAATACACTCCTTTTCTCAGTTCTTTTAAGAAACAGAAAGCTTCTCTTTTTTTAATTTGTTTTTCTAATGAATGGCAAAGCAGAACAGCCTCTCAGACAGTTCTTGTTTTGCTAAGAAGACCTTCACTACTAAAGCATCTCTCAAGCAAAGTCACTTATTTTCTCAGTTTTCTTTTTAGTGGAAATTTGTTTCATAACAGTATTTCCTCCTCATAAATCTCAGTCCTTAAATGTTCCTTCTTCACTCAGCCAATTTGGATGAAGTTGAAAAAGTGCTTAAGTGAGCCTAAGCTCATTTCATTTTCAAAAGTCAATTTAGAGTCTGAAGTTTCATGGAAAATCATCAAAACTCAAGGCTCCTTAATTAATGAGGTGCTTTCAGACATTTTCCTCTTTGGCAGAATTCTTGTCTGAAAAGAGAAAATTTATTGGGGAAGATGTGAAATCCCAAGAAGGGATAGTAAACATCTGTAAGGCTTTCCCTTGAGCCAAGCGTGTTCATTTCTTACACATCTGCTTACTGTCTAGCAGAGCACTGTGTCCTGCTGCTACCTGGGCTCTCTCCATCGGCTGGATTCTTTTTCATCTGTGAGGGTTTTACCATGCAAGGGCAGCCCTTTCTGCAATGATCATCCTGTGGAGGGAGGAAACAAAGTTTTAGGGTACTGTGAACTGTTTTGTCAAAGCCTGGAGGTATTCCTCTCTGGGAGATCAAGGTGAAATAGCAGCTCTTGCTTGGGCTACAGCTCTACAAAGGGGTCACTAAGGAGTCCTTGTGCTTTTTCACTGCTTTGAGATTTAAATTCTGTAGTTGTTATATTTTAAATCCATCTAAAAATTCCTTCATCTTATATTTCAAAAGTGGGTATATGATGCATTTCTTTCTCCCGAGATCTATGGGAGGTCCTGAATCACAGGCAGGAGAGGGGCAGATATTCCTTGAGATATCATCTGGTCACCAAAGGAAAGGGCAGCTGCAGGCCTTTGCCATGACTTGGCAGTGCCAGCATGGCTGCCTCCCTTCCTGCACTGGTTCAGATTTCATGAGAGCCTGGTGTAAGAGAGCTTCTCTGCCTGTCTCAGAACGCAGTCCAGAGCTAGGTCTGGACCACCATGGGCCACAACTGGCTTATGGCTGGCACAGCAAGTGGACTCCAACATGCCACAAAGATGCTCTGTTTGCCTAAGAGAAGTCTCCTTGGCAAGGACAGCTGGGAAATACTGTGAGGAACCAGTGCAAAAATAATAAAGAATTTACCCATCCCACGAGCTTTTTGGAAGCAGTGTGTAATCCTTACACCTGCTTTCTCTATTCCAGTGAGACCACCTGAAGGAAGAGAATTACTAGATTACATTAGGTCTTGGTGCTGCTACTGCCACAATGTAGTAGTTCCGAGGTCTTCACTGAAATAATTAGCTCTCAGATGTTCACCAGGAAAATGGTGGGTTAATATAGCTGCATACACCAGCTTCTTCTCACTTTAGATTGCATATAAGATACTGGTAGGAAACAGGTAGAAGCCATCATAGGATATAAAACAGATGCTGTGGAGTACAGGCGATTATGAGTAGGACTCTGCCCTTGTGTTTCCATACATTGGGATTTCCTATTTGTTGTGCATTTGTATATTGTCTAGAATAATGGGGTTCTGGTCTGTGGGCAGGACTCCATAATACAAATAAACAGCACTATGGCTGATGGCAGACCTTGTGTAACTGCCCCAAAGTTGACAAAAGTTGCAAGCAGTCTGAGTCAGTGCCATTGTGTAAGGAGATAATTTCTGCCTTGACAGTGTTGTGGCCAGCTGGAATTGTTCTCTCTGATAATTGGCAATCTGGATTTCTCCCAGATGGCAGCATCTCATAAAGAGTATCTGAGAAGAGCTTTGCTCCTCTCTTTAATAAGGCTCCACAAGAGAGCTGTTCATCCCTGTCACCCCTTATCCATTGCCTTAGGCAAGTCTTCTGTCAATTTGCAGAACAAGTCATTGCTCTGTGTTTATTTTTCCTTTTTTATTTTATTTCTTTTTAGAAACTTCTATTTATTACCTTGGCAATGAGCCACCCAGCAAGGAACAAACTGTTTTGTGACAGAAAAGATGACACATTCTGCCCTGGACCAGCCAAATGCACTGCAACTGATCTTACCCATGCCATCATCTAACCCCTCAGGTTGTGTTTAACAGGGCTGTATTTTCCTGAGACACTGGTTTTTCCAGCAGAGAGAGGGTGAGAGAAGATGCTATGCTGTGCATTCACCCAAGGGTCCCTGAGCTAATACCTTTCTATAGCACATTCCTGCTTAGCACACAGATAGGTAGTGGCTGAGGGACAGGGACTGGCCTGTGTGTCATTTTAATCCTATAGCTTTTAGGACTTCCCAGCCCAGCAGATGCCAAAGAAATCAAGCCTGTAGGTAGAGCAGAAACCAGGGATTATGCAGAGTGCAATTGCTGTCCTGTGTAGCAGGCACTGCAGCAGCTCAGCTGCTGATTGAGCTGATATTTGTTTCTGGTCTGCCTCTTCACCTTTTAACGTGTTTATCCATCACTGTGGTACCCAAGTGCCTCGCAATCCAGATGATGTTTATCCTCTCAGCTATCCCATGAGTGCTATTTGCCCTCTCTCAGAGATGGGAAACCAAGACACTGATTTATGTAAAGGATGTGGAAACTGGTAGAACTCTTCCTAGGGGTGGTTAGATCTCCAACCTGAGGAACAAGACAGAAACCCATGTTACCTAACACACAGTTATTTTACTAGCTTGAGCTTACTTTAACTCTGAAACTCCTGAAAGCTTTGCAAAGACATTAAAGAACTAGCTGGGATCTGTCACAGTCCTGATGCTAGTGGGTTCTGAAATGCAAGATACAGCTCCACTGCTGGAAATGTATTTCTTGGGGTTTTGTGTGGCTTTAATATCCAGTGGAACAGAAAGACCACAAGTTCCAGTGTAATAGAATTGTCCAGTTTTCCAGATAAGGTCCCAATGTGTGAAGGTATTGTTTCTTGCAGCTGGAATCTTCCATCACCAACCCTTCATTGGCCACAACTCTGGAAACTGTAGGGGTTTTTGTTTTGCTTCTTTTTAACCTCAAAATATGGACTCAAGACATACTGTTATGAAAAAGTGTAAAATATTAAATGCTTTTATGTGTGAATTAGTGTTCTATACTAACTGCTGAAAGCCAAATGCTTGTGAGAGAACACTCTTGAATAAATACAGTCTATCTGAAATGCATCTAGGTCAGAGTAATGCGAGGACACATACTCAAGTTGGATTTTTTTTCCTTTATGTTATTTTACTTTGCTACATGATGTCCTGAAACACAGTGGCCTCATTTGTCCTTGTTTTCATGTTTAATCTGAACTGATAATCTTAGTTAACCACCCCAGTTAAAGCACAGGACCCATTTGCATTAATGAGTTATCAAATATTTCTGAACAATAAACAAATGCACAAAAAGCTGCTCATGGACTGTTCACCAAAGGAGCTGTTTACTCCAAACAGTCCAGGGATCTTTGTGGAAATGCTGTGAAAACCAGGGTCTGACTTAAGAAGTCTTGTCTCCCTTGTTAGTGGTTTCCTGGGAGAGGACCAGTGAACAACCAACCCTCCACTTGTGGGACTGGGAGTGTGCAGTGAGGACAGACAGTCTGAGGAAGTTTCTTTGAAACAGACTTGGGTTCAGGTCCATCACAGGAACAGGTGTGTGGGATCAAGAAGACCTACTGGCTCAGTCAGCCTAACCCACTGCCAACACCAGGTTATACCAGCTGCCCATGTAGGTTTCAATGTTTTTCCCAGTGTTTTCCTAATGGGACTTTCCTGACATTCTCCTAGAAAATTTTCCAGTAGATTCCACTGCCCTAAAATCTGCTCTGCTGTCTTGCCTACATTTCCTTATTAATACTCCTGTTCCCACTGAACTATTCCCCTGTCCAACTCTAAAAAAAAGAGCTGTCTCAGTTGTCATCTCCACCTCTCAAATACATCAAGGGGTTTTCAGCCAGGCTCTCAGAGTTTGTTTGCCTGCATAGCACAGAATTATCCCTTTCAGAGTTTTCTTAAGGCTTACCCAAGTCAATCCTCTTAGGCTCATAAAATGTTTTCTTGCTAGTTCTTGGTCTCCTTCCAAGCTGTCAATAACTTTCTAGGAACACAATGCCTGGGACTTAGTGTGGTTCTGCTTGCTGTGGATGACCAGTGGTGGTAGAGGCAAGGAAAGGTCTTTGGCTGATGTTGCCATGATGCAAAAGGAAATGGTTCTCTGGGAAATCTCAGGCTCAGAGTGAGCCTGACAGGCACAGGGAAGAATGGAGATGGTCAAGGGTCACAGTTAGCTCTAACCATACCTGAGTGCAGCAGCTAGTTCATAGCACTTTGCCATGTGTATTCCCCTTATCAGGCACTGTGCTAGGACCAATGCCCCAGCTGACAATCACATCATGGAAATGGAAATCATGCAATAAAACTTTCTTATCTGTGGTAAATATCCATCCCACAGCTTTACAAGACATATAGAGTAGTCTGCAAAGCAGCTCTGTCTGATGGTCTTTGTTTCTCCACATAAGAGAAACTGAAGGGAGGAAAATTTCCCATGAGGACTCAGAAGTGAATGATCTGAGCAGGGCAGAGCTACTGCTACTCATCTCTCCCCTGCAAATTCCCTGCTCTTTCTGAGTGCAGAGAAAAGGCTGTTGCTATAGAAACCAGTGGGGAAAGTGTACATTATATCATGTTTTATATACTTTTTCAAGGAGATCCTTTAATCTGAGCCTGCCGTGGTGTAATTTTACAGAAACAATAATGCCAGTAAAGCCCCTGGATGTAATAGCGATTTCAAATCAAATAAAATAATCATCAGTTACTTCAAAACCCCTTTTTCTTCAAAACCTTCTACCCTAGCCAAGATACTAGGACAGGGCTAGCAAAGCAGCCCATAATAAGGTAGATGACAGGAGAGTAAATCTAAGGCAGAAAAAGGTGTAATGAGAGGTGGAAGGTGGGTTCTACTCAGCAGTAAGCAGCAGCTAACATTTGAGGAAGGACAAAAAGGCTAAATAAAATGTCTTCTTTTTGACTTGTGTGTAGAGAAGCACGAAATAAAGATGAAAGGTGCATTTTTATAGCTTACATTCTAGCCTATCTTTTCGATTATTTACCTGGACAACCTCCTGTTGCTGACCCTTTGTGAGCATCCTTTTGAAGTTCTCTTCTGCTGCCCTTTAAAAAATTATCCCACCATTTCCTACTTGCCTTTGTGAAAGACCTTTGACCTCTCAAACAATCAGACATAGTCGACCCCAGGGTCTCTGGGAGACAATGCTCTTTGTGAGGCTGCATCATGACAGACTTTCTCTAGCGTCAGGCTGGTCTGGTGGCAGCAGCTCTCCTGGGGATCCTTCAGAACAGAAGCCTAATTTAATCCTTTGGATGTCAAAACAGGCCTTCATTCTGTCCTCTCCACCCTCAGATTGTTTTGTACTTAATTAACCATGATCAATATTTCCGTCCTGATTTGTACTGACCCTGTGACTTGATTAGATTTTTGCCAATATTTATAGTAGCTCCTATGTGTTGATTGGTAATTTCTTCAGGACAAGGACTATCTTGCTGTGTTGAGCAATATAAAAAATAAATCTCAGTCTTGTTCCAGGGCTGTGATTGATCCTCAGCGGGGTCTCTGCTTGTTGTCCTGAAAGTGAATACACAAAAACCCTAAGCAAGGCTTTGCGTCACTAGTGATAGGGTTTATATACTGAAATGTAGGTGGCTATGGGAAAATTAATTACACGAGGTAAGACCAAATAAGGGTACTCTTAGCATCTCTTCTAGACAGATTCCTTCCTCCAGACCTGCCCTTAGTCCTGTTCTTTTTCATGACTTCTTGGGTTGCAGTAAATTCCATGCAGGTCTCTTGAACCTCAAATGAAAAAAAAAAAAGAAAAAAAAAAAAAAAAAAAAAAAAAGAAAACAAAACATAAAGAAAAAAAAAAGAAGAAGAAGAAAAAAAAGAGGTTGTTTCTCTCTTTGGTGGTGTCACTGAGACCTGCTTGGTCTCTTCTTTGCTCATTTCAGGTCTCACAGTTTTTGAACACACATAATAAGAATTTCCCATGATGCTTTTTCCTTTTCTGTTCTACAGCCAGATGCATTCAGTGGTTAGCAGGAAAGAAACAATTCCTCTTTCCTCTTCCTGCCTTACCTTATGTCCCCTATGCAGGAAGGTAGCCTTGCTCTCTGCTTCCCAGTCCCTGGCCTTTCCACAGAACATAACGGCTGCTAACTGTGAATAAACAACTGATACACATACTGTCTGGTTTAGGGGCTGTAAGCACTTTTAGAGCCCAAATAAGATATAGATATTAATAGAATGACTGTAATGATACAATAAAAGAAAAAAAAATGTCCTCAGGAGCATGAAAATCTAACTTCAAAAGCAATTACCATCAGTAACAAAATGCAGTGAGAAGATTAGGATTACTTTAATAAGATTATCTGCTTAGTGCCATTTGTTTTTGTGGGTGACTGTAATGCTGCTTCACCTTCATTCCCAGCCAGTTTCTCAGATGCTTCTCACCTTGAGCATTAGCTGGCCAAGCTGAACTGTGTAGCTGGGGCTCACTGGCATTCCTGTGGCATCCAGCATATATGAGCCCTGCTCCTTGGTCTTCAGCCTCCCCTACACTTGTGCCTCTGTTGTCACTGCAGTGTTGCTTTTCCATGCTGGGTGTCTTTGTGTCCATGGTGGAAGAGGCAGGAATATGAGAACATGGAAGGGTGGGGAAATCTGGTGTCTTTGTGGAGATGGAAAGACTGTGTTTGTGGACATGCAGAGAAGTAGGGAAAATAAAGGTAAGGTCAGTGTTATAAGACAGAGACTTGATTTTGAAGACTCTTTAAAAATTCATCTTTATCCTGCAGGCCTGGGAGAGTAGATACAGGGTCAGTAAGGCCGTACATGGTTTATAGTGCAAGGAGTTCTCATTTAGTATTCCAGAGTCCCTTAACCCAACCAATATCCATTACTTATGGCTTTCTCACTCCATCTCCAAACCCGCTCCAAATCTTTGAGGCACTTGGGTGGGGAGTCTGTGGAGTGGTGAGGATGTGCTCAGAGGGACCAGGACTCACAGAAATGGGAGGTAACCTAGAGAGACTACTGAGATAAACAGTGATGTCTCTGCAGAGACCACGTTAAACTGAGCCAGGGATCAACGTGTCAGCTCTGTGCAGGGAGGGGAGAGTTGTTGTTCTCTCATTTTGGAGGCAGCATGGGGAAGAGTAACTGTCTGCCTCCACAGATATCTGTACATGTAATTTAGTGGTCAAAAAGATGATTGATATATAGATGCGGGTATAGACACAGTTGTGTTCCGAACAGGAAAATGTGTAGCCCCTGGGGTCTGGAGGACATAAAAGGCTCTTCCAGAACTTACTGGAGTTCTCATCAGGACACTCAACCCAGAACTCACTTACCTAGATTCACCTGCACAACATAAATACAGGAGCTTCCTCATTATTCTTGGAGAAAATTTTTTAAAAAAACAACCAAACAACCAAACAACAAAACCAGGACACAGCTAATAAATAAATCAGGTTTAATCATAAACCATATACATATTTATAGATAGGGAGGGAGATGTGGTCAGAAAGGTGCTGCCCTGGCAACAGGAATAAAAGAACAGTGTATTTTACCAATACAGTACCAATGAAGGGTAGAGTTGATAAATGAATATGGGACTTTGAGTTCCAGAGGCTAATTTTTACAGACAATCATCATTCTTGGTTTCCTGTCAAATTATAGCACAAACTAGCTCACAGCTCTGCCCAGGACGCAGCAAGGCAGATGTAGCCAAACACAGAACTTGAGGGTGAGGGAGGGACAATATATCTGAAGGTCTTTCTGAGGTATATATAACAGATATATTCTACTGTTGTTTACTGTCTTGGGGCCATGCTTTGCCCACAGATATGTGTGCACACATCTCATTCCAGTCAGCAACAGTGTCAAGCTCACATTTGAGAGGATATATTGGACTTAGAGAGCGAGCAGGAGCTCATCAAATAACAGAGCCAGAAGTAGAACACGGAGAGAACTGAAGATAAGGATGCCTGAGAAAGGAAAGAAGTGAATGGACAGTCCCAGATTTATCTGACCAGTCAGCTCAATCCTGTTTGAACAGCCAGGACAAGGCTTCTGTTCTGAAGGACTTCTGTAGTGCAAATGATCAAGGCAACCTTTACTGGACAGTGAGGGAAACCATGAACAAAATTACTAGAAGCATGTCAGCAGAAGAAATATGAAGGAGCTGGCCCTATAACCATTCAGTTCTTATTTTTGAAAAATAATCCAATCCTGCCTCTAGAATGGTCTGATTCTACATATAAGTCTGGTCACTCTCAGCTGATACAGGAAGAGGAAGGAATCATTAGTCCACTGGCCAGAAAGGCAAAGGGTGGCATTTGTATTATGAAACTCGGAACTGGTGTGGCTGCTTTGAGAAACAACATCACACCAGGCTTGCAGAGCAGCCAAATGCATTGGCTTTTTGCAGAATGATTTCACTTTCAGTCAATGTACATATTAGAAAGTGTTGCAGAAGAAAACCACCTTTCACTGGTCGAAAGCAGACACTGTTTAATATCAAATGCATTTGCCATCTAATTTTGCTAAAAACCCACCCTCAGACAATAAAAAGAACCAACAAATCCCAAATAAAATCTATAATACAAACCAACAATCATGTCAATGTCAAATGGTAGCTGTTCCAACAAACATAAAACCAAGTTCTTAATGCAGGTGCCCTCGGAAGTGAGTGAAAGTCATGCATCCATATACAGAATCCATTCCCAATCTGGGAATGCTCAGTTAAGACTGCTGCTCTTTGAAATGCAAGTCCCACTTTTTAAAAGGAGAGCTCCACACATGCATGCAGACATGCACATGGGCACACAGAGATACGCGCGCGTGCGCACACACACACACACACACACACACACACACACACACATGTACATATAACCTCTTCTCTCTTAGCAAGAGCTGCATGCTGGGTCTCTGTTAATGCCTTCTGTGCATTTTTGATCTATTTTCTTTGTAACAATAGGGGTGAAATGTCTTTACTTCTCAGGACTGTATTTTTCAAACAGAAAGGGGAATCAAAAGGAACTACATTACAAAGACAAAAAAATGCACTTGTATCTCAGCTGTATGATTATTCCCAGTCATCTTCAAGGATGATGTATTTACATTTGTGACTCAGCAGAATCCACAGTAAGTTATCCTTTCTCCATGTTGGGTTTTCTCAATAAACCCCATGAACCTGTTCTTTGCTTCCACAGACCATTTTTCTTTAAGGCACTGCATGTGGATGTTGTCTTCCGACAGAAGCACAAGCCTCCTTCACTGGACTGTGCATTTCTCTCTCTCCCTGGACTGCCCTTCCCTGAGAACTTTTGATTTGATATACTTCAGGTCACTGTTGACACTTGGCCGGCGAGCGAAGGGAGAGATCATGCCATAGGCATCCATGTCCTTGACTCGGCGCATCCGAAAGGATTTCTGTTGGAAAGTGTCACCATACTGGATGGAGATTTTTCTGTGGAGGGAAGGGCTCATCTCATGTGGTAGCTTGGCCATGCTGAAGAGGACATAAAACATCTCATCCACATTGGTGTTCTTCTTGGCCGACACTTCAAAGTAAGCACAATTTTCATCACTGGAGACAAGATTCTCACCTTCGTCGGTGCGTACCTTGCGGAAGATTTCACTGTGGTCATTTTTGTTGCCACAGATGACCATAGGGAGGTCAGCTGATTCCTTGGTCTTGTTCTTCAGGCAGGATTTGACCTCAAGGATCTGTTTCTGGAGTCGCTTGACCTCATCAAAGGATTCTCTGTTGTCAAGGCTGAACACCAGGATGAAAACATCCCCTGCAATTAAAAAAAAAAATAATACTGTAAAGGCTTGTTGGTCACAGCCAGTTTCAGAGGAACAAATTTTTAAAAAAGTAATTCTTTTATTTCCATCTCTTCCCCATATTTTTTGTTTGGTCCTTTGGCACCTAATCACTCAGCTGTACTTTAGTTCTTCTCATTTAACTCCCCACATCTTTCTCCAGTGCTATGGAAAAGACTTTTAGCTATGGTGTTACTCCAGTCATATCCAGTTGCATTCCTAGTTTGCACTGGGCTTGCAAGTTATTGCCTGCTTTTATCTCTTTTGTAGACATGTTTCTGTCAGCTCTCCTGCACTGCTCTTCTTTTTATTTCCTTTCATTTGTATCTCTGTGTAAAACATACCCTCTTCTGACACCAGAAAGAGTGGAGAGCTGGTAGCCACTCAGCCTTAACCCTTTGATTACACAATACATTAAGGTACACCTGAACTGAAGATTTACAGCTAATCAGTCCTGAACACCCAAGTCAGGAACGAGAGGTTTCTCAGTGCAGTCTGCTGTCATTGCATTTCCTCAAGAGAAGCAGACCATGAAAAACCCCTAATACATAAATGACACACATCCCCTGGCATTTCCTTTTGACATTTCCTGACTTACAATTCCTTGTAGAAGGAATAGAAAATATAAATAGTAATAGGAAGTAGAAAATAATGCAAATAATATCCTGTTGAATGACATTTGTGTGGAACATGCTAAGAGAGCTTTCACGGACTGAAGCGCACATTTGCATCCCAGAAACTGGTTCTAGGACCTCGCTGAATATGGATTGTAGCTTTGTCAGATGTGAATGTCATGTTTCACTGGCCAGTTAGAAAGGTGGATAGTGAATCCAGAAAGAAGGTTTATTGTGAGCTGTGACTGAATATACATCTATGTCACTTTTATAATTAAAGAATATATTTTAGCTCACAACAGCAATGTCTTGACAGTGAGAAGAAGCAAAATGGTCCCACCATTTCCTCTTCTTTCCTCTTTAAACACATTTTATTAAGTGCAGATTAAGGAGAAAGTGTAAAAGTAAAGCTTCTACTGGAATATTAAATCAAGGAAAACAGGCTGGAAATTTTCAGAATAAAAAAATCCTTGGGACTCTCTTGGTTAGAACTCCCTTTCTGTGCATTTTATATTTATTTTTCACTTTATGTGTCCTACAATGACATGCTTAATTTGCTCTTTGCTGCTCTTTATACCCACAGAATTGCATTCAGCCATTTATTTGGGACATCAATAAAAGTACGAAGCAGGAGGGGAAGGTAGATAGATAAGGGAATATGGCAATTTCAGATCTTCACCCACTGGACTTCTCCACTGTGGCTAATGCATTCCTTATAATGCTGGGAACATGTCAGCCAGGAAATATGTCTGTATAGAAATGCATCTTGCAGCAAATCATGCAGTCCCTTTAGCTACGTCCCACAAACCAGTCATCCCCAGGCTACACTTTTCAAGCTAACGTCTGTTCTTATGACCTTCCCTCTGACTTTCTCACCTGTTAGGATGGAAAGCCTCCTCATGGCAGGGAAAGGGTGATTCCCAGAGGTGTCCAGGATGTCCAGCTGATACATGTCTCCCCTTATGTTGTAGACCTTGCGATGGAAATCCTCGATGGTGGGAGTGTACTGATCCTCGAAGCGGCCATTGAGGAAGCGCGAGACGATGGAGCTTTTCCCCACCCTGGAGGCTCCCAGCACCACCATGCGGTACGAATTCTTGGCCGGCACATTCAGGTTGCAGTTTCCACCAGACATAGTCTTCATCATTGCTTGGTCCTGAAAGAGGAAATAGCAGAGTTGCAGGAAAGATCAGAAACCAAATGGAGGGTAAAATAAGGTAGCTCCTCACCACAAGCTTGCCAAAGAGCACTCTGGAGCATAGTCCTGCACAGCAGAGCAATCAGTGGTCCATACAGAGATTTTTTTCACTGGAAATGCTTAAACTTTTCAGTCTCATTTTCAGTGATAGTGGTTTTTTGTTTTGGTTTGGTTTTGTTTTACTGTTGTTGTTGTTCTTTCTTTTCTCTTAAAGTAGTATAATAAGAAGGCATTTCCGCTGAAAATAACATGCTTTTGAATTGTAATTTGATGTTACATTTAAACATTAAGGGCTGAATTTATCTTTTCTGTTACATTTAAACATTAAGGGCTGAATTTATCAGCTGCTCTTCATCTGAAACACCAAGTTCCTTCCCACCATCTGTGTCACTTACACATTACCAGATTTTTCAGTAGAACTTGGTTCTCATTTAGATACATAAACACAGAGGTCACATTCCCCAATATACTACAGCCAGTGCACCTGCCATAAGAACCTAGATCACTTCATTTCGTTGCCTAAATAGGAGCTGTGCTTAATACTAATTTTCTGAGATCAGCCAAAAGTCAGACAGAAACAAGAGTCATGCTTAACATCAGTGCAAGCTAGACATCTCAGTAACTTTAAATAGCTGGTCCCATGCAATATTTATTGTTGATGCAGGGAGCGTGAGCCACAAAATAGCACTGGCTGGTGATAAATTCAAAGATCTGTGCCTCCAGTAACCTTTTAAAAACCAGATTTTAATTCTGCTGTTTGGCCTGGTAGTGTGGGAACTCCCTATGAGCAAACTGTCATTGTTGCAGCAGGATGGCTGTCAATAGGTGGAACTGCAGAAACACAGATTTTTTTAGGAGCTCCAGTCTTTATACATACAGATGTTGCGGGTGCCACTGGCTTTGCTAAGCACAGGTGCTAAGTACAAGCAGGAGAAAAGATGAAGGACAGCCATCTTAAATAGCTATTAGACAAGATTTCCAACCCATGACATCTAAAATGAGTCTGGAGACCCTGGAGACTGCATTTTGACATAGCACTCAGATGCAGGAAACTTTGGTAGGAAAGAAAAACTGCTGCTCAGACTTTTTTAGTGTACCAGTTCAAATGAACTGTGTACTGAAAGAAAAATACAGCCCCTGTGTGGGGAAAGCTGACTGTTACAGCAAAGAAGGCACACTTTAGACTGAGTTTATTTTGGTTACTAGGTTCCTATTAAAGAATATTCAAGTTCCCACTGTGCCATTTATTTAACTTAGGTGTTGTTTATTTAATATTACAATGCAAGTACTTTATGTACACAGAAAGATCATTTCTGGGTCCAGATCTGGATTCCTATCTTTCCCTTGAGTGACTTTTATCTCCAAAGCTTTTATGTAGCTGACAATTATCTCAGGGAAGAGCTTAAAATATTTTACTTTGTTTAACATGTGCTAAGCACCGAAGCAGCAGTGAAGATACAGTCACTGCTAAATAAAGAAGTCTCTGGAATTCTGATCCAGCATCATGACAAGCTCTGTGCTATAGCCCAAGGAAACAGCAAAACACGACTATTTATTATTATTGCCATAATTTGCAGCACAACAATGGCATATTCAGCCCTAACTAATGCACAAAAGAAAATGCAATCATCTCCTTGGAGTAGCTTACACTCTGAATTACATTCAGAGGGCAGGACAGCCTGATAGTAGAGCTAGATTAATGCCAGAACACAACTTTGGTTGGACACACACATGCAGAATTATGGTACTGTTGGGATTACTGTGGCAGAAATGACAGCAAGGAGCACAGCTGGTATTTGAACTGGATTCTGTGTTTTATTTACCACAGGACCTATCTCCAATAGTGCAAAAATACCATATTCAGTCTCTGAAACACTGCCATGTACATTATCCCTAGCCAGTCCAATGCTGTTTTGCATCCATGGGCAGACAAAAAAAGGCTTATTTTCACCCTCTGAGGCTTATTTATTTGGCAGAGAAGAGCAGAGAAACAGATGACTTGTAAAAGCCACAAACTACTTAACACCCAGGACCAGTATCTAGAGGTGAGGCAGCTCTTCAGGCCGTGATGGACCAATGTAGCTGCATGAGGACAAGTGGACTGTGTGGTTTACACCTGCTAGAGAGCCGTTCTGTACAACTCAGTGCAAAAGCATCTGGGAGAGAGCACAGTTTCGCATTTTGAGCGAATGCCTTTTATGTCCTGTACAGAACATGTGTGCTGAGGGACCTGACCACTTTACACTATCCTTGTTCCACCTGTCAAGGCATTCAGTCAAGAGGACTCCTGTGCTTTCTTAACTGCATTTCATTTCCCTGAAAGTAAAATATGCTTTTCAGCATTTTGATTCATGGAGTTGCTATTCATCACCTCTGCTGCAAACTGGACTCAGAGCATGCCATTGAACTGGGAGCTTACATTTTTGTTTAGAGCCTTCTCATCCCCTCAGTCCAGTTTTTCTCTAGTTCAACACAGTCTGTCTCCTTTCCTCCTCAGAAAAGGAATGAAACTTCAGCCTTGACGCCCAGGAGTGGCAGGGGGGAGAACAGGGCTCATACAGTGGAAAAGATTAAAGACAGTGGAAAGGAAACGGAGAGACACCACATGTTCATGTACTAAGTAAAGCAAAATCAATCAGAAGAGAATGAGGAGACAAACAACCTCCAGCTGGTTTTAATCTACATCTTTTCCTTCCAGTTTATTAAATGCTTAAGCGTAGATTAATTCTTGGTAGTACCTTCTGCTTTATATACTGGCTTGATGCTAGAAAGTTTATATTATTATTTTATTTTGGTACAGTGCAGGGATTTCAAAATGGCATAGAAATACAGGCAATTAATGTTATCTCTAAATAACACTAAATGAAGGGAATAGCTCATTTGCCCAGAGAAAACTGAAACCATGGTCCAAAATCAGCATTAAACTCCATTTCTTTTGACTCCCTGTGTTATCCTCTGCCTACTAAGCACGGCTTCTCTTTTTATAGGCAGGCATCAGAATTAATGACAATGAACCTGCTTTTGTATGCTCTGGAGAGCGCTTGTCTGAATGCCGGTGAGCTACTGACAAATTGGAGCCTGAGCACCTGTAGGGAGATACCTAAGGAAGATATTCTTTATTCACTCTATCCAGAGCTATTGCACCTTAGTTTTCCACCCTCCCATCAGGGTGTGTGCTCTCCCTACAACTCCCCATTCATGAATAGACTTCTGAGCTACCTGCCTTGCACTCCTCTGTTTTCAGCTGCTGGTTGTGTCTCTGTTTGCCACCCCAGTTAATCACTGCACCCAGCTAAAAAGGACAAGACAGACACAAACTGTAACATGCATAACAGACCTGTCACTTCTTACTCACTACTAGTGTCCCTGTAATTTTCATGCACACCAGAAATCACTCCTGTGGCATGTTTGTTTCCTACTTTCACTGCAAACTCCGTGCTGATTTCTTACCTCTCTTTCCCAGGAGGAGCAGTCCTGGGTCTTGGTGCAGTCTGATGAAGCTGATAATTTTAATCAGAGGTGGCTGCTGTTGTAAAAGGCTGTTGTTCTGTGGATCCCACGCTGCTTGTTCTGGGCTCAGTTCTTCTCCAGTATTTCCCAAGAACTTAGCAGGATTGGGAAGGACTGCAGGGTTCCAGAGGGCATTCCACCATGGATGTAAGTACTGGATCAGGCAACCAGCTTAGGCTAAAGAAGAGTCTCAGAACTGGTGGTAGTTTTTCCCTTTGAGCAGATGAGCTCTTTTCCTCACAGGCTCAGTTCAAGAAAAGGAGAGGCAGAGTCTCTCCCGCTCCCACTGCCTTTTTTGCAAGTTGTACTTTGTAGCCTCTACTGTGGGGAAAGAATTTCAGGAGCAGCACCTACTCCTGCAGGGTAGCGGGTGCATCCAGCTGGCCCACCCTGCCTCTATGCTGCCTCAGATCCTCTGCAGAAAGATCAGGGTCGGCATGGATATTGCCTTTGGTGACCCTGTGCTTCCCCAGATCTTGCCTGGCTCGTCCCTTCCCACCGGCTTTTCTTCTGGTCTGAGATTTGCTTTAAAATATTCTCTCTCCAGGATAAAAGGGGCTTTTCTTTACATTTGCCAGTTAAGTCTTTCTTCCTTCCCTCCCTGCCTTTCTCCCTCTCTCTCTCACAACTACTGGCAAATTGCAGATTTTCCTTCTGTAGGACTCACAGATAATTGGCTCAACTCCTCCCTTGAAGTCAGTGTCAGACACAGGGGAAGGAGGGGTGCTGAGGGGGTGGGATTTTGTGCCTATTGGAAAAATCTTTTCTCCTCTAAACAGAAAGTTCATGTGCATTGCAGACTGCACATTCCCTGTCTTTCCACCAGAGACCTGTATGTATGCATGTGTGGGGAATGAGTTTGTATATGTGTATGAGACATGCAGAGAATTCATTTACTTAGCAAGCTGTAAATTCATAAGCTGTTTCTAAAAGCTCTGTACTTCCCTGCTGATTTTTTCTGCTAGACAGCAGCAGACTGACTCATTCCCCAAGTAGGGGCTTTCTGTCCATAATTTCTGTAAATCTTTTGCTGTATGGAATGCTTTCCACTGTTTGCTCAACCTCAAGACATTTACATGGTTTGTTTAAGAAATAAGAATAATGTGTAACTGTTGTTCTTTCATTAATATTTAAATAAATGAAAAACTAAACTAGGGATGAGTAATAGAAATGGTAAAAAGGTCAAACAAACTGAAAGTGTGTGGAACTGAAGCTCAGGAAAAAGAGAGAAACAATCTAAAAATAGGGTGAATTCAAGGCATTTGTTCAGTCCCAAGTGAAAAGTGTTTGCCATTTATTTCACTGCTGATCTACTTGAATGTTTTTTTTTCTTCTTTTGAACTGAAATAGTAGTTTAGATCTATGAGTTTATTTTAAAATATGTCAAAACCTTGATTTTGAAGGATTTGAAATTAAATACTTCAGCATTTCCTACTTTAAACTCCTAATTGGGGGTGGGGAGGAAAGGAAGAAAAACACAGTTATTTTCAGTGTATTTTGACAATATGAAAATGGAAGGGAGGCACAGTCTTCCAAATGCGAACACAGTTTCAGGTCTCCCACAGTTCTCCCTCTTTTTTTTTTTTTGTTTTGTTTTGTTTCCCCTGAGAAATTTACTCTTTGTTGAATGCAAAGATTCTTTCAACTACCGTGTATTGGTGAGGGGAGGAGGCTTCTTTCAAAGCCTCCTTCCCTCACCAATTCCTGCAGCTTTTGAGGAATTTCCAAGAAGCTTCACTGTCTCTCCACCTTTTCCTTGGAGGACAATGATGTTTCTCTTGCCACCCTTGGAATAAAGCTTCTCTCTTTTGCTCCTGGTGCTGCACAGAACCCATCCACAGCCATCCCGAGCAACCACTGAGGAGGGTTCCACAGCAGTTGCAGGCACAGCCTGACACGCCTGTGTCTCTGTGCTCCCAGACCTCAAAGGATACAACACAGGCTGTGGGATGAGTCCAGCTGGAACTGTCTGTGAGAGGAAGCAGCTCCCACTGAAGTCAGGGTCACGGTCATCCCAAGCAGGATGTGCATCTGGGACTCACAGGCTAACACAAGGCAAAACAACATTGATCAAATTTGGGAAACAGTAGGTCCTGCAAAAAACTTCATATTTGGGAAGAAGGGGCAGGATGTGGCATAGCATCATTGAAACATTGCAGCAGTACTGAACTGGTATTGGCTTAAGAGCAGAAGGGAACTCTTTTTGGACCACAGTACCAGGTCTCCTTTGTCAGCTCCTGAGCCTTTTGGCAAAAGGTGGGAGAGTACTTTCGTGGCTCAGACAAATTTTTGACCTAAGAGATGATGCTTCCCATTTCTAAGTCATTAGTTCAGATAAAACCTGGACCATTTCTGGTGTCCTGTCAGCTCTTGTGTAGTTTAGATCCAAAGAGAGTGACCAGCATCCTGGTATCGTTGCCATAGGAGCAGGAATGGCCACAGAACCCAGCAAAGTGAGATCCTGTAGTGCTCCAGAAAATAAACTCCTCTTTCATCCCTATGGCTCACGTGTCAAGTGTGCCAAGCTCTCTACCAAGAAAGAAGTGTACTCATAGTGGAGACCATCTCATCAGCCTGGAATTTCAGCCTACTCATGCTCTTTTGTAAACCAGATGCAAAACTCTTGGCTAGCTGGCTTCACCCAGCCCAAACTCCTACTCAGCTATTTGTAGCAGGCACAGGGCCTGCTAGGGCCCCGTGGAGGGCAGAAGCTTAAAGATGGGAAATGCCAAGTCACGGTGAATGGCTAGCCCCTCTCTTCTGCCTTTCAGACCCTAGCTTATCTCTCTGTACCCCATAGGTCACTTCTCCTTAACCCCTGCTATTGGACAATTTCTGATCCCCCCTTACCCTCTATAATGGGCTGGTTTAGCTCATTCTGGTTAGAAGAGCGTCGCTGGAACCCTTCACAGACCCCCAGTAAAACCATCGCTGCGGAATGCCAGGACTGCCTTGTCCTCTCTCACCTTGTGTCTGCTGCCCTGCCTGAAGCACCTTAGCAAGCAAAGAGCTGGAATCACAAAGAAATGATAATCACTAAAGAGCTGATATTCCTTATGCTTGCTAAGGTTGCCAGTGGCTGAGAGCTGCTTGGGTTCTAGGGCAGTCTGTCCCCATAAAAGGACTGAGCTATCCAGACCGGGCAGCCTGCTCTGGGGCAAACCTGCTCTCAGCAGGAGGCCAAAATAGCTATTCTCTCCAGCATTTCAAGTAACCAATCAAGTTCCTCAAATGGTAATAAAATAAGAACATTCTTAACTAGGCACCTTTATTTGATCTCTTACCGAACAGCTAGTAAAATAATAAATTACTTTTGAAGTAATAACTTTTGAATTGCTAACTGTGAGGCTTCAGAGGCTTGAAAGACATTGTTGCAACTTTTTGGGCTGGTGTTTTTTGTTTTTGTTTTCTTTTAGTGTGCTACCAGTTAAGGAGTTGACAAAAAGCTCGGTTTCATGCTTTCCCTCAGGGCTCAGAAGACCAGAGGTCAAAAAATCCTTTTTCAAAGATATCCCATGAGTGGCTCTGGTGAAGAAGTCACATTACATCTGCCCTTCTCTGAGGACTAGGGATGGCAACACCTCTTTGTTCTGAGGGTTACAGAGGGAATAAGTGAATCAGAGAGACAAAGTCTCTCCCAAACAAGAGAAGTTCCCAGTCTCAGCAGTTTCCTCTGATTAGTCAGAGACCATCAGACTTTCTTAAATCTAGCAGATATTTATCAATTTAAAAGACAGGCTAGCAACGTATTAGTCTCTAGAGGCATTTCTCCCTCCCACTCCTCCAGTCTATAAAGAAAGCCTAAATGAGAATTTTATCCAGCTAAGGCTGTTTAGGAGGATGACAGACAGTGGCTACAGAGAACCACCACTGCCATGAAGGGTTGTGCCTGCCTTGCTGAGTGTCAGGCTGGAGGGAAGAAATGCCATCCAGAGGGACTTTGACAGGCTTGAGCCGTGAGCCCACGTGAACCTCATGAGTTCAATAAGACCAAGTCCATGGTCTTATGGGGTGCTTCCAAGAAGAAATATTGGCAGGGCAGGGAATGAATTGAGAGCAGCCCTGGGGAGAAGGACTTGGGGGTGTTGGTGGATGAGAGGCTTGACATGACCCAGCAATGTGTGCTCACAGCTCTGTATCCTGGGCTGCATCAAAAGAAATGTGGCCAATAGGTCAAGGGAGGGGATTCTGCCCCTCTACTCGACTCTCATGAGACCCCACCTGGAGTGCTGCATCTAGCTCTGGAGTGCCCAACATACAAGGGACATGGACCTGTTGGAGTGGGCCTAGAGGGCCACACAGATAATAGGAGGGATGGAGAACCTCTGCTATGAAGACAGCCTAAGAGACTGTCTCTCCTTTCCTGGAGAAGAGAAGGGATTCCTTATAGCACCTTCTAACAACTAAGTAGAGTCTACAAGAAAGGAGAGGGGATAGGACAAATGGTAATGATTTCAAACTGGGAAAAGAGAAATTGTATTTGTGTTTGTATTAGAAATTGTATTTGTATTAGAGTTAAGGAAAACAATATTTATTATGAGAGTAGTGAGGCACTGGAACAGGTTTTTCCAAGAAGTTTTGGATGCCCCATCCCTGGAAATGTTCAAGGCCAGGTTGGCTGAAGCTTTGAGCAACGTGGTCTAGTGGAAGGAGTCCCTGCCCATGGAAGGGGAGGTGGAACTAAGTGATCTTTAAGATGTCTTCCCAAAGAAATTGCTCTGTGATTGTATGGTTTCTTGATGCACTGGCCATTGGCACATGTAGCTTTTGTTTCTGAGGCCAGCATGCAGGTCCTGCCAGCTCATCCGTGGGGCTGCCTCAGCTGTGGAAGGTGCCACAAATTGTGCAGTTGTGACTGGTACACAAGGCACCTGTGTGGCTTTTGGCCCTGCCTAGACTGTGGGTGAGCAGAGATGGAGGACTACAGAGGGCAAGTCAAGGGAAGTGAAAGAATGTGGCAGAAAGAGGCTGGGTAGAAAGATGTGCAGAGGAATGGAGCAAGACAAGAGGAAGTTAGAGCTGATGTGTGTTGCACTAACCACCTGGTTTCAAATGGTGAAGCCAAAATGAAGTGACTTACTATATGGGGAGGCACAACTGCTCCTCAGAGATCTCCAAGGGGTTTCCTGATCCAAAGAAGAGTGCAGATCTCAGGCACCACACATGGTGCCCATGCTGGCACCAGAATGCAGGGCAATGTGGGTTCATACAGTTGCACTGTCATGAGTAATTTAATACCTTCTGCAGCTTCAGGCAGCGGTTGCAGCTGGAGACAGAGACTGATGTGTTGGGCTGATGCAGCAGGACTAATCTGTTTCTCTCCACCTTAAGGCAAATGACAGAAGTGACAATCACATGCCGTTCATCTCTGGTCAGAATTAGTTCAAGACAAAAGATGTTCCAAGTCTTTTGTCTCCTCTTCAAAAGCAAATGCAATGGAGATTAAATATTTTAACCAGTTTTTCTCTTTCTTTTCCCATTTCTTTTCACTCTCCTCATTATTCAGTAAAACTCATTTTTCCACCCCCTCACCTTCCTTCCCTCCCTCCCACATTCCTCCCTCCTGCTTGGTGCTTTTCCCTTCCAGCAGTGCTGAAAAGTTAGTGTTCAGGAGCCAGTAAACTGCAGGTACCAAGTCATATTCTGAACAGCAAATAGATGAGCTGCTGATCTATTACTGCCTCTGAATTATCTGTAGCTCCCCCCCAGCATTTAAACTCAATGAAGGGCTCTCCAGGGGTGTTACACTGACTGGGAAAATAACTAATAATCATTAGTTATGAGTGAGAACAGTAATACTTGACAGAATGCAGTTGGAGAAGGCATACAATTTAGAAAGTGATGGTTTGACTTTTATTCTTGGTCCTGTCACAGAATTTTTGCATGGCTGTAATTTCTCAGCGTCCTAGGGTGTAAAATGTATTAATAGTAATTACTGAGGTCCCTGTAAAGTGGAAAATATTGCTGTGAAAAATTAATTCAAGTCACCTCTTTTTTTTTTCTTGCATTTCTTGTGAATCAGCGCTTTATTACATTTTAATTAAATATTTTTGAGGAAAAGACTGCATTTCTAGTTCCCCTCCTTTCTATTTGCCACTGGCACAGCATGTCCAGATTTCCTTACCAGACATGCATGCATCCTTACATTTGTATTTCACTGTTGAACTTTTTAAAAACTCTTCCCATATTGGAAAAACTACTCAAAAGCAAAATTAAAGCTTAACTCCCCTCCCCTTATTTGGAAAAGCTTCAGGATAGAACATGGGGGAAAAATAAAGTCGAAGTGTACAATTAATTTCCTTGCCCTCGGTGAATCTCAAGGTAGGGTTGTTTATGGTTTCTCAGGCTCTGATGGAGCAAAAGCAATCCCCAACACACCCCTCTGTGCAGTTTCTGATCCTGTTGGAGCAGAAGGGTAAATGAGGTACCTGCCAGTTACTATAGAGTGCTTCAGGAAGGAGTGGCTGTAGGTAAACTTCAGTTTCCAGTTTCTGTTTAGCATCCCATTTCCCTAGCTGCTCCCAGGCCCTGTGTCCAGACAGTTAACTGCACACCAGTGAGGGAGCCAACACATGTCTCTCCTGCTGAATGATGCTGGTAGGAAGGGGTTCATTCAAAAAGCTCCTGAAATCTCTCCCCTCACTGACACCTTCCAAAAGACAGAGAGGAAAACAATTCCTTTTGGGCCATTTATACAGCTGTGGATCCGCAAGATATGTACTCACTTGTCCTCTTTCACCATCCATTCTGACTCCCTATCAGGGCTGATAATCATCTCTTTACAATTTTAACCTGCAATGGGAATATGGACAATTAAGGAGAGCAGAGGGGAAGGAAAACTTGGGAGAAGATGAAGAGGACTGGGGATGAGAGCCCTGTAAGACTTCACAGAAAAATAGCTAACCAAAAGCACAATTAAGACTCATTAGATGCAGCTAAAAACAAAGACAAAACAAATGGAACAAGAAGAGGTGCATGAAAAATGCATGAAAGAGAGACTGACAAGCCAGAGCCCTCTGCATCCCATGTGGTTCTGCCTGTGACCAACTATTCTATTGGGGTCTCCGTTAAATGGAAATTGCAAATCTGGGTCTGGCAGCTATATTTGGTATCAGCTGGTTCCATATAAATATTCCCAGTCAGAAACTCTTCTTGCCTAGTGATCTGTCAAGGGCAGAAAATGGTTTCTCTGAGGATCTGGTTTCTCACATTCCTTCATACTCCACCAACACATTCAATCTATGCCTGTACCTCCAGAAAACAGGGTTAACTCACCGGTGAAACCTCTCAGTCTTTACAGGTACATCCTTCTAGCACAGCTCTGTTCACACCAAGGTCTTTTTATGCCTGCCTGCCAAGATTCTCTAAATCCAGTGCTTCTCCCTGAAGCCATAATTGTGGACTTCATGATGACAAGCTGATCTCAGACAATTTCCTTCCTGGAGCCAGAGCCTGAGCACCAAAGCTGTCTAATAGTTATCTTCTTGAGTTACCACCACTCTGTGGTGGCTCTGGCTCTACATCTGCATGATTCTGCACAGGCTTTATTTGGGACTTGGTTTCACTGCAATTATTAACAAGAACATGTGAATTAGAGCTCTATGGCTTCACACAGGGTTAATTGTTTCTGTGCCTTCCTCTATCTAAAGGATCAGTTCCATGTTAGAACCTGGGCATTTACAGTTCCTTTATTAAGAAAATTAAGAATGTGTCAGGGATTGAAAAATGCCTCATCCCTTTGATTTGAGAGATATTATACGCCTTTACTTTTCATGAAAGGAAGCCAGTGAATGGGAATATCACTCTGAGGGAAGAACAGGTGATAATGACAGGTTGTTCTTTTATATTTCTTTTTTGTTCTTGTTCTGTTTCCCTCTCTCAAAGGACTGCAATCATGTGCTCAAGAACCAAAGCAAAATCCATTATAATAAGAATAAGGTAATACTACATACTCTTAGTATAACTTTTTTGCTAATATCTCTATACATTCTGCAGATATCTAGGAAGTGAGTCTCAGTGTCTCAGGAACATAAATATTTTAACAGTTTGCAGATGGAAAAACTGAATGTGCGTACAGGTTTTAAACAGTTGCTCCCAGGTTACTCAGAGTAAGCATCTCCAGGCTTAGGCTCCCCCTGCCCACACTGCAAACTAACTGAAAACTGAGAAGCCATTACTAATGAGCCAGTTGCTGAGCATGAATTAATTGGTCCTGATGAGAGATTATATAGTTTTTGGCTAGTACAGAGGATAAGCAGAGTGAGTTTTAGCTGTCTGCAAAGTGCCACACAAATAATAGCCTTCAGGCTGCATGACTGGAAACAGTCCCCAGACCCCAGCATCATCTGTACAGCCAGGAGGTGACACAGCACATAGAGGTGTGTGTATAACAACCTCATTGCTGACCACCAAAACCTTCCTGGGAAGTACAGTAATGGACATATTAATAAACTCATCTGCATCCTTGAAAGGAACCAGAGCACAAAACTGCTTTGGCCCAGTTTTTAAAAGGCAGTGTTGCCTGCTACAATCCCTCCACAAATATATGTCAAGTCCTCAACATCATAAAACAGGCTTAAAAGCTGCAAGATTAAAACCAACTAGATAAGAGGAAAGAGACCCTCAGGGTGCTGAAAGGTTAGGTTTTTCTCTGCAGTGGGAATGACTAGCATCTTATTTTGTAACTAAAAAATCAAAACTCTGATCAAAGCTTCTGTACTTGCACATATTTACTGACAGGGGTCAAATTTGAATGGGCCCCTTTTGTTAATATGAAATTGGAGAATTTTTCTGAACCTACCTGGTTCGTCTGCCCGCAAATCTCTCTAATCATCTGTAATCAGGAAAATTCAGGTTTTTTAGCAACAGCTACAATCAGGTCTTGTTTGTATGGAGCCAGCAGTGCTGTTACCTGCCTCCTCAGGGGCTAGATTTTAAGGCTGGGGCAATCCCCCTTGAGCCCTGCCCAGCAGAAGCAGGAGGGCAGCACCAGCCTTTCCTTGCTATGAGTCTGTGTCCTCTGCCCAGACTGCAGGCTGTGCTAGTCTGGCACCCCACATTCACCAATGTAAAGAGTGATTATTCTGACATGAAAGTCTATCAAAGTGCCTTTTTCTCTGGTGTAAATGACAAAGTGAGCTGCTGAGTCAAAGGAAATAAGATCTAAGGCTATGTGTTTGTTCTGGCTGGAGGCTTAGAAGATGAGTGCAGGAGTATAAATGTACCCATTACCTTTTCCTGCACACTCCCAGCCTTTCTCTGTCCAGAGAGCTTGTTCCTCTTAGATAATTATACAACAGTCCAATTAACAAGAAAACTTTCCATCTTCAGCGCCCAATCAGGCTACCAGATTATTAACAGCTGCCATTGGCACTGACCTGCACTTTGCTTCGAATCAGAGGGCAACTGCATCTGTGAAACGAACAGAAGGGACAAATTTAATTACTGGCAAACTAACTCGTCAGGATTTCCATTCCTGCTTATTGCTGGAGTGTAGACAAAAGAGTTTGTGGTTTATGTGGGAGGTCAAACAAAAATGGGAAAGGGGCCAACCATTAGAATTGGTGCTGGAATTCACTGCTAATTAAGATAAAATTCAAAACCAGGGAACTGCTTCATCTACCTGCCTCTTCTATGCATAGACCTAAGTCACACTGCTTTTATGTTCTCTTTCAAGGATTTGACCCTTTTACCATAAAACCCAGGTCCATATAGTGTCCTTCTTAAGGGTGGGGGTGGGTGAAGAGCCTAAAGAGTCAAGTTTTTCCACTTTTGCACTTGAAGACCGTTTATGTAAGCACCTGGAAATAGCGATTCCTCCTTCCCAGTGCCTTTGAAAGGCACTTTATTTTAATGCTACAGAAGGGAAAGCAAGCACACAGAATTATGCTGAACTTGAAACCGAATTCAGCAGCAAAGGTAAAGCACTCGGGACACCGAAGCAGAAGTGCTGCAAACCAGTTGCTCTGGTGCAGTCTCTGATCACGGGCACAAGGGCCATGGCTACACACAGCTCACAGAGTCCTTCACTCTGCTCCCCTGACGGAGCAGAGCCTCTGCTGCAGGTCGATCTGATCGTTTACTTTGTTTCAGGATGGACTCCCGTTCCTGCGGGCCCGCGGCATTGTTCAGATGGGAGGTGGATGGGAGGAACTACACAAGTTGGCATAGCAACCTCAGGCTCTGCGCATTGAGGCTTATGCAACCACCAGCAGGTTGAGAAGGTGGGAAAGGGCACTTCCCTTCTCTAGCAGCCTCGTCAACAATTGCTTCACATCCTTGGCAATTAAGCAGAAATAAATTATCTGCTAGAGCTTTGAGCTTCCGGCAAAGCCTTCCCCTTGCCTTGGTTTTCCTTCTGGAAGAATTGCAAGCTTTTGGGCATCAGCAGGAGTCTGCAAAATGCCCTTCACCCTATCCATCACCCATGAGAGCATGACCAGAGAAAGGTTACTGGCTTGCTGGGTTTTACTCACCACCAGCAGCCAGCCAAGGGTGCTTCAGGTACAGAGTGCATGACTAAAAATAGGATGGATGACCGACTGACTGCTGTGCTTTAGCCCTGACACACCCAGCCTTACCTAACCATGTGCTCCAGGTCTGCACCACAGAGACGCAATGCTGCACCTCCAAGGAGAAAATGAAGGGGATGTGTGTCAGCTTTTTGCTCTAGCTGCCAATACAAAACAGGGAGGTTTCAGGTTCTAAGTGTTTTCAGGTGAACAGCTAAGCAGCTCTTCTGTCCTCCTCATTTAAGCGAAGGAAAAGGTGAAGAAAAGCCAGGGGTTCGGTTAGCAGAATGAATCTCCAAGATACTTTTCCAGCATGTAGTAGTTCATGGGGTTGATTGGACATTTACTTCCATCTTAGCTTATTGCATCCTCAGTTATGAGTTTTTTACACATCACTAGCAACTGCATCTATCATGTTGGACAAATTTTATTTGTGAATACTAAAAAGGGCAAACAGGGAATAAATCTGATGTCCTTGCTACAGCTGAGCTAATGTAAACTCTTGCCAGCAGGGAGAGCTTCAAAGTGGATAGACAGGCAGCTTGGTCAGAAGTGCAAAAGGGCACTGGGCTGAGCTGAGCATATGGCTGGTCAATAACCACTGCAAATCCTTGTGGTTTTACAGTAAATCTCCTAACAGCTGATGAGTCCTTCAGGATTTGGATCTGTGTGATAAGAAGAATGAACTCCTCAGTTTTGTTTTGATTTTAAAGCAGGGAAAACAACGCAAAGACAATAAAACAAAGTTTTTGTGAATGCAAAGAAAATTCTGAAAGCATCATTGGAATTAATCCTACAGATTCAAAGGTTTGGAAGTAAAGGCATGTTGTTCCTATTTTCAGTCAGAAAATAAATATTAATAACTTGTAGGCCAGTCCCATGATTCAGTAAGAGGTGACTCATGCTTCAAGGTGCTTGGCAGTCTAGCATTGACAGGATACAAACACCTTCAGTGTCCCATTAGCACCTAGTCGGAGGTGCTAGGACTTCCCACACTCCGCACAGAAGCAAAAAGCCTTGACTGCCCAGGTTAGTATCCCTCGGTTCCTTGGCCTGCAAAACGTGCCCTGATGTATTTCTCAGTGAACTTGGCCAAGCCTCTCAAGAATCATCAAAGGTGGTGAGGAGCTCAGACAGTTCTCAACTGCTCTGTGGCTGGATGGCTTTTTTCTATATGGAAATCGTCTCTAGCCAGTTTTCCAGCACTCCTGACATTAAGCTTCAGGGAATTTATTATATGACCTGATGAACCAAAGCCAGCCCATACACATTCTTTTTGGGCACTTCCAATTTTTCTCATCCTCTGGATAGGAGAAAGCAGAGGAAGGTGACAGGAGCTGAATGATTCCGAAGAAGGATGTACTTTTGGAAAGGGAACAGCTACTCGAGCTACCTTTAACAGCCTTTCCAGCCCCCTGCCCCAACTCCTGTGTCACAACTGCCCTGTTTGTGGCACATAAGCATCATGAAAATACATAGGGGAAGGAGAAAGGGACATTTACCCCTTTTGCCAACATGTCTAGAGGAGAACACTGCTCCTCATCCAGCCTGCCCAGAGCAAGCACAGATTTGTTGAGTTCACAATGAGGAAGAAGATTATGGTCTGTTCACGAGCACCTGGGCAAACTAACACTTAACGTGCAAGCCAGCCTGCACTGCAAGGTCCTCACATTTGGTGGCTTGGGTCTGTAAGCTTCCTTCAGGCTTCCCTTTTGATCAACCCCAGGCTATAAAATAAATATGAAAATTGCAGGTAGCCCTAAGAATGACAGGGAGGTACTGTCACCTCCCCTCTGGTTATTGCTGAAGGAAGATACACAGACCTAAGGCTGCAGCATGCCAGTCCCAAATACAATGAGATCACATAAAGTCATAAATAGCCAAGAAAAATGTTACAGAACAATTTTAAACTCTTCCTTCAGCTAAAGGTTTTGCATTCCCTACTTGTCCTGCAGTTGCAGCGCAGAGAGGTCCTGAAATATCACTGTACCTGTGTGTGGCAAGGGAGATGTCCCTCAGCTTCACTCAGACTGTCAGATCTTGTTACTGACCTCACACAGACAGCATCTCCCCTCCTTACTGAACACCGTCTGTCCCAAGAGAGTCTGACACAACAGGCCAGAGTTATGTAGGGACACCACTGCCTTTTGAGGCTGTGACAGAGCCCAGTGCAAAATGTAGCCCAAGCACACATGGACTGCACAGCCAAGATTGATTTGCTGCCTGCTGTTTCTCTCCAGTGTCTCTGCAGCTTTGCATTTCTCCCTTGCTGTAGCAGTAAGAATAACCCAGCACACAGACACAGGAAGTCAAATCCCAGGTGTTGGAGGGAGTTGTGGGAGACATGGTGAGTGCCTCTCACAGTGCTTCCTCGCTGTTGAAGGAAGTGACAGGCAGTACATTTAAAATGGGCTGAGTGGCTCTTGGAGGGGGTGCCTTGCAGGGGGTGGCAGAGGCACGGTGGCGTAGAGCTGCTCATTGTTCTCCTCTCTTGCTGCTACCCCCTCAGTCCTTCTGCTCACAAAGGGATTTATCAGTACTCCATGCCAGCCATTTTCTTGGATTTGGCCTGATGACCAAAGCCACCCTCAGATGAGAGGACAGACAGATTCCTTCACATCTCTGCTGCTTCCTGTAGCCTGCCATTGTCAGGGAGAGTAAAAGAGAATCACGAATACAGTGCCAAGCGTGATGGAGTTGAAGTCAGTGGCTGTGGGGAAAGGCTGGCACTCTTGTCATCAGACCTTTAAGGAGCCCTGTAAAACAAGCAGATGCCAATCTGTGCTCAGTGCAGTGCTTGTTCTCTGCAAAACCTCCCTTTGCAGTCCCTCTTTGTCCAGTAAAATAGAAGTGAGCCTGTACTTACAGAGCCCTATTAGATACTGCACCCCAATTGTGGCACCATACCACTGTAGGCTTTGTCTTTGGTGGCATTTGGGGGTGGGAAGGGGGAACATTACAAACACTTTGCCACCTCCCTGCACCCAAAACTTCCCTCTCTCTCTCTAGTATTGACTCTTACCAGCAAAGTTAGGCACTGCTCCACTTGCTGTAAAGCTCTTCCTTTCTTTCAACACTTGTTGTTCCATGTTAGGTGCTGCAGACAGTGTCAGAAGGAAAACACCATGTTAACAGAAATGGATTTTTCTCTCCACACAGATGGACAACAAATATTTTTAAACACAATCTCACCAAAATGTGTTAATTTGTACTGCGGTAACCCCACGAGCTTTCCTGTAAAAAAGCAAAAGAACAGATGGATAATATTATGAAACACTAGGGAAATGGATGGCTGCATAGTGGACATTTGATCCTTCTCCAGTTCTCAGACAGGACTCCAACAAAGCCTTTAATTTTTGAAGCCTAGCCTGCAGTCACAACTAACCCTGAGATCTGCAGACCAGTCCAAGCTCAAAAGCACCAACCATGGTTGCATTAGCAGTCAAAAGAGACAAGGGATATGTGGACAAATCAGTAAGAGCAAGCTGTGTCAAATGCTAACTGTTGGAAACAGCAGAAAAGCACAGATGCTCCCTGGGAGGAACACAAAGCAACAGTGTCTAAAGAGACAAGAGAGAGGAATAGCAGGCAGCAAATTGATCTTGGCTCCACAGGTCAGGTATGTCAGCCAGAAAACAAAACACAAGCAGTTTGATGGGCATTGCTTTCTGTCACAGCCTTGGAAGGCAACACTTACTACTTAGGTGACTGTGACCAGCAATTTAATGGAATAGTGATCTTGAGTGCAGGCACTTACCAGAAGGGTGCTGGGGAAACTCATTGCTTAGAGTCCAGCTCAGATCACTTTCATCGCCTAGAGAGTCACATCTCCCTCACCTCTCAGTCACACCCTGCCAGAATCCACCACAGAAATCTGTAAAAGAAGAAACCTGTTTTTTACATACCTATTTTACCCTATTTAGAGCAGAGACAAATCCAAACTGCTGGAAGTGTGACCTCTCCATCACATCCCTGATGACTCAAGAATTTAGGATCCCAAATCTCACTGGGAGTACTCCTCTTTGATTGTGGTGGAACACTTCTTTCCTCTGCTCTCTTGAATTTACTCATGTTGATACAATGATACCTCCGCAAATAAAGAATTATGAAACTTTGTGCACAAGGTACCCATAAAGAGACACCCATAAAGTGTTTCCTATAAAATGACTCCTTTGTGAAATGAATGACTAAAATAAGAGCGTCTCCTACCTCAAACATAGACAGGTTTTTTTGCCCAAATTAAAGGCAGACAGAAGGCTTTCACCTATCACTGTTCCTGTGAAAAGCAGGCAGCAACTTTTGGAAAAGGAAATGCATGGAAGAATGGCTCTGAATAGAGCCTGGAGAAAGACTTCCATGCTGTATGCTCTTTCAGAGATTTCAGGACCCAAGAGGAAGGAAGCTGTTATGGAAGCAGGATTTCATTCCTCCTTGTTAAACATATATGTCAAAAATCTCCACCTGCACCAACAACTTCTTTGCTTGGTGGAAATTACCCTTTATTTGAAAGACATAGCAGCTGTAGATCCATCCCTCCATAGGTAGTAAGGCCTTTGCATATGGGAAATACCTAAAATGGGGTGGTTAATAGAGGCTATAACCACAGTCAACAAAAGCCCCATGGATCCAGACATCAAAGAAAAGGGAGAACTGTTTGACATGGTTTGTGGGGCAGACATTCTGTCCAGTGCCATGACAGTGTCTGGATGCTGGGATCTGTCTGGTTTTTGGACTGATCTCCAGGGAAAGTGGTGAAAGCCACTTTGCTTTTTGTTGCTTGTATAAAGCTTGACAGACTCAGACTCTGGGAGGTGCCCTGTAGTGAAGCAGTCCTCTTCTGGCAAGGAGTTACCATTACAACAAGCACCAGCCTTTCTTACCCCTAAACAACCCAAGCACAGCCCTGACTTTCACAAACAAGAGTTCCAGGAGTCCTCCAGGGCAGGCTGCAACATATTTCAGCCTTCAGATACAGCAGGGCAGGGAACTCTCAAAATCAGAAATCCAAGTCAAGTCTGACATTATGAAGATTGCTTGGAGGCAGTGCACATACATAAATATGGAATGCACAGCTTAAAATGGGAAACTGTCCATCTGACTGGCTCCTGGAATAATTTTCTTTGCTTCCACACTTGGACCCTGGGCAGCTCCCTCTCTGCCCTGAGGTCTGGAGCTATTCTTGGTAGTGTCACTGGATTAATATTGCAGGAAACAGAGAGATGATGTATGGTGCTGTCAGCCATGGAGAGAGGAAAGCATGCCCTTCTCCCCAGGAAGGAGACAACAGCACAATGAGTGTGGGAAGGTGTCAGTCAGCATTTGCATCCCTCCACGAGGCTGGACTCTTCTTCCAGCACAGGAATGAAAATCATCTGGGTGAACTGCTTGTTCCACTGCTCCAAGGTTGACTGATACCAGCAATTAAAACTGCATTTCTTTATGGGGAAATTTAGCATGGTTGCCACATCTTAGGAGCTCAGGCACTTTGGAGGCAGAGTTCAGAGTGGGCTTTGTCATCTAGAGGGGACTGTAAAGGCCACACTGGCAATGAAGTGAACACTCATGTCATACAGACCCTCTCAACATATGAACTCGATTAGCACGTGCTTTGTGGAAGTTTTTTTGCTGTGTTTTCATGCTGCAGATCAACTAATTTTCTTGGTCCAATTAGAGTTACAGCTGCTAAAGCCTAAGGCATGACTGGCTGATTGGGTTTTGAAGAATGTGAAATTTTGCAGCTAAAAGCTTTATCAAGGCTAAGCAGCATTAACCTCTTTTCTTGCTTCCTTTTTTCTCTTTAAGCAATAGAGATTTGCTGTCTCCAGCTGGACCCACTGCTCATGCCAGAGTCTGGGCAGCTCATGATAAATGATTGATTCTCCACAGCTTTGCATCCCAGTCAGCTCAGCCAGTGAGTGACCCAGCCTACTGCCAGGGAAGGCAGATGCCTCTCATTAAACCAACACCTGGTGGGAACAGTCCCAGAGAAACCACACGTGGCACAAACTCCCCTACATGTCCCAGGCAGGCTGGGGCTCCCATTTGCTTTGGTAGGAGTGTCCCCATCTGCCTGCTCGTCTCACCTCCCCAGACTGAGTGACTGCCACACAGGGATATAAGATGTGGATATAACATTCCCTGCTTCTCTCCTCACAATCCTGCTGCACTGCACCTGCACACACACACCTGTCTGCACACTCACAGGACACTCTCAGCACACTGGGAGTTAAGGGGACATTACCTTAATAAACAGGCAGATTTAACACAAGCCAGAAATGCTGCCAGAATGGCCCCAAGCCCAGCTTCAACGTGACTCTGGAAAGGCCACCAGCACATGGATGGATGAGCCTTGGCCTCTCTGGCCTCTTGAAAGTGAAATGCCATGGCGCAGAGAAACAGGTGTCTTTGTCACAGAGCTAACCTAGGCTGGGCAAGAGACACCTTGTCCTACGGTGTCCTAAGCCTCCCTCTGTGTGACTCAGCTGAGAAATACTGGCTTGCAAAGATTTGATTAGGAATCTTCTTCCAAAATGGCAATATCTTTTCACACTCTGTTGCCCGCTGAAGGGATTTCCTCCTCTCATCCCACCCAGCTTTCCCCATTCTTTAAAAGGGTCTTGAGACAAAGGCTGCAGAGCTGTTCGGGTCATGGTACTCCCTAAACCAAAGGAAGAAGCAGGGGTCCCGACAAAAAGTATTTTTCGTGTACATACAGGCTCACAGCAAGAGCTTGACTTTTAGAAGGGAAAGGAAATCAAATCCTTCAAAATATGTCTGTTTTGAGGATTAAATCATATTCATTGCAGCCTATTTGTATATTTAGCACATTTTCTTGGCAAAGATATAGATGCAATTCTCATTTCATTTACACAGCTGCAAATCCCCATCTGAGTTAAAAGAAGAGGGTAAAGTCAGAGCCTGTAAATCCATTCCCACTCCTGTAAATCCATTTTCCACTCTGGAAAATACATTCAATCTTGTAAGTCACAGTTTACACTAGACCTCAGCCACAAGAGACTGAGACGCTGTCTATTTGCTGTTAGAGTGAGGATGCAGGACTTAAATACAGTTTACTTCTAGAAGCCAGTTCTGCTCCCATCTGTAACTGCAGAGCATCTCAGCACATTATGGGTAATTAGCTGCTCAGTGGTGAAAGACTGCTGTGGTTTCCTTTGGGATAAACCATATCCATAGTCTAAGCATTGAATGACAGCCTGGCACTGTTGTCAGAGTCTGCATCTATGCATCAGCATACTCAGCAATCCATAAAATACACACTTCCCTATTCTCCCAAAGGAAGGTTTAAGCAAAAAAAAAAAAAATTATTGAGGAGAGCTATGTCATGGATACCTGGAACCATTGGATACACTGGTTGGAGTCAGTTCTGGAGGATGCCTTTTCCTCTTGCTCAGGAAGAATTTAGAAATGATTCAAAACTGCCACTAAGAGGCAAGTCCTAAATGGGACATGGGGATCAGCCAGTTCTCTCCAGTTTCCATCTCTCCTTACTGATAAAGCCAGCTTGGTGCAATCTCCTGCCCATGTTCATTACCAGTAGATTGGACTATTCTTTCAAGATTTTCCGTTTTAACTGAAATATGGCATTTTACTAATGCCATGTTTTTTACACCAGGTCCAAAAAATGGCATCTCCATAACATATTAGCAAGTCTGAACATGAATATGGATGTAGACTTTAAGATACAGTAAAAAATATTCTATATAGCTGATAATTCTGTATTTAACACGTTTTCAACAGGTAAAAACCTATACCTGTTAATATAAATATCTGTGACTTTTACTCCTTCTATTTGAAATCTGGATCTGGACTCCAGGATTTTTCTGCAAGCCTTCAGACTCGGATTTGGTTTTTGGCAGATGAAAACAAATACGAGAGGCTGGTGGATGGAACATCTCTGTTCAGGACTGGTGTCTTTCAGAAAGCTATGCATGCGTGGGGGGGAAGCAGGGCCCTGACAGCTCCCAAACACTGTGCAGCACACCAGCTTTGTGCCAGCTTTTAGCACACAGCCTGCCTGGGAGAAGGCAGGGAAATCATGGGCTGGGGCAACATTGTGCTGCAGTTACCACCTAGGTGGTGGACTTATGGTCCACCAGCCAGTCTGCGCTGGTGTAAGTGCTAATAACAATCCTGTAAGTGCTAATAACAATCCTGTGCTGGCAGCAGTCTGAGCCCCCTCCCTGACAGCATCCCAGGCAGCAGCAGAGGCAGTGGGAGAAAAATCCATACTTTTATGGATTTAATATTTTAAGAGATGGTTCAAGAGACACCAATACTTGGGCAGGGGAATAGTCTGCTGCTTTGGCCATGAACTCTGTCTGTCCTACACCCCAGCAGTAGGACTGATGTGATTCTCTGGGTCAGCCCTGTCATTGCAGAATGTGGCCATGGGAACATCCACACTACATGTATGTTAGCTTACTCCTAGCCTCTGCTGCAACAGATAAACCAGCTGCTACTGTGTGTTCTGCTGTGCACATTTAGCTGCACCCTTCAGGCAGAATAGTGGAGTGCCCACCAGACTTGGCTTCCTCAGCCCTACACAGCCCTTCAGTATTGTACCCCCAGGCACTGACTGGGGGTACTTACCTCTTCTGCCAGGGGAGCTTTTCTGGCTCTTTCTCTGGCCCAGAGTGCTGACTGTCTGGTGTGAGCCTTGAAGTAATCCCATGGCACTCTGCCCAGCAACCACAGGAGGTTCATGCACCCTCCAAATCTATGGGAACTGGTTTTTAGATTATGTCCTCCACAACTGCTAGTCAGTGCTCTCGCAGCATCTGAGTTTTGATGGTGAGGTGGCATGTAACTTCCACCCAAGACCTTCTGGAGCAAATTTCTTAGATGGGGAGTTTCCAAGTCTAACTTGCCCCTTTAGGAGTTTAATAATGCCTATAAAGGCATGAAATAGCCTTTGATTGGGAACTCCTCACTGCTACTTATTTCTCTGGAGAATTTGGCTGTTTACAGCTTTGCTCATTCTTCTGTACTCTCACTCCCAACCAAATGGAGGTTGTTATTTTGGGGCTGCATTCAAAAACACCCATATGGGAAGAACATAAGTTGCTTCCAGAACAAAAATATGCCATGGCAATGTACATGCCTTAAAAAGACAGTCAGTGCCTGTCTGCTTCTTGCAGTGGTACTCAAGCACATTGATCTTCTGCAGTATTTACCCAGTAACTCAGTCAGCAAAGCACCTGGGAAAGATGGGATGTAGCCACAAGTCCCTTTTCAGATGTGTATGGCTAGTTTAGGCACTGTCTTAGTCTACAAGGAAACCAATTGCAAACCCTAATTCTCCCTATTAATTGCTTAGGCATCTAACTCACAGTGGACCACCTGGGCAGCCATCTCCTCCTCTCCTCTAGCACCTGCCTGTAGCATCTCCATCTGGCCCCAGTGGGCCACCTGGGTAGCCACCTCCTCCTCTCCTCTAGCACCTGCCTTTTCCCTCTTCCCTCTCCCCAAGTAAGAGGTGCCTGCCATGCCTGGCTGTACCCTATCCAGCTGCCTTCACAGACTGGGGGGAGCAGGAGGACACAGATGGGACAAGCTCTGGAGGCTTCTCCTAGCCTTAAGGATCTGCATTTGTTCCTCTGGAGCATAAGAAAGGTGAAGGACCAAGGCTTAAGATTAACTGTTGTCAGGAGAGATTAATTGCTGTAAATTTAAAAAACTGGCTGAACCAGCTATTTGTTAAGAGTGAGAGTTTACTGAAGTGGCGGATTGCTTTCACAACTGAGATCCCTTTTGCAGCTGGATAACATTTTTCCTGCTTTTGTTTCTAGTTTACACCAGTCCAACAGTTAACCCACTCAAAGCTAAGAAGCAGAATAGACAATGAAAAGTGGAAGTCTGTTCTCTTCAAATTTAGGCTGATATCTACTAATTCTACAGACCTGATGAACAGCAAAAGGAAAATAACTTCCATTACCATATTTTCTTTGGGTAACAAACCATATGTTTTATGTAAAGTATTTTGATAAGTGACTTCTGTCCAGCGCATGTAATGTTGTTTGACTTAGCTTATAATATCAATTTAAATGCTAGTTTTCTGGATTCTAAACTGTTTCCTAATGATATTTATATAGATTAAGATTTTTAAAAAGGTAACTATTTAAAAAACAGTGCATGGTTATTCTACTATACTAAGATGTTTAAGCATGTGGCCAAGTTGTTCTTTTGATTTGCAAATAGAAATACCTTATTTATTCTTCAGGGTGGAACTAGTTGCAAATCAGACTGTCAAGTAGCAAAGGGGAAATAAAAACTACCATTTTTTCCCCAGAAAACAATTAAAAAAAAAATAAAAGGAAAGAAAAAAAAAAAAACCACAAGACCCTCAAACCCATGAATAACAATAATAGATTAAACTTTCTTGTTTAGCTTTAGTCACAACTAAATGCAGTGATTTTTAAAACACATTCATTTTGGCCAGCTGCCCTTGCAAAGATGACCTGACATTTCTGAGGGGAGCAATCAAATATGATCCTGTTATTTGTTTGTCCACCTGTTACAAAGCAGGGATAGACAGGTCCCTGTGCTGGAATGAGATTGAGTTCCCGTGTCCTCTGGCTCAGCTATCTCTAACCTTGTGTGCACCATGCTGTCTTTGTGCTCTGTGGGATCGTGTTCTTGCCAGAGACATTCAAATGTGCTTCATTGCCTGGATCCTGGGGTCTGCTTAAAGGAGTGAAAGAATTGTATAGCTCACGTGTGCAATCTTTATGGGTGGTCCTTTCTTCCTGTGCCGAGGAGTTTGCTGTCTCTGTAAGAATCAGCCAACAACCTCCCACCCAGCCTTGCTCAGGACGCTCTGGTTTAGTACACTGTGGACCTGAAATACCTTTCCAAGTACAGCAGCCTTGTGATGCAGTGTTTAATGTTCCTTGATCATGTAGCCAAGTAAGTTAGAAAGATTGATTGCCTTGTCTTTCCATGTTGCTGTAGCTCTGAGCTGGATGATGGGTGATTCTTGGCTCTCTTGGTCCAGCTTCTCCTTGCCAACTTCTGTCAGCCCTTCAATGCCTCCTCCAGCTTTTGCCACTGGTGGGTCTGTCTGCATGCTCAGTTCACAAGCTCCTAAAAAGGCTGTTGCTACAAATCCCTGTGTCTGTCCAGGACACAGATCTTTTTCAATGTGGGAAAGTTACTGCTGAGTTGACTTCTGTTCTCCCTGTGGACTTTGTAACCATGGCTCCTCATCTTAGATGTGAGCAATGTTTTCTTCTATCTCCCAGCAAACACGTCTCAGCAGCACTGCAGATGTGGGGAGCCCACGTGTCCTAGGTAAAGATGCTTCCTTAGAGATACCTTGCAGATAAACACAGCACACTGTACTGGAAATACACTGGGGCATCCTTAAGGGGAACTTGAAGCGGAGCATTTACACGTAATTCAAGAACTCTCTACTCTTCCCTTCCTACAGACAGCATACAAAAACATAAAGTGCCCATATTTTGACTAAGAATTGGGTTCAGTTAAGTCAAAGCCATATTTTAGGTGCAAGGGCACATCTGGGTGATGCTGCACCACAGACACCAGATGTCGATCACCACCGATGCAGTTTTCCTGGGACATGTCCTTCAGTTCACCCCTGTCCAGGAGACATCGGGTCTTTTTACTACCCCTGGGAGAGTCAGGAAAAGTGTTGGCACCTGCAAGACACTGTGGCAGAGGAAAGGAGCTCTAGGAGGCAGGTGTGGAAGGGGTAGGTCAGCATGTTCCAGTCTTGCAGCAACCCTGGGAGTGAAAAGCCCAGCTGGTGTGAAGTCTTCAGATCCCACAGGAACAGGAGCTGCAGAAATTCCTCAGGAAGATGGATAAGTGCTCTCCCGAATTAGTCAGCATCTAAATATAGTGGCTCAACCCTAGCTGAATGACATGTAATCAGACCTCTTCCTTAATGCTGCATTATATTGTTAAGCTGCATTATCAAGAATAATCATCACATATGTGTGATTAATATACCAATACCAACGCAATGTATTAGAATTAATTTTTTTTCCCCAGAGGCAACAGATATGGGTGTATGTAGTAATGAAGGCGTCCTTTAAAGGCAGGCTTTAAACTTTCTCAAAAATGAGTCATCTTGAGATGTGTGGGTCAAAAGATCGCTGTAAATATATCTGTTACAAACTTTAGGATAACTGCAGTTCACTGGCTTGCTTTTCAGGTGGGGAACTTTGTTCTTCCAGTTTCCTGAATTTTAGGAGAACTTGGCAGGGGTTTTGGCCAAAAGGATTTAGGTTTTAGAAGTATAATTCTTAAAAACGTTGAGTGGCCAGCTGAAAATATATAATAAAGACTAAATGACTCAATGATCACAAGAGCCTCTTCAAGAAGTTCAGATATTCCCACATTTATGAAATATGCCATGATGTTGCAACAGCAAAGAGATTTTACAAGATTTCTGTGGAACGCAGAGCTTTTTAAAAAATTCATTGCTTTTCTCTAGAAAAATATCTTATGAAGGGCAGCAGCATCTTCTTAGAACAAAGGCCTGGGAGGACCAATTAACTCTATTCCCTTTTCCATAGCAAAGCACATTGCAATACCCAGTTCACACAAGCCCATTTTAAAAGCATTGCTAGTTTTTGCCTCACAAGTCCTCTCAGCAGAGGTTGCTCAAAGGTCAAATGCATTTGTGGAAGACTTCTGCTCATTTACCACTTTTCAACATCGTCCTGTGCCTGGAACAGCTGCTCTCCCAAGCTGGTATTTTCCTCCTGCTGTGTTTTGCTGGAACCAGACTCAAGAGACAGGCTGTTGTGTTCTCTCCTTATATGACAGCATCTCCTTAAACTCCCCAGGAAACTCCTTTCTCTGCCTTGGATTCACCTTTCCTGAGCATGGCTTGACTAGGGTTGAATGCAGCCTGCTAGCCTGAGTTTCACTGCAGCTGATACCCACTATCCTTCAGATGTCTGAGCCTCTGAACAGTTTTTTCTAATTCTCTGAAAAGATACATGTATACTCAGAAAACCTGGACTCACTTCCTATTTCCTTAGGAATGTTTCTTTCCAAAGGCTTCATTCCAAAGGCTTTTCATTTCAGAGGTGAATGCAGAACAGGTGATTAACCCATGAAATTTACCTTATCACAGCTGCTGTTATTTGCTTCCCTGTTTCCACCAGGGTAAAGTCTCATTGAGATGAAACTCTTTTTGTGCAAAATGAATTCTCAGGGAAGGCAGCTTTGGGCAGTTTTGGCTGAAGCAGGCCACAGATTACAAGCCTGTGTTGTATTTTTGGCTGTGCTGCTGATTTGATATTAAGCATTCAGCAGTTCATTCCTTCTCTGCGTCCCCTCCATCCATATTTCTGTTTTGTCTGTTCACACTTTTATAGTCCTTGGGGCACCAGCTCTTCACTATAAAGCACAGAATAAAGCCCAGCACAATGGCTCTAGAATTCAGTGACTAATTGCTGCTGTTTTAAATACTAATAATTGCAATTCAACAAAAAAATTGTTCCTGTAGTAGGAATTCTGCTCTCATCCCAGAGGCTGATTACTCTGATGTTATCAGTGCACATTTCTAGTTTAGCTTTACCATTTCAGTCCAAAGCTGTAATACTGCATCAGGGGAGCTCAGGGCTTTAAGAATAGCATCTTTCTTATTCACATCAGACCATTCAGCATGTAATCTTTTAATCTCCTGCTGCAAATGCTTCTTGTGGTGAGTCCAATCTTCTATTGCAGCATTATTTGAAGTGATTAGCTTTGACAGATTCTTAAATTTTGACTCCCAAACTTGATTTTTTGAGGTATTGAGCTTCATGATACATTTCCCCCCAGATTATGATCAAAAATGGAGCAGTGATTGTTGTTTGTTTGAAGCTGAATCTTATTTCCCTTTAGGCATCAGAATAAGGCAGTTTTCTGGAGCTTGATACTCACAGAGGAAACACAAGATTAAGAGCTTAATCAAACTAAGAAACAATGCCTGGCAGGAGCCAAATACCTCCCAGTCTCCTTCTCAGTATCAGCCTGTGCTTAGAATTCTCTGCAACAAAATTCCTGGTCAGGAACTTTCCAAAGAAGGTTTTTCTTTTTAAGGTTTTCATACCCATCCACTGAAACTGAGGATTTGTTTCAGGACTAAACCATCTGAGTTGAAACTTGTCCTTGGGGGAGGTTGATTGTCATTCAGCACTTTGCTGTGTATTTTTTTGCAATTGTTGAAACTGAAGAGAGAGACCCATCCCCTGGTAGATTCATATCAATTCAGGAATAGAAGAATATTTGCCCTTCAAAAAACATCTGAGGATGGAAAAATGTATTTACTATACATATTTATTCTGAAATATATCTCCTATTGAAGACTGCAGGCTGATTTCCATCTCGAATGAATCACAGACACTTGTACTAGCCTGCAGGGATGTTCTGTATCTATGTGGTCTTCTTATCCCAAAGAACTTGCAAATATCTTTACAGCCCATAGCTATGTGATCCAAAGTCAATAGCCGGTTTGGCTACTGACTTCAAAGGCTCTACATTAGTCCCTTCTACACACAGCAGGGTTTACTTTAGGGAATTCACATCTGGTATGAAATGTGACATCTGTGTAACAGTCCAGAGAGAGCTTTAAGGTTCTCCAGGGTCAAAAAAAAATTTTAAAAAAATTAAAAATTCCATCCCAAACTGCAGTTAAAGTCTGTCAGACTGGAATATGACCAGGACATAAGCAGTCTGACCACTGCTCTTTGAGAAGGTACTTGCAAATGACCATAAATTATGAGTAGCCTGGTTTCTGTCTAATCAGAATTTAGAAGGTATTTTGATACCTAAATGTCAGCCTCCTATTAAAGATATTATTACATTTCTGAGGAAAGAAAATGGTAGAGTTATGCCATGCAGCAGGAAAAGAAACATCTACTTTGTAGGAGCTAGGCTAAAACTGGTCACTAGCTTGCACTAACGCTGTAAGCAGGGATCCAGGAGGCAGCCACAACACTGAAATAAAATGACAGGGTTTATACAAAAAAGAAAAAAGCTAAGTTGTCTCTTTAAATGGGGAATAGGAATTCCCATTTTAAACAATATATTTCTAACATTTTGAAAGTTATTCTGTTCATCTTTTGGACTGTAGGAGGTGGGATAAGTCTTTATCCTCCTGTGAAATGGATGATAGTTCCTTTTGCAAAGGACAGGACAAAAGGCTGCACTTTATTTTAATCATCCCTCTGACTCTAGCTGGTACTGAAAGCCACCTAATTGGCAGCCCACAAGAGTGAAATCTTCCACTTACCCACAAAAAAAGCTACAGCTGTGATAGTGGGGAGGCACCAGGAGAGTACCGTGGAGGAAAATGCTTAGACCAAGTGAAAAAGGTGCTGTTCATAATTCATTTGAACCATTCAATTCCATTGAAAATTATACTGGGGGGCTGTGATGCTGGCATCTGGCCATTGTGTCAAGGATCCTCTCCACTTCACCTCTATTTATGCCACTCAATGAAAAATCCATCAGGCAGGAACCACTTCCAGTTACTAAGGACCAAGGCTGTGCTTGAATGGGTGGTTGGCAGGGGAAAGTATTTGCACTCCCTAAATTCAGTCTCTTTTGTTAGGATCCTCTTAAACCTGTAATCTCTGCATTGTTGAGGGCTTGATTACTACTCTTTTCAAAAAACAACAACAAAATAAACCCTTCAGCTTTAATATGACTATTTTTAGCGAGTTATCTATAGTGAGGAAAAAAATATGCCAGAGAAGCCCAGCAGTTTTAGGTGAACAGAAGATACCAGCAGTTCAGCATCTAGACAGCATCAACAGCCTGGCACGCATTCCCCACCTGCTGGACCAGTATGGTCTGTAATGTGTGTTTTCAAATCCAATGGCCACTTGTCTCTGGCAGGTTTGTCCTGCACTCTGTCCACAGCCAAGCCCCCTAATCCCTTCCCTTGCCCTGATACTGGTGAATTTCTGTACCTGCAGTGAATCAGATAACAAGGGTAGGTAAAAAATAAAAAATTCTCAAGAGGTTTTTTTCTCTAAACCCGTATACTGAAGGGGTCAAATGAGCCCCAGTTCCATCAGGAAGGAGGGGAGGGGAAATGGTAGCTGCCACACACCTTTCTCATCTGGACACTCTGTGTTGATGGCCACATGAGTCTCAGCCAAAGGCTGCAGTTAGGGTTTGGGAGAAGTTAGGATTAAAAAAGCCACAAAGCCTGGAGCTCCAGGAATACTGGAAGTGCAAAGTCATGCCAAGGGGAGCACGGCACTGCCCCAACATCACTCCCTCTTGCATCTTGACTACCCATGTGGCAGAGAAAGGAGAGAAATCTCCCTTAAAGAATGGTATGAAGTTGGGTGAGCTACTTCAGATTGTGACCAGGAAAATGCCTGCAAAACCTCCTGTTTCCTAACTTACTCCCACTCAGCATTCTTCTGATGTAGGTGTTGGGGAATACATACACAGATGGAATTGACTGAATCAATAGATTTATTTCTAATGGATTAATTGCTACTGGCTTGTGAATTAAAACCTCCATGGAAACAGAACATAAGTTGCCCCTGGAGTCCTTGCAGAAAGCAAAGTTGGTCCTTGGATTCTAAAAGCTTGTGAAACCACCCTAAGAACATTTCTGTTTGAGAAGTTTAGGTCTGATGGCTCTACACAATAAGTCAGTGGAGCTGTTTCTTTGTTAGTCTGAGTAAAGTGAGAGCGTCAAGGAGACACCCAGGTAAGAGGAATGGAAAGCACCATGCCAACAAAAGGTAATAAGTCTGGGTCTGACAGAAAAATCCCTTCAGCCTGACATTGAAAATAGGGTTTAATATTCACTGATGGCAGAAAAATATCCCAGGATGGCAGAGAATGCACCTGGAAGGGATACAGCCAAATAAAGCAGAATAACTCAAAGCCACGTGGAATGTGAAACAGAGCAGAAGCCGTGTGTGGAGATGGGAAGGGGGCCTTAAACAGATATCCTTTATATACATGAAAGGCCTGGATAGAGGAGGTGAGTGGAATCTTGTACAACTGCACTCTTGTACAATGTGCCCTCTGGTACATTGGACCTCTGATCACTCATCTTCCCCCTAAAATTTGTGTTCCAGAGGTCCCAGTGATCTTTAGTGCCCTCATCTCGTCCTCTTCTGAGCCAAACCAGCCCGTTCACAAGTCCTTGTCCTTCCCATGCTAGAGTTCAGATCAGCTCAGAACCTTGGTACAGACTAACCATTTTTATTTTGTGGTTGAACTGATTTTCCTTCAACTTAGTGAGTCAAATCTGCAAACCTAGGAGTCCAGTGTGTGTCAGAGTACCCATGAGAAGCTGCTGGGGATTGTGACTTTTCTCCTTTACTGAAAGTGACACCTGGATCCATGGCAGTGCTGGTCGTATGTGCCTGCAGCTGCTGCCATGACACAGAGTGCCTTTGTGAATTTAAATGAAGGGATTAGACAAAGAATCGACTAACCTAAAGTGCAGCACTGTTTTGTTAGAATTAAACCTTTCTACATTTCTCACTAGATCTTTATACTTTATTTAAAAATACATTGCTTAGATATTTAATTTTCACCTTGACATGTTTCTGTCAGCTTTCTTTTTTTCCTGCCTGTAAATACAGAACACAGTGCTATCTAATCCTTCTTTGGTTCTACATTTCCAAGCAATTGTTGGTCAGGCTGGGGCCTATACTGTCCCCTTATCCTCCTGAGACAACGTTGTTCTGTGCTCACCCTAAGCCAAGAGCCGGCCAAGTGCTGCTTCCTTCTGCTTGAGAGATCAGCCTTGTACAACAGCAACCTCTGCACAGCCTGGCTCCTCATTCCAGCTGCTGCTTGTGGGAGCCTCCTCGCTCTGCCTGCACCACTCGGGCAGGACAGAACCATGCTTAAATACTTGTAGGATGAAGTGGAAACTGCATGAAGGTGTTGAGACTGTCTGACATTCCCTAGAACTGGACTTCCTGTGCTCCTAGTTGATATTTTTACAAGGAATTTATTTTCACGGGTTAAGAGCTAGAGGAGCTTATGTGCTTATTTTATTAAACCATTTTCATGACTTAGAAGCCTGGGGAGCCTGGAGCAAAGACTTGAACATGGTGTGGCCCTCACTGTGGAATCATTCTTCCTTTCTGAGCGTACCCAAGAGCTCTCTACCTGTTTTGTTGTTTTCACTGGAAAAGCATTCATAAAATGAAAGGGCACCCATGAGAAACAGGAAACTAAAGGCAGAGTATATAGGACACAGCCAAAGCCAGAGAAAGGGACTGGATCAATGGCAACATCGGGGATTTAAGGATTTTGAACTCATGTTGAACTGAGCAGGATGCTCTCAGTTTACTGACAGAGAAGAGAGCATGAGAACAATCCACTGGGTGTGCTGAGTAGCAATGCTGATTTACTCCAGCTGAGGATCTACACAACTATTCCTCTGTGCAGAAGAGAAACAAGAGCTTGCAATAACTCTCTCCAATTAGCTCTGGAGAGATGAGTACTATTTGCTCCCCCTCCTTTCTGAAAATTCCCCTATCTTCCTTGCACAGATCTCTCAAGCATCCTCCTGTGCAATGCTAGAGTAATCCTGTTATGTGATGACAGACATTCCAGCATATCAGGGAGGATGGGGAAGGGGCTGCAGTGGGACACAGCAGCTGTGGAGCCTGGTGTACTTCCTGTGGCAGTGTGGTACTGCAGTGCTTCTTCCACACAGGCATCCTGGACCAGAAGACAAGACATTCAGCTTTGTCTGGCCCAGGGGGGCTTTGGGGAAGGAAATAGCCAGAGTATTGTGTCCTACACATAAGGTATGGGACGCCTGGCCTGCTGCAAGGAAGAGTGAGGCAATTTGAGTTTCACATTTTAATCACCAGTCTCTATTGTCATACCTCCCACCACCACTGCTTGCAGAAGTCCAAATCTGCCAAACTTCCTTTATCCCTAGATATTTTCTGTATCCTTGAGGAATATCTAAAATATGTGGGCTTCCTCATATGTGGGTGAGTACTCTCTGCCATGGATGTCTCTTCTCCTCATTTATCACAGAAATACACAGACATGAACAGAAACAAGTCTATAGTAGTTTACTGCGGAAGCCAGCCCAAGAGGTAAATAATAGGAGGGAGCACAGGTCCCCATGGGCTCAGAAGATCTGCTTGGCTCAAACTGCTGTGACATCTCAGTGCTGTGTACCTTCCCCAGATGCTTCTGTCCCTGAGCAGCATTAGAGTGATGGATGGCCATTTGTTCTGGTTTGAAAGTAAACTGGCAGGAGAAATGAACCCCACTCTATCGCCTTAAAAGAGATTTCAGGTCAGAGTTACAATTTACTAGAGATTGCAATAAATGCAGCAATACAGAGGAAAAACTGACTTTAATTCACCAAGTCAGAGTACAACCTGTTGGTCAGGATGGTTACAGTCCTGTTGAAAGCAATGGCCATGTGGAATTTCTACTCCTCCTCTGGAACCATTGGGGGGAGGTGGTGGTGTCCCTGGCCTCCAAACCCAGAGATGACATACCCTCAGGTTTAGGTGGGAATGCTCAGTACCTCCCCTAGGGCAGGGAGTTTCACAGTGGAATGATGTAATCCTGTAAATCACGGGGTGCTTTGGGAGTCCTTGATGGTCCAAGTGCTTGCAGCTGTCTATTCTAGTGGGGTCCTTGAGTTCATTATGGCCCATTAGAATAGATGATCCCTTCAGGATGGGTGTAACTGTGCAGGTGCTTCCCCCGAAGGGAGTTATCACAGCTGAATCATTTTTGAAGAAAATGAACACTGCCCTGCTTTTCAGAGTTTGCCTCTTTTTCCTTATATCATTTAACACCCAGCTTGTAGTGTGAGGTGTCAGGTGTGCACTGGGCAGCTCCTGCAAACCATCCATCATCAGTAGTTCATCAGAAATTACCTAAAGAGGAGCAGAATACACAGTTTTGTTACACTCCTGCAACACTACACTGACACTCTACTTCTGTAACCAGGACACCATGAAAAAGGGAAGAGGGGAAAACTGACTGCAAGTTTTTAAGATGTTTTTTTTCCTGAAACCTTTTCCTAGATTTCCTGATCTTTATGTTTTAGTGCACACCTGTCTCAGTTTTCCTTTGCTGCCTGCAGAGACAGCCCCTGCTCTCTTTCACAGTTCAGCTCTGTCGTGTGCCATGGGCCTGGCACTGCCACCTGGCCTCAGGGAGCTGGCTCAAACCCTGGGCTGTGAAGAAACCCAGCCAGTGTCTGAACACAGAAGCTTTACCTTCAAGAAGCATGGTGTTACCTAAGGGCAGAAGTGAATTGGAGGGGTGTGATCTGTGCTTTCAGTGCATTGTTCCCATGGAACCACAGGGAGTGCACAGCACTGCACACCTCCCACTCCAGGGTGTGTCTGGGCTCCGAGGGGCTTGGCTTCTCCAGCCACCATAGGCACAGCGATACAAGCACAGCCTGCTTTAGCGAGATTAAGAGCTCACAGTCTGCTGGCAGTCTAATGGGCAAAAACTTGAGCCAGCGTTTTGGACTTCACCCTCTCCTCACTCCTGTTTCAGCCAGCTTCAAAGCCATGATGCTCATCTGGCTGAGCTTAACCCTCTGCATGCCCATCTGCATAGACTCTGGCTCTGCTTTAAATCACTTCTGTTGCATTCAGTTCCTTACTGGGCTATGATGAATTAATGTAGCTTTACTGTCACCGGAGAATACATTCATGTTTTATTTTGGTTGTTCCAATTAACTCTTTCTCTCTTTCCCCTCAGCTCTTCTAGAACCTGCACTCCAGGTTTTCCTCTGACTTCTTCCCTGAGTGGTTGTGACACTCCATCTGCTGAATTTAAGCACCTACAAGGAGGAGGTGGCCAGAACCAGCTGTACCCCTGCTCAACCATTCCCACCCCTGCCCACTGTTTTTCCTCACATAGCCCTTGCTGCATCCCATGTCTCCTCCTGGCCTCTCACCCCAGCACAACTACATCATCTGGAAGATGTTTTGACAAGCACTAAATGGAACTACTTGCAAAACTGGGTCAAAATCAACAAATTATTTTGGCTGGGGGAAAAAAATTGTGAAGAGAAGAGGGAATTTTGAAAATGCCATGCAATGTCACTTAGACATGTGCAAAATGAGATGTTCCATTTTGGAAAAACCTAAATCACATCAAAGATTTTCTGACTGACTTCAGATTTTCAAATAGCATTCCAATCACTGGATTCCAAAACAGTGGGTTTTGATAGTTGACTAGCACTTTTGTATTTTAAAAAAAGTAAAAGAAGTTGCAGAAGATTCAGAAGACAATATTTTCTCTTAGTGAGCAAAAAGGCCTAAGGATGACCTGAAACACCTTTACTTTCTGGTTTTCACTTTTTATTTTGAGAAAAATAAATGTAAAACTTTCTACTTCAGTTTGACCCAAACAATCCCCTCTACCTCTCCAGTATTCATCCCAGTAAAAAGGATCCTCTTTCACCCAGTCCAAGCCATGGCCTTGATTTCTACTATTTAAACAGAATTTTGTACAGCTTCTTTCATCTTTGGCAACAGGGGCAGTTCCCCAAGACAGACTGGCTTTGCTGGGCTAACAGTAGCCTTTCAAAATCCAGTAGGCACACCTAGAGTTTAAATACAATGTGAAGAGATCTGAAGTTAATGTAATGCACTTATAATGCATCCAAGCCTAGAGGTAACAGCTTTCAGCACAATGCCTCACTCAGAAAATGAAGCGGGTGACCCACTCCACTGAAGTTTGGAATTAAAATGGAGATGATCTTCCTCACTCATCCATCATGACACCTTCACCTTACAAAAGCTTTGGTCATCAAGAGAAAAGATGGGGTGTAATTTTTAATTCTGTTTCTGTTATGCTGTCAGTTAAATTTCATGGAAATTCTGAGAAATCACTTAGGACAGAGCCCAGAAAAAGAAGGTAAAGAGGAGGGTGGATTTGAAGTGGTTTATAGGAACTTTAAAGAGAAGACTCTGTGATTCATTTCTGAAGTGCTGTGCCACTTCCTCCAGCCAGGAACAGTCATAGCAGCATCCTGGCATTCCAAGGAGTCAGGTCAGGACCTGCTGTGCAGGGCATGTGCCTGACCTGGCTTGGCCAAGGGCATTGTTGCTCAAAGCAAGGGTGACAAAGGGCAGCAGCAGCACCCAGAGCCACAGCCATACCCTGGGTGCCACGTCCCCAGCCGGTGCCTGCCCACCCCAGGGCTTGCAGGCTGTCACTGCTCTGCTCTGTCACGGCAGTGACTTGTGCTATCCCATCTGCATCCCATTCTGCACATCAGGGAATGAAGTGTGGGCTCATCTTCACCACACAAAGGTGTTAGCAGGAAATGTAACTTCAAAGGCTGGAAATGCCCACCACTAAGCCAGGAGTCTGACTGCAGGGTCTGAATCTGGCTCAGAGCCGAAATGTGCAATCCTGTGAACCATTTGTGGCATTTCTTCTCCTCCAGCATCTCTTTGGTGTCTCTCATCACTGCCACTTGCTAATTAGCATGCTTATTGTGGGTTGCTTGCTTCTTTGAAATGTGCTAAGACACACAGTTCTGGAAAAAGCCCACTGACAAACTTGAAACACCTGTAATTATCTGCAGTAATAGCTACAACTTGGGTCCAATGGCAGGGAGCCATGCTATCCTCCTGTCACATCCTCTGCCTATGAGCAGGCATGAGATGTCCCCTGCCCCCCAAAGCACGTTCTCCACAAACAACTCTCCACAGCAAGGAGTGCTCATCACTGTCAGGCAGCAGTGCCGTTTCCACACCACACTCAGAATGTGTCTGTTGCTACAGGGGATGATTGAGTACAGCTGCCAAAAATCACCAGGGAATCTTTAAACTCCACAGTTAAGATAATTTCACTGCCTTCCTTGTCATTTCCTTGTTAGATCTGAATCCTGTAGGACTCAGTCAGGATCCACCCCATCTTTCTCCCCTGGGCCCACAGTACTGAAATCAAATGTGAACACTGTGAAACCTGAATCACTGTATGTCTCCTTAATTAAACTTCAGGGCACAGAAAACCACTTCTGGAGAAAACAAACATTGTGTTTTAACCAGCACCAGCCTCCCTGCCTGATAAGGAGGACACCAGTTTGTAGGTTCTTCCATGTTCTTCCAACCTACGCATCAGCCCCGGCATCCTTGTTCAGATCACACAGCATCTGCACGATCTGAATCACACAGGCAGGGCTTATTCATTGTCACATGGCTGGGGAAAACCCACACTCATCACTTGACATATCTGCAATTTAACCCAGGACAAGGAGAGACCCACAATTTAGGCAGCAGGTGGAAGCTCCCTCTCTGGAAGCTCTTGTGGGACATGGAGACCTGATGAAGCTGCTCGGGCCTCCAGGAAGCTCTGTACCAATGAGTGCACCAGCCGTGTCAGCACAAAATTGAGCATCCTGAAAAATGCTTTATCTGAAACACAGAAGAGTAACAGGAAAGTTGAACCCAAAGAGCAGAACATTCTCTGCCCCTCATCTGAAATGAGCAGCAGCACTCTCTGATCAGTCTAGAAAAAGGAGCTCCATCTCTACCTTAAAAGGGTAGCCAGCCTGCCTGCTCGCTCCTGGAGGTGCACCCTCCCTGCTCCTTTAGCTGCATCCAGCTGCAGTGTTACCAGGGGCTGGGCTCTCGGGATAATTCTTGTCACCTGTGCCATTCCTCGTCACTAGTTTGAAAATACTGGTAATCTCCATTACTCTTTGCTAGGTGCAGCTTTCTGTGGGCCCACAGAGTAGTTCCAGGCTATGCATCACAGTGTGGTGAAAGTGCAAGATGGAGGAGAAGATGAGGCAGGAGTTCTACACTTGGCATTTGCAGCATTTGCCCACCTGTAAAACACAGTGATCAGTAAAGGGATGGTGACATTTCTTCATCACCTCTGAGATAATGTCTGTGCCTCTGGGCTTGCCTTGCTCACATCTGAGTCACCCCATGATGGTTGCTTCCATTCCCCTTCCTGCTCTTTGCCAGGTTCTCACCTGAGCCTAGGATCAAGTGAAGATATTGTCCCATGTGGGCACACAGCGGTGACCACCTGTGACAGTTCTCCTGTGACACCCTGCCAGTGCAGGCCAGCCTTTGTCTCACAGGTGTGTGACCATGAAGGGAGCAGAGGGTTTCCATCAGAGGCTGACACAGTCTCTCTGCTGACCAGGGCCAGCCACCATGTCAGAGGGAGGACAGTGAGGGACAGAGGCAGGGAGGGATGCTCCTCACTGCATGGATTAGGTCAGGAGGCTGGGAGGCGGGTTGGTCACACTGTACCCCCCTGTCTTGGCTCTGCAGCCAAGTGGCAGAAAACACTCTGCACGATCCTGGCCCTCATCTCAAAGGGACAAGAGGGGCCAAAGTGCTGACTGGAGGTGCCTTGGCCCTGCAGCCCATGGAGCTGGGGCTGAGCTATGAACCCAGGCTGGGACCTCCTGCCTCTCCTCCACAGCCCCCTGCCACTGCCCTGGGTCCCTCTGGACACCAGTCCAAACCTCAGCCCTGGGTCTTTGACCACAGTGTAATATCCATCCTTGCAGCCAAAAGCACATTGGAACATGTATGTTTAAGTACCTGGCTAAAACCTTCATGGCAAAGGACCAAATCGTGTCACCCATCCTCTTAATAGAATTTAATATATATGGTGTGCACATGTTCAATGGTCCAAACTCAGATTCACCAAAATAAACAGAAACAGCTGATATTTGAGAGCTGTTTCTGCAGATGGCATAACTAAATTTTCTTATCCTTTAATGTTTGTCTTTAATAGAGAAACATTATTTAATTGCACCTTATTTGTAAGGCACTTTAAATCCATTTTATAAAATAACCAGTGTAAAATTCCTTTACCTAAATTATCTGTAGATTACTTTTGATTCTTTATCTCTGTTTCTTCTCATTACTTGTCTTCTTTTCCGCTTTCATATTACCTTAAAATGTAATTTTTCCTTTTTTCACCATACTTCTCCTTCCCTCCCTCTCTGCCTTCCTCTCTTCTTCACTCCTCTCTGCCTTCCTCTCTTCTTCACTCTTTTTTTGTTTCTTTCCTTCTTTATTTTATTGAAATAATAATAATAATAATTTTTAAAAGAGAGTGGATTTATTTATTGTGTTTCGTCTCTCTGTCCCAAGGAAATACAACATGAGGCAAAGCAGTCTGACCATCAGTCTCCCTAGTTTCTACAGTGATAGCTTCGAACATAAAAAATTCTTACAAGTTGCATGAAAACCAATGACCAAGTGAAGATATTCAAGCTAGGAATGTGCTGAGGAGGAGGCCACAGCATAAACTTAGCAGTTATTTTTCCTGTTCAGGATGAAGTCAAGCCATACTGCAAATGGAGATCAGACACATGATCACTGTGTTGTTTGGGCTCTTGAGTGGATATAGAGACAGGGACAGTGGGTACAATTTTACAGGAACTCACATTACATTCTTTCTGCTGTTCACTGCACAACTTGCTTTCTGAATTTCCTAGAAGACATTTTATTACAGTAAAAATAAACAAAACCTCTGCTACGTCTGGTTTATTTATGAGGGGGGAAAAACACTGGCACTGATAAAGGGAAAACAGGAATGTCAGAACATAGAGAAAAAGGTTGTGGGACTAAATGCTGCCTCAGAGTTGTGTACAAAGAAACTGGTTCCTGCCATTTCATTCCAGTTTTGTTCAAAGAAAGAGGGTTTCAAATACCTTCAGTGTAAATAAAGCAGGGGTGCAATAAGAAAATACATGGCTCCATTATTAGCTTTTTTCCCCTAAATGAAGCAGTCCTCAGGACGTTTAAAACTGGCTAAAAATACAAGTCAAAAAGGGATAACAGCTTTGTGAAGCGATCTAAAATGGTCCCAACATTGCACAGGCCTGGTGTGTGTGCTTTATCTTAACACTCCACTGGTGTTTATTTTATATGTATTGTCACGCCAGAGCTCTGACAAGGCTGAGCTGAGTTTCCATTCCCCAGGAACCACTTAACCCTCCCAAGACCAACAGCCCTGTCCAAATGAATAGAGATCAGCCTCAACCTCCTCCCCTTCTCTTGACCTTTCTCCACTCCCACTGTTTCCCCCCACCCCACCTTCTAAGCAATCCTGTATCCAGTGGCACCCAAATTGCAGTGCTGATGGCTCCAGAACACTACACTGGACCTAGGAAATTCCGAGTTGTACTTTGAACTATGAAGTGTTAATACAGAAACCTTGGGTTCATTGTTTTTCCCTTCTGGTTTTGAATTTCCCTGTTGGTCTTTTTAACCTAAAAAGTCTTCCCTTCCCTTCCCTTCCCTTCCCTTCCCTTCCCTTCCCTTCCCTTCCCTTCCCTTCCCTTCCCTTCCCTTCCCTTCCCTTCCCTTCCCTTCCTGCCCTTCCCGTCCCTTCCCGTCCTTCCCATGCCTTGCCCGTCCCTTGACCGCCTGCCTGCCCTTCCCTTCCCTTCCCTTCCCTTCCCGTCCCTTCCCTTCCCTTCCCTTCCCTTCCCTTCCCTTCCCTTCCCTTCCCTTCCCTTCCCTTCCCTTCCCTTCCCTTCCCTTCCCTTCCCTTCCCTTCCCTTCCCTTCCCTTCCCTTCCCTTCCCTTCCCTTCCCTTCCCTTCCCTTCCCTTCCCTTTTTTAATTTTGGTCACCTAGTTCATGGTTCCTGGGCTCTGGGTTTTAGAAAAACAGCATCCCAGACCACAGATAAAAGTTGTGATAAAGACTGAGTGGTACTGGCATCTGTTTCAGTACACTTATTCTGTGATTCCTGCTCTTGTGGCTGTCCCTAGCTGTCAAAGAAATTACGCTTTTTTGACTCCCAACATCAGGCTCCTTACCCTCCTTGTGATGAAGAGGATTTTTGATGCCAAAAAGGAAAATTATACGGATAAAGTGCTTCATGACTCTGTCCAAAAAGAAGCCACAGATTGTTTTGCTTTCCAAGTTGTTTCAATAACCTCACACGAATCTCAAGCTCTGGAATCCTGATATCCCCATTTCTCAGATTTCAGACATCTTTTGCCTACATGGGGCACTGTCCAGTGACTGAAGTGTTAAGGAACTTTCGTTTATTGAATTGTATTTTCATTCTCTCTGTCTCTACTCTTCCTCACCCCACACCCCCTCAGGATTTTATAACCTCCATGCTCTATTTTGGCTAGTGATGTCAGAGGCAGAGCAGTTACCATGGAGAAGGGGACAGGCGCCACTGAGATGGACACAAACATAGCCTAAACCTACAGCAAACTCGTGATTCATCAGCCAAATTGCGTGTCATCATTAATGACTTGCAAAAGGGGTCATTGATAATTTTTCATTTTAATGTATGTGGTGGTGGACAAGTTTATTAAAAACCTAATGAAAGACTGGCTAATGTTTACATCAAAAAAAGCCACAACACATGTTATTAATGAATAAGTGGAACAATATCAGGCACCCTCTCAAGAATGGTTACAAGAACACGGCTATAGAAACCAAGCTGGGGGCTGGAAATTTTCACTGAAAGAAAACAGAATTACTCATTGCACGCTAGGATCAATGTCACAATGATGCACAGAAAATGCAAGGAGATCCTTAAATGGTGAGGAGAGAACAAATCCAATGACACTAGGTTGATTAAAGGGCATCTCTGTGAGGATGCACTGATGTATTTCAAAATATTTCTGCTTTTCTTTCTGTTGTTTTGTTATTCCTGGTGTTTGGCTTACTTCTTAAGTTTTGCTTATTATGTGAAATATTTCACTCCTGCATAACCCTCTTTTCTCAGCAGCTGTTTAAACTTTTTCCTCTTCCATCACTCTAGGAACATTTTCATAAGGTGAATGCTCCACAGTAACCTTTGCTAGCATGTGAAGGGGTAAGCTCAGTACCAGGAGAGGCTCTAGGAACAACATTTGGCTCCAGAACACTGGGACTTGCCATGTGTTCTGGAGCCAAGAAAGTGTCTAAGATCAGTGAAAAATCCTATATACTACCTAGATTTAGGAAAAGCAGTTCAGAAACACCAAGAAACCCTTTTTTGGTCATAGAATTTATCACTGAGATGCTCTGCAAAAGTTTTCCATAAAAACAGCTTCCCACATTATTTCATAAGAATAGGAAATATTCTCATCTTCTAAATAATAGAGCAGAGAGCTATTTGTTTTCTCAATTTCCTTTATGATTGGGAAGTTTTTTTGCTCACCATCAGGGTGCTGGGAGTATTTCTCTCTCTAGCAATAGAGGCTAGGCTGAAACACCAGATTCAGCTCCGGCTCACAATCCAACACAGGCAGAACAGCATTCGGTTCGTTCTTGTATATCTTTATAGTGTTTTGAAAACTGTCAAGTATAAAAATGTAGTTAAAATAACAGCACTAAGAGATCTCTGGATCTTGGCAAAAAATGCTCATTATTGCTCCAGTGGAATTTCTTGATGAGGTGTTGTGGTAGCTGTGGCTGGCTTTTTCAGTGGTTATTAAACACAGCACCCAGAAGCATCTCCTGGCTCAGGAATTCCTGTAACTTCTGATTTTCAGAACGGTTCTTCTGAGGCAGCACCACTTGGGACCTACCCTGCATGCTGTGCTCTTCCCTATGCCAAACTGCCTGCTGGGAGAGGCAAAGGAAAGTTGGATCTCAGGCTAGTACCACCATGTCTTTCTTTACCTTACATTCACCTTAGCTCCACTGGCATGAATCACATGAACCTGCCTTGGAAATTTCAGAGTTGTAGGGGCTCCCATGCCTTCAGAACCCAGGATTCTGGAGAGCACTCTTCCATGAGTACAGCATGTACACTAGCCTTGTCCCTAAATGTCCTGACCCCTCTCAACTGGGCTTGTTCTCTGCCATGGAACAGAAAGTCCTGCTTTGGAGAGAGAGATATAATACCCTTCAGAAACACTTCCCACCCTGCAGAGCAGAGAAAGAAAAAATTAAAAAATTTAAAAAAAAAAGGCATAACGGAAGACTCCCAACTGGGAAGCTTAAAATGAATTGGTTTGCTTTATGGGTTTTTAACTCTGAAGCCAAACAACCCCATGTATTAAAAAAAAATTGTGAAATGGGAGATCCTGACACAGATCTGCAGTTCTAAGAGAAGAAATACATCTCATTTTCCCCCATTTGTTTCCTTTCCTCATCTCCCATCTCCCAGCTAAGGGAGCACCCCTGCAGAGTGCTTTTAATTAAGCAAAACCCATTTGTTTAATGTCTGGAACTCAGGGAAGCAGGAGTAAACACTCCTGAGAAACACCAATGTAAATTTATTTAAGGATGGGAGTTTGTAATGACCAAATCACATCTTGTACGCAAACTCCACTTAAATAATCAGATTGAGAGTGCCCAGAGACTGCCTGGGAGCTGTTTTTAGAAGAAGAAATGTTTTGTTCTATTATCTGAGCTGTCCCAGGACAATTCTACTGAGAGGATGTTGTTACCAAAGGGTGTCCTAAGTGGGTACTCATGGAATGACCCTCTGTGCAAACTGAGAGAGACATGGGACACAGCATGACAAAACACTCTTGTGGAAAATCATCTCACTTTTCCCTTAATGGGTTTAGAAATTACCTATTTTATTCCTTCCAAGATGAAACTTCATTCAATCCATCTTCATGAAGCCATCTTCACCAACTTCCACTCCTAGATTTGGTAGAAAATGAAGTATTGAAAATTAAAAAGTGAGTTTTTTTCTTCTGAAATTCTAGCATTTTTCCTTTCTCTGTGAGAAAGCAAACAATACTAACATGAAGTTTTGCAAAAAAAAAAACTCCTAATGCTTTTGATTTCACTAAAATTTTCAATTTGTTGACTAGCCTTGCCTGCCAATAAAGACCCCTGCCTGCACCCCCCTCTAACTCTCCTCAGAGTGAGATGTTGCTGGCTGAAAGCTCTCAGGGCAAGGGTTTTCAAGAAGGGAGATTCACAGTGGCCTCAAAACAAATCTTCTGAAAGTGGTCACTGCTGCGTGTCACAGCCTGCATGCTCACCACAAATTGGCTCTGGCAAATCAAGTGTGGCTGACCTTTTTTCTGAGTGAGTCATTAATTTCTGTGTACCTGTCCTTGCCTGCTCCACTCAGCAGTACTCCAGCTCCAGCCTGATGGCCTCAATACTCAGAGGTAATGCTTCTCACCTCCCTTCTGATTTCAGGTGCTCCTGGGTGTTAATCAACATGCTTTCATTTCTTTCTGCTGTCTCCTGCACGTTCCTCTGGATGTGGGAGATATGCTGCCACTGTCTCCTCACAGCAGCAGTGTCTTCTTGGGACTGGGTGCAAACCAGTCCTGAAAGCACATGCTGGCCCTCCTGGTGTGAGAGATGAGAGATCTGCTGAGGATAGTTACTGGAAAACCCATTTTACCATTGCATCTCACACTGGGTGTTCGCAAATGGGCACAGGTGAAGCCCAGAGCAGTGCACAGCCAGGCTAGCAGCCCCAGGGCTGCACACAAGAAGGAAGAGTGCAGCCCCAGGGCACAAGAACAGCTCTGCCCTGGTTGCAAGAGGCTGGGATGGAGCCAGTCCCACTGCCTCGGGGGTGTCATAGCATGCCTTGTTTGAGGACAGACAGCTGTTAGGTGGAAAGCAAATTTCCATGAGAAGCTCCTGCTAACCAACACCTGATCTTCCTCATCTGCCCCTTTTCCTTCTTTCTGGCACTGTCAGCGAAGCCACCCTCTCTGCTCTGTCACACATGTACCAAAATCCTGTGTGACCTTCAGCTTCTTCCCTCTTCTCCTTCCCTGACTTTATAACAAATTCCTGCAATTACAGTTCAGCAGACCAGGGGTGGCAGGGCCTTGTTCCAGCCCTGGCACTGGGGCTGGTTCTGCACATCTGTACACACACCATGAACAGTGCTTTCTGCCAATTGCTGAGACCAGAAAGCAGGAATTCATTCAGTCACAAGCCCCCTATTAAAAAAAAAAAAAAAAAAAAAAGAAGTATGGGGAGCCATTTTCCTATTTTGGGATGTGGGAAATTGCAGGTCTCCCTGGTTATTTATGCTGGTAGTGTTTCCAGCCAGCAGTTCTCAAGGGTGTTGAGAAGGAGCTACAGTGTCTTTTGGTTGAGCAGCACAGTAATTTACAACTTACAGATGAGTGCACACACAAAAAAACTTGTGCATGTATCAAAGCCCAAGCACCAAAAACTGCAGGCAACCATGGAGCCACGCTGCAGAAACCTTCCTGACAGGCCCTGTGAGGAACTCTTGGAGGTAATGGCACATGGTCCTCTCCACCATCCTGGGAAAAATCCACGTCACCACGCTCTGTCCTGCCAGGCAGTTTCTGCTGCTGCTGATCAGGTCCCCTCTTGACAGAGTGAGTCAACTCTGAGCAATAAAGTATTAGCAAAGCAACCACCACGGATCCACTGGGACTTCTCTAGAAAACCAGTTCTGCTTCATTCCCGCCAATTCAACTTTACTCATCCCTTCTAATAGAAACTACAGCACAAGCAAAAAATGCTAACATCACATGAAAGAGACCTTCGCTCCTTATCTGAGCACCCTACACAGATCCCACTCCCTGAAAGCCTCCACTCTGGGACACACTGACTGCCTTGGGCTGGGGTGCACACAATCTACTTTCAATGCCCTGGTGACTGTGATACCCTTGTACTCTGTGCACTGAGAGGAGACAGACCCATTCCATGCAATATAACAAAATGTAGTGGACAGGATCATGGGCAGGACAATACTTCAATTTTGGTTAATGATGCTTCTCTATGCTTTTTTTACACAGACTGAGAAGAGGTTTCTGTCTAAGTATATAAAGTGTGTAGCTCAGAAATATATTTAGCCCTCATGGCACAAAATAAACCTCCTAAATGGGGTTGCTGTAGGCTTGAGCACTTACTTGTCTAGTAAACGAGAACAATCTCAAATGTACTGATGACTATGGATTTTATACAATTTCTTTATTAAATAATTGTGGCATTAATGTCCAGCAAAACTGCCTCAGACATCAACAGGATCAGATCAAGGGATCCATTTGAAGTGAGTATTTAGAGTGACCTCATATTCTTTCCATTTATTTTCCAGATCCCACCTTCATCTGCTGGGTACATACCACACCTTTCCATCTATTGGCATGGCTTTGTACAAACAGCAGGTAAGAAAGAGTAGTTAGCTGGAGGGGCAGAGAGCAGCTCCATGAGGCATGAAGCTCATCGCAGTCCCAAATATCATGGGCACAGCACAGCTGCAAAGAGGAACCCGTCACCAGGCATGGGACTGACTCCCTGTCAACGTGCTGCAGTTGTGGAGGCCAAAAGAAGAAAAGGCAGGTGTAGGAATGGAAGCTGGGGAGCTGGGACTGAGCTGAGCGTGCCCTTACAGAACAGCCAGCACTTCTCTGCCTGCCTCCTCAGAGGCTGCTGTGTGTTTTGTCTGAAGCCAGTCTCCCACTGGAGCTGCTTGAGAGCAAGCACTGAAGAGCCCCTATTGTAAAAGCCACACAAAAACACAAAGGAGAGAGCCCAGAGTAAAAAATATTTCCCTAATAAAACTGTCAAGGGGAAATGAGAGACTAGAAACCTTTGTACTGCTGAGTAATTAGGAACAGTGACTCCTCTCTCCAAAGCACTTGAGATAAACTGTCTCCTTGGAGAGGAGCATTTGGGGTGAGATGCACACATGGACAAGGGGAGTAGATGACCCAGGGAAGAGTGCCCAGGAGCTGCAGGGGATGGATACGTGGCTTGAACTCCTGCCAAGGAGCTCAGAAATTCCCACTTCCTTGTAGTCTTCCTGATGCTTCTCCCACAATTTCTCCAAATTAGATCACTCCCACACAGCCTACAAGTCAGAGCAGCCAGTGCTGGCCCACCCAGGGCAATGGGGAGGATGCTAAGGATGATGAAGCAGTGTCCACACTCCAGTGGACAAGGGGCAAAGAAAAGTGCCAGGTGATGGTGGGATGTGGTCTCTGAGTTGTGGCCCAGCCTAGGTGGGAAGTGCTCGTGTCACTGTGCTCTGTGCATGCACTCAGCCCAAGCTGGCACACTGGCACCCGTCTGTGGCCTCGCTGCACCTGTAGCATGCTGGATCCTCAGCTGAGGTGTTTCTCTGCCAACAGAGCAGAGCTGACTTTGCCAAAGTCATATTTGCTTTGGCCAGCTGATAGAGCTGTTCCCATGCTTAGCTTTCCACCAGCAAGAAATGAAATGTGGTGTCAGAGCTCCAGGTTATTTCTCAGCTAAACACTGAGAATCTTCCTCCTTCTATGAACTGTCTGGGATTCAGTCTTCCCAGCACTGGACCAGTGCCTGTTTCCCTGCTGCTTCTCCCAGTCCTTTTCCTACCCACACTGCTTTTACCAGAGGGCTGGCTGCTTGTGACAGTGAAGAATGACAGGAGCAGATCACCAAAATTCAATTTCACATCCTCTTTCTGCTCTTACTTCACAGGTCACAGGAAGCCCTACCAAGAAGCTGCCAAACAAGAATCAGGCCTTTCTAGGGAAAATGGTGATGAATTCCAGATCTGGATGGTCTTACAGACACTCAGAATAATTCAGTTCACATTAGGGTTTGCAAAGTGAGTCTGTCCAACAGGCACAGGAACACCTTCAGGCTGATTATTCCTCTTCCTCACTGTAATCAGGAGAAGGCATCTAGCTAATGGAGAAAAATCATGTTTGGTTCAGCTCACAGAGCTGAATGAAAAAGTCTGTGCTCCCTGAAAGCCATTCATGCACCTCATGGCTCAAAAGAAAGACTGTGGTTCTAGCAAGAGGACCCATCCCTTTGAACAAATCACCTGCTGTTTTTAGCCCAGACACTGAGACATAGAAGTGCACCAAATGAAATAACAGATGAAACACAGATGTGGAATCCAAGACAACCAAGAACTGATGGAGTTCAAATGACAGAAATAACCCTAACAGATCAATACCAGACTAGGCAGCCTGGAAGAACGTGTGGTCTCAAACACTTGTCTATCAGACTGAGAGCAGGAGGTACTTTCATTTCAGAAATGGTGAAGTCATTCACATGCCAGCTATAAAACACAACTGCCAGACCCTTGGCATTGTGCAGCTACCTGACAAAGGCATTAAGTTAACTGGACTCATTTGAAGCAAGCCTTTTTATATTTTCAAAACACCAAGTTCTGTGCAAGTATTCAGGCTGCCATGGCAACGTGGTACATTTGTTCCCGAGTGTCATTTCCCATCACAATTGGTTGGGATTTTTCTTCAGAACTTTGCCCAATTTCAAAACTTTGGTTGCTGAGGCAACATCTCTCTTTAAAGGGAAGTGATTGGCTCTGCCTACCTGTGCCAAGGCAAGGGCTCTTCTGTGGAGACCAGCGTGCTATGGCAAGGGCGGAGGTGTTTGGGAGGTTAAAAAGATATCCAGGGAAGCGGGGGGAGAGGAAGGAAGTGTGCTGAGAAGGGCAACACACACCTTCATGTGAGGCAGGTGGGATGGGCTCTGAGTGGGAGGCTCCAGGCTTAGCACAACGAGCTAATGTGCCACATTACATCAGTGAGGAGATTAAATGAGGTCTCGTTGAGAAAACACTTTGCCTTTGATATATCCCGTGAGGATCTTGTGGAGATGCATAGTCCTCACAAGACCTCTGCAAGAAAGGAATTTGTCACTGGGCTCGTTTGACAAAAAAACTGATGGAGGCAGAGAGAGCTTGAATGAACTACTGAAGGTCATGCAGTAAATTAGTGGCTGATACAGGAATAAGCCCCTGGAGGTGTTATGTTTCATTTGTAAGATCATCATTTCTCTGATATTTAACTTATGCTTAAACAGAAACCAGTTTTCCTTCTGCAGAGAAGCACTGCAATCCCTTTTTCTCTCACTAACATGTTACAGTGCTCACCTCTGCTATTTGTCAATGTGTTTGGCTGAAATGCATTGAAGCAGGGATTGCTTTCTTTCCAGATAGCGAGTCAGGGATCCGGACTCTTCCTGACATCCTGCTGCAAAAATGTGATTACTGCCAATGAGCATAACACACCTGGGCAACAGTTTGGGAACCAGGTTAGGGCTGGGAAGTGGGGTTGCCCTGGCACTCTTTACACAAGAGCTCCCTTCCCAGCAGCTCCCACTAGCCCTGTGTTTCCCTTGCCTCCACCAGCACACAGTGGTGCCCTGGGCAGCCTCTCACTGTTCCTTTTGTGCTGCTGTCACCTTCACTTGAGGGAGGCCACAAAAGGGGCCAGAAAAAGCAGAGAAATTAACTAGCAGAGAAGTTACTGTCATTTGGACTGCACAGGTTTCACCTACCTCTTGCTGCTTGCTGTGACCCAGAACAGAACCACTCACATTATTTTTATGTCATAAGCAGGCAGATGCTTTAAACAAATTACCACTTCAATAGGAGCTCTCCAAAGCCCTTGGCTATTGTCATGCCTGTGAGCCAGCACCTTTTCCAGCCTGGAGGTGCACACAGGATGTGCTGCTGAAAAGCAAAGCCAATGAGTAAATATATTGGGTCAGTACCAGCAAAAGCTTGACCAGAGGGCACAACTGATTCATTAGGCCAGCTCTTGCCAAGTCTCCACTTTTCAGCCTGTATCGCAGTGCTCCAGTTCCAGACTGATGGTGACTCTGATGCCTGTGTATGGGTCACTGGAGATTAGGCTTTGATTTCTTTCAATTTCAGCATTTCAGAGCTGACTGCATAAGTAGAGTCAGACACAAACCCACTGCCTGGATCACCACCTGCCTGTTCCAAATCTGGGTCAATGTAGCATTAAAAAGCACAAACAGCCAACACAGCCCTGGCAGGCAGATGCAAAGAAGAAAAGTAAATATGAGAAGTGCTCTCAATGTCAACAAAGAAACATACGGAGACAGGGGGCATCAAGCTTTGTCTTTCTCTTGCATTTAATTGTCCTTGATGCTTCCTTCCCATGGGTATTCAGTTTGAACTGCCTCTTCCAAGCTGATGGAGGAGATCAAAAATGGCCTATGGTGACAGCATGTCTGGCAGAGAACCTCCTTGGAAAAGGTCCCTCCACATCTGGGACATTTTCTTCTGTCCAAGTGACCACAAAAGTAGCCTGAGGAGTGACTCCCATTGTGATAATAATTTTGGGGTTGTCTACGCCCCAAGACTTCTCTTGCCTGTCTGGGCACTGACTGCAGGAATTTTCCCTCACTGGTCCTGGATGTCTCATAGCCTTGGCTGTGAACCCCAACACATGTGTAGCAGCATTTACTGAGGTTATGAGACCCCGAGGCAGAGCATTGCCTCTGCTCTCCCAGGGGTAACACAGAACATCTCTGGGCCACACATGAACCAGGTGAAGAAGTCAGAGGAGGACCTAATAGCTCCTAAAATACTTCAGCACATGGCAGATCTTGAAAAAGACCTCAGGACCTCTTCCCTGCCTGCTGATCCCAGTGTGGGGGGAACAAGTCCTCTCCCATGCTTTAGCATTTGAGAATTGCCTGGGAGTCTCCTATTCCCAAAGACTGGACATTCAGCAGCTGCTGGACAGCCCAGCAAACAAACAAGCAACTTCTGCAAAACGTGTCCATGTGCTACGTGGACGTCAGCCATATTAACCATGAGTGTTGCTCTCCCCTGTGGATACAACAGCTGCCCCTTGAAATAAACAGGAAACCATTTAATCCTCTGAGGAGCAAGAAAGGTGAAGGGGTCACGACTGTAAATTGTGTCTCTGGATTTGGGGCGTGCAGCATGAGCCACAAACAAATAGGTCTTCTGGTTTTTCTCATAGAGAAGGGACTCAAATGCTGGGCTTCTCCTTCTGAGCTGGTTCTCTCACCTAGCATTACCCTTTTCTCCAGTGCAAGAGATGCAACAGCAGAAGCTTCACCCTCTTTGCATGGGATTTATCTATTACTCTAAGCTGCATTTGTACCTGAGTAGGGTACAGTAAAGTGATGTTGGTGCAGAGTGGCAGTAGTGATGTTACTGTGGAAACCGTGATATTTTAATTGCCTGACTCAGGAGAAGCCAGGTAAATCAGACATTGTAGTGCCCCCATTGCAGCAGCTGTGCTGCCAAAAGATCTGGACTGGGCATCAGGTATGTAGGCCTCTGGCACTGAGCAGTTTGTTAGAGCCATGTGGTGCTGGCAAAGCTGTTTTCCTCTGTATCTTTGGTTCTGCCCAGCTCATGCCCTCACCCTTCACCTGCTGGAGCCACATGAATGACAAACCTCCCAGACTGGTGACAGTCTGCACTCCTGGGCACACCACCAAACACCTCCTGGTTACAAAACACAAATAGAAGATAACTGATAATGTATACTGTGCACCTTATTCTGGTGCAAGGGTCCAGGACAGTGATATTACCTATATGCCTGATGAGCTGTCAACTGTTTCTCTAAAAATCTTGTGAATATCTTTAACGTTATGCACTTAGCTCCAGAGTCCTAGTGAAATATTGAAGTTCATCTCTTTGATCTTTTGTGTCAGAGTCTAAAAAGTACCAGGTGCAGTTTGAAACCTGGCAGACTCTATCAAGTGAAGGATTTCTGGAAAGGAAGGATGCCTGGGCATCTGTTTATAGATGCCTATTTAAACTGCAGAGGTGCTGGGTGCTGACGGGCACACAGCATGTGGCCAGCTATGCACAGACCTGCTTCCCACTCAGCAAGCAGTCCATGGGCACTGGGATCAAGGCAAGCAGGATAGTGCTCCTGCATTTGTTCTGAGGGTCCAAAAGGCTTATTAACCAGTGCTGCCTGGCTTTCCTGGCCAGAGATCTGTGGGATTTCTGGCCAAATTACCCACACCCTCGTCTGAGAAAAAGAAAAAACAAAAGCTTTATGAAAAAATAAAAAAGGAGGCAAGATAAGGTGAAGATAAATAATGGGGAGAGGAGGTAGTGAAAAGCATGGTGAAAGCTGAAGGGCAAGGAGAAGAGGAACGGCCAGGAAGCAGCAGATAGTGCAGGGAGTGTTCTCTGAGGAATGTCCCTTGGTGTCCTGTTCCTAACAGGCAGTGCTGAGAGTTGATCCAGGAAGTGATGCTGATGTCCTGCCTGCCTGTGAAGCAGGGAGGCTTTTGCTAAGCACTCTGTAAGGTGGTAAGGTGGCATGGGACAGACCACAATGGCCTGGAAGGGAAATGGGAGGGGATGACCATGCAGATGAGAAGACAGAGCAGGCATGAGGCATGAAGAGGAGGGGAGGAGTAGTAAATGGACTGCCTGGAATTGCTGTGAGAAACCTGGAGCAGAGGTGTCCAGGAAAGAGCAAAGGATGTTACAAAAGAATGGCAAAACATGACAGAGTAGTCACAGATATGGGTACATTGCTGCTGTGGGAGAATGAATGGTTTGGGCTTTTGAAGGAGCCTAGCCCAGAATTAGGGGGTACAGGCTGCTAACCAAACTTAGAGGACTTGAGACTCGGCATGAGAGCCCCACCCAGCAGAGCACTTCACAGGCACCCCAACCCACGACATGTGAACTGTTCCACATGGCAGCCCAGCACTGCTGTACCAGTCTTCCTGGATTTCTTGGTCATTTCTAGCATTGCCCAGAGCAAACCACAGGAATTTCTTTGCCTGCAGGAAAGAAATCCAAAATTTCTAATCCTAACAAGGGCTGGAGAAGCCCGAGAATGTATTAATGTTACTTAAGCCAGCAGGTAAACTCTGCCACTGAGATTGGGCTACCAGTTCTCTCAGGCACTGCATAAAATCATGGTAAGAAGTGATCTGTGCTCCAAAAAGGTTATTATCCAGAACAGACAAGGAGATAAAGTCACTTGCTCAACTAAGTCAGCAGCGGAAAGGGGGAAGGAGTCCCACCTTCATTTGTCTGAGGTTGGTGCTTGCTGGACCAGATGAGATTATGTCTCACATTGCCCATATCAGCATATCCCACTCTCCAGTGTTTATCTCACATCCTTGAGCAATAGCCCTCAGGACTCTGCAGTTCAGTTCTGTTTTACTTTATGGAGGAAGTGACACTCACAACATGCTCAGAGGTTATGTTGCTGCATTGCAACAGCTCTCATCCCACACAGAGATGGAAGAAATCTGAGTGGTGCAGATGTGATGACTCAGCTTTGCTGGATTTTACAGTAGTGGAGCTCCACTGACATTTCACAGAAATATTCTGATGAGCTTCACAGAATCACAAATCCACTAGATTGGAAATGACCTTTGAGATCATCAAGTCTGACCTATGACCTAATACCACCATGTCAACTAGACCATGGCATTAAGCACCATGTCCAGTCTTTCCTTAAACACCCCTCCGGGCAGCCCATTCCAAGCATCTCTTCTGTGAAGAAATTCCTCCTAATGTCCCACCTAAACCTTCCCTGGTGCAGCTTAAGGCTATGTCCTCGGACAACCAAAAAATGCTGGCAAGAGCCCAGTGGACTGGATCTCTTTGGAGTGATCCACTGACACAGCTCAACCCCTCTCATGCAGAATTAGATGTAGTTTACAAGTTCTTTGGGTGCTAATTCATTGGGGCAAGAGGTCTTCTACAGCAGCCCAAGCTTTGACTCAAAGACACCTGATCCTTGTTGGTGCCTGCCCAGTTTGGGGTGATTACATTCATCCAACTGGGCTTCCCAAAGAGACAAGCCAGGGGTAGGGAAGGGGCTTCCTGTGCCAGAGACAGCTCTGAGGTGAGGAAGGGACAGGATCAGGTGAGCAGGCTAGGTAAGGCAATGCTGTGCTGCTCAGATCCAACTGGCTAAGCCTGACTGGTTCTGCTCTCTCTGTTAGTATTTTTAGTCATCTGATCACACTTGGACAGGGACTTTATCCCCAATCTCAGCATGCCAGAACTCCAGATGAGACCAAGACACCTTCACCAGGAGGATGATGGTCCTTTATCAAGTATATCACTGTGCACCTACCCAATTGAGAACTGCTGTTCCTCACACAATTTCCACCTGCAGTGCTGTGCTCAACACAAGTCAGCACTAAGCAGTGAGCTCAAGTTCCAAACAATACCAGTTGTGCACATCCCAGCTCCGCTCTGTGGGATAACACTGCATGCATTAATTGCTAAACGATGTTGTTTCACGTTGTATGTACACTTACATAACCTCATACCATATCATCAACACATTTCTTGGCACAAAGAGATCAATCATTCTGATCCCCAGCACAAAAATCTACCTCAGCTCTTATCATGTCACGAATACAACATTAAAAAATTAGAATTTCCAACCTCCACACCTGCCAACGCCCAGCACAGCTTGATGTTCTTAGAGCTGATGGCTCATTTAAAACCTCTGAATGATACGTGACCACCTCTGGCAGCCAGCAGCAGCCAAAATCCAACTGTGTCCTATTGCTCCAGCACAGAAAAAAAATTGTGATGATGAGGGGGTGTCTGAGGGAAGAAAGGAAGCAAGGAGGGAAGGAGGGAAGGAAGGCACATGAGGGAAACAGAGCCCTTTGCACTGTGTTCCCTTACCCTGTTCCTCTCTCCCCCTGCAGCCCCATCACTGGGTGTTCTTTTCCAGCCTGGCAACAGAGGCTCGATCTCCTCCAGAGGCAGCATTAACAGCAGGCTGTGGGCACTGATCCTGCACTCCCACTCACTTCCCTGTTTGCTGGGTTCTTGTGCACCTCTGAAAGGACCAGACAGATACTGCCTGCACCTTCAGAGCAAGGACAGAGGTACCTGTGGGACAGTGGCAGGGGCTGAGAGACCTGCAGGACCCATTACTACAGCTCTGCAGGGGCCATGGCAGAAAAACAGCCACAACACCATGCTGCTGCCTCAGGCCTGTGCTGACCCTGCCCTGAGAGCCCCTCCTGATGCTGCAGGCTCCTGAGGAGGGCAGGATGCTGTAGACACCTGTAGTTTTGAGAACTTTGGTTTCTAGGGGAGGATGTGGATGTTATTCCCCCATCCACTTTCACTTCTTCCTGGAGATGATCCCCTCCATGGAGCAGCAACATCCCTCTCTTATTTTCCCATCCAGGGAGCACTGTGACAGAAGGTGCCTTTTTTATTCCTGAGGGGAAACAAAGGAGCCCTCTTCTGCCCCAGCATTGCTTGTTGCAAGAAACACTGCAAGGTTCTTGGCACATACAAAAACATGGGGCAATAAAACCACCAGAATGAGACACCTATCCTGGTCTATTCTTTGGGAGTCTAGGCCAGCCTTCTCTTCCTTCTAGCTCTCCACAGAGGCTGTCCCTAACCAAAAAATTGGGGAATGAAGAGCAGAAGGCTGTTTCTCTAATCTACAGCCAGTCTTTCCCATGCCACCACCACCCAGCCCCTCCAGACTTCCAACTCCACAACCACATAAGGAGTGCACCACGTGCCTCTCAAATCCCAGCAGCAGAGGGATGTTGCTGGACCCCCAAGTGCTGCAGTGGGGCCCAGCCCTTGTGTGGCAGTTGCCAGACTGAGTGCACAGCCCAGCCCATTGGGATCCCTTGGTTTTCCCTCTAGAAGGAGGCAGCAGCACAAGCAGGGCCATACTCAGGCATCCTCAAGGCTCTGGTACCCTCTGCTGGCCCTGAATGTTTCTGTTGCTATTGAAACATCTCCTGTGGTTTTTCAGCCTGAAAGCAGACCCAGGCACCAGCCTGCCCACCTCAAGCAGCAGCCCTGCTCACCCAACACTCTGGGGTCTCCAAAGGCCCCCACCACTGTTCTCACAGGCAAGGTGGCCCCAGGCAGCTGAGAGCAGGGACCTACCAGCACCATGCATCTTTGTGAGAAGACTTGAGAGAGCAAGTACTAATTTGCTAGAAATAAGAAAAATCTGCCAAGTTTTTAAAGTGCAAAGTTGTGCTGCAAATGCAGAAGGGTGAGTAGCTGCACAAGGGCACCCTGGGGCAGTGTCCAGGAGAGGCTCCTGGTGTGTGGGACAATCTTCCCCAAGGCCATTGGCATAAAGGAAGAGGTGGCAGGGACTACTTGGAGGACAGCACACAGCTCATGGGAATTATCCTTCATCTCCATCCTCACTGGAGCAAGCAGGGAACTCTGCCCATGCCTCAAGCAAGACTTTCACACAGCCTTTTAACACTGCAGGGTAAAGGGTGTCCCTGCTGCAGCCCTGGAAGAGAGCAAAGAGGGATTAGCAAAGAGCAGGGGACAAACAGCAAATAATTTCCTTCACTGCCAGTGGCTGAGGGGGAAGAAAGCAGCAGACTGCACACAGGAGTGGTGAAGTGCCTCCTGCACTGCTGAGCCCCACTGGACAGCTTGTGCCAACAGGCTGTATGCCTTAATAGACAGACCCTCAGTGAGAAATGAGTTTCTGCCTTCAGGGCTGCTGAGGCTGCACATGAGGCTGGAGCCTGAGTGAGAGTAAGTGCATAAGAGAGGGCAGGCAGGAGGGACACCTTTCTATCCAAAATTCTGCACCTGCTTCAAAGGAGGAAGGAGATCCATCCCCTCTGCCCCTCAGGGGCAAAGATCCCAAGCTACCAATATCAGGTTTTATTTTAATACAAATTAAAAGCTTTCAGAGCTCAAAGAAACACAGAAATGACACAGCAACAGAGCACACGAGGGACACCCTGACCACCACAAACTCTGGTTCAAGATGAAGGCCTGGGGCTTTTTGGCTCCCCAAGGAAAAGCTTCTTTCAGGAGCAGGCCCCAGCTCCCAGGGGCACTCTGCCTGCTCCTGGGCAGGTGTCAGCAGCAGCAGTTCTCTCCTGGAGCCTGGGACAGGGAGGTCACTTGATGCGGTACAGGACCTTGCGCTGCATGCGGTGCTGGATCTCCCCCCGCCGCATCATCAGTTGCAGCACCTTGTAGATGGCGTGTTCTGGGTACTTCTGCAAAGGGGACAGCGGGGAAGATGAGCCAGCACGGAATAGCCAACAGGAGCTCAGCAGGAACCTGCAAGCTCTGCTAAAGCCTGGCTAGGACTCTCTAAAAGGAGGAAGCCCAATAGCCCAAGACACTGATGCTTCCTTCCCCTTTCCCTAATTTAGATCTGACTGCAGCCAGTGTCACAAATCAAACAGTTCTGGTCAAGGGTAGGACCCCAAACCAGCCCCAGCCCTCAGAGCTTTTGCAGAAAATTACCTCAGTATGCTTAAACTCTGCTATCACATTGCACACCATTCCCTACAAACAACTTCTAAAGAAAAACCAAAAGGCTCGCCAGTCCGCTCTTGAGGAGGGGGTTTCATGCCCCCAGCAGCAGCCTGCGGTCCCTGGTTTCACAGCCCAGCCCTCCATGGGGTCCCTGACCCACCTGGCGCATGAAGTCCTGGACAATGCTGTGCTCGGACACCTGGGAGCCGATGGCAAAGCGGCGCTTGAGCTGCTTCTCAATGCGGGACAGCATCTCTTGGTCCTCTTGTGTTGTGAAGCCTTCTGCCCCTGCAGGGAGACACCGAGTGAGCTCTCTGTGCTGCCCAGCTGTCACTCTCCAGGACACAGTGCTCATCTCCAGTGTCTCCCACCACACCTGCACAGCTTACAGACTTTAGGGAACCCATGAACAAGGCTGTGGAGCTCCAACCACAGAACTGAATGCGGACCTGACTGCTGGAGCTTTCTTCAAGCCCTTTGTTCCATGCTGCTGCCCAAGGAAACATTGTCTTCACCCCCACAGAAGAAGATCTTAGAGGATTGATAGGTTTGGGGAACGATGTCCAGCACCAGATTCTGCCCTAGGGACCACAAGGGGACAGACCACCCCCCCTCCCCTGAGCAGCACAGGAGATCCTCAGTGTCATTTGCCTTTGCCCTTCTTGTGAGGCACAGCCCCACAGCCACGATGGCTCCTTGCTGCCCAAAGCATCACTTTGTCTTTGCTCAGGAAGGAGGTCCAGCACCTGCCCCTAATAGCCAGGCCCTGAGAGAGAAGCTCGTCTCTCCCTGCCCTGACAGCCAGGTCCAGCATGTCTCTCCTACCCCCAGCACAGAATATCTCCTCCTCACCTGACAGGTTGCCCGACATGGCTGCATCGAGCGTGGACACATGGAAGAGCCGCAGGGCCTCCTCAACATCTGTCTCGGTGGCAAAGGGCTGGAGCCTCATCTTCGCCAAGGACTCCGCAATGCGCACAATGGCCTCCAGCTGCCTGCAGCCACCAGAGACAAACCCTGATTTCTACTGCAGCTAGAGGGGTGTTTTCTTCCCCCCAACTCCTGCCATCCCCACCTATCCCACTCCATGGACCTCCTGCCTCCCCCCACAGCACTTTCAGGGCTCGGGGCCACACCCTCACACCCCAGCACTGCGACAGCCCCTTCCTGGATTAGCCCAGTACTGCAGCCCTAAGCCCAGAGGCGTGGGGGGCGAGGAGGGGGTGCTGCTCACCGGACAGTGATGGGGATGCTGGAGCGGCGGTCGCTCTCCTGCTCGTGCTGGCGGGTGCCGCTGCGCATCAGGATGTAGCGGTTTTTCAGCTTCTCCGCCGCCCCTGCCGACAGCCGAGGGCCACACTTCCTGCAAGGGGGGACAGGAGCTGGAGGCAGCAGCCAAGGGGAGGGTCCCCTGGGCACCGCTCTCTTTCTTGGGTGCTGCAGCACCACTGCGAGCTCCTCTTGCACTGTTTTCCCAAGGCAGGAGTTAAGAGAAAGGGCACCCACAGTGCCGGGTGGTTTGTCTCCCACCACGGCCTCCCACTACACAGCCCGGACGCTGCCAAAGACACGCCCATCACTCACGTCCGACAGAAGGAGATGAGCTTCTTCAGCTTGTTCAGCTCGATCTCGCCCTCCACGGCCTGGGTCTGCGTCAAGGCACTCACGTGTAAGGCCATCACGTGCTTGGCCAATGTCTGGGAAAGCACAAGGCAGTTAGAGAGCAGGAATGCCCCTGCCTCCTCCTCCTCCCAAAGAAAGGGGCACCGTGAGTTGCAGCTGCACCCACGCAGCTCCACGCACCATGTCTCGCTCCTCATTGTGCTCATCCTTAACAATGAAGATCATGTCAAATCGGGACAGGATGGTGGGCATAAAATCAATGTTGTCCTCGCCCTTGGTATCATCCCAGCGTCCAAAGACAGAGTTGGCAGCCGCCAGAACTGAGCAGCGGGAGTTGAGTGTAGTTGTGATTCCTGCCTGTGAGTGAAGGCAAAAAAAAGGATGGTGTGAAGACCCCCTCCACGTCACAGCAGGTAATTATTCAGTGAAAGGTTGAAAGCCATTTTCAAGGACTCACTGTCAACCACTTGCATTTAAATAAAGCCCCATAAGTAGCACTCAGTTGCTCTGTAATGGTGGGACAGGACCCACATGTCCTTCTGGAAGGGGACTGGCTTCAGCTGACACTTGAGCACTGAGTAATTTCATTTAAAACCTCTTGTCGAGGGCAGAGAAAAGAGGACACCTCACCCCAGGTCTGTGATCTGTGACAAACACTGGGCAGACAGGGCTGAGTCCTTCTGGGCAGCCCTGGCACAAAGCATGGGTTTGCAGGTGCAGCCTGACAGCCATCAGCAAGGAGAAGCCATGAAATTCAGGCTGCCCAAAGCCTCCAGGCAGGGCTGACTAGTCTCAGACCAGCGACACCAGCAACCCTCAATACCACTGTCTAGGCTCTAAAATGGGCAGTTCTGGCAAAAGATGTGTGACCACCGGTTGCTGGGCTCTCAGATTCCCACCTCAGGGCAGCATGCTCAATCCACAGCTCACCTTGGCAATGGAGATGGTCTGCTGCTCCATCGCCTCATGGATGGCCACACGGTCATCCTCCCGCATCTTCACATCCCAGGTGAGAGAAACCAGGCAAGGAGAAAGTCACCATCAGTCACCTCTGCCACACACTGAAGTGACCCCCAACATAAAGGTCTGTGAGGACCTCTGCCCAAGAAGGCAGGATGTAACTGAACTTCCTTGCAGCCCCATCCCCCTGATCTTCCCAAAAGGAAGTGAGGGAGTCTCAGAGGAGTTGCCCTTCCTCCTGCAGCTCTGGGGTCTGCTGGGACAGGCTGGCATTCCAAGGGCTCTCCTTCCCACTCCCACACAGGCAGCCCCACAGGTACCTTGTCGAACTCATCAATGCACACCACTCCTCCGTCTGCCAGCACCATGGCTCCTCCCTCCATGAAGAAATTCCTGGAGACAGGGTCACGGATCACCGAGGCTGTCAAGCCAGCAGCGCTGCTGCCTTTTCCTGAGGTGTACACCTAGTGGCACGTGGAACAAGGAAAAGGACAGTACATCAGCTGCAGTGACACCCAGGAGCCCACTGCTCCAGCTGAGAGGCAAAACATCCCTGGCACCACAAAATTCAGAGCTCCTGGGGGAAGAACCTCCAGGAAAAGCCCTCAGCACATGTAAAAAGCATATGTACTGGGTAAAGAGCAGGCCTATTGCCTCATCCCAAGCCTCAGACTAAGCAGCTGTGACACACCGGAGGGCATGCAGACACAAAACACAGATATTAAGTACAGAAGAGGGAGTGATTCATTGTTTGGTGGGCTGCTGCATTAGCTTTGTTTGCCCCTGGAGGGAACAATACGGTCAGAGGCTGAGTTTAATAGAGACTACAAAAAAACATAGACTACAGCTGAAAACATAATTCTGTGCCTGGGCTCAAGCTGGAGGTCCGTGCCTGAGATGCAGTCAACTTAATTTGTCCTGACCAGCCAGCCCCTCTGCTAATCAAGTCTCAACAATAAACAGCAGCACCGGGCACGTCTTTGGACGTTTGCAAACAGTCTGGCTCACAGCATAATAAAAGGCATGACCTTCTTCACCTTCCCTCCCTCCTTCACCATCCCTTCTAGGTTAGTACCGGAAATGGCAGTTCGTGCCTCTGCCAGCAAGCCTGCTTGTGGATGCACAGGCAGGTGACTGCCATGACCACAGTCTTGTCTCTGGGGCTAGGCAAGGAGCAGAAGAGAGAAAAGGGGTGCACTACAAGTGGGCACCTCAAGCCACGTACCCCAATGGGCGAACACTTCTCAACAAACTTCAGCAGTTGGGATTTGGCCGTGCCAGGGTCCCCCAGCATCAGCAAGTTGATGTCCCCTCTGCGGGTCAGGCCATCCGGGAGCCTGGAGTGATGGGGTTGGGAAGAAGAGAGGGAGGAGGGATGGTGAGCATTTATTTTGATAACAAAACACTGACTTTGGAAACAGAGGCTGATTCTTCCCCACCTCTTGCGGGAGCCTCCAAACAAGAGGCAGGCAATGGCCTTCTTGATGTCAGTGCTGCCGTAGATGGAGGGCGCGATGCTCTTGGCAATGGTCTCGTAGATGTTGGGCATGGCAGCAAGGCGACGAAGTTCCTCCTCTTCTTGAGGGGTCACTGAGCCACTGAAGCTATGTCCTGTACAGGGATGAGGGGAATGATGTTCGCCACAGCAAACAAATAGAGGTCTTAAAGGCAATTGTATCACTCTCCCCACACACACTACAACCAAAATCCCCTCTTGAAAATCATGCCAAGTACCACCAGGTGGGAAGGGTGGAGAGGGCAAGCCTCTGCTAACCCAGCAAGGCAGGCCGTGTCCTTAGAGGCTGATAAGAAAAAGCAAGGATCTTGGGCAAAGCAGCTCTGCAGGAACCAGAGGGAGAATTACAGTCAAGACCACGTTTTAAATACAATCTTAACCATGGACTTCAGCTGGGATCCTCAGGGATGGCTTAGCCCTGAAGGACCCAGGCTGAGACCTCATTTAATCTGACTGAGGAAAAAGCCTTATAGGACATGACTATAGAGAGCCCAGGCCAAGTCAGACACTGGAATGGCTTGAACCTTCTGTTACATAAACAGCAGAGAAGGACGAAGGCTGTGATTTCAAACAGTTCTTGCTGAGGGATCACCTTGTTCAGGAACAGGGTGGGGAATGTCTCCTGACACTGACCAAATGCACACCAAAAGCATCCCTCACCTGAGCCCTCCGTGTCCACCTGGATGCCCACCACACGGATGTAAGCGCTCCGGATGCCCACCCCCACGTTGTAATGGCTTTTGTTCTTGCTCTGTGCAGATTTCTTGATGGAGTAGATCCCCATGATAGTGACTCTGTTCCCTGGGACAACTTTGTCACACAGGTACCTAAGAGGAGACAAGGGACGGCAGAGGATGGTGGTGGGAAATGATGGCACCAGCAGCAGCCAGCAGGGGCAGGGTGGGAAGGCTGTGCCAGTACCTGTCACAGTAGAGCTGCAGGTGCCGGGGCATCTCCCCGTGGGGCACGGCATCTGGAGACTCCTGCAGTTTCAGAACCTGGAAATCCACGCACTTGCACTTATCTGGCATGATAAAGTAAGGGTCCAGAGGGCACCTTGGGCGGCCAGCTTGTTCTCTGCAGAGAGATCAGTCAGGGGAGGCTGTTAGCACTGAGGAACCACCCCTTGGAGCACAACTGTGGAGGGGACAGCAGCGACAGCAGGGGGCACCTTCCAAGCAGTGCCACATCAGCAGCTAAGGGCAGACACAAGGGGCCAGACCAAAGGCCAGCAAGCTCTCCGTCCTGTGTTCTACAAGTGCCAGATGTGTACATGAGAACAAGCCAGAGACAGTGTGACACTTGTCTGAGCACTCTCTCTGCCTCCCACCCCTCCCCTGCTAGCTCTAAGCAGGGGAGATAATTCATTAATTACACAGAAGGTAGCAGCACAGACCCAGTGACATGGCAGGGCATTTGCAACCTCATGCACGAAGCAAATGTTAAGTGGTTTCTGGTGAGAAAGCAATTAGCAATGTGACAAGGCTGACATCCACCTCCCAGTCTATCAAGCCATATCTGCCTAGCTAGATGACAAGTTCTCTGAAACAAAGAGCAGTTCCATGTCCTGCTGCTGTCTCAGAGTGGCACAACTGGGCCTGACTCCATGCAGGGCTTTCAGGTAGGGCAACAGCAGAGAGCAGATGCACTCATGCAGTCAGGGATCAGGAGCGAGGTGCTGTACAGACCATACACATTGGGAAAGATCCCTAGCCCAAACCCCTCTCAAGCTGCATTAGAGTTCAGGGGCAGAAAATAAATACTGGCAGGTATGAGCCCAAAGACACAACCCACCAGGACTGGTTGCCTTGAGAGCTGCAGCATACTGGAAGTCTAATGCTCACAGTTCTCAGAGACTCTAGGAGCTGTAAAGCAGGATAAAAAGGCTAGCAGAAAATCATCCCTAAGGTAACACAAAACAGCCCCCTCAGGAGTGGGAATGTGGAAGCAAGGAGTTTGTTTGGAAAAGAGGAGAGCAATTTAACACAGCATTATGGGACAGCTGGAGGCAGGAATGATCCTTTAGGTACAAGAGGCGAAACTCCCTGTGGATAAAAGCAACTCCCTGGACACAGTCACTCAACACTGCATGCAGCACTGACCGTGCAGGGTCACATACAGCATGACCGGAGGGAGAGCTGGAACTTGGCAGCCAGAACTGCACACTGGCACAGGGGCAGCACAAAGGGTGGAGGCAGAGCAGCACAGATGCTGCTGCCTTGTGGAACAGGGAGCAGATTCCGCAATGCATGGGACGCAGCAGGAGCAGGAAGAGGGAATGCAGTCTTTTCTGGCCCTCCAGCCTGCTGGTGCATGCCCCTGTCAGTCCTTACGTGTTGCACTTCCTGGGCAGAGCGTAGCCCTCCAGGCCCGGGCGCACCGCGATGTTGCTGATGGTGTTGCGGCAGCTGCGGCACTGGATGGTGATTCTGGTGGCCTTGGCTCTCACGGGGGTTGCTGCAATTACAATCCCAGGGATCTTCACAAGGTGGGACATCTGGTCAGACTGAAAAGGGAAAGGCAAAGGGAAGGTGAGGAAACCATCAATGGAAGATGGATGGGAAACTACAAAGCACGAGAGCAAATGACAGAACACCTGTGCAGAGCACCACTAACAGCAATAATGTCCCTGCAGCAGGACCCAGCAATAACAGCCCTCTGCGGTCAGATGCTGGTAAATTAGTGAGAGACCTGTTGTGGTGTTACATTTCAGTTAAATGGTATTCTCTGTCTCACTCCTCAAAAATGTAAGGTTTATTCCAAGCCTGTGATCCTTCCCTGCAGTATCATGTACCTGCAATCCCATTGGCCCAAGGCTTATTCCATGCCTGTTAAGCTGTGGGGGGAGACCAGACTCTCTCTTGGCCCTTTTGTCCCTAGTCTCTCCCTCTCTCCCCCTCCCTCCCCTTTCCCCCCTTCTTCCTCAGAAACCGTGCTGTTCCCAGGGGTGGGACCCCCAATAAACCCTCATCTAATTAGCACCCTCAGAAGCCGTGTGGAGTCTCCTTGCCTGCCTGCTGCTACCAGCTAACATGCGGCTTAGGGGGCCACCCGGGGACTCCCTGGGAACCCTCAAAGGAACAGTAACAACCTGTGTCCTGAGCCATGTGACTGGATCCCCAAAGCTCCCCTGCAATCACACCCACACGCTCCACCTCACCTTCAGGCTGCGGATGTTGGCTGCGTTGGCATCTGACCTCAGCATCACTTGGATGTCTTGGAGAGTCTCCTCCCCTGAGGGACGAGGACGAGTGACCTCATCTGCAACTTCTTTTGCTGCTTCTTCCAACTAGAGAGGGAACAATGGGCTAGCTATCAGTGGGTCTGTTACAGCAGAATATCAGAGCTGCTCTCGTGGAGGTTGCCAGCCTCCATCCTTACCAGCTGCAGGTGCTCTGTTGGCTGCTTGTACAAATAGTCTGCGAGATCTTCATCAAAGCTGGCCAAGTCTTCCATCTCCACCTCCACCCAGTACTGCCCCCGGTTGTAATGCCGCTTGAGCTCATCCCTGGAAGGCAGGAAGCGGCAAAGTTTTGCAGGGCAGAAAGCACCAGTCACCCACAGTGGCCTTAGAACAAGCAGGGACCAGAAAAGGCAGGCTCTGCAGGGAGTCCTTGGTTTGGAAAAGCAAGCAGGGAAAATCAGGTGAGTTCCAGGAGAAGCACAGGGGAAGCTGGGCAACCTTTCACCCAAGCCCATGTTGAAAGGTGACATAAGACCAGGGACAACAGTGCTGCAGTGGCAATGTAAAGTATTTACTGGAGACACGTGACCAGATAAACAAGGAGAAAACTTCTGTGTAGAACAGTAACTACTATACATAAGATGTGGTTTAAAACAAAGGAAGTAATAACAGAACAGACAACATTTTCCTCAAAAATGCCAGGATTAATGAAATTCAGGGGTGAAAGCCTGTTGTAACCCTTGATTATGATGTATCTCCATGTTTTCTCAACATGTGTTGAGCTGTGTCTCCAAATTGCATAAGCAAAAGGCAGCCAAAGGAACTTCACAGAGTTGGAAGGCATATGTGGAGAGTGGTGCACTGATTTGATAGACACAGACAATTCTCCAAACCAGAAAGCACAACGACTTCAAAGACAGACCTTGAATCGCAGAACTAAGTGCAAGCCTGGCAGTGTGGATCCCTCTACTGCTATCTTATCCACTGGCTGGCTGCCTAAAATTTTTTGAGAACACCAGACATCTGCTTTTCTATCAGGTTAAATACAAACATCTCTTAATCCTGAGCTTTTTATGGCCTACGAGAAGAGACAAAACAGCTGTTGGGTTTGTGAGGTGTGCACTGCAGGAGGGAGGTTAAGAGCAGAGTGGATGTGCAGGTGGGGATGGGCAAGGCTTAGAAGGAGAAAAGGGGCCACAGCAGCACCTGTATTTGAAAGTGAAGCCAGTCCGGTCCGTGCCCACCCGGTACTGCCGAAGGAACTCCTTGAACCGCTTCTGCAGCTGCGACTTCCGAACCTGCCCCTCGTCCACGGACGCGTCTCCCCCAAAACTGTCGCTGTAGTAAATACCGGGGTCGTCGAAGCCGGACATCGCGGCCGCTGCTCCGCTGCAGGGCGAGAGCGGTGGCTCAGCCCCAGCCGCCTCCTTCCCCCGCCCCACGGGATCGCCCCTCGCCGAGTGCCCCGCACCGCACCCCACGCACGGGCCGCGCTCTTTCCCCGCAATGCCCAGGGACAACCCCACCCCGACCCCAATCCCGATTCCGACCACGATCCCGATCCCGATCCCGACCCCCTGCCGCTCCGCACTTCTCTCCCCGCCGGAACCTGCTCCCAACTTTTTCGCGGCAAAAGCGGCGCGCGGCGGAAACCGAACCGGGGCGGGGAGCGCGCTGCCGCCGCCGCCGCGCGCTGCGATTGGCCCGCGCGCCGCCCGCCACCGCCGATTGGGCCACAGCCGCCCCCCCTGCCCCGCCCCGAGACGGAGCGCGCGGGTCCGCTGCCGCCGCTGATTGGCCGGAGCACTCCTCCCCCTGCCCGCCTCCAGCGGTGTGGCGCGAAATCTGGGAGCGAAGGGCGGAGGGAGGCGAAATGGCGGGCGGGCCGCACCATTGCCGCGAGGCGCAGAGGGGGAGCGGGCGATACCATTGTGGACCCGGACGGTGCGGGAATACAGTGAATTAATTAGTGCTGCAGGCTCCTGGGACAGCTGGGGCCCGTCAGTGCTTCGGGGCGTCCGGACACGAATCCTCCGGGATGCTTTCCTCCTGGCTATTTGTGAACTTAGGGGAAGGCAGGCAGGTGGCTGGGTGCTCAGTTTGGCCCTTGCAAGGCGCGGTAATGCGCGGCCGAAGTGCAGAGTGAGCTGTGAGGCGCCGTGCTTGGCGACGGAGGGTTCGGCTGCAGCCCCCGGGAAATGAGGAGGGTGGCGTTGCTGCCCAGAAACCAGATGTACTCATAAAGATCATAGACAAGTACAAACAAAGCCTCGGTCTCCATTTCTGCGGACTTGAGGCACAGTCTGGAATCTTCTGTGTGTGACAACAATGGCTGTCAGATCCCAAAGCGCCCTCTCTCTCCTGGCATGAGCAGGGAGGGTAGGATACCAGTCAGAACCCATATTTCCCAACTCTGAGGTTGCACCCAGGCTCTCTGAGGAGTGGAGAGGGGCTGAGTGTGGTACAGTGTGTATGTGAGCTCATGGGCATTTGTTTGTCTCTCTGGGATCTTAGCTTCCTGAGCATGCTTGAGTGAACAAAATGGTTTAGTTGGGGTGCTTTGGAGTGACTCAATAGGTTGAACTTAATTCAAATCGGAACGAACAAGTTCTTGTATTTAAATAGCTATCAAGCCTTGTATTCCTGCTCTTCAAACACCTGACTATCTTTTTCAAGAATAAACTATTTTTTCTGGCAGGTGGATCCAAAGAGAGAACTATTAAAGGACTGGGGAAGGGAGGCAGAGTAGAAAGAGCCTGAGAACTGTCACAGTCCTGTTTTCCCACTGCTCATTCTCAGTGGGACCGGCCTTCTGATTCTTGTTCTTTGAGCAGGTTCAGTGCTGACATTAAAACAGATCAGTAGGAACATGTTTCTTTGGGATTAAGGTCACAGCCAGAAGAGGCAGATCATGGAGACAGGTTGATCACAGAGGCTTTCTGAAATAAAGGGAGGACTCTGCGGTGATAACAGGGCAGTTTTGTCAGTGCCATACCTGAACTGCAGCCTCTCCTGTGCTGGGAGAGCCCCTGGAGCAGGCAGGGCCTGTGGCTGGACACAAACCCAGCCCTCCAGATGTGCCTCAGCAAAAGGCAAGGAGAGCAAGCTGTGTGCATGGGCTACTCCAGTAGTGTTGTGTGTTTGGAGTGCCTTTAGCAAGGCCACGTGTGCCAAGTCCTGGGAGCGAGGGGCTGGTTTGCCACTCGGGCGAGCACCGTGCTTGATGCCTCCCATTGAGCCACCTTGACCAAAACCTAGGGCGTCTTTAACTTTTGGGTGGTGAAAACACACTTGGCAATTCTGATTCACGCTGAAGCTCTTGCAGAGGCAGCCTGGTAACACAGCCCTTTGCTGGAAGCTGGGAGAGCTTCCTGGTTTCAACCACCTGAGGGTCCCATCACCTTTTGCTTGTGATAGAATAGCAACTAGCTCTTATGTACCACTTCCACTCCTTAAAAATACTTTGCATGCTCACTGAATTTCATGCTGTTTCCAGAAACAGAGAGCAGTGTGTAGGAGCCGAAGGAACCTGCCCCAGTGTAGGTTATTGTTAGCACTGAGTGGGAGCAGAGTCTGGCTCTGATGATAGCTCCCACTTCTGTCTATTGTTGTGTCTGTGCAGGCAGCAGCTCCAAAAGACATAAAACCAGGAGGAAGAAAGACACCTCCTTTTTCCCTGGGTAAGGCTTTAATAATAGGAAATACCAGGCCTGAAGACTTTACATTGAAATTTATTATGTGTATAAATTATACAATCAAGAAGAATGGCAGACAAGAATGACACTGTATGCCCAACAACTGTCTTTTGTTTTTCAAAGACAAAAATAATGGAAAAAAGAAATATCAGAGACCTACTAGTGTCATGTAAAACTAACCCATGGGAGCATGTGGCTCCACAGAGAAAGTGATCACAGTATTATCTAGCAGTATAAAAAAACTGACCAGAGCTCCGAGGAGCTCCATCTTTCTGAGGAAAGACAGATGCCAAAGCTGTGTTTCTGATCCTGTTGGGTTTTGTAGGCACTCTGTGAAGCAATGACAATTCTTTTTAGCCTTTTGCACCCTTAGTTTTTGGTGATAAAGTTAGTCTCTGAGAAGAGCTCACACCAAGCACAGGAGAAACTTTGCCTGAACCCCCTTACAGCACTCTTTGATTTCTGGGGAGAAAAGTGTCCTAGTATTAGTGGCAGAACCAAGATCACAGTACCCAGTCAGGGGTAATTTCTCTCACAAGGACTGGGAAAGATGGATTAGTTCAGGGTGAGGGAAGTCACAAAGAGAAGGTGAAGGTCCTGCTTTTTCACATGGCAAACAAGCCCACGGCGACTGTCATGACGAGGCAGCTGAGCGCCACAATCCACCGCACCAGGGAGGTGGTGGCTATCGTGTCTGTGCTCCTCATCTTTGTCTTCTCACTTTCCTTCCCAGCTGCTGGACCTACACCAAATTGGGAGAAAAAGCAAATAAAGACAAGTGAGAAGAGGTTGTGGCAAGAAGCTGCTAAGATGCAGTGTGTGCTTTCCCCAGTGCCAGAGCACACCATGCTGGAGTCATCCAGGGAAGAAGGAGAAAGCCCAGAGCTCAGCTGGGAGAAACAGTGGCAGCAGGCTCTGCTCTCCCAGTGGAGAGAGGAAGCAGCAGACTTGACCTGGGAACCATAAAGGCCCACAGCCCCTCTGCCTGTAGGTGACTGCCAGCCTCTTCCCTTGTCTCCTTACAGGCTTACACATGCACTGCCCAGCTCGATCAAACCCCTGATGTCTGCAGAAGACAGACAAATGCTGAAGCTAGAATTTTAAAAAGCTATAATTTTTTTTGTGTCCTACTTCTCACTGATTTAATTAGTTAAGCATCTAGAGACCTTGAACACTCTTCAGCACTCCAAGCAATTTCTGCAGTACAACTTTAGGATGGGATTCCTCATCTAACACCAATTTTTTCTGAAAATCTTACTTGCATGCATGTATTGGGAAAGGAATGGCAACGTTTCACAGAGAACTTTTAATGCCTTTCCCACAGAAGCTGCTTTAAGCTTCACTATCCAGAGATGCTTAAGGCAAGGTTTGTTTTTTATCTTTGCCATGGAAAAACTGTGGTTCAATCCAGGATGCACTGAAAACAAATCTGTTTTAGTTTCAGAATGGGTAGGCCATAAAGGGTTTTTTATTTGAATGGCATGTCCTCATGGAAACCACTCTGCTCAGTAAACATCTAAGCTCACTCCTCACTCAGGTACAGGCCTGATTGCATTCCACCATCCAGAGCAGTGCTCAGTCTCTGGATGGTGGAAAACCCACCACACTCTCTGCAATGTTTTCAGCAGTACTTCTGGGAGGTAGAAAATGATCAGAGGGAGATACAGTCCAAAAGGACAGGCTGCTGGATAGGACTGCGTCCAGAAGAACCTTCTGTCGGCATCTCAGCACCATGGCTGATCTGCAGCACCCAAAATTGATGCCTTTGCTTCTGTGAACTTAAGGTCAGTTTTCCCCATGGTGAATGAGCCTTGCATTTGTTAAAGCCCTAGAGGTGGAGAGAGGAGTCCCTTTTTGTAAAGCTTCCTTCCTGACACACTTTCTGACAAGCCCACATGTGTTATCCTTGCTCTGCCATGTCTGGAAGAAGTTTTGCATGCAGCAGTGCCTCTCCTTGCAGTACCTGCTGATGGCTGGAGAAGAGATGGGCAAGCACCTCATGCTTGTTTCCCAGTGGCTTTTACAAACAAGGACAGAGGAGAGGAGGAGAAGGAAAGGAAGGAGCCCTGTGAAGCACCTGCCCCTGGAAGTGTCTTACCGTGCTCACGTGATTTGTTGATGTTCCTTGTGCGAAGCAGCTCTGCCTGTGGCTGCACAGGGTGACCATTCTGCTGGCCCTTGGACACCAGCTCCTGCAGCGCCTCGAACACCTGAGGACAAGGAACACTGTCTCATTATGTGGCCTCCTCTTCTTCTTTCACTGGACCACCTGCCCCTTCCCCAGGCACTTAGGAAGACACGAGGCTTCAATCTAAGTCTCCTGGCACATTTTGCATGGAACAAAAGTTGCCTGTGAAATCAACAGGATGTCTTTCAAACTCCTTGTTCTCTTTACAGGTTTTCCCTGAAGCTTTCAGCTAAGGAGAAGGCTATTGCCCACCTTCTGATGGGATGGAAAACAAGGTGCCTGTCCCCTAGTCAGAGTGCACAGTGGATCTGTGTAACTTCACCACAGAGGCAGGATAGATACTATGTAGTAATCCCCACTCCCAGTATTAACCCTCCAGTCTCTTCCATGTGCCACCCTGAATAGTGGCACATGGAAGAGACTGGATTCAAACACTAAGGGAGGGAAAGGAGCTTTTCAGAGACCATTGTTTTATTCAGCTGCCAGGTTGGAGAAGCATGGCCATCCAGCTCTGACCAGCTTGCCCTGATCCACAACTCATAAGCTGTCCAGTGGAAATTCTGGCCTTGTATTTCCCCTGTAGCTATTTTCTTGTTTGAGAGAGGATGTGGGCTGGCAAGGCTAGCTGGTTGTTACTCACCCCTATATTTAACAGGAATGCTTTCTTGGCCTCCTCCATGACTCTTTTCTTAGTGGCAAGGTCCATCTCGAGAGCATTCATGCGGGAACGATAAAGCTGCTTGAACTTGGTGGCATTGGAGACCCCATCAAAGGTGAAGAAAGCCAGCCCTTCCCCAGTGCTGGGCAGCTGGAGGGCCTTCTGGGCAATTTTCTTCAGCACCTGCCCCCCAGACAGGTCTCCCAAATAGCGAGTGTAGGCATGGGCCACCAGGAGCTCTGGCTCGTTCTTGCCTATGTAGTGGAGCCTCTCGACATATTTCTGAGTAGCCTCAGGACAGGGGATCTCTTCCCTCCAGTTTCTGCCATAGAAGTACTTCAGGTCTTCCTCCAGGGCAGCTTTGCGATGCAGCTCCGCCGGAAAATACACAGGGGCATAAACTGGATTGTTCTTGTTACGTTCAATCTCTTCCTCCAGAGCAGAGTAGACAAAGTACAGGGATGCTGTAACCAGCTGAAAGGGAAGAAAGAGGATGAGCTATAGGTGCATCTGTTTGTCATTTTCAAGTCTGTGGGACAAATTGTACTAACAATAAAGGTACTCGTGGGCACACCCACTATGAGTCACAAACATCTGTGATGTTGCAGATTTCCCACGTGGAAAACAGTGCGAGGTACAGGGAGACACTGTTTAGCCCTTCCCTTCTGCTTGAGATAGCCATCAGGTGAGCCCTTTCCAGCAGGTATTAGTCTTACTTGCTCATGAAGTCACTACCTTGCCTTCAAGTTAAAGTCTGGCAGCTTGATGTGATGTCAACTGGAGCCCTATTTAAGCATTCCTGGTCTCTTCCCATTCCCTCAGTCAATAGAGAGGGTATTCCCAAAGGTATCATTTCTGGTACATTGTTCAAATTTGAATGCTCCAAAATGTGGCTTCCCTTTGTGGGGCCTTGTGAGATGATGACACACCCTGGGTATTTTTCAACACATTCATCCTGTCAGCATCCCACCGTCCTGGGAACTGAGGCACCACCACTCTGCTCACTCAGGCATGCAAGCAGGGTTGCCTCCTCAGTTGCCCCAGGGAGACAAGATAAAAGGGATCTGGAAGCACAGCCTGCCTCTGAAAGATGCCTTTGTGAAGGAGTGCTGTGAGGCTGTGTTCTCCCCTCTATTTTGAAACCATTGTTATTGTTGTTTTTCCCAGCTTATGTGATACTTTCTTCTATCTGCCAGCTTTTCCACGTGATCTGAGACAATATAGCTGTGTTCTTTCCTTCCCCAGGCATTCTGTTTTCAGAGGCTGTTACACCTACACCACCCCTTCCTTACCCTGGGACCCCTTGTGAGCAGCAAATGGTAAAAGATTAAGGTGTTGCAGTAGAAGTGAGTCAGGTTTGGGTAGGGGGGATTATGCTGCCCACAGGGGAGAAAGCTGTTTACTTTCTCACAAAGCAGTCAGTTCTGCAGTCAGAGAGTCAGAGAGTTCCTGTTTCAACCTTGCCCCACTGTGCCAGAAAACAGGACTTTGATAAGCACATGGGCAGTGACTGGTTGTGGAAACAAATATCCACCGTCTGGGGAGTCACGTAGCAGGCCAGATATATAGGTCTGCCAAGAAAGTAAACAAAAACAGTTTTTTAAACAGTAACCTGTTACCCAGCTTACCGGAAAAGAAACAAAACACGGGAACATTACCTTCCAAATTAAGCAAAAATGTAGCTCAACTGATTGTTTTCAGAGGCAGGTAGTGGTTTAATGAGAAACATTGCTTTTATACACTTGTTAATTTTTAAGATCCATGTCCCATCTCATTTGCCTGACAGCATGTAAAAATCATCTAAGAAACCAAGTTTTATTCCTGAATGTCTTTTTACAGCTTGCCTGTCTCAAAGATCACTGCCTGTCCAATGCCATATTTCTCACATCAGGAAGTCAGCACCTGAGATTGAATTTACGCTTGGCTAAGTATTCTGAATGTCACCTGTCAGAAATAAGCAGTCTCTTTCTTACTTCCGTGGATTTATTTGCCAAGGAACAATCCAACAACAAAGTAATTAAGCCACAGGTTGAATCGGTAGCTGTTATTTGCAAGTTCATGTGTCACTTCCTATAGCTTTGCAGGAATTTCTGGCCCAGGTGTTTACTTTGGTTTTGCTCTTGGCTTTGTTATGTGGCTCACATCCCAGGAATTGTATCTAGCCAGGTTAGGCTAATATGTGGAAATGTTTCTCTTTTATCTTGAAAAAAAGCAACAGGCTCCTGCTTGTTAGCAGCAGACACAGATTGCTCAAACTCAATCTGATTTTGAGTTATTGTTCATGATCTCAGCTGTGGTATAACTCAGGTGACAATGCAAAGTTCAGTTCCAGCAATGATCCCACATCCTCACTTTCTCACGATCCCATCATTATTTCTAGCCGCAGCTGTCTACAGTGTTGTAAATACAGAATTCTCCCTCTTTTGGGCATTTCAGTTGCTCGAGTATCTGAACACAGTAGTTCTATCTCCATTAACTATGACTGGCAATAATAACATGCAGGTATTTATGAAGCAAGAGAAAAGCAATAGCATTAGTCCCATCAGCCTCTTTGTCCTTTTTCTCCTGTTTCAGCTTGGCTACCCATGGTGATATGCAGAGTCCTTCCCCACCTTCTGCAAGAGGAGCCAGTAAGTCCTCAGGGTGCAGAAGTTTCCTGTTTTTCATAGGAGATGTTGATACATCATGTCCCCATCCTCCTCACCTGTGTGGCCCCATCCTCCCCCCTTTAGTCCCCTGTCAGCCCATCTGATCTATCAGGTGAGGAAATCCCATCCCCAGGCAATGCTGCTATGAAGTACCTTAAACTCCTGGAGTGACACCTGTCCCTTCTGGAAGTTCCTCATGAATGGTGTGTTCTCTGCCTGCTCGTGCACCTCCTTGGTAGCTTCCTTCAGCAGTTCTGACAGGTCTCTGGACATCCTGGGGAAGAACAGTGAAACAGGCATTAGTGCTGTCTCCTCTGACAAAACATCTTTGCTCTCTAAGACAAAAGGGGGAGCCTGGGGCTGGCAGAAAAAGGAGCAGAACATTCCCGAGATGGGAAATGTGAGCAGAACATTCCCGTGGATGGGACTCAGCACCACCGTTCCAAACAGTGTCCCGAGCAAGGAAGACTGACAGACTCCATCCAGAGGAGGAGGCAGCAGCATGCCTTTCCCTGCAGAGCAGGAACAGGAACAGCATTCCTAAAAGCAAGGGGAGAAACACAACACTCCTCTGACAAAACGCTTCCCTCACTCCCGTCCCGCTCTCACCTTTCGGAGCTGTGTGACTGGGAAGTTTCCATTATTTCTCCACGTCGTTTCACTCCTCTGCTTCCCTGCTGTTGCTCGAGCTTTGCTCCTTCCTTTCAGCCCCCAGGCCAGTGAAGCTCTGAGCTGGGCAGCCTGACTCCCACATCCAGCTTTATAGTGCAGGCCACGTGAGCCGGAGCGCTGACCTCAGTGCGAGCACAAACTTCTTGCAACACAGCAGCACTTCCCTCCCAGCCCCGCCGTCAGCCGCTCCTGGCCCGCAGCCCCCTAGAACCAGAAGGAAGTCACCAGATGCATCTTGATAACTAAGCAAAAACAAGAGGACGTCCAGAAACTTCTCTTTTGAGAGTGCCTGGCTCTGTAACCCTTTCAGTGCCTTGCCCGTGGTAGGCAGAGCCCGGATACTGCCAGAGGTGCTCATTGTCCTGGGGACGGCGGGGTTGGATTTACTGAGGAGGGTGGATTTACGGAGCTGATTCCTGGAGCACGGAGGCAGCCTCCTCGCACACACACCGCAGCCTGTGTGCCTTGCACCCTGCCTGGAGAGCTAATGAAGCCCTTACCCTCACCTGCTCTGGCACAGCTCAGGTATAACCATCCCGTCTGCCATAGCTGAGCTCAGGCATGAGCCAGCTCTGGCCTGCAGGTGCCAGACCTGCCCTTGTGCAGCTCCCCCTTGCCCCTGGCAGTGATCCCTGTCACTTTTCAGAGAGCCAACACAGGTGTGCCAGCACCGATGCACAGCGAAACCCATCCCGTGCTCTCTTGCTCATGGAAACAATGGCACCTGATTTGTTTGACAGCTGGCTCCTGTTGTCACCACAGCAGCGTGCAGGGCAATTTAGGAAAATAGCACACCATCTCCTAGATTCCCAGGAGGCTGGGGTAGCTGAAAAGATTTCATACACGACTTGGGGGAACTGAGGAAGTCTGCAGAGACTTTCAAAGGCAAATAATTCCTCTGATTTGGGAATTTGGGAAAAGAGTTGGACATGGTGCTTCTGCCAGTAGCTGTTGCTCTGCTGGATTTTTTTTTTTTTTTAAATAAAGTGGTCAGTGAAGCAGCCAACAGATGAAGCTGGGCCCTTCTTTCCCACCTGTAGCTATGCTGGAAGCTGGGCTAACAGGGACAGGTGATGCACTGGTTGGCTCTGCTTTGGAAAAGCAGACATTTGTGCTCAGCCCAAAAGAGCAGAGCACCTAGAGCCACCATTCCCCTGCTTCCGTGGGTGTGAGAAACTCCCTGGTACAGTGGTGCAGGGGGTGGTGGGGAGGCAGAGCCTGGGTGGAAGGAGAAGGACTGTGGCATTTGCTGTCCCTCTCTGTGGTTGCTGCCATCCAAGCCAGCACCTCGCCTGTCTCCCTGTCACTGCACCCACACCAGCCCCAGCAGGGTTGGGGGCTGTACGTTAAAAAAGCTGTTCTGGAAAAAGTATCCTTCCACACTTCTTTTTTTGACTCCAGCAGACATCTGGCATACAGCGTTCAGGAAGGATTACTCAGCATTTCCATCCTGACTCAGCCAGACTTTTCCTGCCTTGCTTTTGTCTTTTAAAGCAACAGTGCACGCTGGCAAAAGCTGACATGTTCCATTCTTACCCCCATGCCACTGCAGACATCTTGCTTGCTTTTCTGGAAGGTAAAATAAATTTATCAGGATGTCTGAATCTTCAAAGCAAGTGTGACAAAGCCCCAAACATCTCTGAGAGTGCAGAGTCCATGAGTAGAGCAGACATCCCCATGGCCAGTCCCTCCTGAAAACATTGAAACTACAGTTTGCCACAGGAACAGCTCCAAAATGAATGCTTCCCTCTGGCAAAACTCCTTAAAGCTCTCATTTTCTGTCATTTTCAGTGAGTCCTATTCTGACAGGGGAAGCTGGAGCACGAATTGAACTTCTAGTTCTAGTGGAGGGGAGTAAGAAAAATATGGAAATTACATGAGAATAAGAATTATATTATGAGAGTGTATTACTCATTTTGTGAAATACCATGAAAAAAATCCAATCCTCAAGCCCTGCCCCTCCTTTCACCTGGAGCCCTGGCAATGCTCAGTTCTTCCCAGGGACTTTATGGGTGCTTTCAAGCCAATGATTGGTGTGCCCACCTGCCTTCTTCCAAGAAGCTGCATGCTTGGAGGCCCTATAAAAGATATATCCAAAAGTCCTTTTCCCTGTAATCCAGGATTGTGGTATGTCTGAATGAGACTGGGGGGAAGAAAGAGAGGGTCACTAGTCATGTTCCTACCATTCCAGTAGGTTTTCTGGCTTGTAACCATACTGTCCCAGGACATGAAGCAGTACCTCCTCTGGCTCTTGGAGCTTTACCTTCCCCTGGGCAGGTCACAAGAGATGCAGCTCACCTCTGCCAGGAGATTTACAAAGGTGCAGACAAGCAAGCCAAGCCCCATAAGTGATTTATGCTGTCTGATTTCTCTCTAATTTGGGTTTCTTGGGATGGAGCCGTTGTGAGACTCAGCCTAGCTCTCTGGAAAGGCCCAAATGCCCTCCAGCAAGATGGAAGGAGAACTGAAAGTGGGGTGTCATCATCTTTGCAGTTGCTGGCTTGGAGCATTTCTGGCCCCCCCAGTGTTCTGCAGCAGGGGCTTGAATTGCCTCTGCTGTGCTGTTGCTGGTGGGTGGGAGGTCAGTGCCACCGAGTGAGCCAATGTGCCAGCAGGGATTTGAGAGGGACCATCTCTTCCTCAAAGAGACCTCTGAAGTCACCACTTGAGAGCAATGAATGGGGAGAGAGGTGAGTGCTCTTAGTGGAAGGAGCAAACTGGCTCCCAGAGCATGGTGGGCCACATGAAATGAGAGGCCACATCCAGGTCACTAGGAAATTCTGCTTGAATATCACTGAAGTCTCAGAGCTGTGGTCTCCACTGTGCCTGCCAGAAGCCCTGCTGCCTCCTGCCCTTCCAGTGAGCCGTAGCTAGGTGCTGCCAGAGCTACTCACCGTGGGGACACCAGCAAAACTGCCCAGGGGATTTCTAGCAAAGATGAATAAAGTAGCCTCAGGCAAGATATTTGTAAAAATTCTTGCTGGGCTTAAAAGCCTGTCTGCACATCCCATCTCCTGAGAAAATGCTTAGTCACAGGATGGGAGATGAATGGTTAAAAACAACAGAAAGTTATTGAGGGGTCAGTGTTTCCATGTGGAACAGGGAAGTGGGGGATTTTCTCCTCTTTGTACATTAACAGCCTATTTTGCCAGTAGACTTGTGGCCAGAAATGTCTAGTTACACAGGCAGTCACGGGATGCAAAGTCAGCTCTCCCGAGTCCCTTGTGGGTAGCGCTGCTCCGCGCTGGGCTCTGGCAGGCAGCTCCCAGCAGCTCAGCTTGGCTTCTGTGGGGAAACGGGCCTCAGCCAGCTCAGAGGGGCTCATGGGCTCTCTCAAACCGTGACACAGCAAAATGCGGCTGCCTGGTTTGCACTGGGAATGCTGAGTGCAAGCCAGGCAGCTGTATCACCACTCGGTGACCAGGATTTGCTGTGTAATCCTAGGGGGAAAAGGAGTTACAGTAACTGCTTAAAATGACTGGCTGGAGAAAGGAGTCTGTGCTGGAGTGTACGGGGATATCCTGTTGTGTTAATTTGTGTTTACCAAAGGGAGATTACCTCTCCCAGCCCCACCTTGGCAGAACTGACTGTGCTCCCTGCTATCTCAGCATTTAAAAATCCCAGTCTAGATCAAAGATACAGGTGGAGAAAAAGAAGGTCGAGAGTCCAGTGCACTGGACATCCCTATGGAGAGCTCAGGCGCTGCAGCTGTCCATGGGGCTGGCACTGCTGGTACCTTTGGAGGGTTGTATAGACAGGTATGGCTGTGCTAGGCAACCCCCCCACACAGGAACCCTGGAAAACAGCGTGGTGGGAGATGGAGGCACAGGCAAATTTCCCAAGATAAATGAACCAGCATGACAAAACCAGGAAATGCAGATTACAATAAATGTTTTCATAGATGTATGGATATATGTGTGCTGCAGCACATTGGTGTCTCCAGCACACAGCTGTGAGAAAGGAAAGAGCCTGGGCTGTCTGGAAACGGAGCTGGGAGAAGGAGGGAGAATAGAGCAAATGCCCTGCAAGGCATGTGCCTGACCAGAGTCAGGCAGTGACCCTAAGCACACAGCAGGTGATGGGTACACTGGGCTGAAATTTTGGGAGAGGGTGCATAGAGCCCCCCATGCTTCCTAGAGTCTTGGTGGTCATGGGAATCAATCCTGTGTCCAGCTGGGAGTTGCTCTGGCAGCCAAAGGGAGGCGTGGAAGGGAATGGGGCAGAGTTTGCAAATAAAAATCCCATTTGTGCAAATGTTTCAGTCAGTGCTGCTGCCTCCTTTGTTCCAGTGCCACAACTGTGAAAACAAAGTGTGCCCTGACTGCTAGACAGAACAAACGGTGAAACTGTGGATTTGAAAAATCACACATATGCAACAAAAAGGACCTTGTACCACAGTGCTCACACCATTTTCTCATGAGAAGGAGGAACGGGAAGCCAAGTTTTGTACAGAAAGTGAGACCCAAGTCCCCCCTCCCCGCAAGGTTTCCAAGTCACCTCTGCGTGGTTCTCTAGTCCAGGGTACAGGACAAGTGCTGGGCCGCAGGAAGGGGCTGTTTCTGGAGATTTCTCCAGTTGTCCGGAGCACTGGGAGCGGGGCCAGGAGCAGCAGCTGCAATCTGAGCGCAGCGAAGGCACCGCCCCGCACGAACAGCCCGAGGTGCAGCGCCCGGCCGTGACTCAGCAGAGCCCCTCGCACAGCTGGCTCAGCGATCCCGGCTGACCCTGACTCAGCAGCACGGAACGCTTTCCCACGCCGGGAAAGCGTGACTCAGCACCAGCGGGAGCCGGCTGCGGGTTTTGGGGCTCACGCCCTGGCGAAACGTGCGGCATCACTCGCAGCCACAAAGTGTTCCCCTTTCAGCTGTCCTTCCCAGAGCCGCACCGGGTGAGGCAGGAAGGGTTGGAAAAGCTGGTGTTCCAAGCCGAGAAAGCTGCACCCCTCTCTGACCCGGGGACGTGGAGGATTGCGGTGTCCATCTGCTGTGGGACCGGGACAGTCTCCGCTCCGTAGGGGGGAATCAAGGCATAGGAACGCTGGGATGCCAGATGGGCACCCGGCTTTCACCTGTGCTGGTACAAAACAGCAGACCCAGGAACAATGTGTGGGAATGGATCCATTTTAGAGACTGGGATTCAGGATGTGCCAAATTTAGGCGACTTACTCAAGACACACACAGGGTGTCTATGGCCCAGACGGTGCTCCCTCCTTCACTCATTACCAAAGATCACTCCAGGACAGGCAGGCAGGAACTTTACTCCACCGAGCTGCTCTCTGTCTTGAGAGGGTGACAGATACATGCTGACGAAAAGAAATAAGCCAAAGAAGGGTTAGAAAGGGCAGATATTACTTCAAAGACCTTAATTTAGGGCAGAGTGGGCTCAGCATTGGAGAACCCTGTGCACTATGGACCTTATGGACTGCAGCAAAAGAGCTAGAACACCCCCCTTTTTGGGGGGATGCATTCCCTAGCATCCCAGGCACCGAGGAATCAGGGCTTTGGGCTCAGCCCTTCCCCTGTGCAGTGCTGGGCACAGCAGGACCTCGGGGTGGTGGCGGCAGCTCTTTAGCTAGATAATCATTACCAAGGCGACGTGGGATTTGAATTGAAGTGTTCTATTGCCGGGTATGGTCTGGCAGAGGCTGAGAGGGACCAAAGGTACTCTGCAAGTGGTGAGACAGAAGGTGCCTGGTGTGGAGTGAGCCACCCTGATTGCCTGGCTGGAGCTGGTGGTTCATGGTGTGCATGCCAGCACAAAACATTTCCCTGCCCAGGGGCAGCAGGACACTGCTGCCAGATCAACCACACCTTGACTTTTTAAATTTTTATGTTTTTTTTTCTTCTTTTTGGACTAAGACTGCTAAAGAGCTCAGAGAAATTGCCACCTCCTTCTCACTGAGACTGATCTGGCATTTAAGCTTTTTTTTTTTTTTTTGGTCAAGCAGCTAAAAATACCAGTGAAGTGCCTCACAGCAACCTTTCTAAATACAGATTTTCCTACCATTCTGTGCTGGTGAAAGAGACTCCCTAAAGCCGCAGGAAAGCCGTGTCCTTGCCTCACCGTACTGTCAAATTTGCTTCGTACCTGATCCATGCTTTTCTGCCAAGATTGGCCAGGAGAACAAGAGCCTGGATACAGGCACATGTAGCTTTTCTGTGCTGTGAGGGAATTCCTGATGCCCCCAAGAAAATCCCTGCTGCAGAGCCCCCAGGAGTGTCCCTGGCAGGGCTGAGCCCCCAGCCTCTCTGTTGCGCAGTGTAGCAACCCCTGCACCCCCCATCCAAGACCAGACCGCCTGGCAAGGACCAATGTCCAGCCTTGCAGGAAGGCTGATGGAGACAGCACTGCAGCAAACCTGTACTCATGGGGAGTGATCCTGTCAATGGCCATCTTTCTTTCCTTGCTCCTGAGCACTGGAGCACCTACTTTTCCTCTCATTTATTTGTATCATCTTCATCCACCCTTAGCAGCACCAACAGTAATCTAAAGGAAAGGGGAAGTGGCTTTAATCTCATTTTGTGAAGGGAGGGAGAATTTTGTTATTCAAAATAAGCTTTGAGGAAGTTTTGACATGGCAAAGTAACATGAAAGTCCTGTGGAATGGAGAACAACCTTCCCAGTGGACTTGGGACACTTCTGTGCTGCTTTAGTGAGACAATGCTGTGGGAAATCAGGACATATTTTTGTTACGACCCTTTAAAAAAATTCATGTACTATTTGGAGGTTAGTAGTTGGTAAAAGAAAAACATGTCGTTTTTTGCCTGTATGAATGTGATGCTGGCATGCCCAGTATCATGCTACCCAAACATCTTGGAAATTCTCATTAACTTTTAGTGTATATTTAGTTTTTAGAGATGTCAAGCAACTCTGACCCAGTACAAGGAAGTTATGTCTTTCTTCATCTGGCATAGCAACAGCTGTTCTGGGTCATGCAAAATATCTGTCCAGGTCAGGATCCTGTTCCCAGTGTGGTTATTAAAGGATGCCTAAGCAGAGCACAAGCACCCCTTCCCATCCTCTGTGCAGTCACAACGTGTGGGTGAATGCATGTTTTGGAGTGGTCTCTGTGCGTGGCTGCACAGGGCTGATGGCTGCAGCATAATACTAGACTACGGAAAAACTTTGTTTTGTTTCTGTCCCCGGAGGTGGCAGAGCCTTAAGCAGGTCCCTGCCAAGGGAGAGGCTGTCCTCTGCAATCGGGAAGCCCGGGCTGTGTGTGCGAGGGACCACAGCCATCTGGTGGTCAGAGCAAGCAGCGCTGTTCTTTCTAAAACAACATCAGAAAACTTAAAAAGGGAAAGGCATTTAAAAGAATTCCTTACAGTGCTGTCATTTTTTTTCTTTTTTTTCAATTATGCAGCAGTTTTTTCCAATGCGAAGTTCCCAGCCTCTAATAGAATGATCCCTTGCAGAACTAGCAGTGTTTTTACCCCAAGTTCCTTCTCAAAAGAAACCTTGCAAAATTATTCAAGCTATTACTGGTATAATTTATAACAAGTATGACAGTACTAATTTGGAATCTTTCCATGCCTTCATCCTTGAAAAAGAGCTACCTTGTCACTGTTGCATAAATCTCAGAGAAAAGCACTGAGCACCATGGCTGGCTGCATGGTCGAGAGGGGACAGGCTCACCCTGAGATCCACAAGCAGCCCTCTGAATTTTCACCTGTTGGCCATCGATTCAAACTGACTCATTTGGCAGACACCAAAAATGCTTTCCATCTGTTTGTCCCTTGACAGAAATAGCGGCACTCCATTTCTGCTGCACTCAAGTCTTCCTCGGGGACAGCTCCCTCTGGCCTTTGCTAGGTCCTGTGCTGGCTGCTCCGGGAATTAAAGATGAGGGTGAAGATGGGATCTTTGTCCTGAGGTGTGCTCAGGGCATCCCAGAGGCAGTAAGGAGGAGTTTGAACTCCCCATACTCAGGATATTCATTCACTCAGGATGTCTTTGTTTCTCCTTTCAGGGAATTCGCAGGCAGTGCTCTGAGGAAGCTGGAGGCACTGAGAACTTTAAGTGCCAGCTGAGGCATGAACCAGTGTTAGAGCATCACCAGTGTGAACAGGCTGGTACCATCCACAAATGCTGATGGGGCACTAGGAGCCTTTCCTTCCCAGCTGAGGCAGGCAGCCCGAGGCCAGGAAGTGGCCAGAGGGCTTGGCCTTGCTTGTTCTGGAGGCCTTTTTGGCTCCACAGTTACAGAACCAGCCTGTGTTCCATGGTGACCCTGCTCTTGTTTCCTCTCCTGCACATGCTCCAGCAGGGGAAGCTCAGCCCTTTTGCCTTTCTTCAGATGACATTTTCAAATCCACTCAGCTTCCTTTTAAGGATCCCTCCCACAGCTCCCACTCAGCTGAACACTGGAGAGATGGTATAGGGACAACTGAGGGTGTCCTGTGGATACCAGAGGGCCCTTTAGTAGCAAATGTATTTCTTGCATGTCTTTATAAGTGACTTATGGGCTGCAAGGTGGGTATTCAGATCTGGTCACAAGACAGAGAAGGAAAGGAGAGGAGGTGGCTCCCCCTCTTGCTATTTTGAGATGGCCTGTAATCACCTCCCCTCAAGACTGTAGTAAAAAGCAGGGAGCACCCTTAGCTCCCACGCTGTTGTCCTCTCAGCACCAGTGCCCTTGCCTTTTCATGGAGAGGAAATGTGGCTGCATGGTTTCATCCCTCTTCTCCCCACAGCATCCTTCCCTCCCCATACCAGCACTGACAGTACACACCATATCTTTAAGGGAGGCTCAAGCCTTTGCTCCTTTAATGTGCAGTAAAAAAAGACAACTCTCCCACGCTCAACAAGAAATCCCACAAGCAGGAGCCCTGAGCTTGGCACCCTCCTCCCTGGCTTTCATTTACAAGTGGGCAGCATATGCAGTTTGCTCTGAAGGGTTTTTCTCCCCATGTGCAGATGAACTTCTGGCTGCTGCAGGGCTGTTCTACTGGCATGAGATGACTGATGTCTCACTTTCCCTCTGTGCTCACCAGCTGAACAAGCTTCTGCAGCAAGAGCACGTTCCCGCTGGTGTAGCAGTGCTGATGGAAGAGTCTCCTGCTTTAGGGGGATGCAGCTCTGTGACCCTGGCACACACGGCCATCCTGAGGGAGTCTGTAGCATTGGCCTGGCTCAGAGAGACTCCCCAAACCATGGCACAGTGTGATGGAAGGCATCAGTGAAAGGGAGAGAGGGAGGTAGGATCAGACTGGGAGAAAAGTAGCATAATGGAGAATTAAATTAACTGCAAATAGTTTGCTGAAGGCACATCCTACCCCATGGGAGAGAGCCCCTTCAGCCTGGGGTACCGCTTGCAGTCCAGTATGCTGCCAAGGGCTTGGATGACTGGCTGTGATGCAATAGAAACATCTGGGCTGTGGGTAGGCTTCTGGATAAACTGATGGGGAAAGGGAGGAGAGGAAGAGAAGGGGTTGTGAGTGGGAAGGTGTTGCATACCACGAGCACTTGTGCAAGAGAGGTTAGAGCAACAGGGTCCCTCTACCATTAGTGTTTCTCCTCAGCCACCAGTAATGCTTACACATCCCTGTGCTTTCCAGTCTAACACTGGCAGGCAGAGGGCTGGAGATACATTCTAGGGGAGAGGTGAGGAAAAAGGCAGGCAGGAATGATTTCAGCAGCAGACTGCAGCCTCTCCTGTTTCATGGGCAAGATCTCTAACTACCTCACTGGAGAGTAGGATGGGGGAGCTTCTTCCGGAGCTTCTTCTGCTTTGCCCACACTGTACCATAAAAAGAAAAGCCCACTGAACTCCCACATTCTTTAGCAGCTTTGAAACCCCCTTTACAAGTCTATTGGATGATATCCCTAAACACAACAAAGATTATCTGAAGTCTGAAAGCAGCTTAAAAATAAAAACAACTCAAAGGTAAAACAGGAAGAGAATGGAGGAAGGGGACAGAGTCCTTCCTCTGCTGGCCCCTGGTTGGAGGCAAGCTAAACAGCACACACAGCCTCTTGCTCCACAGCACTCCAGTCTATAGCATTCACAAGGCAAACATAGCATCATCTTCATTTGCTTGCTTCCGATGATGGCTGGCAGCAGGAGGGGAGAGGGACGTCCCTGCTGAGGAGCTGGACAAAGTGGGGAGGCGGTCTGCAACTTTTGCTCGCTCTTCCAGAAATTTGTCAAACTCTGAGGGCAAGAGAAGAGCAGAGCATTAGCAAAGAGGGAGGTTTGTGGAAGAGCCAAACAGTTAAAGACGAGGGCTGGCTGGCACATCTCACCTTCACTGGTGACACCTTTTGGATCCTCTGACTCTCCCTAGCAGAGAAAGAGAAGGGCATAGTTAGAAGGAAGATAGGTAAAGGCATCTCACAGGTGTGATTCTTTGCACATGGAGAGACAGGACAGTGTTTCCCCCACTTCCACAGTACAGATGTGTTGGAGTGGCCCTCAGTTCATTAGCTCTGACTCTCAGAAGGCTGATGATACTGTTGTGGTATCCCAAAGCCTGTGTCCCTGGCTTTTCCTTCCCTGGTCCCTCTCAGCAGTCTGTGCCACACATTCAGGCTGTCATACACTGCCTGATGTCCAGCCCTAAAGGCAACTCCAGCAGGACTGCTGGCTCCAGGAAGGCAGCCCCTCACCTACCACATCAGTGGAGAGCCACTTTTCTATGTCTTCCATGAAATTGGCTTGAGGAACTGGTACCTGGGACAGAAAAAAAAAAAGGGCAATGAGGCCAAGAAAATAGAGGATGTTCCAGTAAATCCACTATACAAAAAGAAAGCCCAACTCAGAAGCTCAGCCTCTTGCTCCACTGTTCAGTCAGATCAGGCCCATCCAAATCCAGCTGGTGCCACTGCAAAGCTCTCCCAGCTATCAGTGCCATTGCTTACCTACTTCCTCTGTCCCATCCATGCCCAGACACGCAGTTGCCAGGATACATGCCATTAAAAGCATCTGTGGTTTGGTGGTTGGCTTTGGGATATTAGGACTGGACCAGACTTTGTTTTTTGGTGAAGACCCAGTAGGTGGAAGTTGTCTGCTTGTGTAGGCAGCCAGAGAACACGAAACGTGCATTTCTCTCCACCTTCTCCCTCTACAAACTATTGAGAGTCTGATATCCAAGTCTGCAGTGCTGAAGATATTGTAGGTGCCAGGTCTGAGAGCACAGAAAGGGGGAAAGACATCTGCCAAGAACTGATTTCCTGGTATGATCATGGAGCACAGCAGGATTTGATATCACACCAAACTACTGAAACAGACCCATCAAAGAGGAAGTCATCTACAATTAAATTTTACTTCCAGTAGGGTTGAGGCTAGCTCAGAAGAATTCATGGCCCTGGTCAATTTAAACAACAAAGAGACATATTCCTAGTGGACAGAGGTAACCTTGAAAGAAACAAAGTCTGATTCAAAACCCCAGATCCTTTTCTCCAGTCATGAGCTCCCGAACAAAGCTGAGCAATAAGCAGTCTTTGCTAGAGGCTCCCCAGGCAGAAGAATGAGAGGGTATTTCTGGGAACTTATTTACTAGTTTTCTCATATATATAGCTCCCTTGCCCTCAGGAAACACCAAGACCAAGAAAAAGAGCAACACCGTTGTATCAAAGACAGGCAGATGTCCTCAAACCAGAGAGCAAGAACAGATAGTTATCACAGCTGGCAGATGGATGAATGGGAATGGAAGAGGATGTGTGAGATTACGGAAGTTTCAAAGCAAACTGGCTTTGCCTGCCCAGAGAGGATCTCTTTGGGGTAGAAGTGCATTCAAGCCAACTGTACAGCATGTGGGGAAACTTCCTAGAGCAGACATCAGCCTGGGCTGTGCCCATTACAGGAAGACAGGCTAACAAGCTTCAGACCCAGGAGCTGTCAAAGCCTCTGTGTGCCTGAGGGAATGTAATTGCAGGAATTCCTGCTGCCAAAAGACCAAATTCAAATGCCTGAAAGCTCAATCATTAACTACAGGTGGAAGCCTTCAAGCCTTTGACAGGGTTAAAGTCGAATGTGTATTCCTTCAAACAAGGCACCTTGTGTTAAGGAGGAGAGACTGCAAGGAGAATGAGTGGCAGCAGCCGCCCTCATGATGCCACCAGCTATTGCCTCTGCCTCAGACACCCACCCCAAAACAGGCCATCCTCTAGCTCAGAGTGGCACATGCTGTCTTGGCCTCAGAGCTCCTAGGATTTTCTCCTACACATATATTTACTGAGGAAGGACTGGCACACTGCCTGCTTCCTTCCCAAGCCTAGTCTCCACTACTGACCCAGCCCAGGGTTGCTCCATTTCAGTTAGCAGTATCTGCTGATGTCTGCTGTGCATACTCATGTGCTGTGCCAATGATGCTTCTGTTTCAGCAGCCCCAGCCTCCTCCCTCCCTGCTGGCCCTCCACCACCTCAGATCTCACCATTCCTTGACGAAGCATCCACTTTGTCAGCTGGGCTCCATCACTAGAGGCACCAGATTCCCCCTGGATGACAGAGAGTCTGCATTGCAGTGTGAGGGAGAGGGGAGGCATTGGGGTTGAGGTGAGGGAAAGAATGTACTAGTACTGGTGGCCTACTTCTCTGATTGCAGAGAGAAGGTGTTTAGACTTGGAAATTTGCTGAAGAGGAATAAAACATACATTTCTTCCAGGTGGAAGTTTCCCTGGGGAGGGACATCCTTCAACTGCCTGAGGCAACCCCAGACTTTTCACAGCTCCTCACCTTAGGGCTTTAAAGAAATGAGGTATGCAGCCCAGCTAGGAAATGCAGGTTGGTGGAGACTGGGAGTTATCATCACTTGACTTTTTCCCAACAGACAGCAGCCTTACTTTCTTGGTCAGCCAGGAGGTTACTCCCATTCCTGGTGATGCAGTAAAAGCTGTGGTCACTTACCACTCCTGTGTTCTGCTGCCGGGCATCCAGGGCACCAGCAAGGCCTTTGGTGGCTTGGGGGTCTTCATACTTTACCCTGGAAGCAGAAAGGGAGACAACAGGCTGATGAGATGCCTGAGAGTGAAGAGCAGGAACTCCTAAATGCACATTCAGTTCTGACTGCACAACTTTTCATGCCTTGTCATTCTGCTACCAAGAGCTTCTAGAAAGGTGCACAAAGCCCTTGTTATAAGTGCAGCCTAACAAAACAGACTAATCTACTCACTGGAACATCGTGGGATACAACAGGAAAGCCCTGGCACAGTGACAGAAGGATGACAAGGACTTATATGAAAACCAAGACACAGACTTACAGAGCTAGGTGCATTAACCAAACACTTACCTTCTTTGGGGTGGACTATAAAGAGAAAAAACTAACACAGACTGACCAGAATATTACAGCTATTTCAGAAAGGACTTGAGCAACAAGCCCTCACATACTCACCCATCTTCACAGACACAAACAGCTCAAAACCAGCTCTTTAACTAATACCATGTGAGAAGTGATGGTTGCAGAGGTTCACTAGCTATGCTGGCCATAGGTGAGACTGGATGATCAGAAGAGCCTAGTGTTGCTTCCAAGTCTCCAAACACACCATTACAGCAACCTCTTTCCACACACAGACATGTCTCACCCATAATTTCCCTCATTCCAATCTTGTGTCCCCTCTAGGCTGCTACCGCACATGACAATGCCACACGTCACCGTTTGATCCATGCCGCGTGGGGAAAACTCTCCGTGCTAGGAAAATGAAGCCTTTCACAGAAACTCTCCACAAGTTTCCTCTCCAGCTGCTCCCAGGCCCAATCCCACAGATCCAGCAGACCATCAAGTGGAGCTGTTTTTGTTGAGGGCCAGGGGCTTGGGCCACCGCCTCTCAAACTTCTCAAAGAAGTGCTCATCAGTGAAGGGGCCGCTGTGGACAATGGCATCCAGGATGAAGTACAGCGCTGCTATCATGCCACTGATGAGAAAGAATGGCAGGAAGGGCTTGAAGTGCCTTAAGCACTGCCTCACCGAGACACACATGAAGCATGGGGGGTCAAGAACAAACCCCAGAGGCTTTGCCAGCACGTCCTGTTCAGGAGCTGTAGAGCAATGGGTCTGTTCAAGAGGAGGGAGACACTGAGAGCAGAGGCTCACAGTGAAATGTGAAGCCTGAGCCACTAGAGGTTACCTGGCAGGAGTGCAAGTGCAGGCAGATGAAGGGCAGGGAGGAATAAATAGAAGATGTCTTGTTACTTGTGCAGAGATCATAAGCCTCAGCCTGTTAAGGACTGTGCTACAGCAGAAAGGATACAATTCCACCTCTGTCCAGATCTCCAGCACTGAGCACATACCAGTGGCTCTGGTTTCAGCCCCAATTGGGTGCTGTTGATTCAACTGTTTTTGAGCTGGACTGCCTGTGTCCTCAGGCAGCACAACCCACAGTAAAAGCAGTGGGGAAACCCAGGGAACAAAACACATGAAGTCATGTGTAGGCCATGAGTTTCCTCACCACATTTACCAGAAGCAGTCTGAGGTAGAGGAATGGAAGGACACATCCTTAGGAGACCTTAACTTGACACGTATAAGACACCTTAACTTGCTACTGGCCAGCTGCAGAACAAGGCACTCCAGTGGCTGCAGGAGTGCAGGAGCCACAGGCATTGGAGGGCTGGAGGCAGTGATGGGCCCATGGGCTCTACTGCTTGGTACTCTATGGAGAGCAGTGAATGGCTCTGCCAGGCAAAGCAGTGTGAGATCAGCCACAGTCTCTAAACCCAGGGGATCCAGTCAGCACAGCTCTTGCCAGCTTCTCCAGAACAAGGATTCAGGAATCCACTCTGCAGTGGAGAAGGCCTCTTCAGTTCAGCCAGTACTATGGAGACCCAGCTCTTAGTGCTTTACACTAGGAGGTCTCAAATGCACCATTGAAGAAGAGACATCAGTCCCACTTGCCAACAGGGAAGCTGAGGCACAGAACAGTGCCCTCTTGCAAGCCACAACTGACTGCACTCTTCCTGCACTTCAGCTCTGTCTGCTAGGCTGAATCAGTACTCAGCAATTCCCAAATTCAACATTACCCCAGTCAGGACATGTGAGTTCAGAGGCAGACAAGAAAACTGAGCCAGTCCCACTTCACACCTTCATTCCCAGACACTGAATCTCCCAGAACATGTGGGAGACCAATTCCTTCTCCCCATACCCAGAGGACACCATGAAGGGGAGATGATGGCAGCAGGAAAAAGGACTGGGAGCATGGAGCTCATCCCACAAACACTGTATGTGTGAAGAGTGCATTTCTGTTCCATCCTGCTGTCTCCCAGCAACTGCTGTTGGTCACGGTGTAGCCCCATTTTCCCTGAGCTCTCGTCCTTTGCAAGAAGGCAGAAAGGACAGTGAGCTGCTCCACTCACCCTTTGCGCTGCTCAGCCAGCGAGCTGCCACGGGTCAGGGCAAACATGTCAAAGTCTTCTTCCAGCTTGCCAGAAGTGTCGAGGGAGTGCAGCCCTGCACTCACACTGCTTGAGCCCAGGTCTGCAGGAGAGAGAGCAGGGTGAGCAGGCAGCACAACAGAACAGTAAATGGCAGACTGTGGGCCTAGAGAGTGCTGGATAGAAAACTGTCATCAGAACAGGATAAACTACTCTAGGCCCACTCCTCCATCCTGCTCCTCAGCTGCAGCACAGTCTATGCATGTGTGCAGTCGTGGGTGAAGTAACAGAAGCTATTTCTTTGCCCACTCAGTAGATATTTTTGGCTCAGTTTCAGACAGAGGCAGCAGCATCAATTTACTGATGCTGAAGGCTAGATGTTCCTGACCATCTTAGACAACTCTGGAGGGAATTGCTCCATAACCTCTGGAAGAAAATAACCTGTGTGTCTGGGCAAGCACCTCTGAAACAGATGAGTAGATTTTCATGACTCAGGCATCATCCGAAAAACACCTGACTTGAAAAATACCTTAGCTGGCTTGTCTGTAAAAACAGTCTGGTGCCAATTTCCTGCAACTGCATCCAGGCAGTGCTACATAGGCTGTTGGTATGTCTTGAAGAACTCCCAGGACCCCTTGTGTTTTTTGAGTAAACAACCTGTCAAATCCTGGGTCCTGGGCCCAAGATGCTCATGGCTGCCTTTGCAGCATGGTTTCAGCTGCTCTGCTTCTCCCAGACCTCAGTGGTGAACCTGACACCACACAGCAAGAGAGGCAAGTAGGCAATGCTGCCAGGCATTGCAGAGGGAGCAACTTTATCCCCAGTCTTGCTGAAGGCCAGGTCCTTAGTCACAGACTAATGCTGAGATCCTTTTTAAGTCATGGCCGCCTCCTGCACTATGTGAGGTGAGGATGCCAAGATATATGCTTGAGTGCCTTGGGGCATATACAAGTTTCTTCATGAGTTTATTAGTTGAAAACACATGGCATTTCTCTAGGTTACTCTAGGAATCTGACTAAATAATTTTGGGAGATGATTCAAGGGAAAGGATATTCAAAGCAGCACAGGAGAAAGACTGAGGGGAAAACCACATAGCAACACACTCATTCCAGCCAGCTGAGAGGAAAGGTTGCTGGTGACTTCAGGCTGTTTCAGTGCTGAAGGAGTATTGGGTCCCAGGTCAATCAAGCTGTTCTCTGCCTCATTTGGTGCCTTTGGAAGAAGAAAAAAGAAGATGGTGGAGAGTTTCTGAAGCTTGGATATCCTGACCCTACAATCCTAGCTCACTGATACTGGAGAGGAAAGCCCTTCTGCACCCATTGAAAGATATCAGCTGTGAAGAGGGAGAAGAGGGGCAGTGATCAGAGAACTGGCTAGGAATAGTGTCCCAGGGCAGCATATGCCTGGGTAGCCAGCCTCCCAGGTTCGCTGGATGTCAGTAAGTAGGGTGAATGCTGGTTCAGAGGACAGGGTAGTAGTGCTCAGAGTAGGCTCATATGGGAATTGGAATCTCATAATTCAGTAACTGTAACTGCTGCTGCTCTACTCTTGCTCTTTGGGCAGGACAGGAGAGGTTTGCAGTGGGAAATGGAGTGTCCCATGTACCAGGTGCTCTGGTGCAGCTTGGCTGGGACAGCAAAGCCCACCATTTATAAGTGGGGCAGACTAAACATCCCTCCAAGTCAGCAGGGCACTGCTGGACCTGCAGGATGCAAACCAAGCTGCAAAGAGGGGCAGTTGCTCTGAGTTACCTTAACAGGCTGTCCCGTCCGAAGTCGCTCGAACCTGCAAGAAAGATGACAGGATGTGTTTCAGTAGTGTGGGCTCATTCACCCACAGCCCAAGAGATTTTTTATAAGACTTGTCACAATCTGCCCTTTCCTACCCACTACGAAAGGGGAACTATGGCTCAGGGCTCAATTTCCCCTCAAGATACCCCAGCAAGACCCATATAATTGATGTCTCCTGAGAGGTGACATGAGAAAGCTTCTTAGGATCTTCCACAGTTACTCATAACCAACACCTCTCCTTACACTTCATCTGGGCTGAACTAGCAAAGATGTGTTTGTTGAAATGGGAGAAAAAAAAAAAAAAGCAGTGCTGATGCCATCTGGCCAATTACTTTCTGTCCTCATCTGTCTCAGAGCTAGAAAAGCAGCTCTTTCCATGCAGTTGCCTCCTTCTTTTGGATTATGCCACAGGGACATCTTTATAACCCATCAGGAACTTGCACAGCAGCTTTGAAGGGGCAGGACTTAGTCAGCAAAAATTGAGAACATTTGGCTTTGTTCTCAAAGATGGATGATACAGACTGATACATCTCTAGTATTATACTCTTAGGCAGATCAAAAGGATGGGATAGGTAGCCTTCAAGGGCAGTAAAATCTTGGGGGGAGCAGGGAAGGGAAGGGAGGAGACAGGTGTACCTTTCATGGCGCAGAAACACGTTATTGAGGTTGTCATTGATGAGGAGCAGCTCCTCGGTGAGTTGCTCATGAAGGACACGGGGAATCAGCTCCAGGACTCGCTGCTGCATGGCTCTGCATGTCCGATTCAGCTCCTGTTCAAAGCAGGGCAAGTCACCACCCACAAAGGTCACACTACGGCTGAGCACTCACAAATTTGGAAGTCTGACTGGAACACAGATTCCAGAGGCTACTGAGATCTATCAGGAACTGTTGATGGGCAACAAATATTGGTGTGAGAGGTAAATTGAGTCTGAGCTTTACATGGAATAATTGTATGCTTTTTGTGTAACACATCACCCAGAAAGAAAGGCCCCTGGGGACTACAAGTTCCCTTGTGAAATAATTCCAGCCTTGGCGATGCGATTTTCATCCACCATTGAAACTCTACCGTCCTTGTGTCTCCGTTATCCCTGCACTCCCTGATATGCCCCACACTAAACTGTCCAGTCGTTCCCCACACCTGGCATGCATCGGGCCTCAGCCCATCAAATCATTGCTAAATTGTGCTGCATGTGCCAGCCCTCCACCCTGCCCAGTGTTCCTTACTTGCAGCAGCTCCAGGTCTGAAGGCTCGGCCTGGGATGGCACCAGCTCCGTCAACATCTCCGACATCACCTTTGTATTCCCATTCACCACTTCCAGCTCACTGCGCAGCTTCCCGATCTGCAAAAGCAAAGTGAAGTGACAGCTCTGCCAGGGGAGGCTGGGGACATAGCTGAGGTAGCTCTGAATAGCAGGGAATAGCACCACGTGTGCACACCTGTTCAAGAGCTGGAGGGAACAGCCACCCGGGAGTTCATTTGTCACCACTCATTTTAGCACTCAGGAGCTCCCAGCAGGAACCTCCTCCATGACTTACCATCAAATTCATTTGCTGGTAGCAGATGCCAGGCCCTCACCTGGGATCTCGGCTGCTAGTCTAGCCTTGATTTTTAAATAGCCAGCACAGGCTGCTGGTATGATTCAAATCTCTCCTCAACTAACAGCTCCCATGTGGTAGCCATTTAAATGGTTTAACTTCCAAAGTGGTGTAAGAGAGAGGAAAACAATTCCCATTCAACAGGAGAGCCTCAGCTAAGTGAGCAGTTGAAGCTTTAGTCCTCTGGTTTACAAGTTGCTAATGAGCCTCTTTAGAACAGTTTCTACCTTGTGTTCTGCAAGGGAATGCAAAATACTGACAGCTAGGGGTTTGGTGCTGAACATGGTGCCGTATGAAGTCAGGGTGAGGAAGAAAAAAGAGGATGGGGAAACAAGTGAGGAAGCCCTAGCCTTTGGAAACCACATAGCCAGACAGGGTTGATTCATATAAAGTAAGAAGTGAGGCAAGATAAACAAAGATAATAAGGAGGCATCATGTCTCAGCTCCCCACTTCCCTCTACCTGCAAGCAGCCCTGTCTTAGGGAAACATAACCACTCCAGGGTTGCAGTATCCCAGTTCATTGCTGCGACCACAATGGAGCTCTGGGGAGCTCTCAAAGGACTGTGCTTTAGAGGAACAGCTCCTTGAAGACACAGGCTGGGGCAGGACCAGTACTGCCGTCCCAGAACAGTGTTTGTGAAATAGCTTCAAACACAGGAAGAATCAGCAACATCCTGGGACTTTTGTCCAGCTCACCTGCTCTGGTGTGGGTGTGATAGGCGCATCGCTGGATGTGCCTCTCCCGGGGGGCAGGGTGACAGGGTGGAGGATGGACTCCATCTGCTGAGGGGAGTTGACTGCAGGTGAGGTCTGTCCAGATTGAGAGTTGGAGCTATACACAGTCTACAAAGGTGGGCAAAGTGACAGAGAGAAGGAAATGTTAGACACACACACCTGACAGGACAGCGCAACTAGAGGAGAAATATTGATGGCAGCTCCCCATCTGGTCCCAACAGCTCTTGGCTGTCCTGGAGTTTCTCACATCTCACCACCCAAAAACCCTCTAAATTCAAGACAGAGTTCCTGAAATCCCCTCATTGCTCCAGAATGGCAGCTATCCAACATTCTTCTCTTCAGCAATGCTCCCATACCCTCTGTGGTGTGTGGATAGGTGACAGCATGTCCAGATCAGTCATGGGGAACTCCAGACCCTTCCGTCTCAGGTCTTCATAGACAGCAACGACACCAGTCAAGTCTGGAGAGCTGCGGAAGGCGTCCGCCCAGGACTGGTGAGAAAGAGACAGTACAGCCCATCATCACATACAACAGCATCACGTACAAACACCTAAAGACACTCACTGTCTGCACTGGTGCAGATGCTCACACTTCTTAGCTCACCTGGATGAGGGTCAGCACCTTGTCATGCACTATGGCAGGTGGATTGTTCTTTGGCAGGATTGTTCTCACCAGGACACCTTCTACAAAGTCCTGGCTGGACACAAGGATGTGGAAACGATGGCCACAGTTCTTGACACAGGTCTCCAGAACCTTCAAAGGCAATAAAGCATTAGCTGTAGCCTTCTCTGCCCTCCTGTGTTAGCCTTGTTGGCTTTAGGTACATGAGTCTGTTCAGCATGTGTGCTAAAACCTATGTTCAGCACTCAGCTTTACAGCAGGATATCACAGAGCAGAGAAAGAGCCCTGACCGCTCACCGTCAAAGCCAGCATAACTTCATGGAAGTTCTTATTCCCTACAATTCTCTTCTTAATGGCTCGGAATGCATCTTTGGGCCTGAAGGAGAAATGAGATGAAGATCATCAGAAGGCTGAGGCAAAGCAAAACAGCCACAGGCTCTGGATGCCTTATACTCAGCGGGTGTCCCTCTTCACCATGTTTCCAGGATGGCTTGAAGCAGTGATTGGCAAAACAGCTTTTGCTTGTGGTTCTGCAAGAGGAGTGAGATTGGCTGATCATAGAATCATTTAGGTTGGAAAAGACCTTTTAGGGTCATCGAGTCCAACCATAAACCTAACACTGCGAAATCCACCATTAAGCCACGTCCCTGAGTGCTACTACTGAAATTAGAGGCCTCTGTGCTGATGTCTGCAACAGTTCAAGGTGTTCAGGACACAACAGAGAGCAGAGTAAAAACAATGCTAGAAACACACTCCTGGGGGGGGTAGAGCAAAATCCCATGGCAGAGACACTGAAGAGGAGGAGATCACAGAAAAGCTTGGCATGGGTTACAAACAGGAAGGAGAGACCAGTCTGCAGCAATTCCTGTGTTATTCAAAGAGGAGCTGTTTAACATTTCCCCAGAGAGAAGGAGGCTCAAAAGCTGCAGGGGAGACACACTGGCAAAATCTTTCTGGGATGGGGCAGGTGGGTAAGAGAGCAACAGCAACGCAGGGCCTCATTAACCATTCTCAGAGGGGAGAAACACCATGGTTTCAGACCACTGTGGTCTTAAGAGGGCACAAATGAACCAGGTGCAGAGCACAGGAAGAGAAGCTGAGCTGGAAGAGCAGCAATGCTGGAGGAGAAAAGTGAGGTGGAGACACTGACTCAGTGAGGAGGGCAGAAGTGTATTGGCCTGTGGGGCAGCTTGGTGTCAATGGATGGGCATTAGCAGGGCCATGGGAGAGCCTGTCCAGATGTGTTATCAGGTGCCCAGACCTGAAAGAAGGGGCCACAGCTCAAGCCAGAGAACTGTGGACAGAGACAGGTGTATTTGCACCGCGGGGATAGTGGAAAAGGAGTGGTAACAGATCTGTAAGTAGAGGTGTATGACTTTGTTTCCATACAACTGTGACTGCTGAAAACTGGGCTTGTCAACATCACTGTGGGGTAGGACAGCAGGAGTGAAACCTACATGTTTTATTCCATGTAGCACCTTCTTTTTTACATGCTGCTCTTGACATCTCCACTGTGAGAAGGAGCATTCTCCCTTGAATTCACTGGCAAATCCCCAGCTCCTGAGTTAACAAGTCTGGCAGATTGATGAACATCTCCCTGTAGGGAGAGGGAGACAAGAGTTCCCCCACCCACTTTGTGTGTTTCTGAGTGACTGTACATGAAAACACCTGAGAAGAAACCCAAGAAAGACTGGCACAGTAAGAGAACTGAATAGCAGCCTGAGATTTTCCCCTCTTCTCCCAGTTACTGGCCTTTAGATTTTTACATTCCCAGAGGAGAGAAAGAGAAGGATATGAAGGGGGAATAAATCAAAGTGGAAGAAATGCAAATATGCCTTCTGGAGATGGTAGGCAGCCTGGCTTGAAGAGGGTTGTCTGGGGACCCTGAAGGCCTGTTTGAATGGCTCCTAGCGCTCACTATGATTATAGAGAAGCATCTAATAAAGGCTCTGACAGCTTTGCTGTGTCTCTAGGTCTCCTAGCAGAGTCTTGTCTCAGGGATTGCTGGGAAGCCTAGCTTATTACCGCCACCAGTGCATGCTAGCACTGCAGTCTAGAGATGTGGTGTTACAGGGAATACAGGGACCTGCCGCTGGAGGTGGACCCTTGCCAGCTCCCTTACCCTTCTTCAGTCTCATTAATGATGTCACAGATCTCCATGTTGAGAGCCCAGTCCTCACTCCGCAGGGACCCATCGGTAGCTCTCTCTGGAAAACAGAAACCAAGATGAAGAGCAGCCCTGGCACTCTTAAGTCAAGCTCTCACAAGACCCCAGACCCCAGCTGGCTTCTCCCTGGCTGCCACTACAACATGTAAGGAGGCAAATTCATATGCAAATTCTGGGTCACCAAGTGCTCCCCACTAGCTGTCACCATGGCAGAGCACACTGCTGGGATGATGGGTGCCCAGCTTCACCCATGCCATCAATGCTACTGACACACACACTCTGTGCACTTGGTGTCCTGCACATGAAGTGAAGGAGCTCAGCATTACTTCAGCTTCACAGCCAAGGAAAGGGGGATTATTTGCTTCGTTACTGCAAGGCCAGAAACCGTTGAGTTTGGCCCGCTCACACTGATATGGATCTAATGCCAATAGCTCCAATTCTTGGTATGTACCACATAAGGAGACAAAAGAATCAGCCCCCTTTTTTTTTTGGTACACCAGCTCTATAAAAACAAACAAGCAAACACAGAAAACCAAAGCAGGGTTTCTCTTGTTTAACATTTACACCTCTCCCTGAACTTCTGGCCTCTAGGGAGTGTGGGCAGAAGCAAATTGCAGGCTGAAGTCGAAGCAATATTGTTCCAGCTTTGACTGTGTCCCCTTTAATTAGGAATTCCTCAGTCAGCCTTGATGTTATTTATTCAAGGCAGAGATCTGGGAAATGAGCAGCTATTACTGGGAGCACCAGTGTCTCCACCCTGCAATCATCCATGTCTCAGTCCTAGCCATGCCACTGACTGATGCCTTCAGGGACACCACCAGTAGAGAACGGCCAGCAGGGCCAGAAGCACCCAGGCACTCCTGAGACCACAGGGAAACACAGACACAGCAAATGGCAGGCAGAGGACAAGAACCATCCTTTCCAGCTCTCTCATCCTACAAAACATTTCACTTAGCACTGGGGCAATAGAATTAAAACTGGCCAGACCTGTTCAGCACTTACCAGGTGCTTTTCAGGAGAGCTCAGTCCCAGCAAGATACTTACAGAAATGCCTGCATTTTCAAAACTGCTGTCCCTGCAAAATCTGTGGCTTGCCCTCACTGCTGTGGGTCCTCTACCCCTTTAGAGAGGTCCTTCTCTGTACAGCTGCCTTTTTCTGCTTCTGACCCAGCAGCTAATGATCCCTGTGTAGGAATGAAATTAAATGCCCATTCACACCGTAATGAGATAAGGGAGTAACACAGGAAGAAGATTTTTTAACTCCTGCCTGGGTAAGCACATCCATCATGTCCTGTTTTGGGTCAGGCACAGAGCTATTCACAGCACTGTGCAATGCAGCCTCTTATACACGTGTCCCTCCCACAGACTGCACACCACAGTGTGAAGCTATCTACATCTTATCACAATCCAGCCACCACCTTTTCTATGGCTACAGAATGCATTGATTACACAGTGATTATGCTGATGACATTGTGGCCACAGCCAGATGGAAGAAGGCAGACAGGGAAGGAGAGTGGCAGACTGTTCTTGATGCTCTTAAACCTTTCTAAAGGTTTGGCTATTACTGGAATTACCTTAAGGCTCCTTGATTCAGGTAAACTTCTGTCACTTTGAGTACTAACTTTACATAGGGATCCTGATCTCTGGCAGATCCAAGCTTCCTCAGTGAGGCACAGGAGGAAGGATTGCACTGGGTGATCTGGTGGAGAGTACATCCAGGGCAATAGGCATGTCTGGTGCACCAGGGCATGTACCAGCCAATGGGGGAAACTGTGGTAACACATGAGGGAAAATATTTTCCATTGGGGCTCCTTTGGGATCAGGACACATCACAGAGCTCCAGGTTTCCTCCTGCCCTGGGACACCAGCCATGCTGGCAGGCAGGCTGCAGCTCAGGTTAGTCTGATGGGTTTGGTTCATGTGGTCACAAAGTCCCCCTCACTTGCACTCTCCTTCAGGATCCCCTGCTCATGACACATCATGGTTTGAACAAGCCATAAGTTTCCCTGCACTGTTTGCTGCCACTGGCAATGAATCACGGAAATCCACTACAGGGGTTGCTCTGCTGAAAGTGAAGACTACATCCACTCTTCTCACTGCACATGGAAGGAAAAACCCACAACTTGGGAACAGGGCTGAGCCTGCTTGGAAGCTCTGAGCTACAGAAAAAACCAAAGGACAAAATAAAACCTGCATTTAACCATAAATCCTTGCTGTTCAAATCTCCCCAACCTTCCTTCACATTGTACACAAACATGAATTGAATCTGCAAACACCCTTTCCTCACTTCCCAATGTTTGGTGGCATGCTGTAACCTGGTCCCCACCACCCTTTCCCTCCAAATGCACTAATCCTGCCAAGGTCAAGCAGCAGGTTTGCTTTTCAGAAAGGAATGTAAATAAACCATGTGTGCTCCTTCACCTGCCTAGCCATTTAGGGGAAAACTGGACTTCCTCAGAAGTGACACACCCTGCCCCTGTTACCCCACAATATCATGGCCATCCTGCTACTCTCACCCCAGTTCATACACTCATCAAGGGAGAGCTTCAGGAAAGCAGCAAACCTGCCATAAACACAACACAGGCTCACAAAATGCAAAGCTGGAAAAGCAGTATCAGAGCATATGGAAAAGAGGAATGTGACCCTGAGGCAATTCCAAGGACAAAAGGCTTGAATTTACCCAGTACAAATTAAGGCCTGGCCTAGCTGGCATTGGAAAACTGGAGCTAATGCCCTTCTAATCTTTCTTGCTCTCTTCCAAGCTGTAAGGGACTGTCCAAGCCTAGCAAGATATGGAGTTTTCTCCAAAATCCTGAACTTTGCCCTTCTGTAAAGCCTGCAGAAGGGAAGGAAACAAAGTTTAATTAGTCACATGAAGGATCAGGGTGGCTGGCCCCTTTTCATGAGCTGTAATAAGCACATGAGCTGTCTGCTCTGCACGAAATCTGAGCCTGGGATGCCTGGGGACAGCGGCAAGTCCCTAAAAAGAGCGAGCACAAGAGGCAGGGCACTGCCACACACCCAGCACTCTGCCTGGTGGTCATCAGGCAGCATCTACTTGTGTGTGTTACCAGCTGAGCCTGACCTGCAGCAGAGAATTCCCCTGGCAGAGGTTATCATGAGCCTGCGAATGCCATCCCCCATCCAAGCCCCAAACCAACCAGCTGCTGAATATACAGGAGGCCCTTCATGGGGCCGCTCCAAAGCCACATTGTTTTGGCAGCCAGTCCGGCTCCCCGGGTGTGACAGCATTGGGGTTTGTCTGATTCCAGTCTGCTGCCTCACAAATTGCTCAGATGGACCCAGAACCTCACAGGACTGTGGTATGGGTTGAACCAGAGCATTGGCTCTTTTCCTGCATGGCACTGGATGTGCTCCTGCTGATTGCAGCTAGGTGCTAAAAGCTATTTGGAACCAGCAGATAACAAAGAACTCTGAACACTTGGCATACCTGGCGCAAAGGAGCTGTACACTGCTTTGTGCTATGAGTACATTTCACACGTTTGCTTCTTTTCAAGGTTATTGTGCCTGCACTGGTGGCAGGAAAGAGCGCACTGTGCAGCTGGGGATCCCACTCAGCTGTCCCTGCAGCAGCACACTGGCACTGCAGAAGTGTGGGGAAGTAGAGGAGCCAGGGACAGAAGGTACTGTGCAGGCTCCTCTACAGGAGGAGCCTTTAGAGGAGGCTCCCCACCCCAGACATGAAGAACCCATAACCAGCCAGATGCTGCTCGGAAATCCTTTGCCTGTGATATGCTCTGCCCCTCCTCCAAGTGAAGCCTTCAAAAAGTGTTCCCTGCAGTGCTTCTTGCTGGCTCTAAGTTCCTCAGCAAAACATCAAGCACTTTCTCACCCATTTCAACAGGCATTTGAGGACACCAGCTCAGTTGCATTGCTTTCTGCTTGTCTGAGCAATGCTCAGTTGCATTGCTTTCTCATCTTGCATTGCTTTCTGCTGAACCTAAGCTGTCTCAGTTCATCACATGAGACAGCTTAGGTTCAGCAGAAAGCAATGCAAGATGTCCCTTCTTCAACTTCATTTCAGTTTACAAACTCACAGGCCCAAATCAGTGTTCTGTACAGGCCTGAGGCTTTTACTTCCCTTGAGGGAACTTCAGCACTAGCTCTGTCAGGACTTCACCATTTAGCTGTATCCTTCCCCCAAAGCCTGAGAGGACAGCATTCTAGAGAGACCAGAGATATGGCTCCAAACCTAATTCAAGGATGGTGATGGAGACAGACTGCATGACACAATGGCGTGGGTATGTGTGTCTGTGAACTCCTGCTCCTTTCCTGTGAATCAGCTCAAATTCTCAGGGATCAAGTGACTCTTCAACTGCTGCTTGCCCCTTTTCCTCCAGACAGAGGAGGCACAGAAGACAAGGCAATGCCTTTTTGAGAAGCACAACCTTGCAGGGACCCACAGAGCCGTGCAGGAACACCTGGAAGGTGGGATCCAAAGGCTGCGGGGATTTTTCTGGTATATTGTTTTGCATCTGCCTCCCTTCCTCACCCAGGGGCCTTACTTGCTCCCTCTTTACCGTCTCAACTTTTCCTGGTCCTCATGCTTAAAATAACCCCCATCCATAAAAAACATCTGTGTCATCTCTGTGCTACACCGTTACTTCCATCCCTTGCCTGCTCTCACTCACTGAAATAACCTGCCTGTGTCCCTTTTGGTATTGTCTAATTACTAGTTGTTTTAGACTTCCAGGGTGAGGAGAGAGCATTGGTGGTTTCTTCTCCATTCTCTCACTCAGAGATAATTCACCTCCTTGGAATTAGATTTCCCATTTTGAAAATGGAAAAAAGCTTCTCTTAGCTCCTAGATGGAGGCATACTGGATTTCCCTTTCCAGAGGGGAATCTGAACTATGTTGCTTTATCACTCTTTGGAAATTTTCCCACTGGTGTTTAAAAAAAACCCACCACGCAACAGAAGCAAACACAAAACCCCCAAACAAGTAACTCTGTATTCCTCTTACTTGGGGAGAGATATCACGGTGCAAAAACAGGAGAGGCAACTTTTGTGACTAAATCTCAGAACTGTGAGTAAGAAACTAGAAAACCTACTCCTCTGCAACTGACTCATTCTGTAACAGATCACTGAGATTATCTGAGCACTGCTTTCCCAGTCAGCAAAATAAATGGGTCTTACTAGATTAACATTAATGAAGGACTTTGAGAACATTGCTGCAACGGCCACAGAGGACTTTTTTTTCCCTTAGCCTTCATCTAAAGCTATTTTAGACTTCATAAGCTATATCAAGCATACATGACTTTGCCCAAATAATTTACAAGGACGCAACATTATCTTTCTGCACACAGCCCAGGGCAGCAGCACTGTGCAGGTTTGGTGATCAGGCTCATGGGTTGGACACACAGCTGCCACAGACCTACCAAACGAGTTTGTGGAAGTCATGTTTGCATCCCAAATTAAGCAGGGAAGATAGCATTTATCCACCTCCCCAGGATGCTGATAGGCAATGCTCAAAAGGAGAAAATATTCATATTTTCAATCACCACCTCTTTCAAGTCCTCCAGAGAGTTCCTTTCTCATATGCTGTAATTCCTCCACTTCTTTGGACTCCCATAACCCCATCAACCCCCAGTCAGTAAGAAACTTCTCTGCTTCTCAACTCCTCTAGGACAACAATTTTGAAATATCTTTTCTTTTTTCCTCTTCTTTGCTGTTGGATTGTTGCTTGGGAATCCCTTATTTAATTGAAACAAAGCCTAGAGGTATAACCCACTTATGATCTGGTTACTAAACTGACCAGAAGATCTGTGAAGCAACTTTCAGATTGCCTCTACCCAAACAAAAGGACATATCTAATACACTCACTGAGGGAACAAAGAGCATTCATTCAGGAAAGGGCAGGAGATGGCTTCTCCTGGAACGTGTGATGAAACACATGATGTCCTTCTGGGGGTACGCTGAAGATCATCTGGAGGATTTTGATAACACAGTCTTCCCTGATGATCCTTCCACCACCTGGCTGTAATGGATCTCACCTATCCGTCCCAACACCAGAGTGGCACCTCACAATGTCCCTGACACGCTTTGGGACAGTATTAGGTTAGCTTCTAAAATCATTATAATAAAAGCATTAATTAAAGTAGCTGCTTGCTCTCTTCCCACCCCAGGCACAGCCTCCTTTTCACCCATGCAAGGACACTAAAAAGACTGAATGTGGGACTGGATGTTCACAGCAAATAGCAAAGGTCTGACAGGCAGTGAACAGCAAGAATGAGCAAGTGCATAAACTAACAAGTGGAAAGTTTAAATAGGCATCAACTTCAAGCACAACTTCAAGGTCCTTAGGCAATACAACATGGGAACAGAGTCTTCATACTAAGCATTTTAAGAACTGCATCTCTGTTCTGACACCAGTGTGGCCATTGTTGGTCTTCTTCTCTCTAACTGTGGCATCTCTGCTTCACTTTCTCAGGCCACATCCTTCTCCATGTTCCCCAAGCTGGCCTGAGCACAGGGACGCAGCACACCATGTGCCCGTGGGCCTGCCAGGGTACAGGGAGGGAGGGTGCTGTGTTCATTGCTGGAGCTGGTGCTCTATGCTGTGAGCCACAGCCAGATGGAAGAGCTCGGGCTGCAGGAGCCAGGGCATGGCTCTGCCAGGCACCACCTGTCCCACAGCTCAGTGCAGGGAGGCTCAGGGCGGGCAGCCCCCAGCTGCCCAGTGCTGGAGTCCTTTGCGTAGGGGACACTGGTCCCACTGGGCGAGCCGTGTACCCCAGGGCCAGCCCAGCCTGAGGCTGCTGTCCCCACAGCCCCGCCGTCCCCACAGCCCCGGCTGACCCCGACCCACAGCCCCGCTGTCCCTGTAGCCGTGGCTGACCCCGTCCCACAGCCCCGGGGTCTCGCAGCCGCCCCTCGTGCCACCGCGGGTCACGTGCCCCGTTCCCGCCCGGCCGCGATAGGCTGCCCTGGCTGGAGCCCAGCCAATCAGCAGCTCCCCGAAGCCCCCGATGGGGCGCGGGCGGGAATGGCCTCAAGCCAATCACGGGGTTCGGCGGTGCTGGGGGGCGTGGCGCGGAACACCGGCCTGCGGCCCCTTTAAGTGAGCAAACTTCACCTCACCACCCCGAGACCCCCTCGCGCTCGGATTGGCTGGCGGGGTGCCCGACAGAGCCACCTCGGGCTACGCGCCCGCTATTAGTCGACGGCACCTGTCAGTCAGAGCAGAACTCTCTTCTGATTGGCCAGAGCGCTGCAGGTCCCGCCGCGGAGGCGGGGGCTGGCGTTTCCCCGAGGAAGGGTCCGGCGGACGACCCCGGGGGGCGCAGGGCCGGACAGCCGAGCAGGGGCTCAGGGAGGGTCGGGGGACGCGGGTGCGGCTCTCACCGATGCGCTGCCCCACGGGGGAGCTGAAGGGGTTCCCCAGCAGAAAGTCCATCGCCGCCGCCGCCGCGCCGCGATCAGCTGACGCTGCCGCCGCCGCCGCTCACGTGACCCGCGCGCCGGCCGGGGCGGGCCCCGCCGAGCCCCGCTGTGACGCCACCGGCCGCCGCCCGGACCGGCCCCGCCGTGCCTCTGGCTGAGGGAGGCGCGGAGCGGCCTCGGCTGTCGGGGTAGGGCCGTGTGCAAGCCGACGGGTCCCTGGTCCTGCTCGCCTTTAGCCCCCGGCCGCAAGAACCGAGGGGCTCCTGCCGGCGAGAGCCGCCGCCGCTTTCTGCAACCACACCGAGCTCGTGCAGAACACCCGCGAGCCTGAGCGATGCCCAAACCCCGGAAAGACTGTGGCGATGAGTTTTGAGTTTTCCATAGCTCGGTGTGAGTAGGAAGGACTCCCGATACTGCCGGTACGAGTTAGGAAGAAATTCTTTACTGTGAGGATGGTGAGGCACTGGGACAGGTGGCCGAGAGTTGTGGATGTCCATCCTTGAAAGTCTTCCAGGCCAGGTTGGATAGGGCTTTGAGCAAAATTTTGTGGTTAGTGTCTCTGTAGCAGGGGTGTTGGAAATGATTTAAGGTCCCTTCCTACCCAAACCATCCTGTGACTCTATACAGGGTGGTTGGCATCTTTTGGAACGTGCTCCTGGCCTGAGCAACTGCCCTGCCCAAGCTGAGGCTGCAATCAACCAACACCCACACCTGGAAAATGGGGACGTGTTAATAACCAGCACAAATCCTGCTCTAACGCTGCCACGCCTGACTTCCTGCATCACACACCTGAGTCCCATGTACTGGTGTCACCTGAATGCCAGGAAGCTGAACTGAGGTGAGGCAGCAGGGAAGACAAATGCCCTGGTGTTACCTGCAGTGTTCCATGCTACAGCTCCCTTCTGGGGGGGGTCCCAAGCAGTCAGGAACCTGAGCAATAATTTGGGTGACAGGTGCTGCTGGAAACAGTACAGCTTGCCTGCCAAGTTGAGTGAGTTTAGGAGGGTTAGGATTGGATGTGTTTTGCTGAGGAACAGTAAATACAAGTAACAACAGCTGCAGAAAACAGCGCATGCCAGAAATGAACGACAATACTCCAGAAGTTAAAAAAAAAATTATATTGTAAGTACAGTACAAAAAAGTCTGTGTATAATTGTAATGTAATCTGGACCAAACAGCAAAGAAATAACAAAAATATAAAAACTGCTAAGTCTTGACAAAGTTTCCCTATAGTACCAAGTACCACAAGATACAGATTATACAAAGTGTACAAATTTTAATAAAAATACAATACACCAGGGTGTGTGTTTTTCACTCTTCAAGAGTTTTCAGTTGTACAGAGGACAAAGCTAAGGTTGATCCCCTTCTTTCTTCAAAAGCAGATCTACCCCTTCACCACAATGCTCTCAACTGTGAAGGGCTGGAAAGAGCCGGTTATTTTGTGCTGCTCACAACAGCAGATGCTTTAGTATGGGCCAGGATCTGAAGAGGATTGGGCTGCCTCCCTCCTGGGCTCTTCCTATTTCCAGGCTCATTGGGATTTGTCCTAAGCTGTTAAAACGTGTTCTGGCCTGGTGGTCTGAGAACCTCTGTGCTTCCTCTGCTCAGAAAACCCCTCACTGCACTGAGAAAAGATCTGTAAGAGACAGACTACCTTGTACAGGCACATCTGAGGAATACGTGGCAAAGCGGCATGGGGAGAAAAACCCTCCACACCCCAGAATTTAATTTACTTCTGATTTGGGACTCAGCCACAATGAAGGACAGCTCACTTTCAAATGTCCTAAAAAACAGAAGCTAGACTTGGAAATAAAAAAATGCCTCTTCTCTAATTTTAAAACTTTCTGTTACAGAGCTGATAAGGCCTGAGTCAAATGATATTTCAGTTGTTCTGCCCACCTTCACAAGATAACCTGTTTCTACAAACTCTTAGAATCTTCCTGGTGTTTCTTTACACAATGCCCATGCTTACTACTATACATAGAGTTGATTCCTGCAGAAGTGAGCTAAGACAAACTTGATTCACATTTTTCACACACTGTTGGCTGAGGGAGGAATTTTTGCTTTTAAATTATGTATATATATAAAAATATATACACACACACACACACAGAGAGAAATATACAGGATAAATTAAAATCTGTTACAGATATTGGTAAAAGTTAAATACATGTGATATGAACACCACATACACATACATACACACAGACAAAAGCCTAAACAGGAATCAAGTGTTCTCCTGCTGCTCCTCTTCCAGAGAAGCAGAAAGCCAAACTCCGAGTATGTGGCTGAAAGGAAGGGAAACCGGTCCAATCAACCCACATGTGCCTTACTTGGCCATAACTGCATCAAACTGGCCACTGGTCACTGCCTTGCAGCAGCACAACAGCCCTGCAATAGTGCTGGTGAGAGAGGTGGTGGATGAGCCATTTCACAAAACAGGTGCAAGATGGGCAGAAGCAATCCAAGTTTTTCCCATCTGCTTCTCTACTACTTTCCATCAAAGCAGGCTGACCATGCCATGGAAAAATCAGCAGGAGGTTCATTCTCTCAAGCCAATGCAATGGCTTGATACATTGTTCTAATAATGATTTGAGTCCACAAGGAAAAAAATGAACTTGTCATCTACTTCACTTCAAATACCAGCTCGCAGACCAGCCAGCTGACAGTGACAACTTTCATTTATTACTAACTGAGGCATGGGGGTTGGAGAAAGTGACCAAGAAGAAAAAAACTATCCAGCTTTCTCCTCAAGAAGTGTGTTTAAACAGAAAGAGTTACAAATAGGGCTGGTGAAGAATTCAGTTCTGTTCCCTGGTCCAAAATGTATCATGTCTACCTGCCCACAGAAAATCAGAATACTTTAGTTTAGGCAGGGATAGCAGGAGATCATCTGGTCCATCTCCCTGCTTAAAGCAAGTCCTACTAGAGCAGGCCGCTCGTTCAGTTTTTTAATATCATCGAAGAAGGAGGGTCAAGAATCTCTCTGAGCCACCTGTTTCAAAGACCCCTCTCATGGTGACAGCTTTCTTGTTTATATTGAGAAGTCCATTCTATGTTTGCTTCCCCCACTAAATCTGAATTTAAGGCAAATATCTCAAAAGCTTTCTGAATTCTTCATACAAAATACTTTCAGATTGGAGGACATTTCACCCACCAACACAAAAGGGTTTTCTCAGCTTAACTTCACAACTTTTCATAAAATAAAAGTCAAATAGTTACAATCCTATGTATATACTATACACATATAAAACTTTAAAAGCCTCCACATGGAGCCCCTCGGGAACGTTGGCATATTGCACGTACACAAGTCAGTTACACAGAGGTTGAGTACATCCCAGGATCCTTTCCCATCAAAGTCCAGGCATGATGTAGGCAATGTTGTCTAGTGTGTTTGACTGGGAAAAGAAATTCAGTTGTTTTTAGTGTCAGGTAGTAACTTGAAATCTTTAAAAAATGGCACAGGTGAGGGTACTAAGCACAATCACTTGGGTTACAAGTTATCATAGGATGAGACAACCAAAGCTGCCTATTGATCACCTCTAATAGGGTGTCAGATGGCAAAAAGAAGTGCCCTTCAGTTTTTCTTGGAAAACGTAAGAGAATTCTGAGAGTAGGAATCTTTCTCATGCCTATCAGAAAAAAGAGCCAGCTGTATGTTTTTCAGATGCAGTGTTTCAGTAAGCTCAAACCCGTGGCTGGACAGCTGAAGGAGGCCTTAGGAGCAGCACCTTTAACTGAGAGATGGAGGAGTTGGATCTGCACCAGCTGTGATTCTAGAATTTAGCAATGCCACCTACTGTCTCCAATATGAATTGCAACACAACCGCTGGAGTTTATCCGTGTCTTAGAACACCACTGTTATGCACCTGCCTGTGAAAATCAGATTTATTATCAGCTCCTGAACAGGGTTTTCCAGAAGTGAAGCGTAGCTGCCATAATTCACCTAAAGCTCCATCACTCCTTGTAACAATAAGTTGATCGAGTTTCTAATAAACGCACCACTGCTCATGTGGCGTCACTGCTCTGAATAAACTTGGCAAGCAGGAAGGAAAAAAAGCATCAGGTTTTCCATGGCTTATGATGGGAACACCCCACTGACTCAGCTTTTGTGCATAGAGCCAGTTTGTGGGTGTTCACAGACTAAATTGTCAACTTTTTTCCTGTTGTTGACAGTCCATTCTTGTAATGAACAAATGTTTGGGCAACCCTATTATGACATGTCAATTCATATCCCATTTTTGTTGCCCCCTCTGCCAGATTTGTTTTTAATCTCTTAAGTTTTGCAGACTGTATTTTTTTATTTTTGATCCTCTCCTTTGCTGCTTTATTCATGTCTCCTGTAGGAAGTATGACTCCTGATGGCTGCTGCCATCTTAATCTATGTTCACACCAGGCTACACAGATGCCACAGGCTGTTGCTAAATCAGGGCTCAATATTAAAAGTAGCTTAAAGCAGAAAAGAAGCTGTGGTTATGCAGCTCCTTAAGAGAGAGACTATTTTTCCTTTCTCAGAGAAGGTTTCAGCCACTTGTAAAAGGTCCTAAAACATCACATTAGGAATCCTGAGATCACAAATTGTTTTTTATGCTACTGAAGGAAAACAGCTTGTGTAATAAAGAGCAGCTTGAAGGTGGTTTTATTTTTATGGAAAATTAGAACTTTTGAAAATACTGGTTTACTTTTGATTTAGATTGATTAACTCCATCATAACTAAAACAGGACCTATCCATACTGCAATCAATGCTACAAATATTAGGAGAGTTGCCCGTGGGAGAAAAAAAGGTTGCACAATGTTGTACAACGGTAATATTTAGAGGAATTTCAATAAATATTCTTCTATAAAATCCCATGACCAAGACAAATTTTCTTACTGCACTGGAATTATAGTTATATTACACTGATTAATCAAAAAAAGCTCTATTTGTACTCTACTGTAATTAACAGTGCTAGAAAGAAAATCACCACAAAGAACTCACCAAAACATGCTTTGGGCAGCCATTCAACTCAGGCAGTTGTGTGGTCAGACATGCCAACGGGCCCAAAGCACAGATGATTGAGTCTAGGAGTACTGACAAACTTCCAGAAACAGCCACCATTCCCTGGTATTGTGGGAAGAAAAAAATTGGATAGGGATAAGTAGTGGAAATTGCATTCTTTCTCAACTGTATCCACTCTCATGCAGATACTGTATCTTCAGCTCCTCCAGTCCACTTTCACTATTTACACAATAACAAAATTGTACCTTGTGCTTCACAGCGAGACTGCTGGCTCAAAAACTTTAGATTTCAGTTGGCAACGAACTCGCGCAAGATAAAGGTAGGAATCAACAGAAAACACCACAAAATAGTCAGTTGCATAAAACACTGATTCCACAAATTTTTGTAATATATTTTCTGTGCCATTTTGTATCATCTGTTTGGTAACTACATGAGTCCCAATGACAATAATTGTTTTATCTTTGAAGGTAAAGAAACGCTAAGCCTGTAACAAATGCTTTAGTCAACGATATACTTTCAAGAAAGGGAATTTGTCTGTGTGCTTTTCTGGGCTCTGGTTGTTCCTCCCATGATCTCAAATCAGTCATACCAAAACCAAAATGCAAGACCATTTATTTCACTGTTGATAAAATAAGCAAGCATAGTGGGGTGAGATTATCATGCTACTCATAAAACTCAGTGATATTATTTGAGATAAATATGTTTTCTCCTTTGAGGCTGGGCTGAGTTCTCAGAGTGTACCCCTGTGAATGTGCATTCAACTGTCATTTAACAGCAGGAAACCATTAAAATGTGACATTATGTTACTAAGTAAGTTGAAATAATTGTAGCCCCTATTCAAAGCACTGGCAAGCCAGAAAACTAGAGGGCGTGCAAGAAACTTCTGGGGAAAGGGTGATAGTTTTGTAAAAAGTAGAACAGTAACAGAATCTGACCAGAGACCAACTAAATAATTGCAAGGAAGTACCAAATCCAAGGTGAACATACAGCAAGAATAGACTGAAGAGTTTGCTGAACTACAAATTGGTTTCAAGGACCTAGAGCTGCAAAGCACCCATCTGTCTTTCTTTCATGCCTACTGTTTATTTTCTGTGTCACTGAAAATAAAGAGCGAAGCATCAAAGAAACAGGGCATGCCACTTCTAGTTTCTCTTCCTAACAGAACACCACTGGTTAAACTTTTAAGAAAATAAAATAATCATCCCCTTGAATGCATTGTGTAGATTACAGGATATCACTGTGACATTGCTGGTTACAAGATCACCTCTGTTTCCTGCAGTCTGTGTCCAATGAGGCTCAGAGATTCACCCAGTAACTGTAAATGTGCAGCTACATCAATGGGATCTGTCTCAGGGGCTTTGGCTGGTGAGGAAGGCACCACCACGGTGCTGGTGGGGGATTTTTTGTGTGGAGAAACCACTCCTGTTGGAGAAGCTGGAAAACACACTAATTAAAATTCCATATTCCTTGCTTTCACAAGCCTATTTAGTTACTAAAGTTCAAATCTCATAGGCATGAGATGCTTGAATAGTTCTGTTACCCCAGTCCCACAGTCCCTGGAGTTGAAACTTTTTTTTTACATGTACAGAACCTATCTACCTCAGCTGAATGCAGCTGGGGAGATTTGGTATCAGGGATGCTAAACCAAGAACAACCCACCTTCTCTCTAGCAGCAAACTAATCCCACTTGAACCTCCTTTCTGCCTCTTCTTTTACATTTCAATCCTTAAACTGCCAAAACCAGCACCATTCTACAAATCAGATAAGGAAATTTTAATGAAAAATGCTGGCATCACTCTCACTTTCACAGGAAAGTTGATTTGACTAGTAATTTAAATGTCATGCTTTTAACATGATTTAAATGTCATGTGAGAAAGCAGGTAAGGAGGTGAAGCAAGTAAGGACCTTTATTTTTTATTCTACAGGCAACACTACCTTCCCCAAGGTAAAGAATTTGACTTAAAAAATTTGTCTCGTCTAAGAAAAGAGACAAGACAAACAAAGTGCAACAATTACCTTTCATTTTTGGAGCACCATCTGAAGATGATGCCTTTCTCTTCACAGTGGTGGCCTCTGCTTTATTCTGCTTGTGTTGGAGATATTGAGCTTTCTGTTTCCAGAGCTGTAGTTACCATGGTAAGAAAAGAAAGATTCATAACATTAGGTAATTCTGTTACCTGATGCCAGGACCTGGAGGCAGAGTGTTGTTACATAGCTAGGAGGTGAAGCAATCCCATGAGAACAAAATGAATGCTTTTATATTTGCAAGGGCAAGATTTCCATACTTTCCACCTTTACATGCTTTAAGGATATAGGTAACATATTTCAAGGCATTGTGGCAATGCTGCCACCACATTCTGATCTAAGCACCTAGTTCACAGAAGTCATTTTACAAAAAACATCTCACACAAACACTCACCAACTTATCCTTCTCAGGTAGCTGCTTCCATACTTCTGCCAGTTTTTTACTTAGCTCTCCAAAATCTGGCAGAAAGAAAGAGAGCAGAGAGAAGAAAGAGAAGAGAGAGAGAGAAGAGGAGAGAAGAGAGAGAAGAGAGAGAGAAGAAAAGAGAGAAAGAGAGAAGAGAGACAGAGAGACGGAGACAGAGAGACAGAGAGACAGAGAGACAAGAACAGAGAGAGATAGAGAGAGAAAAGAGAGAAGAGAAGAAAGAGAGAAAGAGAGAAGAGAGAAAGAGAGAAAGAAAGAGAGAGGAAGAGAGAAAGCGGAGAGAAAGAGAGAAGAGAGAGAAGAGAGAGAAGAGAAAAGAGAGAAAGAGAGAAGAGAGAAAGAGAGAAAGAGAGAAAGAAGAAAGAGAAAGAGAGAAAGAAGAAAGAGAGAAGAGAGAAAGAGAGAGAGAGAGAGAGAGAGATAAGAGAAAGAGAGAAAGAGAAAAAAGAAAAGAAGAAGAAAGAAGAAAGAGAAAGAAAGAAAGAAAGAACGAAAGAAAGAAGAAAGAAAGAAGAAAGAAAGAAGAAAAGAAGAAAGAAAGAAAGAAGAATAAAGAAAGAAAGAAAGAAAGAAAGAAAGAAAGCGAGAAAGAAAGAAGAAAGAAGAAAGAAAGAAAGAAAGAAAGAAAGAAAGAAGATGTTTAAAACAATCTGATCATAAAATCCTGGAGAGAATATAGGAAATTTACTGGCCCCTCCACAAACATGTAGGAAGCAAGCCATTCTACAATGGAACTCTCCTGAAAATGTGCATTCCTGTTACTCTTTAAAATTAAAAAAAAAAAAAAAGCTGATAGCAGGAAGATGAAGTCACAGTGTATTTATGGGAAAGTGACAACAATGAAGGTAACTCTTTAAGTAAAGAAAAAGCTAGCAAGTTCTTTACCTAGATTGACAACTTGGTTAAAATAAAATTAAAATACAACAATGAAATCCACTCCTAGTCCCTTTTTTATCTCTTATTCTAAATAACATTGGAAGATTCTTTGCATTATGTCAAAATTAAGAAGTTGGTCTGAAACAGAGACAGTATGTTCTGCTAATTAATCTGACTGGTGTAAAATCAAGAGAAGAGAAGGCTGGATTATTCCTTTACCTATTCCAGGATGCTCAGAAACAATATTGGTACGATATTCCTTACAGAACACTTGATAAGCAGACATGTTTTTCTTCTTTGGCTAGTCAGAAGAAGAAAGGAAACAAAGATTTTTAATTATGATGAGACCTTCTCCAATTTATTAAGAATTTGGCATTTATTAAAGACTTAAAAAAAGATATGGTAGTTAGGTCAGGAAACTTAAAAAGCACTCCTTTACATCTGGCTGGATTTAGTCTTTATGAAAGCACAGGAATCAGCCAGAAACAGTCTTAGTACAAGGCTGATTTTGCAAAACTCAACAAGCTGCTATTCTAAACTCAGGGTCAACATACAACTTTGTTAATGTATTTCAGTTTCAAAACCTGTAATAAAACCTGGTATCTGTTATTCTATTCATAGTACCTATTATAGATCTGTCAAAACAATTAAGTCCTCATGATAATGTTTTGTTCCATTCCTTGCATCCTTACAAAGTACTTCCATTTGGCAGGAAAAGAGACTGTGCAGTACATTGACAGCAAAGGTATTGCAATTGCTGAGCTATGATCAGGGAAAAATTCCAAACCAGAATAGGATAATGGCTGAAGAGATTTGGGCTCTGTCTGTCCATTTCCTCATACAAAGCATTATTTCTCTAGCTGAACATGCACAAGCTGCTTTTCCCCATTTACTTACACAGCTACAGTTATCCCATTTGTAAACTTGCTCACATGCTAGCTACCACTTCTGCTACTCATATCTTTATGCAGTAACCATGGAAAATTAAATGTATAAGTACAGGACAAAACTGGGAAAATGGTAGTCTATTAGAATTTGAATTTAATTTGAATACAGGAGTAAGTGGGTAAATATCTTCAATTTTCAAGTAACAGCTTGATTCCTTTTTACAGGAACTTTGATCACTAGTCCTAAAGTCTGCCTGGGAATAGCTAGAGCCAGTAACATAAGAAAAAGCTGCAGATGTGCTTGGTACGTGACTCACACCGAGCAAAATTAAGTATAACTTTCCCAGAGAACCTCTACTGGTTAAAGACTGTCTGTGCCACAAAGCTGGAAGAGCCAGAAGAACATATATTCCTTCTGCTACAAATAGAAATCACAGTGGCTGACATATTCTTCCAAACATGCTTCAGTTAAACCATTGGTAATTGGTATCAGTTATCCTTTGTTTTAATTTAACATGCCTTTGTAATGGAGTGCCTAATTCACCATTACCCACCTCCCAATTTCTATTTTCCCTTCAAATTTTCCTTACTTTGTCTCTTTCTCTTTCCTTTTCTCGCTCCTTTTCTTTTTCTTTTTCCTTTTCTCTTTCCTTTTCTTTTTCTCTTTCCTTCTCCTTTTCTCTTTCCTTTTCTTTTTCTCTTTCCTTCTCCTTCTCCCTTTCCTTTTCTTTTTCCTTCTCCTTTTCTCTTTCCTTTTCCTTCTCCCATTTCTCAGCCTTGTCCTTCTCCTTGTCTTCCTTTTTCCTCCTCTTCTCACCTTGACCATCTGAGTGAAAAACAGCAGGAGGAGGTGGAGGGACACCATAGGGGGTACTGGCAGGTGGTGGTGACACTCTTATTTCTGCTACCGCCACAGGAGAGTGCCCAGAACTCTTTTTAGACTTGGAGTGCTTCTTCTCTCTGTGTTTCTCCTTGTCCTTTTTTTTCTTACTTTTTTTGGACTTCTTCTTCTTCTTGATTTCCCGGTAGGAGTCATCTATCACCAGCTCTCCAGCCTCCAACTCTCCACCAGAAGAAGAACCAGATTCTGGTGGTGCCTCCATACCTGAAACCTCGTACTCGCTTCCATGGCCCTCTGAATGAAGGGAGGTGTCAACACCAAAACTCTCAGAAGGTGGATGTGAGTCTGGAGGTGGTTTGTGCTTTTTCCGGGAAGACTTCAGGAAGCTCTGAAGATCATGCCCCAGCAGGAATGAGCCTTGCTCATCTCGAGCTGATTTCTTTGAAGATTTCTTTGCAGCTGCTGGTGCTGAAGAGTAGGATAAAGAATCATCATCTGCTGTACTACTTTTTTCTTTTGGTGAAAGGATGAGCTTCATCTTCAAGCCGTCAGGTTCACGAAGAGTAAGTGTCTCTGTGTTCACATAAAGAGGTTTCATTTTTTTGGATTTGTGGGAGCTGTTGTCATCCACTGAGTGCTCCCCACTGCTCCCACTCAGCTTCTTCTTGGGATGCTCCTTTCTGCTTTCAGAGTGGCCAGAGGAAGAATGAGATGATTTTTCAGAGGTCCTCTTTGAAGACTTTGAGCTTGTGGCCAAAGGTGAGTTGACAGCCTTAAGTAAATCCATGGTTGTATCAGCTGAGGATGGGCTAGAAGCTGCTTTTTTCTTCTTCTTTGATGGTAGATCCAAAGGTGAGACACCTGAAAAAGATCAAAAGAAAGTTACATTGAGATGATTTCCTTGAAGATGGCAAAGAAGGGAAGTGAGAATCCTGTGAGCCTTCCAGTTACAGGTGACAGATTTACATCCTGGCTTAAAAAGAACCACAGCCATCTCAGCACAGCCTCACTGATACAATTCAGAGGCTGTGACACCTGAGCTGGTCAAATAATTTAAGGAAGGGAGAGACTGCAGGAAAGTTCTTGAAGTTTTGTGAAACTCCACTTGTGACTTATGAAATAAAATGTTTCGATGAAAATACATCTAACTGAAATTACACCTCAAGTGCAAGGTTTTTGTGACATTTTTAGCCAAGGTGAAACCAATGAGTTGAAAATATGAGCTTTTTCATTCTGGAGACAGATTTTGATGAAAGATGAAATTTCAGCTTGGCTTTCTCCTTCTACTGGGCCAATAATAAATCCTAAATGTGTTAAGCTTCTATGAGCTAAATTGTCATTTTCCAGCCAACTTATTAATTGTGAGAGTAACTGAACCAAAAAGCATTTCTTTTTCAACCTCAGGCATTCTATTTTTTTAAATCCAAAGAAAGTTATACTACCTGTAAGTATAATTGGTTTTCAATGCAATTGGTAAACAAGAAAAACAAATGTCAAATGTGAAGGCGTGAGTTAGAAAATACACTTGTCAATGAAAAAGGGACGGAAGGTCTCTATCCCCTACCATGGCAATCTGTTAAGCCAGACTCTGAAAATATAATTCCCTAATCTTCTGCTGTCTGATGCTGATCAGTGACAGGTTTCTGATTAGCTGTTCTAAGGCAGGTTGATGTATTCTCCTTCTATAAAATGCTACCCACAAAGCTCGATGACACTTTTAAGTTTAAAAGCTTCCTTTCCTTAAAGTCATGATCTGTTAGCTCCTTCTCCTGCTTGATTACTACCTTACCTCTGTAGCAGAACTCATCGGAGGAATGCTTTCTCTTCTTTTTGTGAGCTTCTGTCCCTGGAAAAAACTCACTGTCCTGGAATAAGAAGAAAAAAGCTGCTGTCAAAAAGGAGGGAACTAATATCAGAGTCACATGGACTATTAACAGATAAAAATTTAGAGGAGGTATCAAGGGTTACTTGTATTGTAGTAACATCAAGGATCTGTAGGTATGAACCAGAATCATCTTTCTAGGTGCTAAAAGAAAACCTAGTCTGTCCCCCAGAGCACACAGTGTAGGTTTAAAGTAAGACGAAACACATGTTACAGATAGGTGGGAGAATACAAAAATATCATTACTCAGGATTGGTTTCAGCACAATGGTCACCTAATTGACATAGAGCTTTCTGTAGGCACGGCAACACAACAGGGCTCCAAGAAACTGAAAGACAGATCTCTGCAGGGAGACCCCCAGGTGAGAGGAGCAACACAAAAGAAAAAGCACATTTGCAAAGTATTGAGATATGGGCAATGCAAGCCATCACTTGAAGATCAGCTGCTAAGTTGATAAAAGACAGACATCTACCCTTTAATAAAGCTAAGAAATAACTTCAGATACATAGAATGTCAAGCCTTGAAAACAAAAGAGAGCAGTTCATGCTTACTATGCTGAAAAAGAAGTAACAGGACGTACAAAGAGGTGACAACTAGAATGATGAGACAAAAATATGTCCTTAATATGCCATGCCACCTAATTATTATCTGTGGCTTGATCATTTATGAAACAGAAATTGAAGCTCCTCTAAAGAATTCCAACCGCATGGTAGAAGATTTTAATTTTAAACAAGAACTTGCTTTTGAGATTAAAAAAACCCCCAAATCACTAGATAGCCACCTCTGAGCTACAGCAGAAATTGTAGAGTAAAGCTTTGAAGAGTAAAGCTTTGAAGAAACTTAAGTTGCCACTATGTGATTTCAAGAGTTAAGGCCCCAAAGAAGTAAACAGGGCTAGTCCATTCTTCTCAAGACTTATCGTTTCAGGCTGTCTGCAAAATCAGGAAGACAACAGTGCATCACTTAATATTTTATCCATCCTTTGCTGGCTATTTCTACAACCATAAATGCTATTTTTAAAAAATGTGTGTAAGAAGTTATTCATAGCATTTTCTTACTTGCAAGGTATGTCCCATCAACACAGGGACAACACTTCTACTACCTCATTTTATGATGCCAGAAAAATTGGAATCAGGGATTGATCCCCTCCTTTTCTCCAGAAAAGTTACTGAACAATACAGGACATGATTAGCTGCTCTTGCTGTATTCTACATGCATTTCTAAATTAAAAAAAAAAAAAATTAAAAAAAGGGCAAGAAACCCATCCCATCACTACCTTTATGCATATCCTTACACCTTGAAACCTTTCTCTGAGGGTTTCTACCTGAGTTGCTATCTCGTCTTCCTCTTGCAGAAGATCCTTGTACGAGCGCTTTTTCTCTCGCTGTATCCTGCCAGGTGCCAGCCCGTCGTCAACACTTCGGTGACTCTCTAGGGACTCTGTGATTCATGTAAAGTGGGAAAAAAGGAAGAAATTAAATACCACATTAAGGAATGACAGACAAGGGGACCACTCATAAAATAAGCTAACAGAGAATACTGGCACAGAGTGATGCACAAAACCCAACAAGCACAGAGGCCTGAAAGGTAACAAACAGTCTGTACTGTCTGACCACACGGATGGGGCTTGGTGCTCTAACACAATCATTCCAGAGTTAATCTCTAATGCCTGTATCTTCCTTCCTAAAGACAAGTGGATCTGGAAATGTTTCCATGACTGAATGTGTCATTATCCCTCATCCCCTGTCCCACTGACTTGTCAGGGAGAAGAAAGGCTGCAGTGGCAGAATTCCCAGTCAGGGTGTCTGCAGTAGGAAATACCACCCGTTTCTCTCAAGCTCTATTCCCAGTATTTTACACCTGAAAGTCAAGGGCTTGGGATCCTCCAGGGTAAACTTAAGGGCTCCACAGCACCCTAACTTCTTTCCTACTCTGACTGCATGGCCTGGCAAGGGCTGCAAAGGGCACCCTTTAAAAAATTTATTTGTTTATTCTTTTTGCAAATCCCTCTGAGATTATGAAGCAGTCATACCTTCTTTCTTCTTGATGCCATCATAAGCCATGGTGGTCCTGCAGGAGCCTGTGAATGAGCTGCCACGTCTGGGCTCCTTCCCTCGTTCCCATCTATAGGAAAATGTCTGAGAAACAGAGAATGAAAATAACCCTCCCATAAAGAAGAATCACTATGTAAATGGGGAAACCTTCTCTGAACCAAATAAGGATTCTTTGGAAGACAGTAGGAAAGGAAATCAGTGGTCACTCTTCAGGCTTGATAGATTTGGGTGTTTTAATCAAAATGGATATTGTATTATTTTAAATATAGAAAATACCACCCTTTCTTATATAAAATACCTAAATCACTGAACTAATTTATTTACAAAAATAGAAAGAGGGTGAGAAGACAACTGAGTTTGATTTTCATGACACATAAAACTGCACCCTAACTGTGTCAAAGCCATTTTTTGTCAGGAGCCACTGTAGCAAGGAGTGGGATGTTTAAAGAGATTTCAAACCCTTGAGTCTCAGATGAAGTGAAGGAAAAGAAGGGACCAGGCAGAAGGAATTAAATTACAAAAGAATTTGTTTTTTTTTTACTAGAGGATGACACATTTTATATTAGAGGTGTGTATCCTTCTAATGTGTTTCCCAATGCTACCACTGCAGCCATTCTGAATGCCAGCCTGGGAGAGGGGAAGGAAGAGAGCACTCCTTTTAGCTAGGCCTGCAGCAACCCAACCTCTGCCCCCCAGGTTTCAGGCCTCCTCTAAGTGAGCCACTGGGCCAGCTAGGGGCATACAGCAGGACAGTGCTACTATGGAATGGCCACACTCTGGTTCTCTCAGAGCAAGCAGCTTTTGTTCCTCAGCCAATGACCAGCTCAGCAAGATCAACCTTCTGCTCTTATGGGATTAATCCAATCGCTGCTAGTTGCCTTTGTGTTTGTGTGTACGTGCACATGTGGAAACACCCAGACACAAACACCAGGCAGCCTGCTCATCCCAGCTGCCATGGTAACCTCGCCACACTGAAGCTACATGGGAATACTCTGGGAGCAGGGAACTGGTGCTTGTACATCCCCCATGCAACTCTATTTTATAAACAACTGGCTGAGGCTGACAATGTACAACTCATTCATCCTATAGCAGTTACTTAACTGATACAACAAAGTCACAACTATATCAGGCTTGTGGGTACACAGGAGATGTTTCTGCTTAAATTCATAGGAATACTTGCTATTTCTTCAGGTTTTGGGAAAACACCCCCTGCAGAATGTGGAGACAGTGTTCCAACCATTATATATTGCTGGATTCCACCTACAGACAAGAGCACTGCATATGTACGTGCAGAGAACATTGCACTCAGCAATAAAAAAGAGCATCTTGCCACTTGTGGGCTAGTAATCTTAAACCAGACATTTTCAACTTTTTGTGCTGTTTGTTCGTCAGACAGACTTCAGTGAGAGGACACACGACACCAGAGTATTGTGCTCAGGACAGAAAGGACCTAATAGAGATACTGCTCTGCAAAATAAAGCTGAAGACATTTATTCATGAATGGATGACTTGGAGAGCCTAAGATTTCTTTGTACTTACATGCATACCTTTTAGTCTCTTTTAAAATCTTATCTGCTTGACAAGGAGAAAGCTTGGTAGACGCTGCCCAAAGGTGCTCAAAGCCCAGACCTCCAAACCGGCAAATACAAAACATACCCTTAACTACTCTCATCCTGTAAACCTCAGTTAGGCTCCCCTGCTTCAAACTCCCGGGTTTCAGCAGCGATGGCACAGGCTCAGTGGGGAAGCTCTCCCGGCACGTCTCCCGCTCCTTAGCGCCCATGCCGGCGAGTTGAAGGCCCAGCCTTGCTCTTCTGCAGCCCCGGGGCTCCGCACGGAGCCCCGCTCCTCGGTCCCGCTGCCGGCTAGCTGCGGAGGTGGCTCTCTCACCCCCTGCGCCGCCGGCGCTCCCAGCCGGGGCCGTGAGGGCAGACGGCCCCGGAGTTCCGCGCGCAGCCGAGGGCGCAAGCCCCGGCACCGGCCCCTCCGTGGGCAAGGACCGGCGGCCGGCACGTCCTGCGCATGCGCCCCGACACCCCCCGGAGCCCGGGCCCCGCCGCCACCGCCTCCGTTCAAAGCGGGCTCGTCCGCCCCGCTCCCGCCCGCGCGTCCCCTCACCCGAGCGGGCTCCAGCCTCACGCCAGCCCGCGGCTCCGCCCTTGCAGCAGGCCCGAGCGTGCCCCGACTGCGGAGCCGCCCAGCGGCGGCAAGGCCCGTCGGCGCCAAGCCTCGGCCTCAGGGTGGGGACGGGCCGCGGCCGCCTCACTCGGCCCCGCCGTTTCCCGCCGCGGCGCCGCCCGCGGCCGCCATCTTGGACAGGGAGACAAGGGACCCGCGCCAGCGCCGGCCAGCCGAGCGCCGAGCGCCTCCAACGCGGCACCCGCGGGGCGGGGCGCCGGCTTGCCGAGCGCATCGATGAGCGGCGCGGCGCGTCCCAGCGGGGTCGCGCGACGCACCGGGTACACACGGGGGACATCTGTGCCTGCGCCCGGCCCCGGCTCCGACCCCGCCCCCACCAGTGGAGGTGTGCCCACGTTCACCCTAGCTTGGCACAGCCTCTCTTGGTGTGTGCGGGTGCTGCGCGGTCCCGGCACAGCTTGTCCTTGTCCGTAGGAGGCTGAGCTGGCTGGGCTCGCAGCCCGGGCTGGTGTCGGCCGCTTGTTGCTGCCGCGATGGGTCAGTGGGAAAGGGTGAAATCCTGTTATTAAACAGTTAAAAAGCCAGCACTTCTGTGAAATTAGTCAGACACGCACATGAATGGGGACATCTCCGTCAAGATTGATTCCCCGGGGAGCTGCGTGGGTGCACTGCACAGCTGGGGTAGCGATAAGCGTGACTGAACAGCCCACTCGGGACTACTGCCCGCGAAGGCATCACGCAAGACTCGCACCCGTTCTTACCGATTGCCTAAAGGTGACAGCCAAGAGAAAGGCAAATTGCCCCCAGCACCTTCTAAAGGGCTCATTCATTATTGCAAAGGCTTCAAGACAGAGGTTAAAAAAAGCTCAGGAAACAGCCAGGTCAGGAAAGAGTCCTTTTTCCCACTCGGTTAGCCCTTCTGCAGTCTGAGCTGTTGGGTGGTTTAACAAACCTCATTTCACTTTCACCTTAAATCTCATCATTTCCACTGGTGCAAGAGGTGCCTTTTTATTTAGGTGCTGGCAGACACCCCTGTGACTCTGGCAGAGGCTGCTCACAGTCACATGCTGTCTGCAGGCTGCTGCTCCCAGTGCCTGGGGTTAGCCCTGACCCATCGCAGACGGGCCATTCCCGCCCCTACAGATCCTCCTTCTGGTCCTTCTGATGCTTTTGTGTCCTAAAGAGTACAGAATGATGACGGTAATTATTTGCATTCCAGTAGGGCCTAGAGGAATTTGAAGAGAATAGAGGCCTATGCCTGTTGTGCTGTGTGAAAGTGTAGTTTAGCCAAACTCAGGGGTACAGGCTGTACACCCAGCTCAGTGTCTGCAAGTGCAGCAGCTCCAACGTAACAGGGCCAGCCCCCAGGCTGAGCACAAAGCCTGTTTGATGTTCTCATGCATGTACACCTGTGCTACTGGCGAAAACAAAATCACTCCTTGCCCTCCAGACTGTAACTGAGGGAGGAATCACCGAGGTGGACAAGTGCCTCTGCAAATTTATGACCAGGATTTTGCCAGAGCTGAACCTGACATGATTTACTCCTTTACTTCTGCTTATTGGTGATGTTTCCAGGGGTCCTAGTGGTGAATTCATATCCCATTTGACAGTGCACAGAACAACAAAATCACAGCTCCTGTGTTTTTATACTCTGCAGCTTTCTTGCTTGTACTACAGGCTGTACAAAAACATCTATGGACATAACAGAAACATCAGCTGCTGGGAGCTCCTGGCCTATGGGCCAGGTGGAGGCAGAATGGGAGCAAGTCAGAAGAAGCTGTGAGCATGGTTGGGAGAGGTTACATGCAGCCAAAAGAAACAGGGATTCAGATTGCTTTGAAAATGGAGAGCTTAAATTATCCTGGTATTTGATGATAGCAAGCATTTGGTAATGATAGCTAGTAAATGGGTGGGGATGGTTATCTTTAATATTCTGCACCCTAGAAAGAGAAAGCTTTTGAGCCCCCCTGCAGTTTAATGTTTTTAGTGCTGGATGGTTCATATGTATTAGATTGTGTCAGGACTGTGTGTATATGAGAGAGAATGAATTTGCAGGTGAATTTGCAAAAATGAACATCTAGCAAGATATTTGCACATAAAGCCACTGAAGTACCAATCATTCAGACTTCCCTTGCTGAGATCCATCCAAGTTTCTTTCTTCCCACAGAACAAACATAATAGTAATAATAACAGGAATTGTAATAGTAACAACAATAACATATAGTCCTTCTAGTGCACTTTTCATCAGCGAAGAAATGCTCAGAAAAATTCATTTCAATCATTCCCATTCTTCAGAGCTCATCAAGGGAATCGGCCAGCACAAAACATTGGCATTTATTGGGTGCTTTCAGACAGCTTAGCCTTTTGCTTTTCTAGAAAATCCATGAATCTCTTTAGAGTATATAGCTAGATTAAACAGGTCAGGTGGGGAAAATGTCAGAATGCTGATAGCAAATTTAAGAGAGTCACAACACCTTCAAATTCTTAACACTTGACAGAACTGTTTCTGGAATAGACGAGGTCGTAGCAAGGGAATCAGAAAATCAAACAGTCCCTAATAGCTTTTAAGACCTGAAGTGCAACTTCAGTCAGTCTCAGACTGTTGTGAGAATATTGCTTATTCCTTTTGCTCAGAGCATCTTGCATTCTTTTGCTTACATCCCTGGGAAAGAAACAGCAAAAGGGTACATGGTATGTTCCCTCAGGTGTCCTCTTGGCTGTGAGTTACCTATTGTATAAAACGCTCTTGGCAGTGCAGAACATTTTAGGATGTGTGTATAGTTCCCTGTGCTTAATGCAAGATTAGCTTTGTACTAAGGACTTACTGCCCATGAAGGCACCCAATCTGGCCTTGCTTTCCCCACTTTATTTCCACCATGCATTCTTGTCTGCTTATTTTGTCCTGACTGAACAACAGTCCAAGCTGCTAGATTTAGTAGCTCTCTTTTGTTTCCTTGGGTTTTAGTACTTAGTTTTGTGGTCTGTCAAGTGCAATGAGTGTAAGAGGAATGAGTAATGAGCATGAGTTTACAACCAAGTTATGTACTGAATTAAATTCAGCACTCATCTGTGTGAACAATTATCAATTTTACCTGTCATAGTTTTACAACTCATAAATCTCTTTTCACTCCTTTCAGTTTCTCGTATTTTTTCCCTAGATTCCGACATGATTTGGCATTAACTGGAATGGGACCTGGTTTAAAACCTCTGCTCTCCACCTATGGAAGAAAAGCAGCACACAGGCAGTGCTACTCTTGTAGCACTCATTAGTCTCGTTGCTTGTTTTGCAGGGACAGTATTACTCTTCTCTGTGCACATTACAGCACTTGTGTGCTGCAGCTGTTACCAGCTACCAAGCTGCCCTTAAACAGGAAAAGTGGAGGAAGTGACAATGAGGTTACAAATGACTTTTGGTGCAATGAACCTTGCTTGCTTGCTTGCTTGCCAGTTGCCTCACCCATATAATTTCCTTAGTCTTATGTATAAGCAATGCTGGTGACTCCTCTTTGAATACAAGGACTTGCTTCCTTAGAGAATCAAAACATCAAAAGATTTTTTATGTGCGTTGTTTCAGTGTTGGGGCTTTATTTAAATTACTTCCCATTTGTCTTTGCTTTTTTTGCAGGATGCATTCATTTTCATGCCTCTTCATCTTTCAGTACAGTCATTAATGAAACCACAAAGGTGTGTGCATTCATTTGTAATGTCAATACAGCAGCCTGAATGTTCCCTGGAGCCACAGCTTCTCCCCCTAACTCCTCGTGCTGCTGCACCCTCTGTATTCTTAGAGGGCTAAGGTGAGATGGGAGGTCAGTGTCCATCTGGAAGGGAAATAGTATGGTAAACAACAGTAGGATTTGTGGAGTCTGGAGGGGAAGACCCTGTTCCTGGAAGTAGTTAAGCAAATGGGAAACAACTATACTGGGCTGATGCACAAAAAGGAAAGGCTAAATGCAGGCAATCTGTCAGCATTGAATTTGCCTCTTTTCACTGACTTTGCTGTCTCCCTTCTCACCAGCTGCCAGGGAGGTAGAACTGGTTTAATCTGAGTTTCATGGAGCCATGTAAGGCCTATTGCATTGCTTTCAGCACTGGGATTGTCCTCCATGCCTGTTCCCTGGAGACCTTTCTGGTGACTGCTCACAGCCCTGGTCCCATAAAACAGCAGGCATTCAGCTCTATCTGTATTCTTGGTTTGCATTTTCTTTTTTTTTCCCTTGAATCTGTTAATGCATTTAAATTCCTCCTCTCACACCTTGATTCATTATAGCCGTCTTCCATACAGGTCAGACTGACCTGCTCTTCTCTTTTTAGACATTGGAGCATGATCCTTCACCTTTAGGAAAAAAAAGGCCTGTAATTCTGGGGTGCTTCATTCCTGCAGTTTTTTGTTTATGATAGATCCAGAGCGTTGACATCTGTCCTGTATTGGGTAGCAGAAATCACCATATTACTAATATTTCTCTCCAGATAATGTAGATGGCTCATGGCTATTTCTGTGGACCAAGCCTGCATATTGCCTCTGCTTCTGGCTACAGATGCCATTGCTGGAGATCAGAATTTTTGGGAAAAGCAGGAGATTTCACTATTACCTGAACAGCTCGAAAGTGGCAGTGGAGTTTGCAGAGGCTGGCAACAGGACAGTGCTGCCTGCAAAATTCTTGAGATGCCAGCTGAAGCAATGCCAAGCTTGTGACTGTAGTGTGCCATGGTCTATGGAGCTGCTGCAAAAATATGGGCAAGAGACAATACATGGAAAGGCTCCAGACTCACTGAGGCTGAAGTCACAGTAAAGGCAAGGAAATGTACTGATGTGATGAGAGCTGAGGAATAACAAAAAGTTATGAATTGCAGAGTGGTACGTGTTGGGAGAAGTTTGGGGTGTTGCAGGACATTTTATGTGTTTTACATAACAAGTAATTTTCCATGCTTTCAGGGTCACTGGATAAGACAACATGATCTGGGTCATCAAGTGCTGTTCCCTGCTATTGTAGGCCCACTGTCATTCAATCCTTTATTGTAAGCTGATCAGTCTTTATCCTTGAGGTAATCAAGTCTCATTCCCCCACTATGCTCATTGGGAGACAGTCTCTTTTGTCTGATGGTTAGGAACTATCTCCTAATTGCCAGCTTAAATCTATACATGGTTAGTTTGCATTCATTTGTTCTTGTGCCAACATCTTATTTTAGCTAATATAATTATTGTCTTATGTTGCTGTTATTGCTCAGGAGTATTTATAGAGAGGTGTTGTACCTGCCCTCATTCTCGTTTTGCAAACAGAGTATGTCACTCAAAGGAAAGAAAAACTGTACTGTATGGAAACATCAACCCCTCTTTCTCCAAATATGTAAAAGCAGTTAGCCCTCGGTATAGAGTTAAAGATAGCTGGTCAGGGATACAGTGGCTGTTTTTTGTGATCGCACTACTGTTTGTTTGCAAACTTGGTTACAGAAGCCTCACCTCTCACTGTGCCACAATCTGAAATAAAATTAAGTCAAGCTCACTTTTCTGGGTTACAGGAAAAATTAAAAATAATGACCTGTTGCATTGCAACCTGTTATGAGAGAACTATCTAATGGGCAGTTCTGCAGTCTAGGCCGTGGCTGAGCTCATGCTGGGAAAGATGGAGGAATGAAAGGCCTCTGTAAAATGAATTTTAGCTGTGCTTTGCACCAACCAGAGAGAAGCTTCATAAAGCTGAGCTTTAAATTTTTGTGTGAAGACAGTATTGGTCTAAGTGTAAGTACAAACGTGGGATAAACTTGAAATTAGAACATTTTCTTGTAGTGCACATCTGAAACCTTCAGAAGAAGTTAAGGGTGGTTCCAGATGAATCAGAATGGAAGCTCCTTCAGCTCGTCACTCACTGCACCGTTTTGAAATTTCTTCTTTTCTTTCCTCAATTGCTCTCCAGATGAAGGTTGAGGATCTTCAATATTGTCTGAGGATGCTGAAGCTGTGACAGTCTGAGAAGCTGTTTTGACCATCCTCCCAGTGATTCTCAAATCCTTATAATGTGCCTGGGCTGCCGCGCTGCTGCGTTAAAATCCCTCGACTCCCCTATCCGTGGGGAGGAGGCTGCGCCGGCTAGCAGAGAGCACTGCAGCAGCTAGCAGCGGGGGGCACTACCCTGATGCGCCAGGGGGCGTCTGGGCAGCGCCTTCTGCAGGCTGAGGCAGCTTAGAGGAGAGCGGCGAATGTTTGGGGAAGCTAGGAGAAAAGAGGTCCTTCACCCCGGTACTGCAGTCTAGAGAGTTTATTATCTCCAGGGAAAACTACTGGAGCAAAGGCAAGGAGTAACAAAAAAACAGCGGTATATAAAGGGGGTGGAACATAGGTAAAGATACAATACATTGACCAATGGGGAAAAACTGAGGAGGGGCATTAGACATAACTGACGGGGGTGGCAACAAATGGTACACAAGTCAGGGAGGGGCCCGGGACTCCTGCCCAATCACTCCCAGAGCAAGGGAGAAGCTGCTGGAAAGATGGGCAGGGTTCCGGGAGATTGGCAGAGCTTGGGAGGAGGGGAGAAAGTAACGAAAGGGGTGGTTGTTAAGGGAACAAGGGTGGAGACAAGGGTTTGGCAGCGTGCCCAGACAGGGAGGACACCATTTGAGGGAGAGGGGGAACCAGGACTGAACCATCAACATAAGCATAGGATTGGAACTGGGGAGAAAACATTACAAAATAGGGGGAACAATACAAACACGGGAAATAACTGAGAACCGAACGCGCACCACAACACTGGGCTGTGTACTGATCACTTGCACACAGGGGGGATAAATTGTTCTCCCCAAGAAGTGCTGTCCTAAATGAGGCCCTAAATGAGGCACATGGGTCTGTGTGCCCCTCATTTATTTTGGTGAGAGAAATAGGGAAGAGTTTGGTGGGTTTCAGTCATAATTTCAGAATGGGGAGTGTAAAAAAAAAAAAAAAACAAACCAAAACAACCAACACAAAAACTGTTCCTGTGCAGGATGTAACAGTGTACTTACATAGAGAGAAGTAGAGCGATTGTATCAGTGTATATCCCATTCATAACTCATTTCTTCTCTTAAAAGTACCAGCCAGGGAAGGCTTTTGAGTATTGGTGCTGCACTTGGAGCACAAAAAAATGGGATGTTTTACAGTCCTGGATTCAATCCACGGTTAAATATCTTGGGTAATGGAAGCTTTTACCACATCACTCGAGAGCATTCTATTGTCTGCTAGATTTCATAAGCAAGGAGTTTTCTTTTTTATTTAGTTGAGCTGCTTGCTTTTTCTGAAGAAATAAATGACCAAATAAAAACCAAATCTGAAAACTTCCCCACTGAGTCTATTTCAGTTGTTGCTGTTTTCTTCACATTTTCCTCCTTGAAATGCATTACTTTCCAGTTGAAGGAATCTAAAGAAAAAATGATTATTACCAAGCAATTTGCAAATTAGCACAGCTCAAAACACTCCCACAGCAATGTTCTAGTAAAATAAGTGAGGCTGGGCCAAAACCTCTATATATTTATTTGGATCATTCTATATTTAGATTTAGCAATCCTTTTATTGAGCTAAAATTTAGGACTCTTTAGACACATTTGTCCTGGCAACAGCACTGGTAAATTACAAGCTCTGATAGGTGGGAGGATGAGAACAGTGTCTAAGATCTAACAAGGAGAAAAGTAACAGACATTCTTCCATTTCTATTAAGTGCATTTGCATATTTTTCAGCACATTCAACAAATGAATAGTTATGTGCTTGGACAAAATTAGTGGCTAAAGAAAAGCAAAATGCGCCAAATCTGGTGTGTGGGATATTGCAGTGCTAATATGCAAATTGGTGCTATGTCTTCAGCAGGAGTTTTCAGTTCAATTTAGATCTACTCCAAAGTAGGAGAAGAGTGTGTTTCAGTCAGACAACTGGGAAACTGTGCATGGAAAACTGTGCATGGAAAAACTGTGCATGGAAAAACTCCCATATAAACAAAGATTGAAACATCAGTGAAAAGATGGAGAAGGGATGAAAAATGTACACCATGTGAGGTAGAGTGCAGAAGATGTGACTACTAATCACTGAGGATTTTTTGTGAAACAAGGAGGAAGGAGAGCTTAGTGGAGAGGGAAATGACTGGTAAAATGAAGCTTTGTGCTATGACAAAAGGAGGCAGTGGAAATCCCTGCTTTCAGGTTTCTTGGAGTAGAGAAGTACTATTTTAAACAAGGCTGGAAATTTCTGTGTTAATTCCAGTGTAATTACTGTAGTTGAAAATACACTTTTTATTTAAACGCTTCCATTCTGGAAAGCAGAGCCCTGCCATATTCCAGAACAGAAGGCAAATTTGAATTCTGAAAACCTGTCAAGAAATGCTTATGGGAGACAAATGATCACATAAATGTCAAATGCATAATTTCTTAAATGTTCCTGCTGTGGTCATTGCTAGCAGTCATGTCTCTCAGCACTATCTTTTGGGCTGAACGTGGATCTACACAACCTTATGTTCATTATGTGCTGAAGACATCCAGCACTGTATTTTTCACCGTGTTCCTCTCTTTACTGCAGGTAAGTTCACAGTTTATGTCTGTATTATTCTGCACTGCTAAGCTACTGCTGCCTGCCAAGATTTACAGCATCTTCCCTTATGCTCAAACGGTTATAAAAATCACTAGATGGCAGCAGTGCCATTTCTGGGCTCCTGTTGCCCTGAACTCCTGGTCTCAGCTTGTGCTCTGGGGTGCTCCTTGCAGCCAGTTGCCAGCTTTGCAGGGCATGCAAGGGCAGCTGTACCTACCAAGAAAATGCTTCTTCTTCAGCAAGAGATTTGTGTTCTCCATTTGGTGCCTACACAAAGGCTGGGTTTTAATGGGTGATTTCCTATTTTTTATTTAGATTCCTTATTTTTCTCTGAAATGGCCCAAATTTGTAGCTTGCAGACACTGGTATATATGCATGCTAATAGCTGTGCTGTTACGATATGTTATATGCTGTGTTGTTATGATATGTTATATGCTTCCAAGGTAGTGCAGGGTAACTAACTTAGTTTTGGCTGAGAGCAGAGGATATCCCTGGAACCAACAGAGATTCACTCCATGGCTCAGGTATGAAACTGGATAACAGGAATTTGTTAATGGCATTGTTTGTTGTTGTTGCGCTTTTGCAGTTGGCTTTGCTCAACAGAATGCTAAAAGCAAACTGCGAAGAGGAGAGAAATACACTGGAGAATTAAAAATCAGAATAATTTTGGTCTTGAACAATCCTCAAGTTTCCCAGTTCAGGAAATTCCTGGGAAAAGGAATAATTCCAGTCAGTTCCCCAGCTACAACCATTAGACCCTAAGGCTCCGTAGCATTGTGATGAATGGGTGCACAGCCTGGCTGGTGGTGTCAGTGTTGTTTTGATTGCTTTTCAAAGAAATCTCACCAAACTTAAGCAGACTCCAGGATCCCTTCAGATGTCAGTGTCAAAACCAGGAGAAAATTTCCTCTGGTGGTCACAGTCTGGTCTTTGTGGGTTCAGTAGCTCCTTCCCTGTCTGCTTCAATGACAAGCTGAACTCTGGGGCAGGGACAAGAAGGAAAGGTTATTGTGATTCTTCTGGCTTGCTTTTTTTAAACAGATCCTCCGCCACTCCCCTCCCCCAACCAAAAACCAACACACACTTTTATTCCTCATTTAAAAAGCTCTCTTCAGTGGAGTTTTAGGTCTGGAAATGGACCAAGGCAACTGTGTGCAAATGTACTGGGAAGGACATGGCTCTTGGCTCTTGTCACAGATTTTAAGATCACCTTCACCAAATTCTCACAAAATAAAAAAAGTGCTGCTGTGCTCTGCAAAAAGGCAGATGGGGGTTTCAAAACTGAGGGTCATCAAACATAATTCTGGATAGAGATTCTTTCAAGGTCACCTCCTCTGTAATTTATGAAAGTAATTTTTTTTTAAATTGATAGTGGGGGTTGGTGCATCTGGAAACTCTCACAAGGTTAAGAGCTTAATTCTTATTTCCACAAGTTCCTATTACAATTTGGTGGTGGAAAGAATCCTCCAAACTGGTGCTAATCCATGCATTTTTGAGGCCTTCTTTACACAGCCAGAGTTATGGAAAGGTAAGTAGAAAAGAAAACGAGACCATTTTATGTGTTTGCACGCCCAAATGCACATTTTGGGCTACAAATTTTCACTTTCTCATTCTTCCTCCTATTTCACTTGTTCCATGCTGTCCTTCAGCAGGGGTTGGAATTTTGAAATGGATTTAAAACAAAAACACTTGCTCTGTTTTATTATGAGCATATTTCAAAGGGAAAATGGATTGTATTTTTATTGGACTGAATGCATTCAATTGCAGCAACTTTTATTATTTTCAAGCAAAGTTTTGTTATTCAAACAAAAGCCTAAGTGGTACCTACTATGCCAATTCTAAGCATTTTTCTACAGCTCATTTTTAAATTAGCCTTTAGGATTTACTTGACTAAATCAAGCCTCAGGAAAGAGAAGCTTGCAGGGGGGAAATCACTGCATTAGAGGTGATAAAATGAGAAATGAGAGAGACGAACATCAGTGCAAACTCATCAGCATTAGAATAAACTCAGAAATAGACATTCTACATTTCCATAATGCTGTCAGCTGCCACTACAGAGACAGGGATCTATTACTTATGTTTATACTGCTGCTAACTTAATTTATAGCAATTTATTGTATAAAAGTAGATAGTAACTTGACTGGCTGGGAAAAAAAAAATCCCCTTTGTGCTGAAAATAAAAATGATAATGCACATAATAGATTTCTGAAAGTAATTTGAATGGCCGGTTGAAACACAAGGTGAGTTAGATATATTTTTAGTAAATCTCAGCACGAATTCTCTGCTTTCATATGCACATTTGCAGATGGATCGATAAAGGGCAGACATGGGACATTTACTTTGTAAAACTGGATGGGCCCAGGTTATTCACCACTTGCAGGCTTCTTTATTTTGCTGTGGCTGCATGGGGGGATGAAGCAAGAGCAGGAATGGGCACAATGCCCCCAGGGCTGAAATCAGGTGCCTATTCATGATCAGATTTGTGAGAAAAGTATCTGACACAGCCTTGTCCCAGAAAAAACAGGCAGTTCATGTCATTTCAGTACAAATGGTGGAGAGGGTAAGAAACACCAAGCTTTCCACAGCTTTCAATCTAAGGAAGTATCTGTAAGATATTTTTCCACCAGACACAGGTATGCTCTGATTTTGCTCCAAACCAGCTGACACAAGCCCCAAAACGGAAGGCTCTTGTTAATGCCTGTGCCTCATCTCAGTGTCTCAGCTTGGACTTAGCCCTGTGCTCACCACCATTGCTCCATGTTGGGTCTGGAGCTGATGGCATCTTGTCAGATTGGCTCCAGAGCAAGCTGACATTGGTTTGCAATATCCCATGAAGACAGACCTAGAGGTGATGGGATTTCAGCCCTTTGTTAAAGCCCGTGGCCTGACCCTGTCAGACCTGTCCTCCTGTCCTCAAGCAGTGGTCCTTGGTCTCTTCATTCCCTGAGCAGGAGTCTGGGCCTTCTCTGTAGCAAACAAGCCTCTTGGTGAGAAGCTTGCTCTTCTTAAATACCTTTCAGGCCCCCTTAGAAGGAGTTAATGAGTCTCTAGGGGTGCATAAACCAGAGACAGAAAAGCATGGCTCTAGCAAGTCTAAGGGATATAATCATCAGCCTGCAGGTAAACATGTGCTTAAATGTTTTGCTGATCAGAGACAAACTGCTGAACCGGGGCCTTGGGAGCTGCCTTGCCACCACAGTTACTCCCTTTATGACAAGAAGCTGATCTTCAAACCGAGGTGGAGTGCTTTTCTGTTGCAGCATAACCTGGTTTTGCAGGGAAAAGGAAGGGGAGGATAGGACTGGCAATAGTGTATGGCAATCTGTGCTCAGAATTAAAATATATGGGAGCAAAATTAGAAGTACTGTCACTGCTGTGCAGATACTACCAGGTTTGAATAAAACTGGGGATGAGGTAGTTGAGAACTGAGTTGCATGGGCCAAGCCACAAAAGGAGAAGTGTAACAGAAACAGCCAGGTTTGGCATGTCTGATAAGGACTTTGGTGGAGAGAGGCATGAGGAGTTTGCACAATGTCACCTTTCTTTCTCCAGAGAGTGCTGGTCCAGAAGAATCTTGCATCTCAGGACATTGTCATGAGCAAAAAAGCAGCCCCTATCACATTTGGCACCACAGTGATCCCGCTATCTCAGTGGCATTCCCAGTGGCATACCCAACATTTCCAGGATTAACAGTTGTGTTTGCCCTCAAGTGGATGTCATTTCAGAACTGCAAGGACTCCAATGATAGCCTGTGTTTCTCAGTCCAGCTCTTTCTATGTCTTCCATAATCTGGAGGCCTCCAGTGTGCTTTCCGCTGAGCAGCTGCAGGTTGTCACCACATCCTCACCTCCCACAGCTGTGGAAATTTCTGGGGTTTGTGCTGCTGTGGAGGATCAGCTTGGGAGAGGACAGGCAGAGTGCCCTCACAAACAGCCTTTGCATGGACTCCCTCCAGCATGGCAACTCACCTGGCATACACGGAACATCCAGGGGAGCCCCATCTGAAAGGCCAAGCTCTCAGGCTGGGACCTCCTGCTTTGCCTTTGTCAGTGCCTCAGGGTCAAATCAGTGGTTGAACTACTTTGTTGATGCCTGTGCTTCTTTCAGTTGTGAGCTTTGTACAAATAGTTGTTGACAAAACAAAGCTGGACTATGTTCAAAAGTCAAAATAGTTCTCTCTGCTTCAGGCCCTGGACCCCTTCATTTGTGGCTAGTGGAGGCTTATCCAGCTGCTAGCCACAAACTCTTCCTGCTGCAGGACTATGCTGTATTATATGTCCCTGCTCCACTCAATGGGAAAAGAGGAGCCAAGGGAAGTGCTGAATTTAGAATGGCTTTTGATTTAATGTTTCAAAGCTTTACAAAATAGTCAGGCAGGGGTCTGTGTAGACTCCTCATTCTAACTGAAATTTTAGGTTAAGAAAAACAAGCTGTTGATTCATTTACTCAGGTCTTTAGTTCTGCAAACCAGCAGGGAATTGATTGATAAAAGGTGAGAGTCTAGGACAGTCTGGAAGCTCACATCATGAGTAAGCATACAAAAAGATTTATAAGAATGCAAAAGGATAATGCTTCTGGTCCTTATTGGCTTTTTGCTGCTTAAATACCACAGTAGGTGTCAGAAGATTAATAACTTTGAGGATCTGCCATCTTGCATATCACTGAAAACCTCCTAATGGGATTCGAAGAGCATAGACAAATTTTCTGAAGTTTGGCGTACATCAGCACCTGTTACAGTCTCTCCAAATTCATACAGACAAGCAGACAACACTGGCATGTGCAAGAGCATTTTGGGAAGGAAGGGAAATGTCACAATGTGTGGAAAAAGGTGACAGGTCTAAGACATGGTGCCATATGAAGCAGGATGCCAGGTTGGTTGTTGGAACAGGGAACTAGACAGAGGGTGAAGACTGACACTGAAGTAGTGAGCGCTGAAGTGCGAAGCCACACACGTGTCAAGTTGAAATCTTCTCACTGTATAGGATGTACCAACACAAAAAGAAACATTGCCTATGATTTCAAGCCTGATTGCTGCTCCTTGAGGGTCTCAGCATAACAGTTTATTATCGATGTGAAAGCAAGAGCTTCTAGTTAATTAAAGATTTGAACTTTAAAAGCTTTGATCATAGGGATGATTTGTGCTCTCTTCAGCCCAACTTACTTAACATATAGAATAGCTCATGACAGCATTTTTTGATAGTAAACATTTACAAATCATTTTCTGACCACACATCAGAGAAATTAAAAGTCAGTTAGCAGTGCAATGTAATGCATCCAAATGCAACATACCACACTACTCAGCCACTCTGCAGATTATAAACATCACACATTGCATTTGAATAGCTGCACTGTCAGGTCTCCATGCAGAACTCCATGAGGTTTGCCTTCAGGTGCCATCCTGCTCTGAAAAGCAGGCTCTAAAAAGCTCATTTTGTGGCTCTGTGTTTATTCAATTGATCCAATCCTTGTCAGATCATTGTGTTAAAAGAAATCATAGAATCATAGTGGTTTGTGTTAGAAGGGACCTTAAAGCTGCTCATCTCATTCCAACCTTCCTGCCATGGGCAGGGACACCTTCCACTAGACCAGGTTGTTTAAAGCCCTGTCCAACCTGGCCTTGAACACCTCCAGGGATGGAGCATCCACTGTTTCTCTGGACAGCCTATTCCACTGCCTCACCACCCTCACAGTAATTTATTCCTAGTATCTAAGCTATTTGTACCTATTGTAAATCAAAGGCGACTCCGACGTTGGCGAGGGAGAAAGAATGATGCATCTGACTCCATCATCAGAAGGCTAATGAATTACTTTATTATACTACACTATGTACATTTCATCTAAATTGAATCTGCCAAGCACTCACTCTTGCTCACAACTGCACAGAACTGCACTCATCTCCGATTCTCTTGTGACTGTCCCGTGACAGTCCCACACACACACACTTCTTGGCCCTGATAGACCAAGGGAACAAAACATCCTCACTTTGGGTAAACAATCTCTATATTGCATTCTACTTTAGCACAACACAGGCACAGCAAGTGAGATAAGAATTGTGTTTTCCTTCTTTTCTGCTTGTCTCACAGCTTCTCTCTGTTCAGAGGGCATGTGAATACCATATGTACCCTTTCAATTTACAGACATTAGCCCTTGTCCTACCTCTACATGACCCTGTAAAAAGTCCCTCTTCAGCTCCCTTGTAGCACCCTCTAAGTACTTACAAGTGTGATAAGGTCTTCCCAGAGGCTTTTCTTCTCCAGGCTGAACAACCCCAACTCTCTCAGCCTGTCTTCAGAGGAGCAGTGCTCCATCCCTCTGATCACCTTTGGCCTTCTCTGGACTTGCTCCGACAGGTACATGTTCCTTCTCACACTGGGTGCCCCAGAGCCGGATGCAGCACTCCAGGTGAGATCTCATCAGAGCAGAACAGAGGGGCAGAATCCCTTCCCTTGCCCTGCTGCCACTCTGCTCTTGATGTGGCCCAAGATAAGGTTGGCTTTCTTGGCCTGCAAGTGCACATTGTAATGGAAGAATGCTTCCTTCTATTCAAGGAAGATGTCTTTTTCCTTCTGTTTCTCAGCTCAGGATGGGTTCAGAGAAGAAAGATAGATTGTCCTTCCATGTCAACTCAAAGAGGATAACTGATACATGAAAGATTTCATCTCATGTTTTCCACCATGTTTGGGCAGCCCTTGTTTTCTCACCTGATAGCACTGCTGCTGGAGCATCCATCACAGTATTTGCTTTTTACAGAAGCCAGCTTTACCTTCCCTGCCCAGCATCATTTAGGCTCAGTTGCAATTCAAGGTAAGGCAGATCATAGGTCAGATGTGGTGTGGCCTCCTTCTTTTGGTGTCTGTTCTCAAAGGTCTGTCCACCCTTAGACTCCTGGGGATGGATAAAAAGCACCATCAGACACCAAAGGGTGCACATCTGCTTGTGTGTGCATGAATCAATATCCCTGGCTAACAGATAAGAGGGAAGCCAAATGAAGTGAGACGTGGGGTATTGAACACATCTGTCAGAAACATCTGTCAGAAAAGCTGAGCAGAGTTTCACTGCTGTGCAATGCTCATTCCTTTTCAGTAGTTACTGAATGGGCCTTCTGGGTCTTGTTTAGCTCTCCTAGATAGCTGACTACTACTTATCCTCCTTTCTTTCCTTCCTTTTGTGGAGGTTTTCCTCTTGTTTCAGCAGGCAGGCACAGATGAACTTCTGCTGTCAAGAGAGGACCTTCCAGGAGGCAGGGGACAGAAGGGATCTGGCAGGGGGAAAGGTGCTGTGAGCTGTGAGCTCCAACACAGCACAGAGTCCTTTTTGTGCTGATAAGTTCACCTCAAGGTCTTATGGTTGCGGTATACTCAGGTGTCTCTTCCTTATGGATCCTCTAATCTCTGAGTGCTGAGCTCACTCTTGAATGATTTTTTTTCAGCTGTGCTAGTCCAGCATTCACCACTCAAACAGCTTTTGTTCACTGACTTGTTGGGATGTAAAAGTCTCTCACCCTTTTTGTCCAGCCTGGCTGGACTTACAATCAGCCTCTTCAGAAGCCTCTCATGGGAAGGGAGAAGGACTGGAACCTGATAGTTTTATTAGATTTTTTTTAAAATTAACTTTGTTTCTGTGGGAAAGCAAGGTAACAAGTACTCATCCAGCAAGTTTCCCACCATCTAAGAAGATGACTTATAATACTTATGCATCTGGTTTCTTCTGACGTGCCTGTGGGTCTCATGATCTGCTCTGACAGTCTTCTAGGAAATGCTGATAATGAGCAATCTTGGCTTTTCCCAACATGCTTGTTTGTTTTCTTCCTAATCCACTCTACAGCAAGGACAAGATCTCATGTCGGGTCCTATCTACACTATCTTAACAGAAACAATTACACTTCCTGCTTTAATTAACACTGAACTTGACTTTCCTTTCTAAAATCAGAGGATGAATTTTCCTTACCTGTAAGCTGTGCAGCTTTCTCTGACTTGGAGATCAGACAGGTGCATGACAGGAAGCACCCAGCTTCTTTCAGGTCTCCCACAGGTATCACCATGGGGAGAGACTCTCCCTCGCTTTTTCTGAGAATAAACTGCTCAAATCCCTCCATAATCTCTAAGGGAGAGGAATTAACTCAGACATAAACACTGCCTTCAGATACAAGCTGCTTATCTGAGAGCTGAGCACAGCTTTGCATGGGAGCCCCTTAGGAGGCATTCCATCACAGGCTTCCCTTCCAAAGCAAGCAGTCAAATGGTGAGCCCCCCAGCAAGAGACAGTGATACAGCTTAAACTACCCTACTTAGCCCCCTCAGCATCCTCAAGCAGGTTCCCCAGGCTGTTGGCACTGCTCTGACACAGGGAGTCCCTGACCTTGTTGTGCTGCTCACACCCAGAGGCTTAAAGGCCAGGTGGGGCTGGAGGACTGCTGCCTTTGCCAGCATCCCCAGTTGCATGTGCTTGAGTTTTGGTAGTGGTGCTCCCTGGCCCCCGTGCTGGCTATGCAGTCCATAAATGATGGTCCTTGATGACCTCCGTTGTCCTTGGGCCCTGACAAGGTCTTATCCGGGAGTGGCTGTAGATTAGCAGATTAGTAGTAACAAAGGAAGAGGGAAATCACCTGGGAAGTAACACTCATAAAGCAAAATAGTTATCCTCTCACTCAAGGGCTGTTTAGAGGAAGGTGAGAACAAAAGACAGTTTCTTCCTTTTATATCATTGCAAGAGAAACAGGGAAAACAGAGCCTCTGTTCTGCCTAAGCATCTAGAGGGACAAATGAATGTTGGAGGAGCAGAAGTGGAAATTCTGTCCTTCCCCATCCCTATTCACCAATAAGAATAGAAAAGAGGGAGGGAATTCAGTGCCTGGAGAGGAGACTGCTGGTGGCCCAAAAGGTACTGAAAACCTGCTGGGAGCCTGTAAGAGGCAGGGGAGGAAAGGAGTGAATAGTTGATGATGAGGAGAACTAATGAGACCTGGGTCAAGCCAGTCCAACTGAAATTTTTTCTGTGGTTGGGGCATTTAAAAGGTTTCCTATCCATATGAACTGTCTTGATTCTAATGAGTTGTGCGTTCAGCTAGCAGGCTTTCCATAATTTAGGACATGTAGACTATGTCCTCTACACATACATCCTCTTTTTTTTCTAAGAAACCTTTAATTTATGCCTGGTTTTCCAGTTAAAATCAGCTGAAATTGCCCAGTGAACTCAGGGGAGGGAAGAAAAGAAAGGGAGACAAGACAGAACAGACAGACACATGTGCATTAGCTCATCCACACAAAGCGTAATTGTTTGAATCCCATTTCTATAGAAAATTTCTGATTTTTCAGCAAGTGGAAGACCATGGGAGCCTTGGGGACATGAAGGACTGTGCAAATGGGATGTTCAGTTTTTATTGTCCAACTCCCATCACTTTTCTAGAGAAGGAGAAATGCCACATGATGCCTGAAATCTTCAGCCAGAATCTACCTCCAGCTTCTCCTCTGCAATTATTTTCTCTGTGGAAGAAAATAGTTTCTCTGCTCTCAATCTCTAACTCATGCTTTCTTCTTTTCCTTTTATTTCCCACATAAACATCATGAAGTCAATATTTGAAAAGAGGGAAAGAGGGAGAGATTAATTAAGAAGCTTGTATTCCAGTTTGAGGCTTTCACTGGTAATCAGAAACTGCTTGACTTGTGCTTTCAGGGGTTTGTAATATGAACAAAATCTCCGGATAAGGAGACAGGCTGTAATTAATTTCTCTCTTCAGGACAATTACAGATATAAATAGTAAAACAAAGACAGACAAACATCAGCAGAGCTGCCCACATTGTATGTACTCCATTGTAATGTGGCTCAATAGCAGATTATTTTCTACTCAAGGTCAATGATTCACAGCATGAAAAGAATATGGCACAGGATTTCTAGGAATTCTAGCCTTTGCTAGCACACACCTGATAATCATCACTTCAGCCACTTCTCCAAGTGGAAAAGAAACCAAGCATAGGAAAGAAACCCAGAATAGAAAATAAACTTTTTCTTCTCATCCCATCCCTGCACTATCCTCTCCTCTAGAGAGCTGGCAGCAGAAACCAGTTAAGCTGGGGTAGTTTGAGCATGAGTATTGTGGGCAGCAGGAAGCCTTAGCAAGGAGATGAAAGGGAAGGATTGGCAGAAGCCTCTAGCTGCTTTTCAGCATCTCAGGTTTCATGGGGAAAAAATAAGTGCCCGGCTGCCAGGGCTCTGCAGCAAATTTGGAAAGAAAGAACTGGCCTAATGTTGCAGCACTGAAAAAGTTTGCAGAGAGCTGCAGGAGCAGCTGTGGTGTGTGAATGGAATTGGTTTGTTTTGGTTTGTTTCCTCACACCCATCGCTGACACTTGCAGGGTCTTCAGCAGGGAATGTTCTGTTGCTGCCCAAAGAAGCCTGGGGAGAAGAAGGAGAAAGCTGGGCTCACAGAGGTTCATGTGTTCTCTCAGGCAAGCCAGTGGCCTAGGCAATGTTTTGGGCTGTAAGACAGCAGGGGGAGAAAGGCAGCAGGTAGGGCTGGGGGAGAACATGTCCTTGCTTTCATATCCTGTGAGGATGGGGAGATGGAATGTTTTGGAGGAGGGGCCCTTTGTACAGGCCAGTCCAAAACCAAGGGAAATTACTGATGTAGGATAACAGCCAGCTCTTTCCTAGAGCTCTTCATTAACAGCTATCAATGTTCATGCAAAGCAAGTCCACAGGATCACTGACTGTTTTATAGAGAGGGACAAAGAGGCATGAGAGCACACAGACCAATGCACTCACAATTTCTGCTAGCAGCAGACACTGTGTTTTCCAAGACCCATCTTGAGCCCTACTCCAAAACTACAGATTATTTTAAGGGCAAAAAAACCCCAAAGAGCTAAACTGTGGGCAGCTTCCAAAGCCAGTCGATACCACAGCAACAGAAACTGCTTCTGTTGCTCTCTCCAGTCTTGTCAACAGCAATATCCAGCTCTGTGTGTATGTTAGGAGTAGAAATGAGGGGATAACTCACTTTGAAAGCTTTCTTCTGAGGTTTGTGTAAAGATTTTATCAACTTGTCCTTTCACTGACAATCTGTCTAAAATGAAGGACTTTGCTTTGAAAACAGGAACTCCAGTACCTGCTTTCAAATAAGCAGAAAGCAAGCAATAGTCAAGGACTGGCTGAATAATGCAATAAGCTCCCTTTCAGAGGACAACAGGAAGGCTCAAGCTGATGAGAGGTCAGAAATCATTGTTTGTCAGGTGAAGAAAAATGTAGGAGATATTGAAAGGTCCAGAGAAGGTCAGTGAAGACACAAGTGTCATTGAATTTACAGATGATGAGAGATTGCAGGGACTCTTTAGCCAGAAATGATGACTAGTTGGAGAGAGCCTTGTCTGAGACATCCACAATGATTAAAGATGGAAAGTGAAATTGATTGCTTCTTCCTTTCTCTTATCTTTTTTTTTTTCTTTAAACTCTGTCCTGCAACACAGGAACAAGGGGTCATTCACTGAAATTAAAGGGCAGCAACTTTAGAGCTGATTTTTTTTTTTTTTTAATGCTGCATGTAGTTTATCCATTGAATGTATTGCCCCTCTCCCTGAGGTCATGGATGAAAAGGCTGTGGCTGGATTTTAAAGAGGCTGGACTAATTTCACAACTCTTTACAATATACCTGAGGCAAGGCAAAAAGGGCAGGTATTGGATCATGTGCTTGGGGTTAAACCTGAAAAATCCTGCTCCTAAGGCAAGATGGACATGTCTTTGTCAGAGCATGGCAGGCAGTGGAAATGAGCTTAAGCATGCTCACCCCTTTGCCACACTCTTGTGTGAGGAGTTTCTGCCTCCCTCTGGAAGCACTTGAAGGGAACACGAGGCTCAACTCAGCTTCTCTCATTCCCAGGATGGGATCTTAACAGAGATCCACCTTCTCACCTGCTGTAAGCCATGAATTAGTGCACCCCATGCCTCAGTTCCACCACAGGAGGCTGGTGGTACACAGATGCAGGGTAACAGCAATTCTGCAGCCAAGGAAGAGTCACTGTAGGATGGTAAGTACCTCAAGGCATGGATGGGAGGGAGTTTAATGATGCACATGCTGCTTCGAGAAGCACTTGTGAGAATCAAACATTGTCAGACTGACAAGGTAAGCCTTCTGTCAAAGCCTAGTGCATGGCTTTTGAGTACTCTCCAGAGTAACTGGGTTCAGAGCTGAAGGACAGATTCAACTCTCAAGCTCATTTGGCCTTGTATTTTCTTGAAGAAGATACCAGCCATCATGTTTTGTACTTTGGAAAGAGATGGTTTCCAAAGAGATGATTATTCATTGGCCATGAAACTCCATCTAATAGGGAACAAAGGACAGATAAAGCTGCAAATCTGCTGTGACATGAGTCCCAGGGTGATTCTGCCAAGAATGAAGGACTCTCCATTTCACCACCTGGGCCCTACAGGTAAAATTAGGGCCTTCTGAAGTGCCATAGATGGCTCACACAGAGGAAATAATGGGCTGGGGGTTATTTTGGGGGGCTGGGATACAGTTTTGTTTGCCATTCTGTTTTCAAGGGAAGGTGGTGATGAACATACATGTTGGTTTGAAAAAGGGGTGCCCTCTGGCAAAACACAGATTAGGATTTATTAGTGGATCCTTCTCTGGAAATATCAGTGCTTACCTTCCTGTGTCCTGGAGAGCCAGCAGACATTTCTAGTGTTAAGGGAAATACAAGGCTCTTAATGCCCTTTCCCAGAATTTTCTGAAGTGGGTTACATGTCAGTGCCCCTTGGCCCTTCTCATGCCATTGATTTTCTTTTTCTTTCTTTCCCAACAGGAGCCATGACTAATAGATGAAGTCCTTTTTTGCTCTTCTGTGCCACCAGACATAGTTTTTCCACTTCACCAGTTAAAACAGGATATTGTCATCCTATTGACAATGCTTGTCAGCTCACTAAAATGTTGTATGATGCCCTCCCAGCCAGGACTTTAGCCAGGCAAAGCTGTTATCTTTATGGTTTCCTGAAGAGTTTTAGGGTGAAATCCCCCTTCACCTGCACACTCTTCACACTGTGATCTTATCAGGATAACTTTCTGATTAGTTCCATTAAATAAGTAAACCCTTGTTCTCTTCCCTGTCACTTCACCTGTATCCTGCATGGCCAGCTGGAGAGGATGCTTTAACTAGTGATGGACTGTCTCTCAAACTGACATAGAAGAGCAGAATTCTTGTGATTTTTTTCCAAATCCCCACACAGTGCCCTCCACTGAGATTGCTGTTGATCAGGTGGAGCTCTTTTCCATCTGGGCTACAAACATGCACATATACGCAGAGGAAGGATTATTAATAATGCAGCAGTGATTGTGATGAACCATGATAGGTGGTGACAGAAACTGGGAGATGAATGCATTCAAATCAGCGTGCTTGGCAGGTATGTGAAATATTATTGTGTTAGAGAGAAGACCTTTAGCACTATCATGCCAATACCTCAGGCAAGAGATCCAGAACTGAGGCTGTCAGTCAAATTTGATTTTTCCTAGGTTCCTCTCACCCATCACTGAGGTGTAGGAGTTCCTTTTATCAAGCAATATCAGTGGTGTCTGTCACTAGTTCTTTCCTCTTCCCTTCCTTTTTGGCTCCAGGAGAAAGAGAGCAAAATTAAAACAAGCAAATAGAGAGGAGGAGAACGGGTGCGTCTGTGGGACCTGTGTTACAAAGAGGACTGAACGACCCTACAGGCCATTTAATAGATCTATTCAGGCTTCCACTGCTAAAGCAATCTTTAGATGTGAAATCAGTAAGAAAGATATTCCACTGCAAAGAGAATCACCCTCATGTACACAAATGTGATTACTTTTTGAGATCATGAAGAGAAAATATGAAGTTTTCCAAACAATCCATTGATCAGGCTTATGCTTTTCTTGATACTTTAGACAGGAAAGGATGAAAATATTTCTAGATTTGAACCCTGACTTCATTGTCTGAATTTTATCTCACAGAAGAGCTGTGATAAAATGTCCTGCTGTTTTTTTTTTTCTCTGATCCTTCTTGCAGGAATGTTTCCCCTTTTTCAGCCCTAAGAAATCAAGGCTGAAAAGAAGAATGATGTGGTTGACAGTACCACAGACATATGCAGTGACACACTTGGCAGTATGGGAATGTTGAACTCTTCAGTGAAGGTCACATCAAATGATTTGTAGATGATCCGTGTGCAGTTAAACATGTTTGCACATACTGCTCATCAAACAGTTTTGAATAATGAGGTGCAGGTGCAAAAGTCTTGATGTGTTTGCAGGAGTTTCATAATCAGAAATAAGAGCTTTCTTTAATAATTTGCCATCTTAAGTTGCTCCTGATAGAATAATCAGCGTGCTCTTATGTGCCCTGTGGTTGCACCCTCTGTTCTGCACCTGAATTATAGATAGAGGAGATGCTCTTAGCCTTCCCCATCTAAATGTTTTAACAAGCCAGTTTTCCCAGTCTGCAAAGCAAGTAACCTCAAAAGCAGACTCACTGAATGGTAGGTTGGATCTGAGGAGTTCAGAAGGAAAACCAAAACTGACTTGGATTCAGAGGAGACTGGAGGTCACCAAGGTTTTATGAAATGAGGCCATGGTAGCCAATCCTGTCAGCCCTTGGGTCCTTGTTTCCTCATTTAATACACAGCATTCATGCTCCACCCAGCTCTGTTCTGAGGAGAGATGACTTGGCCCAGGCTGGCTTGCTGTGAACCAGTGGGCTATGCTGATTCCTATCTCCAAAGGCCACATCCAGATGTGTGTGAAGGAGAGGAACCAGTGGCCTGGGTGAGATGGGCACTGCTACTCATCCCAGGGCTGAGTGGACACAGTGACAGCCAATCCCCTGTGATCCATAAGCCTCTGTGTTTGGGGCCGGCGCTTTATTGACTCTTCGGTCGTGGGAAGAAACACTCGCATCTCATGTAGGAGCAGACTGGACTCTGTGGCCTAGAGCTAGGCAGGACTGCTGCCTGGGCAATCCCTTGCGTCCAAGGGACTTTAGACTTTAGGAGTACTTCAGACCAGTTAATACTACCTGTGGTATAGATGCGTCCAGCTTTCCTAACCCTAGAAAATCATGTCAACAACTTTTGACAGGCAAGGGTCAGCAGACATCATGTCCTTCCTGGAGCCAAGGCTGGAAGAATTTTTGGGAGAGATTTACAGGCAGGGATTGACAAAGCATGGCCAGAAATCCTGTTTCTTCATGGGGAGAAGGGACTGTGACTGCAAGAAAAGTTAGTCTGGTCTTTGAATTTGTTCTCCCCCTCACACATACCTTTCTCTGATGGCAATGTGTCCTAAGATAAGAGCACCAGGTGGGTACTGCAGGAGGAACTCTCTGGTTACTTGCATAATTAATGCATTCCAGTGGTGGGGAGTTGAGATGTTTTCATTTGACTTTGGTGCACACTGGCTTACAGAAGGGCATAAAATACTGTTGGAGACTGGGACAACTTGGCAGATTGGCCTCCCAAAGTTGCAGCCTGCAGTCTGAATACAGGGAACACTGACTTTTGGACAGATCATTAAAAGTACTAATATCTGGTCAAATACAGAGATAAAATCCTAAAATAGCTACCTAGGTGCTTTTTTGTTTTGTAATTGGGAATTCAGCAGGGCCAAAGACTGTAAACATGTACATTTCTAGTCAAATCTGCTTATAACCCTTTAAACTGTTGACCAAATTGGACACTAAGTGGGCCTAGCTGCACCTAGACTTCTCTGAGAAGTTTAGATAGCAGGGGGGTCTCACTGAAACTCATGACTCAACAGGAGGGACTGAAAATACTGTAATTAATCCACTGTAATAGATGATAAAGCTATTGTTTAGATACCACATTGGCAATATTTAGATATTGTATTAGTAATAAATCTCATCATAATCTTCCATATAATCACTGCGTCCTACTTCTCAGACCCAGCTGAGAGCTTTCTCTCCACTACTTTGCCACAGGGACTGGTTTGACTCAGACATGAGGATGGGACTATGAGGTGCAATCCATTTACCATCATAGCTGGGGAGCTGGATTACCTGCAGCTCCTGCACTGCCATGCGTCTGTTGTCACCGACATAGTTTATGAAAAATCCTTTACTTAGGAATTTTCCTCTCCTGAGAGCTGAGAAGCCTCAGGAGCAAACTGTAAACAATTCTTATCTGCTGCTGTGGAATGCCACGGGAAAATCTCTGATTGGCCCCGTCGGACTGTTTCCAGTTGAGAGCCTATCACGGGGCACCTGTCCAGTGTTTCGGGCTGAGAAGACTTTTCGTTTACACATTCTTTGCTATTCTTAGGATAGCCTTGGTAGTGAAATCTCTAGCTTCATTCTTTTAGTATAGTTTTTATATCTTATATATCATATCATAATAAATCAAGCCTTCTGATGCATGGAGTCAACTGTCTCGTCTCTTCCCTCATCCTGGGACCCCAGAAAACCATGTAACATATGGTGAACCCGAGTGAATAAGGGGACATCGCCACAGAAGTGGCTTCTAGCCAGAAGCTGAAGAACTGAAGATCCTGAAATTGGACAGAGTTCACAGCCGAGGCTGGCCACAGAGAGAACCTTTTGGAAAGTCTCCGAGACAAGATGTCCGGGTGTCTTCGCGGCACAGAGCAGTCTGCTGAAGCCCAGAGGACACTGTCGCAAGGTACTGTTTACACTGCCCTTCCTAAAAATGCTGCCCTTCGTGCAAGGTGGGCTAAGATGTGGCAGAGAGTGCCTACGGAGGCAGAGGTTCCATTCTCTCCCTCAGAGGAGAAACTTATCGACCTCTGGAGGAGATGGGGTCATGAGGACAGCATTCCTATGCTAACGACACATTTCTATGAGTTTTTCCGGTGGGCAAAACACCATGGTTTTTTCTCTGATGTGCTGTATGCCTTTGACTCATATGTTTGGGAATGCATGGAATTCCTTATCAGAGATCTTTTCTACCGGGCATTCGGCTTTCCTCAGATCTACCCACATTTCAGAACTCTCTTCCCAGTTTTGAAACGGAAAGCTTTAGCATATCAGTGGATTGCAAATGCACGGGGCTTGTCTCCTTTCTCGCTGCAGCTGGAAAAAGGCAAGCCTGTCCGAATCCGCTGCCTGGAAATCTCCAGCCCCCCCGAATCGGCGCGGGGGGGCGACGCTTTGCCCGCGGCAGAAGACAAGTTTTTTTCTGCGACCTTGGAGCAGGAGCCGACCTCCTGCCTCCCCCCCTCACGGGGGAGGTGGGTTGGCTCTGTCACCTGAACCGGGGCCAAGGACCCCGCCCTTGCCCCCCCCAGTGGAGGGGCCAGCCTCTGAAGCCCCTCCCGTGGGTCCGCCTCCGGCGGGGGTGGACCCATCGCCTCCAGCAGAGCTTGTAGGCGGTTCCGGGACGAAAGCACCGCCTCCCGCAGCTTCGCCCGCGTTGCTAGGCGACACACTCAACAGCAGCGACGATCAACGGCAGCCCGTCCCAGAGTCAGGACCTGCAGCCCCTCCCGCGGGCCCACCTCCGGCGGGGGTCGGTCCCACGATGTCTGCGCCGGTCCTACCCACGCCCGACCCTCCAGCAGAGCCCGTGAGTGTTCCGACCGCGGCGACCGCACCCCTGCCGCCCCCCGCGGCTGGCGCGCCGGGGGAGGGAGCAGAAATTGAGAGTCTCCCAGCGGAACCGTCATCGGACCCGACCGCGGCTGCCGCCGCGGCGCCGGCGATCAGCCGGGACCTCCCCCCAAGCTTTTCGGGCTGTCCCGAGGCTGCCCCTGCGAGGGGAGCTGGGACAGGGGAAGGGGGTCCCACCTTGCCCCTCCGTGGGGGGGCTGTGGGTGGACAGCTGATCGCAGGCTCGGCCCGCCTGCTTGCTTTTAATCTCGGTGTTTCTCGCAGGCTGACCCGGGTCTGGTTCGGGGTTTCCCGCTGGGGGTTGGAATGCCTGACTCCCCCTGCGCGCCCTTGCGGCGTGGGGGAGGGGGTTCCTGAGCCGTCTGCCTCCGGTCCCCAGCCCGCAGGGGGTGGTGCCAAGGGGCAGAAAGAGGGAACACCTACTGCATTTGCGATGCAGAGGCAGGAGACACAGTGCAAAGTGAGCATCGCTCATCTGCTGTGGGGACAAAGCACCCCCAGATCTGGGGTGTTGATCCCTGGGAAAGCTTTTCTTCCCCAGCTGCTGGTCTGCGCCGGTTCAGCGGGGATGAAGCGTTCGGTCACTCGGGCTGCCCGGATATCGGCAGCGGAGCGCCGGATTGAGAGAACACAGAGCCCGCTCCGTGGGCTGGGTCTGGGCTGTTTGGCTCGGTTCCCTGGGCCAGGGCCGCCCAGCCAGCGCCTGTTGGGTTTGGGGGCTTTGTTTCCCCCGTCGGGCACTGGACCTCCGTTCTGTGAGCCGGGTCTGGGGTCCCTGTTCCCTCCACGGGGGCCGGGGCCTCCGCAAACGGTGGCTGGTGGACCAGCCTGTTTGGGGTCTCAGTGGACCACTCTCTGCTACAGCTCTTTCAAACAAAAAAAAAAAAAAAAAAATTAAAAAATTAAATAAAAAGGGTTGAAAGAGCTAGCAGCTCAGAAATTTTTGCAAGCCTGTTTCAGGACCAAAAGGGACTTTTCAGCACTTTCAAAGAAGAACATCTTCAGTTTGGACTTCTTCCTGAAACTCAGCTGTTTGGACTTGAAGCAATGAACTTTCCTTGGACTGTTTTTGCATTTTCTTCTATTTTAAGATTGTTTTGGTGATGTGATGGGAATTTGGTGTTTTGCAGGTGAAGGGTTTCCCTGATGGTTCCACACCAGCATTTGATTGATCTTTTGATTGCATTTTCTTTTTAATTTACTAAAATAAGAAGGGTGAGATGTCACCGACATAGTTTATGAAAAATCCTTTACTTAGGAATTTTCCTCTCCTGAGAGCTGAGAAGCCTCAGGAGCAAACTGTAAACAATTCTTATCTGCTGCTGTGGAATGCCACGGGAAAATCTCTGATTGGCCCCGTCGGACTGTTTCCAGTTGAGAGCCTATCACGGGGCACCTGTCCAGTGTTTCGGGCTGAGAAGACTTTTCGTTTACACATTCTTTGCTATTCTTAGGATAGCCTTGGTAGTGAAATCTCTAGCTTCATTCTTTTAGTATAGTTTTTATATCTTATATATCATATCATAATAAATCAAGCCTTCTGATGCATGGAGTCAACTGTCTCGTCTCTTCCCTCATCCTGGGACCCCAGAAAACCTTGTAACACTCTGTCATGGGACAGATCCTCCATTTGAGCTGCGCTTGAATTGTTTTTGAGTCTTGACTCAGAACCACAGGCTGGTGGCTCCTGATCAAAGATCAGAGGTACAGACATGGGGATAGATGTCTTTGTTTGGGTTACTCTAGTGTCTATACCACAACTGGTCAGTAGCTATACAATGATCTAGAGTAGCTGCATCTCTGATGAGGCTCTCTAAGAGCGCAGCAGCTCTTCCCTGGATTGAATCTGTTTTGTTTATAAAGAGAGGACAGCGATCTTTAGGGCTGTTAGCTTGGCATATTACAGGGGTCCTTTATGTTAATGTAATTATAGATATGAAAATCCCCTGAGAAAAATCCAAATAATTCTTAAATTGGCACAGAGACTATACTGGTAAAAGTGGTCAGCCTGCTGGCTGTTGCATTTTAATTACCTTTATGTTCATTTGGTGCCACTGAAGTGAAGCCATTTTCACTGATTAGTACCAAGAACTGAGAGATATGGTATTCCTTTTTGTTTTCTCTTTTTCAAAGTTGTTTTTAATGCTGGTGAGCAGTGCCAAAATTACAGCTCTGCAGGCTGTGGGGTTTTATTCAGCCAGGGAACTAATTCTAGCACAGTATGAGGAAAAGATGCTTTGCTCAGGAATGGGGGCACTGAGAAAGCAGGAATCAGTCAGCTGCACCTCCTCTTTTAGCTGTGCGGTGCATACTCCTAATGCTGGGGATGGAGTGGCAGCTTTGTGAATTTTCACAGCCCTAAATCAGCTACATGAGGCCCATTTTGACTTTCCTGGGAAAAGGCATCATTTTTGGACTAGAGGGAGTAGGTGGAAGGGGATCCTACACTTGTTTAGTGCCTGATTGTGGTAGTGGGGTGTGCATACAGGGAGCAACAGAGTGAAGAGAGTCTGTCTTCTTCTCTCAGAGACAGCATTTGGTTGAGCTCCCTATATCCATGTAGCACATCTCCTTGAGGGTAAGGTTGTGGAAATGCTGCAGCTCAGTTAGCAAGGGTCTGTGCCTGCCTGCATAAGGACTGCTCCTTGTGCCTCGGGCACATTTAGGTTGGAAAAGATCCTTAAGATCATTGAGTCCAGTTATTTACCTAACACTACCAAGCATGCCACTAAACCATGCCCTTACTGCTTGGATGGAAATTGTTGGTGCTGATGTCTCCTTGGTGTACTCCCATGGAGAAGGTGGATGAGCCCTCTTGTACCCCTGCTAAAGGGATTGGCAAAAATCAGGTTGCACAAAGCACAACATAAAAGGTAGGATAACAGTGGTCTCCAGCCACCTGCCATGCACCTGGGCACATTGACACACACAGCTATAGGCTATGGTCCTTTTTGTGCCCTTGTAGGCAGGGGAAAACAGTCAACATCAAGTCTGGGCTGGGCTTCTTGGTTTGCTTAAAGCACAACCAAGCAATGCAGGGTCTTCAGGACAGGCCAAATGTTCCCATGAGGAAAAAGAAATTAACTCCCAATGCTTTTGTACAACATCACTTCCCATTTCCATGAAGCTGCTCAACACATACTAATGAATGGCAAGGGCCTCAGTCACCAGGAATGCCGCTAACAGCCTTGTTGCTTGCATCTCACTCCCTTCTCCCCACCCTGCCACCTGTCTTCCTGGAGCCCTAAGAAAAAAGAGGAGAAAGGTGGATATTTATGAGTGTGTCAGGGATAAACAAAATACAGGTGTGCTTGAAGCCATAGTTTCCCTCTGACATTTTGTTATCATAATTATTATTTCCGTTGCCTTTGGAGGATAATCAACAGTTGTCTCCCCATGAATGTGCTTAGTAAAAATGTCTCAAATGCACACGAGAATCCATTTATTGCTTCTGTGTTGCAGGAAGCTGAAATTACTGCTTAAATAACCTCTCAGTTCAAGTGAAGGTAAATCAATGCCGACCATGGAGAACAAAGAGTGCAGATTTTTCTCTTGCGACCCAAAGCTGCACATGATCACAATTCATCTGATCTTCTCATCTTGCCAAATGAAATTGGAGGTGAATTACCTTTTTCCAGCTGGTATCCCAATGATGTGGACAGAAGCTGCATTATTACAACAGTTTAAGGGATTTTTTCTCTTCCGTTGTCTGCTTGTACATTAAAAAGGGAATAGAAAAAAACATGATGCTGTCCTGTTTAATGTGCTTGTGTACATTGTCTCTTGCTTAAGATTTTCTCTAATGAGTAATTTAAAATCTTATTAAGCATCCGCTTTCTCTGTTAAATATTTCACATGATTATGGACTGAATATTGCTTTCAGCCTTGCATGAGCCATCTTCCTAAGTCTAAGAGGGTATGCAGTGAGAAAGGAGGTCAAGTCCTTGTCTTCTCAGCCGTCCAAATATATGATTGCTTGTATTGCATCTTTATGGCCAACAAAGTGCTAGTGCCTATCAAATCATTTTTGGCAGAACGTGGCAGAAATTGGTCTGGGATGCTGCATTTTCTGGATGCCATTTTTCTACAGTCACGTTCACCTGAGATTTACCTTCTTATGCTCTTTGAAGTCCTGGATTTTTGAACCGTTTGTCCAGCTGTGCAACTTGGCAGACATTTAGCCATGAGTTTCACTATTAAATCTGGAACTGTAAAGAAAGACTTTTCTCCATTTCTGAAAATTTAGTGACTGGAAGGACTTCCATCGTGGTTATTCTGCCAGTTTGATTCCTACATCAGGTCCAGAACAACAGTGAAGAGCAAGTGTAGACAAGACGTCTGCATGTTCCAGGGATATTGTAGCACCCTGGGATTGTCTGTGAATAAATCTCACTTCCAGCTGTTTGCTTTATCTTCATAAGGCTTTCAGACCTTTATAAGGTCGTTCAAGATGCTAAAGAGTCCTTGAATTTGTTAATTCAAATTAATGAGGAGGATGAGGAGTTGAGGAATTTTATCATCTTCCAGACAAGGACCTTTTCTAGAATAGGCATTTTAATTCTACTGCATATTGGCGCAAGAAGTGGAGGGTGAAATTTATGATCTGTCATGTGCATGAGTGAGATTAGTGGACTATAATGATCTCTTCTCTGACTTTAAATTCAATTTCCCTTTTATTTTTAATTAAAGTTGTGTTTCAATGATTTTAGTACTCACTTAAGCAAGGGGTTTAAAATGTGGAATATGGTCATGTGGAGAGGGTCCTGAAAAAAACCCTGGAAAAGTTGTTAAATGAGCAAAAATTTCTTGGTGTGAAGCAGGAATAAGAACTCACTTGTTTGTGACCAAAGAAGGGATCACAGAAGGGTTCCTGCTGCACGTCTTTGGAATATTCTGTCTCTGGTCACCACTGCTCTGACAGCAGAGCAAAGGAAAATTTATAGGACAGAGAGAGCTTTCCAATTTCCACCTCCAGTTCAACAGAAAGAGAAAAGTCAGTTTCCGTGGATACCATCTATATACTTGGACCCTCCCATGCATTTTGAATTAGTAAACCCTATCTCCAGACTGTTGGATGATCTTAATTAAACCAAATTAATTATTTATTCAAATATAATAAGACATGCCAAGACTCTCCAGGGAGGCTGTAAGGGCAATAATGCCTCTTATTAGAAAAACATGTCAGTACCTCACATGAACTGGGTCCATTTTATTTGCATGGGATCCTGTTGTCTGAATTTATTCAGGACTCAATAAATTTCCATTTGCATAAGGTAGGACCCCTCCACCCCTTTCTTGCCATTACCCTCTTCCTACTGTGTGTCGTGGAGCTGCAAATACAGACAGCCATCTCTTTTCCTAAGAAGCTACTGGCAGACCTCACACAAACTTTTAGGATCGTTTATACAGAGAAGAGCCTAGCACTGCCAAGAAGATATTTCTTTTCCATGACACATTGTGAGTGATTCTTGCATAAAATTGCCAAAGCACTTGACAAAGTCATAATCACAAACTAATGATCCATAAGGCAATTGCTGTAATTAGTAGCGTTATTGATATTACCTTACTAGAGTAATTGGGCTCACTTAACCTTTGTTTGCAGCAAGAGAAATTGGGATATTGATGCTGACAAGGACTGGCATCAAGTGGACAATAAACAGTCTGTACAGCAGGTTTTTGCTAACATGCCCTGCAGCCTGGTCTCTGCTGCTCACCACGGCTGTGTGGCTGGCTTGGAGCTGCAGGAATTTGGAGCAGTGCATAGCCCTTTTTTCACTTGAGCCTGCTCTGACCTGTCAAGGCTAGACTGAAAGGTTAGGAGTGCTGTAAGTCCTATGATCAGTGCATTAAGCCTAATGTGTCCATATTCCTCATGGAAAGAGTCATTCTGAGGTATCTGCTGGTGTGCTTGGCCCCATGCACGGAGGTGAGTAGGGAGATGCACCCCTGCAGTGCTCTAGACCTAGAGGTACATCTGCAGGGGATGAGGGGGTGCTCCACATGCCATGCCATCTGCACTGTTCTACAAAAGCTGGGGAGCCCAGTGGTGAGATGTGCTTGTTTTGCCCCAGAATGGAACCAAGCTGACACAAACCACCCATCAGATGGTGAGAGCTCTGGCTGCTGAGAGGCTGGGCTGGATTCAATGTGTTGTCATGGAGCAAAAGGCTGGCTCAGACTTCACTGGGAAAGCAGCAGCCAGAAAGAGAAGTTTGCTCAGACAGCTTGGCTCCAGTGAGGGGCTGAAATGACAGATGACAGATGGATGGTCATGTGGCACAAGGTGCCAGCTACTTTGAGCTGAAGTCCTGCAGTAAAACCTTTGGGGAAATCAACTCTTTCTCTTCTTAATGACTGCAATATATTATATTGTCCTCCCCCTATTTGTTTTAACAGGAAACACCCACCAAACCTGTCCATTTGTGCACAGGCCTCCTCTCTGAAGGCTGGTGATGAGGATGAACACCACCTCTGTTCCCACTGTACATCTCAGGCAGGCTGGGTAATGATGATGTTCCTCTTGGCTTTGTACCTGTACAATTTATAGTAGTAATAATAATAATAATAATAATAATAATAATAATAATAATAATAATAATAATAATAATAATAGTAATAGTAATAGTAATAGTAATAGTAATAGTAATAGTAATAGTAATAGTAATAATATCTGGTGAAAGAAACCATGTCTGTATGGAAATCTTACTTTCCAACCTGAGCTCCATTTTGAAGGCCGCAGTGGGGACAAAGGCAGAAGTGTAGAGAGGGGTTCTTTGTGGAGAGCTGTGTTTCATCTTAGCAAAGCCATCCCTCCTACCAGCTCACCCCAGGGCATGGGCAGGAGCCTCTCTGGCTGCATGGCTGCATCCAGTCTCCCAGAGCCTCACAGGGTTGGGTGAGGGCCAGCCTGATGGCTCTGTTTTCCATGTTGGGCCAGCTACCTTGGTACCATTCCAAAGTTATGTCCTAATTAACCTTGACACAAGCCTTAGCTTTTGAAAAGTCTGCTGAACCTCTGAAAAATTCAATTTTTTTGCTGATAAATTCAGATGAGTTACAGTGTATCAGGGCCAACAAACAATCTCAGTCCCTTAAGTGTACAGGTGGATGCTTAACCATACTTGTCCTCTTCATCATAAGGAAAACCTGCTACGTGCCCAAAACTTAATTTGCTGATCTTAGTAAAATCTATTTCTGCAAGAAAAAAAAAAAAAACCAACAAAACAAACTATAGAAGGGAAATTAGATTGAAAACTGACTCCAGACACCACTTAGTAAGAATTATTTCATGCCAGTATATGTTAAATTCAATATCTATTCCACTCATGCAGTGTAGTTTATTAAAATGAACAGCATCTCAAATATGCATTTCTGCATTCAGTTACCTCAGCTTAGTCATGATGGATCTATTATTGCTGAAGGATACAAATTTCTGTCAACTGTGAGAGAGTTCATGGCCATTTGACGGTGAAAAAAAGGGGGGGAAGTTGAAGGCAAAAAGTGCCTCAACCTAAAAATAGCAGTAAGAACTCACCAGCAGGAGACCCACTTCAGAGCAATATACAGGCTGTCTGTGGCCTTTCTGGTGACAGAGCCTGACTGCCACATCACTGCTAACGTATGATTTACAATGCCCATTTTCCAGGGGAGGGAGGCATTTTTCCATGGCTGTCTCTGGAGGTGCTGGTGCTGAGGTGCTCTCAGCAGCCTTCAAAAGCATCCTAGGTCATGAGGGTTTGGTTTGTTTGAGCCAACAGGTGAGATTCCTCCCCAAACCAAACCACATCTTTATGTTACCAGCCCTGTACCAGCTCTGCCCCAGGATCTGTCAGCAGGCACCTCTCCACCCCATCCCTGACAGCACCTCTGGCTAGGTGTTGTGGTTTGAGAGGAAATGAAGTTTTTTGTGATGGTGTGGGCAAGCCAATCGGTGTTCAGATTTAATATTGGCACCTGGTTTGTCCACTGAGGGCATGGATACGCCTCTGAGAACACAAGGGGTTAAAAGCTGTGATCTTGCAGGGGAACTTCTTTCTTTGAGTTCCGGCTTGGGACTGAGCAGACCCCCCTGCCCAGCCAGAGCTGGGCAGGGGGGGAGGGGAGCCATGTGGCCGGAGAGAGGTAGGCCAGGCCTGGGCCCAAGGGTGGAGGAGAACATTGCAAGGGCTTCGGGCAGCCATCCTCCATTCCCCCCCCCCCCCCCCCGGAGAGAGGGAGAGAGAGACAGAGCCGGTGCCTGTGATAGTGGGCCGGCGTGAAGGAGAAGGGTGGGGGGGTGCCCAGCAGGGCAGCCCGGCGTGGGAGTTGATGAAGTAAACCGACAGAGAGCCTGGGACTTTTAACCCTTCTGAGGAAGATGGGAACCTTGCTAATGCTGATTCCTCCTGAAGTTGATCAGACTGAGAGATGTTGAGAAGAATTCTAGGTGGGAGGAGATGATGGAGTGGCTTTGGGCTGGACTTTTCTTGTATAGCCACAGCAGAACCACTGGTGTTCCTGTGACACAGAGACTGCATTCTAGGGGGAGGCGATGGCTCAGAGCCAGGAGAGTGCGGTGATGTGGAGGTGTGTGAACAGAGATGATGGATGAGGAGGGTGGTGGTGGTGCCCTCCGTCTTCGAAGAAGAGGAAGAAGAAGATGATCTCTGTTCAAGAGACCCCTCGGCCCCAGGGGGTGAAATTTGGGGGGGAAAAGTGTCCCAAAGGGAGAAGGACTGTGCTCTCTCTGGAACTGGACAAAGTATCCTTAAAAAGAAAAACCCTAGAAGCAGCTCTGATCCATGTGCAGTGGTGAGAGCACTGGACATGGAAGGAATGTGGTGCAAGAGGGACTCCTCTCTTCTCGAGGAACTGAGAATTGGTTATCTAAGGGTGGTAATGGAGTTGGAAATTTGGTGGGGGGAGGAGGAAGGATTTGGAAGGTTTTCATCTTGTGTTCTATGTGTTTTGTGTGTTTTCCCTTGTAGCTTTAGGTTAATAAAGTTTTCTCCCTTTTAACCTCAAGTTGGAGCCTGCTTTGCTCTGTCTCTGATCGCATCTCACAGTGGGCACCAGGGAAGGAGGTATTCTCATGGGGGCACTGGCATTGCGCCAGGCTCAAACAATGACACTAGGTCTGCTCCTCCCCTCCCAAAACAAAACTGTCCCCACTTCTCATCCTGACCTCCATGCATCTGTGCAGCACCAGGCACCTGTTCATCCAACTTTTTGTTTCTCACACCATCTGGCTGCTTAAAATGTCCCTATCCCAGAGACAAAATTCAGTGTGCAATGCACTCCGAGGGGCAGCTGTCATAAAATTCTGCAGCAGTAAACAAAATAAGACAGCAAATGAAAAAGAACTAGGCGTGCTGACTGATTTAAATGGGTGATCTTGGCTTCTCTGTCTGCACACATTTTCACTTTTCTAAATTTCTTGCCTCCACCTCAGATGTTTTGCTATATTTAGCTTGATAACTAACTGCATTTCCAGTAGCCTGGCAAAGCATTTTGAGCTAAATGAACATCGAAGATCCTACCAGAAATAGTATGGTTTGATTTTGTGTTACACATAGGCATTTGCCTTCCCGGGGTAAAAAAGCTTAGAACACACATGTGCCTGGTGGTTTTAGAGTGCTGCTTGAGTGCTAATTACATGTGTGAGCTAATGAGTGCTTCCATTTGCTTTAAAGTGGGGGGAAAGATGAGGCTAATGGAGGAAGAGACCTGCTAAAAAAAGTCAGCACAGCAGAGTCTGAAAACATATACAGTGATGTCTGTTAAGTCTGATAAGTCAAAGCTTTCAGCAGTGCCTGCCCTGGCTCACATGATGAGAGACCCACCCTTTCTGGTGCATACTGAACCCCTGACTCCCGAAAATCAAGTGCTTCTCCATGGGTAATAAAAACAAATGTACTCCAAACCATTAGCCATCATGAGAATAGTAGGGAAGGGATGGCTGTCGGGTATTCTGTTACAGCTGGGCAGTGGTACCTGACATCTGCTGCAGCCAGAGATGTGCTGTGTGCTGGAACACACCTCTGTGAATTGACTCACTGAGGCAGCTGGAGCTGTATCCCCATAAATTAGGACTTGCACAAAATGCTGGGTAAGGACATAAATCAGTGGGTCACTACTGCACCAGAGATGTCTTTAAAACGGATCAATATTCTCCAGTGTTAAATCTTCCCAATCAGAGGCAGCCATTTGGAGCTTGGCTTTGTCATTCAAGACTAATTGACAAACCTCTGTGCTCTAATATTATCTCTGTCACCCCACTGAAATGCAATAGTAACACTGGCTTCTATAAATCAGCCAGATCTTAAAAAGGAGAGTTAAATGAGCATCACATTATAAACCACAAAGCACATTCATCACTCTGCTACAAACTATAAATATGACAAGTACATCCATCAATTCAGCACCTTTCTTTCAGGTCTGACTACATGGACGTTAGTGACTTAATGGCTCCAGAAAGCTTTCCCTTCCTAAACACACTGTGGAGCCCAGCCTTTCATTTACTGCAGCTACCAGAAGTGGAGCTCAACTGTCTACAGTTACGTTGCTGTGCTGGGAGCACCTGCAAGGGAAAAATCCACCTCTTCGGAGGCTGCACCTAGTGTGACTCCCTTGGAAACTCATGCTGGTGCTATACTGCTGGTGCTTTCACTGTACAAACTGAGTAAAACAAGGATGTCAGTCTGCTATAGACATGGAGCTACACAGGCTAGAGAACAGTCCAATGGAAAAAGGATAAACAGATCTAGAGATAAGTTTTCAATGATTTGCTGTCAGACTGTAAAGATTTAGTGAGTGGGTGCTTTATAAGACCATGTTTTCATTAAAACAGCTTGGTGGATGGGCTAGGGGATTATTAAATCTGCAGCTGAGGGTGAGCTCTATACACATCTGGAAAGGGCTCTATGCATGTCTGGCAGGCAGGATTTGAAATGCCTTATGGAAAAAGTGACTCTGAAAAATAGTTTATGGTTCAAGGATGAACATCATCAATTGGAAGACTGCTGGGTCCTCTTTTGGACATGCTGTCACCACACTCCAAGAGTTCTGAGGTGACATACAGACAGAGAGCATAGATGGTGGAAAATGTCTTAAGGCAGGGAAGAATGAAAGAACTAGGCTTAACTGAGAGATGACTGAAGAAAGAGTTGACAATAGTTTCTAAAAACACAAAAAGCCTCAGTAAGGAAACAGAGTATTTTTTTTTCCTGACTGCTTTGGTGAGGGTAAGGAATAACGGCCTTACATTGTAAAAATAGACACTTAAGTCTGGAATGAGAACAAAGCTTCCTGACAGCAATGGCAGAAAAAGCAGTGGAGAAAGTTGCCTGCGAAGGCAGTGACATGTCCATCGTGGGAGGCTTTTAAGAGCTGACTGGGCAAACAGCAGATGGTGCCTTGTGGAATTGGGGTGGAAAAGATGTTGTTTGAGCCCTTCCATCCCTGTTTTTAAATTTCTGTGTTTGGCTAGCACCAGGGCTGTTAATCCTGTTTGTCCTACAGGATGTAACAATCCATGCTCTGCCTGCCCAATTTGTCATGTGCAGTTAGATTTTGAAGGAAGCAGAAGTAGCAGTTTCCCACTTGCATCTTTCCTACCTCCTGCTGAAGAATGGGTCCAGACGAGTCGTTGTATCTTCCTTCATTTCTCTTGATCCTTTGGGGTGAACAGCAGTGGAGCCCAGCTTCTCTGAGGAGAACAGATGGACTTCAGAAGCAGTACACATGTAAAACCTCATGGAGGCATTGCCACCAGACTACTGTATGCCCCCAGAAACAGCTTTTAAAAGTCAAATCCCAGGCACTGTTTTTGGGTAGAGCAGCTGACAGCATAAAGACTAGAAGTAAAGTATCTAATCCTCCAAGGAGAGTAAAGCTAACAAACACTATGCTATGCCCAGTGTACAAGGATCCTGCCATAGCTAGATTCTGAGGAAAGGGACTGGTGGTTTGGGTTGTGTTGAAGTATCACTAGAAGAGTTTTGGGAGAAAATTTCAGGACTTCATATTGCTTACTTGCTGTCTGTGGTTGTGAGGATCTGTGCCTGATACTGTGAGGCTGACAGTGTTCTTCCAGATCATCAGGCCTGAGACCCTCTGACACTAGTGCTGACCCCCAGCTCCTCCCCTCTGGTCTGAAGAGTATATTGCTGCCTTTCTGTCTGAGCATCCCCCTCTCACTGCATCCAGCCTCTGTGCCACAGGGCACCAGTGCAGCCGTAACTCCCCACAACGGGGTGAACTGGCAAAGCCAGCAGAAGAACAGCATCTTCCTGGACCTGGCTGGGAAGGGGAGTGGGTCAATCCTGTCTGGCTAGGTCCCACACCCTGCAGCAAATGCAACATTTCAGTGGGCCTTTTTCTACCTTACCCATTAAATATCTTTCGTAGTCACCAGAGAATTTGTCAGCCTGAAAAAAAACAACTCCAAACAAAAATCAGTAGCTTTCTTTCCCTTCCTTCCCCCCCTTCCATGCCAAACTGCTGCCATAGACAGATGCCTGGAGAAGAATAAGAACAGGGCAAGCATATGTGCTGCTCGTTCCAATAAACATCACTTGTTAAAATAATTTAGGTCATGTCAATACACAGAAATCACAGCAGCTGAATTAAGTGGGTGCTGAGAAAGCTAAAGTTTTACTCTGTTTCGTTCAATGTTGCACCTGAAGCCCTGGTAAATTTGTTAGGGCAAATCCCAGGTGGTCATCCCTACCTGGGCTGTGGGCAGTGCTGAAGATAAGGAGTTGGTGATCATGTGAAGTGGAGCTGACTCCAGGGACAGATAGGAATCCTCCCCCTGGGCAGAGAGGGTCTGGGTGGGTCTGGAACCTGTGAGAAAGGTGCTGTTAGTATGTTTCTTGACCTGATGAGCTTGCTCACATGCTGTCCCATTAGCCTCCCTAAAGACTTCAAGCTATGAAAGCACTTCTGGTGCATGTATTTGATGTGCATGTTGGCAGCTTTAAAGCAGGTGGACCTAAGTGCATACTCTAAACTGCCCAGAGATTTAGGGGTAGTGGGCTTACCTAATTAGATCTTTGTCTCTTTTCAAAACAAATCGTGCTAAAGATACACTCAGCATCTTCAGGCAAATACCAGATGCTGAAAATATAAACCAGAATTCTCTCCATGCTTAAGCCCAGCATTTCATGCCAGTTTATTATGGCACACTTATTATCATGATCACCTATTTTTTCCAGATGCCTCTGTGCACCATTTCTCATGACTAAGTTTAGTGACCAGCTGCTAGCACGGTACAGAAGAAAGCATAGATGGTAAAAGTTGATATTCTGGTGGTTTTAATAGGCCAAATTTGAGCAGATGGAACTGGGCATAGGAAATTCTGCTGCTTGAACTCCTCTCCTGCAACACTTCCAGTCTGTGAAGTACAGCACAGAGGTGCAAATCTCCCACAAGCTCCATGTAGGCTTTTAAATAATGCAGAGGGAAGGGAAATTTAAATACAGATGTTGTGGGAAGATATAGATGAAATGGCTACAAGGATTTAGGAAAAGAAAAGGGAGTGTTATGCAGCTGCTATTTTTTCCTAAGACCAGGAGAAGCATGTTGCATCAGGCAGTACCTAAAGAGGAAGGAAGAACGTAAATCCTTCTAAGAGGTGTAACACTCTTTCAGTCTGAAAACCTTGGCTCAAAACAAATCTGAACACAAGAAAAATTAACTTCTAGAGCCAAACTTTATATCTAGCACACAGCTCTTGGGTAAATAATGATACCAAAGCATATTCTTTTCCTTTTAAATAAGGTCCAAATAGTTATTGAGGTCTGTGTTTTAGAAAAAAAAAAAAAAAAACCAAAAACAAACCAAGCTAAGTATATCTTAATTAGTTTCCCTCTTCCCAAAGGAAAAAAATTAAATAAGGTGGTATACTTCTCAATTCACCATGCCAGAAAATACCATCTTTGAATGCTGCAGCTGCTATAGATGTGTCACTTTTTAACATAACTGAGCCTGGATTAACATGCTTTGACAGGATATCATAACCTGGTGTGGCATGTTAAGAAGAAAAAGTTATCCTTTTGGACTGGGCTTTAGATCACATAATATTGACATAGCAAAAGTACTGGGGAAAGAAAAGAAACCCTTACAAGTGGATTGTAGGAATTATATGAAGTCATTTGTCAGGTGGTGTAATCTGATGCTCCCAAAGGTCAATGCTGTGTTTTTCAGCAGTGTTGAAACTCCTGTCAGTATTCAGTCATTGCTATTCCTGAAGTGTGACAGCTGAGGATCCTTGAATAATTAAACTAGATAAAATCTAGCCGGTATCGAATGATTTCTTTGGTTTTTATTGCTGCTATAGGTATTTCACAGCAATTATAAGATGATCAGTTTTCTGGATGGCCACAAAGTTGTGTAATTAACAGTGATGCCAGAGGTCTCATCTGGCTTCAGCCATCCAAAGACTGTGCATGTAGTGAGTATTTGGTGACTGATTGACTTTTCTGGTGGGATGTCACCTAGGCAAGGTTCTCCATCTTCAGCTGGGCTGGAAACATTTTTAGAATCTTTGTTGTACCCTTGAGGAAAATAGAAACATGAGTTCTTTGGCCTTCTATGGTCCAAATCTTTGATCTACTGAGAGGCCTTCATCATTTCACCTACATTGTGATCCTGTGAAACAAGCTATCCTCAGTTTACAGCTGGGATGTCTCAGGCAGAAAGCAAGTCATGTGGCATGGCCAAGGCTTCCTGGGAAGCCAGTGGTGGGATTTGGAAGCAAGAAGACATCCTCCCATCGCATGTGATGCAAATAAAGGCCCGTTGGTCATTAACTGGAGCTTATTGCAGCAGATGGCACTGCTCCACCAGGAGCCTACTGCAAAGCCAGCGGTGACATTGGAAAGGCTCCTACTCACAGATGGGCTCTTGGCCAGTTCTCTGTGCTCTGCCGCCAAACGTTTGGATTTTCTTGCATTTTACGATTTCCTCTCTCTTCACTTACCCCCATGAAGGGCTTGGCTGAATACAGCAATAAGGAAGCAAGGAGGGTCAAGTTTATAAATGACTGTGGGAAGTTTGGTTTCCATGGCTGCCAGCAATTACTGTGCACACTCAGATGAGTGGAGATTACAGCCCAGGGCTGCTATTTTGTGTGCTGGAAAGACACAATAACAAATGACAAACTTAATTCACTGCTGCAGCAGGGAGGAGGCATCTCACTCTGTGAGCCTGGGGCTTATCTTACAGGAGAAGCAGCTCTAAGTGGATTTCTCTTTTTTTTTTTTTTTTTTTTTTTTTTTTTCTGGCTCTGCTGATGCCAGCTAATGCATATTCTTCAGTCAGTAGCATCATTTCACCTCAGAGATCTTAAGCCTTTTAGTCAGCCACCCTTTCTATTTCTGGACCTGGGAAATGTTAATCAAATAAGAAAATTTAGCCCCCAGAGTGGGCTTAGCGGTCAGCCTTATTTTTAATTTCTTTTTTCCACCAAAGGATCTGATGAGCTTTTTTCTAATTGAAATACAAAGTAAATAGTTTCTTGGCCAAGATGCAGGGTGGCAGCTTGCATTCCACAGGGGCTGGGAGCTCACCTCTCTCCACAACATTTCCACATGCTGCCTACTGTCAATACAAATGCCAGGGACCTTATTTATAAGCCTACAAGTCCACACTATGAAGCCATTTATTACTGTTAGCAATCAATTAATAGTGCACAGCCATCTGCCCTAGCTCCATTTGGTATCATGGCTTAAACCACAGCACAGGATGTGCACTTAGGTTGTGCATGGTGCACATTGGTATTCCCAGCAGGAAGGTTCTGTGAGAGCCTCTCTGGTTATTTTGAGCCTTTTCTGATGCCTCTGAGGCAAAGGAAGCCCTCTGGGGCAAAAGAGAGACTTTGCAGTCTGTTCAGTGCTGAGCAGACTCAATAATAAAATGTATAGAGCTATAGAGTGAGCTGGCACTGAGGTAGTGCTTTTCAGCTGTTATCTCAGTTGTTGTTGCAATGTCCTGACAAGCAGACAAGTAATGTTCCTTACTTATAGGTACAGGAGATAAATACTCAGAGTAGAGTTATTCATCAAGGACCAGCTCCAGAGCAGGTATCACTCAGCAAGTAGCTACCCCACAAAAATCAATAGTACTTTTGCTATTGATGATTTCCTCTCTGTTGGATGCCAAAAGATGTTGGTCAGATCACCCCCACAGCCATCACCCTGGTAAACTGAGCAGTTTGGCTCTTGGAGTCATGCCTAGAAAGGCAGGTTTGCAAATCCCAGGGATATTGTCCTCGATCTTCTCTGAGCATCTCCATTTCAGTAAACTGTTTCTTGAACTGAGCAGTCTGGGTCCCTGGTGTGATTGCAAGTTTCAAAGAAAAGGTGAAATTATCTTCTTACTGGCTGCACAGGTGGCCCTGATCAGGTGCTCTAGCAGACCTTTTGTTGACAGTATTACACTGGATATTTATGTATGACTAATTGGGGTTCACAACTCATTTTTGAAGGCATTCCTCTCTGTTCCCTGTCCCGTAGGTATCACCTACATTTTCTTCGTTATGCTTACTTCACGTTGAACTCAACCGAAACACATATAGTTCTACCATACTTGCTCCTCCAAGATCACCAAGAAATGACAAAGTTTTTTGCATCAGTGACATCTTCTCACAATATTTTAGTCTTCCAATCTCAGTATGACAGATTTGAGTTAGAGATTTCAGTAGACCACAGGTATGAAAGTAAAATACCATCATGCAACACACCTCACCTTGTGGGACCCAATCCATTAGACAATTGCCATGATGACAGCTTTCTGGTTTCTGTCATATTTTCAGAGTCAGTCACTTTACTTCATGTACTACATACTCTGTTGGCTTTGTATTGTTCTAGGATTTTAATCCAGCTAGTGTGTGGCACCAAGTTGAACGCTTTGGAAAATCTTAATTTTTTTTTGCCATCAACACTACTGACTTCATCAAGTAAACTTGTAATCACAGCAAAGAAAGATATTAAGTTCATTTGACAGGGTCTGTTTTCCATAAGCACCTGCTGATGGGCATGAATTATATTTCCCCTATTAGCTGCTCCATTATTTTACCTGGGATCGATGTCAGCTTGACAAGCCTATAATTACCTGGGTCGTCTCCTTTACCCTTTTAAAATATTAGCACAACACAAGATTTCTGTCAGTCCTGTGGAAATTCCCTGCTGCTTCAGGAGTTATGGAAAATTACCCTTTGCAGTACAGAGAGCTGTAGCCAAACAGCACAGGGCAGGACAAGGCTAGCTTCTCTCACTGCCTGCCACCTGCCGTACTCAGAAGGTGTCCCCCAACCTCCCTGGTGTCATGACATTCAGTCAGGAATGTTGCCCTGATTCCTTGAGCACAGGACCCACTTTCTTCCCAGCATCACTACACAACACCTTTCTTCTGCTCCATACCACGGTCCCGTTCTTCACTGTGTGGGGTTTTGGGACCAGAGCTGGGGTCTCTGGTAGAGCCATGCTCCTGGGAAGTGCATCCCAGCAGTGGGTGGCAAAGCTGAGGATTTCCTCATTGCTGTGGCTGGGCTGCTGGGACACAGGAAGTGATACTGTGTCTGGCAGCTCTGCCTCCTGTCTGGGGAGCAACCCTGAACAAGAGGTTCCCCCTTGGATGATGAGTTTCCTGGCAGGCAAAATGGGGGTGACTGTTTCTTGGCAGAGAGCTTTGCAGTCTGTATTATATTCTTTGTCTTTGGATGTTCTGTACCTGTGAATTATTTTTTCTTTCTGCTGTCCTTTCTTTTCCCCTGCCTTCTCCACAATCTCTTCTCTGCTTCTGCCTGCTTCTTAACCCTTGTCTTTGTCTGGGCTTCTGCTGCTGTTATCATACCCAGGCAGGGTCTGGCTAGAACAAATGCATATGCACGTAGGCACAAGAATCCACAGCCTACTGGACCACATGATGAGTGCTGTGTCTTTCATGCTCTGGAGCTGTTCTTGTGTGTGTAGGCTGCAATTTTAACCAATGTCAAGGTCCCCTGGGTGAGAGAGAGACAGACATATTTTAATAGATAACTAAAAATTGGCTTGAATAGCTATAACTTCTATATAGCTATAACTGTAAGGAGGCAAGCAGATTTATGTACGGGAAGAGTTCATAATCAATAATATCAGTAATATCATAGAGCAAATACACAAGCTCCTGCTCTCTCCAATTATGTGAGCACAAAGATCAGTCAGCACATACACATAGAACAAGGAGATATGGAAAAGGACTGTCCATGTCAGGCTGGGCTGGATGTAAACCATATTTTAGTAGCTGATTCTTTTTAAGGTGTGTTTTCAGCACTGTACCATCTCATCCCAAAGTAAAGAAATTTTGATTGCAAAGTTCTCATGGATTTCTCATGTTAACCTTCTTCAATTTTTTCTCTGGTCTTCTGACAAAAAATGGATCGGGCATGCGTAGCAAAAAACTCAAGGGTTACTGGTCTTTGCTTCCAAAAGTGGTCAGAGTTAGGCAATGAGGAAGGGTAAAAGAAAGTTATAGACCAAGAAATTAGGAAGGAAATACATAAGTGCAGAATGTTTCCTCATGGGTAGGAGGGAGTGATCATCTTGTCAGGTCAAAGAGTTGGAAGACACAGGGAACTCACTCAAATTTATGAGGACCCATGTAAGATGCTAAGCACGACTTGCATTTGGATATTAGTTTGTAGGAAGTGATGTTTCTCATCCTAACACAGGCTCCATGAAACAGTAATAAGGAAATGTTAAGGACTGGAACCAACTTAGGGTTATTTTATTAGTGTATGTTGTTATCAGGGAAAACTTAGCACTGGAGATCCTGTTACACACCACTGCTTCCTAGTCATTACTGCAAGCTCATGAGAGGAGTGCATTTCCTTCCTGGGGGATTCCAGATAATTGTTGATTTGGAGAGTGAAGATGAATGGCAATGCTGAACCATGCGTGTACACACACACACACAAAATGTCAGACTTCACTCCCAATGTTTTAATGTAGATGCTTCAAGAAGAGATCAAGTCATTGATTTCTCTTCCCAGGATGAACCTTAAAGAATAGGTAGGCACTGACACACAATTTGTTTCTCTCTTTCTGATAGTAAATAAATGAAGCAGCACTGAGAGTAGAGCTGAAGCCGCTCACTGACCATAAAGCACCCCCTAGCACACAGTGCCCTGCAGAGAAGGGGGTGTTGTAGCATTAACTCTTACTTGGTCGCAGGAAAACGAGCCTGAGCAGAAACTGGGGCCACTTAGTAACTTCTCCCAGTCTGAGCTGAGGGCTCTGGTGTTCAATGAAAACATTGGAAGGCAGGAAAGTCTTAAAACTTGGCACACCTGATACACCTGTCCTTATTTGCATTGCTTAGAGAGGAAGGAACCACTTGTAAAGTTTAATCTAAAGGTTACTTAACTTATTTGTAGCTCTCCATGTAGAGCAGACCCCAGGAAAAGTTTCTGTAGGCACAGAGATGGGTAAAAAGGCTACAACAGTTTATCCATGCAAACTCTGGGAGCACAGGCAAGTGAATTGTAGCTTAGTCTGTAGCTTACTGTGTAGCTCAGTGACTTTATGGAGGTCACCTGGGACAAGAAATTTTATTTCCTTTCTGGACTGAGCAATGAATACCTGAGTCCAATCTGCTATGGCAGCTCAGCTGATGAGTAGTAATTTCATTTCTGGTGGCCACTCTGCCACAGACATATTGCAGATATATACTGCTCATCCCACCACTCTTTTAAAGGACAGGGAATCAGAACGTGTGAAAGTAAGAGGGGAAGAAGAAGTTTTTGTTGGTACCCACAAGCCCTGTGGCAGTGGGGTACTGGCTCATCCGTGGTTCTTCACTGGGAGAGGGAGCAGTTTTTTTCCTTCTCAGATTAAAGAAGGAAAAAAACTACACAGGAGCAGTTGCTCAGTCCAAAGAAGATTATCTGATTTTAAGAACTGCTGAGAAGTAAGCCATTTTTTTTTCCTATGACATTGTTTCATTCTCTGTATTTAACCTCCACTTATGGGCATCAAAGCAGCAATGACCTCCTTCTGTCACTAGCACCTCCCAACATGTCCAGGGACCACTTTAGCTTTCAATGAAAGGGAAATCAGCTCTAAGTACTCTCCAGGAAGGCCCCAAGAAATGTTGCCAAGGCTACACAGCTACTGGTGTCCAAACCAGCCAAATTCTGTCTGGTAAGCAGTGACCCCTGCAGCACAGACATGTCCAGATGGGTAGGGCCCATCAGGGAACTCCTGCTGGAGGAATATTCACATATGCTGCAGTATCTGGCTGCAGGACTGTGTGTAACCCTAATTGTGCCAGTGGTTCTTGTAAAATGCACAGACAAAGGCCTGTCCTCCATTTCTCAAGTCCAGTACAGGCCATTTAGCACTTGCAGAGTGTGTTCAAAACATGATGACCACGTCTGACAATGTAGTCCTGCGTGTTGAAATCTGCAGAAGCCTGGAATTTCCTGCAGCCCCACCATGGGAGAGCAGCTGTGATTCCTGCTGGTCCATCACAGCCAGCAACCTCTTTAGGGACCCTGTAATGACAGGACAAGGAAGGAGGAAGGCTCTCTCACTGCCTTATTGCAAACAGCAAAGAAAGACTGAAAAATTGTGAAAAATCATTTGACAGTTTGTCTTTAATTACAGAGCATCAGCCCTGTGCATTGACTGGACTAAACAGAGTGGTCCCTCTGGAGTACAAATGTCTCCTGCTCTCCATGCTTTTTGTCTGGGAGCTAGAAGGGATGACAGTAAGTCATCAAGAAATAGCATGTTCTCACAGACCCAGAGGTGCCTTAATTTCCATAATAATATTGTTTTCTTCTAAATTATTAATAGTCTTCCTAGATGAATATAGTCTTTAAAAATGTATTAAGCAGAGCTGTTCTGCCCTGAAAGAAAGAATAATAGTAAAACTTCTTCTTACAGCTGCCTGAAGGTTTTATCCCACAGTGAGATGTTTGAAGGAGAAAGAATAACCTAACAAATAAGGCATTGGATAGAAACTTCAGGAGCCTCAGTGCTGTCCTTGACTGTGCCATGGGTGTCCACTGTCACCTCTGTCCATACCTGTGGTGCAGAACAAGATGAATTTGTCTGGCGTGTGCTTTCTTTTAAGGCTTTCATTTTCTTGCTTTTGACTCTGCAGAGGAGGCAGTGGTCCAAGGGATTGGTGTCACATGGGGAATTCAGCTGCTGTTGAAATTCATATAGTAATGTAAAGAAACATTGGTGCTGGTTAAGAGAGGGTCTGGGAAATACATGTAACTGCATTTGGGAGGTGGGTGTTTCTAGATATTTTTCAGGTGATCTTGGCTGTCATCAGTCTCTAAGATAATATTCTAGTGCTGTCATAAAATTAAGCTCTGAAGGTAAAAAATCATTGTCTCCCTGCTGTAATCTCAGACCCGTTCATGTATGCTTTGAGATAGAGGATACCAATGGCAGCCCTCTCCCTTAATATTCCCTACTTGTCCTTTAATGCCAAGATCCATGTGAGGCATCAGAGAGCCAGCACAAAGGTTATCCTAAAGGGAATTCTGTGCTGGCATTATTTTTTATACCAGCCAGTAACATAGTAGATAGCTCCCAGACTGTCTGCATGGTTCAGGTAGAGAAAGTAGGAAAAGAGTTTAAACATTTACCCCAGAGAGCACAAGGGCCAGGAGCAGAGCAGGAGCAGCACTTGGATGAACCTGTGTGCATGCACTCCCCTGTGCTGGCTGTTCAGCAGTGCAGTTTGTACCCTTAGGACACAAGGGGAGCAGAATCCCCCACCAGGATTGTTTAAACTTTGCAAAACTCATCTATTCCAAATGACTGCCCAAAGTAATCATTTACATGCAACCAAGTATTGTCTCAGAAGTAATTTACTACTGATTACTCCTATAAAGTGCATGCTACTTGTAGCAGCTGCACAGCATTACATGATAATCAGCCCTAGGCTTCAGAGGGGAGAGCTAAGCGGCTTGGCACAATCCAGCCCCTCTTGCCAGTGAGAAATAATCTGATTATTTTGTAAGATCATCGTTTTTCCTCTGCAGAAAGTTCTGATCACCTGTTACTCCCAAGGACATCCATCATCCCAGCATGTGTGCAGCAGGCCACTAGATGGAAGTGTTTGCTCAGTAAGCTGAGATGACAAGCTAAATAAAAGAGGAGAAAGTCCTGCATATCCTGGTTTGCTTTCTCTTTAGGAACACCTGCAGTAGCAGCCCAGCTTCAGACTTAGTGAAAGAAACCATTGGAGAGGGTCCACCATCATTTTAATGATGCATTGTCTTATGATTGGCTGTTGAATTAAAAAAAAAAAAAAAAAAAAAAAAAGAGAAATTACAACTTAAATTGAGGCTAAATACCAGATTGAAGCAGTCCCATAATAAGGAATCCAGTTCTGCAGAGCTCCTGCGGAGCTCAGTAGTGAAAAATACAACTGTTTCTTTAAGTGCCTTAAAAATATAGAAGCAACCAGCCCTAGCTTCTTGATTTTAGTGACTACCTGTGGAATTTCTGCCCTGCTGTGTCTTCCTGGTACCTCTTTAGGCCCTATTTTGCTGCAACCCCGAAATTGTGCGGAAAATGAGCTGTTGTCTGATGAGCCGGCAGTTTGGCTGGAGAAGAGTTGGCACAGGATGGAAGAGCTGCAGGGATGTGATGCCTCCCTGACCCCCAGCCGTCCTGAGATGAAGGGGGTGACCTGGGGGTGGCTGCTGCCTTTGGTGTTGCAAGGGACGCCTCAGGGATCTCCTCAGGGAGGCTGAGCGTGCGGCCACGGCCTGCCCGGCCCCTCGGGGTGACATGTCGCTGGCACAGGAGGGACTCGCAGGCAGTGTGGCAGCCTGGCTGCTGCCCTCTAAGACGCTCTAAGAGTGCTGCCAAACTGTGGAGATTTCTTCCTCCGGGATTACTGAGAACGATAGAGGCTTCTTGCTTCTCTGAGCGTGTGTACGAGGGGGGCAGCTGGAGTTTCTTCAGAGCCGAGCGGGCAGATTTACCTGTAGGTGGAGGCGTTCCTGCACGGGAAGCTGGTGCTTTACCTCTGTGTTTACTCTCCCGACTGTTGCCACTTAATTGAAGAGCTCCAGCAGCAATAAATATTTCGGTGTGCGATGCGCTGTGAGCTGCCCGGCGCACAGGAGGGGCTCCCAGGGCTGTTCTGGGCCCGGCGCGTCCCTCAGCGCCGCACGGCTCCTCCCCATCGCCGCCGTGCCCCGGAGCATGGCGAGCTGCGGCCTAAACGGGCCCGAGGAACTCTCCAAAGGTGGGATTCGTCTGGGGACACAGCTAGGGATCCTGCAGGGTTACAGCTCTGTAAACCCTCCCCTGCAACCCACTAAAGTAGAGGGCTGGATCCTGAGGGTTAAACAACGGGTTTCTGGCAAGAGGATATCATTGCATGCTTGAGAGAAGATGGGGATGATGAAAATAAATGAATGCACTTAATAGTACTTGTCTTGGAATTGCAAGAAGTGTGAGTTAAGGGGACAAACTATGCAGTCCCAATCATATGAACCTTAGCACTCATGCAAGTAGGAATTTATTGGGTTACTCTGTGGCATTCAGGGACAAGCTCACTGCTTTTACTGCCTTAAGGGCCGTTGCCTTTTGGGCAGCTCTTTCAAGAGAGTCTTTTGGGGGACTGACCTGGCCCTGTCACTGCAATGTCCCAGACGCCCAGGAACTGAAGCTAAGCCAGGAGGTCAGGGCAGCCAGTTTTAGGAGACTGTAGCTTCTTCTCAGAGCTGATTTACTGTGCTATTTCATGCAACAGAGAGGTGGTGGGTTGGGATATGGCTAGCTGTCTAATTGGTGACACTGCTGGATAGTATTTTGGCTTGCTGCTTGTTTCTCTTCTCTACATGCTCCTGTAAGTCAAAGCAAACCTTAGGTTAGCCCCTTCAGTTTACATGTTAGGAAACACTCATTAATACATACTAATATGCCCCTTTCAAAAAAATTATTTTTCCCCATGTTTTTTGTATTTTCATAGTGTGGTCCTCGGTGGATTAATTCCTTCTTAGGAATGAATAGAAGCCAGTGCTGGAGGCTGCACAAAAGAAGTGCCTGTCTCTCCACACCGTCTTCTGTGCTTCTCCACAGACCATCTGTTGAAGTACAGAAGTGCCAGACCTCCCACTTGCCATGTTGAAAGATGCTGCTGCTGGGGCCATCATGATCTGGTTCATAATAGTAGAGTGAAGTACCCCTTTTATTTCCCACTCTCCCTGCGTCAGCGTCCCCAAGAAAGATAAGTTGCTGGTGCACCAGAACTGGTGGCCTGCAGTACTTCCCTAGTGTTGGTTTTATTTTACAGGGTGCTGTAGTCACTGAAAAAGGGATAGCTGCTACCAGCAGAGCAGCCTCTGCTCTAAGTGGGGAACAGTCCAGGAACAAAGAGACCTGTTGTGCTCCTGTAGTGGCTTCATCAGAGACTCATCACTGAGGGCCTCGTGGATGGAACTTTGTCCAAAGAGCAGAGTCCTGCCAAAGATACATGTGGCCCAGCCAGTGATTTATTCCAGCTGAAGTTACACCCCAAATGCATGTGTTTATTGTGCTTTTTCTGCTCCCCCAAAGCAAATTCCCCTGTTTTCTGAAACAGCAGGATTAATACTTATTGCTTGCTAACCACTTTCCATGTTCAGAGCACTATACAAATATTAACTAATGAATCTCATCATGACATAATTAAATCTTATTTTACAGTGATTTAATGTTATCTTACGCTTTATACAATATTGTAATTACAAAGATAGGGGAAAAAAAGCCTAATAGATCTAAGAGTGAGAATGATTGACAGTATTATGGTTTCTTCCCCCCCCCCCCCTTCCTTATATCCAATGATTGGAGAATCTGGTGGAGTTTTCTGAAGGCCAGGACTTGTGTGCAAATCAGTTCAGAAGATGAGCAGATACCAAACCCTGTGATGGTTTGTTTTTTTTTTTAAGAATCTTTTCAATGCTAATCTTTTACCAAATTTCTGAGACATCAACAGCAGTCTCAGCCCAGTCGAGCCTGGCTTTCTCTCCGAAGGAGCCAAAACTAAATGCAGACAGCAAAGGGTACTCCTTCCCCTGACCCTGACTCCTGAGGAGGACCTGCCACATACTTCTGCAGCTCCTGGCCCTACACTCCTTCACCTCACAGAAGTCCTGGAAAGATGGGTGCCAGGGGTTCCCTGTAAGGAAGTGTGGATCAGGACACTCAGACACCCTAGGTGCTGCTGTGTGGGGTGGCCTGGTGACAGTGCCCATCCATGTGAGGTGACCAAAGGAGCATGTGTTTGCAGAGTCCCTCCTGCCTGCTGCTCCGCAGGCTAGGGCTAGGAGAAAGGTGGGAGAAGGATAGAGAAGATGGTGCATCAGAGGGAAGGACAGGCTGTAACATGGGATCACCCTCTTACAGACTGCTCCACGATATGTGCTGTCTGTCATAAAGACAACTGTTGACTATGAGGGGTTATGAAACTGCTTTCCAAAGGTAACGATTTCCTTCCTTATCTCTCCTGCCTTGTTTGCCAGGAATAAAGCTCTTCTGAAACTCCCCTCAGGACACAAAGCAATCTATGTTGGCACAGAGCAGGCAGGGCAAATTGCTGTTGCCAGGGCAGAGTATTTGCTCTGAAGTGCCCTGCATATGAAATACAGAGATGGGCTACAAGCTCTTCTCACCAGGACAGCAAAGCTGAGGGCTGCTTGCAAGTAAAGCAGCTCCACCAGGCCAGGGGGCCAGGCTTTGCTTAGCACAGGACACAAGGAAGAGAATACCTGACTCTAGAAAACCATCTGGATAGCCAGAAAACTGCTCTGCCATGCTCTAACTAGAGAGCATTCAGCACTCCCAGGAGAGTAAGGGGTTCCTGGGATGCTGAGGGTCAGTGTGACTTCCACTGCCAGAGCTTCTAGAGACACACAAGTCTGTTCTGGCAGCTGTTTTGTGATGGGCAAAAAGATACATCAGCAGATCAGGCATGTGGTGGGCAGTGTTTGCCACAAAGGTGAAATAAGGACACACACACATGCTTGTGCAATAGGACCAAGGCAGTGTATGACAGGAATGTTGATAAGAGGAAAAGCTCTAGAAGGGAGGATGAAGAGGATGCTGAATGTGATCAAATGGGAGTAAAAGCAAGAAAGTGGTGAGGAAATGATCCAAAAAATTGTTCATGCAAAACCCAAGTCTAAGATTTCACTGAGGAACAGGTGATAAGTAGCAAACAGGGGAAGCAGGCAGACAAACCCTGGATGGCTTTCTGCTTCATGGGGGCTCAGCCCTCCTCTGCAGGGTGTGCTGACAGCTGTGGTAAGTGGTCAGCCTCCATCCCTGGTGCACTCCAGGCGTGGCTGGTGAAGGCAGCAGGAGACAGTGCCATTGGATCTGTTCCGAAAGCAGAAGAGGTCCAGATGCATTGGAGTAACCTCCAGAGGAACAGAGTGGGAGTAAAAGGAGCCTGTGGTAGTGCAGCTGCCCTGATGCTAGGAGCAGACCAAACCTCATTCAGGGCTTGGGTATCCCTACGTGCCATAGGTTTGGTTAGGGTTCCTGCTGTGCTGACGAAGGTGCAGTGGCAATGTTCCTAGGAGGTGTAAAAAGGGGTGAAGGTGATTGCAGTGCTATCCAAGATGCTGAATCAAGATTTCTCTCTCTATCTAAGAGCAAAGTCCATGAAATTCTTGACATTTTTGGCATGCCTGTTGTGACAGTGGTTTAGTGTTGGCAAAACTTTTGTTAGCCAGTTAACCCTGGTGGTTTGTTTGTTTTTAAACTACAAATAGCTATAACTGTTAATATCTGCTCCTGCTTGCCACAGACAGCCTAGGTGCAGCCCAGGTGCCGTGTCCTCCCATGGCAGAACATTTGCTGCAGGAGGGGTGCATTGGGCATGCTTAGAGCCACTTTAAGCACCTTTTCCATAGCCCGTAAGCCCCTCACATGTGCCTCCAGGAACTCTCCTGATGTCTTTGTGTGGCTTCCCACTAGCACTACTGCACAGCATGGCCGGGAGGGTGTCTGAGCTCCAGCATCCTCCAGCTTTGTGTTGGGCTGTGTGTGAGCAGTGAATCTGCGTGCAATAGTGACCTGGAGGTGGTCCTCCAGATGTGCTGTGGACACAGCTGGAACACCAGCTGTGTAAGCAGTCTGTGGCACAGGCAGAAAGCATGCCTCATGCAAGTCATGAGCTTGCTGCATTTAAGACGATTTGAGTCTGTCCCTAACGCAGCAGCACAAGCACAACCATTCATGCTAATCTCTTGTCAGGAGGTGAGTTTGAGTTGTTGCACTGAGTTAATGGGGAAGCAGTGATTGCATGGGGAAGAGATGCCACCCGAGTCTGTAGGTACAGGGACTTAGAGAGGAAGGCTGTCCTCCCTCTCACCTGGGCTGTGGGCTTTCTCCCTGGGTCCCCCTTCCCTCCTCAGCAAAAGCTCTGCATGATTATGAAACTGTGGCAGCAGACAAAAAACACTGACTGAGGGAGAGAAGCATAGTGGGCAGTCACATAATCCCTTGTAGATTTTCCCCAGTGAGAGTGTGGCTATCAAAGAGCGTTAAAAGTTGCCACAGGCTGTTTGTGGGTTGCAGAGCAGGGATCATTTTGGGTAAGACCAACATTGTTTACCTGCTAGGGATCATTCTGTAATGCCTAATGAAGGAAGGGTAGGAGCTCCTGCATGGATTAGCTGCAGCTCCTCTGTTAACCTGTTCTATCCCACAGAGATGATAAATAATCAAGAACATCAGTGCATAAACATGCTGCCTTTGCTCTCCCCAGGTCTATTCCAGTGGAGCAAGCATTGTGTATTCCACACCAAGCTAATCATGGGGAGGAAATTTGCTGCAGACTGGAATCTCATCAAAGCAAACAACAGCAATCTCAATGAATTGCAGCAACCCAAGTGTCTGCTTTAATCACTCACTCATGTGTTTCCTTTAGTAAAACAAAAGAAAACACAACACATGTAAACTTGATTGCTCTTAAATGAGCAGTTTAATCCTGGCATGGCTCTTGGTTCTCTACAAAAGGAAGGGGATTGACTTTACAGAAAGGCTTTGAGATGCAGCAGCATTGGTGTGTGTGTGTTGCATGGTGAGGGTAAAAAGATAATAAGCAAGGGAGGGTAGTGATGCTGGATTTTACCAGATTTTTATTCTGGTGTCAGATTAAGAAAATTCATACTGTAAGCAGAATGGACTGGACTAGTGCTTTGAAAATCAGGGAGTGTGTTACTGAGTGCCACAGTGAATGGCACATTTACAGGCCTTGGGTAATGCTGAGGGGTCACCAACCTTTTCCTTCTGGAAGTAACAATTAAGGCTGCTACAGAGAGAGAGAGATTTAGAAACAACAGAAGCTGCTGCCCAAGACAATCTGCCAGATTTGGGTTAGCTCCTCAGGCCAAGGAGAGGTTGCACCACAAGTACTCCTTTAGACTAGTTAGACTTTGCTACCTGCTCTTTCAGTAGAAAGAGGAAGATTTCTACTTAAACAGAACTTACACTTTTTTCCCCATGGAACTTTGTTTGGTTTTCATGCACTTATGGTGGTGGTGTACTTCAGCTCATTTTAGGAATAAATGCACAAAGCCATTCCATCACCCTCTCCTCCTCTTGCAGCAAAAATCCAGAGCATCTCCATTTTAAGCAAGTAGAAGCTGGACTTTTCTTTCAACAGTGTGTAATCGATCCATACATTATTTCATTCGCTGTTTTGTCTCACTTAACTATCCTTTCTCACTTTCCACAACCCTGAAAATTATTTGGTTTGATTCAGGATTGTGTTAATAGATTTACCCCAGGGCACTGGCATTGACTGTAGTGGCATAATGCCTGATTTACATCCTGTGTGAGATCAGAACAAAGCATGCCACCTCTAATCCTGAATCATTTTCTCACTTTCATATTGTAATATTGATCTGTTCATTGCAAAGTAGTCTCGGCATTCATCTTGTTATCAGATTCTTACAGGAGCACAAGGCTATGTTCAGTCAATGATTTCTCAATAAATGCTCTATTTTTAAGCAAAAAATAAAACACCACCCAAAAGCAAACAAAAAGAGTTAATCCTTAGACTTGACTACAAAACAAAGCTGAGTTAATAAACTGTAAAATGGAGTGGAGCAATGGGGCCAGTTTTCCCTGTATTCATGTTGGTTTTAATTAGGGATTTACCCTGGGATAAAGCCCTGAACTCAGCAGAACTTGCTGCACACTAAGATGTTACTGAGCTATAAAGAGGCCTGCCTTCTCACCATGAAGCTCACGGTGCAGATGAGCGCTCGTGTCCCTTGGCCACTTGCATTAGGGAATGAGGAATGTGGATTTAGGGAGAGTGGGTGGTGTGTTGGTCCATCCAAAGGAATACTCCCTTAATTAACCTGAAGCCCTAAGAATCCCACTAGCTTCAAAAAAGTTTTTTCCAGGTTTATGCAATTTGAATGTCATAGAAACCCTCTCCAAGTAGCTGAAGCAGCGCAGTGCAGGTGTTGAGAGTCCTGTTAGAGGCAGCTGGCAGGAAGGAGCTTGGTATCACTTCTGCTGTTGAGCAATCTGCATTGAAACATGGGAATGAACCCACCCCCACTCCCAACCATATCAGGATTGATGCCCAGTACACAGCAAGTTTAATGTCCTTGTAGCTTCTCTCTCATTTTCACTTCTGGGTTTTCTTGTGTTTTTAATCAATGCAGTATTTCATCTTAGCCACACTCCATTACATTTCCTAAATGTTAATCCTTGCAGGTCTAGCATTCCTCATAGCAGGTGGTGAATCAGCTTGTTTATTGCTAAACCTTTGGAAGAAGGTGAAATAACCATTGAAGATATTTATGATTAAATATGGTTTTAGCAGGATGGGACATAGTAGCTGCGTTTACAGTAGTGAACAAAACAGTGCCCAGAAACACCCCTTGATGTTGGCTGTTATTTGCTGTCCTGTTGGAGCCTTCTCAGGCAAGCTGCTGGCTTGTGCCAGCTCATGTTTGCCCATGGGATTTCTGGGCATGGTTTGGGAACTGGATCGTTTCATAGACCCTTCCCCAGTGACAGTTTGCACACAGCTGCCTTCCTCTGAGTGCTGGGCAGAGCACTGGGCAGCCCCAGGCCGCTCCATGGACTTGGCCTAGGGAGTGTGACCAAGAAGGGCAGCGGAACTGGTGAAGGTTTACGAGGAGCAGCTGAGGGAGCTGTGTTGGTTTAGCCTGGAGAAAAGACTCAAGGGGGAATCTTGTAAGTCTCTGCAATTACCTGAAAGGAGGTTGTAGCCAGTCAGTCTTTTCTCCCAGCTGACAAGTGACAGGAGAAGAGGAAATCGCCTCAAGTTGTGCCAGGGAATGTTTAGATTAGGTGCTAGGAAATCTTCCGGGGAAGAAATGCACCAGACAGTAATGGACAGAAATGGATCCTTCAGCTCTAAGGCTGTTACAAGAGTGTTAAAAAGATCTTAACTGTGTTGAAAGATGTTATTGCACAACAAGAAACTGGTGCTTAGTTCTTCTTGGTCACCCCATGCCTGCTCCCCCCAAAGTCCAGCTCCACCCATGTCACTCTTGAGATGGGAAACCTCGTGACAACATGGTGGTAGCAGCTATAAAGCTGAAAGAAGTAGAAACCTAATCCTGGCCTGTTGGTCCTGTGCATAACTCCCAGCATAAATAAGCATGCAGGTCCCCAGCTATTCACCACATCTTTTTTCCCATGAAATCTGCTAGAGCAGTAAAGAAACAAGTGCAGAAAGAAAAACAGTTTTTATAAATAACTTAAGAGAATTTATCACATTTGGCTGGTCTAAATTTCATCAAAGTTTCCATGCTCCTTATAGGGAAGGGTTAAGACCTCTAAGAAATAATTTTGGGGTCTTAAATAAGGTGTGAAAACAGTCAGCATGAAGTACCAACTGCCAAGAAGTATTTAACTCATATGCCTATGGCCAGGTGTTGCCACCAATTCTCACTCTGTCACATATCTCTCAGCTCCACCCCAGGCTCTGAGATGACCTCTGAGATGGCCAAGGCAGTCACAGCAAGTCATTTAGCAAGTCACATCCCTATCTCAAGCAAAAGAGCTGAATGAACAGAGGCCTTTGTTGCACCAGCCCCTTGTGCCAGCATGCCTGGCTGGTCAGGGCAGCAGGCAAACCTCAGAGCCAAAACCTGCCCAGAACTGCAGGGACTATCATTTCCATAGCTTCAGAGTGAGTGAAACTGATTTCATGCTGCATTACCTTTTAACATGCTGCAGATGTAATTTGAAATACCTGTGCCATTCATTTTGCACTCCACTCCACGCACGTGATGTAAAGTAGGTTATTTTGCTGATGGTTTTGAGGAACACCATGGTCATAGCAGTGCTCCCATTTGAGCAGCACCTAGTGAAGAGTGTACAATATATAATCAAATAGCCTTGGCAATCACTTTTCATTAGTGGGAGTAAATGCTTGGCACTGCATCAATCTTCTGCTCCCTCTCCTCTTCCTCTAGGAGAGCCAAGTCATTTTAAAGACACATTAAATTGCCAGAAGACTCCCAGAGAAAGCCAGTCAGCTTGCTGCTCGTTTGGATAAAGTTAATTACAGCAAAGATTAAAATCTGCGGTTCTTGATTGGTATTGTTGAGACTTACAGAATCACATTGTCCTCGGGGAGCTGCCTGCCAGCTCTCCTGTCTCCCTCTCTCTCCCTGTGTGTGCCTTTTCTTTGTTGTTCTCCGTGATGGTTTTGTCAGCTTCACTGAGGTGTACCTGACCAGGGGATGTGATGGGGGTGTGATGCCTGGTGCTGGTACCTCACACTACTGACTGAGAGAGGTGTGGAGGTGCCCAGCCTTCATCACCATCAGCATTGAATCTTTTCTTGGTTGCTGCCTTGAGTTAGGACAAGGGGGTTTTCCAAGCAGAGAGAGGAAGTGGGACTGAAGGTAGTGCATGGAAGTGGAAGGAAGGGCAGACTCCACAGACATCTAGTGTTACTTACGAGGCCCCCCCTGAATATGTGGCTTCTGGCCAGGCTCATGACCACTCTGGATGAGCAGTGTAGCTTCCACTGGGGTTCTTGGTTTTTTTTGTTTATTATGGTACCTAACACCTGCCCTTCTCCAGCCAAGGTTTCCATTCATAAAAACAAAATCAATAACAAATGGTAATCAGAAGGATTTGTGATGCCAGAGAATGCTGAGGTCTGACACGTGGGCTAGCTGTGTATGCTCTGTCACTGTTGCTTTTGTATCTCTCTCAGGTGGGATTAAAGCATTTTGGGGAAGGAGAGCTTGCTCTGTGCTTACATGGTGTCCTTAGCCCTTTCCTGGACTTCAATGTGCTTTTGGAGATGACTGGTATGAGAGGTGTCAGAAAGGTGAAAGCAATACAGTGCTACAGAGACATATGGAGGGCCCTGCATGTGTGTCTAGTGCTGCACCCTAGCAACTTCTAGATAAGCCACAGAAGGTGAATTTCCTCTGCTTTAGAGGAATAGTATTTCAATACCTTTATAAAAGATCACAAAAAAAAAAATCACTGTTTATCAAGTGGAGAATACAAGAACACAGTCACAAAAGTATTTTGGCTTAGTTGGGCAAAAGAGGGTTAATGACTGGTTTTCATGGAGCAGCAAGAAAAATTATTTTTAGAGAATACATAAAACTTTTAAAATTTTGGACTAGAATTTTCTGAAAAATTAATAGCTGGGAATGTCCCTTAAAACCGGGGTTGACTGGTTTAGGACCATATGGGATTTGGCATCCCACCTACAGAGAGGATGATGGGTCTTATGAAGCCAGTGTGAATCAGTGTGCTGACACGTATATAACATATCTGGAGGTTTAACATATTTTGGAAAAACAAGTTAGAAGTATATTCTTGACTTAGTACATCTATTGCCCTAAGTGCCATTCTTCTTATTGAAGAGTATTGCATGGAGGTCCTATGTACAGATTAGCTGCCTGCGGGCTCCTTATTTCTTCATTTCCCTCAGCCATATTTAAACTGACTTTTTTGACTTTGTCTTCCATGCCATGAAGACAAAGTCTATGCTTCAGTGTTCATGTCTACAAGAGTGGGGCTGCTCAGTAGGTCCAGGTGGTAAGAAGGCAAGAAGGAGGACACAATACTAAATGCAGAATCACTTTCATGCTGCCTAAAGCCATGCTTGTTCTTTGATGGGTAAGAATACATGAGGGGATACAGAGTATTTGTTTGACATGTGTCTCCAACCAGTAGATAATGGAAGAGCTGCTCAGAATCACTGCGCTGTAGGTTTTCGAAGGGAAAAGTGATGTCTAAATATCTTAAGGAGAGAGAGCATCACAAGATTCTTTTTATAGAGGACTTAAAGAAACCAGCATGAAAGCAAGTAGTTAGACTAAAAGCAGGTGCCTCTGCCAACTGCTTTGCTCCTTTCTCCTTGAAATTCCATTCAGAGACTTAAAAACCACTGCTGATATTTTGCAGGACATCTCCACTCCACTTCTCACTGAGCCTGGACCTTCCTTGTGCATTAGGATATGCAAAAATAAACTGACACCCCAAAAATGGCACCTTGAGCAGCTTCCAGGCACTTGAGGTGCTGTATCCTGACATAGCAACTTTAAGCTGTGTGTACTGGAGGGAGGAAACAACTAGGCAGTGATGAAAGGCTGTTGGAATAGGGAGTGATTGCTGACTCAGAAGTTGTTTTGTGCATGCAGGGACAGAGGTGGCAGCCAGAAATGCTACCTGAACTTGAGTGAGTGGCCACACCAGGCCTGGCCTTGAGGAGCATTGGTTTTGCTGTGTCTGTCTATTTTGTTGTAGGTATTTGACTTCTAGCAACTAATTCTCTAGAGACTCCTACACTTCTTACTCTGACTGAAAGTCTTCCTGGAGTAAAGCCACTTAATAAAGCTCTGTCCTGGCTGCTTTGCTCTTTTCTCTGAGGGTTCGTGCCCTGAGTGGACTGAAAGCAGTTATCCACCTCACCAAGTCCCTCTCAGAGACAGCCTGTCCACTATGGCCAGCATCCTGGCTAGCACATTTGTCTTGCTCCTGCTTTGCTGGAGATGACCCAGTATCTGCCCACAGAAGGAATCTAGACTGTGCCTTGTCTTCTCCAGGTAAGATAACCCACACAGGCATCAACATGTTGGGCTTTTGGTAAGCTTGGAGTCAAGAGGGTCCTGGGTACCTACATCTTCCTCTTAAGTTCAGGTGTGGCCTCAAGGTCTTGAAAATCGTCCTGGGCTTATAGAATTTGGCCTGAAAAGGAGCTCTTCCCTAGTCAATAAAACTGGCTTCTGAGTGGGAGTTCTTCACACTGTGCTTCCTCTTTTCCCTGTGCAAGAAGTGAAGATGATAATAAAATGTGAACATCAAACCTTGCTTTGTGGAGTTCTTTGATCCACAGATGGAAGGTTATATAAATGCAAAGCACTATCATTATTTATAAGAACACACAGTCAACAGCTCCTTGCAATCTGGTGCAGTGGAAATAAACAGGAAGGCACAAATTTAGCATGAGGACTGCTGGATCTAATAAGATGCAAAGACAGGCTGGCAAGATGTGAGTTTGTTTGAACACATGATGCTGTTTTACCAGCATCAGTAACTGACACATTAAAATTATGAAAAATTAATGAAAAAGACTCACAGGTGATGAAAACTGGTCTGACCCCTAGTGCAGCAATCTCTGGGAGTTTGCCTCAGTTTAATTTCCCTCACTATCAAAGCCTTTCTTCCAAAGAAATGTATGTTTTAGAAGCAGACTGCTTTCCTTCCAGGTATAAATTAATGTGGTTAAAATTACTACCTTAAACTAGTGCTGACTTAAAGTGCTGGGTATTATGTTTACTTGTGATAGGAATGCATTTTAACTAATAGCAAGCTGTCAGCTTCAGAAACTGAAATCCAGGAGTTATGCTTAAGAGGAACAGGTGGGAAGACAGATGCTCCTCTTCTGCTAGAAATGAAAGAGCAAATTCCTGAGCTTCTGCCTGGCTTTAGGAAGCAGCTTTCCCTCTGTCTGTCTGGTGCTGTGGGATCCCTCTTTTCCCTGTTTTGACCAATTTTTTGCTTCCAGTGAGTAGGAGCAGTACAGGAAGGGAAATACAAGCTCTCTGGCAATGTGCTTCAGCTTTTCCTTGGGGAGATGCCAACCTGGAGGAAGGGGAACTCACCAAAAGCTTGCTCACCTTTTGGTTCCCTTGGGGCTCAGATGCTGCTCAGCTTTCTCGTACCTGGGGATTGGTAATTTGGTGCAGACACTCTGGGGGGGAGGCTCTGGGTCCCCTCACTGACTTTGCTTTGGGCACTGTGAGATCCCTGTCAGGCAACAGGGAAGGTGCTGCTGCCCACAGTGTTGTGTAGCCCATCCTCTCTCCCTGCTCTCTGCTCCAGACAGAACTGCTCAGGGAGGTGCCGGCTGAGGGCTTCCTCTCCTTGCAGTGCTCTTCCTAAGCTCCAAATCAGATGCAAACATGGTTTGACCAGTGTTTGCTGGGGGATAGGGAGTTTCATGGGCTGGGTTTGGAGATGCAAGGTGGGTTTTGGTGGCTGCTGTGAACTGACCTGCTTAGGGGTCAGCGCCATGATGGCGTTTTACAGCGCCATCATGCCAAGCCCATTTGGACTGGTACTGCCTGGAGAGACGAGGTGAAACAGAGGCAAGGACAGCAACAGCATGGCAGTATTTCAGCATCTGGCTCCAGTCCCCCTCAGTCCCCCCCACACAGGGACTTGAGGCAGCAGGTCAAAGTATGTGGTTTTCATAGCACATCTTTGCTTAGGACTGGGAGACAGGTAAGGGACCTGGGGTAAGAGAGACCTGCCCAGGCTTACTGACTGCCTGTTGCACACAGGCAGGCAATGACCATCTTATTTCAAAATCTTGTTCCCTCATGCTGTGCGAAACCCTGCTGTCCGCAGACTTTTCTGAGAAGCTGCATTACTCCCTCCTGGCACAGGGATTTACTTGTGCTGAGCTCAGCAGGGCCAGGCTACCAGCCATGCTCACTGCCACTGAGGGTCTGGCTGGAGCTCAGCCTGGGAGGAGAGATGCTTTTGCCTGCCTCCTCCATCCCTCCAAACGGAGGTGCAGGAATGAGCTTTCATGCTGGGCTCTCACAGGTGTGAGAAAAAGTAGGAAGTTCAGCAAATTTGTAACTCTGCCTGCTGCTATCAACACTAAGATTGGGGATGTGTCCAGAGACAGACTGAACATCAGATTTGCTCCAGGAATGACACAGATACAGAATAAGGTATTCTCAGGATTTCTGCTGGTCAGAGTGACCCCAAGATGTGTTAGAGAGTTTCTTTTTCCCAGCCCAGCAGCTGAAGAAGGAGTCAGGATTCTTCTGTTCTCATTCTCAAGGTTGTTTATTATTTCTTATCTATAACATTCTTTCTCTGACCTGCCGAGGTCTGTCTGGCAGGTCGGGTTGAGGCACACTGACCTCCCTCAAAGGTGGTGTTGTCTTTTATACTGAAAACTATGAGTACATTGTTTACAATAACTTTCCAATACCTATCACGTATATCAGACAGTGATTTTCTACCTTAAACCAATCCAAAAGTGCCGGCATCACCCAGAACACTGAGGCTAGGAAAAAGAAGGAAGAAGAACAAGGTATGCCCAAATTCCTCCATCTTGGGACCCCGAGCCCCCATTCTAAAAACCCCAAAATTCTACTTTTCACCCTGTGATAAACTATCACTCTACTTAAACTTTTGTGGCTTGTAATTCCTCATATAAGGTTGGTAATTTTTTTGATGGGTCAAAATCAAAGTCACAGGTGTCTTGGGCTCTGTGCCAAGGTCTCTGAGCCCCCTGGCAGGGGCTTGAGCCATCCAGGACAGCCAGAGGAATGTCCTGAGTTCCAACAAGATATTTCCCAGAATACCTCATTCCAAGAGTACTTGGTCTCAGGGTGTTCAAAGGACTTTTGACCAGTCCCATATATTTTCTATGCCATGGCCAGTCATAAAGGGGATGTGAAATGACATGCTTGGTTAATACTTTTGGACTGTGCTTGAGCTGGATGGATACTACAGGTTTTGTGAAGTGGTGATTTTGTCTTTCATGGAAGTGTATGCTGTCTGGATTTTGTGTTGTGCTCTGGAGGAATGAGTTGGTTGTATATCCAAAGGGGAGACACTTGCCTAGTGCTTTGATGCACAGCATTTTGGACATATATTATGTGCAAAAAACCTTGTCTGACTTTTTATGCTCTTTCTTTCTCTCTTCATCTGTGCCTCCTGTTCAGTGAATAAGTACTGATACTTTTCCAGAGTATGGAACTAGCTGCCAGTACTCCTCAGAGTTTCTCATATGTGCTTTACACTGCACACATGCTGTATTTCCTATGAAGGTGTTCTTGCTTCTTAAATTCCTTTGCATAGGCACATAAATACTATAATTTCAGTGAAACATGAGCTCTTACCTCTCATGGCCTTCTGGATGCCTTCCAAAGTCATTGTTCCAGTTAACTTCTCTAATTCCCTCAACAGGTAATGGAGCCACCTTGCTTGGGCTGGGAAAGGACACTGCCAGCTATAGCAGCAGTGTGGATATGTCTCTGTGTGTACAACTGCCAAAAGGTCCTCCCTCATCCAGAACTGGATGCCTGCAGTGGCAGAAACCAGAGCAGGGGGCTGTGTGCCTGCTTTGGTTGAGGGACATCCTGGGCTCTACCTATTACGTATTGGCCCCACTATCCATAATCCTTTTCCCAGCTCAATGTTCTCAAACAACCACACAGCTTTTCAAAAGGAGAGAGGATATATAACTCAATGGGCAAATTCACAAATATCTCTGCTGGTCTATGAGGGCTGTGATGTGACTAGAAAGCACACAAAGAGGGAGTATCCCAACCCTCTCCTGCTGTTATGTTTTTGTTTGCTGTTCAGCTGGACTGAAATCTGGAAACACTGTTAAGCAGAGGAGGGTGGAAATATCATGGAAGTTAATTCCACATTCCACTGGGCATCAGCTCATGGAGAAGCACCTGTGCAAAGTGGAATCCATCATGCTTTTGCCTGCTTGCTTGCTCATTCTTGCCAACAAGCAGCAAGCTGAATTGAGCAGTATATGTGCTCTGAATTGTTTTTCATTGCCAGTAAGCAGGTCCAGAAATAGAGAGGACTGGGAAAAGGTGCAATATATCTTCACATCCTCTGGAATATACAACAGCTGAATATGTAGCAGGGTAAGCAAATGCATGGAACAACTTTTGTATTGTTGTTCTTACATCTGGATAAACTACTTTATCATATGCTAAGGGCAGAGTTGTAGACACACAGCATCAGCTGTAACAACTTGTGCTGGGGTTAGCTAAGCCAGAACACTCCTCCAGAAACATGTTCTGGGCAATTTCCTCTGGAGTCCAGGAACCTCCACAAAACATTTCTGCAGTAGGATGACAACTGGGATGAAGGTTGCTAATACTGGCACGGTCTGAAGAGAGATGCATTTTAACTGCTGCAGTATTATGTAACTGCTTTTGTCAGGAAGGATGAATCTCAGTTCTGGTGAAATCAGTGTCTTTGCTACGGACAGTGTCACAACTGTCCATAGTGTCAATTCAGAGGAATGACCTTTTTCATCTGTTGGAAAGTGAGACCCTTGTTTAGCGGTGGTAGGGGCAGGGAAGAGGGGCAGCCTGCCCCTACCCAATGGGGACGACAACAGCACATCTCTGTTAGGCAGTGGTTGCCTTCTCTTTGTAGCCATCTGTTACCCCGTTCAGAGGGGTCCCAAGATGAGGGAAGAGACGACAAAGTTGACTCCATGTATCAGAAGGCTTGATTTATTATTATATGATATATAATATATAAAAACTATACTAAAAGAATAGAGAGAAGGATTTCACTACTAAGCTATGCTAAGAATAGAAAAGGAATGTGTAAACTGAGGTCTTCTCAGACTGAGACCAGCCGGACAGGTGTCCTGTGATAGGCTCTTAATTGGAAACAGTCTGACGGGGCCAATCACAGACCTCGCCTGTTGCATTCCACAGCAGCAGATAAGAATTGTTTACATTTTATTCCTGAGGCTTCTCAGCTCTCAGGAGAGGAAAAATCCTAAGTAAAGGATTTTTCATAAAACATGTCGGTGACATCTCACCCTTTTTATATTAAAAAGCAATTAAAAAGAAAAATGTTTGCAATTTCATCTGCTGGACCAAGCAGAGGAAAGAACAAACATCTGAGAGGCATTTTTTGTTATGTTTTGCCAATCAAAATATCAATCAAATGCTGGTGTGGAACCATCAGGGAAATTCTTCACCTGCAGAACACCAAATTCCCATCACATCACCAAAACAATCTTAAAATAGAAGAAAATGCAAAAACAGTCCAAGGAAAGTTCATTGCTTCAAGTCCAAACAGCTGAGTTTCAGGAAAAAGTCCAAACTGAAGATGTTCTTCTTTGACAGTGTGGAAAGTCCCTTTTGTCCTGAAACAGGCTTGCAAAAACCTTTGAGCTGCTAGCTCTTTCAACCCTTTTTATTTAACGTTTATATATATATATATATATTTTTTTTTTTTTTTTTGAAAGAGCTGTAGCAGAGAGTGGTCCACAGAGACCCCAAACAGGCTGGTCCACCAGCCACCGTTTGCGGAGGCCCCAGCCCCCGTGGAGGGAACAGGGACCCCAGACCCGGCTCACAGAATGGAGGTCCAGGGCCCGACGGGGGAAGCAAAGCCCCCAAACCCAACAGGTGCTGGCTGGGCGGCCCTGGCCCAGGGAACCGAGCCAAACGGCCCAGACCCGGCTCGCGAAGCGGGCTCTGTGTTCTCTCAATCCGGCGCTCCGCTGCCGATATCCGGGCAGCCCGAGTGACCGAACGCTTCATCCCCGCTGAACCGGTGCAGACCAGCAGCTGGGGAAGAAAAGCTTTCCAAGGGATCAACACCCCAGATCTGGGGGTGCTTTGTCCCCACAGCAGATGAGCGATGCTCACTTTGCACTGTGTCTCCTGCCTCTGCAACGCAAATGCAGAAGGTGTTCCCTCTTTCTGCCCCTCGACACCACCCCCTGCGGGCTGGGGACCAGAGGCAGACGGCTCAGGAACCCCCTCCCCCACGCCGCAAGGGCGCGCAGGGGGAGTCAGGCATTCCAACCCCCAGCGGGAAACCCCAAACCAGACCCGGGTCAGCCCGCGAAAAACACCGAGATTGAAAGCAAGCAGGCGGGCTGAGCCTGCGATCAGCTGTCCACCCACAGCCCCCTCACGGAGGGGCAAGCCGGAATCCCCTTCCCCTATCCCAGCTCCCCTCGCAGGGGCAGCCTCGGGACAGCCCGAAAAGCTCGGGGGGGGGTCCAGACTGATCGCAGGGGCCGCGGTGCCACCGCGGGCGGCTCCGATGACAGTTCCACTGGGTGACTCTCAATTTCCGCTCCCTCCCCTGGCGCGCCAGCTGGAGGCGATGCCGCCGCGGGGGTCGGTGGGGGCTGCAAAGCCGGAGGGAGCGCATTCCCCACCGGGCTGAGGACAGCCGCCGCGTCTTCTCCGGGTACCGGAAGCTGCAGCGCAGTCGCAGACAGCGACACCGGCGGAGCCGACACGGAAGACGGCGGCCCAGCCATGGGGGGCGTGGTCGCCAGCTCTTGGTGATCGCTTTCGAGGGCGTTGCCTAGTAACTCGGGTGAAGCCGCGGGAGGTGGTACTTTCGCCCCGGAAACGCCGACAAGCTCTGCTGGAGGCGATGGGTCCACCCCCGCCGGAGGCGGACCCATGGGAGGGGCTGCAGGGGCCGGCCCCTCCTCCAGCGCGGGCAGCGGCTCACGCCGCGGAGCCAATTCACCTCCCCCCTGAGGGCAGCGAGGGGGGGCAAGCGGTTCCGTCGGCGCGTGATCCAAGGTCGCAGAAAAAAACTTCTCTTCTGCTGCGGGCAAAGCTTCGCCCCCCCCGCGCCGATTCGGGGGGGCTGGAGACTTCCAGGCAGCGGATTCGGACACGCTTGCCTTCTTCCAGCTCCAGCGAGAAGGGAGACATGCCCCGCGCATCCGCAATCCACTGATATGCCGATGCCTTCCGTCTCAAGACCGGGAAGAGAGTTCTAAAACATGGATATATCTGAGGGAAACCGAGTGCCCGGTAAAAAAGATCTCAGATAATGAATTCCATGCATTCCCAAACATATGAATCAAAGGCATACAGCACATCAGAGAAAAAACCATGGTGTTTTGCCCACCGGAAAAACTCATAGAAATGTGTCGTTAGCATAGGAATGCTGTCGTCCCGACCCCATCTCCTCCAGAGGCCGATAAGTTTCTCCTCTGAGGGAGAGAATGGAACGTCTGCCTCCGTAGGCACTCTGGTCCACATCCGAATCTGCTTCACACGAAGGGCAGCATTTTTAGGAAGGTAACTGTAAACAGTACCTTGTGACAGCATCCTCTGGGCGTCAGCAGACTGCATTGTGCTGCGAAGACTCCCGGACGTCTTGTCTCGGAGACTTTTCAAAGGTTCTCTCTGTGGCCAGCCTTGGCTGTGAACTCTGCCCAATATCAGGATCTCTGGTTCTTCAGCTTCTGGCTAGAAGCCACTTCTGTGGCGATGTCCCTTTATTCACTCGGGTTCACCATATGTTACCCCGTTCAGAGAGGTCCCAAGATGAGGGAAGAGACGACAAAGTTGACTCCATGTATCAGAAGGCTTGATTTATTATTATATGATATATAATATATAAAAACTATACTAAAAGAATAGAGAGAAGGATTTCACTACTAAGCTATGCTAAGAATAGAAAAGGAATGTGTAAACTGAGGTCTTCTCAGACTGAGACCAGCCGGACAGGTGTCCTGTGATAGGCTCTTAATTGGAAACAGTCTGACGGGGCCAATCACAGACCTCGCCTGTTGCATTCCACAGCAGCAGATAAGAATTGTTTACAGTTTGTTCCTGAGGCTTCTCAGCTCTCAGGAGAGGAAAAATCCTAAGTAAAGGATTTTTCATAAAACATGTCAGTGACAGCCATCTCTACAGGAGATGCTCAGTATGGGTTATTCTCAGTCTGCTACTACTAATGAAAGCCTCTTGATCAAGAAGCAGTGCCACTTCCCGCTCCACCCTCATGTATAGGTGGCTGATCAGGGGTATGATGGCTTGACCTGGATGCTGTGACCTTCCCAGAGAGAGGCCCTGCAAGAGACAACCTTCTAGGAGTCTTAGGCCGTCCTTCAGCTGCAGGGTAACCTCAGCAAGGGGCAGGCAGCTCAGGTCTTAGCAGTGATTTCAGCTCTCAGTGATCTCAGCTCTGCCTTGTGAGGCTTACTGCATGGCCAACACAGGGACAAAGAAACAGGAGCACCGTGTGGCTGTTCTGCAGTTAGCCTTTATTCCAGCATCCTGCAAAGGAGGCCAGTGACAGCACATCCCTCCTGAACAGGGCAGAAACTGGGGATTTTATGGCGAAAAGCGGGGGTGGTACAAAGGGGAAAAACCAATCAGTCTCAACAAATCTACATGGGGTTCCAAAGCATGCTGGGAACTCACCATGACCACGGAGGATTTCTCAATCCAGGAGACTTTGAGAAGATCTTACCATAGCCCATTCAAGGGATACCTCTCCAAGAGAGCGGACTAGTATGCCCATCTGTCATCACACTTTCTGATCTCTTTTTGTTGACTGCGTTCTTCAAATCTTTCTTGGCTAGTTGGTGGTCTCCCTGCAGTCACTGTTGAGCCGACCTAAACTATGTTCTTTTATTTTTTCCTTGTAAACCAACTTCTCTGACCCTTTTATTGTGTTTTACAGCTCTCCTCTGAAATCTGTTCACTTTGAGCATGTTTCTGTCTCTTGGATGCTGAAAGCAAAACATAAGCCTTCAGCTCTGGGTGCTGTCTGGCTGGAAAGGGCCATTACCTCCTGGAGCACCTCAGGGATTGGAAGAAAGGGGTCTACTGCTGCAGGAGCTGTAAACTGTTGGCCATCAACTTCAGCTTTTGCAAACCAGGCAGCTGCCTTCATGCTCCTGGACTAACTGGTGCTCTCCACCCAAGAGGTCTCCTCTGTACAGCTGTGGCAGATTTCTATAGACAGAACAAACTGCCCTTCCCACTGCTGCTGCAGATGGTTTTCACCAGAACCTGTCCCAGCACTGGGCTCAGCCCAGTCCCACTGCTGGCACCAGCAAGGCAGCCTGCAGGAGGAGAGGATGAGCTTGCATTTAATAGCAGCAACTCCTTGCCTCTGCAAGAGCCACAGCTGGAGGCAAGGTTCCTCCAGCTTTTTGTCCTTGCTATAATTCATGGCCTGCTTGCGTATGAATTTATGATCTGTCTGCTAAGCCTCCTTCAGTTTCACTGCTTTATGGATTTTCCTCTCTCCCTTTGCATATCTGCTTCAGATCACCTATTTTTTTCCTCTTCCATACTCCCCTTACAATATTCATCCAAGGGGGAACTGATTTCTTTTTCATTCCAGACTTTAGTCTCTCCAGGTCTGTTGGTCTTCCTTCCCTCTCCCATGTTTCTGCTGCTTGCAATGGCTGTCACTTCAGGACCTAAAGGGCACAGGCACAGCTAAGTAAGGGAGAGTCACCAGGGCAGCAGTAAGGCATGGCCAGAGGAATGAGGCTAAAAGGCTGGCTTTGTGCTGTGTGCAGCATCAGCACAGTGCACAGTCCTGGCTGCTGAGCTACCACCGCAGTCTGTGGATGATGTGGTTGTAATGATGTCTCTTTCTGTGGGGCAGCTCAACTGCAGTTTGTCCTCCGAAGCAGCTCTGTAAAATGTTTTTCTTCATAAAAATATATGTTTCTACATAAAGGCCAGTATGAGAGGACTCAGAAAGTCTACAAGGTCAGGCCTATGGCTGCACAGTTTGAATCCCATCTTCAGCGAAATCCAGTGCAAGAGCTGGAAATGCTAGGTAGCTGTGGGAAAGTTTAGTTTTCTGACTAAATGCAACTGATGCTGGTGTTTTGACAGCTTTCAAAATTAGATGGTGCTTGCAAATACTCACGTCTCTTAATGCAAAATCTTTATGGATGGCTGTTTCTGAAGGAAATATTCCCTGCAGATTATGGTTGCAAATGATTGCTGATTTGTGAAACTCACGCCCCCCCATAAAAAGTGGTGGGTAGGTGGGGCTCTTTCAAGTCTTTCTCCCTGGGAAATTTGAAGTGATTCATTTTGTAATCCAAATGTTTGTCCCTGAGCCTTCTGCTAAGTTTCCAATCTTGCATTCCATCTGCATTCCAGCTAACACCAGCAAACCCCCCCAGTGCCTCCAGGGCCCAAGGTCTCCCAGCCAACCTAAAAACTATCATACCTGCTACCCTGAGATGGTTTTATTTGTGCTGCCTAGCAGGTGACACTGCACCTGAAACACAGCTGCTGTAGAGATTTAACCCCAGCTGGCACCATGCAGCAATTCACTCACCCCTTCCCAGGTAGGGAGGAGAATTAGAAAGAAAAGATAAACACAGTGGGTTGAGATAAGAACAGTTTAGTTCTTAGTAATTGGGGGAAAAATGATAATACTACTAACAAATACTAACAATACCAATAATAACTGTAATATAAAGGAGAGAGAGAGAGGAATAAAACCTGAGAGAAACAAGTGATTCTCAACCCAGTCACTCACCACACAATGACTGATGCCCAGACTGTCCCTGAGGAGTGATCAGCCCCTTCTGGCCAACTCAACCCTGTTAATGTACTGAGCCTGATGTTCTCTGGTATGGAATATCCTTTGGATCAGCTGTCCTGGCCATGCTCCCCCTCCCAGCTTCTTCTACAGCTCCTCAGTGGCAGATCATGGGAATATGAAAAGTCTTTTACTTTGCATAAGCACTGCTTAGCAACAACTATAACATGAGTGTGTCATCAAGATTATCCTCGTGCTAAATCCAAAACACAGCATTCTATTAGTTACTAGGAAGAAATTTGTCCCAGCTGAAACCAGGACACTGTCTCCAGAGAGGGGACAGCAGAGCTGCCTGTGCAACCAGGCCAGTTGTCATGGTCAACAGGCTGATGAAAAAGAGATTAACAGTGCCTAAAACCAGTGGTTTAGCAGGGAAAGCAGGAAGAACTGTTCATTGACTATCACAGCCATTATCAGATGTTGTGCACAGGACTGTTTCACAGACCAGTGTCGAAGTGAGGTTAATTTTCCAACTGGTGGCCTCTTGCAGGACTCTTAGTACATTGATGGGCCCTCACTGGCAATGTAAATACCCATATGTGCAACAGGCAAGCACACATGCAAAATTACATAGGTGCAAAACTTTGAGTTTCATACATGAGGGATTACATGATTCATCAATTTGTGGGTGGAAAATAGAGCTCTCTGCTCCTCTATTTCTATGATACAGCAAAGAGGTGTCTGCAATACTTGGGTGACCTGATATTCTTCTGTGGCCTCAAGGATTTGTGTCACATTAAGCCACTTGTCATTAAGGGAGTGGCAGAGTGCAGGGCAGGATTTCTGAGAAGATAGTTCTGGGCCACAGAGCCTGTGCAGGACAACACATGGTACAGCTTCTGGTGCTCCAAGCTTTCTGTGCATTTATAAAAAGGGAAAATGAGACTAAGATTTAATCAAGGCAGTTATTAGTGCTTTATAAGGAGTCAAGATGGAGCTACATTTTGTGTTTTGTGGGTATACACTAATTATTTGCTACTTATTTGCAATTCTGCCTTCAGATATGTTTGCTGTTGTCCCAGGTGTTCTTCAAAGACAACATCAAAGATGGGATCCTGCCACTGAAGCACCAGCACACCCTTAAAATGGCCCTGAGGATTCTCCCATTTCTCTGATAAAGCCATTGCTTACTAGATCATGTTCTGTACACACAGTCCTATTAGCAGAACAGGACCTAATTTTTTTCTCTTGGCAGAAAATCAGAGCTACCAGAGTTCCAGGATTCATGCTGAGTTAATGCTGGGTTCCTCGCTCTGCCTGTAACTGAGCACCCAGTTGCTACTAAATTTTCAGACAATTATGAAAAAAAAAAAAAAAAAAAGAGGGGGGATTAGGGGGGAAGACTTAAGAGACTAAGAGAAAAGGAAATGTAGTTCATATTTGCTGCATGACAATTCAGATCATTATGTTTGGAAAAATAAATCTACCTGCTACAACAGTGTGCAATCCCCTGTGAAATGGGGTGTGTATGTGTGTGGCTTCAGATTGCTGGGTTGGTTTTAGAGATTTCTCTTTAGCAGCAGTGCTTAGCACACACTGGCAACAGGTTAGGCATGACCATTTCGAAATTGGAGCTGTCTAGGGAAGACTGAATGGAATAATTGATTTTTTTATCAGACACAATAATTGAGGAATAATGGAAAAGGAAAGCTCAGAGGAAGAAGAGCCTGGGAATTGTGGTAATATGAAGTAGAGGAATCCCTTAGGGACAGATCATATCAGCTGAAGTGGAAGAAATATATAGGATTTTCTGTCCTTCTGGCCTCTTGTAATGGCAAAATGAAGAGGAGAGCTGGGAGAATGAAGGGAAGAATAAAGCCAACTTCTCTCTTTCACTCCACTTTCAGTTTAACCCTCTGCTGTCTTGTGCAATTGAAAGTAAACTGGGATGTCCTGCTTTTCTTCCTTGAATTGATGGGTTAGGAAAGTGTAATGCTGCTGAAAAACAATAGCAGTTCAGCAGGTTCAAGGGTAATGGGAAACAGGCAGGCCTGGTAAGTCTGGGTTTGGGGTTTGGAAGATGCCCCTTGAAGAATGTCTAACAATAAGAAGCTCATGCCACCTCCTGGATAGTGTTTGAAGAATGTGTGGATGGTCTACATCAAGAAAAAAACAAAACAATTCAAAATATAGATAAATGTTTGCAAAACATCAGGAAAACTTGGCATTAGCAAATGCCAATTTCCCTACAAGCTGCCTACAAAACCCTTTTAGTGATTTGTGGCACCTTACAATATCCCAGGTCACTGGAATGCACTGCCTTCCCTTAGAGAAACCTGTTATACCAAGTAGCATACTAATGTTTCCTGGTAAAGTTTTCTGAGACTTTCTAAATTAATTGATTTCTTTATCCCTTCTTATGTTTCTCTTCCTTCCAGTAATTTTGCTGTCTCTCTTTTATACCTGTCTTCTTATCAGAAATGATCCTACTTACTTTTAGTCACTGCTTGCTAAACTGGTACAAACTTTGCTCTTTCCACCTTTTCTTATAATTAGATGTCTATTCTGGTAATCAATATATATTGCTCTGTCAATAGCTTTTGGGTATTGAAATGCCCAGAACAGAGAACAATAGTTTAGGTGTGACATCCATAGAGAAAGAAGAGCATGCCTTGCTGCTGCATAATCTATACAGTGCTTCTGTACACAAACAAGTGACTTACATTGTCTTGTCAAAGTCATATGCAATTTGCCCTCTATTATAACCCTCAGTGTTCCAGTGTTGCAGCTATCTTTGCCATTAAGCACCTGTGGTTTGGGTTATTTTCCTCCTCCCTCCCTGATCTCAGATAATTACTTTTCCCCCCCAAGCTTAATGTTTCATTTGGGTAATTTCTTCTTGTCGTTTCAATTTCTCCAGCTCCCAGTTTGCTATTTCTCCTCCTTGCTTGCCTTTGAAAGCAGACTCTCACATCCTCTACTACTCCTTCCCCCCCAACTACTCCACATATCAAATGAAGATATTAATAAAACCAGAATAAATAATGGAACAGTAAGAATCTTGCTGCAACACCCCTCCTGATTCTCCCCTTTCTGGAGACATGCCACTGGGCACGGCTTGCCCACATCTTTATTATTATATCCACATTATTATATCCACATCTATGCCTTCAGGAATTTGTTTTGCCACTGTAAGAACTCCCAAGTTGCTCTCTGAAATTCCCTCCTTACCAATGTGTGCAGAACTGCATCTGGTGCATTTTCTTTTCCCATCATAATATTTTTAGCTAGTGTGTCAGGAATGCAAGCCAGTGTGCCCCAATGTGCTCAGTCATTTCCCAATGCTCCTAACACACAGTGCTCCTGTATACCTTGCTTAGCAGCCCACTTGCTTTGCTTGTGCTCCTCAGCTTTGCTTAACATTTATCTCCAAACCTTTCCCAGTTCCCCAAACACCAATATTCGTGCTTAACTGTGGTGCATGCAACCCTTTGCAGTTCCCTTCCAAGCTTGCTGCAGTTTATAAGACCTGAGCCTCAGCTGCTATAAATTGTTATAGCTCCACAGAAATCAATTGAGCTATATGATTTGTTCACCAGCTGGACATCTGGCTGGGATTTTATGAAAGACCATTTGCTTGGACTGCAAATAGGGCATTAAAGGTCCCTAGGGCCAAGTGAGCTTGGGGAATGAAGGAGGGAAAAGGAAAAAACAAGAGATACTATGGAATAAGGCAACTCTAGCAGCTGAAAGACCTGGAAAAGAGCCAGATGAGAGAAGACCATCAGCACGGACTTCTGTACTTTGAAAATGCCATTAATTGTACTTCCTGTAGAGATCTCTCACCTCCTTGTTTTGATGGTCCACCTATACAAGTTCTTTTTCTTAGTCCTTATACAAGTTCTTATTCTTAGTATTGGGTCACATCCCATTCTCTTGTATTTCAGCGGTGCCTCTCCACAGGTAGCAAGACTCTTAGTGTACAAGGTGCTGTACATGCACAAAAAGACCAAAAACCTATCTTAGAAACCTGCACACCACCTGCTACCAGTGGATACAGGCTGTGAGCAGAATACTGCTATTAAAAAAGAGCACGGGCAACTTGAGAGGTAGTGAGCCTTGTCCTTAATGCTGGGAAAGTTGACCCCATGGGCTCCTGCTTCCTCTACCTTCTTCCCTCCCTTTCTCAGGTGCCATCTTTTCCCATTGCCCCTTTTCTTTTGGTGAATCTCCTCCTGAAAACAACCAATCTATTGGGCTGTATTGCTCAGAACAAGATAGTAAATGACAGTGATACCATGATGCCTCGTGTCTGTAGCTAACATTGTGTGTCCTCCTTTTTCAAAGAGGAAAATGGGAAGCAGGAAAGCCCCTCAAAAGAGGAATGCTTTCAGAAGATGTCAGGACTGCTCAGTGCATAACCTGGCTGCTGCTAGTGAAATCTCAGGGCGACTGCCCTACAGAGCAAGAAATAACTCAGCTTGTCCTAGCTGAGCCACAATAACTCACTGCATATCTTCCCTCAGCTCAAGACAAGGTGCCCTGGGTGAGCCCTTGCAGGAGAAGGTCTGAGCAGAGCTCGGTGCCCTCTGGCTTGTCACCAGCCCCTTGTGCCAGCAGGCAGCTGCTGGTGACCCTGAGCAGAAACTCTTGCTCTGGAAAGGGGCCTTTGCTGCTCACCTCTAAGAAACAATTTGTACTTGAGACAGAGAAAAGCTGAGGCTTCCAGCAATCATTAGGAAAGCACTGAGGTGTATAAGCTGTTGGGTTGTTAGTCATTTGGGCAGTCCCCAAGAGGCATTTGTGTGGCTGGGAGGGTGAAAAATGTGCCTTTACAACATGTGTAAATGGCAACTAATTTTTCTTTTTTTTTCTTCCTTTTTTTTTTCTTTCTCCGGAGTGCAAAAGGCCTATAAAACAATTAGAGCTTAAAATTGGACTCCTGGCAGAGAAGGAGAGAGGGAGTTTATGCCTTGTTAAGTGTAATCAGTCTGGTGATCAAGGGACAATTTCACCTGCATGAGATATAATTACATCATAAACTCCGCATTACAAACAGGTCAAGCAGAGGTGAAAAGGTAAAGAGGGAATAAACTACTGCACCCTTTGGGGGATGTGGCAGAGGAGACTTTTCTGGACTCCATTTCCCAGAGAAACCTCTTCAGCTGGAATGGGAGCTGTGAGCATACAGGAAAGGCAGGCTGGCACCTCAGGGCTACTGCCTGCTCTCATTCTGCTGGGCAGCTGGACAGGCAACAGACACACCTGAGGTTTCACATCTGCCAGCTAGGCTGGAATCTTACTTTAGGCAAGTTAAACATTAATCATGTTTCAGAAAACAGACAAACATTTCTTTGTGGCCTGAAGCTGGAGGAGAGTGTTTGTGGCTTCGCTGCCAGCTGAATTTAGGATGACAGAAAAAGGAGGCATAAATATCCCTCCTAGGTGGTGGTGGTGGCACACTTGAAGCTGAGAATGCAGAGCCTGTTAGCAGGGACAGGGGCTGCAGCACAGCTCAGTGTCAAGCTGGAGTGAACAAGGTGCCAGAACAGGTGTGGGAATGCTGCTCTGGAGCCCGCTGCCCAGAGGTTCTACACCTCAAACAGGACCCTCAAGGTATCTCATCAAAGGAGTGGTGGTGCACAGCTCAGCTCCAGCTTGTCCCTCTCCCAGGCTACCTGGGACAGCAGTGAGGAAGGGTTTCTTCCTCCATGCAGGAAATCACAGCAGGCACAGGCAGGGGACCAGCCTTGCCCTGGGGGCTGACTCTGGGTAGACCCATGAGGGATACATTTCAGAAACACTTCTTAGAGCACAAGTGGCTGCTTGGAAAAATCCAGGAAAAATGAGAAACAAAAATCTGGTTTAACATTTGCTATTTTAGGTAAATACTTTTAGAGGTGAGATTTTGAAATGAGGAAAATTGAGTAATAAAAAAGAAGGAACACAGCAAGGGGGCATGGGTTTGTTTAGGAACAATTTTAGGAAATGTAAGATTTCTCAGCTTGGGGATTTGAATCATTGACAAAAGATTAAAGTATTGTTGGGAAATTCTTCTTTCATAGTTTTCTGTCTCAAAAATAGCTGAGCATTTTAAAAACAGTTGTGTCAGTAATTGTGGTCCTCATTTCTGGTTTTACTGTTAAAGATATGCTTTATAGACTAGAGAACTCTGTCTGGGATCAAGAGTTCCAGTTTTTTCTTGTCACTGACATGCTTCGTGTTATTAGATAAATCACTTAACCTTTCAGTGACATACTTCCCCGTCTGTAAAACGAGGTTGATAATCATACTGCTTACTTCACAAAAGTGTTTGGAGAATGAATTATCACTGTTTTTATAAGCACTTATATCTCTCTGGGGCAAAGGCTGGTTTTTTTTTCTGTGCTCATGCAACAGCACAGGAGTCCTGCTCTGTAATGGATGTTGGCAGGCTCTATTAGATATAGAAAGATAAAAATTAAATACAGCTTTTGACAATGCAGCAAACAGGGTTTGCAAGTATGACAATAAGAGTGGGTTAGATTAAAAGAGCAGGGCCTCCTTTTTTTTTTTTTTTTTTCTGTGCTGAAAGAATGATCAATTAAGTATGATGATACCATCCTGAAATACAGCCCTACCTCAAATTGGGCAGTGTAACCATTCTTCTGTAAAAGATGGAAAAAATTATTGATGTTTATACAGCCCTATGAATTGAATATTTTTACTCAGAGTGCTTGGAGAATTTGGTCAAGATCATGTTGCATTAAGAGCTTTACAAGCCCAGAGCTGGAGACAGACCTCACCCAAAAGTGTCTGAGACCAAAGGAGACACAGCATGAACTTGAGAGAAACTGTCAAGAGAAGTAGGAACATGTATGTCCAAGAACACAAAACAGGTCACTGCCAGAGATGGGGATTCCCAGGCTGATGTTATTTTAAGTCATTCTTGTCACTGTCCCCTTGTGACTATAGCTCCTGTGCTGTTCCTGGACTGCAGGTCAGCTTTATTCACACAGGCTTGGTGTTGTTACTAGGAGCAGAAACAAAAATGCAGACTGGCTAATCTGGAGACTTAGTGACCATGCAGAGAACTGAGAAAGAAGGGAATTGGGGAAGCTTGAACTGGCTTTTGCAGTGGGACCATCACCAGCAGCAGTCCATGCAGCCTTGGTTAGTGCCTGATGCTGTTGTCATGGAAAAGACTTTCATACATCAATCAGATCCCAGTCAGTCATAAGTAAGGAGCTCAGCACTTACTGACATAGCACATTTGAAAGGACTGATTAGTCCCTGGTGCTGTCTACAAGGAAAGACTTAAGCTGCAAGTAGCTTAAAAGAGTTTCACAGGATGGCAGTGAAGAAGCCTGGATTACACCCTGCTGTGAATCATTACTGCCACAGCTGTAGCATATACAGACCGCTCACAAATATCCCTCTGTGAAGTTGGGCTGACACCATTAGGCATCTTCTTGAGGCATTCCCTTCATGACTGGCTCAGTCCTTCCTACTCATGCCTTTCTTTTTGGACCAGCACAGAGGGAGTAAGCAAGGGTCTAAGTTTATGGACAGAGAATTAAAGCTCTGGCTGTGCTTTGGGACGTAGAAGTGGTTCCTAGCTCCTGGCTGTGCCAAGAGCAGACTCACACAGAATTGCTGCTTTTGTGTATAGGCCTCTTTGTTACCTTCCTTTAGCTTTGGGAAACATAGCTTTTGTCATTTTCCTGAAGTGGAAGGGCCATAATTTCCAGGAGTTTTAGGGACCCTTCTCGGTATGGCTTTCCAAAGGAAGGCTCACACACTGGAGGATGGGCCCCCTGCCCTCCTTGCCCAAGTTACCAGGGATGGTAAGGGCAGGGGTGTGGAGATGAACAGCTGGGGCTGTGAGGAGAAAGACAAACTAGACAGGACCTCATGGAGCAGTGGATGAGCCTTGTCCAGTCTGTATGCAATCACCTTTGGACTCTGAGCCATCGAGGGACCTGTAGCACAGTCTGTGGTGTTTGTCTGATAGGTTTCCTGCAGTGCTGCCTGATCCCGAGATGGGCTCCAGCTGCCAGATGAGGAGAAACAGGCACTACAGGACCATACAGGTTCTCCAGTCATGCCACCCACATACAAAGTATGCCTGTCTGAAGAAAATTTAGAGGGAAACTGTTTTGTCTGCATGCTTGCAGAAGCCAGTGGAAGTGCACTGTATTTTTATTCCCTACAGGTCTTGCCCAGCCTGGAGCCATCTTGGCTTGGCAGTATGGTGATGTCCCTGGGATAGTGCTTGCTTTAGGATTGGACACCCCTTCTGCCTGTGCTCCCTGTGCTGTCCTTTTCTGCAGAGGAAAAAACCCCAAAGAAATCTGTTAGCACACCAAAGAATTCTGACAGCAACTGGAAAAGAGCCCAAAAAGTTTAAACCTGCCATCAGTGCGGGAAAGACTGAGAGAAAAATTATGGCATGCAGTCCTGATACTACTATTTCTTGGCAGGAGACAACTGCCTGTGCATCTCAGAAAACTTCCCAGAGTAAGAAAGCACAATCATAGCTCAGCATCGAGGAGCAAAGAGCTTGGAGACAAAGGCCCCTGATCCTTGAGGGAAAATCGATGTCCCTCCCACCCAGACTGGACAGTCTGACCAGCTTGGCTCCTCACGCTTTCCAAACCCTCTGTGCAGTGGTTGGCTCTGTCTTCCCACCCTGCTGTCTCAGACAAAATCACTGTCTGCAGAAGGGATTGCCTTCAGCAGCAGGACTGAATCTGGCCATGATGCCATCACTTTGCTCCCCGTGCTGCTGTGGTGAGAAATCATGGGTAGGTTTGATTAATCCCAGCTGGACAAGCAGCCCAAAAGTTGGCTTTTCTCAGTTTCTAAGGACTTAGTTGCATTATCTGACCACACTTGGTGGTCACCTAGTACCTGTGCCCAGGCTTTTTCATCCTTGGAAAAGGAAATAGCTGACATATTGCTTTGACTGTGACTGTTAAAAGGAGTCTGCCTTCCAGCTGAAGCAAAACTCCAGGAAATCCTTAACAAAACTCCCAGCAGTGTCAGAAAAGTGACAAGAGACTGAAGCAAGGGCTTAATAATGGAGTGACTCTTCCAATCAATTGGTGTGAGTTAATTAATTAATTGCTGCAGTTGCAATGACATTCCCTCTGGCTGAGTAATTGGGGAAATCAACCACCTGAGGCTCTTAGGGAGTTAATTGCCTTAAAATTTGTTAAAGCAGAGTGATAATACCATTTAAAAAATGCTATCAGAGCACATTTCTTGTCTTTTGGGATCATCCAAACCCATTCTTCATTTTGCAGAGCAAAACCTTTAGAGTTTTACTTGGAACAACCGAGTAATGGAGACAGATGAGGTGGAGAAACAGGGAGCCCAACTGTGAAATACAAGTTCTGTATCATCTGAAACAGGAGCCATGCTGGTGAAGTTGAAATACCCTGAATCAGTCTCCAAACTTTCAGTGTCCATCCAGACTCCTGTCCCTTCTTAAGTGTTTCTTCTCCATCAGGGAGTGGAGTTTTCTCTACTCTCTTGGAGCTGCTATTCTCTTTTAAACTTTGTATGAAAACACTTTTCTTTTTTTCAACCTGATTTTATCTCAAACAGTTTGGTAGGCATAGGAGCACTATTCTGGGAAGAGAAGAAACCCTTCAACCACCCCTTTCACAGCTACCTATTTCTCAGGCTGAAGCTGAGCTCCTCTGTGCTTTAGACCCCCCTCTCAAGTGAGCCCTTTGAGGTCTTTGCAGGACATTTGGTCTTCTGTCAGTGGAAGTGGGTATTTTTGGCTGGAGCCCCTGCAGACATCTTTTTAAGGAAGCAAAGTGGAGGCCTTTGAACGATGTCAAGCTGTCCTGAGGCAAAACTAGCCCTGTACCAGCAGCAGAAAAATCTCTGTCAGAAGGCTTAGCCTGTGGTGTGTCTGGCTCTCAGGCTCTCGGGTCTCTGTGCTCTCCCCGCACTCCCTGCTTGTTTGTCTGTGGCTCCAGCACACAGTGTGCTCCAGGCAGCTGCCTTTGCTTCCCTGCCCAGGGCTCCCATCTGTACCCTGCAAGGTTTTGGCTCCCTGACAAGTGATGGAGCTACAGAAAAAAAATTCTCTTTCCAGCACTCAGAGTTTTCTCTAGCCAGAGCCTGCTAGAAAGCTTCACCTTTTCTTGATATTTCTGATGGGAAACAACCTACAAAAAGTAAGCTGGAATAAAGAAAACAAAAGAAGGAAACAGCTTTGTCTCTCAAAAATTCATTATATGACAGACAGTGAGTGCATATAGAAGAAGCATCGAGAACTTGATGATATCAATTCCCATCATTTTTAATCCAGTTGTTACAATGTTAATTTCCTTGTTTTCCTCATAAAGCCCTTTGAGTCCTGCTATCATAGCATAGTCTCAGAGTTTGTCAAAAAATGAAAGGAGAGCATAGCCCTTCAAAAGATGGAGGAGAGATTGAAATTGTTAGACCAACAGCCTCAGAAAAGGGAACAAAACCAAGTGACTCGTGTTATAAATGTTACGTTTAAACATTCCCGAGATTTTATAGGGCCATAATAATAATTTTCTTATTGCTTGAGGCTGGCAAAACTGGTATTTTCTTCCTTTTCCAGCATGAAGCATTCCTGGTCTCCCAAGGGCCTTTTGGGGAGGTGACTGGGGGCTGAGTGTCTTAGATCTCCCCGCTGCAGCCCTGTCTGAGGCTCCCAGCGAGGGACGCCGCAGCTCTCAGATGCAAACCGCCGTTTTCTCCCTTCTATCTTATCTATCAGTCACTTCGTGTGGGAGCTCATACACATATTATTAAATATAAATACAAACCCCAGGCACACATTTTTATCCTTAAGTAATAAAATCTAATGGAAGAATTTACAGTCATGCGTTGTAAAGCAATAATAGTTGTAAAATCATTTAGCAGGGTTCAAACACAGGTGAAAGGAGAAGTTCAGAAGTTCAGCATCTAAATATGTTTCCTGGCAGTTTCCTATGACAAACAGCAAATCCCCTATTGACATGGTACCAGTAAGGAAAGAGCAGAACTGTTCTCAACAGCTCCACTTGTATTTTTGAGTTCATGCTTGTTCAGGTTATTACTACTGAAGTGCACTTTCTACAGGTCAAGTTATTCAGTGGGTAGTAGTGAGAACTGGCTGAAAAGATCACTGCAGAGACAACAGAAAACCAAATTTCTCTATGGTGCCACTCAAGCCCAATGAAGGGTGAATAAACTTTTTGGTTGAGACATGATACACATGATGTATCACAGATGGAAACCACTGGCATTACCTGGAGGGAAGTTCTTAGTACAAGCAAGCCTGGGCTGTTTCTACTGGCACCTAGTGCTCCACCAAAAAGACTTAGATGCAATTATCATTAAGATACTTTCATGTATATTGCCTATATTGCAGTTTCTGCCATTTCTAGCAAGCAGCACTTTCTAGCAACTGCTGCTTACTACATGTAGCCATTCTAAGTTGGGCAACAACTTTGTTAAATGTCTTCACCATGGCAAAGCATAAAACACATGCTCGGTTCTTAAGAGATTGTGCCTGTCTTCTTGTGCCTCTGTTGTTTATTGGTTAATATTGGTTTACTGTTTATTGGTAAGAATAAAAGCTAGTAAACCCAGGCCTCAGGAGTTGCACAAAGCACATCAGGTGGCTGACTGTAAACTCCAGGTCCTACCCTGCCATGTGGTGCCAGCCCAAGGCACTGAGACAGGAATGAGGTAGGAACCCCACAGCTGTTGTTAGTTCTGCTTCTACTGCTGCATTACTTAATATCCCACCAGTTATGAACTTTGTCCTAATGATGGGGACAGATAAGTTATAAGGTTGCTCATTGGATAAGAAGATAACTTTGCCCTATGCTTCATTTCGTAATTATTTTTTTAAGAACAAATTATTAGAAGGTGTGAGAGGTACTAAACAGAGTATACCTTCTCTCAATAAAAAAGGACTCAATTTCTTCAGCAAGCCAGCAGCAATGTGATAACTATGATGTATGCAACACAAGTATCATTTCATGGTCTTTGGCACTTCTTAACCTAATTAACCTTGGCAATCTAAACTACTTCCAGTGAATCACAGCTGTGCTCCCAAACAAGACCCTGTTATCGCCCTATCTGAAGAAATGTCACTACTTCCTCAAAGCCAATCAAACACTCATGTTTTTTCCTGGGAATTGAAGAGATTCCCTGACATAATAATGTGCATAAAACATATCTAAACGTCCTGTGCTCTTACTGGAACAGGCTGCCATTCTGGTGTTGTGCTGTTTCCACACTCTGGGATGCCTGGTGTGCTGAAGCAGGCAGGCAAACAGCTAATTCCCCAGCAAAAAGCCCATTACTCCTTCTGTGCATACAAGTGCATCATCCCTTCCCATGTTTTCCTCTGCACTAACATGCAGCAGGGAACCAGCTGCCCAGAGAAGATTTCTGATGGGCTGCCAGGGGAGTTAGGGGACACTGTGGTAAGACAGGAGCTTAGAAAAGTGCTGAAACCTATCACTGGTGAAAGTGAGGATGGCTTCTCTATTCTCCTTAGTATCTCATGTGGCCAGGCTGTTCTTTTAGGGTTTTGTTTGAGAAAAAATCAGAAAAATCTTTCATTCTGGTGGAAGTTAACTCATCATCAGTTTTACTCTTTCACCTGCTTTGCTCCCTGTGTCTGTTCTCTTTTTTCCTTATGCTCTGTGCTGTTTCTTTCTTCATTTAGTCCTAATTCCTGGTGTGATTTGCCTTCTACTGCCCTGCCCTTCCCTCAAGGACAGGTCACAGAAAGTAAGCACAGGGTCACTGGCTGGAAAAAAAGGGCATCTCTGTGGATCGCCCCCATGCTGACCTCTTCTGAGAGTTTACACAGTCTTGCCTTCAAAGAAATTGTGCTGGACACAGAGCAGGTTTGCAAGGCAGGTTCTCTGGAAGGCAGAGAAAGTCAGCATTTTGGCTGCCTGGAGGGGTTTGGTGTCTCCTTCTCTGTGCTGGCCTCCCTTAGATGCCAGCACTACTGTCTACAACCCTTCAAACCTTGTTGGAAGAGGATCATCAGCTGAGAGACACATGGATCAAGAATTGTTGCCAGCTTGGGATGGGTGATCAGTGTGCTGGGCTTCTGGTGCAGAAGAGTAAATCTAGAGAGGACAGTTTACTGGGAAAAGATCCCAGGCCCAGTTTTCAGGGTTCAAGTGAACTGAACAGTGCTGGTGCTGACAGAACTGTGGCCTTCAAAGCAACAGAGGGACTGGCCCTGCATTTGGGATATGGTTAACCCCAAAATTACTGGCTTCCTGACAAGTAACCAGGTTTTGCCATCTTTTTCTCATACATGTCTTTACCTTCTTTCAGTAAAGTCTTGCAGCTGACTACAAGATTTGTCAGTGCAGTCAGATGCCCTGAGACTGGACCCTGGGAGCAGAAGACAAACAAAACTATCTAGAGTTTGCATCCTCCAGGGATCCCCAGAGAGCCTCATTTCTTCAAAAGAACAGCTCCACTACTGCATGAGGCAACTGGGACAAAACAGTTTCTTCAGCTTCACAAAGAGGCAAGAAAAAGCACCACATGCACAATGGCTCATGCACTCAGGGTAAATGTTTATAGTACAAATTTAGCATTGACTGAAGCAGATTAACAACTGGCTGCAGAATTTTATCCACATTCCCCCTGTCCCCCAGGACATCATGAGTCAGTGAGCAAGCTGTTGACAGCACAAGATATCAGACCCTATCAGCCCAGCAGTAGCTCAGACCACCTCGGGCATCAGAACCTGCAGGTGGAGATCAGTGATGAGAACCGGGGCTACGGATGTTGTTGTTAGGGATTGGTGGGGTTTTAATTCCTAGCCTGACAGATGTCAGATAAGGGGGACAAAACACTGGCAAGAGGAAAACAAGAAAACATTATGGTTCAGAGAGCAGATACTGAATCCCCATGTCTGCAGGGCTTTTTGTGGTGGGTTTGCAATGGGTCAGTTTAACCTACAAAAATTAGCTCCCCGTGCAATCAGGAAAGACTCTGCATGAGGTGGTTTAGAGCCACAGAAATGGGGCTCGTGTCTTTGCCTGACCTATAGATAGAACCTGAATTTGTACCTAATACATGAGGTTAAGTGCCAGCCACAGCACCATCAGGGGTCCTGGTATCCCAATACATTAAAAATACCAGATAGATGAATGCAAATAACATCACACTTACAGCAAATGGCAAGGATGTACTACACAGTGCTGCTTCTCAGGAAATTGAAAAAACTATGCCTTTCTTTATGAAGGAAGACAAGAATATTTTTCTTATTTTCTGTGTAGGCACAGAAGCAGAAGTTGGAAACATTGGTTAGTTGCTCACGCTGTATCACTTGATTTGGAAAGGGTGGTATGTTTCTCAGTTGTTCCTAAAATGGCACATCATGGATTCCATTGTGGCACTTGAGGGTTAAACCTTTTTATGGGCCGCATTATTTTCCCTTATTTAGCTCCATGCTCCATTTCAGCACCACCAAACCCCAGACTGGTTTATGACCTTCCTCAAACAACATCTTGGAAGTGCAGAGCTGTCAGGAACCATAGTATAATTGTAAATGAGCTAAGCTGGTTGGGAGGCTAATTGCTGCTAAGTGACTTGATTGTCTCATGCAGACAGCAGGAAGGTCTTTCTGCTCCCATCTCACGTGTACAGTGCAGAACTGGGGTCATGCAGCAGGTGGCTGATTTAAAAAAGTAAATGAAAAGGCTGCTGGCCTACCCAGTCTGTCAGATACTTGTTTCCAGTCTATGGGGCTCATCAGCTTTCTGGAGCTTTTGAATAGTTTGGGTCTCCTCAGAGGGTTTGAGAGGTCCTCCTTCAGGAGGAGGTCATGGTTGTCAGGATCTCCCTCCAGCCTCGTGATGGTCCCCAGCCTCTGTGTAAATCCATATTAATTCTATTTTGAAACCTTTATTTCCTCATACCTGGGCACTGCCAAGGAGCTTTAAGTGCAACTCCACGCAGAGTGTGTGGTACGTGCAGGTCACTGCTAAATGCACCTTCTCCTGAGCACTCAGGGGGAGCTGGGATTCTCCTGAGCTGGTTCCAGGGAGTAAAACCTATGCTATCAGCATTCATCAGTTGATGAACTGAGCTTCCAATTCCTCATTTTCTCACCTAATGGGCAGAGCAGGGTGGTGCTATCAGCTACAGGAGCAGACAGTACCTTGGAAGCAGAGACAAGCAGCTGTCCAGTTCCATGCACTGGCCTGGGTAGCTACCTCTTTCAGTATAGGGAAATGGCAAAAGGTGGCAGAAGTGAAGCCAGGCTGTGAGGCAGGATCACAGCTCGTGCATGGTGCTGCTCAGGGAACATGAAAGCAAGGACTGGGGGATGTGTGTCACACCTGATGCTGTTATTGACAATTCTCACTGTGTGTGACCTTGCACCAAACTTCCCTGATGACTGCCAGCTCCCTCCAAGCATTTTGCCTTTCCAGAGGAGGTATTTAGAAACAGCATCTATCAAGAAATAGGATAACTTTGGGCCAGACTGTGTTTGGCATGTGCTACTTGGTACATGGGGAGACAGAGATGTATTGCATACAATTTCTGCAAATGCTGAGGGGCAAATATCAGGCTGAATGGCCTTTCACATGGCAGGAAACCCAAGATGTGGGGCAACAAAATACTTCCTTTGCAAAGGACAATTCTATCACTCAGAAGACCATGATTTTACTTCTCCATGGTATTTTGGACTGGCATGTGGGCATTGCCATTATGGTGGGCAATACAACAATTGCTTAGAGCAAGTGATAAAGCAATCAGGATTTTTAGCTGAATTTTGTCACAAAGAAAAAAAATGTAAGATAAATCTTTAGTCTTTATTAGGATAAATGGGGCAAAGCTTAGATTAAACTCTGCTACTGAAGCAGCATTGATTGTGGGTGGGAGTTGCAGAGCTCAGCAATAGGAAGGCAACGGTGATGCCTTTGGTTAATGAACACATTCCTGCTGTCATCAGCCCAGGCACTGCCTTTGCACTGCCCAGCTAATAAGAGAAAAAAAGTTGCTCTGCGTTTTTAATGTAGCTCCTACCTAATGTGTTGATTCTATCTGGGCTTGGCTCGGGTATTTTTCCAGCCTAAGGAGAAAACTTTGGGGCTTTGAAGCCATTCCTGCTTGGGAAAAAGAAGCCGTTAGCAGAGTCTTGTGCAGGAGCTTGTACCACACAGGGTGGTGGCATTCTGCTCATTGTGATGCTGCAAGATGTGGCAAGATAAATAATTTTAAACACAGAGCTAGTGGAGAATGTGTATTTACCCCCTTAGATTTTCAGATGACCCAGGTGTAAAAAATAATCCCTTGAAAGAACTTGTAGCTGTTTCAGCACCAAGATTTAATACACTACAGGATGGAAATATATGGGAAGCATCTGTCAATGTGTCAGCATTTTAAAACAAGGAGGGTAAAAAAACAAAAGAAAACAACTAACAAAGAAACTCCCAAGTGGACAAAATGGGGTTTGTCTGAGAAAGACAATCCAGAAAGGATATTGCTTTGTTTTCAATTGGATTTCTCAAGCTTTGTTGTCCCCTCATTCTATGCTCACTTCTTGGTGCTCCCAGGAGACTCTGCCTGAAATGTCAGAGTTGATTTCCACCAGGACAATTCAGTGAGCCTTTGTAGGAAACCATGAACCACCTCAGTGTGTTTCACATATTTTGATTCTTGCCCAGAGGAGTTGTGGATGCTCTATTCCTGGAAATGTTCAAGGCCAGGTTGGATGGGGCTCTGAGAAACCTGGTCTAGTGGAAGGTGTCCCTGCATGTGGCAGGGGAGTTGGAACTGGATGATCTTTAAGGTCCCTTCCAACTCAAACCATTCTATGATGCTGTGATTCTCTGAATACTTTCCCAAGTGAGGCAGCTCTCTGTAGAGAAAAGCTGAGTGGGAGCAGTGAGTGGCAGTCCACATCTGACATGCTGTGCATCTCTGGGGAGCCCAGGTGTTTGCCTAAGCTGTCCCCCATTTTCGGAGATCTATGCCCATATAGTGGTGCCAGAGTGAAATCACTGTGGAAGGAACTCAGAATCCAAATTGTGTAAAATGCTTCCAAATTTGTGTAGTTGGTGAATGCAGACTGCTTTTCTGTAACAAAGAGCTGGTGGGAAGAAACTCTTTCTATCATGTCCATCTCTCCCTCTTCTGTTCTGGAGCCTGGCTCTCTGGTGAAAGGCTTCCTTGAACAGGGGGAAATGAAGGTGAATACAAACCTGTTAAGAAGAAACACGATCATTTGCAAATCAGCCAAGGAAAAGAATTTCTATTTCTGTTCAGTAGTCACATGGTCTGCATTACCAGAAGGTTTTCTTCTTGTTTTGTGTTTGGGTAGCAAAACCCATTGTTGTCAACAGAGAAATTGTGAGGCCTGTCTGATCTTCCCAGAGCTTTTTCAAGTTGATCTTTATTGGCACATATGTCTCAAAATTGATGGCCCGTGCAGGGAGAGATTTTATTCATTCCAAGTGCAGGTGAGATGGGGATAAGAAAGGATGTATGTGTGACACAAGCATTCACAGTGCCCAGGGAGCCACCTGTGGGATACCTGGGGATTCTCCATCTGCTCCTCCCCACCAAGGGCAGGGGACTTTGCTGTGGTGCAACTCCTGAGCTGGTGCTCCCGAGTAGCTTGGAGGCTGAACTTGGCTAGTGTCTCACCGCGTTATTGCTCTGCATTGGCCAAAACTCAGCACACCTCAACTGTCACGTCACTTTGCTCTGAGGTGACATTTAGCATGACCCATGCCAGTTCTTTGTGCTGCATGAAAGTGTTGGCACACCCTTTGGCTACCGTGGAGCTGGAGGAACAGGTCCTGTCTCTGGGAGGTGCAATCTGTTTGATTTATTTAGCAACTGAGTGTCTGCTTTTAATTTTTTAAAAATTAAAACTTGGGACCTTATAATGAGTTTAGTGAGTTAAAATCAGACTGTCAAGGGTGGCTCTTCACTGCCAGAAAAACAGAAAAAAATTCATCAAGAATTTCTTGTCAACTGCTAGAAAATACTTTCCATCACCCCTAGGGAACTGTGCCTGCTGGAGACTGTGAGTGATTTTGGAAGCAGCAGGCAGGGAAATCACTTATTTTATTAGCTATATTTTGCAGCCCAGTATGTTTGTACAGTAAATAATATTTTGCATAAAGTCACTGGCTGATGCTGTGCTTTTTATCATGGACTGCTATTTTTTACAGCTGCTCTTTTAAGTGTCAGCACTGAGCATTTGTTTGTGTCATCATCTGTGCTTTACATTGCTATGTGCGGTGATATAACTGTTCCAAAGCTTTGTACTGTAACAGGGGTGTCACAGTTATTTGGGAGAGATGGAACCACACTTTGAACATTTTTCACTCTTTCCATGGCCACATTTATGGTGTTTGTAAAATTCAATGTGATTTTATGGCATTTCTAAAATAATGTCATTTTATGGCAGTTGGGAAATGCTGTGATTTCAATGAAAAATGGACTACACTGGTTTCAGTGGGAGAATTTTCCAATGCCACCGGGGAATAAAAAAACCAGCCAAACTTTCTGAGCATAACAGAAAACTCTTTTGAGGACAGCAATTAAAGTTTTTTCTGCCTTTGGTATGTAAGTGATTATTTTTCTTGTGGTAAACAGTATTTGCTGTATTGTATGATATGTATGAAAAAAGATTGCAGCAAGAAAACCCCTATAGTTAATAATTTTACTAAAGCAGAACCTCAACAAAATTATGTATTTATAGTCACACCCATATGGGAAGGAGGGTGTTCAAAGGCTGACAAGTCCCTAAAACTGATATTGGTAAAATTTAGTTCTGTGCAAAGGGCCAGAGAAAGGGCTTTGGGGCTTGTCTCTGCTCAGTATCCTCCATGTTAATTTGTCCCTATTTGCAGGATGTCAATACTCCTGTTTGTCAGAACTAAACAGGAGTGTCATTAAATGCTGCAATAATTTTTATTCTACACAGCTGTGTAACCTTCAGTAGCTATGGAAAACTCCCCTCACCTCACCTCCCTCCTTGCAGGCTGCACTCTTAGCCATAATTGAGGAAAAATCCAGAGAGGGCTGGGGGGCTGGAGGTGAGGTTTGTTAGAGCTGCTAATTAGCTGATGCCATCGCATCAGAATTACAAGCCAATTCCTTGGAGGACTCCAGGGCCTCTTCTCTCCGGCTTGGAGACAGATGCTGAATTTAACCTCAGAAACAGGGGCAGCTGATTAGTGCTGACACCCTCCAGTTCTGTCACTGAACTTTCTGGCACAGGGTGGTTTGTTTAAGGGCCTTGGCTGGAATTAAAGTTTTCTGTCAAGGCTGCGTTTTTAAAATTTTGTTTAAAAGATTTCCAGACTAATTCAACTGAATGTGAAATTTGATGAGGGACATTTCATTTCCAGAGCTTCTCATTTTGGGAGGAAGGGAAAAACAACAGCAGCTCTGCTGATGATAAAATTCAATTAGAGTTGAACTACCATTGATTGTTGTGATTTCATTTGCATTTATCTTTTAATTAAGCTATCCTCATCTGATTTTTAATTTTTTAAAGATTTTTTTTCCCTTCTTTCTTTACGCATGGTTCAGGAGCAGGTGTTCTGTGACTCTGACTGAGTGAGTATACCTAGTGTGGCATCCCTTATTTCCCATGCTGGATGTGAAGACAGCCTTCTAAGAAGAGGAGTATTGTTAAGATCTATACCTTACATTGAGGACAGTATCCAGACCATGCCTGATACAAGTAGGTGTTGCAGAGCCATAGTTTTGTGGCCACATCTGGGCTGCCTGAATTAGGCAGACTCTGTGGTGAGATTTAGGAATATTTGAAGTTCAAAAGCCCCTATCACTTCAAAATACTTCCTTTCAGAGGTGGGAACAGCCAGCATTGTTGAGGGTATCTGCTACCACCAGCACTGAAGGTGTGATCCCACTGCTGCAATTCCCAGGCCAAAAGCCACAGCTGGACCCAAGACCTATTGATCACAGCTTCTATTCATAGGATGTGCACCCTCAGTTTTCTCTGTCATGAGGAAGATGCACAGGTCTGGTTGGTATGGGCAAAGAGGGTGATCCTTTTTCAGGCAGGGTCATGGTGCAGGCAGGAATGCAAAGGCTGTGGGGCCAGGAGAGCAATCAAAGAGCCCAAGCAGGATCTACTGGTCTGCTGGGAGAAGCAGAACTGGGAATATTCTACCTGATCACATCCTCCCTGTGGAAAATGAAGGCACAAGATTAATTTTGTTCCTAGTAAACATTTACACTAAGAAGCAGTTATTTTATGACAGTGTGATAAAACATTTCCTGGGCAAGTGCTGTGTGCTGCAACAGATCCTACACAAGCTGAGAAGACTTGGCTTCCCAGAAGAGGAGTTTCTAATCATCATAGCTCCTTCAGCACTATCATTCACTATAACATGAGTACAAATCTGACTTTATTAAAACAGCTTGTCTGAAGTAGCTCAGCTAACCACAGAAAACATAAGATGCTACCACATGCTGTTGTTATCATCAGGACAGCAGCTTTAATACTGGAGAGCACTAAATTGCCTGGAATGATATTAACTCCTGGGATGCTATGCTAATGCTGGTCTGCATTTGAATAACTCCCTGCGCAACATGAACAGGCCTCTGACTGCAGTTTTCTCTAGTGAGTATGTGTGTTAGAGGTGTTTTTTCCAGCACATACCAATCTCTGGTTCTGCCAAGGTAGATGGACATTTTCCTGTTGGTAACAGCAGAGACTGAACCAGACTCCTACATCCTTCCTGAAGACATTCCTAGCCCCAAGTTACCGAGAGCTGAACAGCAGATTTTTGCAAGGTAAAGATCAAAAGGCAGTGTTTGCCCCATAGCACCCCCCCCCCATATTTTGCAAGAGATCATATGAAATTATTTATTTCATGTGTTTCACTATTAGGCTTGGGGAGATTACCTCACCAGCCTGATCCTGTGATTGAGGCAGTGGGGCATTTAGGGAGAAAGGGAAAAAGGCCCTGCTGGCTTTCATGAGAGTCTGGGCCACGTGTTGTTCATAGCAAGCCAAGAACTGAACTTGTGGGGGGAGACTGTGCTGAGCCATCAGAGTAAACGCTCCTAGGGAGCATCGACTCCATCAGGAATGTAATTGCTGTCATCTAAAGGATACAGAAAAAACCTGTGCAACCAATACTTTTCAAAGACTAATACTTTGGCCAGATAACAGTAGTTGGTGACAATGATGGCAAAGAGCAAAATTAACAGAAAAGGCCACCTCTGTGCCAGATTTCAAGCTCCCATTTCAAGTGCTGTTTTCAAAAGGGCACCAAAATTTTGTCACCCTGAGTTAAAAAGCGTAATTTCCCTGGCCTCAGGGACTGAATTGCTTAGATTTAAGACATTGGCCTGAGGCAGACAGATAACACAGAGAAATGTCAAAATTTAAAAGTTAAAATTTGTTGAAATTCCAAGTGTCTGAGAGCAGCCAGATTGCATTGTGGAGTGCTGTGAAATGCAATCAATAAAAGATTGCTAACACCTGTGATGCAGGCTCAGCTTTAAGACCCCTTGGTGGGAACCTGCTTTTTTGTAAGTATAAGAAAGGTAATCTAGGGATTCATTTGATAGACCCTGAACACCAGACACCTATTTACTTCTGCTCCAGGAAAACAAAGGAAAAAGGCCCTTCTGAGCAGGTCCTTACACCAGCAAGATTTTCATGGTAGTCATTCTCAGGAGGTGTTTACCCTGCCAGGCGCCCCTAAAAAGAGTGTGTACCTACTTCTGCTTGGGAAATCCTGGCAGTCTTGTATGGGACAACTCTAAGTTCAGAGCAGCAAAAAGATTCTAGTGGAGGAAATAAAGCAAAAGCAGCAAGGGCATTAGTCCTGTTAATGTGTGTGGGAGACAAAAGAAAGGAGGAGGGGAAATGCAAGGCTTCAGAGAGTGGAAGATTGGGGATAGACAAGACTGGTATTGCTGAGAGCCCTAAAATTTTCCTAGCTTCAGTAGTCGCAAGCAAAGGAAAGGTCACCCTACAGTCAGGAATGTGCTTCCTGCAGAGAAAGAAAGTGTTAAATTTGCTTATCCTATTATTGAGGGACAGACACAGTCTTTTCTGCTATCGGAAGCACTGGAATGCATTTACAGCTGACAAGGCCCAGGTTGCCATTTACGAGGCTGTAAATAGCAGCATCTATATTTAATCAAAGATGACGAATGATTCAGTGAATTTCTGTCCTGCAAGCTCAGTATCAGCCATGTGACAAAGACGAGTAATGTGATGGCAAAGAACTTGAGAGTTTGAAATGCAGAGGAAGGGACAGCTACTAGAGATTCCTGGCACGTGGCTGCTGGCTGGTACTCTTTTAATTCTTCAACAGGTTTCAGATCTTTCAGGTGGCCAACATGCACCACTTGATATGATGGCTCCAGAAAGGGTCAGAGAGCCAATGCAAGCTGTCCCATGAGGGGACATCCTCTCCTTGAAATGCCCATGACAGTATAATATGTATCTAATAGCTGCTGGAATAATGAATCACTTGCTACTTTAAGACATAGATTTCTTTCTTTTTTTTTTTTTTTTTTTTTTTGAGCTTATTGAAAACCAAACCTGTTTGGGTTTCCTTTTAAACCATTTAATCTAAACCCACCTCGTGGCTTTGACACCAGGTTCATTTTTGATCAAATTCCAGAATCCTTTCAGAAGCTCCAGCTCTGAAGACCTGGAAAGAAAGGCATTTTCCCTTCCCACCCTCTCCATTCTGCGGGGCTTCAGGTCAGGAGGTGAGTTTTTATTGTTAGCCACTTGAAAATAAAATCATTCTGTGCTGGTATCTTTGGATAGACACTGTAAATTATGCATTTCAGCAGAATCAAGAACATGTCCTGGAAGTGAGGTAGTGCTGTCCCAGGAAGAGAGCAGGTTTGCATAAGGACACAAGCAGGTAGGAAGTGTCACAGGAGACCTTCTTGGAAGTGCCAAATTTCTCCTGGTTGGATAAAAGCCCATCTGAATTAATTCACTGACCATTTTATTTTGAATTAAGCCCTTAATTTACACCAAGTCTTTTGGGTTAATCTCCCTGAGATGCACAGACATTGGCTCATTTGATGGTTTCTGAGCTAGAAGTGATATTGTTTTCTCACACCAAAGCCAAATTAAACTACACAGAGGCAAAATGTGAGCAAAGTAAGAAAAGAGAAGTAGGCCCTTAGGTGAGACCCATTGTTCAGGCTAAGGGGAGATGTGAAGGAACAGAGAAAGGATGTTTAACAATCACTCAGCAAAGCTGGGTCAGAGCATAGGGTGGGAAGGGGACATAGAGCTTGATCAAAAAGCATGAGGAACCAGATGTTTGGCTGCTTTGAATCACAGCTGTTTTTGACCCAAGGTTTAGTGCGTACCTGCACAGAATTACAGAGCAGGCATCACCCTCTTCGCATGCTCTCTTTTTGACTGTGATCAAAACACATGGTAAACACATGATAAAAAAAAAAGAAAAAAAAAGAAACCTTTAAAAGTAAACAATCCCCTCAAAACCCCAGCTCTCTTTTCTAGCCACCCCCACAAAACAACAGCAGCAACCATAACAGGAAAGCTTTCTAGCTCTTCCTCTCTTTCTTTTACCAAAAAGTCAATGTGAAAACAGAAATCAGGGCCATAAGCCAGGGGGAGAAATTGTTCAGGTCACAAGGGGTTTTAGGCAAGATTAAAGGTTGAAGCTGTCATATGGAAAATGCAAGTGGAATGTCATGGAGAGCTGTGAGACTGCAGGAGTTCCTCCCAGGTGGCCTGTAAACCCTGTCACTTGAATCACTTGATGTCAGGTGAAGAAATCTAGGACAAAAATGTGACTACATTTCTATACTCATGTCTTGTGTGGTCAGCTTCCTTGGATGACTTCTCCCTCAAGCAACTCTCTGCCAGGTTTAAGACATGTTTGCCCAAAGCAAACCTGTATGTCTGAAGAACTGCAGAGCTGAGGATGTCCCAAGGACTGCTGTGTCCAACCCGGCATTATGTGGAAATATCAGAGTATGAAACAATGTAAAAGTAGCATCCTAAGCTTCTTACCTCCATATTCTGACCAAGGACAATGGTCATGTTGTGATCATCCCAGAATCTTCCTCTAGGCTAAAGAAATACTCATGCAGGAAGAGCTATCTCAATGCAGGTGCTGGTTATTGTGCACAGTCATGTCCCCTTACCTTTAGATAATTATGATCCCTATATTCCAGATAATCATTGAGTAAGGACAATTCGCATTCCAGAAACTGCACTAATGAGTGACCTGTACCTAATTCAGAAACTTTAGTGTGATCACTTTTTCTTCTTTTAACTAAGCTCAAGGTCCTTGAGTGTGTGTGTGGCTACAATGCAGTCATCTGAAGTTGCATGAGGTGAACACCACAACTGATTTGTGTTGATTTTAATCAGTTAGGTGTTTAAGCTCCTTGCTGGAGCTGAAGTTTAGCCCTGTATCTGACTCAGTGTCCTTCAGGTGACTGATAAGATGACAGGGATGAAGATGATAGAGAATTCAGATCCAAGCAGGCATGAAGAAAGGTCTTGTGGAAGACCTGTAAGAGTACAGATACAGTATATACAGTGCAGGCATTAGTGGAAGCAGGATTGTACTCTGAATAAGCAGGGGAGAGAAAAGCAGCATATGTTGGAAGAGGATGAGTATTATGTAAATAACAGGGATAGAGACATTTTGTAAACGGGCAGGCTGATCTCATTATTTATCTACAATTAAACTAAACTGTGGGGTCATATCATCCTATTAGACCTAGCAGATTAAACTCAGGCTGTCTCTTTTTGTTATTGTTTCTGGGGGAGTTTTGGAGCTTTCTTAATTTAGGTCAAAAAATGACAGGCTTCCTCATAAGCATTTTAATTAACCAGCTGAAGAATTCTCTTGCCCCCAGAGACTTGCAGTACCAAATCCAGAGCTCAGACTGTAATATTTCAGCTCAGATTGTGTTTGTTCCCCTTTATTCAAGTCAAAAACACAGACAGCAAATCAACCCCCCTCCCCCCCATTTGACTACTGAGAAAAAAAAAGTATCTTGAAAGTTTGATTTTTGACCTAAACATGTTCTTTGCAGCAGCCCAGTACACAAAGACCAGAATGTATGAGGAAAGCGACCAAAATCTGCAGAGAAAAGCACTTTTGGCTGGCCCTTAGGCCCATGTACACTTTATCCTCAAGCATCTTTCCTGCCCCCAGCCATCAGTGCAATAGGGTCATCCAATGTCTCATGGCTGAGTAAAATCCCAGAAAATCCTTTCACAGGGCTGCTTGGTGCACTGTCCCGCTGGGGAGAGGCTCTTGGTTGAAGGGTTGGGATTCCACAGAGCGTGCTGCTCCTCAGGGAGATGAGGAGCTCCTTTCTGGTCCTTGGTGCCTCTTGCCCTCTTCCATTGGGCTGTGGCAACTCCTGGCACCTCTCCTCCAGCAAGGTGACATGGCATTTCTGCCACCCATCATCCCAGCAGGTTTGTTTGAGGAGAGGAACCGCACACCTCCATGGACGACACGAGGAGAAAGGCTGCCCCAAAGCTCCCCTGCCCTGGGTCCTCTATGAGGAGCTGGCACAGATACTGCTCCTTTCCAACTTGCAGGGCAGCAGCGAGCTGTATGGGGGCAGGACATTGAAGAGCAAGTATGGCTTTGGGAAGGGCAGCAGCTCCACGTGGTGGGGAGCAAAGGAGAGCGTGCTGGGCAGCCAGGCAGTTGTCAGCTGTCCTTGCAGTGGTGAGTAGTATCCCACGGCAGGACAGGAAGCAGAGAGCTTTCTTGGCATCGAGCTAGGAGCCTTTCAAGAATAAAAGTGTAGTCTCAGGTGAATCAATATGGACTTCTACTTAGATGAAATTTGCAATCAACCTTGTTTCCCTGGTGATCAGTAATTAAGAAGAAAAATTTAGAAAAACAGACTTCCTAAAACCCAGTGGTGTGTTGTCACCCAGGACACAAAGCAAAACACTCTTTTTTCCAGCCATGAAAAAACTGCTGTCAGGGAAAGAGTCTGTGTGGCAACATAAAAAATAACAGTCCTGGACTGCTAAAGCATAGGCCCAGGTACCGGTCAGCCTAACCAAGGCTGGATGTTGTAAAGAGATTCTGTCTCTAAAAGAACATGGCTTTGGGGCTGCAATTGTCTTAGGTCCTCCTCTTCAGGAAATTTCTCATTGTAAAGACATTCTGAATCAAAGTATGATTTACAGAGAAGTGATTCAGAAGCAAAATGGGGAAGGACTGCCTAACAAGAGACACCTCACAGAATATTTACGAAACAGGTTTAATTCTATGAAGAAATGTGTTATTTGATCAGTGGATTGTTGGTGGGATTTTCTGTCATCACATTGCCAGTTTTGTCTTTTCCAGTGCTCCTTCTCTGGGATAGTCCCATGGCATTACTGGTGAAGTGATTACCTGGTAAAGGATAACTGGCTCTCTCTCACTGGCTTTGACACAAAGCGTCCAATACTCACTGTGATATCTGACTTGGGAGCAGGAATGAAATCAACTTCTGTCAGATACTGAAGGCCACCAAAGTTGCTGAACTTTTCATGTTTCCTCCACTTTGCTCGCTGGTTCTGGAACCAGATCTGGATAAAGGCAAGAAAGAAAAGGTACGGAAATTAACAGAATATAAAGGAGGAACTTCTCACAGCCAACTACTTTCCCTAAACTCTGAGCATCAGAAAACATTGACCTCCAGCTCAGCAGAAGCAGGGGTTGACTCTAAAGTAAACCACTGGGTTTGACAGAGCACTTTTCACACTTTACATAGCATATGGGATCTCTGTATCTGTTTTCTACTGTAGTTCACAGAAGAAATAGGATCACCCTGTTCAAGGAAAGAAAGTATTGCAGGTTTTCCAGCGCTCTCTGGGGAGAGCAGATCCTTCTGCGGATAAAGCTGTGCCGTGGTCAATGCACACAGCATTCTGTTTTCTTCTGTTTTAGAAGATGTGACATCTCATGAGAGAGCTCTTCCACCCTGTTTCCAAGTGAACAGACTGAGAAAAGACCCACCTAGATGTTTTGCTGGGCTGCAATAAAAGTGTGTCGCCAATGGAGATGTAGTAACAGGGTTCTACCTATGTTTAGCTGGTAGCATTTGGAAATTCACAAAAGGGACCTAAGTGAAAGACCCAAGGGGATCACTCAGCAATCTGAGTATGCTGTCAGCCATCTCATTTGCACTGGAAACCAGACAACTCCTTTTCTCTGGGGAGTTCCTTTCATCTGTCAGCTGATTTGACCAGTCTGCCTTCTGGCAGAGGCATAAATGTATTTATTGTGCAGCTGCAGTTGTGCATCTTGCTGCACTGCTGTGAAAAGTGCAAGCCCCCTTCAATTGTAGTTTGTAGCCTGCTAAGGGACTTGCTGTTTGAATGTAAGCAAGGGGTTCACATGAACACAAAGTGTTGGCTATTGAAGACAGGTGCTACTGGATGTAAATACAGATGTATTTTAAGCCAAATAATGAGCAGCTCAGATATTTCTGCATCTCTCACACAAGTAATGGGAATGTCAGGAGCCCTTTGCTATATTGCTGATAGTTACCTGCTATACTGCTGATAGTTAGAAGTATCTGGGGTTACTGAGAGGACAGTTTTGTTTATCTGGGTTTGCATGTGTCTGGAAACTGCTTAGTCAGTACAAACCTTTCCAGTCCCTTTCTACCATGCAGGAGTTATACAGCAAAACAGCACCATTTAACACTCACAAAGTGACAGAGGGCAAAGGGGGCACTCCAGGCAACATTCAGTCTCTGAAGTGCTCCTTCTAAGATCTGCACATGGGGTAAAGTTCTCACTTCATGGACTTACTTTATTTAACTAAAGGCAAAGATTTTAACACTTCTCAGACCAAACTGTTCTTTTTTTCCCAACCAGCTCTCCAGCACCCTTACATCTAAAATGATTTCTCCATACCCAGTGTGAGTCCTTTTAATTGTGTTTTAAACCTATTCCTCATGCTCTGTCTACCTTTATCAACCAAATACACTGAACCATACACTGGTCTCAGTTGGAATGCATCTTTTAAAGAAGATCTACTTCCAATGCTTCTGCTGTGGGCAGGGGCATATTTCACTAGACCAGGCTGCTCAAAGCCCCAATCAGCCTGACTTTGAACACTTCCAGTGATGGGACACCCACAATTTCTCTGGGCAATCTGCTCCAGTGTCTTGCCAATCTCACCATAAAGAATTTCTTCCTCATACACAAAGTAAATATACCTTCTTTCAGTTTAAAACTGTCACTAATAATCTCACCATAAAAAGATGAGTTTGGCAGTGTCTATTTTAATGAACCAGTGCTGATAAGCATTAAATATGTTATCTTCTCTTTAACTTTCCATTAACAAAACATACAGTTCTTTTCACAGGTTTTGCCAAAAATCAGTGTTTGTCTGACAGGCCAGTCATTATCTGGTTGTCCTGTTTACCCTTTAAATACTGACACATTAGATTTCTTCAAGGCCCCTGGAATGGAATGTCTCTCATGCTCTAGAACTGATTAAATATCAACACTGATGACCTAAACTACTCCTCAAGCAGCTTTTCAGAACCACTGGAGGTAAGTTACTTAGATGTGTAAATTAAAAAATACCTGTCTGTAGCAGCTGCTGTTCAACATTATCCTTTTAGAAAGGATATTTCCAAGGATAGAGCAGAAATTATGACTGAACATCTTTGCCATTTATGCATTATCCTTGACAGTCCAACTGTTTCTGCAAAGTAACAGATCAATATAATTGATCACTTTGGGGGGTGTTTTTTGTTCTTAATTGACTTTTATTGGTATTTTTAATCCTTAATTTTTCTGACCAAAGCTTTGGCCTGCACCCTCCTGCTTTGCTTATTTATTTTTTATAATTTCTTGTTTCTCATGTTTACTCATACAGGATTCTTAATTTTTTCTGTGTAACACATGCAGTTATACAGTTCCATCTATTCATTTAAGCTGTTTCACAGCAATCATAATTTTTCTTGATTGGAGGACGCAAGATTTTTCACAGTTATGAAGGGTTTCATTTGGTTACCAAATGGTTGTTCACTTACTTTTTCCATAGTTAAGTTATATTTCTAAGGTGATTTAACTTACACAAAGCTTTTAGCTTTGTGAAAACTAAAAATTTCAAAGTAGCAAGAGCACATGCAAATTCTCGGTGTGCTGTTTGATTTGTGTGACAAATGCAGTCAATTGAAACTGTAACTTGTAACTTGAACCTAAATTACTGCTAATTTTTAGTTCTGTGGCTGATTTCTCTTCATCAGCCAGGACGAGGTAAAAGACAGAATTTCCTGTGTCATGTAAAACACTGTCTGAATTGGGAATTTGCCATCTGCACTTCATACATGAGGGACTTTTTACTTCTTTCATTTACATCCCAGGTTGATGTTTTCTGTAATAACTAATTTTTATTTTTCCCCATACAGATTATAAACAAGTTTTTTTTAAACAGAAAAATACCTTATTCTTTCATGTGATTCATTGTTCTGTGGAGAACACTGACTGGAAGCTCAGCTTGTCTTTTATGCCGTTGGAAATGCATTGTTGGACTGCTGGTATTGCTAATGGGCATATTGTGGCAATGCAGTCTAGTTCTCCCTGTCACCTAACAATGAAGCAATATTATCGTGGCTAGTCAATAGTCCCAGGCATGTCACAGTCAATAAACAGCCCTGTGTTGAACTTTGATTGTTAGAGAGGGATATATGCAAAGAAGTACACCAATGGTTATAGCATTGCAGCAAGTGCAGAAACTGCCTCATGCAAAAATCATCACTACAGTGCCTTGCAGGCAACACCAAATGCCAATACAGAGCGGTATGTATATTTTAGTGTAGCAGATTTCCTATGCAGAAAGAATTTGGGGTCAATTTTTAGCTCAGTCAGCAACATTATGTTACAACTGGGGGAAACTGTATTAGTTTCTGCGCACTGAAATTACAGCCAGGGCATTTATAGCCTGTCCTATCGAAATACAGAACACTAAGAAGCACTTCCATTTTGGCAACTATTTTCACGTGTTTTGAGACCATGTGGAAGATGGATGTGGATGACAGTTTGTACTGGATGAGTATTAACCTATAAATGGTTGATAAATGATCAGTAAATACTTTCATAAATGGCTGCTCTGTCACTACAGAGTCCAACAGGTTACTCATAACCATCTGCAACTCCTATTTGCTATGCATTTAGTATGCTTAGAACTTCTGTTAACCCTTTGATTAATTCCATGTGGTTAGTCACAGCTGGGTGAAAAATACTTCTTTCCCTATTTGTAAACATAGATCAGTGACAGTGGCCTTGTCTGTAGGGTAAGAGAGAGGTCACGTATCTCATTAGCACTGCCACCCAGGCATAAACTACTAAGAATGCACTCCAAATAATGAAAGAATTGCAGTGAACATAGCCTTTTGGAGACACACTGTACCTGAACTCTGGCTTCTGGGAGGTTTATCTTTGCTGCCAGTTGATTGCGAATATGGACATCCGGATAGTGAGTCACTTGGAAAATTTTCTCCAGTTCCTGGAGCTGCTCAGCTGTGAACGTTGTCCGGATTCTTCGCTTCCCTTTCCTCTCAGCTGTGAAAAACAAGGAAAGATGTATTGCTTTTTACAGGAAAAGGCTACAGGACCACAAGAAGATTCAGAGATGCAGCAATTTCTGTAAATTGCTCCACAGTTGGGATGGCATCTACAACTACTTCTAGACATGAACTTATCATAGGTGACTGGTTCCCGACATTCTTTAGCAGACAGAGTGAATGCACTCCTTTATCATTTAAGGAATGAGTCAAAAGTGCCCATTTGTACTGCTAATTCCATGGATCCACTGCATGTCAACAGCTACAAATGCCTATATATTTTAACTACACTAGCCCTGCAATGAGTTTGTCACCAAAGTCCTTCAGTGCTGGACCAACCACTGACCCCTGATTGACTGCTGTTCCCTTCCCATACTGATCCTACAGCGGCAGGAATAGCCAGCAGTTTAACTCTGCTGCTGCAAAGAAAAGGTATTTTTCTGACATTGTGGTCAGGGGACTTTCTAAACAAGCTTAACCTAAAAAACTTAACCTTAAGAATAAGGCCTTAAAGCCCATGCAGAAGTTTAGGTGCTGTGAATTCCAATGCTCCATTACTTCACCTGTTGCAGTGTGATCACAAAATTTACTTCCTTAAACACTCCTATAGTGTTTTGAAAAGGCCCTCCTACACCAGGATATTTTATTTAGATCACGAACTTCCTATAGCACTTGATGTAAGTTAGAATGAGGTCTCAGTTGCTCTGAAATGATGCTGAAGGTCTTGCAAGGAAGAGGAAGAAGCAGCTGCAGAATGTGGAGTTCAGCCTCATCCCAAAGCTGGAATCTTCTCTGATGCACAAATGGAGTATCTTCCAGATGACACTGAGTGACCAGCACAAAAAAGCCATACCCCAAGCATTATGAACCACAGAGTTTTTTCTACTGAGCTTGGAAAGCTACATCTGATGGGTGCACAAAAATTCTAATATTATTTTACTGACTGTGATGAGCTTGCTACTCAGTGACCTGAAGTAATTCTCAATGAAACCATCTTGTTAGAAAAAATTGCTATTCTGTATGGTTGCTTTTGGTCTTCCACGGTCTGATGACAACTAAGAATTCATACTATATAACTAGAGGCACACTCTTTCTAATGGGAACAATTAACCAGACAAGATTAGCTTAGTCCCTCAAAGATACTTGGTACCTTTCCCCCCTTTTGTTCAGCCATTAGCATCCTTTGGAGGGCTAACACAGTGAAAAGGTAACTAAACACCTAGGCCAATATAAAGTGGGCTCTGTACCAACCAGAAAATTACATTTTTCATTATGTAATCAAAACCTTATTGTGACTCTGTGGACACAGAAAATAAGGATTAAAATATTCTGTTCATCAGCTTGGTAGGAAGGAGCCCAGACACAATACCATTGTGAATGTTTCATCTTTTCTAAACCTTTTGGGGACTTTGAAAGGAAACCAGACATGCAAGAATAACTGAGGAGTGTCATTTATCATGACTGTCAATACTACCCTGTCTCAGAAACAGCCTAATAAAGCTGATGTCCAACACAGTTAAATCCGTACCATTAGACTTTCCACCAGCCTATCAAAGTACTACTCATTAAACTGCAGCACTGGCTTCAGTCTCAAGAGAAAAATGTTATTTCCGCTGAATCTTGCTGGCACTATGGGGGCAGAGATCTGAGATGAGAATTATTTGTGTGCATTTATGCTGTGGGTATAAAGGGCACCTTTTCCTAAGAAGTCCTGATTACATTTACTTGAACCTTCTCAAAAGATTACTGCAAAGGGGGTTTACTGCTATATGCAAGAAAAGTGAAATATCAGTGCTGACAGTAGAAATCTTAGGACACTACATCCCCTGTAGATAAGACAGGGTTCCCAGTTCATAATGCTGTTCTTGTTTGGAAGATTTTCACCTCCCATTTCATATATGGCTTACTCTATTCTGTCTTGCTGGCACCTGAGAAATGTCCAGGACTAGAGAACGTGGCTTCAGAGAGACACATGAGTTTCTGGTGTCTCATACCAGCTTCTTGGATATGAAAATGACCCTTATAATTTGGTGATGACCAAAAGAAATTCCCTATCAGTCCACTCTAAATCCTCCACCTTTTTCCTTCTGGAAAGGTGAACTGTATTACAGACAAGACTCTTATGTAAGGGGAGGATCTGCACAGTGCTGAGAAGCATCAATCCTACTGAAACCAGACTTTGCAAAGCTGAAACTCATCAGATTGAACAAAATACAGTTACACAAGGTCAGTTATGGGCCAGTAGAGACCGAAGGAAAAAATTTGATTTTGACTATATATTAAATTAAATTGCTAACAAAATAGACTCCTGTGAACTAATCAAGACTTTAGCCATTAGGGAATATAGAAATCTGTATTTTTTTCAATAAGTAATCAGTCATTCTTTTTTAAATTTTTTTTTAAAAACTATTAAGAAATGCAAAAAATTTGGGACTCTATGTTAACATTTTCTCTTGCAAGATGAAACTTTCTCTGACTGTAGCTTTGATAGTTCCTTTTGCCTTGGGACCACAGCTTAGAGATCCCATAGCAAACAACAGCATTCAGAATTACAGTCTAATAAAGAATGTGGAAGATGTAAGACTAGGAAGTGTTGGAAGTGTAACTTTGGCTTTTCAAATGTGGCTCTAGAGTCTCTGGGGAAATAAGACTCTGTCTGAGTTTCCTGAGCTATTTTTTATGTAAAAGCTGGGGATATTCAAGTGTGCTTTTATCCTCCGTGAAAGTCATTTGCAGGTTAGCTGGCTGTTGAAACCAAGCCTGAAAATACAGGCAGCTAAACATGTCAGCATTTTCAGATGCTTAGAGATACAGCTGTCTACACATTGCCTTACTGTTGACATTGGAAGGGCCAGATTCTCCACGCTGATAAAGCAGGATAGTTCCTTTAAATTCGGTATCAGGCTCATTTGTCCTTTGCAGATCTGCTTTATTTTTAGGTCAGACTTGAAGCAAGTTGGAACTTTGTAGAAATAGAGATTCTTCTTGAAGGTGCACAGTGGAAGGATGAGATCAATGACTACAAGTTGCAGCAAGGGAAATTCTGGTTACATAATAGGTAAAGAATGTTTTCATAATGAGGGTAGTCTGATGTGGGCCAGGAGAGGCTGTGAAGTTTCAGTCCTTGCAGATACTCTGAACTTGACTGGTCAAAAGCCTGTGCCACCTGATTTAAGCTGGCCCTGCTTAGATTTCAGGTTGAACAAGATAGTCTCCAGAGGTCTCTCACAACTTACTTGATTATGTAATCTCTGACCTCCAAATAACCATATGAAGTAAAGCTCCCCCATCATTCCTTCCCTAAAAATTAAAGTAGCTTACAGCATTAAGGCCTTAAACTAAGCACGGCTCAAAGCATCTGATTTACAATTGCTTATACACACAGTTTTAGCTTAGCATATTGCAGCTTATTTCCACTGTGCAGTATAACACAGTTTCCAGGAAACTTGAGGTATGAGCAAATCAATACTGATAACTACTCATAAAAGTTTGTTAACATTTGCAGTTTGTAAAGTAAAAGCTGTGCAGCTGCAATAATGCTATACTTGGGGCAAATTTCTTCTGGACTACATTCTGTAGTAGGCAAATAGCCTGTGGTACACCTTGCACTCCTGTTTCTTAGCTGCATATCTGAACCAGCTAGAAAAATGCCGCCTCAGAGAGATCTCTGCATCTGCACCCCCCATTTGCACTCACCCCAGTAGCAGCTAGGACTGTATCAAGCCTACTTTGGCCATACAGTGGTGGGACAAGGAATTAAAAACACAGGAGAAGGGCTGGAAATCAGTACTACCACGTATTTGCCTTGAAGTAGGTAATCCAGGGAGATGAAAACTGGTAGGATCAGTTTATCTCTCTGCAATCTTTTTTGTCATTTCTGGACAGACACTCTCTCACAGTATGCGACAGACAGATCCAAAGATTCTGCATCTTCTTTAACAAGGAGAAAGCAGTTACATAAGCAAGCAAGTGGCTTTAGCTACATATTCTCAGAAATATATTTTTCTCTGTGTTACAAAGTTGACTGTATAATTTTTTCTCAGAAAGAAACTCAGGTGTGTTGAAAAAGACCCTCATTATATCTGGGTTAGTTCTGTTTCATCCTTTTTTGCCTTTTTCAGAGAAGTTCCTATCTCTCTCTCTCTCTCTCTCTCTCTCTCCTTTGTAATTCAGATCTGTGGCTGCCCCAGTCAGTTCCTTCTCATGGCTTTTCTAAGTGTTGTTTTTGTGTGGTGAGATTCTGCTCAAGGCAGACAGCCCCACAGCAAAAACCTTCAGTTCTTACAGCGTGCTGATGGCATCAGGACAAAACCTGCTTGTCTGTATAAAGGGATGTGCCCATGGCAGTCCCTTACCTAGTTAAAGAGGTGGCTCATGGCTTTCAAAAGAGCTTGTGCTGCATTATTTAGGCATGAGTATTGCAGGGTGGCTAATCTTTATTAAAGTGTTTTTTCAGCCTAAGAAGGACTGGCATAGCCAGTGAGACTGATCCTAACTGGATGGGTACAATGTGCTCCAGATAGAGCCTCCTGCTAGTGAAACACAGCATTTAGCATCCAGCTGCTGCCTGTTCAGGCATTGCCAAAGTTAATTCTGAGAAGCACAACTTGAACTTTTAAAGTCTTGGCCTCCTCCCTTCAAAACTCCTTCATATAGTGTGGGAACTCAGCACATCACTCCTGATGTCCAGAGCTACCGAGAGAACCCTTGGGGGGGGGGGCTTGGGAGTCTTGGAATGTTGCCAGAAGCACTTGGTGGCTTGATTTTGATCCATCTAGGGATGTGCCACCTGTGTATGAGGAAATGAAACCTATGAGAGTCACTCGGGTGTGAATGGTAAAGGGAAGACATAATTATAGGGTGAAGCACAGATTTTAGGGTTTTGGTACAGGGGGGTTATAGAGACAAGATGGAGGAATCAGGGCGTGTCATAAGGTTCTTCTTTTTTCTTCTTGTCATCCATCTTCTGTAGTGATGTTGGCACTTGTGGATTGGTCTGTGGTGAAGGTGCACTTGGTAATAAGGGTGATAGGTATTGAATGAAAGGTAATATTATGAATAGGGAATGAAAGGTAAATATTATGTACGTAGTTTTTACTATAAAAAGATGCGACCACCTCGTGGGTGGTCAGAGTGCCTTTGGCTGCCGTGCTGGTCCGATCCCGGTCCAGCAGAGAAGGAACTTTGTAGATAAGAAATAATAAACAATTCTGAAGAACCAAAAACCTAGAGTCCAGACTCGTCCTTTGAGACCCAGCGTGCAAAGAACCATCCTACGCGTGTGTGGGAGCAGAGACGGACAGCTGAACCCCATAATATAGAGTTGCTTCTACCCTGGCACTGAGTCCGGCACCTAATCACCTGACATCAAGACTGAAATGCAGAGATGTACAGACTTCAAGGGGTGTCAGCCAAAAATACCAGGCTAGAAACCTGTTTAAGCAGGCTGTACAGTGGTGGTCAGGGGAGTTTCTTAAGTCTGCTTGTCAGAGGATTTGGCAAGGAGTAGACAGCATGTAGGAAACCATTCGTGCGGACAGTTTGTTCTGGAGGATCATGCTCACCATCAACCTTGAGCCCCTGGTGAATTTAACCTTTCCTGTCTGTCAGAAAAGTGATGACGGTGTTTACAAATGCTGCTGCCTGAAATGATGGAGTGCATAGCTCTGGCATAGCCAGTGGTCAGCACAGTATCTGAAGGCTGAAGCAAACCATCAGACCCGTACTTAGGCCAAAGGGCCTGCACCTTCATGAGCTCCTTCAGGGCCATGTGGATTTGGGGCAGATGCATGTGTAGGTTCCCCATGCAGCTAAATCTCAAGCTTGACACTTGACACATTCACTTCAGTGAATGTTTACCATAGTCAAACCTCACCTTAAAAGCAGTGGCCAGCTTAAGCCAATAATGGTTCTCACCAAAGAAAACAAGTTCCCCACCACTCTCTGGTCCAAAGCCCTTGTGAGAAACCAGCCATTTGCAACAGGGAGAAAGCTGAGTTTATTGCAGGTAGCACAGACAGCCTGCTTTTTTCTTTATTCCTGCTCTTCGTGATTATTTGTACCTGCAAACATCTAGACACCAATCAGAAATGTTTATTTGCATCCCTGCCTCTGCTGTTTCCCCTTTAAGCATAAAGGGCTTGCTAAAACAGTAGGAAAAAGACCTGCCCTCAATTTCAAAGAACAGTAATAAACAGTATCATACCCCAGGGCTTTAATAAAAAGTTCTACGACAATTTTGGAGAAGCCAATAAATACTCATTAAAACCTTTGAAATAAACTAATCATGATGTGCCATCAGCTTTACAAGTGGTCACACCATACAGATTCGACTAGAAGGAACAAATTAACCTCTGGGTCCTGTGTAATGTACCCTTTGGATTCAAAATTCCCTGGAAAGAAGGGACTGCTTGAGGAAAGCATTGAATCTTAACATTTGCTTTAAATAAATAAAACTCCAAACCCAAAACCCATGAAGAAACAACACAAAAGGAATTTATGATAGTCCCCAGCTGCTGACAGCTTTGCTTTATTCAGTGCTTACTTGTACCAGTGAGACTTCTATGTGAATGGAGTTTGAAGGGTAAGAGTAAAGGATTCAGGTTTTCATTTAACATCCAGGGTGTCTTATAAACAGACAGTCTTCAAAGAGGGAGAAAACAAGGAATCAGCCTTCAAAAATACCTCAAGTAAACCCACCTAAACAAGGTCAATGGTCTGGGGCATTTCCAAGTGTATATAGAGGAACACTGCACTTTAGAGACAGGGCTGCAGGGACTATTCACAGAGATAAACAAAAGGTTGGTAAGACAGCTAATGGCAGCCAAATTATATATATGGGCATTCCTTTTTTTTTTTCCCTCTTGCTTTACCTTTTCATTTAAAATTGTTTTCTTTTGTTCTGCAGGACAATGAGATGCTTGTGCCCTTTCTCACAGTCCCATTGGTGTAGTCTGGGCAGCTAATATTTATCTGGGATTGTGATTGCACAGTGCTTCATTGTCTCTTGGGTGTTTCAGAAATGCATTAAGGTAAGTCAGCATAATGAGGAAAAGACTGTTCCATGAGAGATAAACCATGCTGTTTCACAGGGGTACACAGATTTAACCATATCATCCACAAATAAACAGTACAAGTGAATTTATGACTTCTGAGAAAACATAAACATTGAGCAAAGGATGTCTGCAATGGGAACCAGTACAGAGGGAACATGACTTATACTGGACTTCCTCCAGAACTGAGATTATCTCTATACTATTCTGTTGTCTTTATGAAAATTGCCGCCAGAATTCATCAATATGCCTTGGGATCACAGATGCTATCATAACAATAAAACAATTAGATTAATAAAAAGATCCCTGAGCTCACAGTGCAGAAGATTTTTGCTATGGAAATATTTGGGTGATGTTGCCTCATTAGGGCAGCCTCCTCTATAGCAAATAATGAAGACATGAGCTGCAGGAAAGAACATGAACCTGTGAACCACAAGTGGTTCATAGCCTGAACCCCTCAGATTCTGGTGGAATTAGGAGCCAGCTCTGTTTATTGAAGCATGATCTATGCAGTCCTTGAATAACTGCCCAGAGAAGAAATCCCACAGGACCAGACATCCACCTGTGTCTGAAGGCGATGCTGCTACCTGGCTTCTCCAAGGCAGCAGCTGCTCCTTTGCTTGAGCAGGAGACTGGAACCATTATCTGTGTGCAAAGCAGGGCATGCTCACACACTGCCTTTGGATGTAGTTACAGTGCACGCCTGCCCAATGTATCAGACCCAGCACGTGTAAAAGACTCATTGCAAAATGAGTGACTAGGAGGATCCAAACTAGGCTGGGATCTTGTACTTTGCAATCTCCACCAGGAGCTGCTGCAGGCAGGCAGGTCAGGCAGGCATGGGGGTGTGTTACCCTCTCAGGCTCCAGTGCTCTACTCTTCTGAACTGGCAAGCTGAGTCCCAGGGAGGTCAGAGCAGAGAGAAGTTAAGGAAAGTGGAAGCCCAAGATTTGGGTGTTTGCACAGACAGATGCTGAGAGGGTGACCAACAACCACAGGAGTTTTCCCTGCTTGCTCTGATGTTTTGAATGCCTTGGCAGCAATGGTGGTTGCACATGGCAAAATGACTCATCTCACAGAAGCTGGCCCAAGCAGAGTCTGTACCTGCAGCTTCAAAGTAAGGCCTTCTTTCAAATATCTCCTTCTAAAACACATTTTATCCAAGCTATTTCTCCTTCTAAAATGGGCTTTATCAGTGCTGCTTTCCAAGAATCCAGGTTTTCTTAAAAGGCTCTGCTGAGCTTTCCATGCAGAAGGCCATAGGTGAAGGCATACAGCATTCAGAATGAAGGCACCCAAATTCAAGTAAAGGTTTAGCAAAACTAAATGCCAGTGTCAGCATGTCTTTAGCATATGAGGCCTCTTCTTTTTTTGCTTACAATGCAGCCTCTAAGCTCAAAGTACAAGAGGCATTGCTTCCTGCAAGTGGTTCGTGATAAGGGCATAAATCTATTTAGTATAAATGACACTGCATTTATAAACTGCTTAGTGGCAGACGCCATTTTGTGGGGAAAAGAAAAATTTTAGGGAATTGTTACAGAGTTTCCTGGAAATATGCCCCAAATCCCATACTCAGGGTCACAGTCGGGGTGCTCTTGTTATCTCAGACCACATTCCCATGAAGGACACTGTTGTCAAAGCCTCCTCCTCACCTTTCTCCTCCCAGCCAAAATAGCCCCAAAGCCAAGCTCTCCTGCCTCCAAGGTGATTGTACAGCACACCTGGTTTCTTCTATTCCCTGACAACAGATGTGTGTGTCTAGATAGAGCCCAGGGCCCATCCTCACAAACCATCAATAGATCTGCTCTAACACAGAGAGGTCAGGGCTCTGTCTTAGAAGCCCCGCTAAAGACTTCTGATGTCTTTTCACATCAGAAAGGTCTCCTGCTGCTGAGGTTGGTGATGTTCCTCTGAGTGCTTACAGGCATCTGGTGTGGGTGTGAGGGAGGTCCTGGAGACACATCCGTGGTACACTATGGGCATTTGGGACTGCCAAGGTGTCTTGTCAGAGGACCTGCAACTGACCTGTAGCTGCCATGCCAAAAGCATGTCTGAAGACCCCCACAGTTGACAGGTGCATAAACAGAAGTTAATTTGCTATCAGCTGGACTACAGACTGCTTCCAGGGATGATGCAGTCTACCCTTCCTGCAGGTGTTGTTGCTGACTTTGTCTGAGAAAGGTGATACCTGCCACAGCCAGAGGCAGGAGAAAAAAACTGCCAGCTCTTCCCCTGTAATGTAAAGTGGAAAAAGGAGGCTGAAACTTGAGATACAGGAAGGTGTTTTAAACCCAGGCCTCCAGCTCTCTGCTAGGAATGACATAGTGTATGAACAGGATCTGAAACATCATTGTTTGCACACTATGGGGAAAACGTCATTCCAGTGCTTTAGGATTCTCCCTCCTTCTCCAGCCAGTTTCCATCAAAGGCTTGGCAACTGCAGGAACCAGTAGCCTAGAAAATGGCAGATCATTAAACCTCTGCTTGGTTTCAAAACCTCACTGTGACCAGGGAACAGAGGGATTTTGTTTAAAATGCCTTTAAAATACAAGTTGTCATTGAAGGGGGCTGCTCATGTTGGCTCTCTTTTGTGCAGATAATTGCATGCTTCCTCCCCTGCTTTACTGATGAGGCTGGTACCCACCACGGTGCTGGTCAACGAGGCTAAGTGCCAAATCAGGATAGCCACCTCCCAGCTATGGTGTAAGCCTCCTGGCTGGAGACTGCCTCATATAGAGAATATGTGAAAATTGTACTTTTATACTCAGAGGCAACTCTGAGAGCCAGATGCATACAGCCCTGGCTCTTCTATGAGGAGGTCACATGATTTAGCCCTGCTGTCTTGAGTTGTGTGCAGCTTACAGGGCAGAGGAAAGCTAAATTTCCACTTATCTAACAAGGCTTCTCCCTGCATCAAGACTGATGGCTGTCTCGTGCAGGAGGAGGAGTTGACAGCAGCTTGTCACAAGACTCATGTACACCATGGCAGCAGTGGCAGAAACAAGGATTTTCTTTCAAATGTATTTCACAGAAAGTGTTGCTTTTCCTGCCAGCTTGCAGAATATGGAGCAAGGATGATGTGTGAATCTCATGAAAGCCAGCTGAGTAACCCCACATCTGCCATCTTCATGGACTTGAAATGACTTCTTTTCACTGGAGTAAATATTAACAAACAATGCAAAAAACCCTTTCTGCTGCTGCTGAAAACCTGTTTTCTGGAGTGTAGTATGAATGTCTGTATTTACTTTTCCTCAAACACAAAGAACTTAGAGAAATTTCTGTCACATGCTGCTAATTGATTGCCTGTCTGTTAGGAATTAATTGTCTGTCTGTTAGGAACTTGTCTTATTCAGGTACCACGTATCCTGCTTAGCCTAAAGTCTCTGTGCAACATATTGGAAAAGGTTATTTGTATTGTCCAGTGCTTTGGCTAGGAGATAGACCATTATTTACCAATGCTCACAACTAATTAAATTAGCAGATTCACCAACATGGCCAGCATTGAAAATTGCGCCTGACACATCCTGCCAGATCTATTGCCTGTTGCCAGTTTGCCTGTGTGCATGCTGATGACCTCTTCATCACCTCTACAGTGGGTACAAGGTGTACAGAACACATTGAGCTGACTCAGCTTATTCACCTGCCTCTCTCCCTACATTGTGCAATGCACATTTTCCAGGAAATGGGAGTTGCACAACCCTGGCAGTGAGGCTCAGAACGTGGCAGCTCCTCACACCCCAAGCAGGAGGGCAATGAACACCAAAAGCAGTCCCTACCACCAACATTGGTAGAGTTGGTAAGACTGAGCTGGAACTATAGCTCAAATAGTGGCTCTTCAGTCTTTTAATGGCAAGAATGTAGAACTGACTGTGTGACTCATCCAAGAGCTTTGACCATCTACTGTGACTCAGCCAATGGAAACACTCGTGCTGTCTGTTGCTTGGTATTGCCATGTGCATAATTGTAAGGTAACAGCTGTGTTTTGGGGCGTTGAAGGGGACAGTCTGGATACAGAGGCACTCACCGTGAAGTGGATGGTCCATGGGGAAACCACATAGCTGATCTTCCTCATGTTTTCTTTTGCCTTCCAGACGTTCACGTCCCGTGTCCTCACCCAGGAAGGACACTGGGTTGGCAGTGGGTCTTCTGCAGTGAGCTGCCTGCACTCTCCTTGCTTTGGCCATGGGTGTAGCACACGTGGTGGGAAGAAGCATTTTGGCTGAAGGTAAGTCACAGTCAGACTGACTCTGGCTGCTGGAATCTGTGAAGGACACGGCACAAGTCAGCTTTGAATAAAGCAGTCACCATTCAGCACACCTTCTAGTTTGTATGAAAAAAGTGGTCTGGATATTGTACCATTCAAACCTGATCATATTTAAAATGTCCCTAATTCTTCTGTGCTGTACTTCAATGCCAAGATTAGCCCATGTTGCAGACACAGGATCTCGGTGAATTTAACCCCCAAATCTTTCCTGTTTTCTGCTTCCTTTCACCTTAAAACTTTCAATGGTCCTTATAAAGAGATTTTTTAAGAAGGACTGTAAAAAATAAGGAGACATAACCAAAAGATCAAGAAATCTCAGCTTCCCTGTCAGTATCCAAATTAGTGGCTGCCTTTTTGGAAGAACTTGCAAGCAAAGTGGATATTGAGCTGCTCTGAAAATCTGTCAACAAGATTGCCATGGAATGCCAAATGCTTTTAAAAGTCTGGTCCTTTCTTAAATATCCCTGCATAGGGTACATCTACCCTATAGGAAAATGGGCCAATGATTAGGCTAAAAGTCAGTGTCTTCCCCAATTCAGGTCCCTCTGTCCTTGTTTCTCCATCTGGGCTGCCTGCTCCTCTGATTTAGGCACTGGACAATTCTAAAGGCAGCCTCTGCCCAGGCTGTCATATTTCCCCTCTGCCTTTGTGACAAGTGATGCTGGTGATATCTAGAAAGGTACTGACAGCCAACTCATATTTGTGAAATCACCTGCATGCTCTTGTTGACAGGACAAACAGGAGAAGCGTGTGCTGGCCTATTTTCACTAAGTGCAGCTGTAACATTAACTTAAATTTGAGCATGAACATTATAAACAAACTTTACAGTAACCTCAGCAGCAACCGGTGATGCCATGTGCTAGGACACCTGACCCCAAGTGCTGAGGAAATTGGCCCCAGAAGCCACAATCTTTCTTCAGCCATAGTGTTGCCTTATTACTAACACCATTACCTCAGCTGTGTAGTAGGGGCACCACAAAGACCTTCCAGATGACTTCTCTGCCCTCATGAATGTAGTATGAGTTCTTACTGCTCCTTATGAACGTAAGCAGACCTTGCAAAGCCATGCACTGAAATGTAAACATGCTGGGAAGCCTCGAGGTTTACGGCAGTGGGCTGTCTGTGCCTGTTAGCACCCCAAGAGAGTTACACCAAATACCCCACTCTCCACCTCCCTTTTCTATATTACAGCCTTGCCATAAACCCTGATGCTGAGTGTTTGATGTGCTGCCTTTGGTAGTTGCAATCATGGCTCAGCTGTCTCTTCAGAGAGAAGACATCTGTGTTTGTGCTGCTTTAATGGCAAACCCAGAATTTACTCTAGTTCTCCTCCCCACCTGAATTTCTTTGCCTGGAAAGCCAGAGTAAAAGGCAACACATAAACATAAGGTACCTTTTGTGGAATGTAGGTTTCATGGTTTGAATGGCCTGGGAGCAAATATGACAGTACAGGTTTGTCTGCTATTATTGCCAAAGAACATTAAAATCCTAATGTGATAATGGACTGCACTCCTGGGCAGTCTCCCACATCTGGGCTCTGAAGCTTGCTGCACCTGTGAGTGGTCCCCTCTCCCTTCTCATTTCCTAATGGCAGCAGGTGTGAACCACTACAGGCTGTACTTGAAGAGACTCCACTTTTCAATATACTTTTTACGTGTGTATATATATATATATATATATATATATATATATATATACACACATATATATAATATATATTTGTTTTCATGACTGGCATTGGCAAAATATCTAACTTTTTAGATATTTTTGTCAGAGATTTATTTGCTCAAACAAACAAGTTCTATTTGAAAGCAGCTTTGGAGCAATGATAATTATAACATCTGGAGACAAAGTACCTATCTCTGATTCTGCCCTCACTAAGAGGTCTCACAATAGGAGTTTTATAGAGGGTTGACACTTGCATGAAGAAAATGAAGTTATAAGACCTCCAAAAATTAGACAAAGCCCAATTTCAATAAAGAATAATTGTTCAAATGTTATCTATTTAAAATATCACCAATCTGAGTAACCTTCTAATCACAATTACATGTGTACAGTCAGGTGGACCTTAAAAACCTGGCCCACCTCTGCGTTTGGGACACATTGTGCAAAATGGAACTAATTTTATTCCTTTAGTATCACCTAACTTTGAGTTTTCTGGAGAGAAAACAGGTGAGGTTTTGAATAATATTTGTGGGGTAAAGGAGAAGGAGAGATCTGGGAATTGTCACTAGCATGAGGCAGGGGTTAAATAACAGATGACCAAGGATATCAGTACTGGCAGAGGTTCCTAGTCCAGGATTTCTATATTAGTCTCCCATCCCTAAATTAAGGACTAGTTGCACTCCTTTGCTAGATGTGATGTTGTGAGAATTCATATGTTACAAAAGTGATGATGCTTATATCCTACAGTAATAAAAAATGTAAGGGTACCTAAGCAAGGTGCTCTTACAGGGAGTGATTAAAGCTTTCTAAGAATGACATTAGCATTTCCTAAATTATAGAAGACTTTTCACATGTCTTTATTCTTCACATACAACCTTCCTCCCCAATATTTTTCCTGAGATGCTCACATACCCCAGTGATGAGCACAAGTTATGTATAAGCACAGACAGAGCAATTACAGACTGAAGTAGAAAGAACAGGGAGGAAATGGAAGACAGTCCCAGGCAGATTGGAAAATGCCAATGTCTCTGTGAACTGGTGAAAAGGAGTGGGAAGATCTGTTGTTTGAGATCAAAGATGTATGAAACTCAAAGTATGAACCTCTGAATTAATAAAGGAATTTTTCTGGAGAATAAGATTGAAGGCAGAGTTTAATAATACTGAGTTTACTGCACATAGCTGAGAGTTAGGAGCCTCAATCCTGTTTGCATTACAATGTTCTCTGGTGTTTGTTGTTATGATCGAGTAAAAAGCCTGCCTGAAGTTGTTGCTCTTTAGGTCAGCTTGATTTTTTTTGGTACACATTCTTGTGACTCCAGCAGGGAGCTCTGAAAAACAGCTATAAACTGACATGAGGCAAAACTTCCTCCAGAGAATGCAGGGGTTTCTTTTTTTTTTTTTTTCTTTCCCCCCCCAGAGAAGGCAATGACATTTCAGCCCAGCACATGAGTTACTTGTTACTGTCATGCACAGAAATTATTTTGACTTGTTGCTCAAAATGGTCTTTTTGTTTTTTTGTCTTTATTTTCAGTTGCATTGGAAAGGATGGACAATTTCAGGCAAGATAGTAGGGTTTCACATTGAAAGTAGAGGTTATTTCAGATGATGTAAGTTCCATTTAAGCCTTCTTGTGTAATCACTGGAGAGAGACAGACCTGAGGAGGCACAAGGTTTATGATTTTAGGGTCTTACTAAGGCTGCGAACAGGGAAGAGTCTCCCACTGAGAAATCGAAGCATATTTGAATTGTGGGTTTTTTTCTTTTCTTCTACATATTTTTCTTTCTTTCCTATTTTTTTGCTTTCCAGGTTTATTGGTTTCCTTGCAGTAGGTGGGGTGAATTGGTCTTACTAGCCAGATGGTATCTGTTTAGTTAGATTCCTTCAGTTTGTTTCCTCTTTAGTGATAGAGATGGGTGGAGTGTTGCTAAAGGTGAACAATCACCATATTGACATTTGTGTGTGAAGTGGTGATTGTATTCCTATTAATTTGCAAATCCTTAACATGATGGAGCATAACACAGGCAGAATGACGAAATTACCATATCTGTTACAGCTTCACTATTAATTTCCCAGGTGTAACACTCTCATCCCAAGCTTACCCTGACTTGACAAAGGATCTCCTGTTGGTGAAACCTCACTGGCAGAAACCAGGGGAGTAATGAACAATCACTTCAGATGTAATTTCAAGTACATTAAAATGAGGTTCCCAGGAATTTCAGAACAATTTTTTTTTCTGAAATAGGCCTGGTATTCTTCTGTGTTTTAAATGAAAGAGTTGGCACAAAGGAGGAGATCAGCACTCACTGGGTGTTTAATTGTGTTCTTTGCAAAGGCCATGGTTACCTTTTCTATGCATTGTGACAAAAGGTTGAAAGGAAAAGCACAGACACATACTAAAATGTCTTCTTGTACATTATTTTTTTTTAATTTGGTAAGAGTCTTTCAATGATTTCAACAGCTTCAGTAACTGCAGCTCCAGGTCCTCCAGCTGTTGTGTTTGTGTGCAGTGAACTCCCCTATGAATAACACTGCAACTGGAAAGCCAAATGCTTCAGAGAACACTGCACACTCCTTATTCCAAGTCCCACTGGAATTACACTCACAAAAACATATGAACTTAGGAGTCAGGCCCAGAGATCTTCCCATACATGATCAAGCCCCACCATTCTGTGAGAGGCTTGCATAGTAGATCACAACATCCTTTTTGTCAAGACTCATAATAATTTGTTAGAATCAACTTCTAGAAGTCATCTGATCCAGCACCCTGGGTTTTCTTGGGAATCTTGGTTTGAACCCCTCATTTAGAATCATAGGTTGGAAAAGACCTTGAAAATCATTGACTCCAAACATTAGACCACCAAGTCCAACCATTTCTGACATTCTGCACCTTCTGGTCCTACCCATCTCCTCAGCTCATAAGTAGATTTAGACTCCAGGACAAGTGTGATCTTGGCACTGAGACTGTCTACATCAGATGGTAATTTCTGGCCTCAGTATTTACTTTACAGTAGCCTATGTGGTGCCATATGGATCTTCCTGTCTCTCAAATGAATCATAGCTTTGGTCAGATAAATACCATATAGGATTGTGGGGAATGTTCTTAAAATCCTTAGTAAGATGTAACTAACCCCTGACCTGTAGTACCCTTCTTTGCTGCTGCTGAACTGTTATGAGAAAGCAGCTGGATTTGTGTCCCATCCTGGAATTTACAGCAAGTTCCCTAGCTCATTTCAGTTCCCTGACCTTGGCCAGCACTGAGCCATACTAGATGTGGCTGATTATTTACACAATTTTTAAATGACAGTGTTTTATGGCATGAAGGTGAATTACTTAGATGGAATACAACAATTATCCCAAGATGTACAGCACAGGGTATTGCACTTCTGAAATAAATAAACCTAATCTGAATAAATAACAATTCTGCTCGGAAAGCAAAGGGTAATTAATTTAGGTACCGCATTCTTAGGTAAGAAACAAACAGTGAAAGTTTTATTTTCCTTTCTCTTTTTTTAATTCCTTGATCAATTGCAAAAACAAAGTACAACAACATTTTGGAAGATTTCTACATCCTGTTCTCCCACTTCCAGCAACAATTAAATGAATCTTCACATATATATACTGTTTTCATTAATTAATATTCTACCTTCACTTAAGTTTATAAATCCAGCCTTGCTTTCTAGCAGGGGAGAGAAGAGTCACTATATTCTCTTGCTACAGCTACAGTCTCTCTCTGGTGTGAAGGTGGTGAAAAAAACCCAAAGGCAAGGCCTGATGTGATGGTTCTGCCTGCATTGCTTTCAAGATGGAAAACTGACTGTATACTCAGGTGGAACAACATGGGGTGAGCTGGACTGGCAGGGCAGTGGTGCAGTCCCAGGAACTCAGCACATCCTGCAGGCAGGCTTGTCAGACCCTCGTGCTTGCAGAGGCAAAGACACACTTGCCTATGACACACAGTGAAACTGGGCTTCAACATATTGATTGTGAAAAAGACTTAATACAAAAAGGTCCTGTCTGTGTTCCCAGAGAACACTCTCATGTTGTTGAAATGCAGTTCTGTGCCCTGGTTGTGAACAAGCACTGACTGAATTTTCAGTGGTATTATTTGTCTCTCTTTGGATCCAGTGGCACAAAGGGACTGCCATGGGCCCTTGGGAAAGGACTTCCAGCTCACAAAACCACATTGCCAGAGCTCACAGCAGCATTTCTCCCCCTTCACAACCCTTGGCATGTGGGCCCTACTGCACCAGCAGCAGCATCAGCCACCTCTTGCCCACCTCTACAAACTACCAAGATCTTGCTTCGTTCAGGACTGGTTGTCCAGTTCCAGTTGGCAAAAGCAGCCTAAGGAAACCTCCAAATGCTCCAGTCCTCCAATAGTACCAGTGGCAAAACAGGCAAGCAACACTTGCCAATGCCTTCAGCAACCTCCTTTTATCTTTGGAACAGCTTTTAATTTGAGCAGATGACCTGGACAGGTCCCCCCAAACCCCAGTTATCCTATGATTCTGGGAAAAACCAGCACAATGCTATCTCTCTTTCCCAAACGCAAGTTTCCACGGGAAGCTGCAGTTACTGCCACAAAGGCAGCAGTTCAACCCCAATGCTGTGAGGTGAGCGGTGGGTTGACTCCACACAGTGAGGAGACAAGTCATCCTGAGTCACAGATGAACAAAAAGAAGTCCAAATCTTGTGCAAAGCATGAGTAAGAGCCAGCGTTAGGGTGCTTGAGCCCAACCCCAGTAACTAATGTTACAGTAGCGAGTAGTTTCCCTCACCATTCGGTCTTGTTTGCTTGCTATGCGAATGGTTTCTTGGACTGACAGGCTTTTAAAAGACTCTCTCCCTTACTAAAGGCTGGCTCATCCAGCGTCCTGGGAAATGGGGTCCTGGTCCATGAAAGTATTGCTCTATATTAAAAAAAATTAGTGTAGCATTAAGCTTTATTGAAACAGTTGAGTGACAGGTGAGTGAAAATTTTGTGCCACAAGTACAGGTCATTTTTTGTTTAAGTGGACCTGTTTGTATACATATCTGTTTTTTATGGAAAATGCATATCGAAAAACATGAAAAAATACTTAATCCAGAAAATGCTGGACGTTGTTCTTTGTTTAATGAAAGAAGGAGACAATTTCTGTGGGAGTAGAAGTTCAGTCAAGGCCAGAGTAACTAAACTGTGAAAACTGGTCAAAAAGTCTAATGCACTTGCTGGTTTGCTAAGATCTAAGTCATGCAAGTTTTCTCCTAGCTGTTTTTATTTAGTTCATGAAAGAACCTAGTGTTCATGATGATAAAAAGAAATTATTAAACATATATGCTTTCTCTTTTCTTATTCCAGCAATTGGGTTCTAACACTCCAGTAGCTACCATTACCCTTACAGATCATTTCTCCTGCTTGAGGGTGAGTGGTCAAATTTATCAGAAAAGGATGCTGATACAAGATTTGGCTATAATTCCAGACAATAGTCAACTCCCGGTATAAGTGAAACTCAAAAAAATTTGTTAAGTTGCAGCAGTCTTAGGCTCACTTCTTGAGCCTGAATACCTGTCCTTACGGCACACACTTATTTGTCTTTTTTTTTTCCCCTACCAGATAACAAGAGTATTGTTTTTTAAAAGGAAAGATGCTGTATTTTTTACAATAAGCACTCCCCACTGAAGAGAGCTACCTGAAATAACTTTTCAGGTTGCATACTCACCTCTGCAATGACATTGAGGCTTTACAATGTACCAAACCCCAGAGTCCAATCTACTGCGAGGTTGAAAGCAAATTATTTTTAAAATATTATTTCTGCGTATATAATGAATGATTTGGACCAGATAAGGGAAATCCCAAATTCCTATAAAAGTTAATTAAAATTCTAGATGACTGAACCTGACAGCCTTCGGGACCAAAAAGCAAGGAGCATTTTCCTTCAGTTTTATGACTGGAACTTACCGAAGGCCGCCGGTGACCCTGCTTTTAGGGACGGAGGTCTCTCAGCATGGCTACTTCTGTTCCCGGTTTCACTGCTCGGGACAGCGCTGCCAGAAGGTTTCTTTAATATTTCCTCAATGGAAAAGGACAGGCTGGGCTTCCTCTGTCCAGCACACACCCGGGGGTCCGTCATATTCCTGCCCCAGCGGCCGTGGGACACAGAGTGCGGCGGCGCTGCCCTGGCTCCCGGAGCAGCCCGCGGGACACGCGGCGGGGATGGTGCGTGTCCCTCCCCACCCATGCCCGGGTCACCCGCGGCAGCCTGGGAGGAGAAAAAGGCCACCCGCAAGTCAGCACACACGCCTGCTCCTCGCCGCTGATCACCCTGGGACCAGCACCTGCGCTGCCTGAGTCTGGGGAAGGCAGTGTTGGAAGTGGGGGTTGGAAGTCTTACCAACCCCACCCACTGCTAAGCATTCCCCCTGCCTCTCGTGTTTACGGAGCTCTGAACAATCGTAGGGCCGTTCCAGGCGGACGTGTGCTCCTCGCAGAACCAGGAGAAAAATGCCCTGGGAAGGGCTGCCTCTTGTTGGTAAATCCTGTTTGTGGGGTAGTTATCATCTTCCTTTTCTGCTTTCAGGCTGAAACCTGCAAAAACCCACTGGATTTGTACCATTATGGAGTTAAGAAAATAATTGGCAGGACAAGTGCTTGACCCTCAGGCCATTTACTAGCAAGAGAGACAAGCTGTAAACTTCTCTGGCATACAAGGAGGTGTCACATGTGAAAAGCTTCCTCACTGGCAGTTCCCAGCTTTTCCTTCAGCCATCCCTCCTAGCCATCAACTTTGGTTCAGATTCTCTTTTCGTCTATTGTGAAAACCCTTTGAACTTTCCAAGCAAGTGCTTTTCAACATCATCCCATCTTATCAGTCACAAGAGAAAAAGAGATGGCCCTTGCCAACGTGTAGGAATAGGAATTAATACCTTCTACCCCCCACCTATACTTATCAAGAGAAAACATTATTTTCTTTCCATCCTAAGCTATGAGGCAAGCTAGCTTGATAATCATCCTACCAGTTGCTTAAGCCTCCCAATTAGGCATCTAGCACAGCGGGAGATTTCCCGGTTAATGAGGGTGAATACCTGTGATTCCTCTCTGAGCCACTTCTATCTTCTTGTTAATTTTTATTTTGGGAAGAATGTGGTTAGATACACTCCTGTTTCCTCTCTCTCCCTTCCCCCAGGGGCATTTCTTGCCTTCTTCTGGGATTGCCCCTCACCTTTTAAATTGCTATGGTCGTTTCTCCCTTTCCTGCTGGCTCTTCTCTGTGCCTTCCTTATCAGGCTCTTATAATTGCATTGGCAGTCCCTGCCTTATTTGTCCAGCGAACTGACAATTCTTGAGCTGATATCCCATCATATGACCTTTTCATGGAGTGGAGACCAAAATTACTGTGTAACCAGGGGGCAATAAACCACACCTGATAAGATGAAAGGCTTTCGGCTTTTTCCAGATTCTAAATACTGGAAAAAGGGTGGGGGCTGATGAGGAAAATAACAATGGAAGAGGTTCAAAATGATGCAGCCAGTTGTGATGAAGAACGTTTAATTATCTGATTTTATGAATTAAACCTCTTCCCAGGTGACAGGATAGACCAGTGAGCGTCTTTCACACTGACAACACTGGTTGTCCAGTTCCAGTTGGCAAAAGCCGCTTAAGGACCCCTCCAAATGCTCCAGTCCTCCAATAGTACCAGTGGCAAAACAGGCAAGCAACTCATGGCGTAGAGTGGGAAGTGTTTTCATTTGTTCCCTTTGTATCCCTCTGCTGTTTCTATAAAGGAGGATCTTGTGCCTTCCTGGCTGTGTGATGAGGTGGCAGCTGTTGTGTGGATGCAAAAGTTCTTGTGGCCCTCTCCATTAAGCAGGGAACATCCTCCTGTTTCAATCCCTGCAGGATGAATGGAGGAATGTCCCTCTAGCCAAGCTTTGTAGTTTCCAGCTTTGCTGCCAGAGTCCGTAGTCCCGGCTGGGCACACAAAGAAGGATGTGTCCCCTTTCTTTGCTCAGGCAGAATGAGAGAGTGGGTAATTTATGGGCTGAGAACAGGTGAGTGTGCTGTCTTGTATGCAGAGAGAAAGGAAAGAAAGCTGCTCTGAATCCATATCCTGGATTAAAACTGCCTGTTTAATAAGAGGGTTTTCCTTTTTTACTTGTGATTCCTGATTCAAAACCCATGAAAAAGCACAAGGAGCAACCTAGTACATTCTTTTACTAACACCCTATTTTCCCTACTCTGTTTGCCTGAGGCATTAAGAAGACAGCCACTTTTCTTGCTTTCTGGCTTCCTATAGAGCAATGGCTTCAAACCTTACTTCCCAGGTGCCTCAAGCTGAGAGTCCTTGATCCAGCCTTCATTATATTAATTCAGTCTGAACTCTCTGATGTTTACTGTGCTACCTTTTACCTGTAAGTTTTAGGCACAGGAAAATCAGATCTAGGGACGTCTGTGTTTTAAACCTTCCCTGCTGTCCATTTTTCTAAAGGATCTATATAGGTGCAGGAGTGAAGCCTATGGATTTGTCTGTTTCAGTTATTAAATGAAGCAAGGCTACATTTTCCTTTGCAATGGAAAACTTTAGCTTTGGTTTGTTATTAAAACCTAGGTGTTCATACCTTGCTGCAGGGGCAGGAGGAGGAGGAAGAGGAGGATTTCACAGGAAAGTCTGATAGATCCCAGTACTCCTCATGAGAGGATCCATATATTTGGATAAAATAGCTGAGTAAATTACCCTAGAGACTTGCAGGGTAAAAAATCTACCTCCTATCCCTCGTCCTTGCCCCAGCTCCATTTTTGCTGTGTTAAATGCACACAGTTTTGAAAGGGAGAAACACAGCCTTCTGGCAGAAGTACATGTGCATTCATGTTAAAAAATTTCTGAAGTAAAGACAGTTGAGACAGGCAGACTCCAAGTTTCCACCTCAGAATAGAATAAATACTTGTTCTATGGTCACGAGTGAATTCACCATTACCCCACACTCAGAGTGCCTGCACTGCCTTTCTCCACTGCCACCAGCCCGCTCTGTGCAGGTACCTGCTGAGATGATTCTGTAGTCCCATGTCACAAAATCAAATTGTGCATGTTTGTATAACTAGTCTGTCTCAGTCTGCAACTTTAAACCTCCCTGCTGCTTGCAGTGACAAGTTGATTTTCTGTGTGTGCTTAAATTAGATGCTCATATGCAAATTTACAACTTGAAAGTGTCCTTGTGAAGGCTTTATTTTTGTTCTGTCTGATTGTATTGTACTTTTTTATTGAAACTGAAGGCAATGTCAACTAAGAAATATATTTTTGTTCTTCTATATTTGAAAACAAAAAAAGCACAAAGGAGGAAATAGGATAAATAAGTGACAGCTCTTGAAAGGGGATTAGAAAGCAGCAGTGTAATAATGCATAAATCCCATGTTTTGTGTAAAAAGTTTCTTCAGAAAAAAGGCAGGTTTGATATCAAAATGTTTAAGTAGTACCAAAAGACTTGAACATTTTTCTACTTTTTATACAGAAGTGGAAAAATAGTGATAAATACAATTTCATTAATTAAAAAAAAAAAAAATTAAATACTGCCTTTGGAATGACTGCTCGCCCAGAATTTCCTTGCTTTGTATTATGTTAAAATAAAGATGAGTAGCAAAAAATAGGCCCTTGAAATGCAAATGAACATTTTGCAAATTAAAATAGTTCAGTTGACCCCCTTTCTCAAATGATTGAGTTGCTGAAATGTAACAAATTATTTAAGTTCAAAACAAGAAATTATTTACTTTTAAATTACTGGAGAATTAAGTTATTTTTCTGCCAAGTTCTAATATGCTGGCTTTTGCAGGGTAGTTTGGGGATATTTTTATATTTCTGCTTGACCTGGAAATGCAGATGACTCCCATTTGTTACAATTATTGCGCTACCCATCTAATTTAGTCTATAAATTCCTTGAGGCAGGAAACACATCTTCCTCTGGGATTGCTGAGCTCTGAAGGAAACCCTTTACAGCAGAAGGTGGCTGTCTAGAACAAAATTGTGCCATGTTGATTTTCCCAACTCATCCTCTCAGTGCCAGGCAAATCTAGAGGTCCACAGAACCCCTGAGGTTTATAAATTAAATAATTTCAGAAAGTGAAAAATTCTGGATGCATAGATTTAAAATCAGCTTGGGATCAATACTTTGGAATTTTTTGTCCTATACTGTCTATCTCAAGGGGGAAGAAGAATTGTCTTTATCCTGTCAGTCATGAAGAAGGACTGGGTCTGGCCCACTGGTCACTTGCACTGGATAAAGGCAGTAATGGGATGATATTCCTCCCAATGCCTCTGAAGCATCTCATTTAAACTCCCTTCAGAAATGTGACTCAGAGTCAGAGCTGTCCAGTGTTTATGCACAGCGTGGATGCTGCAGCTCACAGCAGCTCATCTCCCAGGGCCTGTGCTCAGCCAGCTGTTCAGAGCAAGTCAGTGAGCTCAGGCAGCCAGAGACACACCGGTGCACCTGCACCTGCAAATTGCCCACATCACCTCTGGAGCCTCATGTCTTTGCAGGTTGTCTTCCATCCTTCACACCTTACTGGACTCTTCCAATCTCCCCAGTGACATCTGAGCTGCTCTGATCTCCTCAAAGTTCAGCAGCTGGCAGTGATCTAGCGTAAAGCTCACCCAGCCTGCTTCTGGAGCCCCTGTCACCTCAGCTTTATTGGCCCCGTGGTCTCCGTAGATTCCTCAAAGTGCTCGTAAATTAGAAATATTAATAAAAGGGGCACTGTAGGTTTAAACAGATAACATTTATGATTTTTTTTAATGGCACTCTTATTATCAATTGACATTTAAAATGGCATCATAATCCATCAAGGTGAAACGGATTCAAAAAAATATTTCTCCCAAGCCAAAACCTGTAACAGCAGCAGCAGGATTGCAGTAGAGGAAGGAGACAAACAGTTTGAGCCCAGGTCACTGATTACATAATTTAGAGGTGTTTTTTTAACAACTTCACCCTCTGTTTAATACATTCTTGTATTTCATAATGCTTCTTCTCCACTGCCCGCTCCCCATAGCCCTTTGCAGAGGTTTTTCCATCAAAAATCTTTAGTTAGTCCATGATAGGGAGCAATTTGCTTTGAATGGAGCAGGAGCTGTTATATGTTGGAAGGGGCTGGAGAGATCAAAGGTTGTCCTTTTCATAACAATTCAGGCCATGGAGCAGCAACTGACATGGAGAACTGTCCAGCATGGCTATAAACAAGCTTTGATTTTTTTTGCCTGATGGAAAGCTAAAAATAAAGAAGGAATATGCTTAATGAGGTCCATCCTTGCAAACATGGGGAGAACAAAAATTCTCTCCCCACCTACTGAAGAAGGCTACAGCATCCACATGTACAGAAATGAAACCAATTCTCCAGGGACAAAAAGGGGAGGGAAAAGCCCAAGGAATCAATAACAGAGTAAAACATAAAGTCCATGACCTGCAGCTCATTATTTCAAATTGGTTGTGGCTTAGTAGTGAATATATGTCTGTGGTGATGCATGGAAATGAACTTCTGGTGACCTGGAATGGTTCTTCATCATCCAGGTGATGAAGGAGGAGGCACTGAATGCTACTAGGAATCACTGGTGTTATGCTGAGCTGCTGTTGTCCTGCAGGGTACCTGCAGTTAAAGGATTAGGCTTTCACTGCACAATCCATAAGGAGATGCCAGCAGAAGATACTCCTTGAAATGGTGGCATGACAAACTCTCTTATTTGCCAGCAAGGGGGTGACTGGCTCTGCCAATGGGCAATTAAAGGTATCCTTGGCAAATGTCTGAGGGAAATGTACCTAACACCCCTCAGGATTCCTATATTTTCAAGAGAAAACGCCTCAAGAAGTAGTGTAGATTAATTATCTAGAAGTGACATGCCTGGAGTACATTACATACATCCTCCACTCCCAAACTGACCATTCAATGCACAGATTGGGAGTGTGAAACTAAGTTATTTTTTGTTCTGTGTTCTTAACCACATGTGCTTTTTTCAGTGTGTTTGTATGAAAAAAAAAGCACAGATAGACCAAGTGAGTTTTAGGCAGAAGTCAGCGAGGTTTAGCTGACCATCAGTGTGTTGGCTGTGAGGGAAATATTCATGTTGCAGTAATGGGGTGGAGCTGGCATCTGTTGTCTCATTCCTGACAACAGATTACTGGTCTGGAAGTAATTCACAGCCTAGGTACAGTTTCATGGGAAGCAGCCTTCCCCGTGCTGGGAGGATTTTGAGATTGTAAGCTCCCACACCAAACCAGAAAAAAAAGTCAAACTCTGATAGACTCAAAAAAGAATGTAATTTTTGTTTTGGGTTAGCGTTTTTGGTTTTGGGATTTTTTTTTTTCAGTCTATTAGTCTCAGCTCAATAAAAACATTTCATTTTGATCATAATAAAATGTTTTGTCTTGCTGTTGAACTTTCAATTATTTTTCCACTGTAATAAATTCATTTTTAAATAAAGCAGTAATCTTGAACATGGCAAAATGACCTTTTAAAGACTATTGGAACAGCATGTATCAAAAACATGAAGAATTTTTAAAATTTATTTTATTTTAATGAACAGTGAATCCAAACAACCCCAGCACCCCCAGGTAATGCAGAGCTCTGTGTGTGCAGAGCAAACACACGTTTTTGCAGCTGACCCGGTTTCCTGGTCTCATAGATGCAAAAAAACATTTAGGGAAAGTTGTAATATGTATGTTTTTCTTAAGGGTACTGTCTGTCCTGATTAACAGGATGCATAGTTAACTATAATATTAGGTTGTTAAGCCCACCTTTTTTGTAGATATTTTTTCTCAAATTCTGGAAAACTGTCACGGCATAGATAATTTATGTGGGAATAAAGAAATTCCATACTGTATGTGTAAGAGGGCTTTTATATGTCTGGGATGGTCACAGATTTCAGTGTGTATGGATTTGCCAACCTTACCTTTCTCTAAATTTGCTGTGATTTCCACAAAGAAAGAGCATTACCGTGTCATAAAGTTCCCAGCTGGCTCTGACACCCTACATGGATTTTAACTACCTTTCACATGATGGGCTTTGCAAACAGTGTTGTGAAACAGGGCTTTAGTTACCACTAATTAATTCAATGTTCAGGCTGAGAGAGCCAGCATTAGGGGATCACTGCTTGAACTATTTCTGCCTCTCAAAGCCAAGCAGGAGAGGGCAGCATGTCCTGTGGGATGAGCACACCAGGGCTGTGACAGCCCAGGTGGGGAAGTGAAAATTGTTTTACATCCTCATCTTCCACTTCAAGTTGAGACATTCCCGTGATGAAAAGATGTCACAGAATGAGAAGTGGTAGTCTTACCCAGCTGATTTGCAAGCAAGGATTCTCCTGCAGTTATATCATACAGTAAAGCCTGTGATTTATAAGCCAAGAGCAACCTTGATTTTATGCATAAAAGGGTTTCTGCAGTTTTCAGGGTGGGAAAGAATAGAATAGAATAGAATAGAATAGAATAGAATAGAATAGAATAGAATAGAATAGAATAGAATAGAATAGAATAGAATAGAATAGAATAGAATAGAATAGAATAGAATAGAATGTTCTGGTTGGAAAGGACCTACAGTGATCACCCAGACCAACTGCCTGACCAACACAGGGCTGACCAAATTAAAGCATGTTATTTAGAGAATTATCCAAATGCCTCTTAAACACTGGAGCATCAACTACTTCTCTAGGAAGACTGTTCCAGTGTTTGACCACCCTCTCAGTGAATAAATTCTTTCTAATGTCCAGTCTAAACCTTCCCTGGCTCAGCTTTGAATTATTCCTACACAGCCTAGCACTGGATACCAGGGTGAAGAGATCAGCACCTTCTTCTCCACTTCCCCTCTTCAGTAAACTTTAGAGAGCATCCAATATCTATAAGGAAAGCCAGTAAAGTAAAATCAGTTAAAGGCTGGTTGCTAAAACCTGTTTTTCAGGTGACTTATTCTTGAAAGCACAAGAGAAGTTGAGAATTTTCCTGTCTTCTTTAAACTTCAGTCTTTGCAGCACCCATACATGCATTTTTTAAGAAGTTTATAGTAGGAAAGATTAAAATAATTTGTGATTTTTTTCTGTCTAATACCCCAAACCATACTTATCCCACAAAGTGAAGGGAGTGAACTGGTCCTGAATCCTCTTGCCTGACACGACCTTAAGTATTATTTCAGGATGAGCTGGGATGGTTTGTATTAATTTCTCTACAGGTCTTGAATAGGAATGCCAGGAGGGCATGAAGATATGTCCTCAGAGCCATAACAAATGTAGTCCCAAGAGGAGAATAATGTCTTTGCCAACAGAGGAGTGAGAGCAATAGATAATAAAGTCTTAATAGCAGGAGAAGATTTTGGGCAGGAGCAAGACACATCTGCAGAGCAGACTGTAGATATTACCCTTGCAGCCTATCCTGTCAACACATCATCTTTGTCAGTGCTAAAATTCAGGTCAAACTCCATGAAGAGAAAGTAAAACAGATTGCACTGTAGCAATTCATTAGTTCTAATTACAAAACCTGAGGAAAATGTCACTTCCAAATTTAGACAAAACATCAAAATTTCAGCCTCTGCCAGGGACAGTCGTGTTAGGCTGGCCAGATGGCAAAATGGCAGAACAAGCAAACAGTCCACTGAGGCCGTACAAAATCTTGGGAGAGCACAAGATATCCATGTACAGACTAGAGAAGGAAAAATATCACCTGCAGGCACAGAAAGGAGACATTCTTCCACTTGCCAAGGAGGTACAAGTCCCTCTTGCCTGGCAGAGCCCACACACATCCCAGGTTCCTTCCCTCCACTTAGACAGCATTGCAACTTTTCCTGCCCTATCCATGGGGATCCTGAGAAAATGATGAAGTGCACAATATTCCTAGGATCTCAGCATTTTGTTTTGTTTAATGGGCTCCTGTGGGAACTCCTATTACTCTACTCTGGAGGGAAGAGCTTTTTTGTTTTTGTTGCTGCTGTTGTTGTTTGCCCCCTTTTGCCTGAGGCAGGTCATGAATTATGTGCCGGATGTTCTTCCTCACTCCTGGACTTCCTATGATGCCCCATGGGGACCCATTAAGACCTTCCTTGCTGCCTCCTTCCAGAGAAAGGTCAAGTGCTGAAGTGGCAGAAGCAGGGGTAGAAGGAGGCTCTTGTGACTCAAGGATCTTTGGAAGAGAGCAGCAAGTCACTGTTAGGGTTTGGATGGGCCCATGGGGGTCTGCTGGGAAATTGAGTCGCATACCAAAGTAAACTGTCCAATTACAGGGCAAATGCATGGTTTGCATGGTTTTTCTTCCGAAGTTGCTCTTTGAATCATGGTATTTCCACTTATGCAGTGGCACCAGAACTCAAACTTCGGAGAAGTGGGCACTTCTGACCTGCAGCTAACTGCAGATCCTTCTGTGGTCTTGCCCACAAACTGCCCACACTTCAGCCAAAATTTAGATCCAGCTGCTAAAGCTGTCTATGCCTCTGAGGCAGAAAAGCCCTAGTTTAGTTCCTCTGGGTGACATCTAACGCAGCCACTTTCACGCACTTCAGATAAATTTCCTGCAAGAAGCCATCTCATGTTTTTATAACCACAGACATTTCAAACATATTTCTGTATTTTCTGATGTGCCATTGGCACAGACTATGAAAATTGTTTGGGCTATATATAGTTGGACTTTTTTCTTTTTCTTTTTTTGCAGTTTGTTATAGGAAAACAAAATTTCTGTAGCTTTGTGCCAACCCAGCCTCACTTCAAGTGAACTGTCTGCTTTTTATCCACAACATCACATCCCAGAAGTCTGCCTAAAGAACATTATTAGCTGAGGCTGCAGAGTTAAGTACTGGAAAGCTAAGGCAATGCCAGATTTGAGATTGCTTCTGCTCATACATTAAGGGGCAGATGCATTAGGACATACTAAAAGCTTTTATAAACGGCCAGAGTCTCTGCAGAAGGTGGGATGTTCCGTTTCACAGGCAGGACTGATGAATCACCTGAAAAGTGGTTCATTTGCATGAATTCTTTCTTCCTCAGCTGTGGCCCCCAGCCCCCTTCCCTGTGCTCGTTTTGGTCCATTGTCGGTGTTCTCAGCAAGTCCCAGTAGGTGCTAAAACCACTGTGGCTGTAACACAGACTATGGCACTGCCACAGATGGAGAAAGGGGAGGAAGAGGAGGAAGTAGGTGAGCATTGTCTAGTTCAGACAACTTCTGAGGCGATTTCTGGGCATTTTCTCAGCCCAGAAAGCAAAAGACAAAAGCTGCTTGATAGGTCACCCCTCCCTGTGGTTTTTTCCTGACTCATTCAGCCTCCTTTGGTGATGAGTTCTCAGTCACTGGTGAGACACTGAAAAGGACTATGAGAGTAGTGTTATTTTATGATCCACTAAGAATTTCCACAGCCTATTCTGAGGAGAGAGTGAAAATTTACCCCCACCACTCGTCAACATAGCACAGGGGAACTGAGCTCAGCATGGCCAGAACGAGGCACTGAGCAGCCCCTGCACAGCCAAAGAGAAATCTGGTCACAGATTGGTGAGGGTTGTTTGGGGCAGCTTGTGCAGGGTCTGTCTCTCTCCCCCCACCCCTGCCTACAATAGCGGTAATGTAACAGAACAGTTAATTTCCTTTCTGGCTGAACACTGAAGCTTATTTGCAGTTTAGGTTGCCAAAAATAAAACCAATTGTCTGAAATATTCCATTTAGTTGCCTTATTATGGGAGTAAGCTTTGAAAAATGAAGACATTTTCAGATTGTCAGTGATCTTGTTATGGAATCCATGAAAATGGTATTTTTAAAAATAAAAAATTTTCGCTGTCTTCTTTAGTTATTTAGGGGGAAATAAAGTCCTTGTGATTTCCTTTTAGCTTTAGGTACAGCCCTTCTCTCTGCTGGACACTGACAGCAGATTCAAGCAGATGTTGCTCTATCCATGACACACGGGTTGTCATTTCCAGCTTTTTTTTATGGCCAGGAGGGCTAAAAGCATTTCTTAATAAGGAAAACACAAGTGTTGCTGACATCAAAGCAGAGCTGGAGCTCCAGGCACACTGCTATGCATTAATCTGTCTTGGGCATCATGTAGATTTATTCCTTTGGATCTGCAAAGGCAGGTACAGCCTTGTGCTCTATCCACTGGATCTTCCGTGCAGACTACATACTAATTGCCATCCCTGTACTGGAGACACAAGGCAGTCACTGCCAGCTTTGGTAGGGATTTTTTTGGTAAATACTCTCTAATTTTTTTACAGGATAGTACACTAATGCTAGGAGCGAAATGTGGTTAAGAATCAGCTTGTTATTATCTCTGTTTTAAAGAATAAGTTTCTGTTACTTCCTTTATGAACAATGAAGAAAATGGAGAGCAAAGTGACATTATTTTTACATCTCCAAATCTGTCACATTTAGTTCAGTGCTCAGTTAATAACACATGTAATGTCACTTGACTAACAATAGTGACATGAGAAGTATCTGTAGATCCCACTTCATGTTCTGGCAATGGTTATTTAGAAATTGTGCTACATAAACCACAGTGTAGTGCCAAGTAATTTGAATGCTGCATTCAAGCATCCTCCTGGTTATACATGAAGACCTCCAGTTTCACTTAAATATTCTTAAAAAGTTATGGACCCACCCTGACTGCCATAAACGTAAAATAAAAAGTTCCTTTGATTGAAATGCTGGTTGGATCAAGCTTGCAGCATGTTTGTGTTTTATCATTATTACAGAAGTGTTACAACTGCCAAATACATCTGAAATTAAGTTTCTGAGAATATTCTCAGAAGAGTTCTGAAGATGCACATTTTGGACTTGGGGCTTATAGCTCATAATAGAAATATCACATTTCAATAAAAATCCACCTCAGGCGTAACAAGCGAAATCACTAAATATTCAGTTGGCATCACCTTACTACAACACAGCTACACAGCAGTGAAATAATTACACATTCATAAGCAGTCCTACATAGGCAAGGAGTTTTTTCTCTTGGTAATGCAAGGTAATAGTGATACAGAAAGGCATAACACATTCACAAAAAGGAGTAAGACAGCTGGCACTGAATGCATTTGAAATAGTGTGGACAACATACAGGGAGGAGACAGTAGACCAAAGGATGTGGTGAGGGACCTTGCCAGTGCAGACATGTTGAAGCTAATGTCCACTAGAACCAAAGTTTCACTTGGGACACTGCAGCACCCTGCTGATGTTCCCTTTGGATGTGGAAATCACATAGTGGTTTGTGTGGAGCATCCACAGGTGACTGCACAGTTAAAATCCAGCCTATGGATAATGGACTTGCAGAAAATCAAGAAGAGCTGCAGCATAATCTTTTTATTACCTTCATCCTCAAAAAGGATAGTCTCTGCCTTCCACAAAAATCTTTTTACTAAGAACTTTTCCCCATCTGTAATTGAGCTAATCAAATCCAGAATACTTAAATCCAGAGAGAGTGCATGGGTCCTTAGTGTGTGGACCCTGACAGACTTCCCATCTTTTTTATAACAAAGATTAAACTAGCTTGCACATTTCTTCTATTTGCAGCTGCAGCAAGGAGAAAGATGAGGAAATAACATGTTAAACCTTAAGTACAAGCTGGTTGCTTAACCTGGCTCATGCCTACCCACTTTGCAGTTGCTTTTCAGTTCTCATGGTCAGCTTCTCCTCCCATTATTGTTTCCACAAGCAATTGTTGATAACTCATCTTGGTAACATTTTTAGAAGACCAAATACAGATAGTTTGTTTTAAAGACACAGAGAAAGAGAATTTGCACAGCCTTGAGTCTGTCTTGAAGAAGCTGTGATAAATGCAGTTTGAGAGTATTTTATTTGCTTTGTGAGAGATAAATCGAGTAATAACAAGTAATTTTTTGTAACAAGCCAAGCTGGATGGGGATTTGAACAACCTGGTCTGGTAGGTGTCCTTTTCCATGGTATGCTTAGCCACCCTCTGCAAGACAAAACACAACTAACAAATAATCTGTGTGCTTTTTATGATCCATGCAGTCAGGCTTCCTGCCTGAGATGATGGCTGAGTATCCGAGGACCACACACAGCTCAAGTACTAGATTTCAAGGGCAATAAAGACCTTTACACATGGAGGAAATAAGATTAATGCCCTTCTGCATTCCTCATATGGGCTTAGTTCACAGCTGAAAAAAGCACTAGGTTTTGGATCACACTACTGAAGTTCAGGGCAGCAGTTGGAGGAACACAGACAAAAAGAGTTTACATTTATAAATTGTGCAATGTGTTATGAGTTTGTTGTTAAAATGTTTGGGGAATGGGGAGTTACTTGTTGTGGGGGAAGGGAAAAGGGGAGTTATCTGTTGTGGGGTAAGGGAAGGAGTCCAGGACTTGGTGGGGGCAGAGGGTGGACAATTCAGAGAGTGATTGGGCTGGAGCATCAACCAATCACTCGACGCCCTGGAGAAATGATTGGTCCAAAATGAACATCGATAAGGACCAATCAAAGTGCCCGAATTCCACCAATCGGTGCACGGATCCAAAACCCACCAATCCTGGACCGGGGCGCATATAAAAAGGGGGGTTTTCTGGTCAGTTGGGTTTTTTTTCTGTTCTGGATAGTTCTGTTCAGTTCTGTGGTGTTCTTTTGTTCCTCCTTCGAGCTGTTGTGTGGGGATCTGGGCTTATCCCAGATCTTCTGTTCTCCCCGGCTTGTGTTTTAATAAACGAGAGCCTTTTTCTATCCTGAAATTTGGCCTCGTTCACTTTTTTATAACACAATGTATATGATTCAGGTGTTGGCTGACCTGGAGTAGTGATCAGGTGAGGGTTTTGCTTTTTGGCTTAAAATTGCAGCTCTTAACAAAGCTTTCCAATTGAGGTTGATTTAATGCCTCATTTGGCACCCGAAGTTTCCCCCAGGCCAAATAGTATATGTGCTAGGTCAGAGGAAAAGGGAATGGCTCTGAGTCTTCCCAGTCACTCCTGCACATAATGACTGCATTCAACCTTGCAGTGGGTCCTTTCCATGCAGTTCAGGTGTGTGTCTTCAGACCAATAGCCTGCAAACGTGAGTAAATTTGGAAGCTGTTTGCTTGGAAATACCTTCAATTTTTTTAATCGTAGATACAGTAGTCTTATTATTCTTTTTTTTTTTTTTTTTTTTTTTTTGTTCCGTGCTTGTTCAGTGCTCCAAAATGTAGCTTTCAGCTGGGCTTCTCAAGCCACTAGACTGAATTTGCAGCTTACTGTCTTTTAACACCTAAGAACATCCTTGTGCTAGATGCTGGAAAAGTATAGAACTAGGAAACACGAGGAAACACTTCTCTGTGTAAGATGAGAAGTGTCCAGTTAATGCAGTCATCTTAAGGGGAAAAAAAGCTACAAAAATCTTGTGATGTCTTCACACTGCCATTTGTGGAATTGGGCTGAACTGAGATGAGCTAAACCATGGCTGTACTTTAAATATTTGTATCTGAACTGTTTTCTACATGCATAGGGCATGTTAGCACCATGCAGTTCAGAGATGTACAGAATAGTTTCAAACACGCTGGTTTCTCCAAGTAGAATTGTGCTGGACTTTGCTGTACCATGATGCTGCTTCTGCTGTGGAACTCTCTTTTTACACAGACTGCCAAACAAGTGACAGTCTCGGGTGTGAGCCTAAGAAGATAGTTATTTTTTTCAGTACTGGCTTTTGTTCTGACACACAGTGCTGCCCAGAGTGAGGGAGATGAACCCCCCCCTGTTCCCAGTGCCCTCTCTCTGAGCAAGTGAAGAATAAAGTAGAAAGCAACTTCTTTTTCAGTGTTTCTGACTCTGCACTCTACAGACACAGCTAGTCTACCATGAGTTAGCAGCATGCTAACAAAAGCACTGAGCTCTGAGTTACATCAGGTAAGTTCCCAGCTGAAGTGTGCTACCCTGGCAGGGTCCTGGCTCTCTGTTCATCAGCTATACCTTTTCGTGGCCTTCAGTTAATTTTTCTTCCTTCACCTCCCCTAGAAGAAGATGGGAACAGAATAGTAAACAGGATTTTCTGGGCATTTTTACCCTGTAAAAGCATTCATATCCCACTGTTGCTGGGACTTGCATAATTTCTGTGACAGTGCCGTGGCTTGGGAAGGACTATGACAGCGAGAGCAGCAGGAGAGAATGACTGATGGTCTTGGCAGGGATCTGGGACCGTGCCGGCCGGTCACCGCCAGATGGAGCCCTGGGCACGGCCGGCCCGGAGGTTCCCCGAGGGGCTGAGTCACAGGGGCTGCGCCGGCCAGGAGCTCCGGGAGGGCGGCGGGCGCTGAGGGCTGCGCCCGCGGGAGGGCGGGATGAGCTTCTCTGGTGAAACACAGTGGGAAGAAAACTGTAACTGTGAGTGTCACCTCCCCGCGATGGGCTGGGACCAGGAGGCCTGGCTTTGTGAAAGGGAGTTTTAGTATAGAAAAATGTTATGGGTGGGCATGAGTCTTTACAAAGGAGCAGGGAAAAGTCACATGGCCTAGATACTCCTGAGATATTGGGTGTTTTGGAGATGCAGTTGTAGATGTTCTTCACAGAAGAGGAAGATTGTTGGTGTGGTCCCACAGGCGCAGCATGCCTCTAAATACTCTCCTTGAAAAGAGGTGAATATCAATTGTTGTATCCAGCTGCTGGCATCCCATTATTTACCACAGGCAAAGATAAAACTGTTTGTGAAGGCTTACAAAAGGAGCTCAAGAAACTGAGTGATTGGGTAATAAAATGGCAGATTAAATTCAGTGTCAATAAATGCAAAGTAATGCACATGGATGAAAACAACCTTAACTATACATTCACAGTGATGGACTCTAAATGAGCTATTACCACTCAGAAAACAGATTTGGGAATCATTACACATAATTCTTTAGAAACAATCACCTCAAAGCTAGCAGCGGTCAAAAAGACAAATGGGGTATTAGAAATTATTAGAAAATAAATAGATAACATGATAAAAACATACCTTTTTTTTTTTTTTGCCATGCAAACCAATGCAGTGTTCACATCTTAAATGCCAGGGTGGAGGGAACAATTTCTTAGGCACTTAGTTTACAAGAAGCACCATATGTTTTCAAGAGATGACGCGGTGGAACTCATTGCCACAGGAAATTGTGAAAGCTCAAATGAAATTAAATTAAAACAGCAACTAAATAAATGTGTTGGCATTAGGTAAAAAAAGTTTGCATTGAGTGATGTAGACAGACCTACAAGCTCAGGTAAAAACATACTTTCTAGCTGCTGGAAAGGAATGGGGATAATCACTCTATCCCCAGCCTTGCTTCTGCTCTTTTTTTTTTTTTTTTTTTTTAATCTGTTGGGCTGCACAGACCTTTGCTTTTAACCATCAAGGCCATACTTATATCATTATCCTGAAGAGAAAGAAATATTTTGGTCCTAAGGAAAATCAATGGCAGAATGCATTGATTTCAAGAAAAGGAAAATCAGTTCTGCCTGTAGCTGGGTCATGTCTCACTGTGTGAGGTGTTGCATTGATTGAAGCAGGACTGCTGGCACAGCATGAGCAGCTTATAACAGGTATCTTTGAGCTGCCCAGAAAGTAGCAGTGAGTGGGATTCATTTCAACTAACTTTAGCTGGTGGTGAGAACTAGGTGCTGGTTCTTTAGGAACTGAGGTACTTCTTCCTATCACTGTGTATCCATGGTATGAGTATTGACAGAGGAAACAATGACAAAATGTGTAACATGTTCCAGAGAAACAACTAAGGCATCAGGAGCACCTTACTTGCTCTTTAGCATCTGAAATAGGAAATTAAGGTGGTGTTTGGACACCTTGGGGTGAAGACATGAGATGAGAACTTAACTTCTCTGAGGAAAATAAATGTGATACTGTTTGCTTTTGGTACATAACAGACCACCCATCCTTTTCAGGTGTCTCAGTGACAGAATGAGTAAGCAAAACCCAGAAACGTTGTTTGCATTAGAAACAGAAATATTTCTGTTTGGTGCCTGATTATTGAAAAGGGATCCCACTTCAGGGCCATGGGTGAGCTGCTGCAGAGCTCTAACTGCTTCCTCCTGCACGGTTTCATCCCTGTCTACTGGAGAAAGACCTTGTGCCAGCGAGGGAGCATCACGTCTCAGAATTGGTCTTGACTACTGGGGCAAGCAGGTTTTAAATTAGTACCAGGCAAACCCAAAGCAGAATATTGCAAAAGGCAATGCCAATGAAAGAATCCTTTAAGCTTTAGGTTTTAGGAAGGCAGAAGAAGAAGACTAGGAATCTTTTACAGGGATATAGATTGTCTCTCCTTCTTTTTTTTTTTTTAATTTGCTTATGTAGCAGCTGATATCCAGTTCTTCCCCTTACACTGAGGTTTTTTTTTTTTTTCTGTTTTCAATAGAAAAGCATAATGAATCAAAGACTTGTGCAGTAATGAAAACCTAGTATGTTTGTTCCATAAATAATTTTAAAAATTGAAGACACCATTTCAAAATACAGAAAATTTCATGGCTTAGGAACATCCCTTTCATTCTTTCCAGATCTCAGGCCTTATATACCTTATTTTTAAAATGGTCCATTTTTTAAAATATTTTCCATAGAGAAGAAATATGTGTATATAGTTATGTGTGTATTTAAGGGCAAAGAGAATAATAAAGACCAAATAATCTTTTCAGAAATGGGTACATAACCTGCCAGTCAGCTGATTTCTTTGGTATATACAATTAATGCATATTAATTATTGTGTATTGCACTGGTGCAGGTGCCCTATCTACACAAACACTGGAAGAATCCCTGCCTTGAAGCCATCAGTGCTTAACTGAACAAGAGAAGCCATGGAAAGAAAGAGGCGATGTCTCCTCTGGTTATTTTCATCTAACAATCCTCATAGTTTCTAAAGGAACATTTACTCTAAGCAGTGCTTGGTCAGAGATCTCTGACCTAGTTAGTTCCTGAAAACACCCCAGGGCACTGCTGTGCAGAGACCCTAGAACAAAGCCTGGATCCAAAAAAGCCTCACTGGTGAGGTGCTGGGCCACCACATTGGTGTGGGAGGGCTGACAGGCTGATGTGGCTTTCACCTCTACATCTAAAGCAAGTCTGTGGAGCATTGGCAGAAGAGCCATGACTCATTTTGCCTTCAGTGATAAACACACCTCAAGTGGCGTAGCTGAGGCATACAGATGGGCAGCACTAGAATAAATTGCAGACCTGCCTAAATCTTCTAAATGAAAAGCTCCCAGTCCAGCAAACCTTATTCATGAGTGTGGTCACATCTAATTTCATGCCATTGTCATTGTGAATGACACATTGTCTCTGGGAAGAAACCATAGGTTTTTGCAGTGTATGTTGGTTCTGACTACTCCTGTTTCAGTACAGTTTCTGGATACTGCCTTGTATTTGTGTTAAAAAAGAAAAATACTTGCCATTAGTGCTTAGTGTTATTTCAACATAAAGGTAAAGTCTGCATTAAAAATGCATAGCTAGGCTAGATATTTAACATTCAGTTGGTGTTCTGGCACAGTCTGAGGGCATGAACTGTAGCCAAGAATATATGGATTCTTAAAACTGTTTCCTGTACTAAATCTCAGCATCAGCCTGTCCATAAGTAATAAGGAGAAGGATGATGTAAAATAATGGTATTGTTAAAATACTGTCACCTCTCCCTCCCCCACATATTTTAAAGAAATATATTGCAAAAAATTCATAATGCACCTGGCCACCTTTCTCATGTCTTCCTTTCTTCCTCATCCTGATAGAATCAGTTCTGTATATTACTCCTTAGATTCAAGAGATTATGGCAATCTTCTCTGTTTTTTCATTAGCTAAGCTGATTCCGCGCAAAAGCTGTTTAAGATTCATGAGTAATTTTGCCTCTGCAAATAATAGGAATGCAGCTGAAGGAAAAAAAAAACCAAAACCATTTCCAATAGTCTAGACTGATGATGGTGTACTGATGAGAAATATGCACACAATTAACTTGAAATAAAATGCAACAATTTCTTCTTTAAGACTGTCCCCACAAATTGAGGTGTGCCTAGCTTACTGCACCCAAACCCTCACATCCTCCTTTTTGTACACAGGCACATGCCTACTTTACTGGGTAAAGTAAGCTTTACTTGTGGCTCGGCAGAGCCACAAGATCTTGACAATTATCACAGAATTTTCTGTGTGGGAATCTTGCAGTCTGTGGTTTTTGTGGCCAGGACCCATTCCTTTCGGCCAAAGTTTCTTATTTTCGCACACAGAAGACTTGCAGACAGGACAAATCAGATCCTGCTGGCCATTGATCCTGAGAAACTGGAGGGAGATGAATCCCCTCTCTGCCCACACATGTCCTCGTGCCTGGGGTTGCTGCATGGGTGCCTGAACAGCATGCCAGACTCTGGCCGAGGGTGAACTTGGGCTTAGAAAATTCCTGTCTGTAGTTCCCACTTCCCCCCTCTCAGTGGATGCAGAGATTATTTTAATGGTGTAATTTTGAACTGATTGTCACAGGAAGAAGAGCAGAACAAGTAACAGGATCCCTGCTTGAATGGGCTGATTTTGCTCAGAGGTGCCAGTTACAGCAGTCCAATGAAGTACAGTTCAGCACAATGGCTTTGCCCAGGACGTTAAGGAGACTGATGTAAATGATTCACATCCCATGGATTTGCTTAGGAGACCACCACTTCAGGTACTGTGTAGTGTCAGCTGTTCCACACTTGGAATTTTTTGTCAAAACTGTTTGCAAATAACAGCCGTCTCCCTTCCCTTCTGGTTTGCCATACCATTTCTGCAAGGTGTTTGGAGCAGGATTATGCCAATGAACACAAGACAGTCTGAAAAATTACCTTCAGGCTTATGTTTAGGCCCAAGAACTTCATTACATTCTTGGATTGGGGCCTCAGCATCCTGCAGTGAGCAAGTGAACAGCCCTAGTGTGAAGCCAGTGCCAACTTTGAGTGCCTAAGCAACAGAATGGGCACATTGTACTGATCTTCTCTTCTTCATTAAGAAAGATGATTAAAATATTATTTCTTGAAAACATCCAGTCTGTGAAAATATTCAGACAATGTTAATGAAGTTACCATGGATTTCTTTTCAGACATTCAAGCTATTAAGAGCAGGAATGTTTTGTCTGAAATTTGATATAGAAACCTAGTAATAGAAATAATCACTTCCTAGCTGTTACCTTTCATCTTTTGTACACGAGTAGAAGTTTACCATGTTCCTAACAGCAGTGATTTAGATTAATTTGTCCTAACAAATCAAGCCAAGCCATTCAGAGAGTGAATATTTTCTGGAAAGGGAAGAGCAAAAAAGACTTCAAACAGTAAGTCCAGAATAAAAGGCAGTGAAGATGGGTGGACATGAGTCATAAAGGAGGGATACTGTAGGTGTCCTTCATACTGCTGAGTGTTTTTCTTTCTTGTAGAAGGGAAATTACTAACGTTGTACACATTACTTGTCTTTATTTGAGGACATAATTTATTGAAGCTTCTTAAAGAACTAGTCACTAATTCATAAAATGAGGACAAAAGCCTTTGAGGCACCCTCGAGCATGCAGGTTCTATTGACCACAAGAAGATAATTTCTACTTTCTAATCCCTCTCTAGAAAGTTTCCAAAATGAACTCTGGAACACGTCAGGTACCGTAGAAATAATTTCATTCACTGCAAAACAAAACAAATGAGGGACTGATCTAAGAAACTGTGTACAGCCCTTTGTTCTCATTTGCAGAAAGGTCTTGAAACAAATTTTAGTAGTGTAGAGTTGAGTGGAATGTGACCACTATCTAAGAAAGTGGGGAAAAAGAAGCAGCCACTCCCAAACCTGTGGCTAAGAGACTGCATGGCAGCCAGTATATATTGTAATCAGACCTATGGCCTCATCAGCCCTTCTCCCTGTGTCTGTCCCTGTTGTAACAGCAAGGAAAAATTATGCAAAAATAGAATTTGCTTTCACCTTAATGTTCCATGCCTTTTTAAAGTTAGGGGAATTAGAATCAGCATTTCTGTACATAAAAGAGCTGCTTGTTATTATAAAGCTTTGCACTGTCTTCTTCAGGGTTATGAGGCATAACTGCAGAATCAGTTCAGAGAATCACTCTCTGAACTTGTCTGAGGTTTCAAATTGTTCTAAATCCTTCCTCAGGTTATGAGATAAGTTAACACAAATATATCCCCTTTAATTTAATCTAGACGATGCTAAAACTGAAAGAAGCCCAGATTTCGCTCACACCTATGAATGGAGCAAGCTCTGGGGCAGAACACTGTCACTTTCTAGCTGTCTCTATTACAGCTGCATAATTGACTGGGGCAGGAAAGGAGGCAACTGAAAATGTAAGAACAGCTCCTTGGTGGATGCTCCCTGGCCCTCTGTGTGCTGGAGGAGAATCTGAAAGTTCACTGCTATTCCTTGGGAATCAGTCAGCTGCAGAGGATGAGTTGAGGAGAGCTAGAGGTGTCACATTCCTGTGCCTGACAAAGGAGACTTCGAGATTCATTATCTAAGCTCTCATGTTCCCAGAAGGACTCAGGGAGGATTATGACCTGTCCTCACTGAGAGCAAGGTGACTTTAGCTAATACTTTCTTGATTTGGTTTCTTACTGATTGTGCTTCCTCCCCAGCTGGGTCAGCTGATTTGGATGGGGATCCCCGACTTCTCTGCAGTTGAGAATCACTTGATGAGAAAGTTGCTGGGATGTTTCATACATCAGTAGACACAGCTTCCCAAAGGCAGGGATATAGAGACTGGGCTGTCTCTTGCATGGGTGCTACTTTTTTGTCTTGCCACCCTTTTGAGACATTCATATTATTTAGCAAACACTGCATGACAGCATCTTCAAACAGCTGGAGTTGGGCAAAGAGAAGAGATGATGAAGTCATCCTACATCACTTCCTATATGAGAAAGGCTGCAAGTTTTGCTCTTTAGAGGGACTGACCAAAAGATGTTGTAGGTGCAAAAGCTGCTTCTTCAAATACAGTGTTTTTGGGACCAGCCAAGCCTTTTAAGTGTTTCATCCAGGTATTCCTGTCACATTTTTGGACTGGGGTTCCCTGGATGGGAACACATCAGGTATCGGGAGCTAGACACTCTTTGTTTACATCACAGCTGCTAGGGGCGTATCTTAGAGGCAGAAAATTCATGTTTTTCTGGACTGATTATGCTAAACAAAGATACTTGACAAGAAATATTTGTCTGAATCCCTAAAAAATACCAAACCCCAAAGATTTTGAAGGTCACTGGTACTTCAGCATGTACAGGCAGAGGAACAAAGAATGTGACCCAAGTACTGTGGATAGATGGCAGCCATACTTGAACAGTGTCCTTCCTTTAATTGCAGGTGAGACATCCCAGAACAGGGGAGAAGCTGGAAAATCAGATATACAGGATGGCACAAGACCTGTTGGTCCCGTATGTCCAGCCTATGGGAGTGACCCAGATAATTCCATGGGACTTTTTCTTTCCCATCATGAAAAAATGGCTTTTTAGATCTGAACTGGCTTATTAGATCTGAACTGCTACTTGACCTCTGTTCTGCACCTGATCTTCTTTGCTCTCTTCATCAGCTTCCAGGTGGCTGCTGCATGATGATTTATCCTTGCCTTGCTGCCCAAAGTTTGTGCTTCAGGGCTACAATCACTACTGCCACCTCCTATTTAAACCACTTAAACCAAGCTGAATGAATTGGCTTGGCGCAAACTATGGAATGCTGACACAAACTGCTGCGTGGGCTGGCTCAAAAGGGTGCTTAACACTAGAGGAGGGAAGGGGTGGGAAGAGGATGGAGAACACCACAGATGAGCAGCTGCAGTGGTAACACCCAGCAGCACAGCTGGATCTGAAGAAGGATGTTTGTCCACAGCCTCTGAGAGCAATTAGACTGGAGCCTTGGGGGGTCTGGCACATCTGAGAACAAGTGCTACTTATTTTGTTAGCTAAATAGGGATTTGGATAGCTGTCCTTTTTTCCACATTGCAACATTCATGACTTCTGTGTGCTGTGTAAGCATTGAAGATGCTTTAATTATTGGTAGAAGCTCTTTCTTTAAATGTTGTTTCTCACTTGAGAAGACAAATGATACTGATCTCTTAGGTGAAGTAGGGGCAAGGATAGTTTTGCTGCTGTTTCTTTTCTTCAAAATCAGTCTAAACTCAAAATGACACAAAATTTCAGAAGAATTCAGCTTTGGAGCAATTTTTTTCCCCCTGATTTCTGCATTATCCTTTCTTTTTGAGGTTCCCTGTGACTGCTGTATTCAAGAAACCTGTCCTTCAATTGCCTCCAATGCCTGTGACCCTTTCTGGCTTAACCCCAGGAAAAGGTCAAAGGGACAATGCTATACATCCTTGAGCAATGTTATCTACATTTATAACATTCTAGGCCATCTTCACTGTTTCTAATTCAGCTGTAGTAAATTATTTGTGTGGTACCTCTGTCCTACCAGGAAGCATAAAATGCTTAGTAGTTTCAATCAGAGTTATGTGCATGTAACTATGCAAGAAATGAATATAACCCTTTGGTTACAATAAGGTTATAAGCAGCAGGAGTCCATTATGATTTGCAGTAAAATGAAGAATTTTTAATAAATCATAAATTTTACTGTATAATTTCCCTTCCTCCTTATCCCTTTTTTTTTGTGTGCACCTACAAAATTATATTTTGTCCTTATTGAGACACCTTTTGTGCAATTGTCCCCAAAGCTGTTGCTCATTATTACCCCAAAGAGTAAGAACAACAAATGTATTAAAATCCCTTGAAAAAATTTGCCTGAATTGACTGTCTGCTTCTTTTCCCTAGGGTGAGATCTGATTTGATTGTATCTTTGCATCCTTGCAAAATCTACCACGTCCTGAAGCACTCATATGCCCAAATGGCAACAGAGGCATGGTTAGTATCAGCTTAGCAACTCCAGAGCAGTACAAAGAGAAGCAGGAAGGAAGAAAATGCTACAGGCAGCTGTAGTGCTACTGCTGCTGCCACAGTGTCTGACTGAGGTGGTACAGTGTGACATCTTTTCATTTGCTTGTGAACTTCTGCTCTCCAAAGGCATTTTCCCTGCCATTCTGTCACCTAGTGGTGGTTCTGGGAGACCAGGGTTTTCACAACAAAACCGAGGGGTGCAGTACTTGTACAGGCAGGGCCTGGGACCCCCAGTGGCCGCAGAAGCTTTGGGGCAGCATTGGAAGAAAGGTGCAATGGTTCTGAGGTGAGGGTGGAGCTGGGACTGTCTCTTTGGCTGTGACTGTGCATTCTAGGACAGTGGACTAGGCAGAGCTGCATCTCAACTGTGCCAGCTCCTGCATTTCACACATATCTGCATGAAACTGAAATTCAGGACAGTGCATGTGCTGTGCAAATGGCCAAGAATTGCATCGTTTTTGATATTAAAGAACACATTTATTCCGAAGGTCAGGGAATCAAAAAACAAATGAGAAAATCTTTGGCAGTTCAGGTGGAGTTACATATCTGAAAAAAGAAGGCAGCACTTCTCTCCTGACATAGGAACCAAATGGCAAGCTGGGTTTCTTGGGAGCAGATTTAGAATTGCATGCTCTGGTACTGTGTGCTGACTGGTTATCAGAAAAGTCTTTTAAGCTTGTTGACATTTCTGTTGTCTTTCCATAGGTGCTTTGGTCCTGGCAGAAGCCAGAGTTTATGTGCTGTTTTAGAAAGTGCCTGTCCTGTATTTCAAGGATCAGCCCTTTCCCATGGAGCAGATCTGCTGCCACAAGGAACCATACTGTATCTTCCATTAAAAATTAAAAAATAATTCCTACCAAATGCTTCATGGGTTTCTCGTTTAGTGTAGGAAAAGCCATGAGAAAAATCATTTACAATGATCAAATAAAAATCCTTACAAGATTAGAGCAGAATAATCTCACTGTAAAACTAGGTAAGTCAACACCTTATTGCAACACCTGCAAACACGAGTACTTTCATGCTTCTTGTGCTTCCATAGTAAATAGAAAAAAACCCAACCTGATTATTTTTCCAATTTCCTTAATATTTTTCACCTTTTTTTGGCCATTTTTTTCATCCTAGAAGTCTTAAAAGCCTAGATTCAAGGTACTAGGTGCAAAATGATGTGTTATGTCTATGTTTAGAGAGACACAGTGTCAGCTATTAAAGTAAGAGACAACTATTTCTATATTTAAGAGGGTAAATTGTTCTTTATTAAAAAATGTATTTTTCAATAGTTGTAGCTTGTGAAGTATCTACCTTCTAGACTAAAATGTGCCATGCATGGTGAATAGTTTTGAAAAGTTTACATACAAAGTATTCAGACTATTTGTAAGTGAGAATGAAAAGCAGAATGCATTTCTCCCATTGTATCTTGTGACGCTTCTCAAACACCCATGAGCAAAATGGCTGAAAGCTGAAAACTGTGATTTGCCATGTAAATAGCTGTACTTTTGCACAGTGCCCAGCCTTACTTTGAAGGAAATTGATTTTTCTTTAGCTGTGATTTAAAGGTTTAAAAATCCTGTACCAACCATGCACTGTAAAGGCTTTTTTCCACCCTAAATTTTGCCTTACAACCCCAGCTTTGGAAAGACCTACAGAAATGGATAACTTTGCATTCCTTGAGTGGTTCCAGCAGAATGACCACAATGTGTACAGTCTGTGTGGGGAGCAGATTTTTATAAAATAGGTTTACATGCCCCTACTTTTTTTATTGAAATACCTTGTAACTAATCTCAATGCATAATGAGCTGGCTACATTTCAAATGCTTCAACAACTTGAAACATGTTGGAAGGACCCAGACTCCCAGCAAATGAAGGACTCTTGTCAGGGTGTACACATTTCCCTCCTACTGCTATATTGATCTATAGGGAGCATACACAGGACAGGGAAGAAAAATACTCCTGAATTTTATTCTGATTTTATTTCTGTGATTGGACTTCACAGCTTACTGTAATTTATGGCCTCTCTTCGCTGCAGTCTAAACAGAGTGCAATCTAAATTGTGGGAGCTGGAAATCTCTAGTTCAGGATGCAGGCTGGCATCAATAAGCAGCCATCCCTCTCCTTGTTCCTGAAGAAGTATTTGGCAATTGATCAAGAGATGAACATTTGCAATTCCTACACTGAACCTGACAGTGAGCCTTTGGCAAACAAAAAGGAGTCCAATCTCACAGGGAGTAAAGGTGATAAGGAAGTTGCCCACTGAAGGGAAATGTTGGGGACACCCTTTCTACTGGGCATTGCTTTCCAGACTCTGAGCTACTCTTGCAGGCATCTGCCAAAGATTGTGAAGACAGGAAACAATATGTTAGCAACAGATGTTGAAAGGTAGGTAGTAAACAAGGATTTTGTAAGAGCTCTGGGAGCACGTATGGGATCTTCTATCAGAGCACTGCCACTCACTTGGGATTTCCATGCATGCTCTGTTCTCTGCTCTTCTGCGGCACTTCTTGTAATGATGGACTTGCCTGGAGGGATCAGAGCCAGCCCTTTGCCCTCTGGGTATCTCCTCAATGCAGCAGTGCATTGCAAGGCATGCTCCAGTTTGAAAGATTTCAAATCACATTCATGTGAACAAGCTAATAAGCTCAGCCTAGGAAGTGGTTGCCTTACATTTCAACAACTGTTTAGGGTAAAATGCCAAACCCAGACATTCTGCCTGCTGAGGCAAATGCTCCAATCAATGGAGTAGAGAGCAACAGAGCAAAAGTATTTCCTTACTGTCTGACAATTGGTTAAGGGTTGGGAAAGCCTAAAAGATGGGCAGGTTGTTACACTACTCAAATGTTTGAAAAGATATATGAGTCTGTCATCACTAGGCAAAGAAGCAAACTTGGTTTCTCACTAGGAAGAGATTGCCCCAAACTCATCACTGGATAGGGACAAAACTTCTACTCTCCATCCCTGGAAAGTAGGAATGGGAACATCTTCCTTTAATGATGGGAAGAGCCCTCTTACTCTCCCGAAAGACAGGACACACCAAGTGCTAAAGCTGGCACATGCACGTGCTCACTAAATTGCTCAGTCTCATATTCAGGCTGCTCTGACACACCAGCCCCCTCTGTCCATGCACCACAGTGTTTGTGGGCTCTTAGCACAGATTTTGGATGCCAGTCTGAGTATACAAGCCCAAAAGTTCTGTGCTGCAGCTGCTATGACCTCGCTGGGTTCTGGCCTGTAGAGCCATATGGCAGAGCTGGGAATGGAGAGCCATGTGTGAGCTGTCACATTCCTGACCCACATAGCATCTTCTAGGAAGGGAGGGAGGGAGGGAAATGGGTGGGGGGGGTGTGTGTGGAGATGGAGTAAATGTGTGATAGGATGGTGCTGGGCACAAATAAGGCTCATTTTTCATGATTGGCAAAGGGCCATTTGTGATCAATCTCATAGGGCGTAAGTGGAAGGAAAAGAGTGGGTGCATTACAGGCCAGTGGCTCTCATCTGGCAGTGGGGCCAGGTATCAAACTGATTTTGCCTTACTACAGGCAGTCAGAGGGCTCACTGTTAACAACACCTTATCTGAACAAACAAGCAATTGTGTACTGCACACATACTATTTTATCCAGAGGCTATGGTAACTCAAGCTTCCTTTCTTGCAGCTGATGGCATCATTAGAAAGTTTCTGCTCTGGATTAGAACAGAAAGCCTGGAAGGAATAATAGCCTCATGATTCATAGCCTGAGGTTATTTATTTACTGTACAGAACATTCAGTCTCATTGTAGAAAGATGAGGGTGAGGCTGGGTAGACTGGCAGGGGCTGAGGCATGACCAAGTGCAGGACAGACTCTCTGGGGCAAACTTTCAGCAGGGTGGCTGCTTTCTTTATGCCAGAGAACTTACTGCCCTCACCTCTTACTGGTGCACATTTTCCACCAGCTTTGAAGAATGGAGAGATGAGCTGGCCTTGCTCCAGTTGAATTTAATCACTCATAGCTCCTCCAGTATTTCCTAGGCTCAGCGAGTTGTAGAAAACTGTCATTAAACATGCAAAAGCAACACTGAGGTTTACTCTGCAAGGAGGGAGAGAACATATGGAGTGAGCCCACACTTCGTGCACTGCTGCGCTTTAGAAACTGGATTAGCATCTCTTTTTTCAGTTCTAGTTTGGCCTGGAAGGTTTGTTAATTGATTAGTGTTGTTAGCATGGCAAACACATCCCTGTGCTATCCTGAATGCATCTGCAAGCATGATCCTAATGTAGTTTTATATCTTCTGATGCTTGATTTCTGGTAACTTCCAGTAGGTTATCACCAATGTTTGGCTGCTGATATCACCAGTGATGTTACACCTGTTACAAAGATGGTTCTTTTTGGGTGTCTCTGTTTTTCATCACCACAGCCTCCCCTTGCTGTGCATCAACATGCAGTCATTGTGTGATAAAATGTTTGGATTGTGGCCTTGCTCCATGACATATAACTGTGGAGATGTAAGTATCACTGACAAAGGATCCAGAAATACTGGACTTTGTTGCTACTGAAAACTCAGTGGGAAATACACAATTCAGTTTTTACATGACAATATACATTCCAGGTATGCCATTCTGAGGAAAATGGGGAAACATTTTTTTAACCCCAGTTCTTCTTGGTATTTTCTATTTGAGATGAAAATGCAAGCAGTAAATAGTGATTATCTTCTAGAGGGAATTACTGCAATGATTACTTTGGAATTGGAGCTTAAGGTCTATTTTGCACTATAAATGAAAAAGATGGAAGAGGGGAGAAAGTCAGTTGTGATTGGCTCATGGATTTGCAGTTTCTTAACCCTCTTTTTCTCTCTCTCTCTTTATAAATATATATACACATACATGTATATTTAATGTACTGAATTATTGCTCCTTCATTACTTCCCCTAGCCCTTCCAACTCTAGAGGGAAAAAAAAAAGTGTAAGTTTAGGGATCTTGATGTTAGGAAAGCCACAGAAGAATCCTGGGCTTCCACCTAAACTCTTCATTTGCAACATCTTCCTGGGGCAATGGTAATGATGCAGGTCTAGTAACAGTGCTTGTGGAGTGAGCTCTGGAACAGCATTTGAGGTTAGAATTAAGATGAAGTTGGGTGGGTTAGACTTCATCTTCCACAAGCTGCAGTCCTCATCTCTGCAATTCCCTTATTCAGCACTCATTTCCAAGTGCAAGAAATTAGGTTTATTGCTTTGACAGCTGACCTAGAAACTCTGGGTCAAGTTCTCCTTCTTATATGTAGAGTTTTATATTGCATCCATTACTGCAGCCTCCAAGCAATTTTCATGTGAAGAAAATTCATTAATTCCCCTGAACACAGGATTCAGGGGTTCTCCTGCATTTTCCCTTTTGGGGCCAGCACTCCTTATGAAAGGCTGTTGTCTTAGGAGGGAATAAGGGCATGAGTGGAGAATAAAGGTTTTTCTATTGTTAGTGTCAATGGTGCCAAACAAGTTGCCTCCAAGGAAAGCTGAGTGACACCTTAGAGACCTCCAGGCTTGGGAGTGTTCTTGATTTCCACACAGATTTACTTCCCTTCCATCAGAGCTCTTTTGTTGCTCATTCTCAGAGGCATTGGCTCAGAGGAGCTGTCCACCAAGGATGGGATTGAAATTTGGTCCTTCTTGGAGAACGGATTCAGTCTTTCAGCTTCTTTGAGAAATGGGACTTGGAATTGATGTCAGACGCTATTGAAGAGCTAGAGAAGGGACTAGGAAAGAAGCTCTGTGTGCCTTCTGAGGCTTCAGCCAAACAGAAAAACAGAAGGCAGCTTTTTTTTTTTTTTTTTTTTTTTTTTTTTATTCAAAATAGAGTGGCAGCCTTAAACTGAGGCCCAGTTTTGTTTTTTTTCTAATAATCCACCCCAATGCTGATAAATCCAAAGATTGCATTAGCCAAGTCCACTCCTGGAAGGAAGAGATAAAGTTGCCTTGCAAGATGAAGATGACAAAAAAGAGTAGTTTAATGAGGATTCTGGTGGGACTGGAGCTTTGCACCACTCTTGGCAAATGAGCTTCACCAATAGAGCCTCCCTCAAAAGCCTGTTTGGCCTAGAAATGCCAGCAGGTGGGCCACTTCATCACAAAACTACATCAAGTCTGCAAAACCTTCTGTCTGCAGAGTGGCAGGGACTTGCCAGGTTCCAAACACTCCAGCTGTGGCAGGGAATATATTGCAGGGAAGCAGTAAGGGCGGGTTGGTGGTGAGCCTGACTCCCGTGCCTTGGGTCCATCTGCTGGAGTAGGAAGGGGGAGGCAGAGCAGACACTTTCCAAAGGCCAGAGGCTGCAAAGTGTGTGGTAGCACAAGGAGAACTCTGCCTGGGAAATCCTTCTGAATCTGTGTGTTCCTCAAAGTGTAGTTGTCACTGTAGGCAGGAAGTTCTGAGGTGGTAAGTGAGAGCAGAGAGTGACAGATTTTGTCCTGTGGCTCCTTGCCCTGGTTGGTTCAGCTGTTTGGTAACACAGCTTTTTTTCAGGATGCATGCAATGCAACAGAGCAGGCTCTCAGGAGAAAAGTGGAGGGATGTCACAGTATGGTGTGGGGAAAAGAGGGCAGATGTCCAGGTGAGGAGAGCATGACAATCAGGAGCAATAAAAGGCTGGGTATCCAAGAATTATTCCCAGAACTGGTCATGGAAGAAACATCAGAAAAAGTGGCAAAGTTAAGGTGAGAAAGTACCATTATTGGGTGGAATTAAAGGCCTTTGTGCAGAAGAGATCCTGAGGTAAAGTGGATGTGAGGTGAAAGAATTGTTGTTCTGGTGCAAAAGGGGCCGCAGGTTTCCACTCTGAGTGTCCTTAGGGAATCTGGCATCTCATGCTGAAAGCAAGTCTTAGTCTTACAGAGCAGCGTTCAACCTCACCACTGAGATGGAGAACCCACTGGTTCCCTGGGTATTTTGTTCCAGTGATTAATCATCTGTGCTCCTAAAAAGTTGTGCCCATTACTGTGTTAGATTTGCTGGGCTTCACCTTCTGGTAATTAGTTCTTTTTATGTGTCTCTCTGCTAGATTAAAGATCCCTTTTGTAGCCAGTATTTTCTCCCCATGTGGGTAATTATACCCTGTAGCCACACCGCTTCTCAATCTTATTTTTGATTAACTGAAACAGATTGAGCTCCTTAAGTCTTTCCCTGAAAGGCAGCAGGCTCTTTCATTCTTTCTCCACTCCCAGTCGTTGAATTGCACCTTGTGACTGCCCTGTCCAGTTTTGTGGTACCTTTCTAACAAGCAGGCTGTAGAACAAGAGTCACTGTTCAGCAGTGTTCGTAGTGGGTTACCAACTGTGCCAGAACTCTTAATTTTAGTATTTTTATAGTAAACAGTATGTTATCATGTTTTGTTTTGGTAAAAAAAAAAAAAAAACCAAAAAAAAAACCAATCCAAACAAAAGCCAACAGACCAAGCAATCCTCTGGACTCTGAACTCTTGCAGATCCTCAGGTATCACCTGTTAGCTGCTGCAGGCTGAGCTCTGGTGTCTTCTGAGCTGTTGTTGATTTGGGGCAGAGCTGACTCAGCAGTTGCTGCCCTGCCACCAGTCAAGGAATTGCTGCAGCACAGGGCATCTTTCTCCTCGGTGCTTTGAAGACTCAGCAAGGACCGTGGAGGTGCCTGCCTTACCTGGAGTGGGTTTGAGCTCTGTGTTCCTTCCCAGGGAGAGGCAGGGGCTTCCACATTCAAGGTCTGCTTCAAGCTTCCTGGCTTGCTGCACATGCAGGCTGTTCCTGAAGGACTGACCCCATGGAAGGGACCTGCACTGGAGTTTAAGAACTGCAGTCCATGGGAAGGACCCATGTTGGTGGAGTTCATGGAGGGCTGTCTCCAGTGGGAAGGAGTGCGTGCTGGAGCAGGGAAAGAGTGTGAGAACTCTTCCCCCTGAGGAGGAAGGAATGACAGGGACTGTGTGTGGTGAACTGACAACAGATGCCATGCCCTAACTCCCTGTGCAGCTGAGGAGGGGTAGAGAAAATGGGCAGCGAAGTTGAGACCAGGAAGAAGTTGGGATGAGGGGAAAGTGTTTTAAGAGTTGGTTTTCTTTCTCATTACCCTACTCTGATTTTGACTAGTAATAAATCAATTTTCCTAAGTTAGTCTGCTTTGCCTGTGATGGTTACTGGTGAGTGATCTCTCCCTGTCTTTATCTCAAACCACAAGCCTTCTGCTCTATTTTCTCTCACCTGCCCAGAATGATAGAACAGCCTTGGTGGCCACCTCAAGTCCAGCCAGGGTCAAGGGGCCACAGCTTCACCGACAGCCAGGACTAGTTCTTTCTCTTTGTGTGGATAATCAAATCTTCAGGCTGTGATAGGGAATCTCTCAAGCATCAGTCAGAAAATAGGTTCAAAATTTTAACCACAGTAGTTTGAACACATTAACTGTTTTCTGTTTCAGATTCATTTGTTACACATAAGATGTCATCTTCAGGCTTTTGTTAATTCATTACCTTCAAATTTAGAAGGTGTCTAGGTGCAGATAAGTTGCTGCTGCAGACATATCATTATTTCTCAGGGTATTTTGCCTTTGGGACATTGCATTTCAGAACTCTAATGTTTTACTAAGCCAAAAGGCTTATGCTAAGGTATGAAAATACTGTCATCAGTGTGCAAATTCTTCAGGTAAACATAATCCACAGCAGCAATCTCCTAATTCTGATATAATTAAAAATAGGCAGACAGGAAGATAGTCAGAGAGAAAAATATTCTGGCTAACATATTTTTTGATGATATGTGCTGAGGGAAATATCAGAATAAACAGATATAAGCATAGTTAGGAGCTTAGATCATATACTGTTTTTTTCTGTTTATAACACAAAACTAAGGGCTCTTTCTGCCAAGCTTGTCTGATTGCTTGTGACAAGATTTGGAGGGATGCCTTTAGAACAAATGGAGGTTTTTCTCTTCAGTGATTCCAGCCTGGGTGCCTCAACTGGGCATCTGTGAATCATGACACAAAGCTCCCTTGATCACAGAGCAGCTTCTGAAGGAGGGCAAGATGAACAGTTTGGTTGCAGGGGCAGGGGAGATACCTCCACTTTACAGAAATAGAAAAGCTGTGCTGTACATCACCAGTGTGATATGTGCCATACAGCCCCTCAGGGGCTGGGGTTGTTTGTGTCAGTGTGATGACCAGTCACTCAGGGCACATCCCCACAGAGGGGACACAGTGGGATGGGAGCCTGCTGCACGGTGTGGGGGTGATCTGCTTCTGGGCTTAGCCAGGTGAGCCCAGCTCAGAGCTGGAGGTAGGCCCTTATCCTAGGAGTCACACACACAGAGCAAGCTCCTTCTCTGTACAGATGGCAAGCTGATGCACTGGTGGCAGTGGCACAAAACCCCCAAACAAGGGTGTACAAAAGGATTATGGTCAAGCAGGGCCGTGAACACAGATCGTCTAAGTGCCACATAGGGGCTGCTGGAGGGGTGGGAGCAGGGAGATGAGAGTCAGGAGAGAGGACTGCAGAAGGTGCGTATCTTCAAGTGACTCCAGGAGACACAGCAAAGTCAGCAGTTGGAAAGAGAAACACAGACCAAAGCTATTCTGTACTTAATCATTTTAGATGCCGTCTTTACTGTGAGCCAGCACCAGGGCATGTGAGCCTTACATGTATATATGTCACACATTATCTATCTGGTACTTATATAGGCTCCTACCCTCCAGCCTCATGGACATTTTACAACCACAATCAATTCCCCCAGGTCATCAGACACAGTTGTCTAGAATAATGCGACAATAGAGGGGACAGGAAAAGAAAGAGAAATAAAGAAAAAAAAGAAAGAAAATTAGAAAGACCTTTGATCAAAGTATTTATAATAGGATCTATTACTATTATAAAATATTTATAAAATATTTAATAAAATATAAAATAATATTAAAATATTATTATATTTTTCTAATGCCTTTTACCAGAATGGTGGGCCTTTCTTAGCCAAGAGATGCTAGGGACAAAACAGGTGCAAAGCTGATTCACTTTACAATGTGGATTCTTGCCTAATAGAGGCTGAACTCCAGCCATCAAATGCATTTCAGTTGGAGTCTCAGGTTTGTCTCTGAACTATCAGACAACTCTGTCATTCAGCCAGCCATGCCCATCTTGCAGGTGAAACCTTTTAGTCTGTGAGTCAAAGAGGGCTGCGCCAGAACCCATTCCCTTCCCGTGGCTAATTCAGTGCTCCCATAGAAACCAGATTTTGGTGGGAAATACAAACACCACAAGGTCTTTGCAGAATGGCTTTGGAAGGGGAGCACACCCACGGTGACCTCCCTAACCACCTCCTTCTAGGGAGCATTCCCAAGCTTTACTCTAGCAAGATGAGAAGCAAGACTGAGCATCACTAGCTGAGTATCACCAGCTGAGCATCACCAGCTTTCTTGGGGTCTACAGGAGATCATTGCTGAGATGGATTCTTGGAAACTAAGTCAGATTATCCAGCCTGAGTTATAGTAGGGGGAAAATTTTCATTCATACCAGTACTCCTGAGCACGGTAGCAGGAGGGAGACTATTGTCTTAGTCCTTTTCTAACAGGCAAGAAAGTAACTGTCAGCTATACCAACATCACAAATGAAGCAGCAGAGACCAAGATGTAGGAAAACAGCAGCTGGGTTTCTTGGGGGCTGAGAGGGAGGCGGAATTTTTTCAGCAAGGTTTAAATGACCCCACAGAGCAAAGGGTAAGACCCTCAGGCAACAAGCTTTTGGTTTGCAGCAGAAATATGAGCAAAATAAATTCTCATAATCTGACCTTACCTTCCTATCTACGTTATCTTTCCCAGCTGAATGATGCCTTCTTATTCAGTGAGGGCATGAGAAGAGAGGGCAGAAGCAGCCAGGGCTGCAAACTGCACCAAACTTGGATCTTCCAGGCTAAGAAGTTGCTTCTCCTTATGGATAGAAAAGAGTATTCACGTTTTACAAATAACAGTTTTAAGTAGTTTTTCTTAAGTCACAGAGCAAACTCTGAAGCTGGAATAAGCAGTAGCTTCCACTTGGCTGTAACTGAACACTTGAGCCATTATTTTTAATATTGCTATTAAAGGAAAAACCTAGATACCCTGGCCTTGACAGGAGATAAATGTTATGTTACATTGTCTGGTAAGTTTATAACAAGAGCTGTAATCATTTAAAGGCTAAGTGGATGAGAAAGAGAAAAGGAAAAGGATAAATTCTTATTAGGAGCTAGCAAAAGACCATCCTGCCTAAAACCAGTGTTTGCATAACTGAAATTTTGTCATGAGAAATTTCAGGTTTGACGACAAATTCCAGTTTTCCACTGAGAAAATGCAAATGACAGTGCTAGTGCTGCCTGCCTGGCAGGCATTTGTCAGCTTAGTTTTCTGTCTTCAGGGACGAGGTGGAATCAACAAAAGCCATTTTGACAGGCAAAAAGTCAGCAAGCCAAGTAATAGAATAATAAATTCTGCTTTAAATTGTCTAAAGAGTGTATGTGTTTGTGATTTCTACCTAGAATTTCACTTCTATGGAAAGCATTTGTATTTAATTCCTTCCTCCCAAGTACCTGGGGAGCACAACAGCACTGAGCTTTGTGAATGGTGCAACAACTGAAGAACTGAGGCACAGAAGAGATGGAAAGCTATAATTTCCCAAGTGACACTGTTTGCTGTGCCTGACACACACTTTCAGAAGGGTTTTGGAGCTTTTATCGGAACACCAAAATAGCCAGCCACATTTTAAAATGCAAAATCAGAAAATAGTAAAACAATTTGTATCAGAAGGTTTGCTTCTGGAATGCCAACTACCAAATTGGATGAGGTTGCTCAGGATCTTACTACCTGAGCACTGAAAATCTCTCAGATTGCACAAATCCTTTGGGCCAGTCTTGTGTTGTTTTCACCACAGCTATGGTAAAAATCTTTCCTCATATTAAATTGAAATTTCCATTGTTGCAAATGATGACCTTGCTTCTTGTCCTTTTACCATGCACACTCTTTAGTATCATACAACCATAAATCATTGAGACTGGAAAAATCCTGCAAGATCAGCAAATCAAACTGTTAACCCAGTACTGCCAAGTCCACCACTAAAAATGTCTTCTTAAGGGCCAAATCTACATTTCTTTTAAATACCTCCAGGGGTGGTGACTCCACTACTTCCCTAGGAAGTCTTAACAATCTTTTTGCTGAAGAAATTTTTCCTACTGTCCAATCTAAATTACTGATAAAGGTATTAAACTGGACTGACCCAAATACTGAGCTCTGGAGAATACCACTAGTGACTGGCTGTCAACTGGATTCAACTCCACTCGCCTCCATTCTTTGGGCTTGGCTATCCAGCCAGTTTGGTAGCCAGTGGACAGTATCCCTGCAGTTGTAGTAGTAGAGGAGAGTTGGAGTAGTAGTGGAGTAGTAGTAGTTAGATCCTCTCAGCCTTGCCTCTTCTGGCTGAAAAGTCCAGCTCCTTCAGCCTCTTCTTGTAGAAATTTAATGAACCCCCACTTTTGGCTCAGAAAGATATTTTAGTGCAGGACACTGCCTAGCCAAACATGTTTTATAATGATTGCTCCTGTCTGGTGAGCCTTAACCTGATTTAAAGGTGTGTTATATAGCAGGGAGTGAAAAAGTAGCATCACTTATCAAATCTATCATTCCCTGTCAGGTTAGCAGAGACTAATCACTATGACTTTTATGTTGGCTGCTCCTTCGTTTAAAGTGTGCTCTTTGCACTGTGGTGTAACTGTATGAACTGTTAACCTCTTCATGGTGTGTATTTTTGGCCAAATCTGTACAAAACCATCAGAGTGGTGTTCTGGGGTTGAGCACATCAGCCTTTTCTCAGTAGCCAGCCATTGGTTCACTAGGGACACCAGCAGTGACATACAGGGATGTGGAGCTAAAAGATGAAAAAAACAGGACTTTCAGGGCTCTTGCAGGTGGTTGTGAAGCTGATCAGAGCAAATAAATGTTTCAATTTTAGGGTAAAGGTTTGCAGTGTGAGAGTGATGACTAGCACAGGGGCAGTGAAGGGGAATGTCCTGAAAAAAAGGTGGTCGGGGCAATATCTGTAACACATGCTCTCATATTTGCTCTTTCCCCTTTTCTTCTACCTCTCTGCCTCCCCAAAGACAAATCTAACCTGGTGTTTGCAGAGGAGCACTGCCCATATAGATCCCTGAAAGGACAAGCCAAACTGGCCCATCTCTGGAGTATTCTAAATACTCTCATATGGCTTTTTTCTAGGCTGAATGAGAGAGTAATTATTAATCTATTATTAATCTTGCTGCCATTCCAAGATTGCTCCCTGCGGTATATTTTACAGTGCTTTGTCCAGGATGGTTTTAAAACATCCAAGTGATGTGACTTCCACCAGTTTACTTGGGGGAGCTGTTTTACAGGCTAACAGACATCACCATTAGCACTATTTCTTGTCACATGCATCAGCAGCTCTCCCATAAATAATTGCTAACACTACAGTTATTCTACAGGCCTAGGGAAGGTGAAGAAATATTCAGGTAAATATTTCAGGAAGGGAGTCAATATTCAGGTAAATAAAGGAACAAAAAGACAATGGAAATATCTAGCTTCTCTGGGAAAATATGGTGTTTAGCTGGGTTATGGACACTTGACTAAGTGACAGAGAGGTAACCAGTAACCTTTGCACTCATGCCTGAATAAATGCAAGGTGATCTGAGAGAGCTCAGGCACAGAGGGAAACTGGGATCCTCAGGCTGCAGAGTTCAGCTGTGCTGGGACCTAGCAGAGTTGGCTACAGTGCCTCCGTTCCCTGTAAGGCCACCCCTAAATAAATTACCTCATCTGTCATGGGGTAAAAGTATAACCAGGAGAGTTATACTTTTATAACTGCAGAGAAGCTTAGAGAGTTTGCTGTTACTACTATTGCATCTAAAGAAATGGACATATGACCCAACGAGTAATGTTTTAATATATCCTAGATTCTTTTATTGAAAAGCTATTCTCTGCTCTTCAAGTTCTTCTCCTGCAGAGATCAACATCTGACACAATGATGCCTTGCAATCCTGTATATCTGTTCTATATAAATGAAAAAAAAGCCCCTCCCACTTGGCCCTTCCAGGCAAATCAACATCTTTAGTGCAGCAGTTTACTGTACATGACTACCAATCCAGCGCTGACTAATAGCTGTGAGCCAGCAGACACTTTTCAAACGTCCTTGCTGCAATATTTCAGTCAAGGTCTCTCTTTGACAAGCAATTCAATAGTTTTGCTGTAATATACTGGGCAATGCCACCTCCACTTCCTTTGTTCTTTATTACACGCTAATTTGTGTCAACTCTTAATAAAGGAATCTCCTGAACACATCTCACAGATGGCCTTTCTCTTAGAATACAGCACCCTGCTGAAGCAGTGAGCGGGCTGGCAGTGCATGCAGCCCCAGTGATATTCTCACTGAATAACACATGCCATGGCAGCTTCAAAGACAAGAGGATGCCTCTCTCCCAAAAACTATCAGCTAGCCATTTAGGGTCTCTAAATGGCCTTAGGAAGAGGCCATCTGACTTCAGGAGAGTGTTCTCTCTTTTGATCCATGTGGAATGGCTGCTGAACTCTTCTCTTCTACTGGGACCAGTATAGTCTAAGCACTTCTAGAGAAATGTCTCTCCAGAGATCTTCCACATCTTACTCGAAAGGAAGTTTTTCTTAACATTCAAACTTCACAACTTTTTCTTCCCTGAAGTTCATCCTATTATGCAATGCCCCATTGTACTTAGCCTGCACAAAGTATCTTCCTCTTGGGATTTTCCTTGAATTTATTTTAAAATGATTAACATATCTCCTCTTAGTTGTTGCTTTGCCAAGACGTGCGTCGTTTGCTCTTTTAATCTTTCCATATCAATCAAGCTTTTCCACTACCTAATAATAATTGTGCTCTTCTCTGAAGGCCCTCCAGCTTTTCCGTATCTTTCCAGTGATGTGGTGCTCAGAACAGTACAGGAGATGCCAGCTGCATTTGCAGCCATGTAGAGAAGAATCTTTGTTCATCTGCTCTGCTGCAGTGTCTTGAGCAAGATTGCCCACAGTGCCCCCATGGCTAGAGAGCTGCTCAGCAGAAAGGGTGTGCTGGCCAGCAGTGGCTGAATGAGCCAGGTGTGCCCAGGTGGCCAAGAAGACCAATGGAATCCTGGCCTGGATCAACCACAGTGTGGCTAGCAGGAGCAGGGCAGTGATTATTCCCTGTACTCAGCACTGGTGAGGCTGCACCTTGGATCAGTTCTGGGCCTCTCACAGCAAGGAGGTGCTGAGGGGTGTCCAGAAAAGGGCAATAAAGCTACAGAAGGACCTGGAGTACTTGGATGTGGCACTTGAGGGTTTGGTTTGCAGGTGATTATCGTTGTGCTGGGTTTGTGGTTGAACTAGATGATACTGAAGGTCTCTTCCAATCTTGATGATTCTGTTATTCTACCACCTTTCAATGCAAAACTTCCAAGAGCCAAGGAAGAGGAGGTTTTAGTGCTGAAGAGCTGTCAAACAGATGGAAAATTCCTCTGGATGTGTTGTACTGTGATTCCCCCTAAAAAACAGTGCTATACCCCTCAAGGAGAACATGCTGCCTATTTCTGGGAAGGTACTGATGACATAATGCTGACTATGGATTAGTTTCTTTTCTGCTTTGGTCAACTTTTGGTGGTAGCACCACTGGAATCCTGAACAGCCAATGATGCAAAGTCTCTGTGCAGGAAACGAAACCCATTTTGACTTTTTTAAAACAGTACACCACATTGAGAAATATTTTCTGATTTACATTTATGACTTAAACTAGTAAGAAATAAATCTGAAAGTCATACCTAAGTGTAAGTATTCAATTACTAAGGCAAAGTCCTGTAAAACCCAAGCATGTGCTAAGTTTAGCATCAAAATCTGTTTGAAATTATACTAAGAACAATCAAAAGGAAAATGCAGAAATGCCTTGTTATGCTTCTACCACTATTTTACAAGAAGTTTTCTTTTAGGGCTCTTGAGCGACAGGTGTATTTGGCTTCTGGAAACATTGCAATCTGTCAAGTAATTGGCCTGTCCAAGAAGCTAATTCTTAGTGAGTAATTGCAGATCATATCAGGAAAAGAGAATCAAAAATAGGCAAAAGACAAAGACAAAGAAATGAGAGAAAAATAAAGGAAAACTATAATAAGAGCCTTCAGGATTGCTAAGGTTTGAACACACATATAGGAGAGAGAAGAAAAAAACGCAAGAACAAGACAGTTGCCATGATGTTGGTGATAAAATACGTTGACTAATGACTGATCAATCAGTACTGTAGTTACTCAATAAACCGATTATTTTGGGTCAGTTTGGGCTTTTTTTCAGGTTGTATTTTTTTTTTTTTTTTCAAATCTTTAACATACAGTTAGAACTCATCACCTGTGATTTGTAATTAAGTCTGGATGCATTTCCAGGGGACATGTTCTCACATATTTTAGAATACTTGGCTTCTTAAAAGAATCAGTTTTTTGTCAATGTTTTTTCCATAAATATCCTAAGTAAGACCTAGCACTTGCATTACTTCCTTCAGGAGAAAAAAAATTTCTCTGTCCTTGCACCTCTCTTTTTTCCTGAATGTTTTTGATTTTACTTTTTATTAATCCCTACAAGGATTTAAAACTCCCCCTCAGTTCAGCATTGAATGTGAATATCATTAATGTGCTGTTTGTTTTTCTTCCAGACCAATTAATGAGGGTGATAAATGAGGTAGGACATTACACCAATCCCTGTGGCACCCCAGTAGCCACCTCCCCCAAATCCAAACACTGCCATTTATCATTACAATTTGCTAATGTTCTTTCTGCCAATTTGTAGACCCCATGGCAGTGCTCCTACTGAAGCTAATCTCAATTAATTATTCAAGTACATTCATGGGAGATGCAATATCAAATACTTTATGGAAAACCAAAATGTGGTGTAACAACTGAATTTCCAGTAGGCACAACTGCTTTAATTATTTTAAACCCTTTTATATCTGTGAAGATCTCTTATATTTGTGAAGATTTATTCTTTTATTATTTGTACTTTACTGGCGCCTAGAGGATCCAGCTGGGCTGAGGACTCATTGTCATGTTACTGAAATTACATTACTAAAATTTTATCTCCAGCTGTTTAGTGATTCTCTTTCCTCCTCCTGTCTCTCATATTTGCTTCATTTTCACCCCAAGGATAGAATTTAAATTAATGGAACTGTAATTGCCAGGATCCCTGACAATTCCTTTTTTCAGGATATGAGGTACATTTTCTATATTTTGCATATTTGCTGCCTCTACTTTTTCTCTTCCAAAAACCACTTCATTATGAGTTCTTGTTTGGATGAAAACAGGTTTCTCTTTCTCTGCCTCTACCATGCATCTGCCCTGCTGTGCATTCCCCACTGGAGTCCGTGTCATTGATAATCCTGTGCCTGGAAACTCTCAGTGAGTTGCATGGAGATGACTGATGTCACACTTGGAGGATTAAGTAGGGAATAAACAGCAGGAGCACATCATCTCTCAAGAAACTGTGACCCCATCTTGTCTGTGCTAGAAAATGCTGAAGACAGATTTTAAAAAGATGTCATGGCGCTTCTTGATACAAAAAGAAGAGAAAGCTTCTATACCCAAAACTGAAAGCAGACTGATTCAAAAGGAGCAGGGGAATGGCTATTTGAACAAGTGCCATCATATCCTGAGTTCAAGGACAGATGAACTGTGAGAAAAGACCTCATAAGCCAACTTTGTTCTGTGAAAGACTCATAGACTCACCACTTTACCCCCAAATTTACATTTACTTAGTTTTTATTTTCTGTACTTTTAAATAAAAGTGATTAATTTCTTCACAGTGTTCCTCATGTCACCTCTCCAGGGACAACCTGGTAGCAGTGTCTGACAGAGACCTCATCTTCCCTCTCACCCAAGAGAGTGCACCCTGAGTTGGGAAATATTTCAAGGAAACACTAGAGAATCTTCCCCTTAGATCAGACCTTGGAGGAAGTACTTCCCCCTACTCTTGGAACCACAGGTTCTACCTGACTAAAGTGATTTTTCCCTCCTACTCACACAACAACATCTTCCCAGCATTGCTGAGAGTGTCCCATCTCGGAGTTCCTTTGTAAGGAAGCCATTTTATGGTCTCAAAGTCTCAAATCAACTGCACTCTGAATTTTTGTGAGATCCCTTATCTGTTGCAGAAAAAGGACTAGTGTTTCAATTCCCACCATGTTCTTACAGATGCTGTGGAGCCCCTTCCTTGAATTTCTAGTGCTGTGATGTCCTGTTCCTTATGGTGCTTGTGGAAAATTGGCTAGTCAGCAGCAACTTGCCCAAAATAGGGCCATCTGAGTGTGAGCTACAGTTGAGAAAATCTCTTGAGTTTCTCCCAGCTGGAGCATGCAGTTAGAGTAAACCCATTTCTTTGGATGCTGTAAGCAGACTGTTTACCCAGAGGGGCTCAAAACTAGCTTTCTGCCTGCTTCTCTCTAACCCTGAAAATATTCAAGAGTCAATAATCCAATTCAAAACAATGCAGTGACAATGAGGTGGAATTTTTTTAATGGTGTTTACTTGTTCTTAATGATGTGCTGAATCTCCCTGTTACAGAGAGCAGCAGATGATAAAGGGAGAAACTACACAGTAGTGCAGAGAGTAAAACAAAAAAGAGACACTCCTTTTGAGATGAAAGAGAGGATCCTGTTAGTTTCTGAAACCTCAAAAACATGGGACTTTTACTCCCACAGCTGAGGTCTTTCTGCCAACAAGGGCCTAACTGTAAAGCCAATGAAAATTTTCCCAATTCAGAGCAGTTCAGAACCCTTTTCAACACAACCATTTTACCCCCTAAGGCAACTTTTTGGACAAACCAGAATAATTCTTTTCTTCCTGTCTCTTTTCTTCTCCTTCTTGCTAGATTTCGTATTCCCAAATGTGACATTTCCCCCACCCCTCAGTTAAAAAAAAATAACTGAAAAGGGAATGCTCTTACACTCAATGCCTCAGCAGAGCAGGCAAAGAAGGGAAGGGAAGGGAAGGGAAGGGAAGGGAAGGGAAGGGAAGGGAAGGGAAGGGAAGGGAAGGGAAGGGAAGGGAAGGGAAGGGAAGGGAAGGGAAGGGAAGGAAGGGAAGGGAAGGGAAGGGAGGGAAGGGAAGGGAAGGGAAGGGAAGGGAAGGGAAGGGAAGGGAAGGGAAGGGAAGGGAAGGGAAGGGACGGGAAGGGAAGGGAAGGGAAGGGAAGGGAAGGGAAGGGAAGGGAAGGGAAGGGAAGGGAAGGGAAGGGAAGGGAAGGGAAGGAAGGGAAGGGAAGGGAAGGGAAGGGAAGGGAAGGGAAGGGAAGGGAAGGGAAGGGAAATTGGTCTCTTCCATGATTTACAAAGTCTTGGAGTTGTTTCAGTTTGAGTAGCCCAATACATGGTCTGTGTGCCTGTGGGTCTGAAAACGTTCTTCCTGAAGGGGAAGTAGGTTTGTTTTTGAGTTTTGTGAGGAGGGTGACATTACAAGAAACTGTTACATGTGAGAGACTGGAGTGGGCACCTGTGTTGTGGATACTGCTTATTAAACATATCCCTCTTTGGGCTCGTTGTTCCAGCAAAAGTTGTTTCCTGGTTTGCCTGTTGGTTGAGAAGCATCACATCTCACAATGCTTTTTGCTAGAGTTCTGGGAAATATTGGGAAGGAGCTGGTGGCCACCATCCCCAGTGATATATAGGGAGATAAAAGAGCAGGAACTCCTTAGCAGCTTTCCCCTGCACATTCTTGTAATCAACTCTGGGCCAGGCAGATTTGCACAGGTAATGCTGTTTGGAAAATGATGTAAATAAGTGATACCAAAAAAACCCATCGAGACTAGAGAGATGTCTGGATGGGAGAAAGTGTGTCCAGGGCAGTTCCAGCTGCTGATGGTGCACAGGAGGGCTCTCCCAGGAGGGTGCTGAGGAACACAAGGTTTGGAGAACATACTGACATTAGAATAACTCTTCATTCTCAGGTGAGACAAAGTACAAAACCTAGAAATTGCCAAGTTACAAACAAATGCACAATGACACAGATAGAAGAAAGTGAAAAGTAATTTTATACATACAACTACCTTATTAGTAGCAGTTAAGGGAGATAGGAATATTTAGATTTGAATGAATATAAATACATAAAAGATATATTGGAGATTTTGTAGAAGGAGAAGCAGATGGACAATGTAATACTAATCTGAAAAATGATACTGAAAAGACAAAATGATCTCTATAGATGAATGGATCATAGCCTGAAAGAAACTTTGAGTCAAACCAAATTAACGCTCAAGAAAATCTTGTCAGCATGTAACAGAAACCCTATGAATCAAAATCCAGTCCCATGTAGGCAAAATACATTACTAAGGCTGTAGTACAGACTGCCTGATGAAGACGGTGATAGAGATTGACACACTGAAGGGGATCCAGGAAAGCAGGAAAGAACAATAAAAGAAGATTGCAATTGTCTTCATTTACTGAGTAAACTTCACTGTGGGGAATGATGTGTGGGCTGAACGTTCAGACAATGACAATTTCTTTTTCTATGGAAATACAATACAAGGAAAAGGAATGAGAAGTCATCGCCAATGTACAGGACTTGGTTACTGTCAGAGAGCTGCTGGGAAGGGTGGCAATTCTGTATGTCCAACATCCTCATTCCTCCTGCAAGAGCCAAGAGGTCTACTATTGTACTGATGAATTTTTAAACAATCCTAACTACACAAAAAATAAGAGGCCTTGTTATAAAGGAGCTAAAATCACTGGTTACAATATAAAAATCTTTTTATTTGGACAGCACTGAAATTTTTCAAAGATGCCATGGTGCATGGTGACAGCAAACGCTACCTTTCCATAAACATTTGAGAAAGACCAAACAATGATAGGCTAAGCTTAGCAGAAGGATAAGGAAGTTTTATAAGGAATAAGAAGGAATTATTAAACAAATACAAAGCTGTGTCCTACTAAAACCAAAAACCAACCAAACAAAAAACCCCAACCAAACCAAAACAAACCCTAAAGGAACAATTGCCTGGGAATGTTCAGTAAGAGGGATCAAAAAATGAACTACAAAAATGCAGAAATGTTAGTTATTATGTAAGGCTAAGGAAAGATCAAGGAGCACGAGGCTTCAAAGACAACAAAATTATAGCAGAAAACTCAAATTTTCTGACTGCACTAAAAATGAAATGCTCAAGGGAGTATATACTTGGACTCTGCAACCTAGAGAAAGAGACATGGGGGAAAAAGCAAATTGCAGATTTGTTAAACACAGGAAGCATGGAGCACTTCTGGTCATTTATTGACAATGTGACTATGTACTATAGAAGGCAAACAAGCACCAAACCTTATGAAGCAATCTTTCCAATCTTGGTGCATATCAGGTGTTCTCTGAAATTATGGGAAAGGCCAGTAATACAACTGTAACAAAACATTTAACATTTACTATTGCAGAGGTGCTTGAGATGAGAACATTGTATATGCCTAGCTGCCATGATTATATATCATAAAAGCAGACAACCTAAATGATTTAATAAGTTCCCAAACATGTATATATATGCAGCAAATTGGACTGCTTTCCTATTTTGCCTTGTGAGGTGAAATGACATTGAAGTAACATTGTAGAAGGAGCTGAGAGGTTGCAATGCTTTAGTTCATGGGCTGCAATCCTGGAAGTCCAGCCAAGTTGAACTGTGACCATTCCAGGTTGCCAGATAAAGGCTGAGGCCCACTTTACACCAGCTAGTTTAATATCACTTTGCATTACAGAGCTTTCCATTGCAGTATAAATCGAGGCAAGATAGCAGATGTCTGTACAGTTCATTGCCTGATTTTGCAAGTGCACAGCTTGAAATTGGCTCTTCTTATACTAAATATTCATTGGCTGAATTTTGTAAACAAATCCATTGGCTGTACTTCTTTTTAGGGGACTGAGAGTCCAATTAAAGTTTCCACAGAGAAATGTGCCCCTGCATGTACACACACACGAAAGTGCACACACACACAGAGACACACACACATGGAGGAAGTCTGGGAGTTTTTCTGATCCCTGCAATGAATTTGTTCTATTCCTCTTGTGCTCAAATAACAGATAAGTTGTACAGGATATACACACAAATGAGAAGCATAGTTCCAGCTGAGCTAAACCTTTTAAAGTACTTGGAAACATGAGTGATATCTTCAAGAACATTTGCAATGGCTTAAGGCAAGGGAGATGGAATGTTGAGCTTATAAAAACAAGAGATGAGGAGGTCACAGTCTTCATGTCCTAAAGCAGTGACTCTCACAAGGGAGCTCATAGTGGAGTCCCTGTTTTAAACCCACTGTTTCACAGATAGAGAAAGAAATGTCAGGGAAAGCCATTCTCCTGCCACTGGTTACAACTGCAGCAACTGAGGCCAGTGAGATTCCCTTGGTATCCTGCAGCAAGAGACAAGGACTCCAGGTAGTGATGGACATCCTGCCAGTGCTGGAAGGACTTGCCTATAAGCTTGTCAACCTTCCCCAAAACATGAGTCATGGCTGTTCCACATTCTCCCATCTGTAATTGCTTGTTCAGCCCTCTGGAAATAAATATAAATCCAGCATAGGCATTGCTATTAACACATCTTATACCTCTTCCATCCATGTTCTTTGTTTTTCTGTATGAAATATCCAGCTGAGCCTGGTACAGAAATTGCTCTTTCTGCAAGTCCTTCTCAATTAATCAGGACCAGCTAGACTGAATGTTTCTTCAACCCCAAATGCTGCAGAGACAATCCTTGTATACGTGGGGATACATAAAGAGACTTCCAGTCCTTACTCGGAGCATGTTAAATAAAATATGATCTTCAGTTCAGGCAACTAACCTATTGACTGTTAAGGTTCCATCTAACTCAAGACATGGGTGCACAGTGGAGCCCCAACTCCTCAGTTAACAATGTTTTCTTATAGGCTGGAATGTGGTAACTTGCTCCATAGGTAAGACAACTAAGGCAAAGCTCAAGAGTGCTCCAGCACTCCAGCCTTGTGTCTTCACACACAGTACTGACCTGGGTGCCTTGAGATATTCAGTTTCACACAGCTCTCAAACCTTATAAAAGACACCTGTACTTTCCCTCAGATAGATGCTCAAAGGTCAAAGACTTAGACTAGTGATCACAAGTGGGCAACCAAAACCAATAAACCTGTCATGGAGGATCCTGAAGAACCATCTCAGAATAAGAACAACCTGTGAATTTCACTTTGCATGGCAGTGCCCAGTAGTCCTAGGAGAGGCTGTGTACTTGGCCCCTTGGGTTTATCTGTACAAAAGGCTTTACAGGTAACTGAGAAAAGTAGGATTGTGAGCTTCATCTTTACATGATAAAATTTTTAATGAGATGATTGTGGAGAGAAAACTTGAATTAAACCCCTAAGGTCACACGTCCAGAGGTATCTGAGCCAGAACCACAAAGGCTACAAATAAGAACTCTGTGTTTAAAATACTATAATTATAACTGCAAATTGTACTTCAGCCCGGGGCTTTACAGCAAAGCTGTAAAAAGTAAAATCAATTTTAATCTTTAAGGGCACTTTGCTATATATTTCTTCTTCAAGGCTAAACCCAACTAAGTCAGGCCAGGTAGGAGTTGAAAAAAATATGAGCTCTTTCTCCCTGAGCAATAAATATTATCTTCAATATCCAAAGCTGGAATGCTACCAAGTATACTGCATGGCTCCTTGGGGAAGCTCAGTCCTGGGTCTGAGAGTCTATCAGAGCTGAACAAACGCATCCAGGGTTGGGGAAAGTACACTAGATCAATAGACAAGAAACTCTCTCACTCATGACCTTTGGTGATTATCAGGCAGCAGGAACAGTTACTGCTTTCTTGGCCTTAATGTGGGTTCATTGACTCTCACTGTGGAAGTACCCTTGGGTGAAAGGGTTACTTATTTGACACTTCTGTTTTGGAGTTCTCCTTCTTCATATCCCAACTGAAGAAAGCTCTCTTGATTTGAATTGATGCTAACTCTGCAATTACGCACTGCTAGCCCTCTAGCCTGAGGTACCCTCTTTCAGGATCCCTTCTGTAGAGCTCAGTGCTTTCTCTCTGGAGTTTCTCTTTCTAGTTTGACACTGGAGATGAGGAAACAGGAACTTGGGCATAATTTCACTTCTGTCCTCCTGTACTACTTCATGTGTGGTAGCTTTCATTCCATCTGAAGATGGGTGTACTGATATGCTTTCAGGAAAAAGAGGGACATCCTGTTACATGGTTTTCTGGGGTCCCAAGATGAGGGAAGAGATGACAAAGTTGACTCCATGTATCAGAAGGCTTGATTTATTATTATATGATATATAAGATATAAAAACTATACTAAAAGAATAAAGCTAGAGATTTCACTACCAAGGCTATCCTAAGAATAGCAAAGAATGTGTAAACTGAAGTCTTCTCAGCCCGAGACGGGCCGAACAGGTGAATTGTGATAGGCTCTTAACTGGAAACAGTCCGACGGGGCCAATCAGAGATTTTCCCGTCGCATTCCACAGCAGCAGATAAGAATTGTTTACAGTTTGTTCCTGAGACCTCTCAGCTCTCAGGAGAGGAAAATTCCTAAGTAAAGGATTTTTCATAAACTATGTCGGTGACAACATCCTTATTCCCTTCTGCTACTGCTTCGTCTTCTGTTAGTCCACTAAAAAGTAAAAATTAGTTCCTAATTTAGAAAGTTCATATTTAATCACAATAAGTATTTTATAAGCAAAAAGTCTTCCCAGAATGCTCAGACATGATTATTTGGGCCTTGAGTGACCATTTAAGAAGGAACTTGCTGGTAATGAACTATTATTTAGAGTTGGTTGAACAATATTAAGTGGATGATTTATACAACAAATGTTACAATTTTTTAAAAACAAATTACTCATCCAGTTTAAACATATTATTCACAAAGATAGGGGTAGAGTGAGTTATTAAATATATTCATCAACTAAGTTTTTCAAGTTTTGCAATATATTTGAATAAATTATTCATTATTCATTCCATTCTAATTATTATTTTAAACACTTATATAGCAATATTAGTGCACTGACACAAGTAGTCAGTGACAAAAATGACAGGTCTTCTGCTGTGTCCACTAAGGTGGACAAAAGCACAGTAAAAATGAGCCTCACCTATAGTGAAAGGGGGGATTGCTAGTTAATGATCTTTACATCAGAGTTTGCAGATTTGTGCCTGTGCTCCTTGTTCCAGGAATGAAAGTACTGCACAGGCCCTTTTTCACTGCATGAATGGGATAAACACGTTGTGGTTGCTGCCACGCTGTTGGTAGCATGTGAAGCACTGGGTCCTGCGGTTGGGTCACAATGGCCCCATGCAGTGGCACAGGCTGAGCTCCACAGAAGCCTGGCTGGAAAGATGCCTGGAGGAAAAGGGGTGCTTGTCGACAGCAACTGAACATGAGCAGGCCTGCAGTCAGCACTGATGCCTTAAATCCCGTGTTCAGCTCTGGGGCCTTTCACAATGAGAAGGATGCTGAGGCGCTGGAGCATAACCAGAGAAGGGCAATGGAACTGCTGAAAGATCTGGAGCACAAGTCCCATGAGGAGTAGCTGTGGTAGCTGGGGATGTTTAGCCTGGAGAAAAGAAAGCTCAGGGGGGATCTTATCACTTTCTACAACTGTCTGAAAGGAGGCTGTAGCCACATGGTAGTCACTCTTCTCCCAGGTAATGAGTGATAGGATGGGAGGAAGCTGGCCTGAAGTTGTACCGGGGGAGGTTTAGATTGGGTACCAGGAAATTTCTTCACCAGAAGGAAGAAAGGCCAAGCATTGGAACAAGCTGCCTAGGAAGTGGTTGAATCACTGTCCCTGGAGGTATTTAAAAGTTGTTCAGAAGTGACACCTAGGGACATGGTTTAGCGGCAGACTCGGTGGTGTTATTGTTGGACTTAATAATCGTAAAGGTCTTCATCAACCTAAAAGTTTCTGTAATTCTATGGTTCTACTAAAATTATAATTGCCATAGTAATGTCAACCTAAATATGACAGCAGCCAAAACCAGAAATTTGGAGGACTCTGAACATTTGGAGTTTAATTCCAAGCCTATGACTTCAGGAGCAGATGATGAGAACTTTATTAATCCTAACTTCCTGGGAGCTTTAGTGCATGTTAGTTCCCTTTGGCTTCAGGAGATACACTGCAGGAAGTAAGAGAGTTCAACCACAGACTTCATAATCAGGATCATCACAGAGCTGTGAGCTGACCCCTAACATGCCTGCCCCTTCTGTTGCTGTCTCACCATCTCACTCCACAGAAAGCTGTGGGAAGAGTGGCTGGCAACACAGCACACCTGCTTGTCAAAAATAAACAAAGCTTTTTTGTTTTCTTTTATAAAAAGCTCTTCTTTCAAAGAACTGATGAGGTATGCTTTGCTTTGGACTTCTTAAGTTCTATTCTATTACTTTAATGGGGAGGGAAACCAGTTTGATAGAGAAGAATGAACCAGAAATTGCCATGCTGTACCCCCTGAATGGAGATTTGTCACAGGGAGACTAAAATTCTTCCCAAGGCTCATTTTTGAAACCAAAACCCGATTAGACCCTTCCTGGTTCTCCCGAGCTTTCAGAAAAGAGGGTCAGTTTTTCTGAAAGAGCAATGTAATTCAAAACCTAATGGATTTGAATGGAATAAACAAAAATTATTGTTGCAAATATACATTCTTAATTTTCAAGGAAAAGGTTCTCTTTCATGTTGTTTTCTGATATCATCTATCAGCATTCCTTTTCTCTAATTTTCTGTCATAGACTAGCACATGTATGTGGAAATATGTCCTTTTCTCAGTATTCCCCATCTTTCAATTTTGCTACTAACTGAAAATTAGAACTCATGAAATAGCATCTGATATTTCTAAAATAAGGAACTGTGCCACAGAGCAGGCTTAAAAAACTACTTTTCAGGGGCATGTTGCATATCTGAAAATCCCAAATTATCATTTTTGGAAAATGCCTTGTGAAATAGTTTGCTCTAAGTGGAGCTATCTCCATGGTCCAGCACATCCCTCCTGTGTCCCGGCTGGGGTAGATCTTATTATAACCCTGATTACAGAAGGCAATTTACTTCAGATGAGACTGGAAACTTAGAAATGCATCAGGCATATGAGTTACATCCACAAAATGCAAATTCTATACCATCAGGAGCGGGGAGTCACCCCTCCTGACATATGCATATATTTTTAAAAAAATTTTTTTAGAAAATTTATTTAATTATTTTCTGGTCTGGAAGCTTCACGCTAAATATGAACGCAATCTTTGAGCACTGAACTGTAACTCTTCTGGGCTGCTCTCTTGTTGATAAAACTTGAAAAAGCAATTTACTCTCTCTCTTGGACCTGCTTAAGAATTTATAGTACAGAAAGGGGAGGGGTAGAAAGTCAAGCCACATCCTTTTATCTGTCTCCAGTTCCTGCCTGTTTTGTAAGAAATGAGATGGAAGGGGAAGGGCAGGGAGGGAAGAAGCACACACCCACACACATCCACACCCATACCTGTGCATGCACAACCCAAGGGATTGACTGTGTTTCCCTTTCCCGTTCATTGTATTCCTGCCCCTTGCTTTAGAAGAGCACTTCCAATCATCTTTGGTTTCCAAGAGGAAGCTTGCTCTCTATGAGGAGAAGCAGGGCAAACATCAGAGACTTTCCTGAACTGTGTGGAAAACTGTGAGCTCCGAGGTCACAGAGAACAGATACCTCTGCCCTGCTTCCCTCCTGCCAGGGTCCATACTGAAGAGTGTGAGGGACTGTTTTGTGAATTGAAAGCATTGCCATTATGTTTTGTGAAAAGGGGCTCTGTCTGGAGTCAGTGTGAATGCCTGGTCCTTCGGGATGAGAAATGGCAGTTAAGTAATGGCAGATGAGTTATGGCAATTAAAAATAAAGGATGATCTAGAGGAAGAGATGGAGTGAGGAGAAACTTGATGTTTGATGAGTTCTCTAGCTTCCCTTTTTCACCTTCCTGAGCATGACAGGCTCTGTTTGATTCAGAGGGCCAGTGCTCCAACTTGTATGAGATCCTTCTGCTGCAGCATCTTCACACACCCTGGCACCTGGTTGCAGCTTTGGTGGGCACCAATCACAGCATTCCTTCCTGCTGCTAGTTGCTCTTTGTAAAATCAAGCTTGGAAAGAGTCTGTGACCTTCATTTCTCCATCTTCAAATTAATTATCATGGAGGTTCTGAAAGCTCTACTTCCACTGATATTTCATCATCTCTGATATGCTGCCCAGTCACTTCTCTTTCCTTCTGCTGGTGTTATCTACGCCTCATCTAGGATAAGACTCACTCTGGTATGGGATTTGCATAAAATCTCTTAAAATTTCTTCTTTGTGCATCATGTCAGCAATTCACAAGTCACTGTATGTTTATTTTGGCATGATGAACCTCAAATATGCTTGGGTTTTAAAGGACTCATTTTATTAAAGACTGACTGAGAACATCCCTATAAAACTCAGCAACATTCAAAACTAGATGAGCCAAAGCAAAACTGTCCAACAGAAAGGATATGAGATTACTGCTGAGTGTTCACATTAAAATCATGCATACTAAGAACTGCAATGCTTAGGCTGAAACAATGTTTTCCAGCAGCAGCCAGACCTGGGGAGAGCAGAGAGTTGTGCCAGCTCGTGATTGACTTCTATGGAGATGTAAAAGGCACAGGGATGACAGCTGATCAAATCTAAACACAAATTAGCTGCAGCAGTGCTGAAAATAGTAGCATGGAGAAAAGTGCTCCTAACTTTGCCTCTCATCTCCACCTTTCCCTTGACTCTCTCCCTCTCACTTGAAGACCTTTCCATGCTTATACCCAGATGCTGTGCAGGATCCAAAGAATCAGCCACATTCCATGCCCCACTCCATTTCCCAAACGTACATGTTTGTCCACATCATGTCTAAATGTTGCATTTCCCTTCATCATCTTGGGCCACAGCATTTGTGAATTTTGCTGTGGTTTGGCTTATTTGTTGGACCAGACTTAGCTAACCCAAGGCATACTGTTGAGTCAGAAGAAAGGTAGATCCAGAGTCCACACTGACTGGCAGAGATGCTATTACTAGGAAGACCATAACCTCATGCTGCCCAGAATTTTGAGTGCTTTCTTGAAAGTCTTGTTTTTCCAGAAATACTTCATTTCGACTTGCAGCATTTTTTTGTAACTACTAGGAGACAATATATATTTCAAACTCTCCATTATTTTGTGCTTACACTAAGACATCTGAAGATCTTATTGCATTTCTAGGATGTCCAGTTCTACTGTACAGATACATTCTTTTAAAGCACATCACAGGTGGATAAATGGTTCAGCTGAAAAATGAATTGATAAATTTCAAGGTTTTGTGAAAATTAGTCCTTATTCTAGAGCTGTGCTTGTTATTCATTAACAGTAGATAAACAACACCAACATATTTGACTCTAAATTGTTCATCACCTAGTGGAAGGTGTCTCTGCTCTTGGCAGCAGGAGTTGGAACAAGGAGATCTTTAATGTCCCTTCCAGCCCAAACCATTCTGTGATGCTGTGTGTGGCATGTTGGCTGACCATGGGCAGCTGTACTGAGCAAGAAACTCCCTGAGGGCAGCATGATGTTTCAGTCTCCACGTTAAACCATTTGGAGCAACACCCAGCTCCATTTTACATGTCTAAGGCTGGGACTTGAATGTTGTAGTATTTGCAGATTTGTGGCCATGACAGCTGATTCAGGGTATTCACCAAATATGCTGAATTCTTTGGAACAGAAGCCCTTGTTGTTTTTCTAAGAACTTAGTAAAAATATAGGGAACTGAATGTTCCATACCTACTGTTTGAAGTAGAGGAAAATGCTGTATAAAGCTGAGTGGTCTTCTGACTCCCCCTGCACCTGCTCAGTGAGTGGGAAAGGCTTTTAAATTGCCTGAATGAGAAGAGAAATAATTTCATCCTTTGGATTTTAAGGTAAGCAATCTTTAGGGAGTAATAGAGAATTTTTACCCTCTGTTTATATATATATATATTTTTTTTAATGTGAGTTAGGAACAAGAGGATAAGTGTAGAAAGAGGAATTTACATCCTGGATTATCTAAAGCTTCAATTTCTTGTAGAGGATTTCAGATCCCTGTCCATCTTGGTTCACCAGAATTTTGTAGCTGTGTTACATCCTAAATAAGTGATGAACTAATGGGGTTATTGAGCTGATCCGCATTTGGATAGTCTCACCCACCTATGAATATAGCTTTAATCCTGGATGTAAATATTTCAAAAAGGGAGTTTTGTTAAAAGCAACACATTTCCTCAAAAGTCCCACAAGTCAGTACTTGCAAGAAAGAAGCAACAAAATATTTGCTGTCTGACTGTGGGAGTCAGATGGTAATCATCCATGCTAACAGTCAGAAAACATTTGGTATTTTTGTGAATAAGGTAGTAAAATAATAAGCGCTTGAACAGGAGGGTCCTATGAAAAATAGCAGAGAGAATTTGCATTTTTGGGGGGTTATCGTTGCAACCTCTCCTGGTGTAACTCAATCTGCCCATTTCACCTTTCTAAAGAATGCTTTGTCTGTCAACTCCATCAGAGAAGCAATTAGATAATTTTTCAAGGCTGTGCTATTGAACTAAGCCTCACATTGATGTTAGAAAGCCAAAAAAAAAAAAAAAAAGAGTAAAAGGAGTACAAAGAAAAGAAACCAGGACGTAGGCTTGTCAAAAGCATCTGCATATGGAATAAAAAGGAATGTAAGGCACTGCTCTGTACTGTACAGAGGCTTTGGTAGTGTGGCATGCTCTGGGTTAAAACTCATAAATAAGAAAGGGTATAGGGCAAAAGGCACTACAGGCAGAAATGAAATTCAATTCTTTTCTGCATGTTGCAGGACATAAGTCAGGGGTGTACATGGGGTACACATGCTGAACTCTGAGATTATGCACAGCAGTCCAGCAGCATATTTGCTCTGCTGTCTGCTGGCCTGGATCACAACCTGATGATGTCAGTTTCCATCCCTAACATCATCCGTGCATTTGCCATGGCTTATATGCCTGATATTTCTTTCCAATAATAACTTCCCTTTAGGCATGGTTATTAAGAACTCCGTCACTGTGAAATAGCTTGTGTTCAGTGAGGCAGGCTTTTAATGGGATGTGGTGCTGTATAGCAGAGTTTCATCTACTACATTCAAGAAGGTCAATGATGGACTGTTTACTCCCCTAATCCATTTAATTATGGCAGCTTACAGAAAATTGGAGAAAAAGAATTTGTGCCATAGGTGATGCTGAGAGAGATCTGTGAGCACATTGATTTAAAAGGCCATAAAGTACTGTCTCAAGTATATACACAGTAGTTGTTGAACTCACTGTAAGAAATAGCACTGGCAATTCAATACCCCCCTGGGTGATAGCCTGTTACCAGATAGCATAAAAATTTCTAGTTTCTTTTGTCTTCCTTTAAAGGGTGGGAAGCTCAAAAGAAAATCTGCAGAGTTGTCCTTATAAAGATACATCCAAATATGGAATGTGGGAGGGCAGTTGCTGCAGTAACAGTAGCGTCACAGAGCTGGGCCATGTCTGGGAGCCACACAGAGTATGTGCCTCCTGTCTGCTCCCCCTGAGCCTTCTGCCATGCCCCCTGCCCTGGCAGCAGCACTACAGCACCCACAGAGGTGAACGTGGCCTTTGATGACCCACCACCACCTCCTGGTCACACTGCATGTCACAGAGCAAAGGGAGGAGGGCTGGTGCTTCTTTCCTCACTGATAACTACAGTGAGAAAAGAGAATGAGTTCTGGGAGCTCTGGTGCAAGCTGAGCATCATGTCTGTAAGGATATCTTACTTGGTCTCTGACTTTGGAGTTTAAGGAGGTACAAAGTCTGCCTGAAACTTTTTTCCAGTTGTCCAACGAAGACTCATCTCCATGTGGATTGCCTGGCTTTTCATTCACAGATGGATCTCTGCCTCCGACTTCAAGGGAGATGCACTTGTATATGAGCAAACTATTTCAGTGAAACTTGATGTCACCTCTGTCAGAATGAGTGGGTTAAAATTCAGCACTCTGTTTGCTGGAGAGTGGAGGAAGAGATTATACTCACAAAGCACAAGGATGTAAACTTCTGATAGGAAACCAGACCAAAATGCAGCCTCTTTTAGTTCACTACATAAAGTTGAAGTTTCAACTATTTTATCACTTTTCTAGAATTCTGCCTCTTCTGCAGCCTTATTAATTTCTACGACTGACACTGGCAAATCTTCTAATTTGTAGGTGTATTTTCTTACTCTTGTTGCTTTTGCATATCTCAACATTTTAAAAAGGGTTCTTTCTTCTCCCCACACCTCTCACTGCCCCCTCTTGCCATTATTAAGTGAGATCAGGTGCGTTTATGACTAATTGCATCTAATTATCTATAAAATAATTAGTATTTCTAATATCAGCTGCTTCTTGGTTTTCATTGGGGTGCAGGAGAGCAACAAGGTAAAGGGTTTGACAATTAAAACTTCATTATTGTGTTCTCCCCTTTACATTCTGTTTAATAAATGCTTCACAGAAGAAATGAATAGACTAGAGCTCATTTGAGATCGACATCATGAGGAGCTCAAGATTATTTTTTCATCAAGGTGAAGTAGGGGAAAAAAAAACCTAATTTGAAGAATTAGGAAGTAGTTATATGGAAAAGATTCTTCTTGCAACCTGCTCACCAGACGGCCTGCCAGACACAGACACCAGGCTGAAAGAATTGTTATATCTTATGAATCAGAACTCAAAAATATGGAGTCTGTTGAGTGACTCTGTGTGTGTGTGTGTGCAAGGTATAACATTATGGTGACCAGGGACTGAAATAAGGACTTCCAGAATATAAGCAGGAAGGACTCCCACATGTGTTGCCATGATATGTTGCTCTCAAAACCTGAAAAGAAAACTCCTGCTAGGTCTGTAGCAAGTGAAAGGTGCAGATATTGTCTTTCCTGTTCCAAGGCTGCAAGACACCAACGTGTCATTGTACAGCTTGCATGGTGGGTGCAGTGGTTTCCCTGTGCTTTTGAACAGGCATGAAGTGCATGAGAATTTTGCTTTTAGGCAGAGCTCTTAACTGGGTTAGGAATCTGTGTAGATGACTGAAGCTGTAGATTTTAAGTTAACATCTTCGGTTTATGTCTGAACTAAATTGCATTTGCAGAATATGATGGTCTCTCTTCTCCCAGTCAGTAAAATGTGCCCAAGTGCTCTGCAAAGCCCCAGTTCATCCCTCAGTCATCCTGCAACAGTGAACCCTGTGGTCCCTTCTTGATGACACTGTAGCATCCTGCCCCCTTGGACCTGAAGGCTTTGTCCCTTCAGCCATAAACTGTGAAGCTGGCAATGGCATGAGGAAGTAGGCACAGCAAGGAAACAAGGAGACTCAGTGAAGTTCAGCTTTACAAAGGGATTTAGATCCTTAATGGCATTGGTAGGTTATGTGTTTATGGCCTTGCTAATCCCAGTTTCCTCATAAATCTCCATGCCTGGTCTTCAGAAAAGGCAGACCATAGTGAAAAGAAGTTTAAGAGGCTAAAATGGAAGTGATGAGCAGGAATTCATCTAGGGGCAGCCTAGAGAAGGCATCAGCCAAAGGCGTAGCATGGAATTCACTCTGTCTGCAAGTCTTTTCATGAGTTGCCATCTAACTTTCCTCCTAGGGTGGTAAACATGGGGAGTAGGAAAAGGAACACTCATAAGAAAAAGAGCGTTTTATTTCCCTGCTGCCTATATTTAAAACAACATGAAGGGAAGTAAAGCTGATAGCTCACTGGGAGGTCAACAGGAAGGCAAAAGAAGAGTAAATGTGTTGATGGAAGAGCCCATTGTCCCCTACAAATACCAGCTGCTCACTGTATTCTTTCCCTCTAGTTCCTGAGCAGTGGATGTAAACACAGTAAAAACCAGCAGCTGGGATTTTTTGCAAGGCAACAACACCAAGCAGAATTCCTCCCTCCATATTTTATAATTTATCTGAAGGCTACAGACATCTGTTCAGATGGCCAAGGGGAAAAAAAGCATGAGGGATTTGGGCTAAATTCAGCACCACTTAGGAAAGATGCACCTGGCCTGCCATTTGTCATGTTCTCTCCTCTCTGCTTTATGATTTATATTTTATAAATCCTTTCCATTGCGTCTCCCCCCGAGTTTCCTCCCTCTGTTCCAGTTTGATCAGATTGTAAAGGTTCAAAGTGTAGTCCTGTTACTTTAATTAAAGTGATTTCCCTCTGCCCTTCCTCTTAGAACAGATGTATTGGAAATCCCCAGGCACCTCCTCTCTGAGCAAAATTGGACACTGAAGTGTAAAACTGCATTAAGACAAATTCCCTGTGCTAACTGCTTTTCTCTATGCAGCAAGGATGTGCAGGAGGGAAGGCATTTCTCCATGCTAGCAGGTCTGGTTAATCCTCTGCAGAGAGTTCATGGTGGCTACCTGAATTCCTTCCTGCAACAGCTTGCCACTTTACAAAAAGCCTCATGATAATAGAAACCTACCAGATGTATCTGGTATGATTTGGTGCTTTTACTGCCTCTCCCAGCAATATTCTGGTGATTCCATGCCCCTGGCTGGTTTCTGAATTTAACATTTCATTTCCAGTGGAGGATTATGCCTGGTAGACAGAGATTATTTAGGGACCCTTATCCCTCAACTAGGTTTAAGGCTGAGAGCAGGAGAATATAGCCTGAGGTAAAACTAGACTTGAAGTATTAAGTCATGATATAATGAAAATAGAGTGAAGAAAATATATTTCTATGATTATGCTTAACAAAAAGGTGTCAGCTCTTGCATTTTAGCCAGCTCATGAGGTAGCCAATTAGTCTATATGAGCTTGTCCAGGAAGGCATTAAAAGTGAGGTCTTTTCTGCTATTTGACTTAGCTGCCCCTTTAGTTTCCCCTCTCCTCACCCTTGTTTAATGGAGATTTATTCTCCAGATGTTGTATATAATCAGGCTTGATGCTGATTTCCCTCTCTTGCAGCTTCTTTAAAACACTGCAGATATAATGCTATGTATACCTTTCCCATCTGCTCTGAAAGGATAGCCCATACAGCAGAAAAAAAATCCATATCTCTGCATAGAATAATTTCCTCCAGGCCAGAACATGTCAAAAAGGCCTAAGGACAAGCACTGACCAACCCAAGCAGCAAAACAGCCATTTGGGCAGCAAAGTTTACTTTATCCAGTCAAAGCATCATTGGCAGGTTATGGAGGACAGCAAAGACTGTGTGGCACAGCCAATAATGCTTTGTTGGTTTTGAAGGAGTAAAGCCTAGTTACATGCAGAGTTTTAAAGGGAAGTAGAAGACTGAAGCTTTAGTCTTTGCCTGATCATACATCACGCGCACTGTGCCCATACTGGCCTGTCCTGGAGCTCTGGCAGTTCTCCCCAGGTGATATTCCCAACCTGTGCACAGTCACATGTCACCGACATGGTTTATGAAAAATCCTTTACTTAGGATCTTTCATCTCCTGAGAGCTGAGAGGCCTCAGGAACAAACTGTAAACAATTCTTATCTGCTGCTGTGGAATGCAACGGGGGGGTGTCTGTGATTGGCCCCGTCAGACTGTTTCCAATTAAGAGCCTATCACAGGACACCTGTTCTGCTGGTCTGAGTCTGAGAAGACCTCAGTTTACACATTCCTTTTCTATTCTTAGCATAGCTTAGTAGTGAAATCCTTCTCTCTATTCTTTTAGTATAGTTTTTATATATTATATATCATATAATAATAAATCAAGCCTTCTGATACATGGAGTCAACTTTGTCATCTCTTCCCTCATCTTGGGACCCCTCTGAACGGGGTAACATATGGTGAACCCGAGTGAATAAAGGGACATCGCCACAGAAGTGGCTTCTAGCCAGAAGCTGAAGAACTGAAGATCCTGAAATTGGACAGAGTTCACAGCCGAGGCTGGCCACAGAGAGAACCTTTTGGAAAGTCTCCGAGACAAGATGTCCGGGTGTCTTCGCGGCACAATGCAGTCTGCTGAAGCCCAGAGGACACTGTCGCAAGGTACTGTTTACACTGCCCTTCCTAAAAATGCTGCCCTTCGTGCAGGGTGGGCTAGGATGTGGCAGAGGGTGCCTACGGAGGCAGAGGTTCCATTCTCTTTCGGAGATGAAGAAGTTATTAACCTCTGGCAAAAATGGGGTCATCGATGTGGAGTCCCTATGGTGAAGAGACATTTCTATGAGTTTTTCAGATGGACAAAATATTATGGCTTTTTCCCTGATCTGTTATATTCCCTTGATTCCTACATATGGGACTGCATGGCCTTGGTGTTCGAGGATGCTTTGCACCATGAGGGATTTGGAACTCCTTACTGTTTTCCAGCATTTAAAACTCTCTTCTCAGTTTTGAAATTGATAGAATATTCATTCGAGGACATTGCGTCTTCAAGAGGCCGTTTTTCGCTGGAGCTGGGAAGAGTGGAATTTGTGCAAAACCGCAGCCTGCAGTTTCCCATCCCCCCGACTGGGCGCGGGGGGGCGAAGCTTTGCCCGCAGCAGAAGAAATGTTTTTTTCTGCGACCTTGGATCACGCGCCGGCAGAACCGCTTGCCCCCCCTCACTGCCCTCAGGGGGAAGGTGGGTTGGCGCCGCGGCCTGAGCCGCTGCCCGCCCTGGAGGAGGGGCCGGTCCCTGCACCCCTCCCGCGGGTCCGCCTCCGGCGGGGGTGGACCCATCGCCTCCAGCAGAATTTGTCAGCGTTTCCGTGGCTTCTCCTGCGGCGCCGCCCCCCAAGGCTGGCCCGCCGTCTTCCATGTCGGCTCCGCCGGCGTCACTGGCTGCGACTGCGTTGCAGCTTCCGGTACCCGGAGAAGACGCGGCGGCGGTCCCCAGCCCGGTGGGGAACGCGCTCCTTTTGGCTTTGCAGCCCCCACCGACCCCCACGGCGGCATCGCCTCTGGCTGGGGCACCGGAGGAGGGTCTGTGCTTGAGAGGCACCCAGCGGAACCATCATCGGAGCCGCCTGCTGTGGCCACCGCGGCCCCTGCGATCAGTCTGGACCCCCCCCCGAGCTTCTTGGGCTGTCCCGAGGCTGCCCCTGAGAGAGGAGCTGGGACAGGGGACGGGGGTTCCGGCTTGCCCCTCCGTGGCAGGGGTGTGGCTAGGCAGCTGATCGCAGGCTCAGCCCGCCTGCTTGCTTTCAATCTCGGTGTTTTTCGCGGGCTGACCCGGGTCTGGTTCGGGATTTCCCGCTGGGGGTTGGAATGCTTGACTCCCCCTGCGCGCCCTTGCGGCGTGGGGGAGGGGGTTCCTGAGCCGTCTGCCTCTGGTCCCCAGCCTGCAGGGGGTGGGGTGGTACCGAGGGGCAGAAAGAGGGAACGTCCTTTGCGTTTGCGTTGCAGAGGCAGGAGACACAGTGGCATGCGCATCGCTCATCTGCTGTGGGGACAAAGCACCCCCAGATCTGGGGTGTTGATCCCTTGGAAAGCTTTTCTTCCCCAGCTGCTGGTCTGCACCAGTTCAGCAGGGCTGAAGCGTTCGGTCACTCGGGCTGCCCGGATATCGGCAGCGGAGCGCCGGATTGAGAGAACACAGAGCCCGCTCCGTGGGCCGGGTCTGGGCCGTTTGGCTCGGTTCCCTGGGCCAGGGTCGCCCAGCCAGCACCTGTTGGGTTTGGGGGCTTTGCTTCCCCCGTCGGGCACTGGACCTCCGTTCTGTGAGCCGGGTCTGGGGTCCCTGTTCCCTCCACGGGGGCCGGGGCCTCCGCAAACGGTGGCTGGTGGACCAGCCTGTTTGGGGTCTCAGTGGACCACTCTCTGCTACAGCTCTTTCAAAAAACCAAAAAATTAAAAATTAAATAAAAAGGGTTGAAAGAGCTAGCAGCTCAAAGGTTTTTGCAAGCCTGTTTCGGGACAAAAGGGACTTTACGCACCGTCAAAGAAGAACATCTTCAGTTTGGACTTTTTCCTGAAACTCAGCTGTTTGGACTTGAAGCAATGGACTTTCCTTGGACTGTTTTTGCATTTTCTTCTATTTTAAGATTGTTTTGGTGATGTGATGGGAATTTGGTGTTATGCAGGTGAAGAATTTCCCTGATGGTTCTACACCAGCATTTGATTGATATTTTGATTGGCAAAACATAACAAAAAATGCCTCTCAGATGTTTGTTCTTTCCTCTGCTTGGTCCAGCAGATGAAATTGCAAACATTTTTCTTTTTAATTGCTTTTTAATATAAAAAGGGTGAAATGTCACCGACATGGTTTATGAAAAATCCTTTACTTAGGATCTTTCATCTCCTGAGAGCTGAGAGGCCTCAGGAACAAACTGTAAACAATTCTTATCTACTGCTGTGGAATGCAATGGGGGGGTGTCTGTGATTGGCCCCGTCAGACTGTTTGCAATTAAGAGCCTATCACAGGACACCTGTTCTGCTGGTCTCAGTCTGAGAAGACCTCAGTTTACACATTCCTTTTCTATTCTTAGCATAGCTTAGTAGTGAAATCCTTCTCTCTATTCTTATAGTATAGTTTTTATATATTATATATCATATAATAATAAATCAAGCCTTCTGATACATAGAGTCAATTTTCTCATCTCTTTCCTCATCTTGGGACCCCTCTGAATGGGGTAACATATGGTGAACCCGAGTGAATAAAGGGACATCGCCACAGAAGTGGCTTCTAGCCAGAAGCTGAAGAACTGAAGATCCTGAAATTGGACAGAGTTCACAGCTGAGGCTGGCCACAGAGAGAACCTTTTGGAAAGTCTCCGAGACAAGATGTCCGGGTGTCTTCGCGGCACAGAGCAGCCTGCTGACGCCCAGAGGACACTGTCGCAAGGTACTGTCCGGGCCGGTCTCGGTCTGAGAAGACCTCAGTTTACACATTCCTTTTCTATTCTTAGCATAGCTTAGTAGTGAAATCCTTCTCTCTATTCTTTTAGTATAGTTTTATATATTATATATCATATAATAATAAATCAAGCCTTCTGATACATGGAGTCAACTTTGTCGTCTCTTCCCTCATCTTGGGACCCCTCTGAACGGGGTAACAGTCACATGCATACAACTCTGTATGTCAGCAAAACCTCAAAAATACCCAACCCTAGCAGCAGTCTCCAGCAAACCCCACACTTTTCCTGTGAGTAGAGCTGCTCTGGTTCACCAAGCCAGTACCAGTAGTTTGGGTACAACTTAACATTCCTGGATCCCGGAGTCAAACTGCTCCCTCACCCTCCATCTCATCAGAAATGCAGAGCTGTGTGACTCCTTGTCCTTCCCAGAAGCCTACACAGGTTTACAGTAAAAAGGAGAAGGACAAGATCACTAATAAAGACCTTTCTCCCTTCTCTGAATATTCTCTTCTAGAAACAGTTTTCCTCTCTAATTTTACATGGCACATTGGGACTTACCATCTGTTTCTGAAAGCCCTCAGATGAGCAAAAAACATTCTGTATCTTATAGGAGAAGAAATCTTTGAGTGCCACACAGGCAGAGCAAGGTTTTGGAGAACATTTCAATTTGACTTTGTAAACAGTTCTGTCCCTCCCTAAGAGCTTCCCACAGAGCAGACAAATTTTGCACCATCAATTCCCAATCCCAGCTCTTGCTCCCCAAAGGATGGCAGAAGTCTGTCATTCTCAGAAAAACTCTAATTTCTCTCTCCTTTCTGTGGTTTTTTTTTTTTTTTTTTTTTTTTTTTTTTTTTTTTTTTTTTTTAGTTTTTTTTTTTTCTGGTGAAAATATTCATTACACATCAATCGTACCCGCCTCTGTGGTCATTCAGTCATTGACACTGAGATTCCCAGCCTTCCCATGACACTTTTAGTCAATTTACTATTCCTCAAAGGTCCTAGAAATTTTGAGATTGTGCCTAAATCAATTTAAAATCTTTCCATTCTTCTGTTAAAGGGAGATCAGACTGGACTGATCCATGTTCCCTAAGTCAAAGTCAGCATGCCCAGCATCCAGTTTGCATATTTGGAAATTTAAGAAAATTCAAACTTATATACTTCACATTTCAAATCTCTAGGATTGTAAGCAAGCATCCAGGACAGCACACAAAGCATTAATTTTTAATTAAAGCTTATAAATAATTAATATTATTCAAATGTTGAAGTCCAATAGCCTGAAGATGACTGCAACGCTAATGCATAAATACAGGGGAAAATCCAGTCATGCATGCTGCAAGAGCATGAACTCAATGGGAAAAGGTAGTGAACAGGCAAGGGTAATGACCATCTGATGGACAGATATTATATGGGATTCAAAAACAAGCACTAAACATGCCCTCTAAAAGAATGCAAAGACAGAAAGTCAAAAGGAATGCACTTAGGCATGAATTTTTCATTAGAAATCCCTTAGGCTAAAACTGATAAACATTTCACTACTACCAAAAATTCCAACAACTATCCCACGCCTCACCAGAAACTCCAGGTCAATAACAGACCACAAAACCTCATTGCTAGACATGGGTTGGTCCCTGTGTACTATTTTGAAGCCTGGAAAATATCTGCAAGTTAATTTTAATTTTCTGTTCAAGCCAATCATTATTCCACAATAAGGCAAACACTTTCAAAAATGTGTGCTTAACAGAGAAGGGGATACAGATGGGAGCGTGTTCTGGAGCAAGCAGCAGCGACAGATTTACAGGATAAATGATGAGGCTTTGAAAAGCAGGTTGCACAGGATACAAAGGACACCTTGTGCCTGTGAGGGTTGAGAGCATTGATGTATATGCTGACAAGGTTTGCACAGCTTGCTTGTGTGTACATTTGCTTTTGCACACTATACTGGAGGTGAGAAGAGCTTGAGCAGGCATGAAGACATGAAGTTTAATATGACACAAAATGAGAGTTAGTGATTGTATATTTGCTGGAGGATGCCTACAAGCATTGGGCATTTCTGGTGCTTTACAAGCTAATTTAATTGCTGTTTCTTATCAATTTGCTTCTTGCAATTTTTAAAAATAAAAACCAAACATAATAAATTGAAGCTAAATAATGAAGGAGTCTCGGGACTGCATTGGATGAGAAGGAAAGTCCTAGTGGGAATAGGAATAAAGGAGCATCTTGCACATGTGTGTAAATATGCAGGACAGTCACAATTTTTATTATTTTCCTCCTCTCCCTCTCCCTCTCCCTCTCCCTCTCCCTCTCCCTCTCCCTCTCCCTCTCCCTCTCCCTCTCCCTCTCCCTCTCCCTCTCCCTCTCCCTCTCCCTCCTCCTTTTTTTTCACCACCTCATTTAAGAACCATTTTGTGACAAGAAAAGGATGGTGTGTCCTGTCATTTTTGCTTTCCTGGTATTCTATAGGTAAATAACAGCTGGAATAGTTTAAATCTGTGCTTTCTATTTTAATGAAAATAATACAAGAGTGAATGGTGCTTCTGAAAAGCCCAGCACCTGAGGCTGATAGAATATCTGCCTTGGTAAAGACAAAACCAAATACTTCTGTCAGCACCAGAATGAAAGAAGCTGTATTTCTTACAAGCCTGTGGAATTCTGCTTGGATTCTCAGCTGTGTCACATGTCAGGCTTAGCATCAGATTTCAACACATTTCTTCCTTGTGCAGGTAGCCTTGGTCCCAGCAGTGGATAGTCCATAGCTTTCTGGTAGCCATTGCTCTTTTCTCTTTCTAGTTGTCCATTCACACAAAATATAATGGAAGGTAACATGTCTGAAGATTTCTACTGCTTACACACCTGACTGATATTTGACAAACGCTTTTCTTTTACTGATTTCTTCCAGAGATTCCCCAAGGGCAATGTGGGCCATTCTGGGGAGGGTCAATAATGGTGGGCAGAACCTTCTACTCCAGCAAACTGAGCAGCAGTCACTGGTGCTGGTGGCAGGAGGAATTCCAGATCTCCAGAGCTCTCTCTTCCTTAACAATCCTCCTTCCTATCTTCCCTCTCTATGCTGAAGAATGAAGATCACAAGTCTTCAACCACTGCGAAATTCAGTTTTTCTTACTCTGTTGAAAGATAACACTCTGCACTATGCAGACTACATGGCAGAAGTGTGTAATAATCTATCTGAATTGACATTGCAGAAACTAGTCTTCCCAATCACAGCGCTTGACTCTGCTGCTATCAACCTGAAATAATCCCTGTAAAAGGTGGTTTCCTTCTCAGCATTCTTACAATGGCAGGGCACTTAAAACTCTTCTCTTTTTAGAAGTACCCAGCCATGAAGCCTAGTTTCAGCCACTAATGTGGGGAAGAGCAGTTAGAACTCAATAAGTGTAGTCCATCCAGTTCCATGTTTAGACTGAGTGAAAAGGGAGACTTCAGTAAAAGAGACTCACTTAGTTCCTTGTTCCTTTAAGGAAAACAATTCATGGTTATGCTTTTTCTTCACCTGAGTATCCACATCAACTGGACTGTAATACGAGAGGGCAGGACACTCAGGGGTCTTGGGACTCTAAAGATTTTTAAGATTTTTAGAATAAGATTATATAGTGCTCCATAAGTCCACAGGTCCTTTTTGAGAAACATAATATTATCCTTTCATGATTACTGTGCATGCAAAGGTATCCTTCTGGAATTCTGATGGTCCATACTTATTTTTTGACAAATGACTAGGGAAAACAGAATGTTAACCATGCCTCAAAAGTGAAAAACTTTTTGTTTCTTATCAAACTTGGACAACATATCTTTTGAGGCAGGGGACCATGCTCTTCTGGCATGACCATACAACATGATTACCTCATTACTCTTGTATGTCAAATGCTGCTGGTTATACAAGCCACAAGCTTAGGAATGGAAATCAAAGTCCTGATGGAAATCAGTCTATTAGGAAACCATTTCTATCCTAGATAGAAAAATTGGTTTCTCAAGGTTGACTCTTGCTGAAGACAGTAATTTGGTTGTGATTTTCCAGGTGCAGTGATAGAGTGCTAGTTCACAGAGTTTCACCAGAGGCAAATATCAGAGAAATAGTGAAAATAGGCTACTTTTTCATCCATTCATCAAAATGTCAGATTACCCCATCCAGAGGCAGGAAATCCAATAAATATTGCAGGTAGATGTATCTTTGAGAAATTTTATATGTTGTTTTTTTTTGTCCAAGTCAGGAGTTACATTAAGAACAGCAGCAAACTTAGATTTACATGGATGAGAAATAAAGGAGAGAAGAAAATAGCCTAACACTTATTAAAAAGATATCTTCATTTTGGCTAAAGAATTGGTCAAGTACCTATTCCTTATTGTATTGAGAACGATAAAGTAAATATCTCTTAAATGGTTTAAATTAGATTGCAATTAGGGCTTGCAATTGTCGGCCTGGTAGCTGAGTTTTTATGGTGTGACTCTCTCTTGTCTTGGAATTGATAGTTAAATAAGTTTAGAGTGTATTAGATTGGAATGACTACTTTCCTTTAAGATGTTTTCTTGTTGCCTGTGAAATACCTATGCTGAACTTGCATTATTGACATTCACCAATATTTTTCCTTTTGGAAGATACTGTAGTACTTACAAACATATGCAGGGGCTGGCTCTGCTAATCATGCTACATAGACTTTACATGGAACTCTAATTCATTGTCATTTTTTAAAGCTGGTGGAGACACAGCTCTGCTACACACTCCTTGAAACAAAGAACACTGATCCCAGGGAATGGTATTACACCCTTGGGACCTCATTTGATCTTTGTCTCCTCTTCAGCTCTCCAGGACAAAAGAGTTTGTATTAGAAAGCCAACAAGAGGCTTTTGTAAGAAACCAAAGTTCAGAGGTCTTGAAGAAAGCCAGTGAGCACATGTGGTTTGCTCTGTCATCGGGAGAGATGAAGGAATTAACTGTTGTTGCATGAAGAGCAAAGGGAGCCTCATCTGTTTGTCTTTGATTTCCTTAGCAGAGAGGAAGCTGGACAGAAAGCCATCTGAATTATTTAATCTACCCTGCATCCATCATTTGCAAGCAGGCCATCATTCCTTTTTATAGAATGAATGATCAAGTACCAAGCAAGGGATGATGTTTTTTTCTTTCCTTCATCCCATTGTTGACAAGGGACCATCCTCTAAAGCCATTTGGTCCTGTATTGATATCCTTTAGATTTGGCAGACAGCAGTCTCCCTTTCTGCAGTGTTTATCCACATGATGTATTGCTAGGCAGCAATCACTATTCTCTATCAGCCCTAAATAAGAGCAAAATAAACCAAGCTTGATTCCTGTCTTATGCAGGAGAAGGCTTCAGTGTTCCCCTGGTATTTTAGCAATCTGTTTCTGTGGCTATTCTAGTTTAAATTAACCCATCTACATCACAGCTAGCCAAAACTGGACACGCTACCAGGCCATATTTCTTGGTATTAACCTTGCTTCAATGTATCTTGAGATCACAGATGTTTGCTCCTCTTGTTCTGGTGGGTCACAGACAGCCTGCTTTAGACAGTCACTTGCAAGACTTTCCTCATATGAGCTGTTGAAGTTCAGTGTGTGATGTTATGTCTTACATATCCTTCTTGTTTTTTTGAACTTTAACAGGTTATCTTTTATATACTCTCTCCTCTTTATTGTTTTAATGTATTGCACGCAATGTTTCCCAACCTTTTATGTGCATCTGTCCTATGTAAAATAAGTCCCTTGGGACAAAGTTCCTTGGGTGGAGATAAGGAATAAAGTGAAAGACCCTCTGGGCCCTTTAGGAATCACAGATCTATATCCTCCCATGGAAGGCAAATCAGAGCCAATTTGCTGGCTTTTGTTAACTCTCATTTGTTTCAACACATGATTTATCACCGGGGTCTCTCCTCACATCTCTGAAACAAACACCAGAGGCTTTCCACGTTTCCTTATTTTTCCAGCCATTTCAGATTCAGCCAGCATCAATTCCAATATCTCAATGAGGGCTCTGTTTGTGCAGTCTGACAATAAAATCTAAATCTTTATTCACAGCATTTAGTGAATTCCTAAAATGCGGTCGATGGCATCTTAATGGTTATTTCATCTCTGGGTCAGCTTTTAGCAGATCCTCAGAATAAAGATGGATGCAAGCCCTCTGGAAGCCAAGACCCCCATCACTGTGGTGGCACAGTGCAGAAATGGCAAGCAAATTAGGAGGAAGGCTGGGCATGGGAACTGATCTCTAGGCAAACAGTGTGAGCACCAGTTCTGACTTTTCCCTACAAAGAGTTGGAAAGAGGAAACTGGGTTCAGCAGCCTTTCTCACTGGGTTTTAGCCTATCAAGGTGTTTGGTTGTATAAAGACTCATGAATGTCCCTACATGCTTGTTTTATTTTACTAATCTGATGGGACATCATAAAACTTAGCATTGATTTTTGGGGGGAAAACAGGAAGGAAAAGCAAAAGGCAATACATCAAAAAAGTTCCTTCTGAAGGAAAGACATCTAGAAAGCAAGTGTCAAGCAAGATTACACTTTTCCCACAGTTTTGAATTGAGTCAACAAACCTCTATGACTAATTTACCTGGCCTTTTCAGCCTTGGATATAAAAATGTGCCCAGCTACACTCTGTGAAAGCCTGCAAGGTAGTGAATGGGGAACTTCTAGCAGGGTGTCATTAGGGTGTCTCTACTGTTCCACAACTGCTCAGTCACCCCAGTATCTTCTAGGCCACTGTCCCCATATTTTGACCACTATCATTCCATTAGGAATTTATTTTTCCCAGTATCTAATTGGAATTTTCTTAATTCTCTCACAAATGCTGAACAGAGTAGAAAAATCTCTTCCCTTGATACTAATGCAGTCCAGAGACTGTTTGGCCTTTCCCACAAGGAAACACATCTGACTTGTGCTGGACTTGCCATTAAGATGCCTGCAAGTCCCTCCTTACACCAGGACAAATTTCTCAGAGAAAGCAGAAAGTTATACTATTTGGGCTACTCATTGCTTTGAGCAAGTAAAGTTTGAGTGAGTGGTAAGCACCATTCTCAAGTATGACCTGTGGATTTGAACTCAGGCCCCTCAAGAGAAAGAAATCTCTGTGTTCTCCTGTGTGCCATGAAAAAATTCTTTCAAGAAACTTTTTATCCTGCTTCCATTACAGATTCCCTGTATTTATAACTTTAAATGCTTTTATGCAGGGGGGAAGACAAAGAAGCATCATTATCATGTTTCAAAAAGACAGCAAAGTGCTTTTTCATCTCCATTACTGAGAAATTGAGTCAACTTTACTCTATACAAAGTCTGTCTCTGAGAGCTTTTGTTCAAATCATATTTGCTACTTAACAAAACTTGATTTACTGAGGGGGATAGGCTAAGAAGAGATGGAAGGGAAATATTAGCATTTCATTGGAAATTTTAATATTGATATTAAGTGGCACCAAACCCCAGACAAATTGGTGCTTTTATTAACTTAGACTGCTAGGAACTAAATGTTTTTCTTCTACTATTTCTCCTTCTTTTCCTGCTTTTATTACTCCAGCCCTACATATCACACTGTTTTTCTCCTGTATGAGATCTCGCAGTGGTATCATCCACAATTTTTTCCAAATCATGTACTGAAAATTACAATGTGGTGTCTATAAAGGAAGCAAAAGACAAATAGCAATGACTATCTCCAAGCAGAAAGCAGATGAGCCTTTCCCACAGAGGTCTAGCAGGACAGTGTGCAAACTGATGAGATAATGGCCACTGACCCCCAGTCAAGGTACACTCTCTTACTGGCCCTCCTGTTTTTAGAGCTTCATTGTCCTGTTGGTCACAGCTCATTGTAAGGATCCCAGCAAAAAGCTCCTTTTTGTCTTCTTGTATTGGAAGAGTCACCCAAGAACACTTCTCCTTTGCAAAGAGCATGCTGAATTGTGAAGGCAAACATGATTTGTCTGAATGGGTCTGAGAATGTTATTAAAGTCATGCATAATAATGATATATATTTCATTCCTTTTTTTTTTTTTTTTGACCACTGCTTTGATCTTGGTGAACATAAACTTATATTTCACCTGAAAGATGAAAAAATGTGGTATTTTTACGCAGGGAACAGCAATATCAGGACAATACCAGTAGAGAACATGTTCATAAATCACACAACCATATAAGACCATTAGGAAGTCACTAAGTCTGACATCAGATTAGAGATGTGGAACTACTTTGAAAGATTCCAACTTGAACTGAGGAAGAATATTTGAGCTTTATTTAAAAATTGAAGTGAAGAACTTACCATAACCCTTGTTCATTGCTCCAAGCTGATAGCAATACTCAGTCTTCCAAACTACCATCTTATTTTCAACTTGGTTGTATCCACTTTCTGCTTTCCAGCCCAGATAATTTGGGATTTCTGCATGAAACTTGGTGAGAAGTTGTTATGCAGGTAGCATAAAAACATCTCAAAATCAGATCTATTGATTGTTTTTTTTCAAGCCTATAGGAAGAAAGACATTGTTTGACTCAGGAAAAAGTGAGTCAGTGCTTTTTGAATTATTTCTTGTTGGTCTGTTAGGACTCAAGCTAAATTCTCTTAACTCTGCTCCTGATTCATTGATCTTTACAGCAGGCTTACCCAGAATCTGTTGCTGTCACTGGTAAGCAGTCACAGAGGCAAATAACACATTTACACCATTGATGAACCTGCCCAGTAACTACTCATGAGGGAGCCAGTGATTCATAGCTTGATGCAATGGAGAAGAGTATGCCCCTTGCAAATAGTTTCCAGCTGTTCATTTGGATGTGTATGCTAAACACCACTAAAAAGATGCTGAAATGAAAAGGCCAAAGAAGTAAAAAATACTGGTGCTAAAAAAAGTGGCAAACAAATTAAAAAAAAAACCAAACTGGACTACAGTTATACATTCTTTGTAAGAGTAGAAAAACCCCACAAAAACAAAATATAAAGAAGTCTGAAAGAAAGAGTTAACAGGTTCAAATCAGTCTTCAAGTACTGTATAATTCTCCACCACTCATTATTTACACCTCCCACACAGCCTTTCCCTTGCTTCTTGTTTTCTACTGTGATGGAAATGCACTGCTGAATCTCTACTGTGGACATTATACATTGTTTATTAAGTATGTAGAACATATTTTGAAAGAAACACATCCCAGGGTGCATCAAGTTATGTCAGACTGTGATAGGTTTTCTCAGAGTGTTCAAGGCTGGTGAAGCAGAAGAATTTGCTTATGAGGACTAAAATGATTGATCTGTTTGGTGGCTTGAGAGGTGTTGATTATAGGGTAGGCTTATGTAGGTGTGTGGGCAACTTGCTAATTAGTATTTCACCATATTGAATAGTAGCTGGCATAAGCAACAGGCATATTTTTATCATGTACTATAATGTATGTTTGAACTTTAGCACATTAAAATCCCCTATTTCCTGTTTAAGTGATCTATTTCTCATCACCTAGAAATAGCCTATTTTGAAATCCACACAGTTTTTAGAAAAAACTTTAGGAATTAACACATGATAATTTACTTCTGAGGTGAAATAAAGATCAGGCTGGAAAGAGGACATTTTTAAGGAATTATGAAATTGAGGTAATTAACCCTTAACCACTTTCCACTTAACTAATTAACTGCTTAACCCTAAAGTATTTATAAAAAATATAGTGGAGTCTGTGATGATCTGCAGACTTTAAATCACACTCAAAAGCTTTTCTAGGAAGTACCTTCTAGCTAACCAAGTGTCAATGGAATTGCTGCAGGAATTGCAAGAAGGTATTTCATACCTAAGTAGGAGATTAAGAGATCAAATAACATTTTCTGTAATTCTATCATTCAGAACTTTCACAGAATAAAAGGTCTTTCTTCTGCAGTTCTCCAAGCACTTAAAAAAATATGCATTAAAATGAATACATTAAACTTAATCATTCACACATCATCTGCCTTTTTCTCATCTGGGCAAACTGAGGCACAGGGAAGTTACAGAGCTGGTATTTTTAGAAGTGGTCTGGAATGCTGGGTGCCATCACTATGAGATGTTCAGTGTTTGATGCTCAAAGGGGAATTAGACATGTCACATTTAAAGGTCTGAGCTCCTGAGCTCCACCCAGGTAGTGAAAGTACACATGGCAGCAGGAGACTGACATCCTCATTTTCTCTTTAATCTTCTCTAGAGCTAAACAGAGCTTAGCACATTGCATTGCCAACTATGATTCCAGGTGACCGAGTGGATCTGCCAGTGCACTTCTCATCCCTTGAAAAGAGAGCCTCCACTCCATGTTCATGTGTGGATCCAAATTCCACCCAATAGATTTAGGAAGAACAGAGAGTGTAACAAAAAGTAGGAGTGGATTGCAAAATGCTAAAAATGTTGCTTCTGATGCCAAAATCTAAGATAATCTTTGGCTGCTCCTTCTTGGCTTTTACCCAAAAGCAATTCACGCACCTGTAACACATTAGGCTGTCACAATCATTACCCACCAACCTTTAGAAATACAGGAAAGCTGACTTAAGACAATAACCTGGAGCCCTGCCTGGTCCCATGGCTTTGACCTCTCAGCCTGTCTCACAATGATGTCTCCAAGCACAGGCATACTTAAGCTGCCTGTGCAACATTTTTGGCCTTCTCCCTTGAGTACTTGCTCTGGCCAGTTTTTCTAATCAGTGATCAGTGACCACCAGACCATCAAATGGGCCATACACACCCAGCAGATGGCAGTGGCTGTGCTCAAGCATGACAGCTCTTTGCACGCAGAACTGGCTGCAGAGCAAAGCAGACTGTTCAGGCAACCAAGACACAGCTCTGCCTCTGCTCTGAGCCCCAAGTAGAAAGCAGTTTGCTACCTGCTAATGCACCTGAGTGTCCTATTGAAAGTCTGAAGCATTCTTTGCTGTAAGCCAGAAATGTGCTTGGGAAGCAAAAGAGTTTCACTGACTTCTGCTTTCTAGGACTCCATAGGAGGCCTTTCAGTTGGGTGAATCCCTAGTATCTGGCATAAATGAGCAGGAAAAATGGCCTCTGTAGTACTATTCAGCCCAGGGATACACTGTCAGCAGGAGTAGCCATACCTGTGACTCTAAAGGAAGCACTATCCTGTGAAGGACTCTAAAGTTTTGAGAGCTGCCAAAGCTTGTGTTTATACTCTATGGTTTTCTATTAGTCCATGTATCCTACTTCCAAAACCTCCTGGAAACTCCCAACAGCCATCTCCAGCATTTGGTTCCACATTTCCTGGGGTGGGGAGAGTAATTGAGCTCACTGCTAAGGGAACTGTCCTTTATTATTATATTTCATATATCATTTTGGAAATCCTCCAGCGCCATTTAATCTAATCACACTCTTCTTGAATATGATAGATAATTCCTCTTATTTAATAGCTGTGAATATAGAGAAAGCATTTTTTTTTGTTTGCTTATACTAGGTAGCAACTTCAGTTACAGGTTAGAGCCCTATTATGCAGGAAGTTGTAAAAATAGCAGTCACAATAAGCTTATAGATGGTTCTCATGTCCCTCAGGCCTCTGGCATGCTATTTTTTCAGGGGAGGAGAGTTTGAAGATAGAGGAAACTAATCAACTCTGTAATTCATACCTTTACATAATTTTGATTAACTCATGTAATAAGGAAGTCCTAGAGCATCCCCGTGGAAGCAGACTCTGAAGCAACTTGTCTGCATGCACCTCACAAAAAGAAGCCCAGAACAGGAGCCAGTGTACCCATTATGCTCTCATCAGCTTCTTACAGGGACTGCAGTTCTGTCCTGTGACAGAGCACTTCCATTTGTGCTTTCCAGTGTTTGCACAGGTATTTTCTGACATTGGCATATGAGGTATGAGTTTGTGTTACAAAAATTGGTGCGTATTTTATGAGTATGCTGTCCTAAATGGAGATAGTCTCTCTGCTCCTCATACCTGCTGGAAATCGAAGGCATGTAAGAATGCAACACAGCCACACTATTTAAATCAATATGTTGTCATTTGCCATTAACCTTTCCATTCACCTCCAGCATTTGCTCTTTTTCAAATCAATTGGAATCAGTTCTGTGCATGAGCTTTCCAAAAGCACCATAAAAACTTTACAAAAAGAAAGTAAGAATACTTGGAGTGGTTCACCTGCTCATGGACCTAAACTTGTGACAAAGAAACTGGGAAGTCAGTCTAGGTGAGGTGCTTAAAGCACAGCATTTGGAAACCCTGGAGGGAGCAGATGAAACTAGCAATATCCCTGCACTTTGCTAATTACCAACTGGAAGAGAAAGTGAGGGCACATTGTTTTGGTTGAAGACAAGTGTGAGTTAGATTGCAAGACAAGTCTGGTCCTACCTTGCTGAAGACAGTAAGTGGACTGAAGAGCCTTGCATTCAAGTTGGAATTCAGCTTCTGCCTTCAAAGAGCTCATTTAAAAATATATATATATCTACTTCATGTAGCACCTCTATAACAAAAACACTGTCTATGGTGGAAATCATTAGGACCCACTGGAACAGAAGCAATCATCCAGCTGCAAAACAGGAACATAATAAAAACAGACTGAGAATCCCTGCTGTAGAATTAACTGAATTGGTTGCAAGCGATTTTTTTGTCTGTATAAAGCACTCAGAGTTTTTTTTTTTTTTGTGATCTAGCTGTATTACATGTATCAGTAGAATGTTATCCAAAGGTAGATTAAATTAAACTTCTCCTTCTTTCAAGGGACATTCCTTATAGCTAGAAAACAATCCAAAGTTAAGAGACTTTATTGTTAGATTTACTGCTCACATTTCGGCCATAGTTTTAACATATGTGCAAGAAATAATAAAGAGCAATTCAATTGAAGAACTGAAAAGTACATTTATTGAAGAGACTCACACTTCAACTTAAAAGGGAAAATAAGTTTTAAAATATAACTTTTACAACAAAACTTATTGGTCTACATTTAAAGTAGACTGTCAAAGGAATTATAAACAGCTACAACATTGCTACTATCAGAGTTTATAAATAATAGTAAGTGTAAGAGCTCAAGTTGTGGCTACAGTTCTGTCCAACTAGATGTTGTGAAAACAAACAATGGAGATGTTCTTTTCCCAAAACCTACACTTCCATGGCTTTTTCTGTGTTGTGGTTTAACCTGAAGGGCAGCTAAACACCACACAGCCGCTTACTCACTCCCTGTTTCAGCCCTGTGGAATGAGGGACAGAATTGGGAAAAAGTAAAAGTTGTTGGTTGAACTAAAGGCAGCTTAACAGAGTAAAAAAGAAAGTGATGATGATGATGATAATAATAATAATAATAAATTATATATATATATATATATTTAAATACAAAAAAGTGATGGATGATGCAATTATTCACCACCTACTAAACTATGCCCAGAATGTTCCTGAGTAGCAGTCCCTGCCCAGCTTCCCCCTTTATCCAGAGCAAGATATCATAGGGTGTGGAATATCTTTTGGGCCAGTTAGGATCAACTGTACTAGCTGTATCTCCTCCTAGCTTCTTGTGTGCTCCAGCCTACTCACTGGTGGGGTGGTGTTGGAAGCTGAAAAGTCCTTGAGGAAGAGTAAATATTGCCTAGCAACATCTAAAACATTGGTGTGTTAGCAACATTATTCTCATCTGAAATCCAAAACACAGAACTGTGACAGCTACGAGGAAGAAAAGTAACTCTATCTGAGCTGAAACCAGAGCACTCTGGTGGAGGGCATAGTTAATGATTTGGCATACCTCAAAATTACCTGCTAAATCTCTTAAGCTGGAGTAAATGCAGTGGTTTAATATACTTGCATGATCATCCTAGCTCTTGTCCCAACATGAAAACCTAGACACAGATGCCTCTATTTCCACCGGAAGGAAAAGGGTCTATAATTCTTAGCAGAATGTCTAGCTAATTACCAAAACAGGCACAACACTCAAGAGATGAAAAAGGAAAGCCACGAGCCAATGTCTTATGTCAAATGTAAAATTGCTTTTGAAATTGCATTCTTTGTCTTCCAGAAATATTTAGGGGGTGGAGAGGAGAAACAACTCTCAGACTTTAAGAAAATGTTTCCCTTCAAAACTGTCTTTAACAATATGTTTCAACTAATACTATAACAGGATTCTGGTTGTAAACCAGAGTCCTGGTATCTTGTCCTTTTTGAAAACTACTGTGTTATAATATTTATCAATAAACAACTGACATTTCTTTTCATTTTTCCTCAACAAACTACCCCATGTAACCCTCCTTGTTTCAGCTTTATAGAAATAGTATGCACACTTTTTCCTAGCTTGCTTATTTGATGCCTAGGTCACTTTTGCTGTCAGAATCTATTTATTGAATAAAACTGATTTTTTCCCTTCTCAAGATATAGTGAAAAATGTGCAAGATCTCCCAGTACAGGGATTGGTTACTAGGAAACACAGTCTCCAGAGAGCAGACTAGGAGCACAAACCTTGGACTACAAAGATTTATTTGAGGAAAATTCCTACAACAAGGGTTGGAATTAAAATAATAGGAATCTAAAAACATGCTCTTGCTGAAGAACAAATTTAAAAAGAGAAATTGATATCTGTAAGAGCTGTACAACAGTCTTCTCTTGTTCTAAGAAGATGTAATAGTCTAAACTTGGTAGATATCTCTCAAGAAAGAAATTGAAAACAGTCAAGTAGAAAGCAAATAAACAAACAAACAAACAAAAAGGTATAGGGATTCATGAATCATATAATGGTTTGAATTGGAAGAAACCTTTGAAAGGCCATCTAGTCTAACTCCACTATAATAAGCAGGAATATCTTCAACTAGATCAGGTTGCTCAGCCCCATCCAACCTGACTGAATGTTTCCACAGATGGAGCATCTCCCAGCTCTCCAAGAAACTTGTGACAGGGCTTTACCACCCTCATTTTAAAAACACTTCTTTCTTGTATCTAATCTAAATAGCTCTCCTTCAGTTTAAAACCATTAGCCCTTGTCCTATCACAGCAGCCTTTCCAGGAAGTTTATCCCCATATTTCTTTTAGGCACCTTTCAAGTACTAGAAGGTGATAATAAGGTCTCCTCAAAGCTTTCTCTTCTCCAGGTTGAACAACCCTAACTCTCTCAGCCTTTCCTCATAGGAGAGGTGCTCCATCCCTCTAATAGTCTAATAAAATCCATCTGCTTAGTATTTAAAAGATTCTGCTCTTCTTTGGGATAGATTCTTATAAAGATACATTCTGGGCAAAATTGCACTTGACTAATTAGGAACTTTGTCAAAATTCTGCATTTGAGATATATTGACCAAAGCTTTTCCTCAATGACTTTCTGTCTCTCCCATGAGAAAGCCCACAACACCCAGTGGGCTATATTGTTTGAACCTCCTCAATGAGGTCTGGAAAATATGCAAAAAAAGAAATGATTAAGCCAGGAGTCACTGAAGACAAATTCAATCCAAAATATTTTTAGTACTGCAGCAAGGCTCCAAAAGGATCAATGTGTCTGCATCACTTATTTAGAATGACATATTTTAAAAAGAGAGTTGTAGGGGAAATCTTCCCTTTTTAGCCACTTGTAGTTTCACTCATCTATCACCAAACAGCATAATACGTGCCTCATTCATATGAAATGAAGGAAGATCCCTGCATTCAATAGTCCTGAATGTCATCCCAGTAAAATGTAAAGCCCCCTCGGAAAATTCCTAGAGAGGCTGTCAGCTGATAACCTATTCTGTCTGTTCTGAAAGAGCCATGTAAGAAAGCACTGCCCCTGGCTATTTGTCTTAGATGTAATTGGTGTGTGTCAGATGCTCCCATGTTCCAAAACACAGAGTGGAGGCAACTGCAAGAGCCAGACGGAGCCTGGCCCTGCGAAGCTGGTGCCAGGCAGCTTGAAACAAACACTGGCCTTTCCCACACAGCAGTCTGCAGTGCTAAACTCATTGAAGGCAGGCAGGCAGGCAGGGACAAACTCGTGGAGGTGAGCACATAAATATGATGGGGTAGATACCAGAAGAGGAGGTAGCCTTAATCTTGGTAAGTTGTTCTCAGGTGAACAGAAGAATAACAAGCTTGCCTACTCTTAGGTCAAAGAAAACCCCCAAAACAAAACAAAGCAAACAAAACAAAACAAATTACAAGGTATTTGAAAATAAGCAAAGAAACCATTTTGGTCAGTGAGCACCAAGATAACAGTTCTGAAAATGTTCATGGTCTCTCTTGGGAGGAGAACTTTGAAGTTTATAGCCTAGGAAAGCCTTACATACCCTTTTGTGCTTAGGAGACTGAAATGCCTCTAGAATAGCAAAAGCTTCTTTTGGACTTTGACCTCAAAGGTTGGAGGAATTCTCCAGGTCACAGGGAAGGTGTGTTTTTACATAGCACTGAAGACTGGTGGTTGACCCCACACTTAGAAAGCAACCAGAATGGCCCCAGAAAAATTGAAGGACATCAGTAGACCAAGGATAATTGTAGTTGGGTCTACTGTGCTGTAGTTTTTATCACAGACAGTTGCAAACATGCTTTTTTGGTTTAGTCAAAATAGCAAATTATGCAGGAAACCTGGGGGATGTCTAACTGATCAAAGAGACCAGGAAAGATAATGTCCCTAAGAGAGGGATTCATGGCCATTTACAGAGAAAAAGTCAGTGTCCCATATACTGACTTCCAGGGCCCTCCAAGGAAATGGCCTTAGTTAGTACATACTCAAAACTGAAAAGGCAGAAGCATGTAATCAACTTGCTAAATTCCAGCTTTGATATTAAAAGGGAAGAGCTCCTTTTCTAAGCCTTCAGTCTGGTATTTCATTCATTCATTCATTCATTCATTCATTCATTCATTCATTCATTCATTCATTCATTCATTCATTCATTCATTCCCTCACTCGAATTTGTGGGTGGGTACTGTTAGTTCAGAGAAAAGAAAATCATTGCATTTGAATTTTCCTGATTATTTGACCATGCTAAGCACCTGGGACAATGCATTGAAAACATCAGCATAGTAGAATCACTTTTCAAACATTTCTCTCTCCAAACCCACAAGAAGAGTTGTCACGTGTTCTACACCAACCGTTGCACAACTAGTATCAGTAAAATCTGGTGTCAGCAGCGACTAAAAGCAATTGACATGGTCAGTGTTAGTTAAATATGAGAAATATTTAGGAGTACATGGTTTGGACTACCAAAATCAGCTTGTACCCATTAGTAGATATTTAGTTTAACAGAAGTAACACTCTTCTTTTAAATAATTCTAGGAGCTTGAACTTTCCCCTGTCATGGACTCATGTATCTGACAGGACACAAAAATGTGAAATAAAAATCATCCTAGGTGTAAAATACAAAGGGAGGTCAAGGGATGGCCATATCAGCTTGCACTTAAGACAGCTCACTGCAATCAACAGCCGTGGGCATGGCCTTTGAGCAACTAATTTGCTGTTCCCTGTGGAAACCGGGTATTTGCATGGGGTGTGGGTAGACTCTGGCCAGCAGCCAAGCTCCTACAGCCACTCCCTCCCTCCTGTCTTCTGTGGGATGGAGAGAAGATAGAGAGGAGATGAGGAGACTTGTGGATCAAGATAAAAATAGTTTAGTAGGTGAAGCAAAGTTTCACGTGCTAGCACAGCAAAGGAGGAATTTGTCCACTACTTTTCTCTCAGCACCAGCCAAATGTTTAGCTGCCTCCTGGAAAGCAAGGACTTTGAATGCCAGTGGTAATTTTGGAGGATAAGTGCCATAAAAGTATTTTCCTTTTCTTCCTCTTCTCCTTGAGTTTTGATTGCTGAGCATGGCATGATGTTGCATGGAGTATGTCCTTAGTCAGTCTTGGTCAGATGTCCTGCCTGTGTCCCCTCACAATTTATTAACTATCCAGACTACTCTCCAAAGGAGGCAGTGGGCAAAAGATGCATTCTTGTCTATTGTGCAAGCACTGCAAAAATAGCTGAAGGCTCTGGTGTGTTATCAGCAAGTTTTTAATCACAACTCCAAAACCCAGCACTGTACAGCCTGCTATGAAGAAATTTTACCCCAACCCAGCCAGACTCAGTACACATGGATTCATAAGACAATATCAGGCAGGAGAAATAAGGGAAGAACCATTGAAATTGCAGTCAACAGGAGCTAGTGAGGAGCAAAGTCTTAACATCTTCAGTCCTAAACCAAACATCATAGTGCTAGGCCCAGAGGAATACAGTGGGTGATGCTTTATTGCAGGATATGGACTTCAGGCCTTGGATCTGAAATAACACCACATCCAACCAGTGTAACAAGCTACAGAATGGGAGATGTATATTAGGACATCCTGGGAAATGTCCATTAATAGCAACTGTATTAACTACAAGAAGTGAATGCCTAAACAACAACTGCATGTCCTTTCTATGCTGGGAGAAATGTTCAGGTCATGAACAAGAAAGCATTGCTGATGTAATTCAGCAGAGCATAAGAGCTGTTCGTTTGCTGGAGGTTCTTGCCCAGAGATACAATGCACTGGATCTGCTGATGTATTAGCATGTACAGCTCTTCCCCCATCTTCACCACTTAGGACTAGATGATATTCTGTGACTTTCGTCTTAGTGATAGCATCAAAAAAATCAGAAAGCCTGGCAAATTATTGGTAACAGTGTTAAGACCCAGAGACGGACACAGAAGCTCAACAGGAGAGCAAACCCAGTGCTGTATTAGGAAAAGTCTGAAAATTGCAAGAATTTAATACCAAGGTCTTATTATCCTTGTCAGTCACCTGCTTTGTTCTCCCAGGAGGAATCAGAGTAAGGTGGCATAAGTCCAGGAACATACTACTTTTGAAACTTTGTCCTAGACAAGGAGAAGTTGCCAGACTGTTCAGCTGGAGGTGTCTGCAGAACTGCACAAACATTTGACATGTCCTTAAGTGTGGTAAAAGGAAAAATGATGCATAATACCTCATCTAATGCATTAGCCTTTTATGCATTTTAGTTTTCTGTTTCCTATTTACCTAGCTTTTCTGCATCTTTATTGCTTTGCCACCTTACTTTCAGGGATTCTTCTGCTTAAATAGGCTAATAAAAAGCATAACAAAAGTTATTAGTTTTGGTTGATAGAAGGTTGGGAATTTTTTTCTATTGTCCATTGTGGAGTTTCTGAACAGTTTGAGCAACTCCCTCAACAGAATCCTCCCTGTCTGTGGAACACAAAGTGGAATGTCCCCCTTGGCACCAAAAAGCCTTGGCCTAGTCCTTTAAACCTAGCCCTTTAACCCAGTCCTTTCTCCTTATCGACCCAAAATGTTCCCAAAAAAACCCACATAACCTCAAACCCTAAGACTGCTCCCTTCCTTGTGAGTTTTACCTAATGTATAGAGTTCATATCAGTGCTATTTAACATTTGCAAAGAAAGCTTTGATAAGCCTAAAAGAAATCACACTTGCCATTAGGAGAAGGATTATCCTGAAAAAAAAACCAGCAAAGACTGCTTCCAATTCATTCAGATATGTTTAGAGGGAGTGCCCTTAACAGACTGGAAAAAGGCACAAACACCCAGAGGAAGATTCTGACACAGAGATACAAGTTAGGCACAGGTAAGTGAACAACAAAGATTTAAGACAGTTACACATGATCGAGGTCTGAAACACAAGATAAAGGGATCTATCTGGGGAGGCTTACAGCAAGTGCCTTTTCTGAATGTGCTGTGGTCCTTTTCTAAATTTTTAAATGTGGCTGTGGGGCTCACTAGTTGAGTCAAGGCAATTGTTCATGCATAGTCCTGCCCTGTGGCAAGTGTGAATTAATGTGTGATCTCTCAGCCTTCACATACTGAGGCAAAGCTCAGCTTATCTTTTATTAGCTGCAGGCTAACCCTGCACACAGACCGTGGCAAGGGATCATCTGATGTTATTACCTTGTTCGGGAGACTAAAAGCTTCCAATCAAGCACTTAAAAAGAAAGGCAATCTGACTAGTGTCAATAATCTTTAATGATTACTTTTCAGGGATCATGATGAGGTGAAGAAGTCAAATGTCATAGTAGTAAAGTCTCAAGTGAGCCACAGGTTTGAATAAATCATCAAAAATGGATCAAAACTACCTGTTTGAAAGTGAGGTGTTTCCAGCAAACTCATCATAAGTATGCAGATTTGAAAGTACTTTGGTCTTTGAAAAAGATTGCTGATTTTTCCAGGTAGCTCCAAGCCTCTCAAATAATAGATCAACACAATCTCCTCCTTTACCCTTGATACTCACTCCAAGGAAAAGTGTTTGAAAGTGTTGAAAGGTGATTCCTAGGTGATTTTTTACTGAACTCTGTGAGCTCCAAGGAAGTCCAGGATGGGTCATTGGCTCCACAGCTTTCTAACAAAATGCTAAAGAACCTACATTGTTAAACAGTAGTAGACTGAACATGCCCTGAAGATCTCTTTAAACCAGGCCTGGTGAAACCATCAGCAGACATCAGCTGAATCCTTAGATGTACCATTACCTTCTCCTTCTTAGGAGAAGACATGGATGATTTCTGTCAATAGGGTCAAATCCTGTCTGACTGGTGTCCTGTGAATCTTGGACATTTTCTAACCAAGGCTGAAGGATATTTTGCATAAGGCCATCATTGCAGAATAGCCCCTCCAAGCACTTACTCACATTGTTTCCTTTGCTATGCTGGTTCTTCTCCAGGGAAGGGGGATATTTTTGAGGGACAGTTCTGGGATAAGAGGCATGATGCTGCTTTCCATTAGAGATGGGAATAGGGTTCCTCTGTGCCTTGCTGATCATTGGCTATTGCAATAGCCTTCTAATTGCTCTGTGTGACAGAGCAGCCCATTTAATTTACACTTAGTGGGAGCTGGCTCTCCCCATATGCAACCTGATGTTCAGAAAATAATCCTTTCTAACTTCTCCTCTTTCCTTCCCAATATACCCTGTGCCCCTCAGCCATACTCATGCACATGGTGGACCTGCTCTTCAGATGGAAGATCTGCAGGGACCAGCTGTAAACACACAAATCAGCAAGCAAGCATTATGTAGTGCAGGGTATCATTTCTACCAGAAGCAAATGTGTGTGTGTGTGTGTGTGTGTGTGTGTGTGTGTGTGTGTGTGTGTGTAGAGCAGTAGAGCAGCACATCAGAATTGCACATCTTCTGCTCCATAAATCTATGGAGGAGAAACCATCAGTTTTTCTTTCCCTTTCAATCTCATCTTTTCAGTGGCAGCAATGAATCAACAGAGAAATGGATCCCTTAAATATTGCCACTTTGCACAGTTTAATAGCTTTCCTCCAGTCCTAATGCTTTTTTCTTCATCCAGCAAGCCCAACCAAGACTCAGATGCTGCTTCAAATGCATTCAGGATGTTTCCACCAAGCACAGGGTCTCTTGCAGGTGATTTATTTTTCTTCATGGTCTGTTTTCAGCAAAATCTAATTATAAGTGCAGCCTCCCCATCTATGAGACAGTGGTTCAAGGCTGCGTAGCTGAGTTGGCAGTAAGGCTTATGGAATTGCCCATTATAGAGGGACTTTTGAGGAACACTGGAGCTAGACACCTCTTCAGATTGCAATCCTGTTGCTCTGCTCTGTACTGTCATCCCCTTCTGCACTTGAACCAAGAAGGGTCATGTGCAAAACATGGCACTGTGTGACAATTATTCTTAAATATTGAAAGTTGTCACTTTTATTTCCTTGTAATAGAATCATGTGCTATTACAGAAAAATAATTTTGAAGAAGCATGGACTTATTACTGCAGTCCTCTGGCCCCAGTATAATACTATTTCACTCATTTAAATTCTTTCCCAAAAGCATCAGTGTAAACAAGGGCTCATCACTTTCAAGTATTTATTTTAGAGCTGCAATAGCAAGTAATTTATATGTGATTACTTATGACACCAGTAATCTAAAGCAATTAATTTCTGTGAATTTCAGCTTTTCTCCAGACTTTATCACCAAAGTTTGAGATTGACTGCATGAAGAAGGCATGTAAAGGATGCAATCAGTCCCTTTACCTCAAGGACACCATACAGCAACAGCTCAAATAGAAACTGTTACTCTGCATAAAAACACAAAGAAAAACAGAACTTCACACCGGACAGCTGGAACATGACACAAGCAGGTAGAAATTAATTTTTCTAACTCCAAATTCTACGGAATCTTATTCCACAGAAACAGTTCTATTCATGTGTTGTGGGGCAAAGCTAATCTAAATGTGAACTGTGAGTCTTCTTTGGTTGGGGAATCCTTTAAACACATGAAAAAAACTAGGGGATTTAGAGTCTTAGATCATCCATGCCACAGACACTGCTGGGGAAAAAGCTGAGCCATCTTTCTACCAGAGGATCCCCCAGCTGCTGGGGAGGACAGCCACAGGAATTTTGCTGAGTGGTGTGGAGACTGAGAAGAGCTCCAAGGCTGATCCAAGCCACATTGTCTGATGGCAGAAGAAGGCACTGTATGAAAAAATGCAGCAGCAGCAGTTCTGCATCAGTGCAAGACTATCCAAAAAGAGGATAGATACCCATTAAAGGAAATTCAGGAATTTTCTGGAACAGGCAAGAAGATCTGTGCCAATCTGAATTTGCAAATAAAACCTTAAAGTTAGCTTTTGGCAAGGGAGATGCATTCCCCACCTTAGCTGTGTATTAATTAACCAGGCCTTTTACTTCAGGGAATAAAATACTGCCCTTTGCTGTTCACACACTTTCTGCTAACACACTCTCTTTATATAACCCAAACCTGTTCACTAACCAAAGCTCTAAATTGACTGCTAATTTTGTGTTAGGTCAAATTAATGTTGAAACCAGATTAATTAAAGCTGATGAAGCTTTGTTTATCCATTATTCATGAAGCTCATTGGAACAGGAGAGTACATTAGCTTTATTTAGGATATTACTTCACTTTAATGAAATCTATTTTTGACTGTGAATGCTTCTTTTGAGCAGAAGTTCAGGTTTATGTTGTTGGGTGGTTTTGGTTCGTTTTTTTTCCTTTGGTGGTCTTAGTGCAAACAATGGAACTAGTTGAATGTCTGGCTCCAAAATATACAGCTGACAATCTCCAGCAGGGACTGCCTCTTGCCAAAATTCTGCAGATGGAGAAAAGAGCACATGTGCATTCTGAGCAAGGATGTCCTGCTCACCCTTTCCTGATGCAGATGAAAACTGCAGAGGAGAGGACATGTTCACTCAGCATTAGAGCCTGATAACCCACAGACAGCCAGAAGAGGTTGCTGGATACATAAAGTAGACCTACCTAACTGAGAGTGTTTGAGTGTACCTGTGGGTGATCCAGTGAAGAATTCTGTTCCTCACAGATCAGTGATTTATAAAAGCTGAGCTGGACATGAATGGGGTGTGAAGCAGGGGCTGTGAAGTATTACTGGAACTATTACAGTGCTCTTTGCACAAATGGTGTATCCTGGCTGGAAGTGGTTTAGTTCTAGTAGCTCTGTCTAAAACAATGTATTGAGACCTGAAGATTTTCTTGTCTCAGAAACTAATAGTGTTTATGAGCAAGTGGAAGACTAGAGTTCCTCAGAGTACACAGAATAAAAATAGAGCTTTGCTCAAAAGTTATGGTAACATCGAATTTGTAAATAAAATTAGACAAGCAAATGTAACTTAAACAAAGGAGAGGTTGTCTTCACAAAGTGGATTGGATTACAGTAAAGAAAATACCAAGATGCCAATTAAAGAAGATATGAAGATAGGTCTGTGTACAGAGATAAAAGGATAGTTTGCAAAAATGGAAGGTAAAATATGTAAAACTGCTAAATCCCAAATCTTTTTTCTACAAAAAACCAAAGTGATTGACAGATCTCATTGTCACAAGATGTTAATGAGAACTGATGAAATTAAAGACAGAAGTGGTTACCCATATGACTTAGGAAAATATGTAGGTACAATAGTGTTCTCACTATTGGATTAAAAAATATATTTTAAGTTGTGAAACATAAATGAAAAAATGAGGATGAAGCTTTCATAGAAATAGAAATATATTTTCCTTTAACAGAGCTTGGCTGAAGATATATTAACTACTGGAAAAAAAACCCAAAAACAGTATATGAAAACAAAGAAAACACACACAGCAATCACTTGACCCTCTTAACTCTGGTATCTGAATATTTCATGATCTCAATGTATTTATCCTCACAATCCTCTTATGGAAGTGGGGAAATAATTTGTGTTTTAAAGTATTTAAGCACCTAGTTACTCTGGTTTCACAAAAAGCTGCACTAACAAGGAACTGATCTTTGTTACCAAGCTCTATTTCCCTTGTCATTGCTTGATGCTCTCTTTAAGAGGAGGTGGTCCAGCCTGACTTATAGCTATAACATTTTGTGTCTATCAACAAGAAAAGTTTTTTTTTATTTCTGAAGAGAAGGATGATTGCTGAGCAAAAGCATACCCAGCAAGGGGAATGTGAAGTGCTCAGAGAGATCAAGGCAAGAAACCAGAATGATGATGTGAGACCTTATGTTCCCTTTATTCATGGCACTTTTTATTAGTGCTGTATTTTCAGATAGCTTAAGTGCTTTTGTAACATCAACACGGAAAGCACCAGAATCTGGAAAAGAGGCAGAAAAGAACAAAAGACTGTAAAGTACGGAATAGGGGGGATAAAACTGAGACTAAAGCTGCTAGACAGAGTCGTGGCTGTTGAAGACTAAACCTCATTTATTGGGGCTGTATATCTGTTTTAGTTATCATTATGGTCAATGTTATCCAATAAAGTTCAATTAAGTAGATCGGTACTGGAGGGTATACTTCCTGTTTATGAGCTGGCAATTACCACATCTTGAGCTAAATAAACTTGGAAGCTGAAGGCTGAAATTTTTATAGGGAATAAATTTCTGCAGAATTGGCATTTGTTAGTTCTGGATACAGTGAAACCAAGCTAAGTGGGGAACAACACAGTTTGAGTACAAAGATCTGCTTACCTGGCTGCTCCAGAGCACCTCTGCTCACTTTCACACCATCTCCAGATTCCGGCACACAAAAAAAAAGATGGTTGAGTTAGTTTTATTTACCAACTGCTTTGGCTTTCCCTCTGAACAATAATGTTTTTCATCTGGTAGAACTGGACTAAAGGAGGGCAGCCCTCAGGTCATCCAACTGCTCATCTGCCATGCTCGGGGTCAGGAAGGTGATGGGTCTGATGGCCACTTACTGCCCAAAGAGAGATTATTTTAAACAAGCTTTAAAGATAGCTGAAGGGAATTTACTTTGAAACAAGTCAACACCACAGTAGGAGTTCAATAAAAGTACGTCAAAGCCTCCGCCTAGAAGGTCTACATTTTATCTATCTCATGGCCCTTTTTGGTCAGACCATCTTCTGTCATCTAAGACTGAAGGTGAAACCTGGGGGGATGTGTTGGCTCCTCTGTAATAAGGAGGAGATTCATTGCTGATTAAATGGATGAGAGAGTTGATTCTGTGTATCTGTCAGGGTGAATTGAAGGCAGGCAGTGGGCAACATGCCTGACCAGAACAAATAGAATTTTCTATACAGTGAAAAGTACCTGTATTACCTCTATGTAAATTGCAGTACTTTGAATGGCTGATGGTTGTAAATAGGATCCTCTTATGAAAATAAATTAAATCTTGAAATTGGAGAAAAAAGTCTAACAAACACTCTGGAAAGGAGAAATGATGAAATCAAATGCAGTGGGAAAAAAAATAAAAACTTTGGAAATTAAGTGAATGCAATGACATGGATTGGGATGAAATGAGGTGAAGTGAAAAGGACCAAAATTATACTCACTGAAATCTTGAAATCAGGGAATGATGTAAAACGAAGAGACAGGAGAAGAAACGGGTAAAATAAAATGCCATTAAAAAACTCCAATTCGAAAATCAAGAGCAAACAATAAAATGGCATGGGACAGTATGAAGTGCAGGGAAATAGACCAAACCTTGCCAAACTGATACTGTTCTCTGATTTCAAGATTTCACTTCCTTTCATGAAAGCAAATTCTTCATTTCATGAATGGAAATCAAAACTTGTGATTTAAATGAGTACGAATTTGGCAAGCTTTGGTCCATTTCCCTGGACTTTGTGTCATGCCGTGCCATTTTATTGTTTTCACTTTGTTTCAGAATTTTCTATTTTTTTCTTTTTTCTCTTTTTTTTTTTTTTTCAATTACAGTTAATAATTTTCTTTACCTGTCTCTTCGTTTCACTTCGTTCCCTGATTTTGAGATTCCAGTGAGTATATTTTGGCAGGTTTCAGTCCATTTAATTTAGAAAAAAAGAACATCCTACTGCCCAATTATTGCTTCCTCCCCACCTTTCTTTGTGGCACAATCCATGTATTGGCCATCTAAGCAAAAAGCTGATTTTTTTGTTCCACTTAGGATAGGATTAGGGTTATGCTTAGGGTTAGGATTGAGAAGACTAGAAAGCCCAGAGCTCCAGAGACACTGCAGCTGCAAAAGGCATGACAAGACCATCGCACCAAAGGGTGGAGGGGAGAGAGGCTTTGGGTGTGTGTTGAAGAAGCCTCTGGTGAGAGGCAGTCCATCCTCTGCTGTGCAGTCCAGCTCATCTGTGGGGCCCCTTCACCCCAGGAGAAGCTGCATTCACATGGAGGACAGAGGAGTGTCATGGCCCATCAAAGGCCTCCCCAAAAGGGGTCCTCAGATCCTGTGGCAGAGCACAGCAGCACAATGCAACAGAGCCACAGTGTTGCAAGGGACAGGGTCAAACTGGCCCCCCACAAGGGAGGCATCTGGGTGCTCTCATCTGCCCAAAATGTGTATTATACACTGGATTCTATCGGGTTCAATGTATCTTGGCATGGCCACGTTGGCAAGGACCCTCACCATGCAGAAGACCAGATGGAGGAGAGCAAGGAGATGTTGTTGGGACCTCCAGAAGGGTGATACGGGGCAGACTGAAGGACGGGAGCGAACAGAGAAAGTTACATATGGAACAAGGGAAGGAACGGCAAGGGAGAGGAAGGAAGGGAAGGAGGACAGGAAGGCACAGGAGGAGCGGGTTTCGCGGTTAGAAGTAAGGGACATGACGGATTAATTGAATGCAGTAAGGATATCGGATGGAAGGACTGAAGGTAAGATGTGGAAGTGAGGAGGGATCAGGAAAGGACATGGTAAGGTTAATGTTCCTATTTGAAGGAAGGAATGAGAAGGGAGGACGGCAGGATACAGTGAAGGACCGGAAGGAAGGAAGTTAGATTAGGACTTAAGGAAGGAATGGAAGGTAGAGAAGTACGAAGACCCCGAGAGATAGGAATTCCTGCAGTATAATAAGGCAGAAGGAGCATTAAGGAAGTAACGGCCTGAAGTCTGACTTAGGAATGGACAGTCAGGGAGAAGGATACGTAAGAGACAGGAGGAGGAGGATGCGAGGAGGCTTTTTTCTTATTCTTTCATTTTGCTTCCTTGTTTTCATTTTTCTGTCTTTTTCTTGTTCTTTTCTACGTGTAGGTGTCTTTTTCTTTTTCTTGTTCTTTTCGCTTTCTGTTTTTCTTCTTTGCTTTTTCTTTTTCGTGTTTCTTTTTCGTCTTTTTCTTTTTCTTTTCTTTTTCTTTTTTTCTCTCTCTCTCTTTTCTTCTCTTTGTTAAATTAAAAGAGGAAGAATAAGAGAGAGAGAAAAAAAGAAATTGTTAAATTAAAAAATGTCAGGTTTTGGTCAGGGGTTAGACATCATAGATCAGAGACCAGAGGTCAAGGGTCATAGTTCAAGGGTCAAGGGTCAATTAATAAAAGTCAAAGGTCATGGGTCAAAAGTAAAAAATTACCTCCAGGAACCATTACCAAGGACTACAAAGACCTCAAGTAAGCCCAAATGACCTCAGTTAGGTCAAAAGTCAGGGGTAGAAGGTCAGGGGTCAAAGGACAAAGGTCAGGAGGTCAAGGGTCAGGAAATCAAAGGTCCAAGGCCATTGAAGTAAATTTTCAGAGGTCAGGAGGTCAAATGTCATAGTGCTCATAGGTCAAAGGTATTGGGGCCAAAGATCAAAGGTCAGGGAGTTCCAAGTGTGTGGATCAAAGGTCAAGGGTCACATGGTCAAAAGCCAAAGGTCATGGGGTCAGAGTTCAAAGCACAGGGTCATAGAACCAAAAGTCATGGGGTCAGAGGTCAAAGGTTATGGGATTGAAGGTCAACGATCAGGAGGTCAAAGTTAAAGGGTCACAGGGTTGAAGATAAAGGTCATGGGGTCAAAGGCTCAAGAGGGCAGGAGGTCAAAGCTCACAGGGGGCAGATGTCAAAAGTCTCATGTCATGGGTCAGAAGTTCAAAGGTCACAGGGTCAGAGGTTATGGGTCAAAGGTCATTATGTTAAATGTCAATAAGTCAGAGGTGAAAGGGTCAGACATCAGGGGTGAAGGTCATGTGTCATAAGGTCAAAGGGTCACAGTTCACAGGTTGAAGTCAAGAGGTCAGACATTGGGGTCAAGGGTCTGTGGTCAAAGGCCAGGGGTTAAAGGTCGGCATTAAGGTCGTGTGTCAAGGATCAAAGCTCAAGGGTCAAGGGTTAATGGCACCACCCTCCTCACGCTGCCACCCCTCTTCTTCAGACTGCCTCCTCCACTCACAGCACCCCCCCAGCACGGACCCTCCCTCAGGCTGCCTCCAGTGCCCCTCCTAAGCCTGCCCTCAGCACCACCCTAATGACGCCATTTCAGGGTTACAGAGCTAGTGTTACAGGGATAGAGGGTCAGGGGTTAAGGCTCACAGGTCATGGGCCAAAAGCACCAACATCCTTATGCTGCCAACCCACTCTCAAACTGTCCCCTCCCCTCCTGTCACTCCACACCTAGGGCACCCCTAACCACACCCTGGGCACCACCACTAATGATGCCATTTTAGGGTTAGCGTTAGGGTTAGGGTTCTGTCTGTGGAGAATTCCCTTTCATTGCAGGAAATAAAATATTGAAATAGGAGAAGGAAGTCTAACAAAAGGAGATATGATCAAATCAAATGCAATTGAAAATAAAAATCTGGAAATGGAGTGACTGCAACAAAACGTACTGAAATGAAATGAGGTGCAGTGAAAAGAACTGAAACTTGCCAAAATTATTCCCATTGAAATCCCCAAATCAGGGAAGAAATGTAAACAAAGAGACAGGAGAAGAAATTGAAGAAATGAAATGTTAGAAAAAAAAAAAAAGCAAAACATTTTGAAACCATGTGAAAACAGTAAAAGAGAATGGGATGATGTGAAGTGCAGGGAAATGGACCAAAGCTTGCCCAATTGATCCTCATTTCAGGAAAGGAAATTAAATCTTAAAATCAGAGAACAATGAGTAACAAACACTCTGGAAAGGTGATATGATAAAATCAAATGCAATTGAAAAAAAAAGAGAAAATTTGGCAATGAAGTGAATATGAGGAAATGGATTGGGATTACATAGAGTGCAGTGAAAAGGACTGAAATTTGCCAAAATTATACTCACTGACATTTTGAGGTCAGGAAACAAAGTGAAGGGACAGGAGAAGAAACTGTTGAAATGAAATGTAATGAAAAAAAAAATTCAAATAGAAGTGAAAATAATGAAATGGAATGGGATGACATGAAGTGCAGAGAGATGGACCAAACCTTGCTGAATTGATCTTCATTGAAATTGGTAGATTTCATTTTAGGAAATGAAATGAAATCTTGAAATCAGAAAACAAAGTGTAATAAACATTCTAGAAAGGAGTTATGATAAAATAAAAATGCAATCTAAAAAAAAAAGGAATTTGGAAGTGGAGTGAATAGAATGAAATGGATTGGGATGACATCAGGTGCAGTGGCAAGGACTGCAACTTGCAAAAATTATACTCATTGAAATCTCAAAATCTGGAAACCAAGTGAAACAAAGAGACTGGAGAAGAAACTGAAGAAATTAAATACAATTTAAAAAAATAATTCTGAAACAAAGTGAAAGTAATAAATTGAAATGTGATGACATGAAGTGCAGGAATTGGCCAGAACTTCTCTGAATTGATACTCATTGAAATTTCAAGATTTCATTTCCTGTCTTGAAATGAATTAGGCTTCACATGTTTGCATATTAGCAAATGGCCATCCTTATGTGACTAAACTACATAGCAGTCTTCCACTGCTGGAGAACATTCCTCCATTGCTGACTTTAATTGTTAGTTGTTTGCATTATATGTTATATTGGTGAGTATTTTAGTTTAATAGCTGTATGTGCTAAAGCTGAGTGAATAATTCATAGTGAATTATTTATTCAATAAATTTAGCCTCTTTCACTCTTCATTTTTTTCAGGAACAATTTTTTTATTTTCTCAAAGGAGTTGTTATTATTGAGATGTAGTTTCTAATCAGTTTATATTAATGTCATGCTCTGCAGATCCCCTGGGTAAGCTATCTTTTTCTAAATCAGTAAGCCACAGTAGGTGCACAACACAAGGGATACAGGAGACATTCCTTCAGGATCCAGGACATGTGTGAGAAAGCCACTGTCAAACAACATCTGTTTCATGAAGTGTCTGAGGACCCCAAAATATATGTTTTTTTTTTTTTTTTAATATATGGGGGTTTTTTTTGGTTGGGTTTTTTTTGTTTTTGTTTGGTTTTTTGTTTTTGTTTTGTTTTGTTTTGTTTGGTGGTTGTTTTAATAGTTCACAGCTAAAGGAAAGCAGATGAGGAGAGTCAATACACAGAAGGGAATAACCCCACCATCCACATTGCTGCATCAAGCTGCCCTTTGTGAAATTCTCCTGGCTCTGCAATTTTGAGCTGAGCAGGTTATAGCTCTGCATTTTCCCCCTCAGTTGGCTTCCCTTGAGCTGATTTGCTGCAATGCTCAGATCATTTTGTTGCAGCCGTTTGTGTCAGATCTGCACCTTGTGCCAGGTGTCTGCTTTGGATATTTACAAGTGTACATGAGATCTGAGGAAAGCAGAGCTAATCAGTGAGTCTTGATAATTAATAAGCTTTGCAATCTCACAACATTTTGCACTGCTCCCTTGCTTTCCCCCAGGATTCCCAGGAGTTGCTCCTACTCCTCCTGCTGAGCTGTGGGCCACCTCAAGGGCTCTGTCTGAGAGCAGCACCTCTGTTCCTCACAAACCTGAAAGACACCTCTCCTCTTTCTAATTACTGGATGGTCATCAGCATAATGCTGTTTGTTATCATCATGGGGGGATCTACTGTTTGCTGAAGACCAAGTGGAAAAGCAAATAATTTGGGTAAGCTCTGCTGATTGTAGACTTCAGCTTTATTTAGTTAAATTTGTTTCACATAGATGGTATCCCAAGGTATTTATCAAAGTTTAATAATACACAATAGCAGAGGGAGAGAGAAATTAGGAGGCACAGGCATGGGAGCAGAGATGTTTTCGGATGAGATTTGAAAATAAATGGAGAAGTGGTGAGGCAGAAAGAAACAACAGGAAAAGAGAACTGTTCCAGATGGTAGGAGATACAAGGGGAAAAGGCTTTTCCAACAGTTACAGCTTGAGCATAATAAGGCACAGAGAGATGACTGGTGTCATTTGGAGAGAAAAACAGGAAGAGGGAAGAGGAATTCATGGAAATGGAGTGGGAAAAGGTCACAGAACGTAAATAAAGAAATGAATCAGGGGCTGTAGCATCTTCCTCTGTAAATGTTGTGATGACAATTTGAAAATCCACTGCACCTGCAAAAAGGCTGGCATGTTCAGGATGGCTGGAGGCAAAAAGAATTTCTTTTTATCCAGTAAGTTATGAGAAGGAGTCAAGGTGTTGTCACATATAGAGTGGATTATGGTTGTCAAAGGACTACTTCCTGTGACCTGAAGTTGTTTCTGTTTGCTGGGTAGAAAAAATGAAGTCATGGTACACATTTCTAACAGTAATATGGAAAAAGAGAGGAATATTGCAGGAGGAAACTGTGGTGACCAGGATGTTTGGCCAATTCCCTTTGAATGTGAGCACCTAGGCAATTCCTTATTCACCCAACAGTCCATCCATCAGATCCCTGTCTCTCCTTACCTTTGGACAGAAGGACCAGATTGGAGGGGACTGTGTAAACGGCCATAGAGCAGTGCAGACAGATGACATCTGTAGTCCTTGCCCACTGACTGGGCCACTCTGTCACTGAAGGCCATTAGGCTGGTCAGGCAAGACTTGCCCTTGGAGAAACCATGCTGTCCTGAATCACCTCCCTGTTCTCCATGTGCCTTAGACAACTTCCAAGTGGATATGCTCCGTGATCTTCCCAGGCACAGTGATGAGGCTGACAGGTTGGCTGATCCTGCCAGATCAGCATTCACATTCCTTTCTATTTTCCCAGAAAATTGAAAGGAATGTGAATGCTGTTTTGGCAGGAGTTGTCACAAATCCATCAGGATGAAACACATGCTGGGAAGAGAACTAAAACTGTGAAGCCACTTTATGTGTAACCCCAGCCTCTGCAGGGAATTTTGGCAATCTGTTCACATTCCCCTCAGAGCTTTCAAAGCCCAGAATAGAGAAGGAAGTCACGGCCCTGGCAGTGAGGGCATTGATCCAGCAGCCCCTCCAGGAGCCTGTAGAGAGAGGAGACACAGAGAAGCTGCAGGTTCTGGTCCCAAACACAGGGCATAGCAGTGTCTTTTTGAAATTTGTCACAACCTTTTGGTATTTGTAGCCTTTGTGGTGAAAAATCAGAGGTCAACCAAAAAGCCACAGAAATTAAAGAGTGAAGGAAGGAGAGATATTGATTTGCCAGTACAGAAATGAGATAGGCCTCACCTTCAGGAAATATCTGATATCAAAGTACAAAGGGAAAAAGCTATGTAGACCTTCATATTTATTTATTTTTCAGTGCAATAAGAAACAACCTGGTATTAAAAGATTATCAGAAGGAGTTCCACATTTTTTTTCAGAAAGAGAGGGACTTCTAGCAATATTAGGATTTAGAATAAATTTTCATAAGAGTTTAGGTACCCCAAATCTGCCTCACTATTTCTTACAATAACAAACCGGTCTTCAGAATTGTTGGGTAATAACCAAGAAAATTCAAAACCAATTACTTTTTCTACTCTTTTCCTGTTTGAAATGGCTGTGTTTCTTGTATTTGAATGAATGAGTGTCATCTGTTGGTGCAAATAACTTATGTGCCGATAGGCCAATATCTGTAATTATCAGGGCAGGTCACTTTGCTGGAAGGTATTAATATTTTATTTAAAACCATTTACTAAAGAGTTTGCATTGTGTTAACTTAATATAGGAGTTCAATGATAAATCTGATTGCTCATTCAACAGTACTGATAAATAAGAGAAGAAGAGGTTGTACAGTTATACTTACATATCACCAGATATTAAATGATTATTGGTTTACTTTTTACTAAGCCATAGCAGACATCATTTCCCTATACATTCTTTTAAAGGAAGTCTTTCACCAACTCAGGACACTTCTGGTTTAGGGTCAGTGTTATAAATGCTTTACCATGGCCTCAGGGTTGCATTTCTCTGTTTGTGTTAGTGAAGAATTGAAGAGAGCAGGAAGAGGCAGAGTCCATCCTGAGTGGAAGGCAGATCGACCAGGCATGACAAATGAGCCATGGAGTTAAGAAAACATTGGATAAGGCACAGATATCCCATTCCCAGAGTGCTTCGAAGCCTCTTTAGCATGGACACACAGCACAAGGTGATACAGCACAGACAAAATGTTAGTATTTTACATACACATTTTGTAAGAATAGTTTAAACAGAGCATTACTGAGCGGAGTGGCACTTTTCGGGATAGGCTTTTGTTCATGGTGACTGCTAACCTGGTCAGTAAGGACAAGCATGTGTCCTGGGTTGACTATATGATGCTTTTATCCCCAATCGTCTTGTTCCGTTTATGCTGAATAGTAAGTTTTGCACCTTTAAGACTTGCTCCAAGGATTGAGGGGGGGAGAGGAGGCGCGCAGTTTGTTTTCAGACACTGAACTCTCTCCTACACATTCCTGCTCCTGGACTGCGTTGTCTGCAGATGAACAGACGACAGGACAGAGCTCTCTTTTTTGCTTTTAGCTAGTTTAGCTAGCTGAGGCAAAGAAGTTCCCTGGACTGTGATTTTTTTTCTTTTTTTCCCTTTCTTTGGACCTGTTCACACCTGCTCTGGACTGAACACCCAGCAGAGCACCGGCAGCTCGCATTGGTGGCCACCAGGCCGGGCTTGGGCCACGGCATTTCCAGCGCCCGAGGGACTGATAAGGGACTGAGTGAGCTGAACTGGAATCTGGGGAGGGGACTTTCTGGGTTTGTCATCTCTTTTGGAGCAGCAAGGGGTTTTATTGTTTAATATTGTTTAGGTTTTATTGTTTAATAAACAGTTTTTTTCCACTTTTCTCCAAGGAGGTATTTTCTTCCGGACCAGTTGTGGGGAGGGGTGACTGAATCTGCTTTCCTAGAGGAGCCCTTTGGGGGTTCTCTCCCAAATTTGCCCTGAACCAGGACAGCATGGTATCCTGATGGCACTACTTGGTCAAACCTCAGAGCAGAAGGAGGGATGGGCAGTCCCTGTGGATGACTGAAACTGAGAAGAAACGGGACATGGATCCTCCCTTTCCCCAATAGCAATTAGTTCCTGGTCTTCTCAAGGTTTTTAACCTTCCTGTCTCCAGCTAATTCCAATTTCTCCTGCCCCAGTAAGTATTTTCAAAGCAAGACTGAGCTGCAGCTGGCTGGCTGACTCTCAGCTTTTCCGTCTCCTTCCAATGTGAAGAACAGAATCAAGAGCCTTCTCATTTAACTCTATTTATATATTTTGCAACTGCTCTAGTTTGCTTCAGTCAAAATCCTCCTTAAAAATACGAGCACTGCTTCTTTCCATTTAGAGGCAGGAGGCAGCAGCTGCCTGGCCTTGGGCACAATTACACTCCATAGCTGAGGATGGGAGTCAGTGGCAGCCTCATTCCCCCCAACTTTCATGAGGAAAAATTCATTTAGCTGCTCAGCATGGAGGATTCTGCACAGCCTCCTCCTTCCCTGAGAAGAAAGGAGTGTTTAGAATGGCATCAAGAACAATCTGCACTTGCATTTTGGCTGTTTCCTCATTCAATTGCTGCTGAGTTTCCTTATGTCCTCTTCAAACACTTTTTGTCCCATCTGTGCGTACTGCCACTGCACCCAGGTGTCTAGCACAGAACACAAAGCCATTGTGTCCTGGCTGTTTGACTGAGCTAATCATAGTGTCATAGAATGGCTGGGATTGGAAGGGACCTAAAAGCTCATCTAGTTACAATCCCCCTCACAACCATTCAGGAAAAATCTGTCCCTTACTGGATAAGCACAATATTTTAAAGAAATATTTATGTCAAGACTCTCATATTGTGCTAAGCTTCTTGTCCTATAAACCCTGTCTCTCCTTAAAAGTATCTGCAGGACCTAATGATTCTGAACTCTTTGACATGTTTGCTTGATGTCTCAAAATTGTAATGCCTAGATTTTAAGAAACTAGATACTAGCACATGATAACCCAGAATATAAAGTGTAGTTTGGTAATATGAAATTTAAATGCAGATTGGCTGGTTTTCAGTAGCCTTTTTCAACAGGCTACTGTTTTGGCATATTTTTGCACTACCGTGCTTTATGAAAAAAACCCCAAAACCAAACCAGGAGTCACAGTCGCATGAAAAGACTATGTTTCAGTGCAAACTATTTAAACTCATGTTGCTAAAAAGTGATTAATGGTCAAATTGCTGGAGCAGATATATCGTGTCAGATAAAGTAACTCAAGCTGCTCTTCTGTCTCTTGAAGATCAAGGAGATGGCTCTAATCATGCTGCATGCAGTGTACCCAGAATATGGTGGTTGCTGTCTCTAGGGCCCACCAAAAGCTGTCCTTCTAGCCTGAACTGATGCAGGATAACTCTCTCAAGGGAGCAGGTGCACTTGTTTCTACAGAGGTGAAGAACCTCAGCTGGAAAGTTTTGAGCAGCACTGTCTGGAAAGAGAAAATAAAGAGGGATGGGGAAAGAAACTGGGCTTTGCTTACTGTACCTTGGGACTGCAGTAAAGATATCTAACACTGGGAGCATTCTCTTCTGGGCTCAAGTCTGCTGTAGGGAACTGGAGATGTGCATGTTCAGAGTAAGTGAGCACCATTGAAGTTTTATCAAGGCTTGGAGGTCCCAGAGATCATCAGTAAAAATAAAATCTCTAGCTGGACCAGCAGCCATGCAACAGGACAGTCTCCAGGAGTCTGGTGAAATTACACAGGTGTAATGAGGTTTCTGTTAACAGGATCATGGTGATGATGAACCGAGTCTTGTGAGGGAAAATAGTCTTACCATATGCTGTTATACAAATTCTAGGGCTTCTAGGACTGCTGGTAACCAAGATGACAATCTCTTTCCATATTTAGTCACACTGCACATTTGTCTATAACCTGTTCTGTAAAGAAAGCCTTATGGTTCTCTGCCAGCAAGAAAGAGACTAGAGAAGACTAAACAACAGCCTGGGTCCCTTTTTGGGGGGTGGTTTGTTTGTTTGTTTGTTGGTTTTTTTTCCCTTGGCTTTTTGTTTAGTGCAACTGAGCTGACATTTATGCCAGAAAATCATCTGAGGGGAAGAGGAAAGAACAAAACATATCCTATTTTCTGAAATTTTTATCTGATGGGAACTTCTGAAAGATAATGATGTAATGGACCAAAAAAATGTACTGAATCTTTTTAGGCCATGTGCATCAATCATATGGGCTCTCTGAGCATTTGTACTGACAAGTAAGATATCCTCCATCAGTTGTGAGGGGCTGTGCAAGGGAACAGCTTTGTAATGGACTGACCCTTGATTCATGCTCAGCTATGTGCTGGGGGCTGGGAATCAGGTAGGACAGCAATTCTGTTGTCAAGTTTTTATAATCCTCCTCCTCAATAGCAGCCTCCTCTGCCTATTCAATGCATGGTGACAGCAACAGAGACTGGGGAATGCTGTTCAGTGGAGCAGAACACAGTGAGTGCAAGTCCAGTCTTTGTGTACAGACTGCTCGCACTTACACAACAGACCGTGAAGCCATGAGCACTTCCCAGCTCTATGGAGCACCAGGTTGCATTGGAAGCTGCAGAAGCAATGGTTCAGGACAGTCTCTCTTGTAGCCTTCCATATTTAAGCAGTTTGGAGCTTGTCTGGATGTCCTGGTTTAGGGCAAATTTGGGAGAAAACCTCCAAAAGGGGGCCCTTCCAGAAAGCAAACCCACATTGCCCCTACCCCCAACCTGTTTGGGAAAGATTCCTTAGAGAGAAGCAGAAAGAACCTGTTTATTTAACAGGCACAGCAACCCCCAGCACACAACATGAACAATACCAGATGACAACACTCTTTCACCACTCTAAAAAATATGACAAATCAAAAAGTCTCTCTTGGGGGTGGTTGCTCTGTTATCAGTCCGTCTAGTGCCGGCGGTAGCTGCTGCAGCCACAAGGTGCAAACTCTTGGTGTTTCCCAGGTTCCAGTCGGGAGCAGGTTAGAGTAGTTCCAAAAAAGGGAAACAAAAAACAGTCCAGGAGAAAATTCGGACTGCTTAGCTAAACTAACTAATGAGCAGAAGCAAAATGCAAGAGCAGAGCAGGAGCAAGAGCAAGAGCAAAGTGAAAAGCCAGGCAAAAAGCAAAAGCAGCACTATGTACTGCCCCGTCTGTGTCCTGCCAGCCCTGGGGGAGCGGCTGAAAACCAAAACAAAACATTCACTCTTCAGAGCCAGTCTTGAAGGCACAGAACATAGCATAAACAGAACACACGAATGGAGATACAAGCATCATAGCATCACCCTAGGACACGGGAGCAGACATGAGAAATCAGTCAGTGACATGCATAATGTAGCTTTAAATGGTCAGGCTAAAGGAGAGGAATGCCTCTCATCAGTGGCCATCTGAGGTACCAAGGGAAGGCTGTGAAGGAACACCAATGAACACAGTCCTGCTCACACCCTTCCCAGCAATCCTATTCCCAGTCCATCTCACTGTCTCTGACAAGGTTTGTCTAGAGTAGTCATGGTCCTAAACTGCCTAGCAGTACATGTACAGACAGGGAATCTACAGTTTAAGATTTCTAGTTGTTGCACATGCTCGGTCCACAAGTATAAAGAAAGCAGAATGCGAATGCCTTTGTAAGCACAGGTGTTTGCATGGAGCACTTTATGTAAAAGAATCCTACATAAATTTCAATGCTGTGAGGCTGTAGATAGCTGGATAGAGAAAATTCTGATTAAAAACCAAAAAATTTTTCATGCCATAGAATGGCTAAGACAGCATTAAATGCCTTCATTTAAGGGACAAATCACACATTATAATACAGTTTACAATAATACTCATTGGGATTTTTGTAGCCTCTAGAGTATACTGCAAAAGTAGTACACATATACCAAAGAATGTACAGAAGGAAGATATCTAAGGGAGTCACAGGTTATGGTAAAATTCCTAGTTCTTTCAGGGTTGTATTTAACAAACTAAAGCTTAACTCTTTGAGTATGAACATCCTCATGTAGGATCACTATGCTACCTAGAATGGGGAAGACTGCATCTTATGTACCAAATGCTTGCAAAACAGCTATGTTAAATTTAATTTTTCTTTTAAATTAAATTAACTTTTTATTTTAAATTTAATTTTTCTTTTTCTCAAAGAAATTCTGGAACCTGTTATGGCTGATGTAGTTTTAGTATAAGGTCATGCAAATCTACAAAATTAATTTTATCCATTTGAAATGAGCAGACTAGCTGTATCACCAAGGCTGGACATGAAGTCTGCTGTTCATGGACAAAATGGTTTGAGTCTTTCATCAATTTGGGCTATTGTGTTAGTACAGAAGTACCTTCTGAGATAAAATACCTGTCATTCAGTCTCTTAGGATAAATATTCATACATGTGTTCTAACCATATGCATGGACAATCCAGTTCTCCACTTCCCATACATGTTCAGTCTATGTTTAATAACTATGGAAGCTCTCCGTGGATAATCTTCAAACAATCTCTGACTTCTGTTCACCTCAAAGTTGTTGGGTATTTTTTTTTTTTTGGCAAATATCCATTACCAGAATGACCACATGCCTTTAGCCATTTGTTGCCTGCCATTCTATCTAGGCAGAGGAATGGATTGATTGAGCAAGTCCCTCTTCACCTTCTCTTCTTGAGAACTCAGAAAAGGAGTCTCTCATTCAAAGGCCCCTTTGAGTTGAGCAGATAGGCCATTTAGGCTCTGAATTCAGTCTTTCATGAGGACAGACTATGCTAAAGCAAATGACTTATCCTCTGCCTCTTAAAAGGAAAGAGGCAATCTTCCCCATCCAGCCTTATGTCTAGGCATGTTTGATTTGCCTTCTGACTACACTAAACCCATCTTTAAGCAGAGTATAATGAGCACAGTGTGGCTCTGCTGTCTTGTAATGCACAATTAGTTTGCTAACAACTTGTTTGAGTAGGCATGTGTGCTGCTTCATGTCTTTAAGATTACGCCTGAGCAGGATTGAAAAAACATCACAGTTCTCCTCCAGTTAGTCCTACTCTAGCCTTTCTCTGGAGCTTTCTCTCTCTCTTAGGTCTCTCTTAATTAAATCATGCCAGTCCTAATTTGGAAATGCAGATTTCAAGCAGGGAGAGAGGAAGGAATCACACAGACAATATCTTAATTTTAGACAGAGACAAATGTGTCTTTTTCCATGAGGGAGAGAGAAGGAAGGAAAGCAAAGAAAAAAGGTTGAAAAAAAAGCAGTGGAAGAAAACCTCTAGATGAAAACTGTACATTGTATCTGAAGTGGTGATTCTCTCAAAGAGTACTAGGAAATTCAGCTGAAGTCTACAGCTGAGACAGCACTCTGTTACCATATCTAATGGCCCTCTAGCTCTCTTCTAGCTCAAGGTATACTACAGAACAGCATTGCACATATCCATTCAAGTATGCACCAAACATTTTTATAGCACTCAGAAACTACAGGAGAAAACAGCATGCATTTAAACTGTATAGCTTCTCCCTTGCCCATCCATTCCAAAGCTCAACATCACCTGTGGCTATTGTCTTCCAAAGGATTTCTCCATGCAAATAGTTGAATGTGTGTGTTTAGGATAAACACAGAGTTCAGGGTTTCAGACTGTGGAGATTCTTTGTGCAAGCACGGATTTAAAGAATGATGCCTAGCACAGGTTGGATATAAACAGCAGTTCCCTACCAAGGAGACTTTTGTTCCAGCCTGGAAGGGGGAGGTAAAGCAGGGAAAGCCCTTAGACTGATAAATAAGAATTTGTCTTAGGCCTTGAATTGGTTTTGAATAAATCCTCTCTGTGACAGTGTGAAGGAGGAAGTATATTTAAGATGTGCAGTGATTGCTGTTTATTACTGTAAATTATTTATTTCTTCCTTTCTCTGGCTGCTTCCTTCTTTTGACGCAAATTATGCACATCTGGAATTTGGATCTGAGAAATACCGAAAGGGGATTATAGTTTGGTTCCCCAAAATTATTCCTCCTTCAGATTTGCTCTGCATTTTTCCACCACATCTTCCATCACAGAATTATCTGCTCTGAGCCAAGATATTCCATGCTGACAAGTCTGGGTGAATGTCTGGAGATGGAGCTGCAGTCCAGCTTATTCAAAAGTGAAATGAAATTCAGGAATTATTGTAAAAGTCTATTTTCTTGCAGGTTATCTGTTCAGAATAAACTGGATGGGGGAAGGTGGGAAATGAGGCTGTGTGACATCTAATTTCACTGATCTGGTAGCCCATTTCTGACAGAAGTCTTGTTCTGGTCTGCAGACAAATTATCCAGATACCATCTATGATGAATTGGGCAGGTGAGGTTTGCTTTCCCCCAGGACAATGAAGAAACACATGAAAGTCTACCAGGTCCAAAAAGCAAATAGAACATTGTCAAAAGGACCAAAAGTAGGTTCAGTACGAGTGGGTAATACTGCCTTGTCACAGGGGTGACAAAGTGCAATGTGAGTCTTCTCTGAAATGCTGTGGTGCAGCCAGGCAGCAGCACAGGCAGAAAGGTTCCATGCAGGTGCTCTGCAGTGTGGCTGCAGCCAGCACCTGGCAGCTGGAGCCAGCCCTCAGTGGCATCAAACCTAGCACTGCCTGGCTTTACTCCAGCAACACTTCTTTGCAGTGGATGCCATAGGAGTCTGGGTGTAATTTGAGAAACAAGACAGGTAAGTTAGAAATTGCACCTTCTGTAGAACAGCAGACCCTGGATTTCTCTGTTTAGATTTCTTCTATTTGAGAGGCTGGTTTTCCTGTTCACCTCAAACTGAGCTCACACTGTGAAGAGGCAATGGAATAAAAGAGAATTTTGGCAATGTTCATAGTAATTCAGAAAAGCTCAGCCTGTAGTTAAAGAACATGGCCAAGGATTTGGTGGCAGATCCTCTGGAGGCCATTGCATAGCCAGGAGCAGCTGGGTCACAGCAGACCCTCCACTGCTGGCAAATATCTTCTTCTTTAGGGATGTGGTTTAATTAAACTTCTTTTTAGCTACTGGAATTTTGTGAAGGGTCTACAAGGAAAACTGCTTCAGGGTGTTCAGCTGGCTTTTCTTATATTTCTATTTGCAGTTTAGCAGACTCATCAGATTCCCAGGTAGCAGCAGTTTCTTGTGCTGCTGGTAAGGAAAAAGTGACCTTTTCTCTCCACTGCAGACCTTGCTGCAGTTTCTGGTACCTTTATCACACGGTACGAACAGACCAACATAATGCCCTCTGCATGGGACTTCACCTCTGAAATCACTTCCAAACATGAATTGTCTGCTAATTAAATAAAAGTACTCACAAGTGACATGCTACAACAACATGGGTCAGGACTTCAAACGTAAAGGCAAGCCCAAGAACCCCTACAGTTTCCTGTGAGTGCTGCAGTCTTTCCTTTTGGAAGGCTGCTATGTGTCAAGCAAAGTGCAAGGATAACATTAATATTCTCAGCAAAGTTCATAGTAAAAGCTGTTTATACATCAGATAATCCAAAAGGGAAAAAGCAAGAAGAGGAGGAAAGAGAGAAAGGGAAGGAAGGCATGAATTGAAAGACAGTATCTATGTTTTCTTCCTCTTTTCTCCTCCTCATAAATTTTCAGCAACTCATTTGCAAACTCCTGCAATTTTTCTTATACCAAGACAACCGTTTGTTTCATACTCAAATGGTGATATATTTGAAACAGTAGGCTTCCGCTCCCTCTGACAGAACAGTTGTGAGGAACTGCCTTCTTAAAATACCATAAAGGACCTGAATTAAACAAAGTAGTTTGTGTAAAGTCTCTCAGGTGTACAGGGTCAGAAGAGGAGGAGAACTCAAAACTGAAATGGTAGAAGACATTAGAGAACAATAGATCAGAAAGGGGTCCAGGATGTGGTGTTATAGAGCATGACAAGGAATATTACAGATGTGGTCTGTGTGGCTCTGGTGTCCCAAACTCTATCTTCTGTCCAGGCCCAGCTGCAAGTCACTGTTTCACTGCGTGAACTGTACTGTATCAGTTCCTGACTAAGCCCATATTAACAATAATAAGCTGGCTATTTAAAAAAAATCTAAATGAGCTGTCATGGACCTTAAGTTCCCGTCCTTTAGGCACTGAAGTGCTACTCCCTTGACCAATTATTCTGACCTCTGAAATACTGAGAAATTAATTTTCTCTCCTCAAAGTCAGTTAGAAAAAAAATCCCAAACAAATAGAACATCTTTTTGAAATGTATCAAATCTGACTTGAAGGAGCCCAAGCAAAGGCAATCTAACTTCTTTGCTCAGTAAGCTACTTTAATGTTTAGCTGACCTCATTGCTAGAAAATGGCAAGGTTACTTTCAACCTCCAAAACGAATCTGTTTCAGAGGATACTTTCTACTTAGCTCCATCATGATAACGTCTTTACATGCATGAATGCCCTTTTGCAATGATCCTAGGAACATGTCCTTGACTAACCCACAGGTACTCGCTGTCATCCTGTGGCATGTGAAGGAAAGAACAGAGAAACTGGGTAAACCATTATCCTTCCCTCAGTGTATCACTCCTGTTTTGTGCAACAAGATATGCAGGGATTTCCCAAGCCAAAAGCTACTTCTAGACCTTTGCTTTTCTGGTGAACAGTTGCTCACCTCCTTAAGATTCCCACTGTGTAAGTTTGTTTTTTCCTGACACTGGATAATTTCTGTGCCCTTTGATATTTGCAGCACACTTTCATGAGAAGTGTGAACAAATACAGTGCTATTCCATTGTGAAATAACCTTGGAAGTAGTGGAAGGATGGTATATGACACTAAAATACTGGCCCTCTACTCCTGAAGTTAAAGATACATCAGTAATGAGGCCCTGGGATTCAGATCCTCTTGATAGCAAAGTTCTCAGCCTGGGCTTTCTCTCAAAAAGAATGTGAAATACCTTAACTTTCTGGGCCTGTCAGCTCCTCTGCTGGAAGCATGCAAGAACTATGAAAGACCTGGCAATTTCTGCCAATATAATTTCTGGCAGGCACCTTCTGGAAGAGAATTGTATTCACAGTGTGTTTTCTCACATCTGTTTTGCATGCTATTACATGCTCTGTGTTTCACTGTCACCTGACTGAGCCCACATTTTACAGCTTTTAAAGCTCGTTGTCGTGCTAATGCTTTTAATTTTGCCATGTACTTCTGGCTTAAAGCACACTATGTGATCTCAAAAGAAACAAAGCATACCTAGCCAGACTGCTCGATTGCCTTAGCTTCCTCTCCAAAGCTGAAAAAGTGTCTTTGCATTGTATGAGTTTTGCTCACCTTTATCCTTCTCGTAAGGAATAAGCTGCAGATAAACTTCAGACTTTTCTCCTCTGAGGTGTGCTGAAATCTTCTGAACAGCCTTTTGATTCTTCTAAACACAGCACAGCTTGGCCCCTGTTCTTCCTGATGCTTTGTCAAGCCTATTACCCATGTCTGAGCAACCAGGGAAATAGAAGAATTATGATTTCCATTTGGCTTAGTCTAATTTTCACTGGCTTTGGAATACAGCAATTTTTCTTCTTGTTCTATTTTTCTTGTAATTTTGCTGTTTTTCTTTTCTTTTCTTTTTCACTCAGAAAACCACTGAATAGTAAAAAATTCCTAAAATTAAATCCCCTTCCCTACACTGCATTTTAAAATAAAATAACGACTTATTTGTTCCAGAAGTAGATTTCTTTGTCTCAAGAGAATTTTCTTTTGCAGGAAGAAATGTGCTAATGAGGTCATATGTAATCAGAACATAGGGAATTGCTTTGTTATCTCCATTTCAACTTTTTTAGAGGGAGACTGAGAGCAGGGCATGTGGAGAAAGGCAGTAGCCACGGCTAATAGAGCATTCCATGTACCTCTGAAGCAAAAGTATTTGCTTTTCAGAAGGGATAATGCAGGGTGGAGGAATAAGCCAGTGGGGACCATGGCGAAGCCCTGCATCAGTAGGGCAAAAACCTCTTGGAACAATGCAGGCAGGGGCTGACTATCTGGGGAGCAACCCAGCACATGCTTGGAGAGCAACATGGTTGGACACAAACAATCCGGAAATTTCCAGAACTGGTAAGGATAATTTATTCATGGATATGTTGGACAAGCCAACAGAAAAGATGGGTAGAGCAAAAATGATCAGGAAGAAAAAGCAGTTTTATGATGAAAGCTGCAGTGATTATAATATGGTAGAATGCAAGTTCCCAATAAATGAGAGCCAGAAGCAACATAACCAACCTGCTCTACATGAAAGCAAAGTTCAGCTTGTTCAGGGAACTGACACAAGGATTCCCTGGGAGGCAGCATTCCAAGGCAAAGGGCCCTGGCACAGTTGGCTGGTCTTCCAAGACAATTTCTTGAAGTCCAAGACTGGTTCATTCCAATTCACAGGAAAATGAGCAAGTGTGTCAGGAGGGTGGCCTGGCTGCAGTGGGAATTTCTGACTGAGCCCAAACCAGAAAAGGAAGCATTCAGAAGGTGAAAATAGGGTCAAACAATCCAGGAAGAATACAGAAGAGCAGCATGTATGGAGGATGGGGAAGGTCAAATCTTGCCTAAAATTGAAATTGAAATGGTCATTGTATCTGGAGAGCCCTATTTTACTCTCAGATTTTTGCCTGAGACTTCCCAGACAATCACGCCTAGGGCAGAGACTGGGGAGGAAGGTGGGGAAATAACATTATCCATAGCAGAGGAAGACTGAGACAAGGACCCCTTAAGCAAAGTAAACATACACAGTCTGTGGATCCTGATGGGGTACTTCCAAGGCTGCTGAGCAGGCTACTCTTTATCTCTTTGCGAGGTCACAGTGATCTAAGAAGTTCCTTAAGATTACAGAAAGGAAAGAAGATTTTTTTTTTTTTTTTTAAAACAAGGAAAAACCTTGTATACCTGGAACTGCAGGTCTGTCCTCAGTCTCTAAAAAGATTATGGAGAAGACTATTCTGGAAGGTATACCCAGAAATAGGAACAACAAGGTCCCTGGGAACAGCCAGCACAGATTTACCAAGGACAAGCTGTCCCAACAAAACTGGTTGCTTTCTTTGATTATGGATGAGGGGAGAGAACTACTGGTTGCTCACCTTGACTTCAGTGAGACATTTGACAGTTTGAAATACCATCTTTATAAAGAAATATGGTTTTAATGCATGACTTAAAAAATGTGTGAGAAACTACCCAGACTGCTGAGTTCAATTTAGGTGTCAGCTGTTCAAAACTGAACAGTTTTGAGCAGTTGACTGTCAGTTACCAGCTGTGAGGGTCAATAGCAGGGCAGATACTTTCTATTATTTTCATTAATGACCCCAGTAATGGGTCAGAATAAATTTTGCTGAGTTTGCAGCTGATGGTGAGTTGTGTACAGCACTTGAAACACTAGACTGCAGAGTTGTCATTCTTGATAAACTGCAGGAAAATGGTCAGACAGAAGTTTCCTGAAGTTTAGTAGAAGATAATGCTTCATTCTGCATTTGGAACATGACAGTCCTATGGAACAGCACAGGCCAGGAGCTCATGGCTCAGATTTTTTACAGGGTTGTCCTATTACAGGTTCAGATGTTGCTTTTGTAGTGACCATAATTGCTCTGAGGAAGATGTAAGCATAGCATCAGAGGAAAACAAGTCACAAAAGAAAAAAAGAGAAGGATAAATAAAGGTTCTAGTCATTGGGCCATGCCAACAAGAGAAGCATAGCAAATGCCAGGCATGCAGCCTAATTTCACACTTAGGCTCAGGAGGAAACTGAGAAGTGCCTGTTTGAGAACAGGGTGGGACTGCTGCTCTCCTGGTACTGAGTAGAAGCCATACAAGGTCACTGGTGAAGGATCAGTGGCTAGGAAATTATTTGATCCCCACTGGTGCACTGCAGATGGACTGTGACAGTTCTGACTTCAGGACATTGTCAGACAGCCAAATGCACAAGTTCTCTAGAAGGAGACAAAGGATTTAAGTATCTCCTGATGGCTTCTGACATTGCTTATAATTTTATCAAGTGTGCAAGTACTCTGCAGTGATCAGGAACATAACTGGAGGCATGTGTGCACTGACCTTATGGCCCGATGTCTCTACAGGACACTCACCCATCCCTGTCACAGACAAGCTGCCCTTGGTATTTCCAATTATCTGACATTAATTAAGATTCAAAACACATTCTGAGATGCTAGCTGGAGTGCCAGGATGGTGCTGCTGTGCACCTTTAGGGAGGGAATCTCAAAGTTATGTCTACAGTTACATTCCATACTTAAATTTAAAGGATTTTAAAATGTAATTGACATAGCATGATAAAGAATTAGACAGCAACAAAATACAACCAGAAAGGCAACTTATTCTACAAAGTAAACTTGATCACTTATTAGTTCTCTTCACTCCTCGTTTATTAGCATTATATTTATGTAGAATTTGTGGCTGTTTTGTGTGTGAAATGTTGCTGTGCAACAGCAAAAACTTGCCAAAAATTAAAATTCACTGAACTTACATGAAAAGAAGACAGAAAATGCAACCTGTTCTCAGCATGATTTTTTTTTTTTTCAACTGACCTCATCCTAGGCAATTAACTTGTAAGAAAGAGCTATTTTGTGCCATGGAAAAAGGAAAAATATCCATGTCATAAAACATATTTAAGGCTGAAGGAAATTGAGCTCAATTCACAAAGTACTCAAGCAAAGAGGTCAAGTGAAATTCCTCCATAAATTGGTGTTCATTTCTAGCCTTTCTTCAGAGCTTCAACCAGCACAGCAAAAACCGTGATGCCCCATTACCCTGATTTCTAATACTTGCTTTTCAGCAGCTCAGTTCCCATAATGGTAACAGAACACATTTCTCAACAAAAAGAAAAGAAACCCAACAAACAGACCAAATCCCAAAACTTGTCGGCTTTTCCAGTTCAATACAGCCTATTGAAAGGCAAAAAAACCCAACTTTTTTTCTGTTTCTGCCTTGCAGGAATCTCCATTTCATGATCAAAGATTTTCTCTTGAAAGAAAACAAAATAAAACAAAGGATATATTTGATGATCCATTGTCTATCTTTTTCTCCATCCTGTTAAAAAGCAAAATCAGATCAACACACTGCATTTCCTAGATATCACAGACATTCCCTGTCAAGATGAGCTGCCCTTCACATGTCTGAGCAAATGTCATTTAACTCCCTGCTATCCAAACAGTAGAATTAAAGTTGGAGCTGCAAATAAGTACTTGAAACCCTGTCTTTCCTCTAAGATGGGTCACTTCTTAACTGCAAGAGTGGAGTTCCTGTGCCTGGTATTTAGAGACATTGCGAGTAGAAGAACTCAGCCTGAACTGTTTTCAGTACCTTTTACACAGCAAGTTGGAGACTTGCCTCTGTGATTTTTTCCAGCAGTGACCTAGCTGCAGGCACTGATAGTCATCTGGTAAGTGATTATTCAGAGAAGGTTTCCAGCAGCCTCATCCATTTGGATTAAAGCCAAGAAAACACTGTAGTTTATGTTTTTGTCTATGGATATTCTCTTTTCTCACAATGCCCCCCTTGCAACATAGAACAAATTTATCAGCAAGCACAAATGAGCTATTCATGCAGAAAATGCTGGGGACAACAGACCTAGGAAAGCTATCTTGTCAGGATTAGTAATTCAGGAAAAAACTATGAGTCAGGGTTGAGCTGCCTGCAACAGGAGAGATTAGAGCTGGCTGGAGTAACCTTCTTTTTTAGACCTCTGAGGGTAAAAACCTTAGCCAAAAGAAGTCTTTAGAAACAGCATTATATTTTAACTGCAGTAGATTTGTTTCTTTGTTTGGATATGGCCAGAGGGCCTGGTAGAATGTTTATTTCTATTTATTGCAAGTTGTGTGCTCTATTATTTGATTGTGTTAGGGCACAAATGCAAGTTATTGCACATTATTACATTATTACTAGTCCTTTAATTCAGAATACATGTTGACATGATTTTGGCCTGTGCTAGCCAGCACTGCAACATAAAAACAGGTCACATTTCAGGGGATGACTCCAGCTGCAGGCTTTTCCAGGTGGGCTGTTCAGAGCAATACTACTTCAGCTAGTTCCCTCTGGAATGGACCACTTCAGTGACCACCTGTCTTCCTGTAAGGCACTGTGCATCATATGTCACAGTTTGCATGGCTTTAGAGAAGAAGCTCTCTCACTTTTAACCAGAGTGTTTTGTGTTCCCTTTGTCTGGTCTGAAGAGTATCAGTTACTGGAGAAAACTCCTCAGATCTGATTTGTGGATCAGTTAATGCACAGCATTGCTTTTCTTTCAGGCAGACCTACATGTTGACACCAACTCTGAAAGCTTCTTGCATGCTTCACATCTTCTTGTACATCTTTCTATGCACAGAGCAGCTACCTGAGTCCCAGCCACAGTTGGAAGGACTTTAGGTCAGGACTTTAGCAGGAAGAAAAACAGAGCGTGACTGAGTTAGGAGAAGAGAAAATAAGGTGTGAAGAGGAGCACAGACTTAGAAGTGTGTTCTTCCAAAGTATGAGAACCACAGTGGTTTGCCAGCATGTTGCTCCTTTTCATGGCACATGGGAAAGATGCAGGAGGCCCAACAATGATTTCTCTCCCTGGAGTGGAAGTCAATACCAATGCTTCCATATCAGACTTATCTTTCATCTTCTTATGAGCAGCCTGTGGCTTAACAGTGTAAGCAGGTCTGGATGCTGTTGCCAATAGCTCACTCTGATTTCTCACGCAGATTTGAAATCTATACAATTGCCTATTTCTAAAGCTGTTAGGAGCTAGAGCAAACATGACACATTATAAAGCAGCACCTTTCTGGTGTGGGCCTTTTTACAAGCAGGTTCAAAAAGCATAGACATTTTTCACAAGTTTTCTGTCTTCTTTCTGACAATGCCCAATGAAGAAGAGAACATGAAGAAAAACAGTGTGGAGATACTCTTTCTGAGTTGGTACCTGTTGCAGCAAGGACTGGTGTTTGAGAGCTAGGTTTCATTTGTGAATTCACTGAGACAGTACAAGAGCTGATTTTTCAAAAGGTAAAAGATTTACATGTGAGGTCCAGGTCTGAAAGGTGGAAGCTGGGCTGTGTCATGCAGACCTGGAGTCAGAGTTTTCCTGCGCTGATCATAGCTGACCATTAGTTAAGCTACTCTAAATACCAAACCACAGTAATAATGTTACTAGAATCACAGAATAACTTACATTTGAAGAGACTTCCAGAGGTCATCTGGTTCCAGTCTGTACTTAAAGCAGGACCATCTTGGATCAGGCTGCTCAAGGTCTTGCCCGGACTAGTCCAAAGTACTTCCAGGCAGTGTAAAAAAGGAAAGATAGACTCATTCTGGGGAATATGATTTAGCATTTCAGAAGCTGTGTTTGGGAGAGCCAGGAAAAGAATAGAGGGTATGAACAAGAGAAAAAAAACAACATGCTTTTGCTAATATAAATTGTTCATAGAAGCAGATGATGGAGTCAATTCTGTTTTTATCAGTGGGGATGTAGCTTTTTGAAATTTGGGGCACCATTTTTGTGGCAAATAGCACATCAATAAGCATAAATAGGACACAGCCTTCCCTTCCTGCCATCTCTTTCTAACACCATTGTCTGAGAGAAATGGGAAAAAAGATACTTTGATAAAGTAATAGATTTTTAGTTCTTCCTATTTGTTGCATGTTTGAATGAATTATTCTGTTGGGACTATGGGAGGTTGGTGGAAGGTAGTGTTTTCAAATATTTTCTCCCACAAAAATCTAAGCTTAAATAGACAAGAAAGTTACACCACAAGTTGTTTCATTATGGTCCTGCAATGTTTTCTTTCAAGATAACAACGCTCCTCTATAAGATAGGACTTGGAAACATTAAAGTTCCTTAGTGCTGACCTTTGGAGAAAGCATTAGCTATCATGCAAATTATGTGAAGATTAACATAAAACCTCAAACAACATGTGGTATTAGAGGCACAGTTCAGAGTCTATCCAGGAGTGTACCAAAGCAGTCATTTAATTTGTTTCATCCAGCAGGCAACAACTTTTTATACAGGCATAATTTTAAATTAGACTGACCTACATTTTAGCTCATTTATAGTTCAGCAGGGGATGCAAGAAACCTCCCAAAATTTTCAGAGTTGGATTGTAGGGTTCAGCATGGCAACTATAGCTACAGAACAAAGTATTCAAAAGAGGGTTAAATTCAGAGGAGGCTGTAATACAGAAAGGGGGCTTTGCTTTATAAGTGCTCTCACTCACTATCAGTTAGAACATCAGTTGTAACTGTTTAGCTTTCAATACAGGACCAGGCTTAAATCTTCACCAAAATTTCTCTCACAGTATGCTGGCCTCTCCCAGCTTCTTCTGTAACTGATCACAAATTGAAAGAATAACTTTAAAACATTGGCCTTTTTACCTTAAAAGTTGTAGAAGTTGAAAGGACTGTAGTTTATAGTCAGCAGTAGGTTTTCCAACCTCCTGTTAAGTCATTCATCTCTAGTCTATTCCTCTAGCAAGTGTTAACTACACAGATGATCCATGTATGCTACAGTGCTCATTTGCTGTGGTCCTTGTAGGGCATTTGTCTCTGCCTGCTAACAACAAGTCTTCTGGCATTTCAAGGAGCAGGCACCGGGAGAACTGAGGGCAGAGGCAAGGACTGTGACCATTCTATTAATCACCTGGGAGTTTAAAACTAAAAATATAGCCCACACATCACAAAAGCGATCCTTGGCAAAAATAGACAAAAAGCCCAGGAGGTACAAGTTCTAAACATTCATTTCAAAATTCAGATCTACAGTTACATTCTGTTTTCCTTGTTTTCTTCCCCCAGAAAATGTCCAAAGTAGTCAGGAAGTATAGAAAACTGCCTTCTCCATTCTATTTCCACCCTAAGTAATTTGTTTATTGGTCCATACTTCTACCAGTGGTTACTTGTGCACCTTCCAACATGTAAGGGCTACAAAAAAGAAACAAGAAGAAGGCTGATAAAACGGTAAAAATCTAAGCTGGCCCACCTTGGGTTTAGAAGTTAAATTTTCTCTAATGGTAGCATGCAGTGAAGTCCCTCTTTTCTTATGCCAGCTGCAGAACTAGAGGGATTGTAAAGCATTATCCAGACCTTATTCATACCCAGTGGTTGTGGTGAATTTGTCATTTCACTTATGCATGCTCTGAGAGTAGAAAGCTGAATTCATAATGAACTTTCAATGCCATCAAGGAGAAAATCAGCTTCATGTGCTGAAGTAAGGTACAGAGTGTTTTTGCCTTATTCCTGCCTACAAAACTGTTTCCAAAGACAGCAGGAGGGAGGTAAGTATCATATGTGTAGAAAAACAACAGCACATTTACTGCATCTCTCACAGGCATCCATTGTTGCAAACTGGCTTTATGAAACACACTCCTCCATCTCACCAAACAGCCTGCTTCCTTCTGGCTTTCCTTCCTTCTCACTGGGTAACCTCCCTAATCAACTCCCCCACTTCTTCACCCCTTGTCAGCTAACCATGATGATCCAGTAACTCCAAAATGCACTCTAGAGATAAAAATCTCTTCCAAGTTTTGGTGTTCAAATATGACAAGCAGAGAAATTAGTTTTGACTTTCAGATAATCTGGGATATTTTTAAATATTGGAAAGGTGTCATCTTCTGACTGTACCCTCTCCTCTTAGAGCCCCACTTTCCCACTGGCATGGTTCACCCTACTCCACTTACTCACCTTCAATGACAAGCATAATCACAATAACTCCATGCTGGGAAAATTGACTGAGTGATGGTCAAGCATAAAATAACTGTATCAGGTCAAAGAAATTATTTCACTTTTCAGACAAAAGCCCATTTTCCCAGCTGAGGTTATTGGCAGCACACATGACCCACTAACGTAAGGAATGTAAACCCCAGAACAAGCTAGGTAAATCTGTGTAGCCACATGCTTTCTAATAGCCCCATCAAAGGTGTAAGCCTGAAAACAACTACTGTCACATGTTCAAAATATGTTCTACTTTTTCCTAAAGTTCTTTACTGAGGCAAGAGGGAAAGGGTAAAAAGCAGCACTTTCAAAATGCTCAGTATTCATGAAGACAGCTCCTATATTGTCTTTTGTTCAACAAGCCTTACAGTGTTTTCCTTCTTTGTACCAAGTGAAAACAAAGTCATCACTTCTCATTTTTCTCTGGAAGTTTTGTTGGCCAGAAATGTGACAGTTTCATGAGTCACACTGGACACCCAATATGTGTGGATATGTAAAAAAACCCAGTAGCCTCAAAAAGTGAAATACCAAAACAGTGCACAGTAAGTAGCTAGCTTTAATTCTCCTTACATACTGTTTATTTTCATAAGCACTCCCTTACCTGACTTACAGAAGAAGGAACAGCACAAATGAGAAGAGATCTCCTGACTCAAGTTGTAACAAATTTAAAATACAACTTGGATCTAAACCCAGGACTCGGATGAGACTATCAGGTTACTGAACACATGATTGTCTTTCCTTATCCACAGGGAAAGGAAATACAATTTTAAAAAATCAACTCCCTTGGTCACTCTGAAATCCAGCTAAAAGGCTTCCTAGTGCTATGAAGAGAGGACTGAATAGAAATGTGTCCATAAAGTCTTTTGCTTTCACACTGTAAGCTTTGATTGTCAGCTTGGTCAGTCTGACAGCAAACAGAAGACCATTTCTCTTTAGCAATTGCTCAGTGGCCTTCACAAAATAAAAAGGTTGTTATCTTGATCTCACATGAAATGGAAATGGAATGAGATAGCCAAAAAGACTGATAGAATAACTTACAGTTATTTATATACTCAGCAAATCAAAGTGGTCTCTCCTATAAAAGTCGAGACTTGCACTGAAGAGGAATCATTTGGCATGGAACACATTCCTTTCTTTCCCAAATGAAGATCTCATGTTCAGATGTGTGAAACTTTATCCTATACGATGTCATATAAACATAAGCAATGCAAGTTTCATCTGTCTTTGCCAATGAACTTGACAGCCACTTTAGAGGGGAGACATGAATTGATATCAATTTCAATGTAGCCTGGAATTAGATATCCAACAAGAATTATTCTGATGGTGTTGCTCTTCAGTATTTCAAAGATCTCAGAAGGATAAAGGGAGTCTCCCAAAGATTTGTGAGTAGAGTTGATTATTTCAAATACATAATATTAAAGCATCAAAATTTAAGTGACAGGTGTTTGCCTGTTACCCAGAAGTTCTGCAAAGCACCTTGAAATATTGGTGCTTCCTTCCTGTAACTGGAGCTAAGATAAAATTTCAAGTCTTGACATTTTATTTTCATGCTCTGGAGGACTGCTCTGGAGAGCCCCATCCCTTTTTAACATTTAAAGAGAGCATGCCTATGTTAATCCATTTTTAATAGCTGTGATTAGTTGTGTTTCTTCATTAAACAAATAATTTAATTTGCATGGAAGGAGTAAGAAAGGTAAAGAAAATGTGCTAAGAACCTTGAAGCCTTTCATGGGCCACATGGACCTTGCCCCAGCATGGCTTTTAGTCACCTAATACCTTAATTTTCCATAGGTAGAATGAAGGTACTCAATGCTTTTAAGCCCTACTTCCCAAAGGAGAAATTACATACTTCAGAATGCAAGAAATGTCAACATTCCCTCTTAATTTTTTTCTGCTTGAATCTCGACTTTGTTCAAGAAATTCTACTTGCTGTTATATTAGGGCTACATCTAGTGTTCTAAGTATGCTCAGAAATATTCAAGATCTAGAGCATGGCTATGACAATAAATGGGCAAGCAGGATATTCCCTGGCAAGCCTTGGCCTGTGCTGTTATTTTCCAGGCTTGGTTGGTCTGACTAGACCCAGATCCTTTGAAAGGGCTGTGGATGCTGGAAGCAGTCCCCTAGGAAGGTTGAGTATCTCATCTCTTGGCTGAAGTGGTAGAGATGCTTCAAATTGGGCAACACAATCCATGTGAGTGTTTGTATGTGTGTTCGTGAACCTTGGGTGTGGAAAGAATTAGTTTATTACTGTTTCAAAGGTGAAAAATGTTAAGAGTTTAAATCACTTTAAGCCACTTATTTTTTCCACTAACGAATAAGGCATTTGTTCTTACTCAATTTCGTTTTTGTCCTTCTCATTTAGCATTTTCTAAGTGGAACACAATAAAGAAACAGTAAAATTAAGCCTTGACACTTGTCTTAAAGTGGTTGAGACAGAGTAGATGGTCAGACTACCATTTTACCAAAAAGATATTAACTTCTTTTGAGATATGACTGCAATAGTGGGAGTCTTGCAGGTCAAAGAAATTCAAGACTGAAATTATCAGTTCTATTTCATTTATCTTAGACTGCATGAGAACAAATTCAGGCTGTGCCAAAAGGTGTTAAATTTAGTAGCCTTGCTCATTGAAAGATCAAACAGCTGCCACTAAACCAAATGCATTATTTCTTATCAGTCATCAGCATGATAAAAGGAAGGATGGAACAATTTGTCTGCCAAAACAGACATACTGAGGCTTCAGGCACATGCAACACAACCCAAGAGTTAGCAATCACAGCCTGTCACTTCCACTATTCAAGAACACTCTGTGACTATCTGTTGACAAATTGAAAGAGATTCAAAGAAAAAATGCAGGTCTCTTTCAATGAGAGAATGTGTTGCCTTCTAGTAAAAGACTTAAATATGTTCATTATACCTGGGCCATCAGAAGAGTTGCTATATCATGACCTAAGACTACCTACTGGGAGAATGGGGAAGTGTTCTGACACTAAGAAGTAAAGCCATATATTCAAATACCTGTTTGTGCTGGTTTAGAATTAATTTTCTTCATACCAGCTGTAATGGTGCTGTGTTTTGGATTTGTAATGAAAATGATGATGATAATTCAGGGATGTTTTAGTTACTGCTGAGCAGTACTTACTAGAGTCAAGGTCTTTTCTGCTTCACCCCACCAGTGAGGAGGCTGGGGGCGCACAAGAACTGGAACACAACTGGAACACATCTGCAACAGCTAACCCAAACTGACCAAAGGGGTATTCCATGCCATGTGGCATCATGGTCAGCATGTAGAGCTGAGGGAAGAAGAAGGAAGAAGGGTATATTTGGAGTGATTTTTGTGTTTGTCTTCACAAGTCCGTGTTCTGGAGCCCTGCTTTCCTGGGAGTGGCTGAACACCTGCCTGCCCATGGGAAGTGGTGAATGAATTCCTTACTTTGCTTTGCTTTGCTTGCATGTGCAGCTTTTGCTTTACCTATTAAATAGTCTTTATCTCAACCCATGAGTTTTCTCCCTTTGATTCTCTCCACCATTCCATTGGGGTGAGTGTGAGAGCAGCTTCTTGGGGTTTGGTTACTGGCTGGGGTTTAACTGATGCCTTAAGTTTTAGCTTTCATATTTTTCCTATTCTGTACTGCCTTAGTGTGTAACTCTGAACTCCCTAAAAAGAGTTTCACAATTTAGTTAGACAAAACAATCCTTTTCCAGCCTGAGAACCAAGGACACCATTGCAGCTTTGAGCCCAAAAAGTGTAAACAACAGTGAATTGAAGAAAGCAATCTGGGAGAATGGGACTTTATAACCTGAAACTGTAATTGTACAATGAACCCAAATATGTAAATAGACCAAAACTTATGAAAGTGTAAAAACTTGTTACCAGTCATCCATCTTGCATCTGTCTTAAGTGCATCTTGGGTAGAGCCACGCCTGGGCTCTTGTACTGCCCAAGCTGTATCCTTTGTTTTAATAAATACCCTCTTTATTCCTTTAACACTGTCTAGCCTCTGTTCCAGGTAGCCTCTCTAGGCATCAAAACCATGATACTGACTAAAGCTAGAAAAATGTACATTGGAAATCAGGAATACCTTCATATCATTGTGATCAATGAAACAATTTACTGAAGGTTGTATGAATAATCTGTCTGTTGTAGTTAAGATGATGTAGATTTAAAGACAAGTTTGGTCATCCAGAAGCAACAATGCAGATGCACAAGTTTCTAGGTAGAATCATAGAATCATTTAGGTTGGAAAGGACCTTTAAGATCTTTAAGTCAAACTGTTATCCCAGCACTATTAAGTCGATCACTAAACCATGTCACTAAGCCCCACATCTTAATGCCTTCTAAATACCTCCAGTGGTGGTGACTTGACCACTTCCCTGGACAACCTGTTCCAACACTTGACAATGAAAGTATTCAGGGCTGCCCCCAATGCAGGGAATGATTGGCATCTGACTCCATTATTCGGAAGGCTGAACAATTGCTTATCAAAATGATATTATATTACATTATACTATACTATATTAAAGAGATACTATACTATACTATACTATACTACACTATACTATACTAGACTAGACTAGACTAGACTAGACTATACAAAAGATACATACTAAAGAAAAACCTGTGACTAAAGAAAAACCCGTGACTGTCACCAGACAGACAGGACACAGCTTTGACCCAATTGGCCAAGGAATCAAAACAATTCTCAGAAGAATCCAATTGACAAATCACTTCAGGTAAACAATCTTCTTAATACATTCCACATGTGCAAAAATAATAGGAGCAGCAAGTAGAGATAAGACTTGTTTTCTCTTCTTCTCTGTGCTTCCCCAGGAAAAATCCTATGAGACACATTATGTCTCTCTCTGTTCAGAGAATGTGAATGCCACAGACAATCATTTTGTTGAAGAAATTTTTCCTAATATCCATTCTAAACTTCCTCTGGTCCATCTCTTTTTTACTTTCACTTGTTACTTGGGACAAGAGATTGACTCCCCCCTTGATTAGAGGGATTAAGCGCAAAGAGAATCGGTGGCTCAAGTAACAGTACCTATGATGAGTGCTCAAGAGACTGATTGAGGGAGGAAGACCTCTTTCAAGACAAGCCAGTGCGACTGGGGGACAATTAAAATGCCCATGAACAAAGATGCACAATGTGGAACAAAGACTTTTTTTGCATATGAAGAAAATGGCATACTGTACTTGATTTCTCCATACCCAAGACTGCTTTATTTTTTCATGGACTTAGTGTACTCTGTGAGTCTTTGCTGAGGCAAGAATATTTGTTTAGAGGTCTTTTTTTGCAAATAAGAATAGCAAATATTGCAGTTATGAGATGGAAGTGTATAGAGAAATGTTGGGGGAGGGCAGGCAAAAAAGCATAATTGATATTTGCATCTAGTTGTGGTTCTGTGCAGCTTATCCTGCTCAAAGCATCTTTGTAATCACTACATACACATGCATCCTGACTCCACAGAATATATCCCTTGGAGCAACTGGGAAACTTAATTAATTATAAAAGCTTCAAGTCTCTTCTTTTGGAAGACACCCTATACAGAATAAATAACTTTCAGCTAGATGGTTCATGTCTGTAAAAATACATAGTTGAAATGCTGATGCAGAGAAATTTAATCCAAACTTGAGTAGAATTATTTGCTCTGATAAGCCTTCATGTTAAGGGCTGAGATACAGCTCAATCCCTCCAAGGCTTCTGGCTTGGTCAGTACTTAGTCAATTGCCTTGTATGAATATAAGATATACCAAAAGGTAACAGGCACAATGCTACCTTAAAAAGTAGTAGTATTCCCCTCATTCCTGGATATCAGTCTCAGTTTGGAGTCAGAAATTTCCAGACTGAACATTTCTGGCATCACCACTGGCAGGGATAACTACAGCAACTCGTAGCTCGCCATGCACGTATATTGAAAAGTGTTGGGAAAATTATTCAGACAACATCTGTGTCCTACTTTGAAGTAGTTTGTGTACAGCTCTGCGCACATCTGTTTAGGAACCTCATCTAAAGGCATTACCATCTTTTTCTCTTCATTAGAGAAAGAAAAAGCTCTTCCCAGATGCTTTCTTCTCTCAGTGTTCTTGTAGCTTCCTCTGTGTTTCCCTTAATATTAATTTGTCTACAGCACCATACTGAGTCATGAATATACTATTTTTCTGAAATAAAATATGAAAGGCAATTACTAGTGCTTTTGATTTACTTGAAGAAAACCTGCAGCCTGTGGGTTTCTTTTATTTTTTGAACAGTTCATTCTGAACTGTAAAAAATAATGGAGAGCTTTGACCTGTGTCTGAGGTCAACGGAATATTGAAGTAAAAAACAATTACCAAAATCTTCATCTGCACCACTTTGATGATGTCAAATCAAGATGCTAAAACCTTACAGACAGCTTTTTCTTGGGATTTGTGTGAAAGAGAAGGATCATAGCAGGTTAAAAATGTAAGGGAGTGTTTCACTTCAGTATTCATGGCTCATGTGCCCATTTTCAGAGCCATGGGAAAAAACATGTGCATTCACAAGAACCCCATTTTGCTAAAGCACTTCAGTAGAAAACCAGATGTCAGAAATCCAATGGGCAATTCTACCGACAGACATTTATTTAGATGCTGATAGCTAGAATTCCTTGCCCTTGCCTTGCAATATGTCCACCCTGCAGAACAGAGCTGTGAGACCAATAACAGACACTACTAAAACTAAAGCAACCTGATGACTACAGGAGGAGAAAGACATGCATTGCTAAATGCAGTGTCATCTCTTCCATCAGCAGTCATCTTGAAGTGCTGACTTTGATACAAATGTCACAGTCCAGAAACATCAATTGCTTCTTAACATTTAGCTTGACTGTGGCACTGATATGGCTATCTTTCAGTCTATTTGATTGCTGAAAAATTTAAGCAGAATTAAGGTACCAGTAGCAATCAGTCACAGATTGAGATAGCAGGATTACAGTTTCCTAATTTTCTTCTCATTTAAAAGCCTCGTATCTATCTCCTGACAATTCCTGCAATAGGTTCTGTGTTATGAAAAATAAAAACCTGTAGCTCTAATGGGAAAAAATAAATGGATGCAAAATAAATTGCATTTCACATCAAAGCATATTCAAGGGCTACTGCACAATGTGTATTATTTATTTTCATATTTAATTCATCAAACTTCATATTTCTTTAATTTAAATAAACCTTATACCATCTATTTTGCCTACTGGCCCAGATAACTGAAGGCATTCCAGATGTGTCAGAAAATGTACGAGCACTTTTTTGCTCCAAACACAGGCCCTTGCATAGACACAAAGGCATAAAATATGCATGTTTTCATGTATTTTAGGGAAAAAGTACTGTCCCTTTATTACTTTTATTATCGCTTTTCTCTTTTAATTTCTCTCTCTTTTCCCAGACTGTCTTTCCAACAACCATCTGCTTTTCCTCTTTCTAGTCTTCCCCACAACCCATTACATTGTTCTATACTTAAAAGAGATTACAAATTTTACAGGGTCTAAATAACAATGTCCCCTCCAGAAAAATAACCACTCAACCCCACACCCCCTAAGGATTCTTCCGCCTGTATTGTTTTTGTCTACAATCAGGCATAAACCCTTCCCTGAATTTTTTCCCTTGTTTCTTCCTTATCACAATTGCACTTGATTCTTTATCAGCAGCTTAAATCACTAGTGCTGTTCACCAGTGCTGTTTGAAAAAATTTCAAAATGCTACTATCATTACCTTCGTTATAAAGTGTCCATGCTAAAAATAGCAGTATTTGATTAAAGAAAAGATAACTGAGATGCTCATCCAGAGGATTAGTGTCTCAAGAGTAGGCAGGATCAACATGAGGTAGACAATAATCCATGCCGGAGTTTCAGTACTACTGTTGCAGAGAATGAGATGAAGTGAGAATATATCATGTCCCTTGTGACAGTACAATCAAAAAGGAGAAAGATCTGTGAAAGGAATGGTCATCTTGGAAGACAAGGTGCACATGAGGTATTTTTTCCCTAGTGCAGAAATTGAAAGAGATATGTTGTCTCAAATTAAAATCTACAAGGCTTTTTGAGAAGATAGGGACCCATGCAGGTTTAACCATCCTGTCCCTAATGTGCTGCCTGTTCTGGGAAAGGCAAATCCCCACTGACACAATGGAAAGCTGGGAAAATGCTGAACACATCCTAGGTGCCAGGTTCAAATTAATTATGTGGTTCAGAATTTCCTGGAGGATTTCTTTTGGTTGTTTTTTTTTTTCTGTGGGCTTTCCCCACACAGGAGGTCATTCAATCCAAGACTTTGCACCTCACCTGCAAATATACAGCACAGCTTTCTCCTCCCTTTCAGAAGAGATTTAACAGTTTTGAACTTGGCTGTATGCCAGGCACCCACCAAAGCTGCTCTCTCAGAATTTTCACCACTGCTGTTCATGAAGGTATTCAATCAAGTAATATATTCCTGGGCCAAGGTTGCAGACACTTTGCCTGTGCAGAAAACATACCTTGCATATATATATATATATATATATATATATATAAAAGTATTTTATTTTTTTTTATATTCAATGTTTCTCCATAGAAGACTGAACTGCAGGCCCAAAGTGACTCAGGAGAGGAAAGGTGAGGAAAAGTGAACACCCTTTAAAAGAACAGTTATTGTAGCAGGGAGTGAGAAGACAAGTATTTTCATCACTCAGTATTCCATGGACAAGGTCATGAAGAGTTTTAAGGAAATCTGCCACAGAGTGCTTCCTCCATCTGCCTTGATGACATCAGTTCAGTGGAGAGAGGGCCCTTGGACTGCCCAAACCATTGAAGCACTGGATTGGAAAGTGTGGTCTCATACAGAATAGTGAAAAATGAGTTTCTCAAAAACAAACAATGCCACATTGAATAAAGCCTTTCAGCTGGTTTTCAGATTCAGTCACCCTTGGAAATAGCCACAAGTACAATTTAGCTGATATCATCCAAATAAACACAAGGCTTTGTGACCAAGTGTGTTCTAAAGGTCCTATTACCAGTTCCTGACTCTTTAGCAATGATATCCAGATCCTTTAGCCATGGTATCCAGATCCCTAAACAAGCCCAGACATTTTCACTGTAGCATCTATTGTGATCCATGTAAAAAAAAATGCTGTCAAATACATCAGTGATCACAAGCATTATAAGAAAGGGACAGGGTCTAGAAATAAGGAGTAGCCATCCATATATTGTGAGAAGTGAGCTAGGATCAGCAATTTGTTTTGCTATCCTGTTGTTTTCTACTCACTTTGATAAGGAGGGGTTTTTCTTTGCTCTGGTGGGTTTTGGAGAATTCTAGACAAGAGGTCTCAGAAGGACAGACAGCTCTACCTTTATTAGAGATGCAGGAAAGTACAGGAGGCCTCTCTGGACAGGACCCTCTCCAGCAAAACTTTCTCTTTATCAAGGATAAGGGGAAAACTGTCATTGTGAAAGGACAGAATTTATCACTACCTATTTTTTACCTTTGTTTTTATAATTTATAGTGACAAAACCATGAGCTGCAATTGAGGTTTTCCTCTTGGGACATTTAGATCTGTCCTACAGCACTTCTGAAGCCAGGTTATGCCTGACCTCCAAGTCCTCCTGCAGAAAAGAGCTTCCAAGGTCTACTGCAATCAAGTGTACTTTCAAAAGCAGGTATGGAACTGGTTCTTTATTACCTCTAGACTTACCAAAGCTGGTCAGAGCTGGAAAAATGCATGCAGAACTATTGTGTAGGGATGCACCTGAAGGCATATCCTGATATGAGCCAGTCTTATCCCAAGAGCAAACTAGGACCAAAATCAACCCAAAGAATAGAAGAACCATAAGGTTCTTGGTTGCTACCTTCCGTGTTGTTGCTTGGTCCTTTGTTTATGACACCACAAATCAATCTACACTGAGTATGGGATACATATTCACAATACCTTCTTCAGTTTTAGGTTGTCCACTGGCTGGATAGAACTCAGGAGCTGAAGCCCACTAGAGACCCAAACCCAAGACCTTTGTTTGCATCTCTAGCTTAGAAGTGGAAAATTGCTGCACTTGTTCTCATCTCAGCTATTTCAGGATTCTAGTTTTCTAGACTATAGACATCTCATCTTTCATTTCTCTATAAATCATTACTTTGTAGTGCACTAAAAATTATGGAAATCACATTTGTTTTCTCATTAATTTCTCTGTTCACACAGGAGGAAGGGATCATCATCTTGAAGTTCATATTGTCTCTTTGAAGGGTTAGAGAAGCTACGACATGAGATATATTCTAGAATTCACTTTCAATTAAAATCTAAGAGGGTTTCCCTGCTCTACCAGAGAATTATCATTGCCATAAAGAAAATTTATCCTTATGGCTCCCTACAACAGTCTGCTTTTCAGTTATCAGTTAACTTTCAAAAGTGTCGTGGTTTGAGAGAAATTGAAGTTTTTTTTGTGGTGGTGTGGTCATGCTAATCGTTGTTCAAATTTTAATATTGGCTCCTGGTTTGTCCACTGAGGGCATGGTTACGCCTCTGAGAACACAGGGGGTTAAAAGCTGTGAACTCCCAGGGGAATTTCCTTTTGGGTTCCGGTCTTGGAAGAGAACAGACCCTCCCCTGCCCGGCTCCGAGCTGGGCGGTTGGGGGGGGGCTGGGAGGGGAGCCATATGGCCAGAGGGAGGTAGGCCAGTCCTGGGCCGAAGGGTAGAGGAGCACTGCGAGGGCTTCAGTCAGCCATCCTCCATTCCCCCTCCCATCCGGAGGGAGAGAGAGAGAGAGAAAGCAGCCTGTGCCAGTGATAGCGTGGCTGGCGTGAAGGAGAAGGGGGGGATGCCCAGCAGAGCAGCCAGCCATGGGAGTTCATGAACCAAACCGGCAGAGCCTGAGACTTTTAACCCTTCTTGGGATGATGGAAACCTTGCAAATGCTGATTCCTCCTGAAGTTGAGGAGATAGAGTGGGATAGCAAGAAAATGGGCATGTGAAAGATATTGAGAGAAGTTGAGAAGAATCCTAGGTGGGAGGAGATGATGGAGTGGCCTTTGGCTGGACTTTTTCCTGAATCACCATGGCAGAACCCTTGAGTTCCTGTGACACAGAGACTGCCTTCTAGGGGGAGGCGATGGCTGAGAGCCAGGAGAGTGCGGTGATGTGAAAGTGTGTGAACAGAGACGACGGGTGAGGAGGGTGGTGGTGGTGCCCTCCATCTTCGAAGAAGAAGAAGAGGAAGATGATCTCTGTTCAAGAGACCCCTCAGCCCCAGGGGGTGAAATCTGGGGGGGACAGGTGTCCCAAAAGGAGAGGGACTGTGCTCTCTTTGGAACTGGACAAAGCATCCTTAAAGAGAAAAACCCTAGAAGCAGCTCTGGTCCATGTGCAGTGGTGAGAGCACTAGACATGGAAGGAAGAGGTCACAATGGCAAAATGTTCTCCGGGCGGTGCCACACGTGACATGGAAACACGAGAAGCTTTGACTGTTTCCTGGAGAAGTCTGTGGTGCAAGAGGGACTCCTCTCTTCTCGAGGAATTGAGAATTGATTATATAAAGGGTGGTGATGGACTGAGAGCGAGTGAACTAAAGGGTGGTAATGGAATTAGAAATTTGGTGGGGGGAGGAGGAGGAAATTTGGAAGGTTTTCATCCTGTGTTCTGTGTGTTTTTCCTTGTAGTTTTAGATTAATAAAGCTTTTTTTCCTTTCAATCTTAAGTTGGAGCCTGCTCTGCTCTGCCTCTGATCACATCTCACAGTAGATACCAGGGAAAGAGGTATTCTCATGGGGGCACTGGCATTGCGCCAGGCTCAAACCATGACAAAAAGTTGTCTTAACTTAAAAACACCCAGCCATAAACAAAGAAACAAACAAGAAATTCTCTGATATCTTCCTTTCTGCTATCCATTGGCTGCAATCCCTTATGCAGTACATAACCTGTCTACCCATAAAATATCCTTAGGAGCTGTGAGCTGCTTTCATAGTGGGTCTTGGTATTCCTTTGGCTTTCAAATTCCACCTGGCTTGGAATGAAGTCACTAGTAGGTGCATGAGAGCTCATCACGGACTTTAGTCTGTGTATGTTGAAGCTGCTGCTGATCTTCTCTTTCTCTTAAAGTTGCCTTTCTTCACTCTAGTTAACGTTTTTTTAAACTGTGGCTTTGTCTTTAGTATGCTCACAACTGTCTCTTATTGAGATAGAAACCTGAGCAACAAATTATTTTTAAAAATCTTTGAAAAAATTGTTTATTTGTGTCATGTACTGCATCTGTCAGATTATGTGATGAATTAAGTTAAGTAAAATTTAGCCCAGGACACTGGACTGGAAATCCTGAGCATCTTTCTCAGTTTTGGTCTGATGAATGAATGTACACAATTCCTATCAACTCTATGCATCAGTTTCCCCATATGTAAAATTGCAAAGAGCTATTAAACTCACAAATAGCTTTGAAAGCAGTAGCGAAGAAACTTACTACAAAACAGCTCCGCATTATTGAAGGAGAAGAAGCTTCTAAAGTTGAGGGGCCTGGGTTTAAAGGCTTGTGAAAAATTAAAAGGTGCTGAATTCCCTTCCATTTTTGTGGATTTCATTTGCTAGATGATGAAAGAAAGAAACAAAGGAGTAATCAGGCATAGACAGTAGATTGGTCTGTGAAAGTGGTAGGGGCCAGGTACCTGCTTTTCTTTTCCAATTGCATGAGGATTATGAACAAAGGAAAATGCAGTGAATTTCTTACAGATGACATGATCTCCCATCAACCATGTGCTCCACTGCACTCCAAACCCAAATTCCCACAGTATTTATGTACCTAAAAATACACACTGCTGCCTAATGGTGCTCTCAAAAGTGCAAATGAAGTGCTTACACCCCACTGCCATCACCCGTAGTCTCTTTAGGTGCTTTACAAAACTTTAAGTGCCTACCTTCACCTGTGAGCACCTAAAACACCTTAGGAAATGAAGCATTAAGTGAGTCAGGAGTCTAAATGCCATCAAATTTTCTGGAGGGTAGGAGCCTTATTCAGAGTGGTGAAAGTAATGGTTCAAGATGGTTTGAGATCACAGCTTTGAGTCTTTGCTTAGCACAGGAATAGGATAGGGGCTAGACCCAGACTTCTTATGGTAAGGCCCCACGTTACAGCTGGAGCTCTCTCTGAAGAACATCCAGGGGTCTCACAGCTCTGGATGGTTTGGGACTGTCCCACTTATCAGTGCAATCAGCGCCACTCTTTGGAGCAGCAAACTTGGTTTGCAATAGGTTGGGTTTGCAGCCGACAAAGCAGCTGCTCCTGACAGTGCACTCGTGGGTCTGAACACCTCCGAACATGGAACAGGGGCTTTGTACACCTGTACCCACTCTTAGGATAGAAGAGCCAGACAAATAGGAAAAACCCATTCTGTGAGAAATTATCCTGCTTCAGTTCTGCATGGACGTGTTCCAGTGGAGGATCCCTGTTGGCACTTAGGCACTTCTGAAGGCATCATATACAGGAAGCTCCTTGGACTGGGTGGCTTTTCTTCAGCTGCCTTTTCACAGACAGACTTGTCCCCTTACACCTCTCCACAGCCCTCCCACTGGTTTTCATTTCCCTTCACCAGTTCTGCTGATTGCTTTGTGAAATTTAAGAACTTTCTAGAAAGGAAAAGCTGCGTTTTGTGAATTCCAGTGCTTTATGCAGCTGAAATCAATGTCCATTCAGAGCATGTTTATGAAGAATTTTGGTTTGATTTGCAGCTTGTGTAAGCATGCATCAGCCTTGCAAAATAGAAAAGATTGCTTATTGTTCTGTGTGTGTAGAGCAAGATTTCAAGACAACATCATCCTGTGCATGTACAAAAAAGGTATACAGGCCCAATTAATTTTCTTTCTTTCTGTATTATTTTCTAGTCTTTGTGTTGTGCTGGTTTTGAAAATAAAGTAAGCAGTTTCCAAACCTCTTCCAGAAAATCTAATTTCTCTTCTAGTCTCTTTGTGTTGTTTGTTTATTTTTGACATTTTACTCTGTTGAGACATTGAAAATACACCCGGCAGTTTCAATTTTAATTTATGTATCATTATAGAACTTTCTTATGCAATCTAAAAAGAAATCATAGTTTTTCTGTATGTCTTGGGATCACCCTGCAGAATATGCTAAGACACAGTTGCTTTTCTGTGATAGATTTAGTCTGTTGGATGACAAGCAACTTTCATAAATAAGGGTTTATGTCTTTAATGTAGATACTGAATCAAAGAGAGTTTTATACAAATTTAGCAGCTTCCTGATTCTTGGGACATTCTGTTGATGGGAATATTCTTCTTAGAAAGTTAAAACTCCAAATGGCCTACCTAATCACAGCAACCTTCCACCCTCTGTTTCTGTAAGGTAAAAAATATTGAAAATTGCAAGTGGCATTGGTGCAGCAGCTGGTTCTTTTAAGAAAGGATGAATAAGCAGTGGGATTCTTTGTGGGAGTTAATAATGGATGCTCAAAGTTTGCACAGGCTGAGAAAGCAATGAGGTTCTGTGAGCTGAGAACACACTGAGGATATGTATTTAAGTGGTTGTTACAATATTCCCTTGAGTCCTGCTGCTGGTGCCTTTTCAGTAGCAATATAGCTCTGGATATGACTTGACATGGATGCTCTCAGGAAGAAGGAAAACTTCCTGGAAGAAAATCTGAAAACACTAGCAGAAGGAGCTGCAAGCTTTTGTGAGTTCAATGGAGCAGAGCTCGGTGGGAAGAAATGTGGCATCTTGCTAATTAATGGGCAGAATTGTCAGGCAACTTTCAGCTCTCAATGGGCTAGTCAGCTCCATCAGCTCAGCACTGCGTGGGTCTCCTCTAATAATGCTGTTAATGTCACATTGTATTAATAATCAAAATTCCAATTAAATGACACTCCGCAAGTCTGTCTTTCCCATGTGTAAATGAAACCTGAAGTCACACTGGTTGTTTACTTTCTTTTATAGGATTTTGCAGTTGTTGTTCTTTAACACCTGTTTTGGAATGGAGTTTGTTTGCTCAAAATCTCATTAAAATCCACAACATTCAGCAAACACAGTTGTCCTCTTGTTTGGTTTTCATTTACATTAATGAGTATAAAAATTAAAAAGGCACCATTATGACGAGCGTCCAGGCCTCTCTGAATGTCCACAAATTAAATCCCCCCCGAGTTATCAGAATCTTTTCTTAAGCACAAGTCCACCATTTCTGCACTTTTTGATTCACTTGAAACCTGAAACTCAAAATGACACTGATTTAAAAATAGCACTGTCAGCCTGGTTTGTAAAGTGTGCAAACAGCTTTCAGGAGGCAGGAAAAACAAAGAGGAATAGAAAAGTGAAGGGCTAGGTCCATTTCCAGCCTGCACGCAGACATGATTAGAGACCACCAGCTGAAACATGGCCAGTGTGTACAAGTGCAGAGCCCAGCTTACACTTTTGATTTATTTGCTGTAGTGGTGAGATTTTGCTGGGAGCATCCCAATCAAAGCCCTGTAGCACATTCTTCAGAAGAAGTTAATGATTAACTGAATCTCAGTCTCTCAGATAATCTCTGAATCTATAAGGAGATCTATTTAGAGTCTTGTGCTACCCTGTGTCTCCCCAAAATCTTTCCAACTGGGCTTCTTTGACCAGTTCACAAACCCACATCCTGGCATTTACATCTTGGACTATTCCTCTCAGAATCTTTCCTCTAATATTCTATGATTAACTGTTAAATTTTAAAGTTCTGTCTTAATTGTGAGTTTTAGCTCAGACTTACCAGTAACTAAACTTTATGATGGTGAATTTAAGAAATATAGCAATTGTCTGTTACTGAGATTAAAAATCATAGTCAGTGGGGTTTTTAAAACTATGTCTTCATGCTCTTTCACTTGCTCTAATTTGTTATGTGAATTCTTTAGCTGTGAGCTGCCTGGACTGAGAATATACTTTGCTATTTATTGTCCAAATATTTCTTCACCAAGCAATTTGTATACATCACAGGAAAGGTGGGGTATACATCCATGAAATTTATGAGGAATTTAGCATGAATATAAAATTTATTTTGGAAATGTTGCTTCTTTTGTGGTTATAATCTCTTACTCAACTAGCCAGGATCATGTCCTCAACCAGGAAAGGTCTCTGAATACAGTCAGCTAGCCAGAGAGGCCTGGGCCCAGTATTGTCCCAGTACCAACAATACCTGTGAGTCCTGTAAAGCAGAAATCCCTGAATTTTCAGATATATCCATCTAGGTCCAGCACTGACAATGCACCCTGGGAAGTGATTTCACTGAGTCAAAAGAGAGGAAGGATGCAAAGAATGCAAGCAGCAGTGGTGAGAGCAAATTGTTGGGTCAGTCTGCCTGACAGCAGCTGTGGAAGCACAGGATGAGGCATTTCTGCTTTTCTAAGTATCCATCACACTAAGCCCCACAGTGATCAGGTGTTTGCACTAGCCTTGCCTCTTGTGCCTCTTGACACTCCATCACTGTGAGTCCAGCAGCAGCCCAAAGCTCTTCCCAAGGTCACCCACCACCTACAATGTCTTTTTACCAGCTTGCCCTGTACTCTGGTCAAGCTACAGAAGTTTAGGTGGGGGCAAATTCAGGAGTGTCTCCTCAAAACTATCATCTCTGAGCAATTTGGGATCACAGGAGAAAAATCTGTTCTAATCCATTTTACGGTAAGTTTCTGAAACCTGTTGTTTGTGTTTCTAAGGCACAGTGAGACTCCGAGTTCAAACTTCAGCCAGGTTATTACTGGCACCAGGGCCAGAAAGCAGATGAGCCATGGATTACTAGCGGAGATGTGGCCCTTTGTACGAAGAGACAGGAATCAAAAAGTGGTAGATGGATGTCACTAGAACCTAGGGACTGCGGGTGGGAAAGAAGACATGCTTGCAAAGTACCCCACAAAACTCTCTGCTCCTTTACACCCTGTGACAGTGTGATTCAACCTGCAGCCTTCTAACCACAGTCCCTCTGATCATAAACCTTCACTCACCGCAAGGTGAAAAGGAACAAGTAAGATGTTGGAGTCAGATCAGCCATCTAAATTGCCCTGAATTAATGCAGGTGTGATATAGAATACATCTTTAGGAAGACACCAGTTTTGATTTAGAAATAGGATCCTACCAGCCCACAACACACAGGAGTCAAAGGAGAATATTAGCTCCAAACAAGAAAGAGAATTGTGGAGCAGAACAAAGAACTTCACATATAATGTGTCACATTTTCAACAAATGTTAAACAACTCAATCTCTGAAGCTAGAAGAACTATGCTGATTCGTGCCATTGTAAGAACCTGAGTCTAGAGTTTTAGGACTTTTTCAAAGGAAAGCTCTGCACTTCATTGTAATGCTGCCTTTGAAAGAACAGGTGGGGGTTTACATTTCTGGAGTTTGATGAAGTGTGTTGTACTTTGTACCTGATAAGAATAATATGTTTGTTTATTTTTTAGGTGGGTAGAAGAGAAGATTTATGTCCTTAATGATGCATTTCCCTTGCTTTTATGTATTTGGTGTTGCAAATGACAACTCCATAAGTAATGCAACTTCGCTTAATTACAGCCCATTTTCTTCAAAACAAGTAGGGACATGAATTTTCAAGGGGACTTGCCTTTGTGGAAAATCTGAAGGTATAAAAATGAACTGGTGCATAGCTGCAAGGATAAAGAAATAGCAATAAGAACCAAATTGGAATAATACTAGATGTCAAGTCAGCTGGTGATTTTGCTGTAGAGAGACTAATTCCTCTCAATGATTTGGAAGGAGTAAGAATTTTTAATGCAATTAATACAGATTTTTTTTTTTCCGTTAAAAAATACAGGTAAAGATTACCATCCCTGTAAATTCTCAAGGTCAGGTTGAATGGGGCTCTGAGCAACATGCTCCAGTGAAAGATTTCCCTTATTCCAGCGGGAAGGTTGGAATGAGATGATCTTTAAGGCCCTTCCAAATCAACCCATTCTATGATTCAAAAATATTAAACATGGTACAATTTACTAGTTTGGATTAAAAATGTATTTTCTGTCAGATTCATGGCATGCAAAAAACATTCAAAACATGAATGGACAATGCAGAACCACTGAACAGCCCACCCCACTGGGCACAGTTAACACACCAGCTGCATTAACACAGGTGACCCAGGAATTCCCAGCCCAGAGTAATGTCTAGGGGCTGAACACACTTTACTGCTCAGATGCCTAAAGTGGTTACTTAAAAGTGAACCTAATGGTCTCCACAGAACCAGCTCAGGGTTTTGATCTGCACAGAAATCAGCCTCCATAAAAAGCAGACAGGCCAAAGATGCAAAGAGAAAATATGCAAGGAGACATAAAGGAAATTTGATCCATGCTCAAGAAAACTTGATTCACTGTAAATGTCGCTGCACATAAAGCTCTTCAAGAGGGGTGCAAGAGCAGGCAGGATGTGGTGGATGAGCTTTGTGCAGGCAGGATGCATTATTTGAAGGAACATGCTGCAATGATTCCAAGTGGCACTCATTTCAAATCAGTGGGTGAGCTGTGGGCAGGACAGAGAGGTCATGGGAGTTTCTTAGGAGGGAGGAAGTGTTCTCGTGTTGCACCACCTAGATGGGTGCATGACTTTCATCCCTAAAGCCACACACAGCATGTGCAGGTGTCAATTCTTTTGTTCTCTTTCGCTCTTTTGGCAGAGGCAGTTAGAAGGCGTTTGTCTTGACATTACTCTTTGTCAAAAATAAAAAGAATCCTTTTGAAAACACTGTATAATTTTGGACATTGAAATACAGCAACTAGGCTTGATAGAAAAACATCTGCTGGTACATGATTAAATTACTACCCTCTGTCATGTTAAGGGGTCTGAGATCAGTGCTGACTAGGACTTATCTGATGTGTCAGTGCAGCATGGAACTGTTTTTTTTATTAACATGAATGCCTCCCTTCTCTCTCCTGGCAGCATCAACTTACATGGCATTGGCAGTGTAGGAAAGGTGTACACCGGCTCTGGGGATCCAGCTCTCTAGCAGAGGTACTCTGGTCCTCCTGGTCAGTGGGACTTGTCAATTTTCTGATGCAATTTCCACAGCACCTTCCTGGTTTTAGGTGTGATTATGTCCCTGAAATTCACTTGTCATTTTTCTATTCTTTGACTCTGACCAAAGACCAGTCTTTATCTGATATCCAAAATGTTTACAGTGTTCTCAAATTTATAGTTCTTTTTACCCAACATTAAAGATATTTGGTTACTTTAATTAAAAGTAAAGTAAAAAGTAATCATGCTAGAGTAATTACTCAGACTTGTCATCCAGGGTGTCTAGGATAGGTATTGTATTATTCATATTATAGCTAATCACCTTCTGAGAAGTATAAAACTTCACATTTGCTAGCACTGTGACGCTAACACTTAAGAAGATCCTACTAGACATTCTCCTTGTGACAACACAGTTTTCAGGAGTCACAGGGGAAAACAAGGGAGTGAGGTTTTGTCTAGACTACTGTGTAGTAGACTGCCTGCTGTGTAAGCAGACAATGATATTTGCCTGTAAGCTGAACGAGGAAGATGCAAGACCAAGATGATTCACAGTCTGGGAGTGTGTTACCAGGGCCCCAGACCTGAGGTGATATTGCAGGCTTCTTGCAAGCTGTGTTGGTTGGAGGGCAGCAGCCTTCTAAGCTGTTGTGGTTATTTGCAATTTAATCCTATATCACTTCTACCTAATGGGGTCATTCCAATCCCTCAAAGATCGAAGTTTCTCATCTGGCACAAGTGAAACAAGGTATGGATAATAACAGGGAGCTGAAGTCAGCTCTCCAGGAGCCCCTTCTGAACCCAAGAGAACTGTTGAAATCCTGGTCAGACTGACAACTCTGGTTAGAAGTCAGGCACTGCTGCCTAAGAATGAAAAATCCATGAGAGGCATGGAGAGGAAAAGTTAATGCAATATTAAAACTAGAAATATCCATTCTGTCAAATGAAATGCCCTGCTGTTTGATCCCATTTACTGGAGTAAGGCTTGGTTTTTAAATTACATGTCAGATATAATTTTGCACCGTGGACATGAAATGTGGGATTGTTCTTTAAAGGAAGAAAAGATCAGCTCAGATCCACGTGCCTGACTAATAGTGAGTTCTCTTGCATAATTGTTCCAAATTTGGCAGCCAGCTGCATCCTTGAGTGAGGGTTTGGAAAGGGGCCATGGGCACTGACAGCAGGGTCCAGTGCTGACTCAGCTATCTCCATCTCCCTTGGAGGCATCCCTGTTTTGCAGTGAATTCTGCCAGGTGGACCCAGAAAGCAGAACACATCCACACTTCCTTTAGGATGGCATGGCAGCCCCTGCAGTGAGTTCATTTCAGGGAGAAGCCACAGTGTTTGTGCAGAAAAGGACAAAGACAGAGGAATAAGAATAGGAACCAAGTGACCACACCTCTTTGTGTGTTTTCTGAGTTTAATCAAAAGCCACCAGCCTGTGCACACAATAGCACAAAACCAAGTTTCCCAACCTTTCTTGTGGAACAACACTTCTGAAAACATATTCAAACTTACTTCAAGAGGTTGTCTTCCTCTTACAAGCCATTTATCAGCCTTATTTTAGTGTCTGGTTTGATTGTATCTTTGCTCAATATGCCTTTTGGGAAGTGAAGGCAGAATTAGCACCTGTGTTTCCATTCACTTTGTCTTTCTCCGCCTGAATTTTCATGCTAGAAGAAATTTTAAGGGTGATTGTCTACCTTACTGATGTGATGGGAAGATTCAATCATTCCGTTCTTTAAATTAAAAGCCTTGGACATCTAGAATAGAAGGCAGTCCCCATAGGAAATTTTTAATTAAGTTTTCTCTCGTTGATTAAAATCCATACTAGTGTTTGCAGGTCTCAAGGCAGACCTGGGCCGCATTTTGCAAGGTGCTGTGTCAACCTGGGAAAAGAACTTCACCTGATTTTAGCCACCCAAAAGTGAAGCACCTATGCTGTACTTGTTGAAAGGGTTCTCTCTACAGCTCTCAACAGCAAACCAGCCCATTCTGTGATATGTGTTTTAGAAAAGTGGGGTCAGTCTTCTCCTGGAAGTGCCTCTGTCCATTAACTAAATAAGAATCTTGGTGTCTTGGTGTAAGGATGAATCAGTCCTGGTGTGTGGTCTTTTTCACCACAGGAAGAAACAGCCCTTAGCCCACCTGAATCCTAATTTCTGCAGCAAACAATGAAACAGGAGAAATTAGGAAAACAGTACTGAGTGAGGAAATTACTTGCTTATGTTTCAAAGGAGAGAGGGAAACAGCACTAAGACCTTCCTGCCCCCTTACCCCAGTGCTGGTTCACCAACTCAGCTGAAGATTCGAACAGTGTCTCCCTGGCTCAGTGAAGATGGAAGGTGGTTTTCCCAGGATGAGGTGAGATTCCAAAGGTTTCTATGCCATTGTGTTTTACTTTCCCCAAGAAGGAGGCAGAACTTGAGGAAGCCTTGCAGATCTTTGCTAAGAACTCAGATTTTCTCCCTACAGGAAGCTCTTCACACCAAAATTAGGTTTGGGCTAGTGTTGGCTCTCCATGTGATTGTCCAAATGAATTCTCTGATTTTGTCACAGTTTGATATCTGTACCAGGTACTCCATCCTCAAGAGCTTGTTCTTGACAGCTTTTTAATCACATGGATGGTCAATTACAGAGTTAGATTGCATGAGTTGAGCACAGTGAATCTCTTTTTCTTTTCTTCATTTTTACTCTCTCTCTATTCACAGATTTTTCTGGGAATAGACAAGAATTTCCTGTAATGGCTTTGTTTTTTGAAAAGATCCATACATTTGCGAGCAAATAATTCTTAGCCTGTAGATTGTTCACCAGTAATTTGTTGAGGGTATTTGGAATGCATGCAATGTTGGTTAGATACATAATTCACTTCATATTGTTACTGTGCTCTGATTGTGTAATTTATATTATAAAATATAAGGCAAATTATGAATTTTACAATTGCTTCAACAACAGGAAATTTACTCTCAGTGCATATTTGCAGATTGTGTCTCAACATTCATTTTTCATGAGCTTTCATTCTGGCAAAGAGGCTTTGCTACAATATTTCTGGAAAGCAAACACCAAAAGGATCTTAAATACAGACAAAACAGTTGGGGAAACAAACTTGCATTCAATGGAAAGCACTCACTGAATTTGTCCAGGACTGCTGCTGTGCTGTTTTGCCCAGTCCTTCATCTCACTGCTGGCCTGAAGGTTGAAAGTGTCTCTCAATGGAAATAATACAGAGTGAGAAAAACAGAAAGCCACAGTGTACCTACCACTAGCTTCATGATTCAAGACTCCAGGTCATGCACTGGATCACTGAAACAGAGACTGCCTCCAACCATCTTCTCTGCCTCTTTGGGATGTCTCCCCTCCATACTATCTGTGGTTTCCTATTTATTTACCCAACACAGACATGCACCCTCTTTTTTCAAACGACTGGCCCCCTTGTATCCTGTCGAGCAGCTGCAGCTGGGCCCAGGCCACTGCAGGCACTTCACAGGTGCCTTTGGGCTCCCCAAAGGTGCAGGGGGCCCTTCTCTGCCTGCTCAGACACCATGCTTGGGATGGCTTCAAGGAAGAAAGGGAGAGGCATATGGCTCCCTGCTGTGGCTGAGGGAACATCTGAGCACAATGGGACAGCCAGAAAGCCAGACCTGGGGCATGCTGCCAAATGTAGTGCAGTGCTGACAGCTTTGGAACAATCCATTGAGATATCAGAGCTTTCTGCCTTGGGATTTGTTGTTTTTTTGGTGGTTTTGTTTTTCTTTTAATGCATTCACAATTGAGCTCTACCAAGTCACTCAAACAAAGCGTGTCAAAGCTTGAAAGCCCTGAAGACATTATTTATTTATTTTTACAAATCCTGCAATAAGTCAGTTTAGTTGTTCTGAGGTTGTTTTAGGATTTTGGATATTTTTTTCTGGGCCTTTTCTGCTCCTTTCATCTGGGGAGTCTTTGGTTCTAAGCCTATGAGTAGCCTAGGTAAAATGGTGGATAAAAATCATGGCATTCACTCATTCACTTGACAGTCTGAGTTCTCCCACCTGCTGCTGGTCTGCTGCTGACCCATAGAGAGCCAGAGGGGAGAGGCTGGGAGAGCCATTTTATTGATCCACCAGTAAACTAAAGCCAAGATTTTTAATCAAACCTTTCCATTTGTCTATATGTGTCCATGTATGTTCATGGAAAGCCCTGGCCCCATGCATTGTGAGCAGTGGAGCCTAATTTGACCCTATTTGCCTAAAATGCCCATAACTGGGGCTAAATTTTTCCTTATTGTCCTGAAACTGGGGAAATTGCATCAGCATTGCAGTTGACCACAGCTGCCCACATGGACAATTGGAAGATACCCTGTGCCTTTCTGGGCTTGGCACTGCACCCAAGGTGTCACACTTGCCCGGTGCCTGGGCACCAGGGACTCTCTCTCTGTGGCACAATGCACAGCACATGCCATCGGTGCAGGGCCCGATTGCCATCTCCGTGGGGGAGGTGTAGGAACATGGCTGCTCCAGGCATGGAAGGGAAGGAGGACAAATCTCTTCTGCCAGCTTGCATGAAGCAGCAGCAGCCTCCCTGCGCAGTGGCTGCTTGCTCTGTACATGCCTGGCTGCAGCCTTTAATTAACTTCCCTGGCTGAGCAGAGCCATTGCTAATGAAGCAGCTAATTCTGAGAACAGGGGGCATGTTCCATCACTTAGTGCATTCCTGTGATTCCAGAATCCCGTAACACCCCGTTTTCCTCATTGCTTCAGCTCCTTCTGTATTTTTATATTTATAATTCCACTTCTTTCCCACAAGGGTGTCTGTGCTCTGGCTTCAATTACATTTCTGCAAAAATCTGTCTGAGCAGGGTACAAAGCTTCAGTTCAAGATTTACCAATATCTAATCTCAGGAGAAAAGTTCCATGTGAAGTACAAACCCCAAATTGGATTTATGTGCTCACTTGGAATTAACACAAGCCTCTGAATGAGATTTCTTTTCTTCCTCAGAATGAATTCTGTCCATAACTACTCTGACAAAAATAAAATAAACTAGATTGTTTTTCTTCTTGTTGTTCATCATTTGCTATTGTCAAAACACCACTATTTTTGCCCAGGATCAAGGGTGGTGCATCAGCTGAAGGTTTAATATCTGATACAGCCTCTAGCTCAGTCTCCAAATAGGTGTAAACCTCACCAATGTGGCATCCTGAATTTTTTTTTTCACTGCTTTGAGGTTTTTTTTAACTGCATTTTATTCTCAAGGCAGCTTGTCTTAGAAACTTCAGATGAAGTTTAGTAGAAAGGTCTTGGAATCAATTTTGAGAGAAGGAAAATCTCAGAGGGAACACACCTTTTGGAAACTCAAAAACTTCAAAATAACATAAACTCCAGAAGATACTGAAACAGTGTGCAAGGGCTGAAGGAAGCCTGTGGTTCCAACTGAACAAACATAATTAAGATGGTGGTTTTTGCTCAAATTTTCTGTCAGGCAATCCCACCACCTCTGTTGCTGCTTATTGTGCTCTGTTAGTCATTGCCTCCCCCAGGACACTCTGAGAAGCTCCTCACTGTTACTGGTCGGGGGGAACACCCAGGTTTTGGAACGCTGGGCAAAAAGGAGGATCTCAGCACTACTTTGGTGTCAGAGGCAAAACAGACAGCAGCGACCAAGTTAGGAGAACTGATTCCATAGCACCCAGCAGCAGCCTCTTGGAAGCCACGTGGCTGTAAAACCTTATCTGGGAACTTAATGAGCCATGGTCTGGAGAAAAACTTTTGCAGACCCCTAACCCTTTCTCATCACTGTGCTCCTTTCCAGCTAGGGAAGAGAGCAAGGAGAAGAAAACTGCTGAGTGAAGAGAATAGAAAATGTTCAGGCCAGCAAGGAAAGGAAATTTCAGAAACTGCAGCTGGTTGTGGTGAACAAGCTGGATTCAAAGGCAAGAAAAGCTGGGAGGCCTGAGCAGGAGGAGGTCCACAGGCAGCAAGAAGAGAGGCAGTAATAGAGCTAGCTATTTGCTCAATTAATTGTCATTTGTTTAATTTGTAATTTAGAAATGAAATGATTTTTTGTGATTCATTCAGAGGAAATTTCCCGAGGTGCTGAGAGCAGTTTCCTGAAGTGAAAGATGATATTCTGTGATTAGGGAGATGATTATTGCACTCGGGGCTGAGGGGGCTTCTATAGCAAGGCACAGCTCAGCTGCATATCTCTCTAGTCTTAAGCCTGTTAAGGAAGCTTCATTCTTCATATCCTGATATTGGTCTTGGTAAAGCTTAGAGATGTTAAGGAAATAAAAATAAAGGGCTAATAATGAAGTGCAGAAAAAAATTAAAATGTGTCATCTTATTAACCATTACCAAAAGTGGTTTTATTTTATTTTTAATTCTGTATTGACTCTATTGATTTAGTGTTCTCTAAAACAGTAATTTGTTCAAAGACACTTATGTACTTTTCCATTTTTTCATCAGAGGAGCAACATACTGAAAACAAATATTGACTCTTGTATATGGAAGTTAAAACGCATACTGCAGGCTTGTGGTTTTGTCCTGTATGTTTTCATGGAGAGAGAGAAGTATTTCTGCTAAGCCAGAAACAGGAGATATTTTTAGCTGCTAAATATTAAAAAATCAATGAGTTCCCTACATGAAAGCATGGTGAATATAGAAATGTTGGGCTGTATTAGAAAGGAGATATCTATTAAAAATAGCTGTAGGAATACAAAACACTTACAGATCGAAGAAAATTTGAGTTCAGCTTTGTCTCACTCATAGACCAGGGATTTTGTGAGCAGGACTGCACACAGTCCTGTAGTGACAGAATAGTATACTGAGAGTGCATATAGGGTCCTGCAAGATTTCAAAATCATTCCAGATAAAAAAAACCAACATCATGATTATTATAAAAGACAGAGGTTAGTCAATAACTTTCAAGAAAGGATGGACGTCCGAAGGCACAGTTCCAAGTGCCCAAATTCTACCTGGGATAAAAAATCATTTGGTGGCAGTAGTTCTACACTCTGTGTATCAGAGCATCATTTATACCTGGACAAAAATATTTTTTACTCTCCTTTTGAGCGAATTTAGCACAGACCATAAACTACACTGCAGAAAGGGAGAGACAAACTGAGCACTTTATTATTTATTATTAACAATATTACACTTCAAACCTGCAGTAACCTGAGGGGTTGGGATTCCACCTAGTTAGGCACTGGACAAACACAGGCAACAAGGCAGTATTTGTTCCCCATCCGTCTTTTTTTCCTTCCCCCTCAGTGGTCTTTCTGGGAAATACACAGGGTAATAACAAAAAGCCCTGTCCTTGACCTCTCTGAAGTCAGGATTTTTAATCTTACAATAAGCCACTAGTGCTTGGAAACCCAAAGCTCTGGATTTTGCCAGATGAAGTGAGATAAAAGAGTCTGTGCATGCATTACTCACCGCATGATCCAACTAATGTAAGGTTTGTGAAGGAATGTGTATCTATGTATCTACCTGTGCCAGTGATTTCTAGCTGGAAGGGATGAGCATCACAGTTGGAGCTACAGCTTCCAGTTTTACCAGTGCTGATGCTTTTGATTTCCAACCGTGTTCTCAATCGCTCCCCACACTAAAGAACACAGATTTTGTTCTTCGAGATAACTGTAAAAACTGTAAGAAAGCAACTTTTCAGAGACCCCACACAGACTTTGTGGAAATTCGTCTCAGACAAATGAAAGAAGAGCTGGGCAGGCTCTGAGTAGTGCTGAACCTGACTAAGCCTCCTTTTCCTGATGTGCCCAAGAGGGGAGGCACAGAATAAAACAAAGAGCCAGCACACTGTGATGCCCACATACATCTGTGAATGTGTTGAGACTTAGGGCAGAAGTCATACTCAGTTCATTGTCTTAAATAGCCATTAGTTTCCTGAACTAAATGAAAGATGCATGGATTTACCATTGTCCAAATTCCACTTCTTCCACCAGGCAAAGTCTCTTTCATTGTATTTGCTGCCTCTGAAAACTTTTCTTAACACTTAAGATAAATGTGAGACAATAAAGCTCAGCTTTTACAGCACTTTTCATGCAAAATGGACCCTTAAGCAATTTGCTGAGTTAAATCACACAGTTACAGAATTAAATAATGTAAATTTAATTTTTTAAGATTTAATGCATTAGTTCTTGTTTTATTGCTACTGTACAATTTGAATAATTCTTTCCCTTCTTCTTAGTGCTACTATTTAATATTTATATAATAGTGCTGATCAGAGGCTCAATAATACTGAACTAAGTGTTGGACAGACTGAGAAATCACATTATGCTCCTCAAGAGCAGATCCTGAAAAATGGGATGCCATCCAGAGGGACCTGGACAGGCTTGGGGTTTAATAAGAGCAAGTGCGAGGGGCTGTGCCTGGGTAAGAGCAACCCCGGGTACTAACACAGGCTGGAGGATGAACAGGCTCAGAGCAGCCCTGCCCAGAAGGACTTGGGGGTGCTGGTGGGTGAGAGGCTGAGCATGACCTGGCAATGTGAACCCACAACCCAGAGAGCCAATTGAACCCTGGGCTGCCTCAAAACCAGTGTGGGCAGCAGGGCAAGGGAGGGGATTCTGCTCCTTTCTCCTCTGCTCTGGCAAGACCCCACCTGCAGTGCTGCATCCAGCTCTGGGGTCCCAGCACAGGAAAGACATCAATCTGTTGGAGCAAGTCCAGAGGAGGGTCAAAAAGATGTTTAGAGGGATGGAGCACCTCTCCTACAAGGAAAGGCTGAGAGAATTCAGTTTATTCAGCCAGGGGGAGAGAAGGCTTTGGGGTGACCCAATTTCTGCCTTCCAGTGCCTGAAGGAAACCTACAAGGAAAGATGGAGTGAGACTATTTACAAAAGCATGGGGTGACAAGGCGGGGCATGGCTTCCAAACAGAGACATTAGGTTTAGATTAGATATTAGGAAGAAATTCTTTACTGTGAGGGTGGTGAGGCACTGGACCAGGTTGCCAAGAGAAGTTGTGGGTGCTCCATCCCTGGAAGTGTTCAAGGTCAGGTTGGTTGAGGCTCTGAGCCACCTGGTGAAATGAAAGGTGCCCTTGGAAGGGGGGTTGGAACTAGATGATCTTTCAGGTCACTTCCAATCCAAGCTGTTCTATGATTCTATGAACCTTCAGAATTTTGCTTTTACTGATACCAGTGGTAAAACGTAATTGGTTTTGCTGAAGCTCTTAGAAAGACCTCATCCAGTCATGGATACCTGATGATTCAGGCATCTCTGGTGTGAGATGCTTATGGCTTTAAAGGTCCAAAGATGATTTTCTGGATGTTTTACCTTGAGTTATAGCAATTCTTGGTTCGTGCTCAAGGCACGGACACTACAGTGAGGTCTTTGGTGTGCATCGCCAGTGAGCAGCAGTCTGGTGAAAACTTGGCTGAGGAGACAGACATGAGCGCTTTGAGTGTCTGGTCTGGGTGTTGAATGCAAAATAATATTGAAAACTGCAGCCTCATTGACTGCTGAGCCCTGGCAGAGAACTGTCAGGAGACAAATAATGAACGTTGAAATGCTTAGCCTCTGTCAAATGGCCAGAGGCACAAGAAATTTGGAGGTCTTCTTTCCAAAGCATTGGGCACCAGTGTGTGGTGGAGAGGAGTGACTAACTCTGCTTCAGACATGAGACTTGCTGGGGCCACAGGCACATGCACAAGCAGCAGTGTTTGAATCAAGCCCATGCTTTAATTCCATGACTATTTCTAGAGTGATAACTTGTGGCTCCCTGCAGTTTGCTAGCAGAACTAAAAATTGCTTCAAGTGTACTGACCTTTCTATTCTGAGCCAGCTTTCACCAGTCCCTTAGAAACAGCAGTGAGCCCCAGGGGAGCCTGCAGGCTGCAAACTGCCGTCCTAAATACTCCCACGTCTGTTCCAAAGTGCCAACTTCCCCAAGGATGCAGAAAGCCCGACCTTAGCACAAGGGTCTCCTCTTAGAAAAGGGGAGACCCTTTTCTCTCAGGGTCTCCCTCTCTTTCTGGAGAGGGAGACCCTGAGAGAAAAGAAATATTTTGGCTAGCTCCAGTGAAGTAATCTTTCATGGGCAGTTGTATGCAGGCAGGAGACAATATACTGAGTACCAGATCCGACTCTTTACAGTAGAAGCTCCTCTCTGGTGATTTCTTATCACATGCTGAGTAGCAGCCAAGTCCCATGCCCAGCCATGTCCCATGCCTTTCACAGATCTTTCCTACCTCTTCATCCTCATGTCCCTCAGCAAAATCTGGCCAGACATTTTTCAACAGAAGATTGGTTATATTTTCCTTTTGCCAGTTAATGAACAAAGAGTAGGCCAGGAGATTGTATTGATTTTCCAACAATCTGAGAAAAAACAGGTTTCCTGTCAACTTTCTTTTCTTCTGGCCACCCACCCATGAAACACTGCAGATTCAAGCACCTGCTATCCCTGGGAATTGCAAAGGAAAAGTGCTCTGACCAGGCAGATCTCTCCAGAGCTCACACCTCAAAACTCTAATGTTCAAGTGACTTGGGAAGTACTATGGATTTAACCAAGAAAAATCATAATATGTTAAAATTTTGTGAGTCCTGCCCCACGGTAGTCATGGGGCTTTAACTTAATAGATTGCTTTGTCCTTCCTCACATGATGCCCACATAGCATCTGATCATTCCTGTGGCAGAACTGCACTTTTTTTTGTTCCACAGCTTACTCCCACTTTCATTGAAAGGAATATCCCCTTCTCTTCACCATTGTCCTGCTAAGGCAGTGTTTCACTGAAGCTCTCTCAGATGACTATTCTGTTCTTCTGCTGGACATTTTCTTCCAAAAGATTTGTGCAAGAATAACATTTTCAAAAAGCACATTTCCCCACATTGCTTCAGACAAACCTTTGAGACACACCAAGATTCTGTGGAAAATCAGAGAGCAGAATGAAGGTGCATTTTCCTGTGAGAGCTCTTACCTTGCTGCTCTCCCCAGATCCTCTGTTGCTGTCTGTGGCATTTCCCTGAAGGCTGCTGACTGAATGACAAACAAGTGAAGGGACAAGACTCATTCAAAAAGATCAAAAGCTCCCAGAAAACCCTGAAGGGCCTTTCCACTGCTGCAGAGAAGTAGCCTCAAGGAGTCAAAAGGACACCTCTGAAGTCCAAAGAGAAATGCCCTCTAAGATTTTCAAACCAAGCAAATATTCCTTTTGATTTAAGGCTTCCTTTAACCTCGCTTGATTTGGGGCAAGCCTGAGGTCTCTTTGTGCTCCAGACATCAGACAACAATTTAGAGGCATGTGGCCATGAGCAGCCTCCCTTTCCTAGTGAGGGAAATACAGGGAGTCCTTTCCCTGGACATTTTAATCAGCCTTGTCCAAAGGACCCTTTCCACCTGACTTTGTTTCAGGTCCAACCTCAATGCAGCACTCAAATGGGGTACCAAGACATTATGTGTATATTGGAAGCCCTAAAGAGTTTAGGAGAACAACAGCACTCATTCATTTTGGACAATCATAGCTATGGGAGACTTGGATGTGATTGGTTTTACGGAGAGTCATACTTGTTGTCTTTGAGGCCAAGCTGAGTTGCTGAGATTGAAACCACACTGAAATTAAAGTTCTGTATATTTTCTTCTAATATGGATCCATAAATGAAATTTCAAACTCTAGCAAGTAAATGATAGAAACTGGGGAGAAAGTGTGCTGAGCTGGCCCTCTGCCTTCCTAGTTCAGATGTTTGTTTCAAGCTTCCCAGGAGACCAGAAGAGACTCGGATGAATTGTTTCTAGTAGCCAGTGGGGTTGTTACTCTGACTGTTAAGTTGAGCAGTGTCTTTGTATCTAATTTCCTCTCCATTATAAACTGTAATAGGGCAATATTGTGGTTTCTTTGCACATTCTCAGGTGCATATATTATCCAGTATACAGGAAATGAAGACATAATATCATCTCTGACGTGGTTACCTTCCTTCCTTAATACTTTAAAAGATGCCTAATATAGCTTTTATTGTTGAAAAGAGTTCATTAGTTTACAAATTAGCAGCCTGAAGTGAATTTTGCAACCACTAAGAGACTTTTCATTTCTAGCAATAACTCTGTTTGGATTTTTGTTTTTATAAGATTGGTGTTTTAGAAATACAAGTGACATATATGTCTCAGCCACATACAATTTTGAGACATCCATGATTATTTCTTCCTCCTATAGTCTGCTCTTCCACTCATACATCTCACTTCAAAACTTAAAATCCACCACACCATTTTCCCTTTAGCCATAAGAAGATGTGTATTTTCCTCTAGGAAATCAGTTTGGCTTGGGAGGACAAACCAATGGTGACAACACACACTTCACTTTGAGAGATGCTCTGCAGCTGCGTCTTAGGGTCTGTATAATTTCCATGAGCCTTAAGTGATTTGTAAGATGTAAGGCTAAAAGATGGATGATTCTAGCCTCCTTGGGTATGAAGAGATACCCTAGGTACCCTAAAAAACTGAGTTCCCAGGAGAAACTTAGAAGAAGTAGATTCATTAAAAAAATAAAATAAAATCTAATGAGACAAATTATGCAGTTGCCTGGGATTATGGACACCAGTTTGATGTCTCTGACAGCCCGTCTTCAACTTCTGTTCATGTCCTGAGAGTTTAATTAGTGTTATGAACTCCATTCCTATTCACATGAGAAGCTTTCAGGTAAGTATGACAAAGTACAGAAAAGCATTCTGTGAAAAGAAATAGAAAAGTTTCACTGAACTTCAGCAATTTGGTCACAATGCCTTCTGGGTAATTTATTTTATTTTTTCTGGGTAATAAAATGAAACAAAGCAGGAAGAAGAATCCAAGGCAGCACAGGATTAAGAGCAAAAGATGCACTGCTTACTTAAGTGTGTTCTCAGACCAAAACTGCTGCAGTGCCATCCCACATCAGCAGTGTGCTGGAACAAAGCCAGTGGCAACCATGCAGTCCCAGTACCTGCAGGGGTCAGATTGTCTCTCACACACTTCTGCAGCATAGCTGGACTCTTCTGCTGGCTTGAATCACAGCAAGTACCAACCTCCCTCCCCAGCTCAAGAGAAATCACAAGCAACAGTGTCTATCTGGTGGGGGAATCTGAGCCTTCATGGCACAGACTGCCCACCCTTGGAGGTTTGTGCTGTGAATTTCCAGTTCCATGCAATGCGTTTTGGCAGTCCTGAGAAAAAGAAGAGACAAAGGGACCATTTGGGATGCTTAGAGATTAATCCCATTTTAGCCATCTGAAAAGGCCTCAATCATTCTACAGTAAGCAGAGGGTGTCCATCACCTCCCACCACTTGCCATATCCTTCCCTGTGCTCTCCACAGCTCTTGCAGCCAGGGATGAACTGTTTTCAGAAAGCTGAAGACAGTGATGTACCATAAGAGGGAACTGGGTAACTTCATGAAGTAGAAATACAAGTAGATGGAGGGACCATGGAGAAATAAATCGGAATTCTGTTTATGGTCAAAATACATATGAACATGCTGCAGCCATAAGGGTGCCAGAAAAAAATACTGTAGAAATCCAGAGTGAAGTCTGGCTCTACTTTTGGTTTTCATAAATATGTTGATGTCACAGAAAGCAGAATGTTAGAGAATATATTAGCTAACATTATAAAAGCTATAGCAGATACTTAATTTTCAATGAGACCGCTTCCTCTGAAAAAAGTTCCAAAGTGATAAGTCTCAAAATCACTCAGAAGGATTATTCCCCTTTTAAATACTTAGAGAACCTGCCCCAACATTTGCTGGAGTGTGCCTGAGTGTGACTTTGTAGCTCTGCATGCCTCAGGGATTTTGCAGGCAGGAAACGAAAGGTGACATGACTTCAATTGAGTAACAGTTCCCTGAAAATTCACAGTTTATTAATCCTTCTCACTTCGAGATTAGCAAAAGGGACGTTGGCTGTTCATTTGTTCTTTCTGTTCAAAAGCCAAAGTGTAGACCTGTACTAGCAACTAAGAAGAAAATTAACTCTATTCCAGCTGAAAGAACAGACAAGACATCAGTCAGGAGTCACTTTGTAGCAGGCATTTCTGTGGGTAGTCCCTGAGTTTGGCAGAGTTAGTAGCTAGAAGAATAGCAGGCAAAGTACAATACAGCTGCCTGGCTCTTAGAGTCTTTCTGGTAACCACTTCTAGTCACTTTCACCAGCAGCCCCCACACTAAACCAACTTGTCCCAACAGGTACAGCCATGTTTGGACGTAGATACACCCAGCAATTAGTCCATGCATACTCTTGCTGCATGTTTACTACAGAAAGTAAGATAAAAAATAATTTCTGGCCTGGCTACACAATTTTCTCTTAGAAAATGCTCAAACCTTGGGTTCAGCACCTCATTAATATGTGTCTATGACCCTCTAATCAGATCTGCCTTGTTTCCAGCCAAACTAAAGGGAACACACATGTGGTTATACACATTGTTACAGGTAATAATCAACAGTAACATTTATGGGTTTCTTTTACCTAGAAATATCGTTTAAAACAGAATACAACAATTTAAGTAGGTGTGACATATGCTATATTTTTAGGAAGCATTTTCTCACAGTAAAACCAGGAAGGAATGTGTTAATCAGTGGTGGGAAGACACTGCCTTCTGAGGCTAGGTGGTGATCAACACTGGGCATTTTGAAAGCAAAGTAGGTATTATCCATCAAAAACAGCTTCAGTCCTAAGGGCAAGATGACTTTTAGAGGCCATTCCTAAGCTTACTGTCTTTGGACGTATTATAAATTGTTATTTTATAAGTTATATAATTATTATAAAGACTGTTTTCTATTCAGTGGATGATCAGGCTCTACTCATAATTTATAGTATTACCTGGGATGAACTGGAATGCAACAATAAGGGAAACACAATAATGGTCTTGGGGCTAGCACCAAACTGATACTGGAAGTATCCTGAAAAACAGGGATGCTATGCTAAAGGTACAGCAAATCTTAAGAGGTGGTATGAAATCAGCAAGTGCAAATCAGTAAAGGCACAGCAAAGGAATGCTAAGGGATGTCAAAGCAAATTGAGTAGCAACTGAGTAGGCAGCAGGACAGCAAATAAATATTTGATCCGTTCCATCTCCCTTAGCAGGTACTTACTGCTGTATGAGGAACCATTGCGGAGCATGCCAACTGTGCCCCATCCCAGGAGCAGCAGCTGTGTTTTATCCTATAATTTCTGTACTAAGTTCTGTTAGGATGGGAATATAACTTCTCTGTTTCTTCTAATTTTACCCCCAGCCATCTTTCCACAGTAGAGCTGATGTAGTCAGAGATGAGGAGATAAATCTTCCAGCATGAAGAAAGCTGTTAAAAGGTGACACGAGAGAAGGACAGCTGAGAGAATTATCAGAGTGAAGGGTGAAAATTATTTTTCCTTTTTACTTGCAGACATGCTTAGTTGCTGGGTTCCTGCCACGGGAGCTGTGTTCTCTTTTCTTCCTAGAAGATATCTTTTGCTCTCACAGAGCAATAAAGCACCTTAATATGCTGAAAATATGATGAGAAGGGGCTCTAAAGCTCCACTTACGAAGCTTGCCTCCCCCTTATGACTTCCTCAGTGACACATCTGTGTCAAAACACCTAATCAGTTGGTGGTGTGCAGCTGCCCATGCAGAAGATGCAGCTGACACTGTCCAGCCTCCACACCATCTCTGACTTAATGGTTGAACACTGCCTGTCAGGCACAAGGCAGAACTCCTGCCTTTTACATGGGGCCTTCAGTCATCTTGCAGAGTTCAACAGCAATCAAAACTCTTTGCGACTTAGTGAATTAATAAATCAAAGTTTTGGAGATGGGGTAGGGCTTAAAAGTGACAAAAGTTGAAGGGGCAAATATTTCTGCTTGAAAGGCCAGAATTTTTTTCTAAGCACTGGCCAAGATTTTGCACCAACAAAATTTGCTTATACAACTGTTATTTGCTGGCACTTTAGGAAGATTTCAGAAACCTTACTAGATAGATAGGAAAAAGAAACAAGAAATACAGAGGGAAGCAATGTCAATAGCAGTAAATAGAAAACAAAAATCAATGCCATTATTTTATTTAATCTGTGGTGTTTCCATAGAGGGACTATGTGTCTCAAGCATGAGCTAGCTAGCTGCAGAGCATTTACCACCATTCCTGGTCAGCCTGGTAGCTCTCAGAATCTCCTAAAGCTGGGTGTATGCAGTGGGATACAGAAGATAATTCAGGTGATCCATCTCAAAAGCTTACAATAGAGAGGAGGTGACATGTGATGCATTAGTGCAATGGAAGCTGTGTCTGAAATTTTGAACTTACCCAGGAACTCAGATCTCCTGATAGATACCCCAGCCATGGGCTGACTCCACTCCTGCCCATCCTCCTGGTTTCCATAGGAAGGAAGCCCAGACACCTGGGCTCCAAAGAGCTGTGCTATGGTCTGGTCGCTGATTGCTGTCCCCAAAGCAAACAGTGGGGGTATGACAGCCATGGGCCTTGAATCACTGTCCTACTCTGCTCAGATGCACCTCAGGCACTAGGGTTCATCCCTATATCCTGACACTACTTCTGCTAATCATTTAATGAAGTCCAAGGTGCACCCTGACCTGCCTGATCAGTTCCCCATACTTATATATATCACTTTAAAGGCATTAAAATCTTAATAACTCTTCTCTAAGTTTATTTCTTTTTAAATACATGGTAGAAGTATAAATACTGTAACTGACAGTTTTATGACTTGTGGACATACCACCTGCAGTTCCCTGATCTGCTTGGTGAGGATGGTAAAACAGACCTATTTTAGACAGTCCTCCAATTTCTAGAGATGGACCAGGTTAGATCTCAGACAGAGTGGATGTGCTTCCTTGGATGTGCTTCCTCCTCTTCCAGCCAAGTGACTGTCTTCCAGAGCTGCTGGGAAAGTGAAATAATTGAAGGACAATCTATGAAGTACGTGCTCTGTGTGTCTGTACAGATGCTCCAGGAACAAGATCACTGAGATGGAGCACTGAACCCAAACTAACATATACCAACCACCCTAGAGCAGAGTATAGAAATGTGGGGCCAGGCTGGAATTAGTGCAGCTCCTACACAACCACTCGTCTGTTTCTATTCCATGTTTTTAGCTCTGTGCTGTCATACACAGCACTTAGGACTGTTTTTTATCTAGCTCAAGCAGTGAGCAATAGTAGCACAAAGCAACACCTGTGCATCTCCTTCCTCTGATGCAACTGCAGTCCAGGACAGCAAGAGAAGGGAAAATGGGTCTTTCCTTCAGCTCTCCTCAGCAGGGATAAGCCATTGAAGCACCCACTTCTGCCCAACATTTGCAGCACACAGTCCACTTGCTGTGAGCATGTCTGTCTCTTGTGGGGAGGGAGAGTGAGAATCAGGACCCCAGTGCTGCACCTCAGCTGCAGTTCAGAAGTCCTCACTCTTCTAGCTCTAAAAAAATACCTCATGTATGTCACTGTCATATTTTCTGAAAAATCCCTTCACCAGGATTTCTTCTCCTGGGAAGCTGAGATGCCTCAGAGAAAAATGAAAACAATAATTATCTGATTGCTGCTCCTGTGTTTCTGCTTTGGAATGTGGTCTGGAGATCATTTACCAACAGGTGCATGTCTGAATGGTTCCATGTGAATCATTTTTTCTTAATGGCCAGCTGTGTTGAACTCTCTGTGTCAGTCATGAGTTTTTATTATTCATTCCTGTTAAGCCTTCTGTCTGTATCCTTCTCTTTCTTTAGTATAGTTTTAGTATATAATATAACATACCATAACATACCATAACATACCATAACATACCATAACATAACATAACATAACATAACATAACATAACATAACATAATATAAACATAACATAATACAATATAAATATAATATAATATAATACAATATAATATAATATAATACAATACATTACAATACAATACAATATAATATAATACAATATAATACAATGCAATACAACACAATATAATATAATACATAAAATAATAAATCAGGCTTCTGAGAACATGGAGTCAGATCCTCATCTCTTCCCTTGTCCTGGGGACCCTCACAAAGACCACACATGTATAGCGAGGAGTATTTAAATATGCCATTTTAAGGACATTAAAATCTTAATTCATCTTCCTCTTAAGACCATGGTAGAGAGATGAATATTGTAACTGGCAGGTTTTATAGCTGGCAGACATATCATTAGCAGATGATCTCCCAGCTAGGACTGAAGTTTTAGGCAGTTAACCTGGCCTGACCGCACATGGGTAGCTCAGCACACAGCAGTTGGCATCCAGCCCAAGGGTAAAAAGCGCCCTGTCACTGGAGCTGCTGCTTTCAGGAAGATGAAAGCATGGAGCAGCACAGAGCTGAATGTAGGAATAACATGTTGTTGTGAGAGTAAATATGTATATATGGGCACTGGAAATGGTGGCCGTCTTTCTTCCATTCCCAAGACTTCCAAGAACTGATGTAGCCCTTTTTAACTGATTGTCTTGTTCTCCTGCCCATTGAATTGATCACAAAGACACTCTGCTGCCATGGCTGAGGAATACTTAGGGTTGTGCCTAAACCTCCCACCCCTTCATTGCCGGAAGGGGCCCAGGAGGCTTCTCGCCACCCTGATCAGAGTCTGTTGAGGCCATATCCATGTGGGACACCGGACCGAGTGAGTCTTTACATCTGAGTCTGGTGGCACTGGGTTGCTCCTGGTGGCAGGATTACTTGCATCAGGGCATGCCTGCGTATCTCTGCCTCCTGTGCATCATGACAAGCATGGTTACCTCAGGAAGAACAGCTTAATGCCTCACTTGGCTTGTAGTCGCTGGTATGTCAAAGGCTGGCATGTGGTGGTCATTAGCACTTCCCAAAAATACAGTAACACCTTCTGCTTTTTAAACAGCACTTTTCTGACACAGATTAAATGTGGTCATGACAGGGTGAAAACGGTCAGCCCTTTGCCAGGCAGGCAGCATTACCTCTGCTGCACAGAGAAGCAAGAGCAAAGGGAAATGAAAAGTCAGGTCTTCAGAGGCATTGTGTTGTCTAAAGCACACTTAAGCACCATCTCTCATTCACTGCAGCTGGAGATAGGTGTGAAAATCCCAGTGACTACTGATTACCCTTAGATGTCTTAGATGACAGACACCCTTGAAAGTCTGGCTCTTGACTTTCAGGTGACTTTATTGTTCACACATAAGTGGTAACTCCAGACACAAAACTGGGTGAGGGAATGCCTGGCTCTGTGCTTCAGCCTCTGCAGCACTCTCTCCTGGGATGGCAATTCTGCAGAGCAACAGTGCTCTTTAGGCCTGGTGTCCTGCCTCAGGTTCACCTTGAGGAAATTATACTCTGGATAGTAAGAATACCTCCCTCTTCTTTAACAAATGGGTGCAGTATTGTTATGTTGTTATTACATACTGATTTATAAAGCACCTTTCACATACATCACAGTGTTGTATGATCTAATTACAAAACATCTGAGATGGAATAAGAAGTACCCAGGCAAGAAAATTGCTTGAAGCCTGACCTTTAATGCACTAGAAGAACCAGAGGTTTGGAGTGAGTGGGAAGTCCAAGATGAAGAAATCCATCAATCTGGAATGTATACAGCAGCAAGAGCCTAGTTATTATCAAAAGTGTACAATTGGGAACTGGCTTGGTGAAAGAATTGTGAATAAAATGGAGAAGCTTCCATTAATCACTGCCTCTTCCATACCTCAAAAGCCATGGAAATAAAGGGGAGCTGTGCTCTTGACTTTGCTGGTGCACTGATGTCCCCAGACTGAATAATAGAGGTTGCTGGTACCAAAGTCCTGCTGTATCACATCCCAAATTTAGTATGTGTGTGATTGCTGCTATCCATATATCTTTGCAATCAGTTTGAGGAAAAATATGAAGTATAATTAAAGAACTTTTTTTGTTTTTAATTCTGCCTTGATTTTTATTTCTGTCTTAATTTGGAAGGTTGCAATTCACTTTCCTGAAATCATCTCTTCAATCTTTATAATTAAAGTGACTAAATATTTTGGTCACTTTCATGAGTTAATTATAGTGACTTACAACTGAGAAGGTACTTTTACCTTAAGCCTTTACTTGCAGATGCTTAAAATTTTTAGAAAATAATATCCTTTTGACTTAGACCTTATGTTTCAGAGATCAAAGCTGACCTGGGTGTGGAAAACAAGTGTGTATGGAAAACAAGTCTGTATGAGGCCTTTCTGCCTCTTTTCAAAAAAATATGAAATGGTAATTTTTCTCCTGCTCCTTTCTTTATTACCTTCACAATTACTGCAACTGTATCACATTATTTCTCCTGGTATTTAGGGAAGACAGAACATGGACAAGGTAAGGAGGAATCAATGTCTCCAGTAATAAATGTGCTGTGCTTTATTTTTGATACAAGTATTTTTTTTTTCTTAGAGTTTGAGGCATTTAAAGAATACAAACCCATAACAGAACGAAAAGGAACTTTTCTGCAGGATGCCTGGAAGGGTTCCCTTCTTCATAACCACAAAAGTTTGACTGTTCTGGTCTTGAACCAAAGACTGTTAATCCTGTGCACTTTTTTGTTGTTGTTGTTGACTTTAACAAACCTTACGTCCTAGGTAATGCATAAACTGCTTAACCTGACTTCTGTGTCATTAGAAAGAGGTTAAATCATCTGACTTTACAGGTCACAATAAAAGTTCAAAGCCATACTTGTATTCTTGATTTTTAGAGAGATCTCCAGCAAAAACAAGGAGCAAGGATTGGCTGGCATGCCACCTTTTCATTGAGATCTGATGTTGTCCAGCACAAGGACCTGACTCTCTAACTTCATTTCACTGTATCTAGAAAGTAGCTTAATACATCTGGAGGATGAGACCTGCCAGTGAACTAATGAGGGCGCACATGTTTTAAGTTCCAAGAAGGTTCAGAAAATATTGGTCAATGAAAACTGAAGTTTATATTCAAGCCTTTTCAACAGTCTCTGCTCAGCTCCAGAGCTGCAACTCAGACCAGGTTATCCCAGGTGTCCCATCTATTTCCTTCACTCCACCGGAAGAGTGCCTTTTTTAACCACAGGTGATTCACTGCAGTGCCTCTTTCCCAGTCGCCAAGCTTTGTAGCATCTCAGCCAAATTGAGGAGCTGTCTTGGGTATCTGCCTTTATACTTGAGTTGCCTGACCAAGCCTTATGTGTCCCTTTTAATTAAATAACACTTGACTTGGTTTAGTAGAGATAATAAAAGATGATGAGGACAGTACAAGGTATCTTTACCTTGCCAAGATGATTTGGGAAAGTTGAAAATCCAATCTGTGTGTCCAAAAAATGCTTCTGTTTGGAGGCTGGAGGGAAAAAAGCATCTTTGTCTTTCCTAACATTCTCCTCTAGGGAAAATTAAAGGTGTCTAGGGTTTTCTTTGTTCTCCCTCTGCCATTCCATCTTTCACTTTCTGGCTTCTTTAAATTCCAATCTCCTTTAAATTGCATTAAAGTTATAGGAGAAACCATTTCTTTTCTCTTTTTGCCTTAGAGCTAAAAGCTTTCTCTTTTCTTCACACTGCTTGTTAAACGCAATAGACAGAGTGAAAGCTTCATAAATCATAAACAAGCAGAGGACCTAAATACAAGTGCAAATTGCAAACTGAGAAAAGAGAGACCTCAGCATGCACATTAGGGCTAGCATTAAGTCCACAGTACTTATTTTAAACTGCACTTGCAGGAGGCAGAGGGCATGCCAGCTCTTTGTCTAAGCCAGGAACAAAAACAAAAGCCAGCAGGCCATGACAATCAGTTAAGAAATAGATTTGCAGTGTTATGGCCACTGACAGATGCAGATTTTCACTCTCCAGTTTCATTTATCCATCTATAATGACCACCTCCTTTTCTTTCTGTGCCTCCTTAGAGCACAATAAGGCTTCTCCATTTTTTATCAAGTTGTAATTTGCTCTGGGGTCCCCTGAGTGCAGCAGTAGCAACCTCCAGAGCAGTCCAGCAGTGAGAAACACTAGGCTGTGATGCTAGTTGATCGGCTTGCGCTCAGGGTTAATGTTGGGGCTCTGTTTGTCTCAGGACATCCTGATTTTCCTCATGCCTGCTTACATTGCTATGAGCTGTATTGAGCAGGTGATATAGCTGAAAAAACAAAAGGAAAAACAATCCACATTGCCTCACACATAAACATTAATTGGTGGCCAGTTAATGCAAGACTCAGGAAATTGGCTCCCATTCATCCTGCTTGTGGGGCTCAGCCTTCCCATGGTCAACATTCATCCTGAGACAAATTGGGCTCTGCTTCTCCATCTTCCTGAGCAAGTCTGCACAAGGAAGGGAGAAGCCAGCTCAGGTAGGGTGGCACATCTTGTCAGTCAAGAATGAGTGCAATGAACAGGCTGGTGTCCTGACCTCCACCTTGAGAGTGCAGATGTTGCTGACCATGTTTTTCTGAAAAAACTTCTCTTTGTGACGAACACTCCTTGACATCAGCAGAGCACATTTCTTTCCTGATGCAGAAGATTCAGTTTGGGTTTGTACTCATAATGCTGCACTCCTTCTCTTTGCTCTAAAAGTGAGACTTCCTTAATTCCCACCTCTTGGAGATGGAAGCTTTCCAGCCTTGGGTCTGGAAAATACCTTGTCAGGGAGTGGCACTACAGAAGTCTCATCCATAACACAATATACTGCTCACTTGTTTCAACTTTATATCCTCATCTGTCGCAGTGAGGGAGGCTCGGGTCATCTCAATATGAGAATCAGCAAGCTTCGCTTATTGATTAGAGCATCAGACATTTAAGCACAACACATAATAAACTCATGCATATTCTGCAAGCTAAACAGTCTGTTGGTTATTCTTACTTCTTCATTCTTTACAACTTACATCTCTTTTTCTCATGCTCTGCTCTCGGCTACAGCATCTTTGTTATCATAATACAGCTATACTCAAGGCCACAGTGTCTTCACAGGTGTGGGGCCTCAGATTAGATCGGTCTGGTACTTTTCCACTTCTCAGATATCTAGAGCATGTCTACGTGACTTTTGTCATGTAACCAGTCCCCAACACTCATCATTAGCCTTTATATCTATAACAGGGGTTTTCTCTTCACAGTGTGGTTATCTAACTTCTTGAATAACCCTTATATGAGTAGTCTTATCCTTTGCAGAGGTTTATATCTGTTTATCAACCTACCACTATCCATTATAGTGTTTATTCTTATACAGTATTACAGAAAGTTAAATAGGATGGATCTACAGTGACATAGACACATTGCTTTGTTCCTGCTGTCCTCATCTAGGCATATTTATATTTTCAGCTTCAATAATTAAGCTGTTATCAACTGTACTAAAGCATATCCAAGATTCCTTGGATCCCATTGAGTTGTTTCTAAGAGAAAACCAAAATTGAAGACTGTCTGTCTTTTGATTATCCTAGAATTCAGAAAGGCAATTGTTTTTTTAAAAACAGTACTCTTCATCAGCACACAACATAATTTCATGTTCCTTCAGCAGTATTTGAATTTGAAAATATACAAAGTTAATTCATTACAATTTAAAACCATGGTTTAACTGGTCAGAATATTTTGCTTTGTTTTTGCATTACTCTCCCTGGTAACTTTTCTGCTGGTGCTTTGCTTTTACCACCTAAAAAGATGCACCACAGAGCAGCTCTCTTTTCCCACCCCATCCCTAGGCAAAAGAAACATTTTGTCCTTTACAGCAAGTTTTCCTTTGTCTTCCTTCTTCATCCTTTTGCAATTTTAACAAACCTGCTTGCTCCCCACAGGCTGCCTATTTCAGGTACACTCTGAAAATGGTGTGTCTCAATTTTGCTCCTAGAAATGTTGACTTGATAAATGCTGCTCCTTCCTGGCATCCAATACAACCTTTAGTAACTGACAAGAGGGGTTAACCTTTGGTCTGGGGAGTAAAAGTTATAAATCAGTTGTTGTTCTAAAGGGCTGAGTTTGCATCAGGAGTTCCACTTTTTTCTTTTGCTAAAAAAACAACCAAAACCAGAACAGATAATCTAATACAGCTGTGGCTGGGAGGAAACATGACATTTGTAACAGCTTTTAAAGCATTAAAAAGGAAACACTCTAGGAACAAATACTGTGTTTGTGTTCTGAGGCTAAAACATGACAGTTCTGAAATAAGAGATTTACTGAGTCAGGTTTGATGCCTTAAAATAATGAGAGAATAGGAGCTTCCAGGGGAGGAGGGGGAACAGAGTTAGGGTATGTGGCCTCATTTAGAGAAAACATAAATGTGCACAGAGCAGAAAGGAATTGAACATTTAAGCCTTGGTTTATTTTCATGGAAGAAAAAGCTCTGTAATGTTAAACATTTATCAAGATGGCTCTTACTGTGGCCATGCTGCGCCCAGAAGCTGCTTGGGTTCAGAGGATTGAGTCATGACAATGGGATGCTGAATTGTTCCCTGTAGGAAGAGAGGCCACAGCCTCCCAGGTAAGGGCAGGAAGAGGAGGAGGTGGAAGAGGATGAGAAGTAGGGCTTTGTGTTCAGTGCCAGTAGAGGCAGAAACTCTAGCTGGGGCTTGTCCAGGGTGCAGGACAGCTGTGCTAAATCCATCTATGTGTCTCAGATCCTACAATCCAGTCAGGCCAGGCAGAGGCTGTGCCCCCAGCCTTTAGAATATACATACCCTTCTATTTGAAACTGTTTCATAAATGCCCATAGCTAAGTCAGCTCTGTCCTCAGCTTCCTGGAGATCCCTATCAGCAAACTGAGGAAAGCAGGCATACCACTGCATGAGAAAACCTGCATCTGACCAGAGTCTTCCTGGAAATGAAATAAAACTGGGACCTTTTTTTGCAAGAGAGAGAGACTTGAATTATTCTTTTTTATTTTCTGAACACTTCTCTTGCATTGCTTTGCAATCCACACAAGAGGAAAGTGCACCAATAGCTCTACACAAAAATTAAGTGTTCACTTATCTGTGTTCACTTCTCCTGTTTAGTACTGATAGTCTTGATTCATGTGTCCTTTGGTGCTATCGTATCAACACAGCATCTTTTTGCTTTTGCCAGCAAGGACAGGTGAGGAGGCCAGAGGAGGCAAAGGGTTTGTTCAGGTGTCCCAGTTCAGTCATGGCACACATGATATTTTCATGCCCTTCATTAGGTCACAAAATACCCATTGTTTGGAAGGAAAGAGAAATTGCTGAAAGGAGTGTTGAATAAACACTGACAGACTCTGGTCCCCCAGAAGCAAAGAGTTGTTCAACCATGGATTATGACCACAGCACAGATGACAAGATAAACACAGGATCTGAGATTGAAGCAGACATGCAGCATTTAAAAACATCCTCCCAACAATGCTAGCTGCTACATTCATTCATTAAAGTGACAAATATGCTATTGAAGGAGGGCAAAAAGGCTATTGGAGTTAAATGGTCATATACAACTGCCTCATGCATCCACATGAAATCACATGTGAATATCTTTATCACATATTATTATATGTAAGATATTATCAGATGTTATTCACTATCTTGCTCTTGTTCAGCCAGAAGCATGCTTTGCTTGCACACACATTTTCCCACAGAACTTAATTCAGCGCTGTAGTGCATAGCACGCTTTTACGTTCAAGACACATAGGCTAAATCTTGGCATTGAGGCAGTGGGAACTAAAATCGCAAGTTAATACCTAAAGTAGTTTAATGCCAATTATATTCCTAGAGCCAGGAGTGATTCAACCAAGCCGTGGCAGTCCTGTGATTAGAGATAGTTCAGGCAAACTTTTTATTATCTGCTGTCAAGTCAATGTTCACTGAGTGTGTGAAAAGTACCCTGGAGGAATTGTATTCCACTCCTGTTTTGGATGGAAGTAGACAACTTGTTGTTTTTCCATATAAACACTGTATACTTCTCATCCTTGAAACAGCCATGCAGCTCACGTTCCATCTCTGAAACATAATTTTCATTACATCATAGTGATGATGCCCAGATATCCTGATACCCTTTCCAAGAAACATATACCAGATCTTCCATTTAGTATTCTATGCTGAAAATACTTTCAAGTTTAATGTTACCTTTATGGGCTAGGTACATAAGGGATTTGATGATGACTAAGAGATGGTTCCTATCAACCAACTCTATTGAATATCCCTGTTCCTCTGGCTTATTTTTGAAGCAACTTTGCCCAGAATAGGATAACTATTTTCATTTTCCACTGTTGGTACTTGAGTGATGACAGCTGAAAGGAGGCTAGCTTGGGCAGTTAAGTATTTACCACAGCCTGCTCCAATGCTCAGGCAGTAAGCTTTTGAGGAGAAAAGCAGCTCCAGAACACAGTCTGGGGACAGAGATTGGTGTGGGGGGAACAAACAAACCAAAACCCAGCAGCATTTCTTCTTCTGATAGCAAGGGATGAACTTAGATGCCAAACAATCTGAATATAGCTTGAAGTTTAATAGAATGTGGAAAGGTTCAGATTGCTTATTATCCAAAGCTGTTAAACCCTACACAGTCATGGGAAAGCAGCTGGGATTGCACTCCTCTTTGGCACCTCCATTAGGTGCCTTTTGCCATTTCTATTATGGCAGCATGTTACCACGTCAAAGACTGTTATAGCTCAGCTGGATGTTCTTTGGCTTAATAATATTTAATTTACTACAAGAAAGACAAGGTTCTTTCTTCTTATAAACAGATTTCCCACTTCTGTACCCATTCAGGACTTCAGAACCTCCAAGGATGGGAAATTGGAGGCACAGTCCCTCTGGATAGTCTGTCTTCAACATGAGAAGTTTTTCCTCGTATCTGACTTGAATCTCTCTAGCTTCAGTTTATGCCCACCATGTCTCTTCTTTCCATACACGACTGTGAAGAAGCTGGTTCTGTCTTCTTGGTATGTAGCAATACTGGTGAAGAAGACTTGGCTACATTTTATTTTCCTGGTGGACATAAATAAGCAGAGAGTAAAGGTGAGCTATGAAAAATACAATCAAAAAGCTCTCATGCTTTTTGTATCAATTGCAGATTATATTAGAAGCTGTGAGTAAAAGAAGGCTTTCAGCTGTTGTTTCTTAGGAAAACTACATGTGCTTATACTTCCCATCTAAAACATGCCAGGAGCTTTGTACAATGGAGCAGAGATGATGCAGTTATGCATTTCAGGGCACAAAGGCAATAAATATACCCTAGATATAAATAAAATGCTTCTGCATTGCTGCAGTAATACCAACTAAGAAAAAATCACAGCATGCTTTACTCTGTCTTTTTTAAAGATGATGTGGGCATCTCACATTTTTCCTTCCTTTGAAAGCTGTCCTGCCAAACATAATTTGTTCAGAGTTAATCTAATCGAAAGCAGAGGTGGATGTCCCATTATTTGTGTCATGACACACGATATTTTGTGTAAGATGCCCAGGACAGAGAATTGCAATCTAGATCAACACATACTGCAGTTTAGCACTACTTCAAGACCAAAATGGGCCTGAGTCTTCCTAGAGAAGGGAATTGCTCTTGCAGTTTTTTCCATTGCTCCCGCATGAAGGCGATCTTTGAGGAAAATACCTAAACCCACTCAGTGGAGAAAAGTTTATTGCCTCTGAGAAGTGATCTGGAGGATCTAAAGAACACCCTGAGAGCAGCCTACAGGCACTCAAACAAAGCACTAGTGGAAAGACCTGGGTGAATATACTGGGACATAGGAATCCGGCCTTTAATCTGTATTTGTCCACACAGATCAGTGTCTAGAAGACTCAATTATTTTCTGTATGAACAATATTTACATTCATAGGAGAGAAAGGAGTCCTGAGGCAAAGTGCATACCTTGATCATGGGGTGTTTTCTGCCAGCTAGAAAGCAAATAGGGGGAGGGATAAACACAGTGTCTTTTGGATCTGTGCTTGACAGACAGGTTTCTTGTCCTTTAATTGCTGTTTGCAGCAGTACAGACACCTGAGGCAGCTGTGGAAAATCACAAGGACAAGAAAGGCTCTTATGTTCGACAAGGGCATTCAGAGAAGCATTCAGCTGGTGGGTTTAGGTACAGTCTAAAGTAAACAAGAAGCTTATTTTGAACAGATTAAGTGGGCACCGTGAGTCCAAAGAACGAGCTGTAATGTGTTTGTGACTGACAGCTCTGGTGAAGGTCAGATGCACAGTCCAGGCAAGAGTCCTCTATGTGTAGGTGTGACACAGAACATATTTTCAGCCTCCATGACAAAGACAATATATGTACTTTTTCTTTAAGCCAGCCTAAGCAACTGCTATGGTAGTTGGAGTCACAAAAATAAGTTTCATTCCTTAGATCAGCTTTAAATTTTTTTGAGTTTCACCAGTTTCCTGGTTAGAGATGAGGCAGTTGAAACTCAGTTCCTTGCTCTAGGTAATGCTGTGTCCAACTGCTAAGTTGTTTTATGCCTTACCTTCTCAGTATGTAAAAGAGGGAATGTTATGTGAATAAAACCTATGATCAAAGAGAGGTATGATGGAGGAAATTTTAATTATTCAGTTTTGCAATGCATAATGACAGTCTCATTTTCTTTCTTTCTTCAAATATCACTCAGACAGCAACAATGAGCAGCAACAGAGCTGTTCAGAGTCTTTATTGAGCTGCATGGATGAAAGGCAACTGACTTATTCAGCCTTTGTCTGGCACATCCACAGGGCTTTCCTAGGACTGCTTAGAGAAGAGACACAGGTGTTTTCTGTACTCATCTTCCAATCCTTGGAAGAGCTGGGCTGGGCCTCATGCATTACAAACAGGTTCCACAGGTGATCCAGGAGAGCAGTGACTTTGTAAAACTGCTCAGAGCAGCAGGTTGACTGGGACTGCAGGGCAGAGCCTGCAAATTTGCCAGGATGGAGATTGCAGTCTCTCTGGAAGATCCATTCTGGCACTTAACCCCCCTATCGTTAACTTTTTTTCCTTATCTCTGCTTGCACACTTTCTTAGTTTCAGGTAACTTATTCAGGGTGGCAGGACTGCCAGTTATCTTCAAACTCAGGACTTAAGTAATGTTTCCTTCTTCCCCAGAGGTTTGTGTTCTTCCAGGCTGTGTCCTTTCACTGGGATATTGCATGTGTACGGAGCAGAGGAGTGATACCATGAGCAGGAGCTGATCAGGCACCAGAACTAGATTCATGGATTAATCAGTGAGCTGCTCTGGAGCTAGTATTGTATCTCGTACAAAAAGAGTGAGAGTCAAGATTATGATGAGTTACCTTGGCCTGGAACAAGTCCTCTCTCAATCCAGCTGCTTCCCACAAAGTTCTTGTCTCGCCCTGAGTCTTATTCCCAAACTGTGGCCTCTTGTACTGCTAGAGAAAAGCTTCTGTTCTCCAGTTTCTTGACAGGAGCATCTTTTGCATCTATTTTAGAAAGACCTGATTTTTTTATATTTGTTGCCGGGGTTGGGGTGGGGGGTGGGTAGGGGGGCAGAGACGGCTGCGGCCGGGCCTGTGGTTCTGTGTTTGCCTTGCTATATACATACACACCAGTAAAGAACTGCTATTCCTCTTCCCATATCTGCACCTGAAAGACCCTTAATTTCAAAGTTATGATGATTCAGAGGTCCTGCCTTGCTTGGCAGACACCTGTCCTTCAAGCCAAGACATTTGTCTGTAATGTTTTCAAGCCATCATCTGAAATACTTAAAATCCACAGTTTCAGTGATTGAATGCCAGAAGTTTTCAAGTCTCTCATTCAGAAGTCTGCAACCAGATGTAGAGGAAGGGAAAGGAAAGGATCAGCAGAGCAGAGAAGTCACACTGGGGCATCCATGAACATCTATGCAGAGAAAAGTCAGGCTGAGCTCATCCCAGTCTTGTTGTGAGGGAATAAGCAGGATCTCTGACAGGAAACTTAAAAGTATCTCATATTTCTGTGGTTGATTGTACACAATCTGCACTCATCCCTTCAATACCTTGCAGCCTCCAGAATATTACAGTTGGCTCCCTAATCAACTGTGTTAGATTTGGCTTTGCATTTACTGTTTTTCCTACATTACCAAGGACATGATTTTTGAAACAAGCTCTCTTTCCTTAATAAAATCTGAAAATGACATTGCAAAAATAAAAGGACTTGTATATGCAGAGCTTTTGCACTTAAGGGTTTGACCATGGACTGAATGCTATGACAACCAGAAAGTTAGAGTCAAGGAAACAATAAAACTAGGAAAAGTGCAAGAGTGTGGTTACAGAGTTTATTAAAGTACATGCCACTTGGACTTAATCAGGAAATTTGTTTATTCAGGACATCTCTTGGAGCAAACCTAATTTAAGCCTAATGACATTTAATAGTGCTAACTCTGGCTTGCTGAAGATGACAATTCCATTTAATTGGGATGCCTCCAGGTGATGTAATGGTGTTTGTGTTTGTCTGTGACAACTGCAGGCTGGTTCTGACTGTTTATATACCCAGAAGCAGCCTTCAATCCCTGTCTAGCTGCCAGGCACTAAGGCAGCCCAAGAAAAAAGGTCTGAGATTCCTTCAATGAAGCTTTAATTTGGTAAAAAACATAACATATTCACTTGCCCTCTGCAATGTTAGTTGGTCTCTTGGCTTCTGTCTCCCTGTGTGCTTCTCCCCAGAAGCGCTCTATTCTTGGCCACCTTCATAGCACCCTCCCCTAATGTCCCAGCACCCATTCCATGCGTGTAAGCTTGCTGCACTGCTTCCTGAAGAGTGACATGAATATTGCAATAGCATCTGGTGTCAGATGGCAATTCAGGCTCATCAGGATGAAGGCCATCCACGGGGTGTCCTAGAGAAGAGACTTCTAAGGCAGATTGCCAACAGTCTCTGTTTTAGTAATAGAGACTTTAACCTTCATAGCTCTTTTGGAGCCACTGCTGTTGAATTAACAGCCTCTGTGTTTGTCTGTGCTCTCTCTGCAGCACCAGCATCCAGCTTATTACTGAAAAGCTCTTTAGAATATCTTGAATAGGAAAGTGTCCAAGAAAGCCAAATTTCAATCTTTTATAACTCCTTTGTCAGTCCCAGGGGAGGGTGATTGTGAGGAAAATTGGCCATTTCAGTACCTTCAGTAGGGCTCACTACATCCACAAAGCATAACACTTAGATCTTGTCTGCACACAGAAGTGGTGCTGATTTAAATAATCAGGTTTTAAATTAATTTAACTGAACTGGTGCAACCTTTTTATGAGGACTTTAAGTCAACTTAAAAAGGGCCTTTTATCCTTATTGCTCAAGGGTAGAGTCAGATAATCATAAGTGATTGAGTTAGAGTGTGTCAAGAAGTTATTGTCTCTTCAGATGAAGGCTACTCTCGTGTCTGCTGGAAATGTCATACTACACCTCCCCAGTCCACCTTAGCTGGAATTGGGCCTCTCACACATTGCACCCCCGACTTTGCAGGTGTTCTCAGTTCCCTGCACTACAATTAAAAATTAAAACTGGTGGCTCTTCCATGACTAAATCATTGGCTTTCTGGCCTCCACAGTGAAGAAGGATTCAAAAGAGCAGGGGGAGTGGTTCCACTCTGGGAAACCTGGATAGCAGAAGTAGGAAGAGGAACCTTTAAAACAAAAAATTATAAACCAGAACAAATCCTTTTCTCATATAAAGAACTGCAGATGTCTTGATTACAATGAAGTTTAATTCATTTGTATTGGTAGAGAATTTTCTATAAAAAACTTTCAACATAGCATCCATGAGGTACAGGAGGGAAGGAAGGAAAGAGAAAAAGACATGCAAGCAAAGATGTCTGTGCACATTTTGCGGGTGTTTTCTTTCCGCAATACTTGAGTACCATTTAAAAGGGGGCATGATGTTGATAATGCTTATGCTCTTGAATTAGTGCTGGAAATGTCACTGCATACAGGGCAGAATTTCTGCTGAGAGGAAGTGTCCTGGTAAAACACAGGCAGAAGAGTACTATGACTAAAGAGACAGGTGCAGTTGAGTAAGAAAAGAATTTTAATAACATAATGAAAACTGGTAATGGTGGTAACAAAGAATCCCACCTCATGTGAGACAGATGCTGATATTTGAGTTTTCCACGTGTTTAGTTGGATGAGTAAATGGATCTCTCCTGAACTTTTGAAAAATACCTAAATAGATGTGTAATTTTCCCCATTTTTAAACTATAATTTACTTTCTGCTCTAAACCAGAAAGGCCATCTTGACCTCTTAAAAAAAACATTTTAATTGAAAAGAAGTCGACAAGTTATGCCAAAGGAAAATGCCAGAAGAGCTAGCCTTTTTCTGCAAAAAGGATCATTTTGATGAATCAGCATGTTCTGACAAGAATTTTTACAAAATATGCCTGTTCTGCTCCAGGCCTGAGTGCTGGTTCTCCACTGCAGCTTCTCCAATGCTAATATAGCAGATCATATCCAGCCTGCTGGGTGTATTTGGCTGATAGCTAACAGTGTGCTCCTGAAATAAGTCAGATAAAAAGGGGAGGCTTACACAACCTTCAGCATGATGGGACATTCATCTGAAATATAAGGGGACACAAGATTTTAGTCCTATCTATATGTGTATATATATATATATATACACACAAGTGCGTGTGTATACATGTCTCAGTATGGGTATCTCTGGGTGGATTGGCCTGTCTCTGCACTTGTAGCATAGTGTCTACAAGAATAATGGGACTGCCTTCATTTTTTTCTTTAATTTGCCCGAACAAAAGGAACACCTTCATTCTCATCCCAGGGTAGGAAACACCAGAAATACTAGAGACTGTCTCTTCCAGCCTCTGAAGAAGAACCTCCTAACACTGAAAGAGTTCTCACTGGATGTGATCTCCCTGACACTCAGCGGCTCTGTCAGAGCAAAAATTCATTGGTGTATTATTATGCACAGAAGTGCACACTCAAGCCATTTCTGTTTACTCAGAATAGTGTTTACTGAAATATGTTCTGCAGTTTGCCGTTCCTTACAGAAGATAATATTGTATATACAAGAGCAAATTGAATATATGCAGTGCAGTAATTGCCATCATGCCCAGCAATTTGATGTGTTTGAATACTCAAGATAGATAAGGTTTCTCTAAGGATTACCGCTTACAGCACATTCACCAAATTTAATTTTGTATTGTTACTTACATTTTCTTGTAGCACCTTACTCATCAAAGGGAAAAAAAAATGCAGTGAATACATTCTTTGAAAAAATGTTGCGCATGCTTCCCACAGTCTCTACCGTTGGGATCTTTGGAAAGCAGTTTTATTTTTCCTCCATGCAGTAACGGGTTCTGTCACTGAAGAGCAAACCAGGGCCATAATTCTAGAGTGGTGCTTGGGGGAACCTGAATGCTGACTATGCAAATCCACACCCCTCTTGTACTTTGAATACCCTGATGTATTTGTTCAGTATTTGGTAAAAGAATTAAGTGCTAAAAAACTGACCTAGTTACCAGATCCTGCTGGGAAACAGTTTGAAAAACAGTCAGCATTTAAATGAAGATATGAAGGAGTATCTATATGAAAGGAAAGGCTTATTAAAAAAAAAAAAAAAAAAAAGGAGAGAAAAAGAGAGAGAGAGAGGATTCCTTTGTGATTCTTACAGGATTCTGATACATCATGGCAGGAAGCAGAGGCTAGAACAAGACACAACAAAAAAAAAAAAAAAATAGGTAAGTTTGTCTGGGAAAGGGTTGTTTCAGCCCTGGTGTGAGGGCACTTGCTATGCATACACATGTACTGACCTCTTCAGCATCACCCAGAGCTTCCCCATGGCCCTGTTTGTACTCCTCCCTCAATACCCCTCACACTTTGTTGGAATTCCCATTATGTTGCTTCCTTCTTTTCACACAGCCTTTCATCTCTCACTCTCCTTTTATCCCAGAGCCCCAGATTTACCTGAGGAGTTAGCACTACAAATGAGTACCTGTTACAGAGTGATATCTATTAAAAACCTTCTCTTAAAATCTGAGATCTAGCTGATTGCAGCAGTATAGACGTCAGTCTATGTAAAGCATAAAATTTAGTGACCCAACAGAAGTATTTCCATGTAACATAGTGAACTCAGTATTCACCATTTCTTTCTGGAGAGGATGGGAGAAGGGCAAACTGCAGATAACAGGCAGACAACGTCATCTGGTGGGCCACCAGGAGGGACTTGTGTGTGACTATCAGAGGGACGTAAGAACTGTATGAAACTGGAAAGCAGAGGGGAAGTGCCACTTGCCCAGTTTCCAGAAGTTTCTATGTCCCACGTGTTTTGACCCGCTGATCTGCACTGTTCTTGCACCACTGTTTCATTATCAGGAGGTGCTGCTTTGTCCTGCTTCATCCAGGATGTAAAAACAGTACCAGAGTTTCTCTCTCTTGTCCTCCCTTCCTCCTTTCCTGATTCAAGTAAATCCACTTTCATGTTCCTTCTGGTTCTAGCTACTGGCTTTGAAGTCCCCTTCTTTATTTTCCTCCCTCCCCTCTCCCTCCTCCTGAGCCTTTCTGACAGGAAGAAAAGAAGAGAAGGCTTTTACAATAAACAGCAAGAGAGTTTTGTGGCACTAATCAGCATTTGCAAATGAAGATTAACAAAAAGTGCAAACAAGCCTATGTGATAACTCCACAGTCTGACCTAATCTTAATGAAATCTACCAGATCTATTTATACAAATAAAACTGAATTTTCTTGCTTTCAAGGTGGTGCAATTTGCGCACGTAGATTACAAGTGACACACACAATTGTTTTCCCTGCGTAAGTTCCCCAGCTTTAAAGAGCTTACTGACAGCTCCCTGCAAAGTGAAGACATGCAGCTGACAGAGCTGTCTCAACTTTATTCAGCTCCAGCAGGAGGGCTCCCTTGCTTTTCTTTTAAAAATCCATTCCATTTAATTCCTTGCTTCCCTGAGGACATCAGGCAAGACTAAATGCTGAGAGGAGGGGGGATCTCTGTAAGCTGGCCTGCTGGCATGCCGTGCAATAAGGACAGAGAGGGATAATATTGTCTGAAGAGCTGTGCGATTTCCCATTTGGAAGTGTGACTTGACCTCATGGTTTTTTGCATATTACCAACAAGGGCTGAAAGAATAGGACATAGAAATGTATATTTAACTTAAAAACATTTAAATGGGACAATCTAGCAATGCTTTGACACTCTAGCCACATATGAAGCAGAAGGACCACAAGGGAGGAGCTGGTAGTTGAATCAGGAGATGTCACCCTGAGGGAAGATTCAGTTACCTTGCACACAAAGGAGTTCACATCTCGTGTTGTGGGAAACTTGCACATTGTAGGTGTCCATCTACCCAAACAAATGTATTAAAAGGTGAATAGAGAACAAAGGTTTCAAACTGAGGGTAAGGAGGTCTCTGAAGACCAGCGCTTGCATGTAACTTGCATAATTTAAATTTACATCGCTCTTCCCCAGAGGCACTCCACAAGCATATTAAAGTCAGACTTCTCTGGTTACTTTATCTCGATTCCACATGTTTGTTACAACTTCAACTGTAGTCTGCTTATCAGAGTCTGGCAATGGTGCTTAAAAGTATTCTTTAAGATCTACAGAGGAAAAAAAAAAGGCCCTTACCTTTTTCTCAGCCATATCACGACTGACAGGTACCAGCAAATTAAGTAGGAAGGACAATGAGTAGTAAATAAGGCGGCTTCAACCTTTCCCAGCAGTTGCTTTTAACTGCTGACACCTTAATATCTCATGAACTACTGAATGGAGGTCAAGGGGAAGGAGATGGTGGTAAGAATGACATGGAAGGCAATGATTTCACTGCAGACATTTTAGCATCTTGCCTGCTGTTCTGCCTGCCCATACATGGCAGACTTCTGCTAATTTGGTTTGACAATAAACTTTGAGAACTGTCAAGTGCTGAGATATCTCTGTGTATCTGCCTTCATGTTTGCTCATTGTAACCCGTCAGACAACTTTCCATCCCACAGGTTAAGAAGAAAACCTAGTTTTCTACTTGGTATTGCCTTTGCATCATTCATGATGGGCTTTCATGGCAAATTAAATTTTGAAGAGTCACGAGTCATTTACCACTACATTTGCCTATCTTTTATAGACAGCTTATTGCTGTGGGCTATCCATCTGTTTCTCTAGAGATCTGCCTGCCATATATTTTTCCCCTATCTACATCTGCAATATTTATGCTTACCATTTTTGTGCATTCGTTTATCTATTTCTGTTGCCTCTGTCTTTTTTCCTGTATGTGTGTTTATCTAAGGAAAGAGTAGTATGTCACTATCTGTCTTAATGCATCAGCAAAACAAACTCAGTTCCTTGAGAAGAGAAACATGAAGAAACAAGAAGTCTTGGAAATCATAGGTACACATACAATGCATTCAAACACTCATTACAGAGACTAGCTGTGGCCCTCAAGGGGAACCTGCTTGTCTAGGTGACTTTTTGTCCTCATGAAAACCTGTTTCAGGGTCTCTGACTCTTCCTCTGCAGACACTAGGGGCCTCAAAGACCCTCTCAATGAATTAAAAATGGAAGCATCCACCTGCCTGCCTGCTCCATGGGAAGGTGGAAGCAAAAGACTACCTAGCGCAGCAAGGTGCTGAGGAGATACTTGGGTTCAGGCCCTTTGTGAGAAATATTTCATATATCTTTTGCCTGTGGGAATTACAAAGTAAGCAAAAAAGCTAATTTTGGTACTGATGTCATCTTCCCCTTAAAATACAAGGTCAGTCCCAGGATTTCAAGTCAACAGAAGGAACAAAATGAAAAGAAGCCGCTGGCAAGGACTGAACTGGTCGCTAAAAGCATGAAAATCTATCTTTTCACCAGCTCTGATGAGCATTGCTATTTCATGTTTATTAGTTGTGATGGCTTTAATCATCTGCTGGCTGTTTACAGACATAATGGAGGTATTTCTGCCTGGAGGTGGATAGCACAAACTCTAGAGAAAGAAGAAAATCTGAGCTCTCTAATCAAATATATCCCATAGCAGAAGATGACATTTATGTGGGGAATTAGGAAAGATAAGGGCATGGTCCCTTGGAAGAGAGGAGAGAAGATAAATTGCTTGGTTTTATTGGCCTCCTTGAATGAAAGCAGAGAATGAGACAAATTAGTGGGTAGCAGAAGAAAAGGGAGGATGCATGGGATTTCACCTGGTTTTTGGCAGCATCCTCAAGCAGTTTATATGAAGCTGCTTAGACCTACAGGTGGCAATTTCTACACATTTGTTTCCTTGGTCACTGTCGTTTTCAGGCTATGGATCTCTGATCCCTAGAAAACATGGTTAATGTCTCTGGTACAGGGGATGTAAGAGTTAATTATACACCTAAAAATAGGCCAGACATCACAGACTACAGATTAAGAGCTGCTGCACAAATACATACTTACATGTAATATTCACCATCACTACTTTGTAGAAATAAATGAAGGTTAAGCCTCCTCCCTGACATCTCTGCAAAGTAAAAAGAAATAATTTAATTCTTGTTTTCAAGTTTTCAGGAAATGGAAGGTAGATTTAGAAGACACAGTATGCAGCTATTTCAGTGCAAACCCAAAAGAAATCTGTTACAGGAAAATTGCAAGTTACTGCCTAGGGCCCAAGAATCTGACATGTCAGTCTCCAGAAATGAAAACACACTCCTGACATTCAAGTTTTTCTTGAAACATACATAGTGAGATTTTATCTAGTATTAACAACATTTTTTTAAAGCCTAATGTGTAACAGAAATAATCACTTGCCTTGTAAAGTGAATTTATACTAATTCACTACCAAATTATTTCTCATTAATTCAGTATCATGGATGCTAGTTTGTATCAGTTGACACTAAGTGGGACAAAAATATATAACATCAATGCAAAATGAGTGATTAACTACTCCAAATAGCACTTACAGCTACTATACTAAGTATTGGCTGTCTTCTCATTTAACAATCAGTGTGTAATTCAAGGCTTTCGAAATATACCTGCACACCAGCAGATTCATGGAACCAGTAAGTAGGACAGAAAAACACAACTACCTCCCTTTTTCACAGAAGACTAGAAAAATATAACTGCAAATTGCTTTATTTAAGGACATTTTTCAACCTAAAAAATTGAGTAAGGTGCAAAGGTCAGGAACAAAGGGTTATAGTGAATAGGGTGACATCAGACTGGGGACCTGTCACTAGTGGGGTTCTCACGGCTCCATTCTCGGCCCTGTGCTCTTCACCGTCTTCATAAATGACTTGGATGCAGGATTAGAAGGGCCACTAAGCCAGTTCACAGATGATACAGAACTGGCAGGAGCCGTTGCCTCCGTTGAAGACAGGAAGGCCCTGAAGAGAGACCTTGATAAATCAGAGGGCTGAGGAATCACCAGCTGTATGAAGTTTAACAATGGAAAGTGCTGGATTCTGCACCTGGGATGGGACAATCTTGGATGTACAGACAGACTGGGAAATATGATGCTGGAGAGCAGTGCCATGGAAAGGGACCTGAGGGTCCTGGTTCATGGCAAGTTGAACATGAGCCAGCAGTGCCCTGGCAGCCAGGAGGGCCAGCCCTGTCCTGGGGGACATCAGGAACAGCATCGCCAGCCAGGCAAGGGAGGGCATTGCCCTGCACTGGGGCAGCCTCACCTCCAGCGCTGGGGGCAGGTTTGGGGCCACAAGAAAGATATTAAACTATGAGAAAGCATCCAAACTAGTGCCACAAAGATGGTGAAGGGCCTTGAGGGGAAACCATAGGAGGATTGTCTGAGGTCAGTTGGTCTGTTTAGCCTGGGGGAGACTGAGGGGAGACCTCACTGCAATTACAACTTCCTCATGAGGGAAAGAGGAAGGGCAGGCACTGATCTCTTCTCTCTGGTGACCAGTGACAGAACCCAGGGAATGGCCTGAAGTTGTGCCAGGGGAAGTTTGGGTTGTATATCAGGAAAAGGTTTTTTCACCAGGGGGTGGTTGGGCACTGGAACAGGCTCCCCAGGGAAGTGGTCACAGCACTGTGCCTGACAAAGATCAAAAAGCATTTGGACGATATTCTCAGGCAGATGGTGTGACTCTTGGGGATGGTCCTGTACAGGACCAGGAGCTGGACTTGGTGATCCTTGTGGGTCCCTTCTACTCTGTATATTCTGTGATTGTGTGAAGGTTGCTGATGTTTTGTCTTTTATTCAAAACTTCCATTAAATGAAAGGCATTGGAAAACTTCTTTCTGCCTCTCATCTCTTCATCATTAAACTGAAGTTCATGAGGCTTATTTACGTTCTGGATGAGTCAAGAATTTCTTGTAGAAGTGCAAAGGTGGGAAAGTCCATGTTTGTCTTTAGAGGGGAAAAAAGTCAAAGACCATGTGTATTTGTGTATTTTGGCACAAAACCAAAAAATACATACTATTTTTGCCAAGTCATCTGAGAGCTGGTTTAGATCCTTGATGTCCCCAGCTTCTATGCAGGAAGTTCACTGCTTGAGCCACACCTCTTATCTAGTGTCTGTGGTTGTAGAAGTGTGGAAGCAATCTTCTTTTGTGAATTAGATAATGACAAAAGGAGAGCAACTACAACATGAAATATCACATCAGGCTACTCAAGCAAAATGCAAGAGAAGCTAGCTTTGAAGGTATTTCATGCATACCCCTGGCATAGTCCCAGAAGCAGATGTGGGTATTCTTACAATACAATAAATATTTCTGCTGAAAAAAACCTCAAACATTTTGCGATACAATTTTGACCCTTGGTTTCAGCCATTGAGATGAGTCGTCCATCTCATACACAGGTATCTATTAATATTCAAATTTATATAAGGACTATTTGAAATGCAAATGAGCTGGGAGACATGTAGCAAGCTTCTATTTACTTTTGTGGAGACTTAGCTTTATGGTTATCGCATTCTTCTACTGCTTTTTTTTTAAGTGGTAGGGGAGTAAATTTTGTGTTAACACTGTCCTCAACCACAGGTATTTTTAAAAAGCATTTTTGTGTAACATGTGCTCTTGAAATTTTCAATGTAGGCTCACAAAAGTAAGTGAATGAAGTTTTCTATTATAATGAATGTGTTCCTAATAAACATCTCATGGAATTCTCATATTATGCAGCCTACATTTTATGCAGCCTACAGCATAAAGCTCTGTAATTATCTGACAGCTACTTTTTGGATTTTTTGTGTATTCCTTCTTGCTAAAGCCACAATTGCTTATTATCACTGCTATGCTGTTTGCTTTGTTCAGTGAGCTTTCAAGCCGGATGGCGTCAACATGGTGATGGTAGAAGATGCATCATAATGAAAAACTCCTTTTCTTCACTCCTTAATGTCTCTTGAGTGCTTCCCTGATGATATGAGACTGGGAGACCAACAAGAACAAACCAGGAAATGATTGTGTGTCCCAGAGCATGGTGGAGTTAACAGAATCAGAAGGAGGAGTCACAGAATCAGAAGCTCTATGCACCTATTTAGTTTGTGTGCCATGGTGATTATTAATAGTCCCTATGTATTAAGGGACTAATAGAGATTTGGCGCTGGCTTGTGACTAAAAGAACAGCTGGCTGTAAGGAAGCTAAGCTCCCTCTCCAACAGCAATACAGACTGTTGCTGTCTATTCTCATATTTTGTGACTACAGAAGCCCATAGTGTCAGTGACAAACTCAATAAGCTATTTCAGTTCCCATCAGGCAGCTCTACTGTTTCCAAATTTCCAGGGGATAGCTTCCAGGTTCACCAACCTTCTCCTCTTTTTATGCAGAGTGGGAGGGATGAAGACCTTTTGAATAAATCATATATGAAGTTTCTAGGCCAAACCATTCTTGAGTTGTTGCATGACAGAAAAGCAAGAATTATTTCGTATTGTTCCAGATATGATTGACATCAAAAATTTCAAGCTCCCTATTTCACAGCCTCTTTCTCTGCTTTTCTTTCAGTGTACCCACAAATAAATTACCCCCTTTCTGGAGACTATATGCATGACAAACTTTTCAGAATACGAAGAGAGACAAACTGTAAATTCTCAGAAATTCTGCCAGTGAGTGCTTTGGAGGTGCCTTCATATATTATCTAATTAATGGACTTTTACTTTTAAATTAAACTGGCTCAGAATAAATAAATTCTCGCTACAATCTTAATTATGCAGAGGTTACTTCTTCTCACTAATCAAAATCTTGACTGAAGCCCAAGTATTCACAATAGGTCATCATGATCGAATCAGTGAGTTGTCACAGGTGGGATGCTAAATTGTGCTTCCTTCATTACATTTAATGAAAATGTGTGTGCCAAGGAAATTGCTTTGAATAGAGATGAACAATTAAGAGAACCAGATGTATATGGGGGGGGTGGGAGCAAAAAGTGTTCCTGCTGAACGTGTTGGATGTGTTTAGGCAAGTTTCTCATTTCAAAGCAAAATTCTTGTTGCTTTGTTTTCTAGACCGTAACACCAGAGCAGAAGCAACTCTGCTGGGATATAAACCTTCAGGGAGGGAAGGATAAGAAAGATATTCCCAAGAGAAAAGTCAGGGTAGGAACAGGGAGAAGGAGTTGCAAGAGTGAAATGAAGAATTAGAGGAAAAGTGCCAGCAAATTTATGAGGAGGGAAGATGTGTGGAAAGAACGCAGAAGGGTCACAGAATGATTGTCCTTGCAGCTGCCAAATTGGGAATTTTTTTTTTTTTTTTTTTTTAATGTACACAGAATGCACATAGTCTGTCTGAGTCTGTCTGTCTGTGTGACTTTGAATCCCTTCCCCCAGTGACTGTTGAACCTGATGCCTGTTTTCAATCCAATTCATTAAAAATTAAAGAGACATAGAGAATAATTAAGTTCTTAATTTTGAATGCAAATAGCTGCCTAGGAAGAAGAGACTTTGAGAGCCATAAATGTAAGAGAAACTGCAAGAGAAGTCAATGTTTTACTGGAGAGTAGAGAATCCATGCAGAATTCATCATGGGTCGATGGCCCAAACACATGCAACACTTCAATCAGAAGTTATATTCACCTGGAAATTGCAGCTGAGCACAATACACAAACCCAAATAGCTTGTTCTGGTATTCATTTCTTTGTTATCATAAATGAAAATTCAAGTAGCCTCTCTGGGTTTTCGAAATTATGTTGATAGGAGGACCAAGTTTTTCAGTGTTGTGGGGTCTGCAATTAGTGTGCAGCCCGGGAATTTTTCCTCAGACATAGAAACTACCTTTTGGATGTGATTACTACTGACAATGTACAAAGAAGTTCCACATATCTGTGTTTAGGACTGCCATAGTATATATCTACTGGAAATGCAAAATTGTAGACAGTCAAATAAGATCTGAAGTTCCTGACACCTAAATGGCTAGATAGAAGGGAATACATAGCTTAACATGAAACCAAGGTCAGTATTTCTCTTTATACCTGTACAGATACATTCCTGGTTAATTCCAGTTAAGTTAATTATAAATATTTACAATAAAGCTTGCAATTTTCAGCCAACTGCTATGTGATCATAACAGACACAAACCTTGCACTTATTTGGTTTACTTTGGTAGAAGAGATTTAAGCACTCTGGATGAGATTCTCAGGTATTGAAAACCACTGTTTCTGTGCTAATTTTCATTAATGATGCCAATTAACACTAGCAGAGAATGTCCCTTCTTTTGTTTATTCACCACGTCTCTCATTATCTCTCATCACGCTCCTAATATGGATACAGCCTAAAGAAAAATATTCAGTTCATACGAAACAGCAAGAAGAAACCCACATACCGACCAGCTGCATTTCTTTCCCTCTGCCCTTTATCCAAATAAACTACAAAACCCTGATAGGAGTCAGGGCTTTCTGCAAAGAAAACACTGCTGCAAGGACACTGTGCGATAGCTAGATAATTCACACAAACTTTCAAGGCCGCCAGAGTATATTGGTCCTTTAGCTCCAAAAGACACAGTTTATCATTCTCTCCTTCCTCAATTTACAGTACCCAGAATCCAGGTTTTTCCCAGTTTCAAAATATGCTTGTAATTACTATTCAAGTCCCTTTCCTATTTCTAGAATATTTTGTCTGGGGTTTCAAAGACATAAGGGAGTTAGATGCATGACTCTCTGAGGCTGCTTTGAAACTTCAGCTCATGGCACTCAGAGATTGTTTGTTAGGCAGTGTGTACATACATCCCATATAGGCTCATAAACCATGTTGCTAAACACAAACTTCCATACATGAACTCGCCCTAGATTATATCTTCTATGCATTTCATAATTCAAATGGATTGGATTGATCACTCTAATAAATATAGTATTGTGCTGCTTCACCACATAATACTGGTACAAGATTTGACCATCCTCTAACACAATCAAAATAATCCTCTGATTATAGTCCATTCAGAGTTCTTTACAACATCTTTGAGAAAAACTTGTAATTGAAGTCCAATGGTGTATTTCTTTCACAACCAAACAAAGAGCAAAAGAAAGCTTATAAAGGAAAATAAATTAAGAAACTGTGGTGGTAAATGATGGAGGGTTATGTAGCAGTGGGGTACATGATGACAGATTGAAAACTGTTCATCTTCAGCCATTCTGACTTTTCTGAGCAGTAGAACATCTGTAAAGAAAGCAAGATAATGGTTTTCTGATCACTAGCTGGACTGTAGCAAAATGCATAACAGCCATAACTCTTCTAGTGAAGCTTTTTTGTTTGGGAATAATGCAAATTATCCTCATTACAATCAGATGGGATGGTTGTTAATATCTTTGCATAATTAGAAGCTATTTTCCTTAAATACAGTTTATGCATGAACTTTCCAAGGAGATTTTCTACTGGGGTAACACTGAGTAATTTTCATCTGGAGGGACATGTTGAAGGTTACACAATTCAACATTTTAATTTAGTTTTAAAGATGAACCACGTCACGCCCTACTTATGGTAAGAATTTTGATCCAAATCCAGGTATGTGCAAAGGGCACTTTGCTAAATTCAAGTGCATGAGTGGTCCCAAGGGCAAACATGCCAAAATGAATTTCAAAGCCATAAATGACCAGCACCCAGCAGGAATTATGCCCCCTCACTGCAATGTTGAAGTGCTTCTTAAGCAATGCAGTTTGAATAAGGAGGTGTCAGATGGAGTCATTTTCTTGCTTCGCAGATAAGCCCCCCTTTGCTTTCAGAATAAATAACTTCTACTACTAACTATGAAGAATAAAAAATTGTTGGTGAGAGAGAATCTTAAGAGATTTGGTCCAACCTCAGTTAAAATATTCTTGTGCCATGTATCGTGTCCACTTTAGTCCCAGCAAAGCCAGTAACAATAAAATAATTTCAAGGATCTGTCTATAACTCACTTCCCTCATTCTGCGTTCAAGCAAGACCTAGGATCAGAATTGCAATTCGCTGCCTCTCTTGGCTACTAATTTCTGTGCAGAAGAGCACATCTTTGCCTGGGGCCTCTGAAATGGCAGGACCAAAGAGTAGGTCTGCACCCAAGCAGTTATATCAACTTCAGTGGTGCTTCTAAACATAAGACTGGAGGGTAGAAATGTTTTGGATTGAAACGGGTGGTGTGGGTCAGTATAAAACAACAAATCTCTTAGCATAGGCTAGATGCAAAGAAAAGCTTTTCAGGACAATGCATGCTCTGAGTAGAAAGCCCATCAAGTGACCACAGACAGGACAATTGCCCCTACTACTGGTCTTGAATTCTGAAATCATCATTGCTCAGCCATACTAGTGAGACCCTTCTTAGACAGAGCTACCAAGATCAGTGCGATTTGATTTGATTTGGCATTTGTTTTGTGGTTGTTGGTTTTTTCTTTCCCATATAAATGGCTTCAGCTGTCCATGAGACTGTAGTTATTGTTTGTTATCCTTGCACAGCTTGTGCCCAAGTACTTTTAAGGACAAAAGAATGTCTACCATAAGGCAGAAAGATGAAACAAAATTATGTTCTTTAAAATAACAAAAAAGGCTTGAAATAGGGCTTGAGATCGCTTGTGAAATCATCAAGCTCGACTGTGAACCCTGCAATGAAGTGAATTTCTGGTAAGGGTGGTGAACACAAAGCATGGCAGTGAAGGAGGGACAGTCTGCCTTCTTCCCTCATGGTGCCTCAGGCTGCTACAGACAGGCACCCAATGCTGCTTCAAATGTGACAACTCACCATTTCTGGGAAGTAAAATGTCCCAACTTGATCTTCAGAGGGAGAGGTTTCCCTTTGCAATGGACCAAGAACAGTCAAAGAAGTTGAAAAATATAAAAACAATAGGGAAATCACAGCAGTTAAGAAGGTCATACTGTTTCAGGACGGTGGAGGGACGGGATATTCATTCGGGGAAAATTAGCTGAAAGAGTGTGGGAGATTCTGATCATGGTACCTGCCTCTAGAATGATTGGCTGCAGACCTATGAGCAGCTTTTATGACATGGTTTTCCCAGTCATTTTCTTGATCTCATGGATGCCCTTAGATTTGGGAGCACAATGGCAAGTGAATATATGCTGCTTTCATTTCAAGGAACAGGAATTTTGCTACTGCCTATCTGCTGTTCAGGGGAGGTAGACTTTGTCACTCCCAATTTCCCAACAAGGGTTTTGGTAGAACTGTGATATAGGGATGTCTGCCACAGGGAGCATGGCATGTCCTATCCTTTCCTCTGCCAGGATGTTGGTTGGGATTAGACATTTCCTGGGAGCAAGAGGCTCCAAAGATATGACAGGACCATTGAACCTGCTAGGAGGTCCTGCCTTTCCTTTAAGCTCCTGAAGGTATGAAGAAGGCCTCCAGAGGTGAGAAAGGACAGGCTCCCTCTCAGAGACTTTGCAAAGCATGGTTTTCCCAGTGGTCCCAAAGGGATGTTTGAACCTCTGAGCTGGAGCATTAATTGCTAGAGCTAGGACTGGGTAAGATAAAGAAAGAAGTGACATTGCATATTAAAACCTGTCTTTTCATATCTCTCTGGACATAATGTGACTTGACATCACATCCTCATCCAACAGAGCATCCAGAGATGGCAATGGAAATAGCTTGTGCAAGCACTTGGAGACGCCAAAACCCCTCCGTACATCAGGGACTCAGCAAGCTAAGGGGCAGCTCAAGCTCCCAGCACAAGCACTGCCCACAGCTGAAGTGAGATGAAGAGGCTGCCTTCTGGGGATGTCATTCAGGGTCATGAGGTGGCACTCACACAGAAATCAAGAGACCTTAGAAAATCTTCCTGCTGTGACCAAAAGCATTGGACAGAGTTCAAACCCTTTAGGAGCCAGACATGGCCTTATGGGACACAAGAGATTAGAGGTGGTGGCAGCTGCCAAGGTACCCGTGGTATAGCAGGAGCCGGGGTTGGGGCCAGACAACATGACCAAGACTCTTGTCACTGCTTCAAAACCTGCCACCTATCTCCAGTCTGCCTGATTCTGGTGGAACATCAGGCAGCTGGAGATCCAGTGCATGGTTATAGCTTACATCTCTCTGCAAAAATGGACCACTGTACAATGGGTATTGAAGGGAAAAACGGCACCATTCATGTTGTTTAAAGTAGCTTGGTACTGTGACAGTGTGTTTTACTTAATGCCGTGTAATTAACTGCCAGTCAACTATATATTCAGAATCAATATCAGCAATACAATGGGTAAATAAGATCAGGCTCTTAAAAACTGCTACTGTGCAAACTCGATTTTGCAACATCTTTTTACAACTAGTCCAAATTTTCAAGCTATGCATCCGCCAGTACGATCCCTCATCACACAAAGGACATGCAAGTTTCCCTTTTCCTTTGGGGGCTACAGGTGCTAGAGTGTTTAGAGGTATCCTTATCCCTCTCTACAACCTGTTAGTGCTGATGCAAAAGCCCCCCATGAGGCCACACACCTTTGCACCCCTATGTACCAGGCTGCTCCAGGGGTGCTGCAAGGATGCAGCTCTCTCTGGCATGGGATGAGGTCACAATCCCACAAGGGTCAACTCCTTGCACAGTCAGTCCAAGTTGTTTTGCCATCAACTGTGCCTTGTACAAGCTATTTTGGTATGGTGAATATGCAAAGTGATGTAATGTGTTTTGTTTGCTGACTTGTGGCTTTTAACTAGTCAACAAATGTTTGCACTTTGTTGTTTAGCACATTCAATTGTTAAAGTTAATAGGGAAAAACTCACTCGGCCAAGTCATGTTTGTGGTCTCTCCTGGTCACTGGCTAAGCATGCAGTGTGTGTGTGAAGAGAAGAAATCATGTGGGAGAGAAAGAGCTTGTTTCTTTTACAGTAGAGAGGATACTCTCTAAATCATAGTTGTATTTTCAGTGCCTCAAGAAAAGATGCTTCCTTCTATGGCAATTCTTCCATATGAATGTAAATATTAAATTCCTCAAAAGCTCAGTACCTGTTTTTTAAAATGTGACTTTAATAAAAAGATATTTTCCTTCAAGTGGGTTGTTTAATCTTAAGTGAGAAATTGAAAGGATGTAATATAGAATATTGTAAGGTAATGATTTTAAAATAGCCCCATCAAACCAGTTATTGCACTGAGGTGTTACAAATAAATGAAAATGAACTGAGTGTGTAAGGATCATATTTACTGTCTTCTTACTATCACTGCTAAAGGTTCCTGTGTCTGCATGGCCTTCTGGGAACCCTCTTTGCCCCCTGACTTAAGAAAGCCAAATATATGTGCATTTACTCAAAATCCCAAAGCAGGGAAGTTTTATGAAGAGGACAAAAAGGGAAGGGGCTGTAGTGACAGTAGGGATAAAGCACTAGGACTACATGACAGACTTCAGGTGAAACATGCTCTCCTTCCACTACCAAGTCCCACATCAGAGCCTGATTTCACACACATGTTTAATGTTGGACACAGAGAGAACAAGCACCATTAGAAATACCACGTCTCCTGAGCTTTCAGGCCAAAGCTATCGGCTACATTTTAGCTATTCAAGGGGATAGTTACAGATGCAGCTCATGGAACCCTTCTGCTGCTTATAGTGCTGCTCTGTGCCCAGGGACTGGGGCATGTGTTGAATAGGCTTGCAGTAGGCATCTCTGAAAGCCAAGACGCAATCACTTTGTAAAATTAAAGCTCATTTCCTCCACTGTTAAAGACAATGTGCATGATCACTGCCACCAAGTGATTATATTTAAAGTCAAAGGATGCAGAGGGAATGCCAATTCTTTGGCCTGCATTCAGTCACAGCTGCGAGGGATTAAGGGTTGTTTAAAAATCTCTTAAATGCCTGCCAAAAGTTGCCAATCACTAGAACCAATAGGTGCTTATCATTCCATGCATTGTTTGAGATATTAGAAATTACACAGCCACAGATGACCACATTTTTCACACAAAAGAAGTGTGTGGGAAGTCCAGCAGAAAGGATTTGAGGTCCTTCCATCCCCTTTTACTATGTTCATTGCTAGAAGCCTTTTTGTCTGCACCTTCAAGCATCTGCACAGAAGCAAATATTAACCCAAATTGTTCTGTGGCTAGATCCAGCAAGCCTGTCGAGCCTGAGAGTTTAAGCTGGAAAAATCTACAGAGAAAGTGAAGAGTAGAAAGAAACTTGTGTTCCTTTCCCTTCACCTCTTTATACATGTATATGCATCTGTGTCTATGCCTTAGGCTGCAGCACTTCATACTTTCTTTAGAACCCATTTTCTAAAATGTGCAGTTTTCAACCAGACCATCACTTCTCTGTGCAAAACTTTTCAAAAATTAGGTTTCTTCTTTTAAGCAAGATGAAGAGAAAATTGGTAGTTTTGTAAAGTAGATAAGCAAAGTAAAGGTACATAGCACCAGAGTAACTGGCAGTGCTGAGTAGAAATTGCAGAGTTCATGTGAAGTCAGATAGACTTCAGGATTCAAAGGAGTTTCAATTTCACTCCTTTCTGTTCTCTTGGTTAGCCTTCTCCATAACAAGCTGCATTTTCAGGTGAAGATGCTTTTCCACTTCATTGTTGGCTGACAGGTGTATTTTTGTGAGAACATTTGAGGAAAATCTGTTCCATTTTCTCAGCTCTGGGAGAAGAGCCCTGTTTACTCCTCTCACCGGGTTTTGAGTCACTTCCTGCAGCAGGCTGAAAAGAACTCCCATGAGCACGAAAAGAAAATCATCACAGTTTCTTTCCCTCCTTACACACAGATAATTAAAAAGCTCCTGAATCTGCAGCTCGGGGTGTCTGTTGTGAGGTTGCATGAGGTGCACGTCCATGTTCAGCCTGCAGAGCATGGGCAAGATAAGGAAATCTGAAAGACTTAAATGCCGCTCACAGTCAATCAGCATCAGGCAGGAATTTCGGCAGACCTAATCGACCTTTTGTGACACCACAATGAATATATGCTCTGCCCAAAATAGCTGCCTCTGGGACAATTTGCATGAGAGATATGCATGCATTCACATCAAACTGAGCAGCTTCAGACGGAGAAGCTTAAAAGCTCAAGTGGTGAAACTTTTAATAACTCATTTCAGCTCCCTGCCCCCAACTTTTCCATTAATATTCCCACATTCTCTCCCCTTTAAATAGGAATGTTAAGTGCAAAGAAATAAAACATTAGTCTGATAGAATTACTTGTATTGTGGCAGCTTAGTCTGATAGAACTGTATTGTGGCAGCAGCTGGAGGCCCTGATAAATACCTCGTGATTCTAGGTCCTGGATGAACGGGCAGCACAGAGACAGTGCCGGCTCCAGAGACAGAAAGCTGAAGTTTCTGACAAGGTGCAAGCAGCCAGTGGAGAGGGAGGTGAGGAAAGATGGAACAGAGCAGGCAGCTGTATTTTCTTCCATTAGTAAACATGGAACACTTTATGTGTTTTCACTTTATGTTCTTTATTTATAAAAGTAGACATAAGATATTATTTATTGCACTTTACATTGTAATTGAAGGTTCTTTGAACACACTGGGTGTTATGAAAAATGACTTTTCAGAATTACAGGGTGGGTGCCAGAAGCTTAAAACTACTTTGGACTCCTGTTTGCTATTTGTCAACAGGGGAAGAAACTTCCAAGTGTAGCTGTTCAGAAAAGCTATTAACATGATTCTGGAATGTGTTTTTGATTATCGAAGCAGAAATTGCATAAACAAGCTGGACAGTCAGTGAAAGAATTGTCCCAGTAACGTAGGTCAGATCATTGCAGCAAAAGGCACAGTTGCAAGTGTTCCAGGGTGCTGGGAGCAGGCAGACAGTGCTGGTCACAGAACCTGACAAATTGTATTTGTAACCCCAGATTCCGTTGGAACACACATAAGGAAAAGAGAAGATTTGAATTTTTATGCAACTTAATGTTTCTGGCGAATTCCGTCTTTGTGATCTCTCTTAACTGCACAAGTTGCACAAGGAGAGTTCCATTATATGGTCATTAGGAAAATGTATATAGGCTGGTGATTGGAGTAGAAGAGAAAAGTAGAGTATTTGTCCTTTTGCTTAAGAGACACATTTCTACAGACGATCTAAATGGAGTAATATATTATAATCATTGGTACTTGACAGTGGCTATTGCTATTATCCAATATTAAGTTGCAAAAAAACTTGTATCAATGTTTGGCCTCCTTGTTGAATAAAAGAAACTTCTCTGGTCACTCTGTCAGTCCATTCATACCAAAAAAAAAAAAAAAAAAAAAAAAAAAAAAAAAAAAAAAAAATCCAGACCCATTTTCTCTAAATGCATCTCACTTTACGAAAGAGGTCTCAGCCAAGTTTTGATCATTCAAGCTTTACCAAAACACATGCTCAGAAAGATCTTTTCAGTGTTGCCTATGAGAAAACCTGCCATGTAAGCCCTATGCAAAGAAGCACACCCTTATCCATGACCTCCAGGGCAACAAAGGCTTCAGCTGAAGGTTTAATATTCTAAAATTACTGTAAATCGAGTCACGAGACACAAGTCAGTGAAAACCCAGGCTTTGTAAGACATACTGCTCATGGGGCCAACTTGATTTTTAATATGAGGATGAAAAAAAGCTATTAAAAACCTAACTTTATACTCTGAAATTGGTTCTTTTCTGTGCTGTGTGAAAATTTGCATGTGGTTATGCTAATCTGAGCTTCCCAGTATGGGAGCTGCATATCCTGCTTGATGGTAACCACACTTAAGAGGGAGACTCAGAATGTGATCTCCCCAGTGCTGAACTCTTTTGAAAAACTGCAGACTTTTATTTAGGGAGCCTAATAAAGACTTAGAAGTCCAACTCCTGGCACTTCTTTGTGCAGGTTTTTGTCCTTCATGTGTCAGTTATAGTACCTGGGGGCTCTACGCCCTTGCTGTCAGGGTATTGTAGGTACACACTGCAAGTGGCTTTTCCTGCCTGGTCCCCTTCATGCAATTCCTCCAGAATGAATTTTGTGGCTTGGCTAGAAGAAAATACAGGTGGTGTAGAGCAATGTGTCTGCATCAGGGAAGAGTGCTGCACTTCTGCTTATTATAAAGCAGCTTTTGCAGGGACCCTGACTCCCTGGGGTGTGACTTCTCAGCCTGGCAAATCCCACACAGCATGAATTCACTCAGCCCTTCTGGTTGGATTTCACTTTTGCCGGCAGCCACTTCTGGAGTCATCTCTCTGCATTAGCATGTTCCAAGCAGTGAGTGACAGCTGGGTTACTGAACTGCAACAAAGGACCTCTTAGGGAAATTGGCCCCTCTTTCCCTCTGCTTCCTTCTGACCAGAGAGATACTCATTAGTTCAAGTGATACTGTGAGCTTTATCACTTTAATGTATTGCCTCCTCTTTATGTTGCAGTAAGAAAAAAATGATGCTATCATTAGAAGCCTATCTATTAAAAGAACCATAGAAGAATCACATTGGAAAACTTAAAAAAATCTAACAACAACAACAAAAAAAACTCTATTCTTTTTCACATGAGTTAAATTATGATTCTGAAATATCAGTAGAAAGCTGACACTCAAACAGAGCATTAGAGTTCATTGCTGATGTTGGAAACAACTGTTGAGATTACTTTCTCCTGCAAAGTAATCTTCTGTCAAAGTCAGAACATCCAACAACAGCATTATTTTGTGTGGGGTGGCAGAACAGCAGGGTGGGTTCTAAAGTTGAAACCCTGTGACATGGCTTACAGCAGTGTTTTGGGCTGGTTTGCAAGCCCTCCTCTTTAAGTAGTACAATGACAAGAGGTAAGAAGTTGCAGCACCACCAGCTCTTATGGTATGTTTGTGAATGGTCACTCACAAAGTAAGGAGAAACCTGAATGCTCCATGTGTGAAACTTTCAAGCATGCAGTGATGCCTTAGAGCAACATAAGGATTTGTGCCACAGCAGCAGGGGTCATTTTACAGGTGTTACACCCAGAAGTGCCAAGGACTGACACTTTGAAAAAGGAGTTTGATTTCAAACCAGTACTGAGAAGCTTGCTCAACCTTCCAGGTCAGATCCATCAGGAGAGAGAAATAAACTTGGGGAGGGGACAGAAAACATTGAGTTATCTGTTATTTGCAATTCTCTTATAAATAATGAGGAACAGGGAGAGTGAAGTCCGGTCCTCGAGATAAATCTTGAATTTTGGATGGGTTGAAAAAATTAGAAAGTAATAAGGAAAAAGCAATATTTGTAAACACAGTATATTAAAGAGAAAAAAACCAACATTGTAATGGTAGAGGAAGGAACAAAACAATGAAGTAATTTTATGGAATCAAGATTAACTCCCATGTCATTACCTGGTGATTCTTCAAGTTCCTAGTATGCCAAAACTTGATCTTTTTTAAGCACCTGTTTTAGAAAGCCCTATCTACATGAAATATGACATGAAAGTGAAAATCAACAAGTGAAGAAGGCACTGTATTTTATATCTTGCTCAGGTGTCCAAGCCAAATGGTCAACATGCTCTTTAGAAGAAGGCTGTCCAACAAGTTTATCTTTTGTTTAAGTATTGCTAACAATCTAACGTAAAGACAAATTCAACAACTAGTTTTTTCTTTCCATAGGGTTCTCTGGAACCTATCTCAACAGAAAAGTAATGCTCAGAAAGTTGAAATCGGGAGCAAGGAGACTGGAAACAGACTAGAGAGGGTAGGAAATGTGAGTATTAGAAGATGTGTCTTGAGAGGCCTATGAAAGGTGTAATTTAACAGGGTGCCCATGATACCAGGTGATGGGGCTCTCAATGATGCAGTGCTAAGGTCCAAATACTCTGGTAATGATCTCTCTCTCACATTTCTCTCCCTTTAATTTCTCTCCTTCCCTGCATTTAGGAAAACAGGAGGCACATCAGCTCACAAGACCACTTCCAAGAGATATTTTCCCTAAAAGAGACCTTCTTCCTTGAAGGACTCAGTGCTTTAGCTGGAGGATGACTTTTACCAGAGAGCACTTTGTATTGAAAATATACTGAATTTCTAATATATGCTCTGATAGAGAGAAGCTCTAACTCAGCTGACACAGAGCAGGTTAGAGTATGTTGTTCCAGATTGGTCCAGCACAAAATTAGCTCTACCTTCTACAGTAATTAATTGCTTTTCTACAGGGGAAAAAATTTTGTCACTTGGTTTTGAATGAGTTTCATCAGATATACTCTCCCCATCACTGTCTCCATGGCAAAGACTGAGCTGTTCTGCAATAACTCCTTTCTCCATCACAATCTCACTGAAACAGACAACTTAAAGCGTTGAAGCTGAAGCAACAACTTCCAGCAGACAAAGCTAAGTTACCTCACTTTTCCTTCCCCTGATCGTCACTCATGTCAATGACTGTTTCTAGGGGTCAGAGAGGGAACTTAAATGATGCAAAGGCTGAGAGAATGAATTGGAAGAGTAAAGGAAACAAGATTTAGATTTTGGAATGAAGAAAGTTGTTATTCAGAGAACCTGATTACTTGTCTCTGCCACATTTCATGCTTTTTTTACCTGCTGCTTTAAAGAAAGATGTAAAGTGCTTTTAAGCTATTTTATGAGCACTAAGCTGACAGCAGTGGAGGCCAAAGCTTTCTCTTTAACCACTCAATGCTGAACAGGCTGTGGTAGCCTGTCCCTTATTGTGCCAAATCATCTTTCCAAGTCCAATCATAATGTTTAGTGATGGCTTGAAAATGTAATGTCTGGCCACCGTGGAATTTGTATCTAGTTGGCAGCTCTTCTTTTTCCTGACGTTTTCTGATGCAACAGTGGCTCTTAGGACCATTTGTGGTGTTAGTAAATATAAAACTTCAGAAGAATGAGATCTAGGGCTATTCTTGACAATTTTTCCATAAAAAATTTGGTTTCCAAAGTTCAGCATACTATCTTGTAAATTGTGTGTTCTGAATAGGAGGAGAAGAAAAAGTGCTGCTATTTTGAGTATTTTAAATGAAAAGAGACTGTTTCACCTCCAAAACATCCACGTGGTGAGCTGAGGTACAGTAGTTCAGGACCCTACATTCTATATTCATTCTCTAGGCTGGGCTTATATGGACCCAGTTCCCATTTTCCACTAGGATGATACAACTGGCATGAGACATCACCAGCTTCTGCCAAGTTGGAGAACATGATGCATGGAATCATGAGATGTCATTCTTGTAGGAAGCTGTGTAAAGTGAGAACTATGCAGCAGCAGGTACCTGAACTACAGTTTCAGTATCATTTCATAAAGAAACCATTTGAATTCTGAAAAATATTCTTCATGTGTTGATTTATTTGAGTTCAAAGCACTAAACCTCTACATGTTTTTGACAAAGCAGACTTGTTTGTACTCATGTCAAAACTTTCTGCACTGTGTTTTCCACTGAGGCCTGGCAAGAGGCAAGCCATGAGCTCTTTGCATGTACACTTATAAAACAACAAACACTCTCTAGCAGGTCAAATTGACCAAAGCAGACAGCTGATTTTTCCTGTCTTAAGAAAGCTGCTATTAAAAATAGTATGAAATAATTACCACAATCAATAAAAGGCCACTTTTATTTTTTTTCCGCAAAAGATTACCTGCCATGGAGCAGACACAAGAGATTTAATCTAGCATTACCTATTAGGGCAATTAGCTGAAAACTCTTTCAGCAGAGAATGGTAATTCAGAACACTTCATTTTGGCTTTTCCTTATCCTTCACACTTTAATCCTTGCCCACATGTTCATGCTCCTGTGTGCGGCCATAAACTTTCCTTAGATGTGGACCCATATTTATCTTGGGTCTGATTCACTTCCCAGAATGAAACTGACTTAAAAAACCCAGGAATGTCGATGCTGTGATCAAAATGAGGGAGTTGGGCTTTTCCCACTGTTAGAGCGCCTTGCCTTCACTCTGTGGGTAACTCTGCTTTTAATGAGTACTGCCCAAGCCAGAAGTTCTGAAGCAAGGGTTTATTTCCCACTCTTCCATAACCATGGGATACAAGTGGTAAGCTTGATCTGCCACAGACCTGAGGAAGGAGTAAGATTCTCCTCTAAGGACCTAAAAAAAGGGGAAAGAGATGCCAGCGATTCCTCCACCATTCTCTCTCACGGGCTCGGTGTCATTATTCCCATGGCAAGGGGAAAGAGGGGGCTTGGGACTCATTTTCAGAAGGAGCTTGTTCACATATTCAGTGACAGGGCAACCTTCCTTACTTGCCCAGAATGTAAAATCAGTGGGGGAATCACAAGAGGATGCAACAATTTGAAGGATCAGATCTATGACAGAAGGTCAGATCCCAATAGTCCATAATTTAGGGAACTTTGTAAAATTCCTAAGAAAAAGTAAAGGGATGCCTGTCTAGAGCAAAGACCCACGTGCGTGTGACCCATGCTTGCTCTTCCTCCATTACTTCCTCCTGCTGCAGTGAGGATCAGATCTCTGGGCTGCACCTGGCATCAATGGCAGAAGTGGTCAATCTGTGTCAATCCAGAATGGTCCAGAGCCTGGTGCTTGGAAATCTCTTAAGAAAGAAAGGTTCAATTCCCATGTATTTTCAAGTTCCTCACTCCAAGGAATCCACAGAGATTTAAAAGGTTATGAAAAGATTACCTGCAGTGAAACAGATGCAAAGAGAGGGGCAAATTTTAGGATGCTCCTGTCCTGAGTATTACCTGTAACCTAAGTAAAAGTCTGAGAAACCTGGGCTTAGCAGGATTCATGGATAGCAAACCAGTTGTTCCATCTCTTACTCTGCAGGTGCTGTTTTGGATCTGATGTCAGATGTGTAAAGACTTCTCCAGACCAGATTTTTGTCCTTGAATTCTTCCATAAAACATTTTGGGAATAATGTTTTGTTTTTCTTTTCTTTCTTCTTTCTTTTTTCTTTTTTTTCCCTTTTTAACCTAGCACACACAAAAAAACCCTCATTTCAAAATTTATTTGGTATGCAATGAATAAAATGGAACATTGCAAATCATGAAGTTCAAAATTCAAGTGGAGGCTTCAGAACTACACAAGTGGCCAATGAGTCAGCACAGGCCAAAAGGACACTTGTATACCATGTCTTTGTCTACTTGTTGCCATGAGCCAAGAATTAGGGCCCCTGAATAAACCACACTAGAATTATGAGCCACCAGTGCAGCATGAGAATGCAGGCATAGTGTCTGACAAATTGGCTTGCTCTCTGGCAACCTGAATTAAACAAGATGCAGCATTGGGGAGATATTCTTGTTTTGTGGCTTTGCTTAAAGTGAGGTTATGCTGAGGAAAGTGGTGATAAAAACAGCATTTCATGCACTAGGTCTCCCTGACTTTATAGCAGCCCTTATTTTTACTGACACAAATAAAATCTTACTACTGTCAGCACTATAGTCAGGCAAAAGTGAGTTCTGTTCCATGTTGCCACATCCATCATGAAAACACACACTCCTCCTCCTTTTTGACCCCAGAATCATTGTTGTTAGTGATGATGTATGAAACAGAAGGAACATAACTTGATTGTGAGAAATTGCTTTGAACTTATATTTGCTGGCAGGTAAAAGCCTTATTTTTGAGTTTTAAATGAAACATGTTTCGTATGGAAGTTACTGAGAGGGAATAAATAGGAAACACTAAGAATTCATTTTACAGACTCACTTTTCAGACCGTAACCATAGTTTAAAAAGGAAAATGGGCTGAATTTAAACTCTGATGAAAGGCCCTGGACTGACAGTCCTGTGGAATAATGTTCTTGAGACACTGTACTCATAATTTTTGCCACAGTGGGAGTGTGCTAGTTACCAGCTAATTACCAACCAGTCCAGGGGCTGTTTCCCTTCCCTTCAGACTCCCATCTCATGTCAGAATGCCATTCTCAGGAGTGAAGTCCAGAAATGGTGGCAGGCAAGGCTAAATGACTGTAAATGGGTGTGTTAACCTACCTGTCATATGCTCTTGCAGTGCAGGGACTTCAAATAACAACAGCAATCTGTGCTTCTCCCCAGTGGCCATTTGAGCTGGGAGGTGAGCTCAGTGTTGGTGCAACCACTTGCCTTGCCTGGTCAGCAACCTATTGCTGGTCAGCTTGTTGGTCCAGCAGCAATAGGCTGGGACAGGCGAGGCAACCACTTCATTTTCATCCTGTCTCATTGTCCTGATTATTTTCTGCAGAAAGAGGGAACTGAAATTGTGGCATTTCTGAAACCTTTGTCCACAAAGAAATTAATTTGAGAAATTCAGTCTGCTCAAGGCTGATACTGCACTGATTTACAATCACCTCACCCTGTTTGTAAGGGCTGCTGAGGAGTGGGGAACAAACACAAATCTCAGAGTTTACACGGAACAGTGTCTCCAAGAAAAGAACCACTGCCAACCCTCGTGGATGAGTTGAAGGACATCTATATCTGTTGACTACTTGGAGATAACCTCTGCTTGCATGAGTCATGCAGGTGACATCCTTTGCATTAACTAAAAAGACTGCATGCAGCTAAGAAAGATCAAAATGTCACCAGTAGAATAAGCACAGGTCTACAAAATAACACGTGTACCTGTATGAGAAAGGGAACCAGGGAAGCTAATCTTCAGTAGAATTTGCTTTTTGAATTATTTTTAAGAAATGGACTTCCTATTATCTCTATTTTAACCTGCAGTATTTATTTTCTCAATTTTTTCTTTCTACCAGAATTATCACATTTGCCTTATTTACACTGAAAATCAGACTAAAATCTATTTATAATATGGGGCATTTCTTCTACCCTGTGAAATACTGCAAATCACTGCCAGGTGCCACAGTGAAAGAGTGATCCAGACAAGCCTGAAATTTCTCCAGATCCATTTGTGACTCCACTGTTGTGACTGCTGTTAGATGAAACAGTGGTGGCATTGTACTCTTTGACAAGTGCACACAGCCTTGTTAAAGCATAAAAAAGGACAGGTTCCTGAGGGAGTTGTCAAAGGTGCAGGGTATGTGGTTCTTCCAAGGCAGGCAGACAGCAGCCTTCCTGGGATGTAACCCTTCTGACCCTTCAGATGTAATTTTATGTTGCTGCATAGTACTTACCTTTTTACTTTTCCCCCTCTCTTTTCCCCCCAAGGTTTAACAAATACTGTTTGTGACTTCTGGGTAAGAAATGTTTCTCTTATTCTCTCCTAGTCCAAGAAAGTAAAATTTTCATGCATTTTCACATTTTTGGTACTGCTGGGGGAAAAAAATCACCTTTTCCCCTTTTCCCCCCATGATTTATATGTCTTGTCTCCTCTGGCTTCTAGCTGTGCGTTATGTCTCTCATTTTCCACCTTTAGTTTATGACCACTGAGTCTGTCTGGAGAATGTATGCCTTACATTTGGATATTACAGCACACAGAGGTCTGCTGGTGTCATGAATCTGCATGGGGATCTGTGGCATCTCACAGTCTTTTGCAGTGTTTAATGAGCATTTCTCAAAGATTTGCATTTTTGTTCAGTGCCTGGGCATAGTGTGTGTTTCTCAGCTGTGTTGATATTCTGACTTGCTGTACAATGCTGCCATGGATGTGGATAGACAACATCTCCTTCGTATGTAACACTTCTTACTGCAGACCAGTGATTCCCCAAAGAACAATTTTGTAAGATTTTGTATGAGGCTCTGGAAGACGAAAAATTTGGGCTATTCTGGAAGAACAAAGTACAGTTGTTTAGGGTATGCTCAGAGCCATTGTAGCACCGCCAGGCAAGGGTCCTGCTTTAGAGCTTTAACACAAAGAAAGTATCTGCTGCCGCCCTTGCCAAGAGAGCCCAAACATATTTTTCCTTCAATGTATTTGGTATCTCAGGAGGCTGAATCAATTAAAAAACATAAGTGTCCTAGCAGTTTAACGCTAGACCAAAACTTCCTGGAGTTTTCACTAGGGACTTCAAAATATACATGTTGTTTTCGTCATTGAACCACGCGGGCAAAAGCTTGGTACCATCTGAAAACTAGGACTGAATTATCTTGGATTTCATCAGGGAGACATGACGAACTCTCAGATGGGTGATTGTACTCCAGAATAAATGGCAGAACTTTTGGTTTTAGGGCAAGAGCTCTTCAAGGTTAGCTAACAAGTTGCTCACAGCTAGACACAAGTGATTTAATTTCAAATTACACGTAGAGCTTAATTTTTAATAAGCTTTTAGACTTTCATTTTTTATTTTTCATGTGTTGCCTACTATTGCATTCAAACACCATCCCAGCTCTGCCCACTGGTTTGATTTTCTAGCAGAAAAAGGACCAGATGGAGCTGATTTAAGAAAGTCTGTTAAGAGGAAAATAACTTCTTCATTTTGTGGATAAGATGGGGGAGGTTAAAACTTTTGTTAATGGTATCTGTAAGGTGAAGATGTTGCCCATGGTTCATTTTTCAGGAGGGAAACTAATTTGGCTTTTATTAATTATGTTGTTAGTGGCCACAGACGGTTTCATTCTTTATCAGAGTAATAGTCTAGGGGAACAGATTTTTGAAGGAAAAGGACAGAATCATCTGCTCATGTAGCTATTAATACAAGTGCCTGTGCAATTACTTTGCTTGAGAGTATCTCTGCTTGAATATATTGGGCAAATTAATCTGCTGCACTGTATTTCTGAAACATGTTAGGGCTGAATGTTTAGAATAAATAAATCCTGTGTTTATTCAGGCCCACGTTTCAAAAGCTTATTTCAGATGTTGCCGACATCACATCATTTTAAGAGTTTTAATTTGTAGAAGTTGCCCTTTTGTTCCTGTAATACATCAGCAGTGTCAAAGATGACATGACAGTCATTACTGGTCTTTTCAAGTTTGCTCTTTTTCTTTAGGAAGCTGGTATTTTTATTTAGTGTTGGAATTCTAGTTTCACACTTGCTCTTCAGGTATTCTGTGTAGCTTTTACCATTCTGGATCTTTCTCCACCTAAATTCTTCACAGCTCATGCCATTTATACTGCTGCAGTGTGTTCTGTGTTGCTAGTTTGATGATGTGGGTTTGTATCTAATGAGACTTTTGGAAAAAAATATTCAGACAGAATATAATTGCTTATATTGCATTTGAAGTGTCATGTTAAGCTATTTTTCACTTGCAAAACAGGTATTCTAAGCAACAGTATATTTTTCACTGGAAATAAAAGTCTCAGGATGCTACTGAGAAACACCACAAAAATGGTTTGAATAACTGTTTTTTTATCATTCTTACATGATTTTGGAAGTTTCTGAATCAAACAAGTTTAAAAAGGTGAGAAATATTCTTAAAATTCACAGTAAACTTTTCAGACAGGCATGCAATACTTCTGGTTGCTATCAAACTGGCATATTGTTTTTAATTCTGAATATATTGTTATCTCTGACTCAGCTTAACAAAGAAAAGAACATAATAATGTACATCTTTTGCCTAGTGCCATCTCCCAGACTGGTTCCCCTCTTTTACTGGGAAGTTTCTCATGTCTCATGTTCTTCCTAATTTTTCCCATTTATAAAATTATGCTGTGAAAAAAACAAAAAATTTCAGGAAAACTCATAAAGGAATTACATATGTGGAAATAAGTTGTAAAGCAGCTCACTGTAAACTGCTCTCACAACTATCTTCAACAGGAATTTGGGAAAGAGATTGGCATCTTAGATTAATGTTGCCAAAATAGCAGTCCAAAGTTTGGGCCTAAATTTGGGCCTAACTAATTTGTTCTGGGCTATCATCTTTGTTCTCCTCCACTGTGAACTGCTGTGCCCAAGCAAAGATAGGGCAGAGAAGTGGTGGGTAGAGATGGGGTGTGTTTGCCTTCATTTGATGTCAGAAATAGTTTCTGAATTAGCAACAGGCTCAGGAAATTGCAATGAATGGATCAGAGGCAATCCAGTGCACAAACCAAGCAAATGTTGCCTGTGCTCTTGAGTTACGCACTGGCAATAGGAATATTTTGAAGTTTTTGCTGACTTGAATGCTACTTTGGAAAACAGCAAATGTAAAGTCTTATTGCTCTATCCATCTGTAGGTACAGGCATGCCCTGTTCCTAGGTTTACCAAGAAATTCCAGTAGAGAAGAGTGTGATGGAGATGCACATTAAACCACTGCCTGTCTTGTTTGCACATCTGTGGGTTCAGAACTGCCAGAATAACCAGTTATTGCTTCTTGCAGCCATGATGATGCAAACCCACACATTGAGTAGAATGTGGGAGGCCCCTGCTGTGATGAGATGGTGCATTTGCTGAGGCTGCAGTTCACTCATGGGCTGAGAAAAGCCCGGCCACACCAGGAAAATAAAGCTCAATTGACATTTTCCTGCTGGGACCATTTGCTACTCCTTAGGGCTGCTGAACTCCAGAGCTATTTCTCTCTTCTCCTGTAACAGCCATCTGTTAATAGCATGTTTAGCACATTGCACTGGGAACAAGAGGGTGACAGGGTGGTAGTTGAACTGTATATATGAGGAACACAGAAGAATCATGTGCTTCTTGCTCTCCAGAGCCTGTTAACAAAACAAAACAAGAATGCCATTGAGAGCTGTTGTTGCAGTGGAACAAAGCATAATAAAAGCTCTTCAAAGAGCCATCTGGACAATGCTAAGGATGCTGCTCCATGCTAAATGCATGTCTTTTGGCAAGCCTGTGTTATGATCAATGTCTAGGGTTCTTTGATCTTTTCAAGCAGACTCAGGATGGAGAGCTGCACAAGTTGACAATAACTCTTGGAGATTATCTTGATGATAACCCTTGGAGGTTTTTTGCAGACCGCGCTGACCTGGTGTGAGAGGCACAAGCGTGAGAGGAATGTTCTTAATGCCTTTTCACTTTTTTTTTTTTTTTTTTTTCATTTTTTTGAGGAGACTCTGTAACATATCCTTGTGCTTTTCTATCCACAGGACTGGGTGTGGATGTGAGGCATGGGCTTGAGGAGTCTGGATGACAGACTACCTTTACTCAGCATAGCAGTTAAAGTCATACAGACCGCACTGAAGAAGAGGTTTTACCTCTATTTGTAAAGGTCAGCAGAAAGACCAACAGTAACAGAGAATAAATCATCCTATGGCTATTTTTCCTTCGGTGATGAAATCCAGTTACTCTATAATCCATGTCTGCTGAAAAGTGACATTTTAAGTATTATTGTTCTCTTACTGTCTTGAAATCAATTGTCATAAGCATTTGTTGACAGTTGCTATTCCCTACAGCAGAAATAAAATAACAAATTATGTTTAAAAAGTCATTGCCCTTTTACCTTGGGCTAACCCAACCATCCCCTTTGTTTTCTGCCAAGCATTCAATGTTGTGATTCCAGTCCTCAGTGCTGTAGAGTCAGCTCTCTCATTCCTGCATATTCGTGCCTCCTTACCATGGAGAACACAGACAAACCCAAAGGAACTAGAGTGGCTGTGATATTCCCACTTCACAGCAATTCTTGTCTGCACACAGATTTGTTGGAGCTACTGGCAAGGTGACATGGCCTGTAAGAAAGGTTGCTCTGAATTTTTCAAGGAAAGCTGGAGTCAGGGAAAATAAATCTCAGGATCAAGAAGATTTGAGAAAATGTTTGTGCCTTTGAAAAACTTTTTCCTCAGATGGTTCTTCATTTGTGCCAAATGAAGTTCAGTGTTAATCCAAGTCCAAGTGTGTTGTCTGTGGGGCAGGAGAAGGCCTTGGTGGGAATGGTACATTACATGTCCTGGATGTGAAGAGCCAAGAGTTAAATGTGTGCAGTCCCAATAGCCAAGTGCGAGAAAAAGATGACGCAGTTTGCCTCTTTGAGTTTGTGGCACTGAAAGAAATAAAAAGAATTTCTTTCTTCTGCTCTCTTTTTAAGTGAAGCAGATATACAAATCATGCAATTACTGGCTTTTTTCTCCAGACTGCTTTCCTTAAAGGGAGACATTATACTTGCAGCTTTGAAAGCCAAATATTAGTTATGAAATGAATACAACAAATTAAAAACATTGTTAACATGAGAATTAATGAACCTAGAGCCCTTATTACGTCTGTCAGACATCCAGAAACCCAAAGGGTATTTGCACTGATACGAGCCAGTGACCTGAAAAGATTAAGCATTACCAGCTAATTATGATGTCCTTATAGCAGGGATCCTTTGCATTAATACTGAGACTTTCCCTTTTTTTGCCACAGAGCTTATGTGAACCATCAGAACTCCAATCTGTGAGTGTGTAGTTACTGCCTTTTCTATTCGCTGAAGAGTAGATCCCTGTGCCAATAATAGTAATTGCCTGTATGGGAAAGAAACATCATGAGAGCACTTAAATGTATTTGTAACTATTTCTAACTGTTGGAAGTGAAGAGAAGGAGCCAGAAACATGTGAGGAAGCAGCTGCTGTTGGCAGCCAGTCCCATGTGCTCTGTGGGACACAGTCTGAGAATCTCTGTGTTGGAGGAGGAGGCTGGGTTGCAATTGCAGCCTATGTTGAAAAGTATTTGCCAACAGAGCTTTGCCCACTGAAATGACACCAGAGAAAATTAAGGAAAAGCTTTACTACAGAGTAAAGTAGCATTACTCAGTACTGAGTTAGTAACACTTAGTATTACTCAGTTACACACCTTCAGGTGTCTTGAAGCTTTAGTCCAGACCTTTTTGTAATTACAAATAAATGATATTTTCTAAGCTGACTGCAATGAATCCTCTCTGCGACAGCTGATGAATCCAGTAATTAAAAGAACTGTTGTGTTGGAACAGACCAAGCAAATATTTCTCTGTCGTGTAATCCTCTCTCCAGTATTGCCCCAAGATGGAAGGAAAGAATATGAGAAACAGTACATATGGAAGGTGTGTCCTCCTGCCATACCCTTCATTCTTCCAGAGAAAGGAAGCTTAGGAACTCGAATAATCAGCTGTTGAAATCCACCACAAACACACATTTGGTTTGTGTTTCACTCCACTGCTGGCAGCAGCAATTACCTCCGTTGTCATTCAATTATCCTGGAAAATGTCAATTTTGATTAAATCTCTTGTTGCATTCTGCAAAGCTTTGCCCTAATCCCAGAACATTTATATAATCTTCTGTGACGTTGCTGTTCCAGTCTGAATGTCACAGCGCTCCCTCCCTAATCTGACATGCTCTGTGGCCTGGCACATCCCCCTTGTGCTGGTTTTGGCTGGGGTAGAGTTAACTTTCTTTACAGTGGCTGGTGTGGGGCTGTGTTTTGAATTTGGGCTGAATACAGGGTTGATGATACAGAAATGTTTTTGCTATTGCTGAACACGGCTTACACAGAGCCAAGGCCTTTTTTACTTTCCTACTTCGCATTGGTGGGGAGACTGGGGATGCATGGACGGCTGGGAGAAGACACAGCCAGGACAGGTGACCACAACTGACCAAAGGGATATTCCAGACCAAATGACATCATGCTTATTATATAAAGTGGGGGGAAGAAGGAGGAAGGGGGGGCATTTAGAGTGATGGTGTTTGTCTTCCCAAGTCACTGCTATGCGTGATAGGGCCCTGCTCTCCTGGAGGTGGATGAGCACCGGCCTGCCTATTGGATGCAGTCAATTAATTCCTTGATTTGCTTGTGTCTATGGCTTTTGTTCTCCCTATTAAATTGTTCTTATCTCAGTTTATAAGTTTTATTTTGACTCCTCTCTGCATTCCACTGGGTTGGGGGGAGAGCAGGAGATTGAGAAAGCAGCTGCATGATGCTTCATTTCCTTCATTTTAAGCTGGGTTTAAACAATGACACACTTTCAGCAGAACTTTCAGGGCTAGCCACGCATCCTAGTAACTAGCATGAGGAAATCTTAGCAGTACTTCTGATATCACTACCTTAGGTCAAAACTATCCTATTAGTATTACTTTGAACCAAATAGGCTGTCCATTTTTTTAGCAAGAACTTCTCTGAAACAAGGCAGATGTATATGAACACGTGCGTCACAAACCTTGTAGTTCTCCTGCTGAATGGGAAAGGCAAACAGCAAACTCAGTAATTAAATCTAATTCCCGACTCCAGAGGCAGGAGGAGTTCAGTGACGAGGACATGACAAGGACACAGACACAATTAGGAAGAAGATGACCTTCAATTTAGGTATGTCTGGGGGACCATCTAACCAGTGCAAAACTAAAATGAAATTTATTACACTCAGCCTTCTTCAAATGAATGTTTTACCTTTGGCATGAGGAAAACAACACACAGGACTACATTCCTCCATTGTGTTCTGATTCATGCATACTCAATCACCCTGAAGCCTTTTTGATAAAATTGTCATCACTGTATGGAATGGATATTTCATGGGAGCAGTAACTCTCAGTGGGTCCCATAGCCCTAAGGCTTCTTCAGGGAGCAATGCAAAAGGTCAGGAGAATTGAGAATCCTTTAAAGAATGTTTAAAGAAGACCTTTAAAGAAATAGCTCCTATCAGGAGTGGATTAAAAATGTCAGTGGCCCAGCAGCTTGAACAGGAAACTGAAATCTGAAAACTAGTCTAGATAGGAGTGGAAAGGCAGACTGGATTTCCCAAGGTCCATTGTAGGCCTATTCTAGTCCTGGACTCAGCTCAACATGTATTTGGCCTGCAATTTGAGCCTCTTTTGGAAATGCTGAACTTATTCCTGGAAGGTAATAGCAGTCTATGCAAGAAATGCTCAGCTAAACTCTACCTTGAAAATATCTGGGGAAGGAAGAGGGTGCACTGGGAACAAGAATTCTTTCCATGAAGTTTCCTAGAAGCTCTACAAGGCAGAGCTGGGAGGGGGTGGGAACACTAACCAAGTAGAACAAGATTATAGATGAGTCATCGGACTGGCAAAAACATCTTTCCTTCTTTGGACAGATTGTTTGCTGAGGATCATTAAACATTTAGGACATTTTTTTCTCTTTCTTCCCTTAATTTTTTTGTTGCAATTCCTTTCAGACTTAGTGATATATATATGAAACACCATTATGACAAAATAATATCCCATTTGTTTTCTGAAGCCAATCTTTCAGTTCTGATTAGAGAGAAGAGGTGTTGGAATTTAATATATTCAGTCGCTCTGAGAGCAGACTGCTCTGTAGAGGCATTTCAAGGTCTCAGTAAACAAACAGAAATGAAAACAGTGCTCCTGCCATTTAAAATTGAAGCTAGCCTTATATTTCCAGTCAAGGATGTCCTCAAGTTTAGCAGAGGAAGGAAAAGGAAAGAGGGATCCATCTCTTCTCCAGTGAAATCTCTCCACATCTTGGAGCTAGGTTCAGTGTGATAAGTGCATTTATGTGCCCATTTTCGACTTTGGTGATTTCAAATGGTCAAAATAGAATTATCATTTCATCACCTACCTCATGATGAGTTCTACATTCAGTGTCAGTAATGATTAAGTTATTTTTGGTTGTGAATGTCATTTTTTCTTATGCAATTGCTACAGCAATACAGTCCCTAGAAGGAACAAGCCTGAAATGGGGTAGGATTATTTCTATCAATACAAAGTAGGGACATACTGAAATGGATATTTATGTATCTCCATAAACAAAGTGATAGCATAGTGCTGATTCGGAGAAGGGTTTAAGATGTATAAACATGGGAATCTGACCCAAGTGAGTGAGGCAATAGAAGGAGGTGTTGGATGACACAGGAAAAATGGGAAAATGTAAAATCACTACTGTCTTGAATGTAAAGAAAAGCCTGTATGAAAGTCAATGAATCACAGACATCAAATACAGGAGCAAGATGAAGTGCTGATTGGAAAATCGTTTTTTTACTCATATATTTTCTGGTAGAAAATGAACAAATGTTGAATAAGGATCTTTGTTTGAGACTTTAACTGGAAAAAAGATGGACCACCTACCACATTTAAACAAATGCTGGCTGTCACTATTGACAAACAATAAATGAAAACTGAATTAACATCTCTGCCCCCCACCTCTACTTTTGATGAAAAATGCACCTTTCCACAGAAATGCATATGCTAATAGAAAAAGCCAAGGTGGGGAGGCAGACCACAATGAATAAAAAATTTCAGACACTTTGGGTTTTCCTTTCTGCTATGCTTCCTGAGGCTGGACTGGTTGCTTCCTAATCTTTTTGACGTCCAGATCCAGAGCACAGTCTGGGCATTAGCAAACAGCCCTAAGGATCTTTTCTGTGCTCCTGCACTGGGTGTGCACAACACTTACACTCTAACAGGAGTTGTGCAAGCCCTCAGGAGCTTCAGAGATCCCATGAAACCCACAGCGCAGACAGAGGTGCCTCAAAGCTGAACTGTACCTGAGCCTGGCAAAAATATGCTTCCAGCAGTTCCCAGTGATGATGCTGGTGCCAAAGGAGCACATCTTCCCATTTCAAACCCTTCTCTTAAGCTGAGTGCATTCTAGTGAGGCTCAAGTAGGCCATATTGAGAATATATGTGTTAGTTCCTGCCCAGCTAACACCTAGAAACAGGGTTTCTTTCCCAGTTCTCTATATCTTCTCACTACTGAAGTGAGATAAGAACCTCCAGAGATGATCTGCTGCATCTGTGAACAAGTTTTAAGACAAGCAGGAAGAAAGTCGTTTTGGGAAGCTTCAGCATAGTTTGCATGACATGTTTGCACAGCCAAACCCTGCTGAAGTAAATCCCACCTATATTGTTGGCTAACTCCTGGTGTTGCACTCCTTGGAATTACTAGGTCCATGTGTTACACTCTATGTTCAAAATTAGAAAAATGCTTTTCACACAGAGGAATAGGCTTCCCAGAGAAGTGGTCCCAGCATCAAGCCTGACAGAGTTCAAGAAGCATTTGGACAATATTCTCAGGCATTTGGTGTGATTCTTGGGGCTGCCCTATGCAGCTGGACTCGATGATCCTTGTGTGTCCCTTACAACTCAGCATATTCTGCAATTTTGTGATTGACACAGTTCCCAATCTCTAGGAGCCCAGAGCATCCTTCCCCAGCTCTGCAGCTCCATCACACACTGTGCAATAGACACAGCCTGTTGGCCATCTCTGCAGGTAAATTGTCATCCCTGTCCCCCTGAGTTGTAGGGCCTTGGATCTTCAAATGTTCATGTACCTCTGCTGACTTCCAGAATTAGAATCAACTCTGTTTTTTGTAAAAACGGCAGTTTAAGTGCTGCCCTTGCTACACCCAACCAGTGCATGCCATATTCCTGTCCTCCTCTGCTCCCAAGCAACACACCAGCCTGGAAGGGCCAGGTCTGAAATGCCTCCTTACCAGCTGTGACCTCCCTCAGAAAGTTGAAAATCCCTCCCAATTGCCAAGAGCAAGAAGACAGGCTGCAGCTTTGAGGCAGCTATTTACATAAGCTCCTATTTACATAAGAGGAACAGTTCCTGGCATGTCAATAGGAGGCAGAAACTTCTGTTGTCCAGCAAAAAGCAAAAATAAAAGAAGGTATTCCTTGGCTGTGACTGGGTCATAAACATCCTGCAAGCACTGCTGGTGAGCTGGGCAGAGCCAATGAGAAGCAAGAGCCCCCCAGGCTCCCCTTTCTGCCAACACATCTGTGCCCAGCAGGTGCGTGAAGCAAGAGAAGGCACTGGGCCCTAATTTTCCTCTCACAGCAACTTTACAGGATGGTGAAGTTATTCTTGGTTTCAGTACTGGCCCTGTGGCTTGTGAATGAGTAGTGCTCCGCAAGGATTCTTTTTTTTATCACTTTGTAGCTAATGGGGTGATTTCAGAGAGTTCTTGTGTACAGTGGCTGAAGTCTCATTAAATATTTAAGTGCAATTACTGCTTTGGTTCCATTCTCACACAATATCTCTCCTCAGGACTGCATTTCCCCCATTCTGTTTTGTCACATTTGCTAAGCAAAATCAGCAAAGAGGCTAGAATTGTTACTAGATGTGCAAGAGCCCTTTGGAGCTCAAGCTTCCTGTAAATTTAGCTTCACCTTTCCCAGGTGTGAAATTGCTTGTTATCTCAGGTTGAGTAGGAGATATGGGAGAACGGAGGGTAAGAAGAAACAACCAGGAGAGGTGTAAGACAATAATGAGGAAAGAGGTGACACAAACTGATTGGCACATGGGAATAGTTAAAACAAGAATGAAGAAGGCAGGCATATATATATATATATATATATAAAACTATAGACTTATAGAATAATTTGGGTTGAAGGGACCTTAAAGATGCTCTAGTTGCAATGTCCCTGCCATGGAGAAGGGGCACCTTCCACTAGACCAGGCTGCTCAGAGCTCCATTCAAACTGGCCTTAAACCCTTACAGGCATAAATATTTACATGTTTCTTCCCTATATATATTTACATGTTTCTTCCCAGGGAATCTCATGATTTTAAGACAAATCTTGTGGACCCTTCATGTTAATATGCTTCTGAAAGACTGACACAGAAAGCAAATCAGTTTGGAAATATTACAAATGTCACCGAACAGCAACCTGGTAAATTGACAAGACTGAGATAAATCCATTGTGTCTGCTTCAAGTTACTGATTGTCTTATATAGAAGGTACCCTGTAATTCCAAGAGTTAAACTTTGACCAAAATTCAGTCTTCAATATAACATGATTTTCTCTGGCCCACCTCAACCACACCTGGAAGCAGGTTCCCAGCAATGCTTACCCCACAGGTAATTCCCAGCCTCTTTGAAATTAAAAGGTTGCTATAACAACACGATGCATTTATTTCCATATAGCTTTGGTTTGCTTATTTCTCATCATCCCTTTTTAAAATATCAGTTGCCATAACAACAGAACATAGTATCTTAAGTGTACCTTTCATGTATATTTATATAGGATAATTAAAGGTATGGGATTGGGTCAAGCTTTGGGTTGGTTTAGTTCAAATCTCTTGCATGAAACATTCCAACACTCCCACTAGAAGTAAGAGTAAATTCAGATATGCTCAGATTTGCATTGACACTGCCTCTTGCAGCTGTAAATATACTTAATTTTTCAATGCCTCCATTGTTAATTAACTGTTGATGAGTCTTCTAAGTTATAAGCTATTGGCATGGCTCACTCTTTGGGTCTTTTTCTAAGCAGTGATTTCTACTAATTATAGTTATGTTTCTGTTCTTGTTAGCTAAGCTGATCACTCTCAGAGGAATATGAGGCTTTCCTAAGTGAAGTAGAGAGCTGAAACGACCAGCCTGCTGTCTCGCTTTTTGAAGGAGACTGACAGGCAATTCTGGCTCTACACCCAGGTTTTTTCACCACTATAGTGGTATGACCCAAAATCACCTCAAAAGAGAATGATATCTCCTCATGCAGATGGAGCTATGTCCCTGAATTTTCTTTCTACACAGGAATATTCAAAAAAAAAGGTCATGACGAGCTGGAACAGAGCACCCAGCTCCCACATGCTGCTGTGCTGGCTGCAAAGTGCTGTGAGTGAGAGCAGCTCCAAGTTGCTTCATTCAGAACTGTATTTGTCAGTGGGGTGAACACCACCCTCCATGGGGACACAGCCCATATCCAGTCTGTTCCTTTTGGAGCTTGTGAATTCCCCAAGGACACATTACAGGGCTCACTCACCTACAGGAGGACTCAGAGAGGAATAACACAGGAGGAAGCAAGGAAGACACTGTGATAATTGCATCTTTCATTATGACTGTGGGGATAGTTACTATAAAAGGAAAGCAGGGATTTCTGGTTCATGGCCAATATCAGTACTTTGTTCATGGAGAATATTGTGTGATTTGGAGTGCCTTGAGTTAAGATACAGGGCAAAAGCTGTATGAAAAATGAGTTATGGAAATGATCTCTCCGACCTCCAAGCTAACTGTTAGTATGTGCATGAAAATAATCATTGAGGAGGGGAATAGTAAAAGATAGAAGTACTGATACTTTCAATTTTAGTCTTTTAACATTGACAGAGAGTCATAAGTGCAAATTACTGCAATCACTGCTCTGAGTGACAGGGTCAGGTTGATGCCACACTATTCACATATACTTCTTTAGAGAGAGCTCTGCTCTGGATACCACAGATTATAAGGCACCACAGGCTATAAGCTCTCTGCATGACTATCAGAGAGATTCAGAGTCCCTGCAATATCCTAGCTGGAGCACTCTGTGATTATCAAAATGTAAAGGACAGGTCTTTATTATTTCTATTCTGCTCTTTTTCAATTAGCCAGTAGGGTTTTGACTGAGGTAAGCCAGGACTTCTACCAGCCCTTCAGCCCCTGCTTCAACAGTTTTCAGTGTTCCCCTTGACACCTGCAGGTTTCCCAGGCAGCTGCAGTTCCAGCTGTTTAGCAATGAGGGCAGATGAGGCACAGCTACCCTCAGGATCACCCTTGGTCTCTTCACTCAACCATGGCATTCTGCCACAGGGTCATGGAATGGGGCATCCTGAGGATGCCTAGATGAAATCCACCATTAACCCCAAATGCCATCCGTGGGATATCTCTAGATAAAATGGAGCTATAAAAACAACCCAGTCAGTCTTAACATGTACAGCAATCAGAGAAGTAAGATCATCCCCTACAGGCCTGAAAATTTATAGGGATTTTTCAGACACTTAGTACTTATTTAGCTTCTACTAGACCATTCAATAATGTAGGCACACCTGTGTCCTTGTCAAACACATATTAGTCACAAAATACTTGGGCTGTAATGTTTTAGTGGGTACATCAACTCTTCAGACTACACTGTGGGGTTGGTGCTTCCTTGCAGCCACACTGAGGTTGGTATTAGAGGATTACTGAGAAAACTACAAAGCATTCCCACCTCACTTCCCTGAGCTATTAGCACGAACTCTTTCAGTAGCAGATTCCTTAACAAGACAGATGGATCTGTCCATTAACACGATGGTTACAGATCTGTGACTTCCTATTAATAATCTAAAAAAAATTGTGTAATATCCTCTCCTTCTCCCCCACGCTCAGATTGCCAGGACCAAGTGCTCTTTCATCACTGTGGTTAGCACTTCTGCATCTGTCAAGCTGAGCTTGATCCTGGAGGTTATTAGCAAAGGGAAGCAGCTGTGTAATCAAGTTGTGCATTAATGATCTATGGACATATGTGACTATTAAATGGTTGTAGGCATGCACCAGACAAATTAGGAGTTCAAAGATATTCAGGGGGGGAGACAGTGCAGTGTCTGATAGTCCAAACCCCTGTTGGGGTGCAGCAGGACCATATGGCTGCAGAGCTCCAGTGCCGTGTCCTGTTCATTGCAAATGTGCTTCATTCTGACCACACAAAATTTGAGTATTTGTCAGTCTTTTGTCATAAGGCCATCTCTGCACTTTGAGTGTAATCCATGTCCAGCATGAGCAGGCTGCTCTTAAAGAGAAGGGGAGCCAGGAGTGGTGGGAGCAGGGCAGAAGGGACAGTGGCCTCACAGCAAGATCACAGTCCCCCAGTAGTGAAGCAAAGCAAGCAAAGCAAGTCTAGTGAGGATCATCCTCCAGCTCAGCGATAGTAGTGACAAGGAAGGTCCAAAGCCAAACCAAGAAGATAATTCAGCACATCAAGGTCAGGATTAGCAAGATATGAAGATCCATGGAAGTGTACTTGCAGTAAAGCTAAGGAAAGAACAAGTACAGCAATTTAGATATCAATATGAGTCTAGAAGCAAAGGAAACAGAGGAGCTTTTACTTGTTGTCACAGCTATTCAAGATTAGTATGCCTTTCCTTCTTCGGAAATGCTGGTCTTTATCAGTGGCAGACTTTTTGTCCCACTGCAGAAATGTTCCATAAATAATCAAGAACCATTTGTCTGACAAAGCTGAGTGCTGGCCCTCAGGTAGAAAGGAAAGCAGTGAAACCTACATAGTGAGAACTTCAGTGGTGGGAGTGGCAGGCTGAAATCACTTTTGTTTCTGACACTGTGAGAAAAAAGCAAGTCCTCCTGGAACAGGCTGTAAATCAGTTCCAGGAAAGTTTGCATTTTGCTACGGTAGACACCTGGGATATGTGTCATAACAGTTAGTGTCAGCCTCAAGTCCCTTGAAAAGATGAGCCACTGTGTTTGCACTTTGGATGCAACTGGAGGTGAATCCACCTGCTCCTCATGAGCATGTGCTGGAGCTTAAACACTCTTTTCTTCATAAGCAAGTATCTCCTTCATGTAGAGGTGCCTATTTCAGCAGCGCAGCTGAGCACCTGGTCACTTTTTTGAAAGATTGTAGCCCTGTGAAAGAAGACGAGAAGAAACAAACATGCAACAAATCTGGGAAACATTTAAATTCTATAAAACTGGTTTAATAAGTGAAGACAGAATTTGATCCTGATTCTGTGAGTTGACCAGTCATACTGGGAAATGTGACTGCTGTGTCTTAGGATTTGGTCTGTGGCAAGAAAGTTAAGGCACAGAGAAACTGTTTATTCATGTGTTTGGTCTTCATATGTGTGGTCTATTTTTCTAGCTAAAGAACTTCTGATATGTATTTGTGTCCACATGCATATGTGCATATATCTATTTATCTATCTCACGTAACTAAGGAGATCACAGTGTTATTGAGTTTGAAGGTACTTCAAAAGGTCATCTGGTCCACCCTTTAAGTAGGGTTAGCACTGAATTGAGACCAGGTTGTAATATATCCTCAGCTTTCCATTCAGAAGACAGAAAAAGGTAGGTCATGGGCCAGCTCTTTAAACTTTGCATTTCCAGCAACTGTTTGTTCAATGCAACTCCTTGGTCACCTGTAGAGCCCCAAACAAACAACAGAGTAGCTACTCTTCAGAAAAGCAAAGTTAAACTCTCCTCAGCAGCAGCAGAGCCATCCCTGAATTATGCTGGGTGTTTTAGAAATATTACTTGTCATTCAGCTTCTCTCAGCTTGTGCAAGGAAAGGGAAGCGAGGGGGGAAGGAAGGTGCTAGGCTGTTAGAGCAGATGAGATGAAAATGACCTTGTCATCATCTGAATTCTGCTTTGAGCAGTGCTGTGTATCCCTTAGAGGTGGATTAAGTTTCCACTGACAGGCTCTGGGAGATAGAATTTCCATTAGAATTAAGGGAAGAATATCTATTAGATAGATACAGCTCCTTATCTGCGCCTTGTCTCCTTCTCAAACTGTCTGTGTGCTATCTCTCATTCTCCTTGCCTACTCTCACAGTTCCTCTGCTCATCAGATTTGTCTTGCTCTCTTCACCTCTCCCTGGGCTCCTCCTGCAAAGATAAAATTGTTCCTTTTGCCAGACATGTTGTGCCATTGCTTGTCCTTCACTGTCTATCTTTGTCTTCCAAACTAGGGGCTTCTCCTGCTGAAAAATGACTGGACCAAGCTGCACGCAGACTGTGCAAACCCACAACATGCCTGCTTCCAGCAGACACAGTGAACTGCTGGGGAAACGTCTTGTCCTGAGATCATCCCAGCTCTCTACCCAGCACCATTAAATCTTCTTCAAATTAGGCCAACAGGTAAATGTAGGTTTGTACTCTGATATCACACAGGGATCCCACCTTGTTATACAAGGTCATCTACTAGTGCTTAAGCAGAAGGGGGCCTGAATCCTGAAGCTTTTTGCACTCTAGTTGAGAGCTGTACTGGAATAACAGAAGTGGCCACAAGGACATATGCAGCCATTACTCAAAGTGTGTTCTTATTCCTGCAGTCCCTGTTGCACTCTTCACTAGGAGTCTTTCTTGTGCATTGAATACTTTTTCCAAGTCAGAGAACTCAGTTGCCACCAACCTAGGAAAAACTGATTTTACAACCATACCCATAGCTGAACCTGAATAACTCAACCTTCAAAATTTCACGCAAAACAAGATGTACTGGTTTTACTTTACAGAAAGCCAAGAACCAGTGAAAATTAAACCACTGCAGTCCTGACTTTTGTAATAAGATACTAAATGACAAATAAAAACCACTATGAAGTGGAAAATTTTAATGTTCACTCAGGAAAGAGACAGGGGAACACTTCTCACACTTAAAAAATAAGCTCTCCTCTAAATTGACCCATTTGGGTAGAATCACAGAATCCAGAATATTTGCCATCAGCACCACTTGAAATTTTTCTTGTGAGCAGGTTGATGTCTGCATACATGTTCCTATGAAAGTCAAAGTACATTGTGAGTAACTGTGAATTTACAGAGCACATACACCAGCTTGCACCTCGATCTCTTCTGTCCACAGGACCCTTCAAAATATCTGCTAGCTATGCTTGATAGAGCAGTGGGCTACAGAATAGCAAATGCCATCAGCATTGTTCCAAAACACAACATTTGCTGAAGTCGTCCTACTGGGATTGTCAACCCTAAACATAGCAACGTTTTATAATAAATATCCACTCATGGATATTCATGCATGGTAATTCTGACAAACCGGACAGTTGTTTTGCCTTTGTGTTCTCCAGCCACTAGCTAAATAATGTCTACCCTCCCTCACATCCATATGTTTTCATGACTAAGATTAATTCCTGTGCAGCTCTCACAGCCCCTCAACTCTCATTCTGCATTGATCTTCCTGAGCTGTTGTCTTTTGAGAACTGGGAGCTCCTGAAAAAAAAAAAAAAGTATTTTGAAGCAGTATCAATGATGCAAAAAGCTGGAAACTTGAAAGCAAAAATACTTTCACATGAAACAGAACATTCAGATAATTGTATGGTAAAAGAGGATGCTGCATGAAACACATCATTGAAATCTCCTTTCTAAATACAAACCATATTGCACTGCTTTCTCCTTTGCACTGCAACATTCAAAATTCATTGAAGTTTTCAGCTGGGAAAGCTTGCTATTTTCTCTCTCCATTATATGCCATTTATGACTTCTCTCTTTGTTTTTCCAAAACAAGCATGGATTGGGTACCATGGGTTTGGTAATTGATCCTCATCCCCTGGGAACCTTTTCTGTCAATAAAATACAATTAGGAATGCCAGCCTGCCTTGCTTTGCAAAGGGAAACCAGCAATACCTGTGGGTGAACATACCATGTTCATAACAAGACCTGGCCTCATCAGCTGCATGGATTGAAGCAAATGCTGCAGATAAAAAATATCCTCCAGCTCATTCATGATGAGTCAATGTAGACCTAAGTTACATGTGTGGGTATTTTATAATGCTTGATTTAACTGTAATGTTATTCCCCCATCCTCTACCCACAAAGTCCTATTGGTACCACAAGTTAATATCTTATTTCAGAGAGGAAGAGCTATAATACTGTTTTTTAAATACAATAATACCTTTCTTGAAAATGCATCAGATAAAAAAGACAATTGAGCCATAATACAAACACCAGAGAGAGAATCTTAATACTCACAGGCAAACCTTACAAATGAAGCAGAAGACTTAATTGTGGCATGCTGTCTCCAGATGCATTGATTTATTTTTGTGCTCAGAGCAGCAGGAAACTCCATTGTGCCTCTTGGCCAGTTTTGGCCATTTCTGTTATCTTGCAATCAAAGTGATGGAGTATTTGCTTAAAGCCATGCGATGGGACAAGGAATGTAAGAACAAACAAGGTTTTCAGGATTTTAGTGAGCACTGCTAACCAAAAGGACATATCCAAAGTACTCTGTACTCTGCAATATCTCAAAGGCTGATGAGTCTCCCTGACAAGAGATTCCTTATGCACAGAAGAACCACACAGTAGAGATCAACTTTCATTGTTTTCTGCCACCTCTGAAGCCACATAATGGCAGAAATACATGTTGCATTTGGGACGCTTTTAACTTGCTGAACTTTTATTTCAGTTGCAATTGAGTACCAAAGCTCCCCGAGGCTGGGAAACAGAGCATGGAGTAACCCTTGTTCCAGAGTAAGGGGAGAAGGGTGTAATCAGTCCTTTTGACAGCCTCAGGAAATGCCAGGCACAACAGAGTCTGTCTCAGTTAGCTTTTTAAAGCATCAGTCTCTAAACTGTATTATTATCCTGTAGATTTCCCCCAAAATTTAAAGTATGTCACAGTGGGCAGAAGCCCACTAGTTCCCAAGAGTGGGTCTGTCACTGGTGAGGTGGAAGTGCTTGGCTAAAAAACACTTAGTAATGTTATCTTAGTAGATTTACAGCCCAACATTATGACCTCATCACAGTTTAAAATAGACTCTAAAGCAACATCAGGAACATCTCTTTTCCCAAACAGAGAAGTAAACAGAAGGACAAGATAAGTGCATACTGTATCAGAGTAAAAGGGAATTGGCAGGTATAACCTGGCCCTATGGACAATTACTGGTATTGTTGATATTTTAGAGAAGATTCAGTTACTTGCCTGGGAAAAATATTTTTGAGAGTTGTTATTGATTTGGAGTCTTGGGTAGAAGTTTTTTAGCATGTAGGATAGCCCTGAAAATGCAGAGCTGCTTTCCTCAGAATATGCCAGAAAGATAAGGAAAAGATAAATGTTTTGCCCCCACCCACCATCTGCAGGTTTTAGTTGTTGTGAACAGAATGCAGTATCAGAGAACCATACCTTTGCCAAATATTTTATGTACAAAAGATCCCCAGTCCATAGAGGGGTAACCATTGGACCTGAACCTTTCTATTTCTACATGTCTCAGGAAAATGCTTATGAGAGCTTACAGTTTCCATCATCATTAAAGGTTGATATTGTTGTGATATTCTTCTCTCAGTATTTGTAAATCATGGTTCAGATATCTGTGTCTTTCTTGCAGTGGAAAAACAACTATAAATTTGGTTTAATCAGTGAGACAACTTCAGCTTATGGCTTGTTGCCTTACAGTAACAGCTCAAAGCAGCCAGAGGACACTAGAGAATCTGGCCTTATATATCAACTGAAAAGAATGATTTAAGTTCTGAAGCTAGCACAATCACCAGGGCTGTTAGATCCATCCCTGGTACCCTAAGGTTAAAGTTATTATTCTTTCAGATTCTGTCCCTCCAGGTCTCCTTGAGACCAAGGCTTGCCTTGCTGCTATGAGAGCAGGACAGATCTTGTGCTAATGTCAGATGGAGATTCAATACAGAAAGCTCTGAGGGCTCTGAATTCCCATTATTGGTTTGTAAAAATGTACAACGTAATCTGTGCACAGCATTAGCTCACAAAGCCCACATTATGGTCTCTAAAGATAGATTAATTTCTTCAAGAGTCAAATCACAGTGTGTGAAATCATTATTTGTTTTCAAAATGCAGTTTAGCTCAGTTGAATTCAATCAACCTGGTCTAAACCAGAGTGCTTTGTGTGTGAGCCTAATGCAATGTTTTATCTGTTACAGTACAGCAGACTGGAGTTTACATTTTGAGATCTGCTTACTGCTGTCTTTGCACATCCTGACCCAGGGCACCTTTCACACAAGCATCACATTAGTATAAATCAGCCCCAGGCTCAGTTATGTTCCATCTAATTATACTAACTTAGGGCAGCTTTATATAGAAAATTGCATTCTCCCTGTCTTCTTCTTTACCATCACCCTTAATGGTCCCAAATGCCCCCTAAGTTAAGGAAGGTCTGGAGGAGGAGGATGAGTCTTGCCAGCTGTGCAGCAGCTGGTCCTGTGCAGACCATGTCCTCAGTGTCCAGGTTAGCAGCAATGAATATTCTGGGCTACAGAGGCTGCACAGGACCCCAAAAATGACACCAGGGATTCAAGAAAGCAAAAAACTGAAATTCAAGTGGCCCAGAAATTCAAAGGGCTCAGATTTCTGACTGCAGTCAGCCAGGTTCTGCTGCCTCCCATTTTGTCTGATTTCCATAAACTGATCATTTCCTTGTAGAAGTGAAATTTTTAAAAGTAACCCCATTCCACACAGTTCAGATAATTTCGAGCATCAAAGTTTGAAGCCTTAGGATTATAGTTTTCATTGAGATCACATGGGGTTTTTGCAATTAAGGAAAAGTAAATCCTGTTTAATCCACCAGTAATTCCAATGATTTATGTTGTTTCAAGAAGCTCTGTTGGTAAATTTCACCAATAAAAAATGCTGGCCCAAAAAAAAAAAAAACTGGACGTGCCAGAAGGTATTTCACATTGTTTTTGTGATGTTTGTTTATTTGCTTAAAATTAAGGAAACTGAAAATCATTCAAAGTGCTACATAATACAAATTCAGAGCTTTGATTTTTGTTTAGGCAAAGATTTTCTTCATATCATCAGATTTCAGGCACCAGAAAGTTTCGTTTCTGATGCTGAATATTTCTACATATTTTTAAATATTCAGCATCAGATGATTCTCCCCCTCTGCTTTGCTCTTGTGAGACCCCACCTGGAGTTCTGCGTCCTGGTCTGGTGTTCCCAAGACTGGAAAGACACAAACCTGTTAGTGCGAGTCCAGAGGAGACCACTGAGCTGCTCAGAAGGCTGGAGCTCCTCTCCTGCGAAGACGCACTGAGACAGTTGGGGCTGTTCAGCCTGGAGAAGAGAAGGCTGCAGGGAGACATTATCAGCTGTCAGTAACTAAAAGAGGCCTGCAGGAGAGTTGGAGAGGAGATAGGACAAGAGGTAAAGGCTTTGAACTGTAAGAGGAGAAATTTAGATTAGATTTCAGGAAAAAGATATTCACTGTGAGAATAGTGAAGCGGTTGAACAGGTTGCCCAGAGAGGTTGTGGATGCCCCCTCTCTGGAAGTGTTCAAGGCCAGGTTGGACTGGGATTTGAGCAACCTGGCCTAATGGAAGGTTCCCTGCCAGGGCAATAGGGTTGGAACTGGGTGATCCTTGAGGTCCTTTCCAACAAAAGTCATTCTGTGATTCTATGACTGTAAAAGAATATACCAAGCTTATAATCAATTTTTAAAATATAAAAATGAAATGTTCTAGAGCTATTTTACCATTATTACAGCTTAAATTTCTAACCCAAAGAGTAAGAAAATTATAACTTGTTTCAAAATGAACTATTGGAATGTTACTGCATAAGTATTTTTAAATAGAATTTTTTTACCTCATGAAAATACCTTTTTTGTCCTGTCTTTCCCTCTGTCTCATTAGATGATGTTCAAATCTGCATTTTCTTATGAGAAAACGTTGGATCACAAAATTTCTGCTCAGGCCTGTTGATTAGACTTTCATGTGCACAGTTCAGTTTTTGTCATTTGAAAACTAAGATGTTTACCAACCTCTGGTATTCAGTTTTATCTTGCTGGGGAAATTAAAGGAGAGTACTGAGTCAGGCAAGCAAGAGATGGAGGAGTGAGAGAAAAATTAAATATAACCCCACCAATTTAACTATTTTTACAGTGTGGTTTAAGATTCTGGTTCAATAGAGAAAAGAGCAGGTATTTTAGGATTATGTGTCCCAATAAAAATATCAATTAATATTTCTACCAAGCCTGTGCTTTGCATTTCTCATTATTTTTATTTTGATCAAAGGCAAAACGTATCTCTAGCACAGAGCAGGAATAAAAGCTGTCAGATTAAAGCATGTTCAAGCAAAATGCACTGGACGTTCTATTAGTAGTGAGCTTACCATGTGGCACTATTTCCAAATTACACATCAGAGCCTTTTGAAAATTAGGCCATCTTTTTGATATGTGTCTTTTAAGCAGTGGAGCAGGAAAATGTTATATTAACCAGCATTTTCAAAAGTGTGAAAGAATGCAGTGGCAGCTGGGGGCATCAGGCAATGGGTATAGCTGAACTTTGCTGAATATAGTTGTAGAGAGGCAGCTATAGTGCATAGAAGCCTCCTGTGTAATCACTTCTGACATCAGTTAACTTTTCCATTATCATCACTTCCAAACATCCTTTCAGCCTCTTTCTTCTAGACATAGAACTTCCTCTTGTTTCCAATCCACTGCAATTTTATGTCGTGCTGCTGCAAACAAATGTGAAATCAATTTTGTGTTTTTCAGCTTGTACTCTCCTTTTTGTCAGGCGTCAGCAAAACTAACATCAATTCCAGGGTGGTTCAACCTTATTTAAAACATTCACCACTCAGAAATTGTACTAAGCTCTGTGAAAGGGGTGGAGAAGGTAGCCTGGAGGTGGCAAACACATTGAAGCATCACCTGAATGCAGTTAAGTAGTACTATTAATATTTCAGAAATCACTCCAAACCAGACCAGGAGAATTATTACAGAGAACACCAGACAGTTTCCAAGGTACCTCGAGTTGTCCTGTATGACCAAAAATAGATAAAAATACAGTGTGAAGAATAGATGTCTATGACAGTTACTGTCACCTGTACACCTTCTACCTGGTGCTTATCCTTGGCTTTTAGACAGATAATGTTGTGAGAGAAGACACAGAATAGAGTTTCTTTCTAGTGACAACCAAAGTGCAGGGCATCTTTTAACTACCTTAAGACAAATGCCATCCAGTCTAAGTTAAACTTGGTTTATCAAGAAAGGAGAAAGAGGAGATGTCAGCATGGAAATGTTCTGTGGGAAGTAACCAGCCGCAGACATTTTAAGTGAGAAGGCCAGACTACTGAGGTACACCCAGTTTAGTGGAGAGAAGAAAGATGCCCAGCATCTTCCAAAAGACAAGAATGTATTCTTGTAGGTTTTTTTCTGTTTTGGTGGTTTGTTTCATTTTTCATTTTAAGCCATATCTGGCAGGGCATTTAGACAGGTCCTGTGAGGTCCATTAATGAGTTTTATCCTTCCTGTCATGAGGTTTTGATTTTACTTCATAATTTTTAGAGATATAATTTCACTTTCATTGATGTGCAAAACTCTGAGTGTTTCTTACTTCTCCCCTTCTTATATACTCCCTTTGTCTCACCTTTTGTCTCTAAGACACACATACTACCCCCCCACACACAACCTTTTTTATCTATTTCCGCTTTGCACTGACACCTTCTTCACACAGCATGCAGCACTGAGTTCCTGCTCAGCTTTGATTTCTAGTAGTTTTCCATCTTCCTTCGTCTCCCCAACTCTGAAGACCCACTCCTGAGAAGACCATAGACTTGGGTCTTCCAACCTTTTTTTAATTATTTCTGTATAAGAAGAAATATTCTAGATGGGCCAGACAACACTTTCCTAACTGCTCTCCAGATGAGGAAGCTACTGAATTCAGTTCCACTCTGAGGAGTCAGGTTTACATGGTTTTCGACTTCCCATTACCATATTGTACTTTATGCTAAGGACATGCTATTGACATCATATCTGTCATGTTTACTATAGAATAGTAGAAAAGAGAAAGCACTCTTCTCTGATTTACAGAATATTGAATATACCTGAAATTTAATCAAGAACACATTTGTAATGAGGCTGAAAATGGCCTGTCAAATGCTAGCTGATGATTTCTTAATTAAAAACAACAATCAATCTTCTATATGAGAGGTAAGAATATTTTATTAAGGTATCAGTGTGGGACCACATAGAATACATAATGAAAAACAAAAGAAAGAAAGCTGAACACCTGCCCTACCCTCACCCCCCCCCCCAAAACAGCAGACAAATCCTCATCTTAATTCTATTTTTAAAACCGTGTACAAATACCAATCTAAAAGTAATAAACCAGGCACAACCAGTACCTTGGAGAGACTACTCAATAAATTGCTGTAAAAACATCACCATTCCTGGTCTGATGTTTATTGCTAGAACTCAGCTCTTGTTTTTCATGTCTTGCTTCAGCAGTATGCAAGCTCAGTGGCAGCCCTCCTTTAACAGCTATCTCCTTCGTACTTTTAAAAGGAAAGAATTCTCCCAGAGAGTGAAAAGTGAAGTCCAAGACACTTAATTCAGGCAAGAAAAAAGACAGGGTATCTTGCACAAGTCCTTCACATGCTGTCCATGGAACTGATCACAAATATTTATGTTGTGGTTTAACCCCAGTAGGCAGCTAAGCCCCACAGCCCCTCTCACTCCTCTCTGTGGGATGGGGAAGAGAATCAGAAGGACAAGAGTGTGAAAACTCATGGGTTGACATAAAGACAGTTTAACAGGTAAAGCAAAAGCTGCACATTAAATAAAGCAGAATTTGCCCATAGGATTTGTTCATCATTTCCCCTCAGCAGGCAGGTATAAGCCTGCCCTGGGAAAGCAGGGCTCCATTGTGTGTAGTGGTGACTTGGGAAGAAAAGGTATAGAATCGTGGAATATCCTGAGTTGAAAGGGACCCACAAGGATCATCAAAGCCTATCTTCTGGGCCTGCTGCCACTGAAAGCATTCACCCTTCCTGCTTTTCCCCACAGCTTTTATTGCTGAGCAAAATGCCATGTGTTGTAAGTTAACAAATCTCCATTTTATCCATTGGGTTTAGGTGTCCCAGCTGTTTCTCCTCCCACCTTCCTGTGCACGCCCAGCCTCCTCCCTGGCAGGCCAGTGTGAGAAGCAGAAACAGCCATGATGCTTTAAAGGACTGTCCAGAAATAACTAAAGCATTGGGGTGTTGTCAATGCACAAATCCAGAATACAGCACCCCACAAGCTACTTGGAAATTAACTCTGTCCAGGGAAAACCAGTACGATTAATTAGCTCTTCTCTTTGCACCCAGTGGATCACAATTCTACTTTTGTTTATCTTTCCCACAGATGTCTGCACAAAGCACACATACTTTCCCAAAGGAAAAATGCCTAGTTTTGACTATGCATCCCATACAAATCTAATCTGGGCCCCAGTGGGGCTGTTCTGTTCACAAGCAAGACCACAATATACAGATAAGATTTGTCATACACAGCCAAATCAAATTTACAACTGCCATATAAATCCCATAGGCATGGGCTGTGCATGTCAAAACAAGACTCTGAGCCCCCTGTCTCCTCAGCCATACCCCTCCTGTATTGTTTACCACCTTCCAGTCTGAGCAATCTTCTAGACTATAGAACAGCCTGCAGGACCTAGCAACTCTTTGAGAATATCCAGCACCAAATGCCTCCAAACACCACACAGGAGCAAGTTTGGGGGCATACACACATCCTTATCTCTGTGTCCTGGCATCTTCAGAAATGAAAAGTGCTCGCATTGTCCAAATGAAATCTGGGGTACACATCAGCCAGCTCTCCAAGAAAGGGGATAGGGACACTGGGATTCCAGGACATACCAGATTTCCCATCTCCTGCAGAGCCTTCTCACTACCTCTTCTGCTTTGGAGGTAGAGACCACCTCAGGCATAGCCAGGAGGTTTAAGGGAGCATTCCCCTTTACTTGGCAGTCCTGAGCCTGCATGTAGAGCAAATTCTGTCCAGTTCTGGATCCCTGTTGGAAAGTGATAACTACATCAAGTTTGGCAGAGTGTTATGAAGTTGGATAGATGGCTGTGAGGAAAGATGGATGTAGCTGCATTTCTTCAAGCTGGAGAAGGGATGGTGGAAAGAGATTTAATTTCTGTCTGCTACAACTGAAAGTAGATTTATAGAGAAGATGGAGCCCATCTCTGTGGTACACGACAAAAATCAAAAAAATCAATGATCAAAAGTATCAGAAAAAGTAAATCTGACTGGATATAAGGGAAACAATCTTCACTGTTGAGAGTGGTTAAGCACTGGAACAGGAGACCAGAGAGGCTATGTATTGACCATAAACAAACTGGAGAACTATGGACTTAGTTGATGAGAGGGTGGAAAACTTGCGGGGCTCCAACAGTGGCAATCCACAGTAACAAGTCCAGCTGATTGTCTTATCAGTGGCATCCCACAGGAACTAGTAATGGGACAATAAATTTATTATGATTATTAACAACCAGAGTGATGAGAGAGAGCTCACTTCTGGCAAGGCTGCAGATGATACCCAACCAGGGGGAGCAGTTTTCATGAAAGAGGGTGTGATCGCTACTCAGAGGGACATAGACAGGCTGTAAGAATGGACTGACAGGACCATGAAATTCTAGACAGGCAAATGCCAAGTTCCACCCGAGGGGTGGAATAACCCCATGCAACAGTGCAGGCCAGAGACTGAAGGGCTGGAAAGCAGCTTTGCATAAGAAGGCTGAGAGAACTGAATATGACTCCACAGTGTTTCCTTGTAGCAAAGGCAGCCAAATAAGCACTGGGAGGTTTTAGCAAAAGGGTAACCAGCAGGCAGAGGGAAGTGATTATTCCATTCTGCATGGCACTTCTGAGACTGCATGTCCCTAGTGCAAGAGCTGTTGACATATGGGAAAAATTAAAAATTTCACTAGGCAAGACATTTCCTCTGTGTTTTCTTAGCTTCTGCTGGTCAAATCTTCCAGAAGTACCACAGGCATTCAGGAGTGTCAGCTTGACTGACTTTCCATTGGATGTACTCCTCAGGGTACTTAGGTGGTTCTGAAGCTGTTGCATTTAAGAAGGAAACTAAATCACTCTGTAAGAAAAGACAAAATAGGTTGCAGAGCTGGCAAAGGAAACCCAACTGAAAATATGTCGTATCAGCTCCTTGCCCTTAAGCTTAATAGCGGTGAAAAAGGTTTTGTACTCCCTTCAGCTAAACTGCTCCTGTCCTTAGCTCATCAGTGTAAGAAGATCCTCTTGCTGACCAGGAGTAATTCTCCTCTCTTCTTGGCCCCTGCACTTGTAACTGGAGAGAGTGAGACAAGCAAAAAAAAAAAAAAAAAAAAAAAAAAAAAAAATTCATTATAGAACAAAATTTGAAGATGAGACAAAGAAGGGAGATAGGCTGAAAAGATCTGTAAATTTTTTTTCAGATGTTTCTTGGAAGGCACTTGATAAAACCCAAAATTCTGCACTAAATGTCAAATTGAGATCCTTCTTTCCCCTTCTCATATTGGTTTCTCTTACATGCAGTAACTATTTACCCACATTAGACATGCAGTCCTGAAAAGAAAGTCTGAGATATAATTTCAAAAGCCACGTGCTGCTTCCAAATCATTTATAAAAAGAGACTTTATAAATATCCAGAGACATCACTCCTCTGCTATGCAACAGTAACAGATATGTTCCATGCACCTAATGCAATTAAAGTGCTCAGGAGAGGCAAAGATACGGCAGTGTAATAAAAGTAAATGGCTGTCAATGTTTAGCAAAGTATAAAGTGAAATAATAATATAATAAATAGGGTAGAGAGAGTCCAAAACAATGATGGTTAAAAAAACCCTGTTGGAAAGAACCATTTAATTATATCACACATGAAATGGGTACTGGTGCTTGGCTCACTGGTGCTTTCTAATGTTCCTTTTTGGAAGTCCTGTATGACTTGGTGGTTTTTCTCCCATGAGCAACTCAAGCACACAAACAGGAACAAATGTATTTCTAGGTCTGCCAGTAGCTCCAGGAGGATAGTGACTTTGGGAGAATATCCACATGCAGGTGAAGCACTTACTTACTTGGCCTCTGTTAGGGGTCCTGCTGATGGCAGCTGTGTGACTGGGGAAAGAGAAGAGCACCCTGCCATGAGATGGATGTTGCACCATGTGAGCAGAGCACATACATCCTATGAGGGTGCTGTGAGGAATGGATGCAATCGTCCAGCTTCCCTAAGGGAATCTGCTTCCACGCTCACAGTGCTGTTACAAGGAGGAGGGATGAAGTCCTGACACCATCAATGTTAGTAAGAAAGACAGACTCCACAGAAAGAAAAGTGAGAAACCTGCACTCTTTCATCCTATTCTCCACCTGCTCCCACATAAACCTCAGCACTTGCTTTTTATTAAGCTCCACTGTTGCTGCCCCTGTTCTTGGGGTGGATGTTGCAATGTGCAGTCTGGAATGTAAGGCCATAGTTCCTGAAATTAATGAACATGTTGGAGGTGCAGAAACATCCTACATATCTGGCTACTCCTGTTTCCCACTGCCTTTTTCTACATTATCATATCTTGACATTATTGTAACACTGCTTTGGAAACAGAGGACAGGATACACTTAATTACATATTATATTTGTAGGCTACCAGGATGACAGCTTGTTTTTAACAACCAAACACTTGATGACAAACAAACATAATTTTTGAGTTTAGCTGACAAAGTGCCAGCTGGAAGAAGGAAGAAGGCCAGCAATGCAAAAGATGTGGGGACTTCTGCAAACATGGCAAAACCACCCATCCACCTGCCTGGCCCCAGGGTGAGGACCCCAGTGTTGTGCTGCCCAGGAAGCTCTACCAAAGTGCTGTAAAGAAGATTTAGTTTCTGGAAACTTTATTTTGACAGACTGGTGAGAGGCAATAACTCCATTTCTTTTCCTTTTTCATAACCTCCTGTGAGAGCCCTCCATATTCCCCTACTCCTGATTCAACATCCAAATGTTCTCACTCATGTTTCTTATCTGGTGAAGACTGAGCAAGGACTATCATCTGAACCACTCACAGTGACTGGAAGATTATGAAAGATCATGATAGAGAAGCAAAAGCTCTCTCTATGGAGATATTTCACCTTTGATTGCTAATCTCAGATAAATACCACACCCGGTTTTCTTTCCAGCCAGATCTGAATTTACCCACCTCTCTACACTGCAGTGCTTGTAAAATCAGTCTTTCCTTTCACATAAACCCTGCATCATATCCAGAGCACAAATGGAAACTTTTCTGTATCTCCTAAGAGCTTTCAGCAATATACCTAGTGCTTTTTGTAGCCTTGGTCAGCCTTTTCCTCTCTGCTGGCCAAATACTGGCTGCAAAATGCCAGACTTTTCCATAGATGGTCCTTATCTCCTCTGATAGTCAAAGCTCCAGGTACAAACAGCTCCAGGCTCTCAGCTTCGCAGTCTTTGGAAGCAGCTTTTATTCTGTGTACATGCCTTCACAAGACATGCCTAGACACCTCTCTCAAGGGCCTGAAGCTAGGATGCTCTTCTGTGACACATCCCACACTGCCAATGCAGTGATGCAATGGAAATTATGTTTCCTGTGACTGCAGCCCATTGCTGGACAAGGAAATTACTGACACAGTGAAGATTGTTTTGGAAGCATTAAAATCAATTTCTCCCTATTCCTCTCACCACCTATACAAAAAAGTAGTTATTTCATTCCTTAGAAGGAAAAAAGGAAAGTGGTTCTCTGTGATAGCTGAACCATAATAATCAGAACAACAAAAGACAGAGAACAGTTGAGAGAGAGATATTCGTCAATACTGCAAAATTATTTACTCTGTTTTATTTAAAAACAAATACTATATTATGCAATCTCCACAGGAATGAAGACTCTTTTAAAAGCCTCTCTGGACCTTCTCTCTAGAGGCTCATTTCCTTGTTCATTCCAGTGGGCTGCTTTCCTGTGTTCTTGAATTTTCCTCTTTTCTCGTCTCAGAGGACAGCACTCCTGGATGACTGAGTCTTTGTAGGAAGCCAGAGCATGAGAAGTTGAGTTCCAGCTCTTCCCATGGCTTTTCCCTGTGTTATTCATAAGGAATCAAATTGCCCCTCAGCCAGTTACTCCCAAGTCCTGTTGTAGCAAGAAAGGTCTTTAAAACCCAGGGGGATGTTCCATTCCATGGCACCAGGTGGTGATGCTGGCATGGACGAGCTGGTAGATTTGAAAGCTGTAGGCATGATTGGTGGGAAGCTCCCCTTGGCAAAGCCTCCATAAGCACAGCACACACTGCCTCTGCTGGATGGCCATGGGAACTTTGTCTCTCTTCACTGGATGCTCAATGCTCAACCCTTCTGCACAAAATTTGGATCAAGGTCTCCAATGGATGAATCATTCTGAAGTAATATTTTTGTCCAGTTTTTTCACTGTTCAGCCTTGGAGTTATGATAAAGATCTAACTATAGCATGAAAAAAGTACAAATATAGTAACATTTCAAAAAAGTGTTCCAGTGGCAGCCCCACTTTCAGGGGAGAGGAAGTAAGTAAGTTAAGACTGAAGTACGTGTGTCACATTTACCCGGTAACTTCCCAGCATAGGAGGACTATTTGTAGTACGGTTGTGATATTATTTAAATAAAGTAATTTTGAATCTGAAATATAGATTATGTTTTGTACTTTAACAGATCTCGGTGGCTAAATATTTATCTTTTCCTCTTTCAGGTGTCTGTCTCCTTTTGCTGGCAGATTTCCAGTTCTCTCTGCATTGCTTCTCTCCTTTGGAAATAAGGCACTGAATAAGGATTTCTCTTCTTCAGAACTTGGCTCCTCTTTCACTTGGCTCCTGGAGTGAAAGTAATTAAGAACAATTGATTGTTATAGAAATATTAATATTTATTATTGGTACTGCAGCAATATCCTGAAGCTTCACCAGCTGTGATATAAATATATGTGAGAGCAATAATTGGGGTAGGGCAGCTGAGGATTATTACATTGACCACAAAGTCAGTAACTATGCCATCACATAGCTGGGCTCTGAAAAAAGTGAAGTAAGGAACCTCCCAGAAAAAACCACTGCAAAACAGAGTTGCATTCATTTGCAAGAAACACAAATGCAATCATTTCCAGCCTTGTTTCTCCTAAAAGGATGTCTGGGAATGGATATCTATGACTCAGTCTTTTGAGAAGATGATGAATATGAATGGAAAGAAGAAGAATCCTCCATTTAAACTTCTTTACCGTGGCTCAGCCTAGCTTCTGCAACAGTGCCACACACTTCATTCTGCTGAAAATTTACTGCAACCATCAGAAAAGTTTGCCATGACATTAGCACAGTAGAGAAGAATTTGTATACTGTTGTTGCCTTGACTACCAAACCACCACATTAGAGCATTAGCTGCTAATATTTCTTCTGAAGTGTGTCCTATACTATTTTCCTTTTGAGGAAGAAAATGTTGGTGAGATTTGTGAAAGGAGACAACATTCATCCCATCTTTCTACCACTTCTACCTGCAGTATCCCTGACTGTGGCCAAGAGTGAAGCAATTTTCAATGTTCTCACTCCAAAATGTTATTTTGTCCACAAAGTCAGCATGAAAATTATATAATTGCAGTAGGTCCCAGATGATACAATTTCAAGGTACTACAACAAAAGGGCTATGAAAAAAATTCACATATTAAAAAAAATAAAGAACACTTTGGTTATGTTTAGTTTTTCAAATCATGATATAATAGTTTGAAGAACATGAAACATTTCTTCATGAAGATTCCTATGCCTTATTCCTTTGTCCTGCAAAAAACCACTTTAAATAAAATTTCACCCTATAATGCATTGGTGTATTCCTATTTACATACAGAGACATTAAGAAGATATACACATCAGGTAAGTGTTTGTTTGAACAAGTTTTTAACAGTTTTACCTAGTTATCCAGAGTCAAGATGATTACTGTTAGATCATGGCATGAGATGACAGTGCACTTTAAATATAAAGAGAGATTTTATAAAAATGACAAGGGCAAATCATTTTAATTAGCTAAGAAAGAGAGAACAAAATGTAAAGGGATTTAAAGGAACATTGTCAAATTACATTTCAGAAACCAGCTAATAGTAAAAAGTCTGTATTATGACAGTTTACACTTTTAATAACATGTCCTGTTTCTGAGATTATTTAAAATTCTGTTGAGAAGGAAATTTCAATTTCCTGTTCATTTTTGGAAGAAATATGAAAACTGGTTTATTGCCATAGAAGTCTCATAAGTAATTGTATGTTGAACAGTTTATGGGGTTTTACATAAATAAGTTAGAATAAAATAACTTCATCAAACCTGCCAATTACAGCCAAATTTTCATCTTAGTTCCATTAAAATACATGTTTTTTTAAAGAAATGTAGCATTTCTTACCAGACAAAGAGAAATATAATGTTCTCTTTCTGCTATGCTACTGCCTGTGTTCTAGTAATACAATTTAGAACACATGTTCAAAAAGAAATATTAGTTCTGGGAATCTCCTTTTTCAACTTCCAATTTGGGACAACTAAAAAAGCACATTTTTCAAAGTTGCAGTACTTAGCTCTTCCTGAAAATGAGGCTCCAGCTCAATGTCCCAGAAAATGCAGGTCTCTAAAACAAAGAGCCGTTTTGAAAAAATTTGCAATTTTTTAAAATTGCATAAGCTTTCCTGAAGTAGCGTATCAGGGACTGAAGAAGTATTTGGTGCCTTTCGGTATGTTCCTTCAAATGTGTCATCTTGTGACAGTAATTCTTCAGAGGAATGATGGGCTAACTACAGTATGCTAACAGAATCGCAAATATCCTCTTTCCTTTTCCTGCAGAGATACAAATCTAGATTTAAAATTCTGTTATATAAGTGTATTACTAGTCTGCCTTAAAAACATCTCTGACAGTCTTAAATGTCCCAGTTCAAAATATTTTTCAGTGACATCAAACATTTTGTGGATTATTTCTTTTTTCTCTTGTTTTTTTCTTCTTCTTCTGCTTCTTCTTTTTTTTTTTTTTTTTTTTTTTTTTTTTTTTTTTTAATGCCACAGAAATATCCCACATGTTTAGTAAAGAACAAAGTTTTTTTTTCTTTTGGGATAAATATTTACTACTTCCTAGACAGCCAAAATGTTTTCCTAGAGCAGACCTGCCCTGGGATGCTGTTAAGTACCATTGAGAACTGCTTTCCATTCCAAGCACTGCTATTAAAATAAAAAACTTACTGAAAAATATGAAGAAGTGCAAAGAAGTGCAGTAGAAAGCAGATATGCTGGGATAATAGGAGAGCTGGATATGAGTGTAATAAATGCAATGAGAGCCAAGGATCTTTTGGATAACTGAATCACTCCATGAACAGTCTTACAGACAAAGATGAAGGAAGCTTGGCACAACTAGGTTGTCTAAAAAATAAATGGTCATTGGCAAATCTGCTACATGTATTCATAATAAAGAAAAAATAATAAAGAGAGAAGAATACTGTTTAGAGGGACATAATTGGTCATGACTTGACTATTGCCATAACCTGAAGATCTTGATAATGCAAGTCATAACAAGGGAAACTTCCTGACAAGATCTTCAGGCTGTTCAAAATGACAAAGCAGGTAAAGGAAGCTGAGTGCCTTAGGCTAGACCAGGCGATAGTTCAACCTGTTGAGTACACATTTTACCATTTCTTGAATTTTATATCAGGAAATTCTAGAAAATGTTTTAGATGGCAAAGCCAAGGTACAAACAAAGAAATGTTCTTCGGAGTTATAATTGCTGACCTTGTTTCATTAAAGTTCTGCAGAAACCTTTCAAGAAAGGACTTTTCTGTGACTCTCAGCTTCTGCCACTGGTACAAACAGAGAGTGCGGCCTTAAGCCTTTGGAGGTAAGATGAACTAGATGATGCAATAGATCTTATCCATCTCTATTTTTCATGAGTGCACAAACAAATATTCATGCCTGGGAACATTAATCACTGTTGACTAGAGGTCTAAATCAAAGAAGGGATGTAATGTACATGCTCTGCACACACTGTTCTAATGTTTATAAGTATGTAATTTCAAAACCAAATTTCTTCAAACACAGCAGTGCATCATTCAGGAGTACATTCATTTTCAAGGACGAAGTTTCAAAACAAAGTTGTTTTGAATTGCTGGGGCTGAAAAGCATATAAAAAATGCCTTAAAAGGTGAAAACAATTTTTTCCCTCCTCTTCATTGGATAACTTTAAAAAAAATATAAACAGCTGGATTGATGTTTATGAAAGTTTCTAAAACAAATCAAGTCTTGAACTGAGACAGAGCATGAAACATTTGAGCCCCAAAGGTAATATTTTTTTAAGAAAGTTATAAATGGCAGTGATTTAGAATTGAAATGTCATTTCCAAGCTTGTCAAGATCATCACAACTGCAATGCTACATTAACTTGTGTTGCACAAAGCTGTAGCTATAACAGAAAAACAAATTCTCCTAATTTCCACTGACCTGTAGCAAGTTACTCTGTCAGAAATCTATCACAAAACCAGAAAAGAGACAGTAAGAAAGAGGGTGAGTAGAACTAAAGGAGAGAAGGAGAAAAGGAATAAGAATAAATGATAATTCAGGGAATGAAAAACAAAATAGAAAAAAAATAAAATTGAGCAGAACAATTTATCTTCAATTCCTCTGTTTACCCAGAGGAGGAAAAGAGTTCTTTGGTCAATGCTCATTTTTCATCACACAGTGGGGAAAAACACAAGACATAGAGATGGTAAAGAATAAGCCAAAAAGAAGATGAAAATTGCAGGGAAGGTAGACGAAGTGGATAAAATAGGGAGCTTAAAAGAGAAATTATCAAGGAAAGTAATCCTGGAGGCATTGCCAGAATTCCTTGAAGAGTCCTGGAATTATTCTCTCAGTAAGAATTCAGTGAGAGCTCCACTTAAAACCATTTTTAGAAATCTGCAAAAGCAGGGCAAAGAGAGAAGTAGGCTGTGTGGAGCCTGGGTGGAGAAAGACACAACCTGGAATTGTCCAAGGCTGCCAAATCATGTTTTTTCTTCCTACCACTTGCTCTAACAGCATAGATCTGAACCCTTATCAGTTTTCTGCTGATATCATTTTCGCTCTTCTCAGATGCAAAACATGTGCCCTATATTCTGCATTTTCTACTTGTCACCAGGTGGTATTCAATGAAGGACTCCTCCATGAGTTTGAGCCACAGGCCCCACTCTTATCTTCTTCCAAACCACCCTCAGGGTTGAGCATGATTCCTAGTTTTTCCTGGATAAACCAGTTGTCACATTACAAACAGGTTCTGATTTGTCTAGTTAAGAGTGAACTAACTGTTTGCTGCTTTGTGACCATAACCTCATATGGACAGACAACAACAGGAAAAAGCAACCTGCCCTCTCCTCTGACTACAGATATTCTCTTTCCTTTCCCTACTCTTATTTTAAACTAGCCATCCTTGCTCCATAGCCAGCAGCAAGACAAGTTCAGTGACTCATTTCACCCACTCTGGTCTTGCTGACATTTAGAAACAAATGTCAAGTAGATACTTCTCTGGGAGACAAGAGAGAGGCATTGTACTCTGCTATTCAAAGAACCTTGGTGCAACATTCTTAGCACTTTTTGCAATATTCTACATATTATGTATCTTAAAAGGTATAAATGATATCCAAATTTACCTTTATTTTAGCAAATTCTGAGCAGGCAATAAAAGACTGTATAGCAGGCACACCAGAATACAGTTAGTAAAGCTGATAACAGAGTGCTTAATTTCCTTCCTCTTGGGAACATATGTGTATGTTAGTTTTAGGGACATTTTGCACCAAATACATGAAGTTTCACTTAACTCTAAGGATGCCTCATGAAATGGGTGTCACATAATAGAGCCCACAAGCAAACATTAGGTACAGTGTGAAGGTAATGAAAGGCAGCTATCAAGCAGCATAGATTCAAAATTCTGCTATTTGAAAAGTTTCCATTTGGTCTGTTTTTCGAAGACAAATATCTCTGATAAATGTGTGCACATAAATATTTTGATCTGGAAAATGCTGATTCTGTAGAAAAACAAAGCTTCTTAAAGCAGAACACATATATAAATCTCTATCCACATCTACATCTAAACAGAAATGAATTTTGGTTCTGCCATACATCAATAACCATAAAGATGCATTGTGGGACAGAGAGTCTAGTCTGTTGAAGTTCAAAATCTCTGTATTAGTTTGAAGTTCCCTGGAGAAAATGTATAATTTTAAGTCTTGTAAGAGACTGCGAGGCATTCCACAGGCAAATAGCTCTATAATGCAGTGGTATGGCTCTGTTTAATGCATCTCTGAGACAAACAATTTTTGCACCAAAATATATGGGGTTTAATTTTGCACAAATACTTAACAACTTACTTCAGGAAGCAAAAATTATATTCAGCTCAATTCTTTAGAAAACAATAACATGTCTAGTAAATGTGAGCTCATACACAGGAGTTTACAGCAATGAGGAGGCTTAATATGAAAGCTGGTGTGGAGGTTGCTCTGCATCCTTAGGGGGAATGGGTAACAGGTACAAAACTTCACAGGACTGTGGTACTTGTTGACTTTGTAATGTAAAAAAGAGTGAGAAGCCTCTCTGTAGTGTAAGTCATTCCCATAACACGTTTTTGCTATTTAAGGACAGTAAAAAATTCTTGGCATGCTTTATACTGAGAGATATACAAGGATAAGATGGAATTTCATTTTGAGGGAAGCTTTTAGGGATAATTAAATCAGCTCTTACATAATTTAGGTGAACGGCCTAGGCAGGCAATTAGAAATGTATCCCAAGCTCAACAGCTCTATGACAAAACATGCTAAGACAAAGTGGACTTAATTGCTCCTTTTTTTTTTTTATACATTAAACATTCTGCCAGAGGTAAAGTCTAAGAAACATTAAATAATTTGTCCAAAATGTCCCCAAAGTTGATGGAAACACAGAAATTGTATCTGACATAGATTCTATAAGAATAATGCTCTTTGCAAACTAAGTATGTCTTCTGGGTAGCAATCACAATGGTTCAAGTCTGCCTTGATCAAAGCCAGGGTCTGACTGCAGGATGAGACCTGACAGCCTCATATTTAAAAGATTTGAAGACTGTGCAGTTAAAAGTTACGATGGTTATCTACAGCAATGGGATCTACATATCTTGGAATGAAAACAGGGTCTGTAATGACATCTAGTCACTTCTGGTTTTAGTGAAAGTCAGAACAGCTAATCCTTAACTTTCTCTTCAATTGGTGATACACTTTTGATCATGCAACAAAGAGGGAAAAATAATGCAGAACATACTTTTTAAGTCTATTTTTTTTCTAGAGAGGTACAAAGGTTCTAGGTGTTGGTCACTCTTTCACTGAGAATAACACAGGAACAGGTGGGAGGCAGTATTGTAGAAAAGAGCAAAGAAGGCTTTAAGAGAACCGCTCTGTTTTTATAGAGTGATATGATAGATTCTATTTGATTGGCTAACTAACAAAACCTTCCTCACACACTGTCCTTGAGAAGAAGAGAAAGAAGAGTAGAAAAACACTACCTGCAGATTGTTTACACTGAAAAAGTTATTACGTCTTTAAAACTCCCTAAAAATTCTCAAAAGCTGCTGTGAGAAACAGTTGTCGTTTCTCTCTCTCTGTCCCATGGCATCCACAGGTGTTTTCAACAGATACTTTGGATCATTTGGTAAAGGAAAATGTTCTGGAAATACCAAGAGCAGTACTCCATGTGACAGCCTTCAGCACAAAAGATGGCTTAAGATGTTTCTGCCCACTGCCTGCTTTGCTTCCTCCCTCATTTCCAACACTCTCTTGGTGCTTACCAGTGCCTTACGGGTGCTCTGTTCGATATTGCATCTATGGGTACAGTTTTCTTTAACAGAAAGAAATCTCTTACAGAGGGTTTTTGAGTAAAATCATGGAGATTTGTGTGTGCATGTGTGTTAAACAGATTTTCCACATCTTTAAACCAATCTCACAGAAGTAGTAGGATGGAAGGAGGTGAAGGAGTAACTTTTGTCAGGATGTAGCTCACTTAAAGTAGCTCTGCCACCAAAGAGTTCATAACATGAAAAAAAGATATTTGTAACACTGCTCACAAGTAGAGCAGCATTTTCCAGTCTTACACAAAACATGTTTCTCCACACAGACTGATAGATTTTTATTGAGCTTTCTGATTGTTCTATTTTATCATTAGAGGCAAGCAACAAAGCTATTAGAGCTTTGTTTTAATTGTCTATCAGGTACTGTTGCAGTCTTTTGGGTCTGGTTTGTGCTACACTGTTTTTAATTAAGAGGTTATGGACCTGCTCACACCCATGAGACTCCATTAAATGCACCTGGATGGTACATAATGCTCACTGAATTACAGCACAAAAATCTGTGTGACTGTAAACGTGCCGTCTTAAGACATGTCCAGCAAAAATGCAATAAAAATTTTAATGAAGCTTCTCAGCTTGTCTACTAAAGAACCCTGCCACTCTGTAAAGAGCTGGAAAGCACAGAAAATTTTGTCACGGTCTTTTTGTTAGACAAGATGAGCACTGAAGCCCAAGCTGAAGTATAGACTAGAAATAATTGCTTTTCATTTCGTATAGTTATGTTGCTTCCTCAAACAAATTCAGAAAAGATGTGGAAAAGGGAGAGCTATAAGTCTGGAAGGAGAGAAAGAGAGAGAAGGAAGGACGTAGTTTGCATTCTAAAATAGTTTGGTAAGAGGTAAAATGAAAAGGGGGCTGCTGGTGAACATCTGGTAAGTCCAAGAGTTCTGAGTGTTAGCACACAAAGAGGTTTTGGGTGATCAGAGTTGGAATGACTGTTTTGTTAAGAAGGTCCTTCCATTCATACCTGGGTCCAGGAACTTGTTGTGCTGTGGGGTGCTTGTTACAGTCCACTGCATGGTATTCATTTCAGTCTGAGAAAAGCAGGGATTCATTTATTTCTGTATTTCTACTGCAGGATGTCTGAAAATCTTACAAATCTAAGTAACCAGTAGTTTTTACATTTGTTTCTCTAGCATAATGTGATTGGTTTTTTAGCACTATTTATTGTTATTTGCCACACTCACTTAATGTTCTTTATAGGTGACTGGTTTGTGGAGAATACGTGGCTGTGCTGGGGGTTTTGAACATGACTGTTCAAAATAAATTTATTTTGTAATGTTAACCATGATAATTAGGAAGCTGAGGTTGGTGAAATCCATGGACACTCTAATGGCCTGGTGGTTGTTAATAAATTGTTGATGAAAATTGCTATAGGTTTTAGGTCAGATGAAGAAATTATCCTCATACAACAGAGATGTCCTGCTATATACAACTTCTCACAAACCTCTTAAACCGTGATTTTTCTCTGATTATTATTCCGTCAAGAATAACTGCTTGTATCTTTCCATGGGAATTGGTGAAACTCCAAGTGAGTGAAAAATAAATGAACTATTTTGCATTATGCCTAGTTTTAAAATCTGCATGCTGCTATGTTCTTCAATGTGAGATTGATGGTATAGGATCCTAGTAAAATGCATGGATACACTCTGAATGATTAGAGAGGTTTTATGCTGAGAAATTTTTGAGGTATAGTTTGTCTGAGAGAAAAAAATGCTGTCTGAGTAAAAAAAGCTGACACAGACATTCTATGTATCCGACTTCTATTACAACTGTGGTTGTGTGCAATGCTGCTACCTGAGTTCCAGTATTCATCATTATTGAGAAATGTATAGAAAGCTGTAGGGAACAGGGGTGGAAAAAGAGAGCTGGTAGTGCAGCTTTTTGTTGGAACTCTCTGAGAAATCATTAATAGTGTCTTTGAGTTTAAAGACACAGAAGCGTATGTCTTTTTGCCTTGAGTTCCTTTTTGTTCTGAGTATCAGAAAATCACTTGGTTGTCTTGCTGATGCAGTCTTGCCTGATGCATCATTTCTGTAGCTCTTACAGAACTTAAAGATCCTCATTGTTTTCAGTGAGAGGTAAAATATAGCTTGAGTGGAGATTATTGGTTTCTCTCATCCATCTACATGAATATAAGGGCAGATTTTGGGCTTTCAGATGTGTGATTCCCAAAGCAATCTAATTTAGAGTTTGACAAGAGGAAGAGCACCTAAAAGTGCTCTGTTCCAGGAAAAGAGGTTATTGATATGTAGCTATGGGAAAGAAGACTAAAATCTGTTTTACCATAAAAGTCCTACCAGTTGGGCTGGCCATTACACACCATGAAGGATATCAGATCATCCATCCTCATTAACTCTCTTTCTTTTCCTACCACTAGCTGTCTGCAGAGCAGGGAGCATCTAAGATGAGACAGGGGCCAGAGATTTGGTGGAAACTCATCATTTACTCAGTCTGTGTGAACAAAAGAAACTGTGTTGGAAAGATAAGAACAGGAAGGACAGAGGAGTGCTGGACAGTTCCTCATCATTTCCCTTCAGCCCACTATTCTCCTGCCTTTGCAGGAAACAGAAATTGAACATTTTTTAAGAGTAAATAGAGAAGAGAGAGAGGTCATGCAAAGGGAAAAAAATGGAGCAGAAGGAGAAAAAAGCAGCAAGAAAAATACTGACATTTGTTACACCATGGCATGGCCTGAAGGTCCCATTTTGTTTGTGTACTCTCCTGCATGCCATTATTTCAAACTTTACAAAAATATAGCCGTTACCCTGGGAGTGTAAAACTAAACAAATCCTGCAAGAAACAGGAGAACCAGATCTACTGTCAGAGGTCTGAAAATGCTAGTAGCAACAAATCATGTTATAGGGAATGGATATAATAAAAGAAAACAGTACAGCTCCTTAGTCAAACCCACATAGATTTCAACAACACCCAGGTCCTGCAAGACATCTTTCAACACCATCAAAAGACAAGGAAAAAAGTTGTCCTTATTGAAAATAACTTTCAATGTGCTCAATGGCACAAAACATCTTTTGGTTGCTGGAACCTAGCATACCAAAACCTAACTGCAGAACTGTAAAATATTTTCATGCATCAGCAACTATCTAACAGAGATGAAATCAGGCTAGTCTAAAGGATGTATTTTACCACTGTGGGATATGCCAGCAAGACAAAATCAAAACCAAGCCTCCTTTGAACAAGCAGAATGAAAGCGATTTTGAAACAAATTCTTTGAGCTTTTTGTCCCCCAGCTACTTGGGATCTTGGATTCTGATATGCCATGCCCTGGCAATATGTGTGCAGCTGCTGGAGAAGACACTTTGTGCAACTGAAGTCCAGCCTTGGGTAAAGGCAGGAGGAAGGACCAAGCATCTGTCAGCAGCTGTGCCAGGATCACATCTCACATAGCACGTTGGTCTTCTCAGGCAGCCGGTCAGAGTTCAGCTCTACTCCCCTGACTTTTTGTAAAATGAGGATTATACTTGCTCACTGGAATTTCTAAGCATTTTTCCAGGAACATTTAGCCCTCGTGTGCAAACACATTTGTCTGAAAAGCTGCAGGAAAACTCTTATTTTCTCAGAAAGCTCTGGCAAGCTTTTTTAATGCATATGTTAGAATCTCTAAGAAAGCAAATGAGTAGAAGAGTGAATAAGCAAAGAACAGCTGATTCTAAGGTTTAAATAGTAACAGGGAAACTGGTGTACAAAGCAGGTACTAATAGCCTTGGAGTAACAGTAATATCATTATATAACAGCCAGAGAGAGCAGTAATGCTCATTGCTATACGCTGTGCACCAGTTACTATGCTAAATATGCCTTTTCTTTTCTGTGCAAGAATTTATCCATGTAAAGTACTATGCTCAAAGACAATTACATGTTTTCTCTAATTGCAGCACAAGAGTGTTTCAATCCTTATAAGGAAGGTGAAAAGAGAAAATACTCTATTCCTTTGTTTTTCATTAATGAATTAGTTCCATTTTTATTTTTAAAAACAAATTTTCTAATGCTAAACACAGACATAACATTTGTTTGTTGGGGGAACTGGGAAAAAAAGAAAAGCTCTTCGTTATGACTGACAAAATTTAGTACATTTTTCAAGTCAGAATTTTTACACTTATTAAAAAATCTCTGTAGATACCAAACTCACTGTACATTTTCCCTGTGTACTGTGCATGTTTCTAAACTCCCCTAAACCATCCCTTCTGTGTATTTTGACTCTCATAACATTAAGCCTTCCTTCCTGCCAGAAATATGAAGCAGCATCCAGAGGCATGGAATCCCCCACTGCAGAGACCTGGCCATTCCAACAAATAGTTTTAAGCCACAGCTGTGAAATGTGTGTTAGCTTCCACTACTGTACTTAGGTTTCATAGACAACAAAGGTCTACTGACAATATCAGTTACTCCGTTAGCTAAAAAACCAGGGGTTCATGTTGGCACCCAGCCTCCCAGGGAAGGAAAGGGAGTTGCTCCATTTGCAGCAGATTTTGTGGAAAAGCCAGGGTGCAAGTCCAGTGAAAAAATAAGCTGGCAATATTAAAAGTCTGAAGAGGCAAATTGTGAAGCTGAGAAATTGTCAGAATTGTACTAAAGAAGCATACATTGCTCTCTACTCCAGGATTCTTGTTTAACACACAGAGTGGATAATGGAGGAGATAGGAGCTGGCAAGAAGAGAAGGGATGTTCTCCGTTTCAAAAGCTGGATGGCTGAGCTTTATTTAAAATTCAGCTGCCACCTTTGTACAGGATGATGGATAAAAGTGTAGCAATAATGGCTATATGCAGGAAAGGTTGATGATGTTGTGCAACTCACCTTGAATCTGCTATCTCTTGATTGTCATTTCAACCATAAACATCTTTTGATACATTTCTTTCAAAAAGCATTTTAATATACTTTAAAGTGGGTCTGTATCTTACACCCTGGAGTGCCTGTTGGCAGGCTGTCCAGTGCCAATCTGTTGCATCCAAGGAGCTGTTTTTCATTTTACTGAAGTCCTGTTTGCAGGAGTCCTGCCATCTCAGTGCCTCACTTACCCTGACACATATGGCGGTGTGTCTTCATGACCATGTGAAGCTGTTCATAGGCAGACAGAAATGAAGCAGGTTTTAAGCCACTGTAGCCGATGCTATAATTTTAATCTAGTTCTCACTGGTTCTTCACCAGAAGAGTTATGAAAACATTATAAAATCATCTGTATTGTTCATTTGAGACCTTGGATAAACAGCAAAAATCTGATAAATGGTGAAAAGTCTGAATGACAGTAAAAAAAAAGTGCAGCCAGGCTATATGCATGCATTGTTTGGAGATGTGTATGTGTGCATGTATTCACGATGTATTATAGGCTCATGTCTTTCTGCAAGAACACTGCATAACAACATACTGCTTTTTACCTTGTAGTTGACTGAGTTTTGCCATTTTGCAGATATATCAAAGAGAAAACACACTTTTCCTTCAGTTGTTTTTCTCCTGATATTTCTGAGAAGGCTGGAATCAGCACTGACCTGTGCTAATAGGAATCACTAGCCAAAACACCACAGCTGAAGAGATTGACCTTTGCCAAAAGTGAATTCATTTTGTGGAAACCAATGGACAGGGACAGAGCAAGAGAGCAGGAGACAGCTCCAACAGTAATGGGCTGTAATTGAGTTCTCAGCCTTGCTGTAAGTGCCTTGGTGCTATTGTGTGTAAAAGTTGCTCTGTTTCATGTTCTTTGTTAGATTCTGTCAAACCCCATTTAATATAATGAGGCCCCTTCACTCACTTTCTCTCCATGTAGTTTCTAGCAGACAAGAGAACTTTCAAAGGAAGAACAAAAACTCATCCGCAGAGAAGAGGAGGATGTTGTTAATTACTGATACCCAGGATTCTTGCAGAGGCAGTCAGCCAGGTGTGACCTTGACAAAGGACAAATCAAACACACATTGTCCAGTACTTTCAGCCAACCCCATCTGTTCCCAGGAGGTTCAAACTCACTCTGGATATCCTATAGGGCTCATGCTCTCTAGCAGCCTATCACACGTCACGGGAGCAGGATGGATATAAAGAATAATGGGTCTTAGAAGAAGCTTTATGAAAGTTGGTTTTTTTTTGGGTGCAAAGGCCATGTGTGGAGAGGTGCTGAGCAATCACACCCATGCAGTTCTCCAACAGAGCTGAAATGCCTGCAGTTCCTTTGCATGTAGGACAGCTCTACTGTGAATTGATTGATCTCATCGTCGGGTATGTGCTGTAACAATACTCAAATGTTCAGGGTGCAATAACCTGCATGTGACACAATATCCATTAGCTGATCCTGCTACTAGGGGTACTAAAGAAAAGATATTTTGCCCTTCTAGAACTCCTCTTAATCACCTTTGAACAAAATGTAAAATATTAACCATTGTTCGGAGACAAGGGTGGGTACAGGTTTAATTGCTGCTTCCTTCCCTTGTACTAAGAGGATTGGAAATCAGACACAAGTCCAGCTGACTGCAGGATCTTTACTGATCAAAGTAGGAGCTTAGGGCGTGAGTCTGGAATGGTCTATTACTTCTGGGCTGAGTAATGAAGATCCAGTTGGTTTGTCTCTATCACAGCAGCACCAAATTTCAGCATCTCTCACTTTCTAACCCTGTTTTGAGAAAGGGGCAAATACATAAAACTCTAAGGTACAAGTTTCTTTTCTTCTCCAGAATGGAGAGCCAAAAGAAATTAGGTGATCGAGTGAAAACTCTATGGAAAAGACATAAGTACCTGGCAAGCAGAACCTGGAAAAATTCATCACATGACACCCATTCTAGCACTGTGTTTGCTTGCAATGTATGAACAAACCATTAGATGTCCCTTTGCACCTTGCAAAGATCCAGATAGGGCATAGTCCCTAGGTAAAAAAAACCTTCAAACAGGAAAAGAAAAAAAAGCTGGAGCACATGCTGTGCAGAAACCTTTCTGCCTTTTTTGCCTGTTGTGGTGCTTTTTAGTAAATTCCATTTGTTCAAGAAGGAACATGTTTCATTATATAAACAAACTACTGGCATTCTCCACTCTCTCTGTTAAGCATATCCTTCTAATAAATTGGCCAGTGTTGAACTTCAAGGCTATTGGAGCAGTATGTTGCTATTGGAGATATTATATACCTGCCCAGAGGTGTAGGTGGATAATGCGCTCTTGCAAAGTTTAAAAAGGAGGTCCAGCTCTGGAGTTTTACTTTGTCCTCCTGCAGGAGGAAAGGTTATCCTAAAATACTGAAACAGCAGAAACAAGTGCATCTGCCAGAAAACATGGCAAGCAACATGTGGCTGGGAGGAAGGGCTTCTCAAGGTTGCTGCGGTCCAGAAGAGGGACCCTCTGTAAGGGGGAATGAACAACATCCTTTCTTCACAGGAAGCAAGAAGATGAGTTGTGTGTGTTCTGGATGCCTTCCTCTTAGCCCATCTACTCCTGTGTTGTCAGCAGTTTACCACATTCAGCATATGCCTTAGGTATAAAGAAAGGAAGAACAGTTTATTATTTAGTCATAAGTGTAATCTTATGATCTCTAAATTGGGGAAAAGACAAGAATTGTTTGCTATTCCAGCTCTGATCACATGTAGAGCTGCAGAAAGAGACACAAGGCTGAGTCTGCAAGAAACCTTATGATAACTCATTGTTAAAAATCCCCAGAGCTGCTGCTTTTCCTCCACAACATTGCTTTTCAGTATTCATTATGTTTTCTTCCTCCTTTCCTTCTGAACACTTTCCTTTTGCCTTTTCTCAAAGATTCCATTACCAGTACTCTCCCCTTGCTTCTAACTATCTCAGAATCAGGTAATATATTTTTACATTGGGTTGGTTTTTTTTCCTCCTCCTTCTATGGTGCATAACTTTGTTCTTCTTAGTATAAGAAGACTTAGACAAAGCATTGTGAACTCCAGTCTTTAAGTCTGGTATTTATTTGCCTTCTGGTTGGTTTTATCTTTAGAGCTATTTATTATTGGCTGTTCTCTTCTTTGGTGTTTCTCAGTGGTGGCACTCAGATTCCTTTATTATACACACCAGCTGTGTAATTTATATTCACTGTTCTCTCATAATAATAGTAAAAAGAAGGGAAGATATTTTATTATGCTGTCTGTTTATTAGCAGCCTTGAAGATGTCTTTGGCATTGGTGTTGCTGATATAGTTCTGGAGCCACCAGATTTGAGACACAAAGTGGAATTTGCAATGACAAAGACTTTACATTCCTCATCTTTCTGACTAGCTTACTGTCAATTGCTTGGTTGCATTTTATTAAGACAATGTTTTATGCTGTTTTTTTTTTTTTACTTTGCTTATGTTGCTCGTGTACATTTAAAACTGCTGTTCATCTTGCTGCTCAGGGCTTTCTGCAGCACAAGACGCACACGGACTATGACTTAAGGCTGTCTGTGGAAGAACTGGGGAGCTGGGAGTTATGTGTTCACATAGCCTCATCCATTAAATTTTAGGAACTTGGTCTGGGTGGTAGTGTAGAACTACTGGGCAATAATATTCTGGAGGTACATGTTCTGCCTGTCTTTTCTCATGGCACAGAACAACACAACAGGGGCTGCCTGCCAAGCAGACACCCCAAGCTCAAGGCAGAAAGCACATATAAAATAGCCAGAGGAAAGTTTTGCAGTACAATCAGTGCCACACCAGTTATTTAAGAGTCACATTTGAAAAAAAAAACTGCCTAGGGATAGGTTGTCAATTCCGTTTTACCTGAACCACACCCTAACTTGAGGCTTGTCTGAAAAGCAGACCAAGTAACATGCTCGGCCGTGAGTCTCTGATGTTCTTCAGCGTGGGTGCTCACTGCAGTAGCCAAGCAGAAGCTTGGAGACTTTAACTCATTTGCTTGCTGCATCATCACCTAGGGAAGAGATTCAGTGTCATATTATTCTTATTGGACTCAACTTAAGTTTTAGCATTTTTAAAGTTTTATTCAAGTAAATAGCTTTTGTCTATTTACAGTCATTTCTCAAAGGTGGCTTGACTATGGCCATCCAAGAACCAATCCCCTACAAGACTCATTAGTATTGTAACTGCAGGTGGATTGCACTTTTGTCGTTCTTTGTTTAAAGACTTGTTCTAGGAAGAAAAGTGTTGCATTTTAAGTAAAAAATCACCCACCTTCATTTGTGATCATCCTCTCTCCTTATTGTAGCCAAGTCAGTAGCAAGAGAACAGAAGTTAGGTGGCTGGGCCATGCTAGTAACAGTACAGCATTTGCAGAAATATGAAATCCATGCTGAGATACTCAACTCAATCCTAAAAGCAGGGAAGTCTTTGCTGACAGTCTTGAGCCCCAGTGAGATATTATGGCTCAGTACTAGAGCATCCTCTTGCTTAAGTTGATTTTCAGGCCTGTGAGGCAGTGCAACATCCAGAAAGGTCCATTTTCTTGCAAAACTGGTTGGTCTGAAGATGCAATGAAGTTGCCTTCCTATGTTAACTGGTCCAGCACTGCAGGAAGTCAGAATTCTACATTAGGGTTTGGAAGAGAAAGGAATTGCTGGGATAAAGAGCTGTCCCCTGTGAGAAACAGGACTTAGGCAGATAGTTGAAGAAGTCAGCAAGCTCCCCTTGAGCTGGGTGGGATTCAATGAGTTTGGCATAGCTCTACAAAGCAAGAAAAATAGGGGAAAAATATTTATAAGGAATCCACTTACTCTTTAAATGTAATCTGGATTTCAGTTTGTTTGACTTGGATATTTGGGAGATGTATGGAAAAAACATTTGAGTTCCCAACAGCAAAACCTGGGACGCAAAAAAATAATATCTAGAGAGAAAGCTTTCTTTTACTTTGCTACAAATCACTTGGCACAAGCTTCTTTATGTGCCAGCCTGCAAGAGCTTCTCATGCCTCTGATCTCAGTTTTAATTAAACTCCACTCCCATAGTGATTCTCATAAGAGGCAATGCAACAGCCTGCAAAAGTGATTCAGTTGAGAGGTGAGGAGCAGGAGAGTGATGGAACTCTCACTTCTATCTGGGCTATTTTTATACTGCTCTCATCAGCACAGTACTAGGATGCCTTCCACTAGCAAAACAAGCTGCACAATTACCATCTTGTAACTGTGCCTCTTTCTCTTCCCTCTCACCTCCACTGTGCACAGGGGGTCATGGTTTCAACTAAATACTTTATATGCAGAACTAGAAATTTATAGATCTTCAATTCCTGATACTGAAGATGGTGGGTTGTTAATGGCTAAGCCAGAAGCATTCTGACAATGTAATATATTATGACATAACATAACCCAGCGTAGCATAAGTGGTCTTCACCCATAGCACTTATTTTTCCCTTGAAAAACACTAAAAACTAACTTATAGAAAGCTACCAGCATTGTTAAGCCAGCAGGGAAGATCCAAGAGCCATTTCCCAACAGGAACAGCAGTCATCCATGTTGGTGTTGGATGAGAGGTTAAGGCCAGATAAGTGTGTTTGATGAGTAGCAGTAGTGAGTCAGCTCCCAGTGACCCCACGTTCACCATGACAGCGAGGCAGACAGCAGAGGGAGGTTGAAATACAGAAAAATTAGAAGGGAAACTACAATTAAGTAAAGCTTTTTTCCTGGCCACGAATCAGGGGAATACTCTGGGCTTCACATGCCTGCCTCCTTCAATGCCATTTGATCTCTTATTGCTGCAGCAACTTTGATGGGCTGTGATCCCCACTGTGGCTTTGAGACGAAGTAAAATATGGGCCGAGAAGGAAGAATCATCGATTCTGGTACATAATTCATAAAACTCCCATGTAAAAGATCCAGTTCATGAATTCCAAGTTGATGAAATATTCAAAGGAAGATAAATATATTTGCAGGTATTAGACTCCCTGGCACTTAAAATCTCTCAGGACATTGTGCCAGAGAGTTCCCAGCCATGTTAATCACACTGTGCTGTGAGTAACCTGCTGCAGAGTGCACACTTGGCCAGATAAGGAGAGGTAGGAGACCAGGCAGCTGTAGAGTCATGGATGTTACCAAAACCACCAGCCTAGCTTCCAGTCACCAGGGTCTTAGGGTAGCTTGGTGCCCTCTATGGACATCTTTGTGAGAGGACATTGGACAGAGTGGGAAGTCTGCAAAAGCCCCTAGAAAATGCTTCCTCTAAGCGGATGCAATGGGTTGTTCTGGTCTGTCCCAGGGGTGCACTGAAGCGTGTAAGCCATTGGAGACCAAGTGGACAAGGCACTGGAAGGTCCTGAGTGGGTAAGGGAGGGCACCAGTGACCAAGTATGCAGTTACTATCAGTGATCTCTCCGGTATATTCTCACGGCCATCACTTGGGGATGATGGCCCTGGGGAGAAGGGCTCTGTAATGCGGTGTTGGGATCTCCCATGCACCTGGGACTCGTGACTGCAGTCACCACTACTCTGAGCACACACATCTCCCAGCCCTGGAGAGGTGCATCTGGGTGCTGCTACCTTCAACTCCCAGGGACATCACATCTGACATCCCAGAGTCCCTCACGGCATCAGGTACACACTCCACAAAGCATCCACACACCCCACAAAGCATCATCCGAAGGCTCAGGCATGTCCAGTTTCTCTTTTAAGGGAGACATAGTCTTTAAGTCTTGCCACAATAGTCAAGTTGCTCACACCTCACTGACCAGAAGGTTATATCAGTAGCTAGAGAATATCTACCTGCTGAAATATGAGGGGAGCTTTACCCAGTAGAACTCATCACCATCTCCTCCCTGTTAAGGTAGTCTCATTCTGTGGAAGTAAGAAAGTCATACTCCCTTTTCAAAGCTCTGGTGTGAGACCTGGCCAAATATTGTGTCTGGCAGGATCTGAGAGGTCTTTTGCATGCTAGACAAGAAAGTCAGTCAGCCAGATGCAAATTGAGAGGGAACAGCAGAGGCCATTGAACTGGAGCTTTTGAGGAGCTAGAAAGTAATATGTCAGGAAAGTGTCTAAGGTGCAGCAATATATGGACTTCCTGGCGTCACTCAGCTTATGAACTACTGTATTTTAGGAAGGAAAATTTTAGATCTTGGCTGGAATAAATATTCACTTGTCCAAATTTATATATGTTTTAGCTTTATAGATCATGGTTTCAATAACATGCTTATAGCTGTTTTCTGTTTGCTCTTCTTGGATGTGAGTTAAAACCTCAGATTATGTGATGGCAAAAGGCAAGGACAAGTTCCTGCAGTGATGACATCAATGCAATAATATCCTAATGCTTATAATAAGCATGAACTTCTTACTCAGAATCTAAGTGTGTGGCTGAGAAAACAGGAGTCACAAAATAGAAATAATGGGAATTCAGCAACACTGCAGGAGAAAAACAGTCAAAGATAACCTAAGAAATATTTTGCAGTAATCACCACTGATTGGTAGTGTGCCCCAATAATGTATTTCTTTGTATGCTTCTTAGTAGGTTTCCTAACCAGTGCTGGAAATGGGTTTCCACTGTCATTCTGGGCAGAAATCCATGAAGTCTCAGAAAGGTGTCCATATGCTCCTAAGCAGTCACAGCCATATAAATGTAATATCAAAGATAAAACAAGCCAGCTGGTGAGCCAAGGAAGATGTGCTCTACCACTAAGAGTCAGTTGCCCAGTGCCCAGAGTGTTGGCAATCAGATCATCCTTTCTTCTCCAGATCAGTGAAGACTGAACTAGTTGGTATTTGGTACAGAAATGTCAACCTTCCCTAATCTTCAGATTCCAGCCCTCAGGACAGGACAAGTTTGTCTAAGGTCAAGAATCAACTGTTCCAGAATTGCAATCAATGTCTTCAGGAAGGCAAAGGTTGTCTTAGTTTCTATTTTCTTCTCTTTCATTATTAATGCAGCTAATGGGCCTAGGGTAAATAGGAGCAGAAAATATTGTTGCCAAACATCTTAAAAGGTTTTCAGCTGGAGTCCTGAGAGCTATTACGTTTCCAGAGAGCACAGAATAATTTGTTTATCTCTTCAGTAGTTATACTCTTTCATTCCATGCAGTTTTGAGTTGTTTTATTTTATTATACTAGTGCAAACAGATCCATAGAGAGACTATTTGCTTTCAAAATGAAGTAACCTATGTGTGTACATTAAGATACAAGCATGCAGACTGAAGGGCACTCCTAAAGGCTAATTAAGGTAAAAATAAAGAAAATCAGCCTGCTCAGTCTTTTTCCACAGTCAATGAAGTGAGAGAGCTCTTTTAAGCAGGCCAGCTCATGGCATTTAACATTACGTATGTAACCATTATCTCTCCACAGGCCGTAAAGTGAGGCTGGCCTGCCCCATATTATCATTATTCTCATAAATACCCCTACGGCTGAAGCATTTATTGACACAGTGACATTGAGGAAGGTTAAATCCAGCTTTAAAAACCAAGTGCATTTATAATGGATTAGATAAACTTCATTAAATCCTTGCACAGCCTCTGGAAAATGGAAATAAACTGAACTGAATAAAAGCTACATTCGTTCTGAAGAAGCATCCATCATAAGGTTTGAATGGAGTCGAATGGGCTTTAATTTTTTTTTTTCTGAATACTACTATATGGAAAATATTTCTAAAAGTGTCAGCACAAAGTATATCACCTGCTGTAAATTTATACCCTGATTTGCTGTGCCCTGCTTTTTCCACAGACAGACTTAAGAGTCTAATGCATCTACCCTGGAATTGCTCATCTGATTCCTACAAAGCTATTGCTATTGCAGAGGGATCTCAGTTTCCAGATTTTGCTGACTGACCTGGAACGACCTAGAGAGGTTAATAGATTACCAAGTGAAAGTGGTCAATTTTTTTACCTCTTTTTATTATTTTTTACACAGTATCTTGTTTGGCAAATTGTGCGAGGTGATGTTTGTCTCCATTTGCCTCAAGACATAGATTTTACTTTATCAAAACTTTTCCTTTGTTGTTCTTTATATCTGGTCTGGAAATATTCAGTAGGTACAGGCGAGTGTTATCTCAATATTTCACTTGTGATTTTACAAGAATTATGGCTTTGACTAAAAATACAAGTGAAATAAAGATTCCCAAAGACCATTGCAAGTGGTGCATGAAGAAAGATGCTTTTGAAACAGACCTAAAGTGGTATAATTGCAGATTGTTTCCCAGGTCAGAAATGAGGTGCATCATCAGAGTCATCAGGCACAGTTGCAGACATAGGAAAAGAAGTGAAGTGCTGGTCACTGCCTGATTATGGTCTCATTTGCCTGCTCAGAGTTTGCTTGATGGTATTCCTTCTTTGTCTTCCCTTCCTTTAGCAATCTGATTATGGAGCTGTTCACTGTAAAAATTGCAGAAGCATATTTGCTATCTTAATATCTGAAAGCTCTAAATTGCTGTGGAAACAAAAAATGCTATTTGAAATGGAACTGATTAAGGTTGCCATAAGGTAGACTTTCTTCCTCATGCATTCCACACCCCTTTATTCATCAGAAAAATATGGTCCATGGATAAAACAAAGAGAAAATACACCTGATCACAGAGTTTGGTTGATAGAGCAGATTTCTCTGCAGAAGATTGCAAGTGGAAAAGATCACTTCCAAGCTGAGAAGCATCACCCAGGAAACTTCTATAAAATTAATTTAGTGCTGTTGTTTGCCTGACACTTGAACTAGACTTAACAGTAGTGGCCAGCATCTCACACAAGAATGTGCAAAATGCAGTCACAGCAGGTCACTTACTGGACTTTCCATGGACAGACAATATCTCTCTGTTTTGCTTTAAATACTTTAATTCTGTGATGGGCACAAACAAGATTTAGTACAGAACTGTCAGTCTGACACTACAGGACATAAAGGAAGATTGAAGTTCAGTTATCTTGGGATGAACAGCTACAGTATCAAGTACCCACTGTGTATCAAGGACCAGCTCTTGAAGGAGACTTTTTGAGATAAACTAAGTTTTACAAAACTGAGCACAGATCAGTCGCATGCAAATAAATAAAGCAGCAAATCTCCTTTCAAAAGGAGACCAGGAACATCATAAAACATTTAACAAGGCAAACAGGACAAGGTTTAAAGTGAAGTGAAGAAGCAAAATATCTGCTGAATGGCACTTCACCAGCTCAGCTCTTTCACTTCCACACCAGAGATGGCTACTTATCAAAGGAAGGCAAGAGATTATAGCTATACAATCATAGGTCAATAAGAAGAAAAAGTAATACCTGGTTTACTGTGTGGTTAGATAGAAACGATAGCAGTGGACCCAGTAGTTCAGTATATTTTCCCCACTACCATGGCCCAGGTCTCCATGTCCTCTGTCTGACATTTTGTGGCACAACCACAAGCATAGCTGTCCAGAAATAGCTAGATTCACAAACAAAGCAGAAATTACACAAAAGGATCAAATAAGGCCTTAGTTTTGTGCCAGCCCTGATGATGTGTTTGTGTTTTCATAGAGGCTTTGTTATAACCTTGGGGAATGTCATGCTACAGGATCGAGATGAGCTGTCAGTTTCTACCACAAGACACAGTGAATAGGTTTAGAGGGAAAAAGTTCCCACTGCAAATTTGAAAGACCAGCCAAGCACAAAATCTGCTGGTTTATATCTAAACAGTGGGGCAGGAGACATTATGGACAGATTCATCTCACCTAACTTCCATTGACTAAAGAGCAGTGGCTATGATGCAGTTGGATATATTTGAATTAATGACCTTGGCTTCCCTTCATAGCTAAATGAGACAGCCTCACTGTAGACAGTAGAGGCTAGTCAGCAATTCTTCCTTTTCCCAGCTTTTCACAGAATATTTTCTGGTAGTCCCAGAACCTGTGTCATGTAGGATATTGACCAGTATGAATAAACATGTTAAGCTGGAGTATTTCTAGTTTGGTTAGTCAAGACAGAAAAAAAATGGGAGAAAAGCATTATTATCATGTACTACAACTGTGCTATTTCTTTCCCCTTTTTCCTAAGTGACACAAACTGCATACAAATTAAATTTAAGCCAGGGAGCATCAGGGGGATGTGAAATAGCATTATTTGGAACAGAATTCTGAAGGAAAGTGTGCAATGCATCACTAACTGTGGAGAGATGCAGCCAGACCTTCAGCTCACCTTTCTTGCAGGGCCAAGCATACATCAAACTGCTTCATGGAAATATGCAAAATACAAATACTGTTTCTTTCCAGCAAAACACACTGATGCCTCGTGCAAATGGTCACATTTAAGCAGTGTAAAAATATTGTGGCATGGCAGATTGTCCACACTTCCACACTTAAACTCTGGCTAATGCAAAGACAGTAGACTGAGCTCTGTCATGGTGGGTTTTTTAAAATAAGGTATGGAGACGTACACCGAGAGTTCCAGCAATTTCACAATTCAGTTGACCAGCAGTGGTTGATCATGTGTCTGAAAATGAGATTTAGGGGGGTCTTATTTTTCTACTCTAATTTGTGATTATTGCTGTTACTTTGTACAGAGTAGGTCTTATTCCAAGAGTATTCCCATCAGGCTTAGGTGCAAATTTATCCTCCATTTGAAAATGTGCAAACCATGAGTAGAACAATGAAGAAAAGAAAGCATGCTGCTGGATGTCTATGAACGAAGTCAAATTGCTTACACAGAAGGTAAGACAAGATGTCCTGATGATTCCTAATGGCCTTTTAATCCATGAGACCGGAATATCTGAGACAATAAAGGATAAGGAAGATAAAAATCAGAAAGGAATGTAAGAGTTTGCTCATAAGTCTTGACAAGGTTAATTTGCTTTTTGAATTTGAATGACAATAACTACCCGCATGATCATCAGATAGATCCCACTAAGAGTGTATTTTTTTTTACAGTGAAGATAGGATGTGCCTTAGAGTATCCTGCCTGAAATTTGGCAGGAAAAACATTAAATTGACTTTTTTTCAACACTGTTGATACATCTTTCATAAAAAACAGCAAACAGCAGTAGGAACATGAGTAAAGTTTGCTATCTCACCTTTCTTTGGATAGAGCCAAAATTAATTTTTCCTGAGTTTCTTGCTGATGGAGGTGAGCTTAAACAAAGTAAATTTTGCATTCATAGTAATTTTCCTATTTGCCTTCATAGTAATAAGCTCTAATGACAGAAATCTAGTTTGCAAAGTGTTAAGAACTGAAAAGTCATATGGGTGTGTTTGTGTGTGTATACATATATAACTGGAATTACAGCTACCTTATGGAAGAGTCTAATATGAGACACAAACTCCATACCCATCGATGGTATTTTGAGAAGACACTCTATACTTATTCCTAGAAGGAGTTGTTACCTCCAGATAACTTATAATTGCATAGAACAAGATATTAAATGGTAGAGAAAGCAAGTGCATGTCTTCTTCACTCCTTGAATTTATGTTTTATGAATTGACTAAAACAAATTTTAAAAACATATTTCAGCATGGCAGCACAAACTTTATAACCCAGACATCTTTATCAAGAGAATTCAGGAACTTCTATCCCACTTACTCTCAATAAAGCTTAATCTCTTAAGGGCCTCTTATTTTGAACATGGGACTTAACTCCAGATCCTCAAAGATATTAAGTCCTGTAACTTCTGGTCATTTGAATGGAAATACCTTGAGAATATGAATTCTAATTCTAAGCAAGTACATGTGAAAATGTCACTCTAGCATTATGGACATATCTCCAGCTGAAAATTAAACCACATTCAACTAGAATGTACATTTGAAGTGTAGGAAATATTCTGGAACAAATCTGTGAATAAAAATGCATGATCCACCACCAGAAACCTGTGGTATTTTAACAAACTGTTGACTTATGGTCATTTTAACACTCCAGTGGGGCAGTTTGTGCACTTGCTGCTTGTAAGGCAATGAGGTTTAATATGGAGCATCATCTGATAATATGAAAATTAGTACTTTTTTCCCCCATAATCTGTATGTGAGCAAGCTTACTCAGTGTTTTGCTTTCATTCCACTAAATTCAAGAAGACCACATTAAAGTGAAGTGGCACACTGTTACTCTTGAGAATGTCTGTACCTAAATCAGTCTTTCAGGTAAAACTAGGCAGTTCAGCCAGGCACCTGGAAACTTAGGTTTCTTCTATAGCCCATAAAAGTGGTGGAGAGATATAACCATGCCAGAAGGCAATTCATCCTCCTCAAACACAACACCTAAGAGTCTCTATCAGCTGAAGAGCAAATCTAGGCAGCCAGGCTGCAGAAATCATTTACTGTTTAGAAGGCAAAGGGAAGAAACATTAATCACATCACAAATGTCCAAATACAGAACTATTTGGAAATTGCAGAATTGAGTTTTTCAAGTAATTCCATGCATAGGGTAGCTTTAAATCTTCATAAAATAACCACAGTGATATGTGGAACACCAGATACAACATCCAGAGCATTTCTATTCTAAAATCCTGGGGGGAAAAAAGGTAACTACTGTGGTGCTGTTGCCTACCATGTAATATTACAGAAATAAAAATAACCAAAATAGTTTAAAATTTTGGAGTTCAAATAGAGCCTATTTTCAGGAAAATGCGGCACTTATAATGCAAAGATTAGAATGGGAGGTGAGACTAGAATGGTCCATCCCTCCATGATTTTCTTGCATGCCAAAACACTACATTTTAGGGTGGAATTTCTAAAAAGGTGGCTGAAATCATCATAATACAAAATTATTTACTTGTGATATTTTCTCATTTAGATAGTGTTGTATCTCACACTTCACACTATAGGCTTACAAATGAATTAATATGAGCAGTTTACTGAAACATCTAGTCTGTGTCATATCTTTATCCTGGGATGATTCACACATAGTAGTTACCCAACTGAAAAGCAAGTCTTTCATTAACAGCTAAGAAAGGTTAAAAGCTCTGGAGTTAAGGTCTTTGTTCAAGGGATCAAACAAATAGTTAAACTCTATCTGCAATTCATTACAGTCACTCTCTTTTTGCTACCGTAAGAAAAACACAAGTCAGTTCTTTTGAGTTCTGCTCATCAATATACAATGCAAGAAGGAATTTATCTTATTTTTATCACTGAAAAAGCAGAGCTGGGTAACATTGTGGGGATACATTGATTTTCACAGTGACCCAATAGCTTCAGTTGCATGGTCCTGGAAGCAACCCAATGCATTTGAACCATTGTATTTTTTTGTGTGTATGAAAGGCCAGAACTCTCCGTGATCCTGTGCAAGTGAAATTCAGCTTCCCTTATATTGGGTTAATAAAACTATAAATGCTGTCCATTCTCCTAGAATCATTCATTCACTTTTAAATCTACTGACTGCATTTGGTTTGATGACCCTGTCTGGCAATAAACTAACTCCATAGATCATTAATTGTTATTGGGAAATATTTGTAAAAGCTGCAAATAATGCCTCACAGGTATGAAAAAAATCACAGGGGAAAAAGGAAAAAACACAACCAAAAAGGAGAGAGATTCCAGCTCCATGGTTTTTTTTTTTTCTTTCCTCTCCTGTCATGCTGCAGATAATTCTCTCTGATGTGCAAGGCTTTCCACTAGGATACTGGGACTCTGAGGCTGGACAAGGAACTGGCCTGCGTGACTCACACCATCTCTTGGAGCAGACCACACTATGCATTACCTACATTCAAAGCAGGCCATGGAGACAAAAGCAAATTAAAAATATGTATTTACAAAATCTGAGAGAGACCTTAGTTAGAAAGATATATAAAGACATGGGTGGCAAAATGGAAAGAAAACTGTATTTGGTCTATTTATCCCAAGATGAAATCTAAACTTTGTTGCCTTCCCATCTGTGTAGCTGACAAGCTTTTAGACAGTTTTTTAACCCACACAGTTAGGGCAAATTCTTTGGGGACAATCTACATCTTAACTTACATTTATAGGACATGTACTTGAGCTGAAAAAATATGTTAGATTTCATGTCTAATTATTCCTTTCACTTTTACTTGGAGGTCAATGTAGACTCTTAAATCCCTTTCTCTCTTCATTTTTTCTCCTTAAGGATTATTGATCCTTAATAATTTCATATAAATATGTCAAATGACATCTGCATTTTATACAGACTTTTTCCTTTTCCTTATTGAGCCTAGATATAAGATTAGCCAATCACACAGAGATGATGGCAAATCTGGGTGATTTTCCTCCACCTTTGTTTTTATAGGATAAGGAATAAACCCTCTTTTTTTCTTCATGCATCTTCCATTCTGCTGGTTGGGCTGAACTTGGTTCAGTTAATGGGGAAAATAGAGTGTTTGTGTCTAAAGCATCCTGGTTAACATGACCCAAAGTTCATGGACAAGTCACTGCACAGACAATGAGTGCTCACCACTGCTGTTCCACTTGGGGCCCCCTCTTGGTACCCCTTCACCCTGGCCCTAGGCTGCAGTAATCCCCTACAACAGAGGTGAGCTAGCACTGCAACTTATACTTTGGTCTACAGTGTGGAGCCCTGGAATGGAGGGAAAGGTGCTTGCAGGGAGGGAAAGAAGTCTATGCTGATTCCTTGGACAGAGGCCTCCAAACCAGCTTAATGAGGAAAGGCTCCAGAGCTCTGTTCACCTCTCTCACTGCAGGCATCTAAAACCATCTGGGATGCCCTGCAGTATTCTCCCTGGCTTCTAGAAGCTGCTTCAGGGTGTCCCACAGGTCCTGTGCCATGTCTGTCAGACCTCTGGGAATGTTTCACTCACTCCTGGGGTATTTCAAATGTTCCTAATGCTTATGCTTGGAGGGAGTCAATTAAGTGTTCAATATCTATGATCACACCACTCACTCAGAACACTGACATTTACTATTTGTGTGCTCCTCTCACACCTCTTGTTCTGCAGTAAAGGACCTTCACCAAATCAAAGTCTGTGTGCCAGGAGTTCTGCACAAAGCTAATGAGAAATAGTCCCTAACCTAAAAGAATTGGGGGGGCGGGTGGGGGGAACAACATGCCTTGCTCAAACTTAAACAAGTGATCTGCTGCAGACAAAACACCACAAAGTCCCATCCTCAGAATACAGACAATAGCTACACAGTCCAGACTCTCCTTTTGTAGGGTACTTTTGCAATATCCCCTTTATCTTGTCTGCAAGAAATCTAACACCTTGCAACCCAACAGGGTCAGTGAAGGAGGACTGTCTGACTCTGTAAAATATAAGCTGAATTAAGACAAAATCAGGCCTGCAATGCAATTATCCCTTTTCTGTTCCTTGAAATATCTCCACTTTCCCTGCCTTTTCCTACCTTCATTTCATGCCACTTGGAGTAGGATTTATTTTCAAGCAGAAGTAGTGAATTATGTCCACTGGGCTGCAGCCTCTCATACCCTATATATCACAGAAAGCTCTTTACCAGCAATGTATTGCTGAGAGTATTTTTGCAAAAACCTCAGCTACTCCATGGGGATTTCCTTACACCCACACAACACAAAAAGCAGTTCAATGTTATGATGCTTGTATCTTTTATTCTTGTTCTGCTTGCTCTGTTCAGACTGGGGGCTGTATTTAGGGACCTAATGGGTGTCAGATGGGAGTGGATTTCTTGGCAATGACTCATAATGCCTGGCAAGATGGAATTTTGAACAGAAAGGACCACTGAGAAAACAACCCAACCCTAAATCTCAAATAACTTTGGAGAGCCCCCCATTGCCTTGCCTAAGGCAGAGCTCCCACGGATTCACTCCCACTTTCACAAGGGAAAGAAGAAAATGTATCCTGTTGGGCAGTTGTGCCATTCAGGTCTAATGCTGCGACTCTCAGGGTTAGCCACTTGCTGGTAATCACTTTGCCCTGCATTATCTGTCCTTTGCAGCACAGATCAAGCTCAAGGAAGCACTGCAAAGCTCTGAGCTTGCCTCAGGCTCAGGGCAGAACCATTCCTGACACTCAAACACACAACACCCATCACCAGGTAGTGTTCCACACAGCTGAACCAAGGGTCAGCAGCCTGCTGCGTGTGGATGGCATGACCTCAGCACGAAGGATTAAGTCTGAGCTTTGCCCTTGTCATTGTTGAGGTTCCATGTGCTTCTGTTTCCATTTCCCTCTAAAACTATGGGCTCAGACACAACTTTTATTGTCCTCTCACTCATCACTGGGAGATGTTTATTCACAGGTCTCTCCACCCAGCATATACAGCCAACCACCACTTCCATAGTGAGAAGGAAAGAGGCTGGAAAAAAAAAAGGAGCAGACTTCCACTCCCATTAGGAAAATGTAGAACAAATGTTTCATAATTTAAAGGAGGCAGACTATACCAGCAAACCAAACACCTTGCCACATTTCAGTTTAACTAGCAGCACATATTCAATGAAATGTTCTGAAACATGTATCAGAATAAACAGAGACAGATAATAACTTGGGGAATTGCTATATAATGCCAAACCTTTTATGTCCACTTAGTTTTGCTTTGTTATCATTTTTAAGCAGCTAAGTGCTGCGAAGACTAGGAGGCCATGCCAGTTAAACACTGGTTTGCATTGCCCTGGTCAAACCCGTAGTGGAAAGGCAACCGTATGGCAAAACACTCTGATATAGATTGCATTTCTGTGGAGTTTCCATGAAAATAAGTTGTTTTTGTAGCCTCTCATTCTGAGAAATGGTCTGATCAATCAAATATTGCTGGGGAGTGCTGACAAAAGGATTCTTGTGTGCATAATAGAAAGTACTCTATAGACACAGCAATTAGTCTGACATCTCCACCAGCCTATGACTGCCAAGAGACTGCCAAATTTCTAAAGGAGTCTGGGTGCCTGTGCACTTCAGTGTTGTGAAGTTCTGTTGTTTGTTGTAGTACTTCAATTGGAGATAACCTACTTTGGAAAAAATCTAGTCCTAAAGATTTTGTCCTTTGAGTCTTTGATTCTGGCTGTTGGAAATAACTGTACTTAAAAAAAAAAAAGGAAGGAAAAGGTTTATTTGCTTGATGAATCCCCAGCAGGGAGTTGCAGACAGATGTAAATTAGAATCCTTTTTAAAAAGAAAAGAAACAAAACACACACACAAAAAATCAGTAATTGCAAACCAACCTCAAAAAGCCAAATTGAAAAATCAACTAACTGCAAACAAATTACATACAAATAGATAAAGAGAGAAAGAAATTGGTTGTCTGGTTGGTTTGCTTTGCTTTACTGTGTCCTGTCAGTGGATATGACATGCACATTAGCCCCAGATGGATTCATTAATGATCAACACAGTCATTACATGACATAACAAATAAATAATTAATGAGAGAACAAGAGAATAGAAAGCATCCCTTAAAGCAAGTGGTGGTCAAGGGTTCAGCACACTGAATTGCCAGGAGGGAGCAGCAGCGCAGTTACTGTTCCCAATCTTCTGCTCCCCAGAGAATAGGAGGGACCATGACCCAACATTGCTTGGTTAGTGTCTGCAAGGAAGGCAGCTCCTGCACACCGTTTTAGAACAATCTTCCTCCCTAACTGAAGACTGGCATTTTGTGGCTTCATTCAGTGTTTGCATTCCCTATTCAGAAAAACGTCTTTGAGTAGTACAATATCACGCAGAGGAAAATGATGGGACATGTCCTCTGAGCTCATCAGCAGGCATTCAGGCACACCAGGATCAACAGCTCAAACAAAGGTACCTGGTGCATCAACCACAACCTGAAAGAAAAGAAGTCATTATGAAAGGAACAGTTGGTTTGCTGGAGCCACCCAGATCCTTCACTGGCTGCAAGAGATAAAACAGCTCCCACCTGCTCTTCCAAACCATCTCCCAGATCTCTAAAGCTGGCTGCTGTGAGCTGGATTCCTGGGGCTTGGAGCTCTGCTTTCACTGATCCCGGCCACTACTTGTGGGACGCAAGCACTTTTGTGGGGCTTTAAGTGGCTCTGGAGTTATCTCAGAAAAGGTTCCCAAGGCCCACCAGCCAATAAACACAGCTCCATTTTTTAAACAAGTAAGAACTTGTAGAAGGCCGGCAGAGACAAGTCTGTGAGTTTTATTTTGTCCCAGACACCAGTGTGTCTTCCTTCTTGGATAACACCTTCCTCATTCCCCCTCTTAAGGGAAAAAATTAGAGATGTTTGGACAACAGTATGGAGTAATACTTCGGAGTAGTATCTTTGTTGAGAAGTTTCTGCTGGAACATCCTTTCTGCTTTCAACAGTGGTTATATAAGGCAAAGAAAATAGAGATGCTGTCATCCCTCAGTTTTCCTCCCTTGTGTGCATCAGACTTCTTAGAGCTGTGTCAGGAAAGAGTTTGGAGTAATTTGTTTAATTTATAGCTCATCTCCTGGTGCTTTAAGGATTCCTGAGGTTTAGATTTCCTGAGGTCTCAGTGAGCAAATGAATATTTTGGTTTTTTCTCTTTTCTATTAGGTCAATTAAAAAAAAAAAAAAAAAAAATAAAACTAAAAAAAACCTCACTGTAGCAGTAATACATGGTTTTCAATAGGTAGCAAAGCAGTCAGACAAATCTCCTTTATTAGCCACAAAGGAAAAGGACAAGGGAAGATGCTGTGCAAGGGCACAGGGATTGACCTGGGAAAATGTGAGAGAGGGGAGCCAGAGCTTTTGGGAAAGGGAAGGGAGGGGAGGACTCTGCCCACATAGGGACTAAAGGGAAAGGGAAAGGTGCAGCCTGGGGGTGGGAATGCAGACTGGAAACCTTGGGGGAGCAGGGCTCCTTCTGTGGCTCAAAGTCCTAAATGAAGGGACTCACATGTTTCACTTAAACAGGAGAGAACAGCAGTTCTGTTGCCAGTTAACTCAATACAGACATACTGTCAAAGGAATATTTGTGCTCATGGAAAAACCCTAGTGATGGCTGCAGCTGCGTTTTTAAACAGGGCTCTGTTTCATCAGCGTGAAAGCTGGACTCTGCATGGAGGGATGGCACAGGCAGGCAGGATTCAATTCCAAGGCAGAGGTGCTCTCACTACCTCTCTGATTTCTGCCTGGCTTAACCTGCACTGCAGGGCTGTGGCTCGGGGTTGCTGTCTCTGCTCCCTCACATGTTAGTCCAGCACCCAGAGAGTTCTAGCTCAGCAAAGAGTAGCTCTGCTTTGTTTGATTTACACCCCGCTGACATGAGCGAGGTCACAGAGTGTTTGTGTCACTGGCCTCTGAAGCTCTCTGGGGTGGAGGCACACCCCAGAGTGCACTGGGAATCACATATCCCTCCTGTGGAGCATGGAAGGTGGCACAGCTAGCCCAGGCACCAGGATGGTCAAATCCAAATGCAGGGGAGTGAAAGGCCATCTCTGTTTAAGTGGAAATGTCTCTGATGTGGGTACCACTGGTGTCAGCTCAGAAGCAGGTCTGTCAGGAGACCAGACCAGGGGACGTGCAGCTACTCCCTTGTCTTTGCACCCCAGGAGACCAGACCATGCCAAGGAGAGACAGCTCCTCAGAAACCTTCATGCTCTCCCACAAATCCAACCTGAGCTGTGTCTGGTTTTACATGCTGAAGCAGCAGCCTGACTAGCGTGAACTTTCTCCTGGCTTTTAAACACCCTGCAGGTGAAGAAGAGACATTACTTAAGCCCAGTTTAGTGTGCTCAGATTTCAACTCTTTTCTGGCTGCATTCACACTGCCATGCAGAGACAGGAAAGACATGGCTGGAGTGGGATTGACCAGGCAGCTTCAAGGCTTGGATGCTGAAAGCTTTCCTAGGAGCCATGTGAACATTTGCCCCCATTACAGGATTTCATAGCTCACATCTCACACAGATTGTATCTTTCCAAGAAGGAAGACTCCAGACAAAAGCACCTACAAGATGTGCTGCATGGCTCAGGACACTTCAGGAGATATGAAGTGTAGCTTTTTATTCTGTTCTCAATTCTGCAGCTACTTTTCCTTGGTACCATCTTTCAAAGGCCAGCTCTGTCTCAGATTTCCTGGAAAAGGATTGAAGAAACAGACCAGGAAGGTGATGAGGAAAAAAAAGATGAGACCCTCTCAGTCCTTGCATGGCAGCTACAGTCCTTTCAAGTCAGGGAGGATGAGACAGCAGCTGGGTTGGACTTATTATACTCCTGAAAAAGTTCAAGGAACACCCCTTTCTCATCTTGGTCTGTCTCCAAATCTCTTGAGAAACCTGCTGCTGCTGCAGCCATGTCTCCTGGCCAGACCTGATGGAGTTAAAAGGATCCAGCAGTGCAAAGAGAGGAGTCCCACAGTTTCCAACAGGAGAAGTTCTGAGTTGCTGCCAGTCAGTTCAAGAGGGAGCAGCAGGCAGTCATTTTACTGCCTTTCATCTGGAGCTGTTTCAGTATTTGTATTTATTTTCTTGCTTTCTTTATGGCTTTCTCCTTATTAAAAAAATAAGAGGAGAAATAAAAGAAAATGGGATAAAAGGGAACAGCTCTTGTCTTCTATTAAATTTGAAGGTAAGGGAATGAGGATGCAAATTAGCAATAACACATCAAAACAGAAATGATGATAACACGTAGTTAAGTCTTTTAAATTGCTCCTTCAGCTCTGGAGGTAAGACAGGAGTGTGGCAGTTCAGGAGTCTGAAAAAGAACTAAGATTTGTATTTAACTTTCAACTAAGCAGCAGAAAAAAATACTCAGGAGACACTTAACTGCACCTGTGGAAATCCATGCTAAGGGCTTGTGCTCAGAAAGCAACTGGAGGGGCTAAGGGATGCTCCAGAGGAGAATTTCTGTGGACATTCCTTCTTCCTCCACAGGTAGAGACAGAGGAGGGAACATGATTTTTTACTGTTCCAACTTTTAACAGTAATGGGAAAAACTTGTAACTCTAGCCAAGGTATTTCACTCTTGTTGTGAGCTTCAATTAAGATTCTGGTCCCTCCATCCCCCTGTAGCTCACCCAGAGCAGGATGCATTGATCTGGGCTTCAGATGCCAGCAAATGATCACTGCCATCCTCAGCTGGCTGCTGCTGGGGCCAGGGCTGCCTCATTATTGAACTATCTTTCTAGGTGCTCAGAGATGGCTGAGTTGCCATACTGCCCTATTATGAAAGCCACAGATCAAGAAAAATTATTGTGCAAAGTTATTTTTGCCTCCTTTAAGACCTATTTTCTCTCTTTGTTTCTGTCATTTGCTTCAGCTACTACTGAGTTGCCAGTACATTGTCTTTTCCCTGTCAGAGATAATCTGCATTCTTACAGACCTGCCTGTTTCTTTCCAGCTCTCATTTATCACTTCAACAGCTGCATGGACAGCAAAATAAATGTTTTTCATGTCCAATATCTAGAGTAGCAGTTTTCAGCTATTTGGCTTATGGATACCCATCAGGTCAAGTAGATGTACAAACAACTTCAGAAATTAAATAATAATAATCCATTTCCTCCACATCTTTCTTTCAATGCCTGTGAAACATCCAACAGACAACAGACATCTTCCAAATAACCCCGAAACTTCTCTAGAAATACCCAAATCCTCTTTGGGTAGCTATGTTCCACATTTTTTCCTTTTATATACTTTTCCTCCCTTTTTTCTTCTTCCTCTTTTCTCCATCTGGCTCTGGTTCTTTTTCCCTCTCCCTTACTTACTCTCTTCCATACCTACTGATATTTATCTTTTCACTTTAGCTCCATTGTCAGAATGGTGGAAAAGCTCTTCAAAGGTTCTACTTCTTTGTTAGTTAGTGCCTTCTCCCATTGTAGTGTCAGGAGTGCTCCTGACAATCTGCATTTTTCTATGCAGCTAGGGGATATTAATATAATGTGCCAAAACTTGTGCCTAAAGCCATTTGGATCTCACCAACAAGGCTGGTCTTGGAAAGGCAATAACTCACACCACTCAGTTCCCTGTGCAGAAATGGGCCAAGGAAAAGAGTTTCTCTTTAGGAGGGATTTTCAATAGATATTGTTTGTTCCTGCCATAATGACAACCATCTGTGGGATTTAATTAAGCTCAAAAGTCAGAAACGTGTGAGAAGAAAAATTTAAAAGGAGAATCTGATTCCTGCTGGAAGTTTTCTCTGGAATACTCACATGCACTAAAATTGCACAGCATTCAGTTTAGCTAGCTGGGTAAACATGGATCTGGATTGAGGTCTTTAGGATTTTCAACTAGCAGCTCCACAATAGGAAAGGCTAATCTAGATGCTACATTGCCGGTCTAAAACACTCAGATAAATCAGGTCAGTTCCCCAAAACCATGAGATTACCATCTACCAAAAAATATAAATCTCACATCTGAAAATAATAATTTCCTGGTTTCTGTCTCTTTGACTCACAAGCAGGAAGCAGGAAAAGCCCTGCTGGACAAGACCCAGTGTGAATGCAAGATATTTAGCAATCTGCAAGGGAATTGACTCCCATAGAGGAATGATTGGAAAGAGGATTTAGTACCCATGTATCTACCACTGTAATTGGCTGGCCCCCCATCTCTCAGCTAACAGTTGTGTGCAGGCTAAGTCCGCAGACACAGATTTAAATGTGTATTCATGTGGGAGATTGGCGTGCGCAAATATCTCGAAGTCACGGGCAGGCAGGGACCCTCCCCCTTTACCATTACTTTGTACTGTTGGCCCCTGCTATAAAAGCCCCTACTCAATGGTTAATAAACGCCTTTTACCGTCGGCCATATTGGTGAACGCAAGTAACTGGCCTGAGTAGCAAAGGGGTTGCTGCTGTGGCCTCCGGACCCAGGATGCCACGCCTCAAGCGAGAGGCAACATATTCAGAATTGTATCAGATCAAACCCAAGCCTCATTATTACAGCCAGGTGGTTTCCAAACTGGAGCTAGACTCCATCCACAACTATGGGCATGGCCAGCTCAGCCCCTCCACATCTGCCTACATGATGGTGCCCAGAGATGCCTACACCCTTTAAGCTATCCCACATCCCTTCCTTTCCTGACAGCCATGTTCCCATTTGCTTTACTCCTTCCTTCTCTCTCTGTTGCATATTTTTTCTTCATCTCTTGCTTTTTCTCATCAGGTAGAACTTGGAGTCAGAAGTGGTATGTGTTTCAGGGGAGCTCTCCACAGATAGAGAGATCCATAGCACAGGAATTTCACAAGGCTGCAGCACTTGGCCTATGACTTGTCAAAGTCTTACCTGTATGTGTTTAACTTTAGGCACTGTGAAGGTGCACTTCAGACAGCACTGAAGTCAGATGAGCTGCTCACAGAGCACGAAGTGCACTGTATGCTGAATGCATTATGTGAGTGGAGCCTGAGGCTAGAGACACTCTGGGGCAGGATTTTCTCCTTACAGTTATTTCTATCCAAATGATATCCCACTTAGACAATGTGTTTCCCTCTTCCCCAAGGTGCATTACAAAGGAAACCAGCACGAGGTGCATTTTGCAGCAGAAGCAGCAGAGGGGCAGGAAGAGTATGTGGCAATAATGAGTCCTCTCATGTTTGCCTTTTAAGCCCTGTACCTGCAAAGTGCCTTGAAATTTGAAGGTACAAGGTGCTCCAAAACCCTGTCTTACTTCCAGTCTTGCTAGTTTATGTGACAGATATGCTACAGCAAAATATGATCTTCCAGGACATGAAATGTTGTTTTATTCCATGAGTGACCCAGCTTGAGAAGCAGGCTGGTGTTCTGGGATGCTCGGCAAATGATTCTGTCAATATTACACATCATGTCACTGCAAAATGGCCTCTCACTGCCAAAGCTTGGGAATGCCTGTGCTAATTTTAAAAAAATAAATAAAACTATTACACTGGATTTCACAGTTTCTCCAGGAACAAGTGCTCCCTATCAGTTTGGGCTTAATTTTTTTTTTTTTTTTTTGTGTAGAGGTGCCTTTTTAAAAATGGAACTACTTTGTAACTGCATCAAGCAAAAGGTGGCTGAATTTTCTTCAGTGTCTTGGAACAGCTATACAAATTTTTAACCTCTTTCTCCATATTCCCCCTCCCCTCAAATGAATTAAATTAAAAAAAAATGCAGGAGGCAGAGGTCCTCCCTAGAGATATAAGAGTAGAACCTCCCTTTTCCTTTGCAAGTCTGAGCAGCTAGTATTATCTGAACACACAAATCAGAGTTATTATGCACTTTATAAAAAGGTACATCTAGTCTATGAATAAATTTAGCATAAAATTCTCTGTTCTCCTGAAACCTTAGGAATTAGTACAAAATCCCTTGCTGACTCCAAACAAATAGTCATTATAGGTTTTTCAAGTGATGACCATGTTTCCTTTGTGAAGCATCTGGTGAAATTACCTAAATCAGCTCCCACTGCTCAGAGTCGAAATATTCTCACCATACTGAAAATCTTTTTAAGGAGTTTGGGTGAGAGTGAGACTCCAGGCATGATTTCATTCTCCATCAAGCAAAATGTTTCCTGCATTGTTGGAAACTTGGTATTGCCAAATTCAAGCAACCTTGAAGTCTTGGGAAGCTCCAAAATCTTTGATTGTATTAAAAACTTCCTAAGATTATTAAAGAGAAAATTAATGCGATATTTTTTCCTTTATTTTGCTGTCAAAGAATAACCCAAGTTTACTCAAGTTTTGTGGCAGTGGTGGGAAATTGAATCTTGCCATCTGAGCTGAGATAGACTAAATTGCTAGTGTCCTAGAAAATGAGACTAATGAGAAAAATTCTATAACCATGTGTTTCATATGTCAGAGGTCTTACAGAAAGTCCATTGGTTTCCCATGGACAAACCTCTCATTGCTGTCAGCAGGCTGCCACAGGATACAACTTTTGTGTGCCATACATTTGCCTTCTATAATTGTCTAATTTCACCAGAGTCAACAACGGTATCCTCAAGAATGCTCAGGTAGGACCAAGGCATGTGAAAATAGGACCTGCCAGTAACCTCTGCATTACAGATCTATGCTACAGATTTTCCAAGAATTAGGAGAACAATTATAACAAGTACAGTACATTGAGAAGAAGTGGCAGGGAGAAGTTAATTTTAAAGAAGCAACCTGAAGACGGGTTTAGAAATTTTTGTTGAAGTACAGACACTGCACTGACAGTCTGATGCATCTATGCATGACTGGCCATAAGGGATATGGCTCAGAGGGCTTACCGACCCTGGGAAAGAAAGCTAGAAGACAGATCCTGCTTTCCTCCTTTCCTCCTTTTCCTTTTCTCCCCTGCTCCAGCTTCCAACTCTGAGGCTATCCTAATGATGGCATAAAAAAAAAACATTGAGAAGAAAAGGAAGTAACTACCCTTTTGTCAGTTAATTGAACTGAATCAGGTTGCTGATGGCTTGGAGGAGAGCTGGACAAGACACTAAGTAGAGGATGGGCAGGGATGAGCAGGACAATCACTTCAGCAGAAGTCATGCAGACAGCACAGGCATTTTTGCCTACTTCATCTTCATTACAAACTGCTGGCTGCACTGATAGCAAAGCACCATCAGTGCATATTTCCAATACAGCCACTAGTAACTTGTTGGTTACCTATTATCTACCCATAGACAGACTCCTCCTCTCACCACCATGACTCTGCTTTCCGGAATATATTTTCTTCAAGTGCCACACTCAGTGAGCAACAGGCCTATTATTGTAGCTAATTGGAAATTCCCTGCATAGTTTACTTTTTCCTTCCTGCAGAAGAACTGCTTATTCATCAAAAAATAAAATTCTTCTTTGAGACAGCTAAATTGCAATGAAGTTGCTGCAAAACCACTGCCAGGCTTCCAAACCTGACTGGAAACTTCACCTGGCCTGCTACCAGCCTGCCTTTCCAGCTGGAGGACAAGTAACTCCATTTTTTGGATACCCCTCTGCTTGACAGTTCACTCTCCTGTCAGGCTGATGATGGATAGAAAGCCCAGACCCTGTGGGATACTGAGTTTACAAGCTTCAAAGTCCCCATCTCCCCACTTGCATCCTGTCACAAGGCATTTAGGCTTCCATTGCTCCTGGGCTTCAGGAATGCAGGATTGCAGCTAAGGAGTGGAGCTGACAAGGAGCTGAGAACCTGGAAGCTCCTTATTCAGCAGATACTGTGAATAATTTCTTGTTTCTCCTCCCTAGGAGAAGTTGGATTTCAATAGAAGTGGGATTGTTCTCACTTACCTCATGAATTTGAAAACTTTTGATTTTCTAGATTTAAAATGAAAACAGCAGCCAAACCCTGGCATAAAATTTCTGTGTAGAGTTTCACCTACTAGTGTCCTTTGTAAATAAACAATACAAATTCCCAGAACCTCTCTTGGGTAGAAGTCTACAACCTCTCAGTCCCAGTTTTTAGAAGCATTACTGTCCCATGATAATTACAAAAATAGTCATATTCATCTGTTTAAAGAAGACAGAATTACTTTCAGAAACTACAGTTATTTAGCCAATAAATGATTCATTGTGGATCCTGCAAGGATATTATTTTGCATTCATTTTTGTCACAGCACATACTTATTGCAATTGCACAACTTATGAAGGAAGCCACAGGCTTTACAATTACTTATGGGGTTATTTTATTTTATCCTAATTTATTTTTCTTTGCTGTCACTGTGCTGTTAAGTGTAGTGTTATTACAGCTTAAGCAAGGCTCCTCTCCACTAGGTCAGTTAACAATAGCAGAAAGCTCAGACGTGTCTAGAGGTATTACCCTAATTACTGAAAAGCTATCCTTAAATGAAAATCAAGAGAATGAGAGATAAACATAGGAAAAATGAACACTCCCCAGAGGGCCACCTTGCTTGAAAAATGTCATGGTGTCACCTGTATTATGCAGAAAAATGTTTCTTCCATAATGGAAGGTCCATTTTCAATTCTTTAATGGATCCAGAGGAAATATCTGTACCTATAAAAGTGTTATCAAATCAATATAAAAGTGCAACCACACCAAACAAAACAGCTGAAACAAGAAAGGCTTTGCTATTTCTATTTGATCCCATGCCAGTAGCCCCTAAGGCACCTGCATCCATGGACAGCTTGAGAATTCCAGCCTTTCCAATATCACTGCTTTCATGAGGTTGATTGCTCAAGACAATTTCAGAGATGGCTGCCATGAATACTGATCATGTAGTGACAAACAAAGTTATGCCCCTGACAGCAAGTGTTTCAATACAACAAAGACTGAGACATAATGAAACATTTTAGAAGACTGAGTTTGGACATAGGGCTGACAGTAGAAGTTTATAATGGAAGTAAATTGCAAATCAGATTCAACACATCAGAAATGTTAGTACAGTAGGAACAGAGAAGCCTCAAAAAGTCCTTTATCTGGGTCTGAGAACAGTTTTACTTTGCTGTCACTTCCTCTGATGAAGAACATTTTCTCTCCCTTCAGACTTTGCTCTGTGGGTCTGAGTAACGGGTTTTTCATTCTGCTGCCTTAATTCTTCTTTTTCTCATATCTATCTAAACTTTGGTTTTCATCTCCACGTCAAGTTTAGCATTTGAAAAGTAGGCCACACTACCATATAAAGACTTATTGCCCTCTGCTAAAACACAGATATTTCTGTGTTCCTTTGTTTGATATGTGTTAGGCATCCAGGGTCCACTATATTGAAGATAACACCAGAAGACAGTTGATTCAGTTGACTCTGGAAAGTCTCTGAAAAGGGCGGAGGCCAATCTGAGGGGCTGACAGCAGCCTCTGTGTAGCTAAGAACTCAACATATGAGGTGGCTGAGATCCAGTGCAATGTAATGGAAGTGTGAATGACTGAGCCCATGGTTCACTGACCATGAGGACCAGACAGATTCTGCTACCCAGGAAACTATTACTGAAAACAAATCACAAATGTCAGTATAGGTCAGTTTAGTACAAGAGTCATCTAAAAATACGCCTACAGTATCAGCTGAACTGGTCAATCTTGGGTGTGTGTATTCAACTCCTGTGACACCTGCTACTGTAATTTGCTAAAATATCAAATATAACAAAAATATCCCTTTTATTAACTAGTACCTGTCTTTCTGAGCCAACATGCAAAGAACTGTTTGAAAATACAGTCAACACTTGACCTGGGTGGTAGTGTAGTCATAAGTGTTAACAGCTGAAGAAATATCTGCAACATGGTAGCAGACCCAGTCCTCTGTGATCACCAAATGGCTGCATGTGGATTTGAGAAGCAACAAAAGCAATGGACACCTGTGGTATCCTGACCTCTGAGTATGGTTCTATATCAAATTCAGGACAACCCCAAAATCTAGGAATGATTGGCATCTGACTCCTTGATTCAGAATGCTGAACAATTGCTTTATTAAAACTATACTATATTACATTAATACTATATCATAACTATACTACAGAGATACTATACTATACTATACTATACTATACTATACTATACTATACTATACTATACTATACTATACTATACTATACTATACTAAGATACTACTAAAGAAAAACCCATGACTGTCTGAGACAGACAGGACACAGCTTTGACCCAACTGGCCAAGGAATCAGAACAATCCTCAGCAGAATCCAACTGACAAATCACTTCAGGTAAACAATCTTTCTAACACATTCCACATGTGCAAAAAACAGGAGCAGCAAGTAGAGATAAGGCTTGTTTTCTCTTCTTCTCTGTGCTTCTCCAGGAAAAATCTTGAGAGAGACTATTATGTCTGCCTCTGTCCAGAGAATGTGAATGCCACTGTTCTAGAAACTGAGAAATGCACCATCTTGAAAAATTCAAAAAGGCATTTAACCATTAAATAAAGATGAGGAATGAGGACCACGGATGACAATTAAATTAAGCTGGATCATATTCTGAATTAAGTTTTATACTTGGAGCTGTCTCAAACTACCTGTTTTGCAGAAAAATGAGGATTAACAGAAAAATACTTCTCTGTTCAAACTGAAGTTGTCATTGTAAGAACATGAGCATCTCGGTGAAATTTTTGTGAGAAGGTTTCCTAAGCCCAAGGTAGGACTTTAGGTCACAGCCAGAAACAGCCAGTAGTTTCATTCTGATGCAGATGAGGAAACAAAATGTCAGTCTTTGATATTTAATGATTTTTTTATGGGCAAGTCTCCAAACCATGAATTTTTCCTCATGAATTTTTAATATCCACACAAAGTAGAACACATTAAAAAACAGGGTCTGATTTCCTACTGTCATTAGCTGGGTATTTTCCTGGGTGAGTCCAGTTTCACATCCATACTCTGAACTGGTAAAAGCAAAGAACTTGATTGTTGGTGTTCTCAGAATATTTTCCAAGAGACAGACAAAGTCATGGATTGCTTTAAGGATCACCGCTGTCTTCTGGTCAAAACTGGAACTGCACAAATAACATGTACAAACATAGGTAAATTAACTTTCTCCTGGGCACTTTGATCTGTGTTCATCCCAAAGTGAGCTATGAATGCCCTGCAAAACAAGGCATTAATGACAATTTTTAATTCTGTAGTGGAAAACTTGCTTCATAATCCTTATAAATAGTAGCTAATGACTGTGAAATAGCTGTAATAGTATTCTTTTAGGGGAGGGTATGATACTTTTTTGTTGTCTCTTATCACATAAGCTGTACTGCCGTGAGAGGGACTCATGTTACCACTCACATCCAAACACTGGAGCAAATACAGTTTAGGAACAGTGGTCAGGTCCTTAAGCTAAATCTGCTTAGCTTGACCTAAATTCTCCATCATGAATCAGTTGCTCAGATACAGACTAAAAGTAGAGAAGGTTTTCCCACGCTTTGGCTTGTTAAGTAAAGAATGAGAGAAGATAACTCTGTCTCCAGACAGGAAAAATCAGGACTCTGTCATCACCAAGTATTGGAGATACATCATAGTACCTTTAGGGTATCCATTCTTGCTCCTTATTGTAGTGCTGTTACACCAACACTACCACATCTCACTGTAAAGACTTGCTCATAGGAAAATTGTATTTTCACCTCATCAGCAGCTAGAATTTATCATCCATGCTATTTCATCCTCATTAGTATTATCTTTTGTTAACCTTGGATATATAAATTTGACACGGCTTCAGGAAGATATCTCAGATATGATGAAAACTTGGCCAAAGCTTATCATCTATTACAAAATATTAAGCCTTCCTCATGTTGCTTGCTATGCTCTGTGCATAAAATTTGCCCAGAGCCTGGTCCTCAGACTAGGAGAGAAGATATTCTCTACTGACACCACAGTCAGCCTGTTTTGTCTCATGGCTGTGGTGGCTGCCAAGAATCCTCCATTCAAATGGGTTTATTTCTCTCCCCTTTGATGTCTCTGGGTGTGTGTTCATAAACTATAGAAGTAAAACATGCCTTCATCCCTGGAAAAGGTTTAAAGGAGAGATTCATGAAGTGTTGCAGGTGGCTTATCATCATTTATCACACAAAGGAAAGTTGACTTCATGGCAAGTTACTGCAGCATGGGTCGTAGCTAAGCAGGGGTACATGAGTAGTGCACAGCTCTTCTTGCAAGCATCCCTCTGATCTCGAGGTGCAGGAAGGACAGGAACATTGCCAGAGCTGCCTCATTTTCTCTCCTAAATACCATGGGTGCCAGGGGAGAATGTGGCTCTCTGCTCTGCTTCCTCTGACAGGAGGAGTTGTCATAGGTCTCTTGGTCTCTCCACTTCTGTTCCTGGGTCTCTTGGCTTTTGCACTGAATCTCATTCCCTTGAAGCTTAAACCTTCACTCCTATGGCAAAACAAGTATTTCTGATGGACATTATGCTTAAGTATCTCATTAGGATAATGAATGAGGTAAACAATGGGAGATAAATTATGCAAAGAGGGTTATTGTGTCAGTCTGAAGAAACCAAGGAAAACTTCATGCATTGACTCTGACTAATAAATCTTCAGCCTTTTGTGTTATTATCTTTAAATGCATGCTACTAAATAATTTTTACTTTTCTTGAAGAGGCTGCCTTTGAAGATCTGCACCTCTGTATATATCCCACAAAATGGGTAACTTACAATTCATACGACCTTTGTATCCTATAAGCACTAATTTTGTGTGATATAATGAGGTCCTGGCTGGGTATTTACATAAAGCCCAGTTCTGCCTTTTGGCAGCTCTACATAGTAGGTTACATTAACAGTAATGTAAGCCCTTCACATCCATCCAAGACCTTAATTTAGCCCTAGGTAGCATCACATAATTTCATGGTAAATTATTTCTGTCTTTTAAGGCACAGAGCAAATTGCAGGTAAATTATTAATAATAATGCTTAGATATTATCTTCAAAGGACTTTACTAATAGTAATTAATTCCTGCACTGCTTTGAGGTAGGTAGCTGCATTATTACTTACATTCTTTACAGAAGGGGGAATTAAGACAAAGGCAGGATGAGATCTGCCTGCAGATGCTGTGGGATGCTGGCTACCTGGGAAGGGTGGGCAAGCATCCAGGACCAGATAAAATGCTCTGCCTCCAGCAATTTGCCATTTTACCCTGCTGGAAGTCACTGCTTCTGAGACAGACTGAAGGACAGGACTCAAAGTCAGACCCTGTCCCAGCCCCTTCTTTTTCAAGTCTGGCATCTTTAGTTAAACCTTCCTTTTGGGGAAAGCAATTAGGAGGCTGCACAAAGTTCATTGGACCTTACTCTGAGGCTGGTTATCTCAATCAGTAGAAACAATACAGCTGGGCTAGCATCATTTTAAACCATTAAAGCCAAATTTACTGTAGGCTACTTACAAGCAAGCTCAATTTCAAATATGGAAATAGAGATCCAGAAAGAAGAGAAAAAGAATCAGACTTCCAAAAGATTTCTTTTTCTAATCTTCCAATGTTTGTTACCTGGCTTTCAAAAATAATTCTGAGTTTTGTGTGGGTTTTAAAAAATCATTTTAATTAAGACCATATAACATTTGTTCCTACTCCTGATGGTACATCAAAGTGAATGCAAGTGGTCATTGAAATATCCTGGTATTTGTCTGCCTTCAATTATTGAGGGCAATCACACTGAGCTAATTAGAGAGTCAGCTCTTTTTGCGAATTGGATTAAATCCTAGCTTCATTAATATCCAAGAGATGGCTTTATTGTACAAAAATTAAAATGAGAACATTTCAACAGTGATCTCATGAAAGAAGGCATATACAAAACAGAAATATGAAAAATGTAGAAAAAATAGTATTGATACAATGTTCCTGTTTCAAATCAAAATTTTGAAATGGGATCTTAAATCTCTTTTTATTTTTAAAATGTTTTCTCCCGCAGGAATTCCACAGAAATTCATATGGTTTTGCAAAAAAACTAAAAATGGACTTAATTAAAGACTTCTTTTCTAATGAAAACTGTCTGGGAAATGGCATCTAATCAGCCTGACTCCAGATAGCTTCCAGATTTCTACTCACACCTCTACAGCAAGCTTTGTTCTTCTTTGAAATTATGTTGGCTTGTATCATCTCCTTCCATAATGAAACCTCTGTTAAATAGCCTCAGGAAAGGAAATCCACCCAGCAGTGCCCTCACAGAATTATAATATGCACACAACTCAGAGCTAATTGACTGCTGGAGTTGGATTTATCCTCCCTAAATTCATCTGTCAGCAGGTGCAGAACAAGAGCTGATGGGTTCTGTGGTCAGGAGTGATGCTTGCACCCACTGCCCTCTGTGGTCCAGTCTGCTCCATCCCAAACCACGGGCTGGAGATGCTTAGCTCTGTCCTTTGGCAAATAAAGAAGCCTGGGAAAACTTTGGTCATCCAGGCAAATGCCTGAAGTTGGGGCAGCTTTGCTATAGCAGCTGACTGCTGAAAGGATTCAACCTTGGCCATGGGGAGAATATATAAAGTCTTCTCTGAACTAGAATTGGATGTGGCCTACCTGTGTTAAGGACTCAGGAAAGTATTCCAGAGGGTCTAATTCCTCATAGGTACCTGCTGAGTAGTTACTATGGAATCAGAGAATGGTTTGGGTTGGAAGGGACCATCAAGCTCCATTCGCTGTACCACTAGAACACGTTACTTGAAGCCCTGTCCAGTCTGGCCTTGAACACTTCCAGGGATGGGGCACCCACAGCTTTTCTGAGAAACCTGTTCCAGTGTCTCACTACCCTCACAGCAAAGAGTTTCTTCCTAATAACTGATTGAAACCTACTCTTTTTCAGTTTCAAACCATAACCCTTGGTTCTATCACACATGCCTCTGTAAAAAGTCCCCCAGGTCAGAAAACCAAAATAAATGAAGTTCCCACTGGAATACCGGTAATTAGGAATCTAGGATGTGGTGCTTTTTTCAGATGTTGATCCTTTACAAAGTGTGATCTGCTAGTTGTTCCAGCTATAACTAGGGAAATCACTTAGCACATACTTAAACCTGTCCTTCTTCAGCTCAGGCTTTAGTCCATGCCCAAAATGTGAAGTTATCTGTTCAGACTAGGTCACAACAAGCAAAGCCAGCCTGGTAACAGCTGGGGAGACATCCATCTCCTCCAGTGATGGTCCAGACAGCATTCCAGGACTGGAGAATAATAATATTCAGTGGAGGAAGTCCAGGAATCTGTGACGAGGACCAGCCACCCACTGTCCCATCCGTCAGCACCCTAAAAATGTAGCAAAAACAGACAAAACTGTGCTTGATTCTTAAGCAGTTATTTCAATTCCTGTTGCACTGGAATCCAAGCTGTAAGCAACAGAGTGAACACAGCCCTGCTGTTCTTAAACTCATTTTTTTTTAAGTTTTTTTTTTACTTTTTCAGTTTTCATGCACCAGGAGAACTTCACGTACTTTATATTTCCTCATTTTAAGGGGAAAGCATGTGATTGTGTGCCTGCATATATACTCAGTGTCTATAACTACCAGTGGAAAAGAGCCAGGAAATAATAATAAAAAAAAAAAGCCCACAAAGTTTTATTTTCCTCACACTCTCAAGCACATTTTAAAGAGTATTTTAATAGGACAGGATTTAGGACTGTTTAAAGCCATCAGCTACAGACTGTCAAACAAGGGTAGTGAAATTTCAGTTTCCCCCTGTGCCCTGGCTGGGCCTCTGTTGCAGCAGAGGAGAGAGAGCTGCTCTGGGAGAGTGGCTGCCTATACAAGGCACTTTATGTCCATATCTAGATAGGTGATTCAGACACCAAAGGAACATAGGTTTGGTGACATCATCTTTTACCAACTCTTGAAGTTTAGTTTAATTACATACTTCTTGTTGGTGTCTCCAGCAAGTCACACCATTGTCACCCCCTTCCCTTTCCAACAGTTTTTAAGACTGGGAATATGCGTTTGGTTAGTGACTGCACAAATGAGGTGATTAAATGCTGCCTCTCATATTAAAACTGAAGTGTTTAGCTCTGGACTTCTCATAATAAAACCAGCTGAAATTAATATCTAGTTTGGTAATGTGTAGTCTTGAAATTTTTTTTGTTGTTGTTTGCCCAATAGCTTCAATACAATGTACAAAATCCATACTAACTGCATTTTCTTCTCTGCAGGTGCCAAGCCTTTGAGGAATGGGACAGATCTCAGACAGACATCCCAAAAGTCTGACTAGATGTCCACCTACATACTTTACTGTTTTTACAGGGAGGAATAAAGAAATAAAAACACCCATCTTTATTGAAGCTGAGAGTATGTAAAAAGCTTTATGAATCTGTGTAGCTATTCCTCAGAGTCATTTCAAATTTAGTAGTACCTGAGGCATTAAAAGGCAGATTGGTACTTTGAGTCTCAAACAAGTCAGCAAAAGAAAAATTGCTGAAATGTGGATCCATATTATCTCCATTTGATGCCCAGCATGTAGGCTGTTCTTGCACGGCATTGCAAAGAGGAATAGCAGTCACCTAAGAAAGAGGGAACAGAGAGGAAGAGAGAAAAAGTAGAGGCACATGGTACAAGGAAAAGAAAACATAATCCCAAGATATTCTTCTGCCTTCTGTTTATGTTTCTAGGGCTAATGTGCTTATGGGAGCAAGTCTGCTTGGAAAAGGCCCTGTTCTTGACTGGCTCCTTCTGTGTAGCAGCTGCTGAAAAGAGCCATGCAGTGCAAGACTGCTGCATTGCACTAAATAGTTATTTAGTTTTTTTGCACTGGATTCTGTATTATTGCACAGAATAGTATGTCTGTATCCTCAGGGGATTCCTCTTCTATATCACGTGGCTTTTTCCCTCCCGCAGAAGCCCCAGCGCTGATGGTTTGTCCCAGGTTTACTCCTCCCCTTGCACCCTCCTCACTTGTATCCCATTGGCTGTGGTCCTCTTCCTCCGCCCCCCATGCCTCTGGGTTTAAAACTCTCCTGCCATGAGCCGTCTGGTCTCTACTTTTTTCACCTGGGGGCTTGCCTGGATGATCTTCTCCTATCAAGGAAATAAATTAAGGCCTTTGTCCTCAAGTGGAGAAGAGTGCTTCTCGTTTTTAGCCTTTTGTCCTATGTAAGTTCGTATGGGCTGGGGTCCATAGCTAGCAGGATTGGACCCGAACAGCCGGAACAAGCATGGATTCTTACACAAGATGAGATCAGAACTCTGATTTGTCTCCTATTCCCAGCCTCAGTACAGGCTTGAGTGTCCTGTCTCTAGCACGGAGAGCCTAAGGTCTGAGCATGGGGTGGAGGGGGAAGAGGGAGCACAAGGTGCAGCTCCTGCCACACTCAGGCAGGATGATCTGAACCCCTTCCTGACAGCTGAGATCAGTTTGGGCAAAATAGCAAACTGTGTGAAGCCAAAGCCCAGGGCTCAAGTCTAGGATGAAAATACAATATAAATATAACCGTTCAGAGCAGTGGAGCATCTGGCGTGCTTGGGAAATGCCAAGGGCACTGCACAAAATCTCTGAGTGCTAGGATTGGAAAAAATTCAGGGGCATTAGCTGTGCTCATGTTAAAAAGGCAAGGAAAATAAGGTCAAGTAGAACTCTTATTGGGATGAGTGTCAGAGCCAGTGCGGGCACTTTTGAGCTACACTGTGCTGTGCTCCATGGTGGTTTTGATGTTTCGGTGCCTTGTCATAAAAGCAACTGCATGCTTGCAATTCACCAATCCTCAACAGAGCAGGGCAGCAAAGACTGACGCTCTGAAAGCACCATAGGAATAGTCCTTTTCAAGCAATTCTGTAATCTACAAGAATATTCTTAAATTTTCCTTCAAGTGATCAGGACAAAGAAGAGTCTCTCTATTGGCTTATTTATGTTAAAATAAATATTTGAATATAAATGACCAGGTATCTCTAGTCCTCTCCACACAACCTTGAATCCAATATTTTTACCAGGAATACCCAATACAAGCTAAAAAATGGGTAGATTTATTCCCACTAGTCTCACTCTAAGGCAGGTAAATGGGAAAAAGATTGATTACATGACTTGACCAGTACATACTTTACTGGTATGTAAAGTATACATACTCTGTCAGCAGGCCAATGACAGAGCTGAAAGCAATGCTGTCATCTCCTAAGCCTCATCTGGATTCATCAAACCACAGCATCACAATGCACAAGGCAAAGTTCTCATCTTGTTTAAGCTAGAATGACAGACTACACTCAAATGGCCGAACATGATGCCTTGACAAAGGAAAAAAAAAGGAAGTTGCTTCAAAGCCTAGAAGAATAGAACTATCCTACTATAAAAAAGATATTTTTTTTCCCACAGAAGGCATGTATTTCCCAGTCACTGTTTCTTTCCATACCTTCACATACCCAGTCAAGACTAGAGCTTCCCTCCATCCTTCTTTCCTTACTTACATTTGTATAAATATTCCTCTCACCTGTCATATATAAGAATTTATTTTTAACTCAGGCAAGACCCTATGTCTGGGTCCTTTTACTGCCATAAACCCATTCTGATCAGAGACACATTAATAAAACCTTCTTTGCTTTATTTGGTTTTCTCTTCTTGCTGACAGGGTGCATTGAGCTACATGATAAACGTTTATAGCCAACAGTAGAAAATAAATGAGGACTGTAATAGGGTCTTGCCTTTTGTCTTTTACTCATAAGACTGCAGCAAATATAACTCAGGCTGCAGGTACTTTGGTGGATTGGGTCCCCAGCCCACCCTTCTGTGGTCTCTGACTAAGATCAGCCCCATACTGTACCTCCAGTGAGGGAGAATCTCTCAGCTTCATTTTCAAAGTCACACACGTTATAAACATCAGAGAGGATAAGCAGTGACAGAGGAGAATGGTGGGAGAGGCTGGCAGTGCTTTCTGCATAGCAGCTGGCAAAGAGCCAGTGGTGATTCTCCCAGACCTCAGCACCCATCATCACCTCCTTTTTCAGCTCCTGGTGGGTGTGAAGGGTCAGGAAAGGAAGGGAATGTTCAGGGTACCACAGCTAAGACATATTTTAAAAGCAGTTTCCGTAGCTTCACAATAGATTCAGCTCTGAGATGATAATGACTATGTCTAGCAGTTTATAAAGCTGGAAAAGGGAATTGAGACATCTCCAAGCATGTCCCTAAGCCTTGGGAAAGAAACTTCATTCAATATGGTTTTGTTTGCTTTCTTTTCTTATTGCTGTGGGATTAGGAGCCTCAGTATTTGTTGAGGAAGAATGAGAAGAATAGTGAAGAAATCACAATGCAATATTAGTTCTGACTCAGGGAAACTCAGGTGATGATGGTTGGGCAGGGAATCATCTGGGATACTGGAAAAGTATGGGAAACCAGAAATCAGGGTAACAGTAAGACTAATGACTAGCAAAGTGTAGAAGGGACAGTGGGCTGTGGGTGAAATCAGCATGCCGGGAAGGAAGGCACTTTAAAACGCTGACAGACCTCAATGATGGGGAAGGAAAGAGCCCTGTACTGGAACCAGGTCTGGTACTGTTCACAGAGTACTTCTGCTGCTGCTCAGGTTCACTGGGCACCCTGCATCTCAGAAGATGGTCTAGCATTTATTCTCTGTTTCAAACTGCCTTTCAATGGAGAGGTTCAACATTCATTTTAGGGTTTGTTTCCTTCACTTAGTACTAGAATTGGAAAGTCTGTCCAAAACATGAAAGACTTGTATGATACAGTAAGACTGAAAAAAGCAATTCTTCTGAAATACTTAAGAGTAGGAAATATCTGAGAGGAGATGCAAGATCCCATACAGAGCTCAAGGCCTCTTTATAATTAGTATGCCATGGTAGAAACGGGGAAGGAACTGAGCCTGTACAGTAGACCAGGGACATTATATTATGATTTTTTTGTTTTAATTGTGAGGAAATTATGAGGAAAATGGTAGAACCCTATCACTTGGAACTACTTGAATAAAGTCTTAGTTAATAAATGAAGAACAACTCTACATTAGGAAGATGTACTGGGTAATTACTTAGTCTCCAACATGGGTTTTTTTTCAAACTGCTTGGACTGATCTGTTCTTTAACCTCCTGACTCTGCAGAATCACCTCTCTACCTCTTTTAAACTGCTGCAGTATTATTGACTTTAATGAAACAGGGCTGATTTTACTATCTGGATTGGCTCATGACTACTTTTGAAAAAGGAATTCTTTTCATAAAGAAAAATATCCAACCAAGGATTAGTTTCCAAAGGCACTCTTTATAGTATATATATTAGATTAATGTGCTTCTCTCAGCTTTACAAGGAACATGGATGAGAAACAAGCTGCATATGCACAGTTCATTCAGTGTTGCAACCTACAAGGTAAAATCAAGAGTGGAATATTAATAGGACACCATTCTGACATAGATAAAGCATAGAAGGAGCAAAGATACTCCTAGACTCATGTGTGTGACAGCTACACAGGAGGAAATTTCTCTCCAGCATATTTGCTGCCATAGGAGAGCAAATGAAGGTTGAACTATGTCTGCTGATTTACTTTAATTATAACACATCGGTTATTCTCCACCTGCCCACTTGATTTCTTTTAAATCCCAGTGGGAGGTGGGGTGATGGTCAGCACTGAGACAAGGATGTGCAGACTTCAGGCAGAGATGAAGAGGAAGCAGGGCTCTGCAGGGCACACTTTTTGTGACAGCAGATGCAGGTGTGAGGACAGACTGCTTAGCAGCTCACTGTACAGCACGTCCCTGTGTTTACCCCTGAGAATGTTTCAAGCCCATGAGGCTCTTGGATAGCATTAAATTTACATGATTTAGGAATACAGCCTTCTTGGCATACAGCATCAACAAGAAACTGAAATAAGGAGAGGCTAAAGGCATTCTTAAATTCTTAAAAGACTTCTTCAGGTCCTGAAGATTTTTCCCCTATGGAGAAAAACTCCTCAGGCGTTGCTCTGACATCTGTACTAGCAACTCCTCCGGGTTTTCCATGTTTCTGTAGTGAACTTGTCTTCCTGGAATGCCTTGCTGGGAAAAGACAAGCTGCAACCTGACCCCTGACAGCCCCAAGGAGTGCATAGGAAAGCTTCACCATCACTAAGTAGCAAGGCATACTTTGAGGTTGAACCATAGCATTCCAACTAGCTATCTTGCAGTAAGCAAAAGGAGTGGGAGATAAATGGAAGGTAGCAGAAATAGCTTTCTGTACTGTAAAAAAACCAAGTCTAAATAACATTTGAGAAACTCCCAAAACCATTTTAGAGCCACAAAAGTACCTCTTTGAAATTTCAAAGGAGAGGTGTCTCCATGCTGGCACCTGCTATTTACATGTAGTACCTGTACATCTCATTAATGCAGATAGTGAAAATTCAGCACTTAATATTTTGTCATAAAGCAGAACAGTCAGCAGGCTTGAAATTCTTTGAGCCAGCCATAAAAGTGGAAAATTGGCAGATGGAAAAGAGTATTTTCATAACCGCATCACTGCATGGAAAGAAATAGTAGCTCTTCATCCAGTGCTCAAAAGACCAAAGATGATGTGCATCACAGCAATCCCCACCATTGTGGAGCTGAACTCTATAGGGATTTTCCATGGGAACCACACACAGCAAAGGGAACCCGTACAGAGCATCAAACATGTAGGAGAAATTAAAAACTGCAAAGGTAGTTCCGAACACTGTCTGCTCAGGTCCTGATTTCTCTCATGCCTTTCCTTCCTGTATTCTCTTCAGACCATAAGATTGCCAAAGAAAAAACCTATTATACCTATCTACAGAATTGCTTTTACTTGTTTGGGCCTTCTTAAATTCAATGAGAAAGGATTTTTACTGCTTTTATTTTAATAGGGAGGCCAGATACTGCCTCATCTCCAGGGATTTCATTTCCCCTTGCCCTCTGATGGGCAATGAGAAAAGAGAAGACACAGTACACTTTGCTACCCACTGTAGGTAAATAATTCTTCAGAGCTATTAAGACAGTACCTTTCACTGGAAACAAATTCATGAGTTTTTGAAGTTTCCTTTTTTCTATACATTTTGCAGCCACCTTTAGAGAGGTGGCAGAAGAGAGTTAGCCCTGCCATGCTGGCAGAGGGCCAGAGTGGGTACTCTTGCAGATTCCTCTCAGCAAGCTGCACATGTTCCTCTGGCCTTTCAGTCTCTTCAGTCATGGAAGCAGACTAACCTTGCCCTCCAAAAACTTTAAAGCATCTTTTACTAAATGTGGAGTCACTGTGTTGTTAGGTTCATTCAATCCTCTGACATGTGAGAACTTCCACAGGAGCCTTAACCCTGGTGCACTGTGAGACATCTCTCCCAGGGTTCATAATTCATGTTTCTTTTCCAGGTTTTGCTATGCAAATTCAGGTACACAAACCTATGCCAGGTCAAGCATGTGAGCTCAGCAGTTTCCCATGAGATCTCAGGCACAATATTTACTGTAATATGCACATTTCTTATTGTTCTGCCTCTATGGTAGAAATTAATGTGCCATTTAAATAGCTTGCTGGCATTATGGTCAAATTGGTTTAAACAGCTGCATGATCAGTTTAGGAGTTTCTTTTTTCTTTTTTTTCTGTTTTGTTGCAAGCAGGGGATAAGCTGACAGGTAAATGCATCTTTATAAATGGCTTTGTTACCCTTTTTTCCCTGCTGGCCAATTTTGGGTCCTTTCTTCATGGAATGAACTGTCCTTGTGGTAAGTAGCTGAGAAAAATCTCTTGGAAGATTACTTTGCAATTGTGGCTGGCAGTAAAGAGATTAAGCAGATACACAGAGAGTAGGGACGGGTCTGACTGGAACTCTGAGGCAGAAACCAGTAAGGAGGACTAGCATCAGTAATGAAGTTCGAATAAAATCTATTTTAACAAGCTATTTTAAACAGCTGTTCTTTGAACTGATGTGCATTTTAGTCAAACTGAAATTGGTTACAGAGTTATACAGGAGAAGAGGGGGAGAATGATTTATTTACTTAAGGGAAAGAAAAGACCTATCTGCAGAGTTTTCTGACTCTGTACTCTGTTATGTGGAGGTTGTGCCTACAATATAATTGGCTGGGAAGGAGGGCTCCTGGAAGTGGGTGGAGCTGCTCAGGTATGACCTGGAAGAATGGATCACCATAGCACTGTGGGCACATGACCACTCAGGTACATTACACAGAAGTGCTTTTTACTTGGTGATCACACTCTTAATAATTTATTTTTTCTTCTATTTTCATATACAACCATCCTTGTCCTCCTAATGAATTTCCCCTGAGGGCTGAATTTGGATCTCCCATAACAAAAATCATGAGTGAATCTATAATTGATCAGGAGCTAGGGCACCTCTGGGGTTAATATTAATCACCTGTTTAGACTACCAGTGGGGGAAAAGCAAAGGCTGTCTCTGTTCAGTAAGAGTTGCTGCCACAGGGACCCAATTCCTCATAAACGATCATCAAAGAATTCTTCAGGTTCCTTTAAGGAAATTCCTGTACTTGAATGCTTACTCAGTCTAATGGAAGTCAAGAATGCTGCCTGTGGGAAAAGGGACCCACGCACAAGAGCTGCAGCATCATTCTCATTGAGCTAATGCACTGCTGGATTCCCTTCAGCAGCCATATCTGGGTTTCACCCGTGGGGTGAACATTTTTCTGTTTCCTACACATTCACCAACCTTTCAAATGCTCCTCTCTAATCAAGAAAAACAAACGTGCATTGTGCTAAATGCTCAGTACATGCACTGGTTGGTGGAGCAGTTAAAACACCAGCCTATAATTAGACAGTTTTCAAAGCTTTGCTTTTCCTTCTGTTCTTCCCCATCCCACTCTGATAAAAACACTCTTTCTCACTGAGGGAGGACAGAGGTCTCCTCCCAGGCATGCATTGCTTCCCATTAGTGGCCATGGGAGTCACAAGAACTCATCAGGGGAAGAATAAACCCTGGAGTGAAAGAAAACTTTGACAAAATCCAGCCACCCCTATGCTAGGTCTCTGTATGAATTCTAAGAAGTTGGATCTAAGGAAAATGAGGGCATATTTGCCCAAGATTTTCTCTGAAGTACAGAAAAGTCTGTTTTACTCTTTTGTGGCTCTGAATGTGATGAAAACCTCAGATAAGGCTTGCTCATGACTGATATGTTGCAAAGTGGTAACCTTATCCAACCCTGGTAAAAACTGAAGAGAATGTAAAAGATAAGTTGATCCCTTTCCTGTGGTTTTGCCGATGTCATCCTGGCCTGTGTCAAGAAAAGTGTGTCCAGCAGGACCAGGGCAGTGATTGTGCCCCTGTACTGGGCCCTGGTGAGGCTACACATCAAATCCTCCTTGTGTGGAGTTTTGCACACCTCACCACAAGAAGGATGTTGAGGTGCTGGAGAAGGTGCTGGATATCCAGAGAAGGACAATGAAGCTGGTGAAGGGTTTGAAGCACAAGTCTTACCAGCAGATTAAATGTAACCAGACATGTGTAGGCAACAGCAGCCTACTAAATAGCCTGACTTATATCTGAGTGAAATATTTACTTTTTTGATTAATCTCTTTTAGTAACCAAACACTGATGTGATCCCATTCTCCTAATTACCTCTGGTTCCCAATTAACAGAAGAGTTATAACCTCTGTAAAGGCCTCTCACTCAACAACCCATTAGGAAGAGGCCAATGATCCAAGCAAAGGAACCTCATTAGTTATAGCACACATTAGTCAGCATTCAGTCAAATGCAGTGACCAAAGGGAACCAACCTCACAGCCTCTCTCCTTCCAAGAGAGAAATCAGACGGTACTTTGTGTATTTCCTTACTGCATCACATCTCTGCCGTCTTATGCTGGAGACTGGCTAAATCTCTCAACTTCTTTGGAGTTCTTCCAGATTTAAATCACACAGCTTTGGATCTCAGCACTTCTTTTCTGGATTAAATGGAACAACGCTTCTGATATTTGTTAATTTCTTTCATTATAAGAGGATGGCTTTGTTGTGTAATTAACATGCTGTTAATTAAGGATTCCAAGTTGATGTACTAATTTCCCTCTCTCTCATATGCACAGTCTTTCGAAATGTTATCAGCAGTAATTGCATTAACATCTTTTCTTTTCCTGTTCCCTTTGAGAGTTTATTAAGCTTTCACGTAGTCTTTTTCTCATTTAACAAATATACACATTTCCTTAACTACTGTGAAAATTTGCTTCAGACTTGTACACTTTTGAGCAGCTTGACCCACTTCCTGTGCAATTACAGGGGAATCTTCAGTGCCATTCATTTTTCAAACTTTTAAATGGAAGATGAAAACTTGAAAGTTATGCTCTATTTTTTTTCCATGGATAGAAGAAGTTCAGATAATTCTTGTGATAGCAAGATCATTCATGCAGATGCACCAAGTCTAGCAAGTCAGCAGAAATTGGGATAGTAATCCACAGTCATAAATCCATTTATGACTGTGGATTACTATCATGAAACTCTAAGGAAGTCTTAAAATTGTCCTATGGAAAGTTCATTGCTTCTGGAACATTTCTTTTTAGTGGTCTTAAGTCAAGGTGTAGAGGACTGTAAAATAACCAACAGTTTTTTCCCAGTATGATGAAACGCATAAAACAAAGTTAGCAGAAGGCAGAGGATGGTTCTTCTTAGTTCTTGTTCATTTTCTGTCTATCATTTCCTTAGAGTTTTAAAATATTTTATTCCAAGTTTGAACTCTATGGCTGAAAGGTACAATGGGGAGCTTAGTCTGTGTGGCCAGTGAGTTTAAAAGCTAAAGCATAAGCCCATGATTTTTATGTTCAACCTTACAGCAGTTGTCCCCCTGCCTTGGTACCCATGCAGCAGCATTGCTCCCATGGTTGTAAGTTACAAGCAACATAGTCTTTTGATCTCACTGTTGGTTTTAACTTTCTCTTTTCCAGCTATAACACATTCCTAGGACAATGATGTTAGGAATCCAGCCCTGGTAAATCCTTGGCAGTCAGTTAGACACCCTCCTTTAAGTTCATTGAGGTGTAGCTTCACTTTGTTTCTTGGAGTTTAAATGTGTGTGGATCCCTTTAAAAACAGCCCTAGTTTCTAAGTTGAAGTATTAATATTTAGTATTGCCTTACTGCCCCAGCTGTGAAGATTGAGGAGAAAACATGATCCAGACTTTGAATCATAAGCTTGACTCAGGTATTGACCTTGACCTGCAACTTCGACTTGTCCAAAGTCAATTCCCAGTGCATGCCTGAGTCTGAAAATAATAGCTACCCATTCATCAGCACACTCTGACAAGAGTGCTCATTCTTTTTTCCTATCCCTTCACTTTCTGCTGCATTTTATCTTTCATCTGCATTTATTAGCCTGTCTCTGTTTGTCTGGGGAAAACAAATTTGCTGAAATCTATGACCATAGTGGTAAAATCACAGTGTTTGGTTGCATGCCAACTTGATGCTGCTTAGATGATAAAATGGGCTGGGAAAGAAACAACTAGGTTTGTAGCTCCCTTATGTGTATAAGTTTAAAAAGGAGTAAATCTGTATTTTTTCCTCTTCTGTAACTTTGAATTTTGCCTGAGACCACAAATGTGACCCCTGCTTATGTTCCAGGCCAGAAGGAAGGGAGGAAGGGCTGCTGTCACTGCCAGAGCAAACCCAGGATTCTGTTTCTGGGAAGTGAGATTTTGCTGTATGGTTGAAAGGACAAACTTGAGGCAGCTACACTTTTAGATCTTTGCAGAGAATGCCCACCCTGTACAATGTGAGGGAACACAGTCATATCCAAGCTGTTTCAGGGATGAAAGTGATCCAACTGTGGTACCACAGAGCTAATGCCAGGTGGGATAATGCCTTCTCTATGTTGTCTCTTTGCTTGAGGTAGGAAACATCTAATGTCATGGTAAATTTTGCATTACACACAAACATTTATGCAAACTATTTCAAGTGCTTGGGAAGTAAGAAATTGCTAATGTTTGATGGGATAGAGGCTGATGAACAGCCTTTTGTTTTGTCAGGTGAGATGGCTAGTGCTGATGCAAAGAAGAAAAATACACCCAAAGCTCTCCTTGCCCATGCTGCCCAGAGATAAACCTTTCCATTTCCACTGACAGGCTGCAGTGGAAACTCCATGCTAAGCTGATATTTGGTTGCTCATTTTTCACATCTTAAGATTTCAGCTTCAGGAGCAGACTAATTTCCTTGGGAGGGTGAAAGGATAGGATATGAAATACCAAAATACCATCTTAACTGAGCCACACAAGGAGACTGTAACTAGCGGAGAAGATTATAGGACAGGGGAAAAACCCCAAAACTGATACAGAAAAGCTGGATACATCAAAGAAACATGTAGCCTGTTACACATGATTAAGCTATCAGTCCTTTAATTTATCTGTTATGTATTTAATGCTATTTATCCAGGAATAAGGCTCTCTGTGGGGTCCAGTCAACTGAAATAAAGGCTGTATATAGGACAAGGGTCTCTCTGCTGAAGCAGAGGCGGGGAAAGAGAGAATCTATGATGAGAACATATGGGATTTTTAGTCTGAATGGAAAAGATAACTCATTGCCTTTGCAGCAGCCTTATTTTGTTTACTTTTAAACAACTCACAGTGTGCCCTCCATTACTCTGACATAGGAGAATTCCATGGAAACAGCAGGACTCCATTTCATTAAAACTCTGATGCCCAATTTCCCTGTCAAGTGGAAATCAATGTGTTGGTAACAGGAGACCAATTCAGAGTATCATTTAGATATGGTGCTTGTGCAAAAGTCTCTGGATCAGCCCTACACAAATCACTGTTCACCTGGGCATGATCCACTGCTTCACTCTTCTTTCCTTTCTTTCTTCTATTTAGTTAACACCATTTTCAGTTGCATTGTTCACTTTCTCTGCCTGACCTCACATGTAATTACTATCCTCCCTGTCTGGGGGAGTTATACAGAGATAGGGGGAATTAGCAGTTCCTGGGTAAGTATCCCAGTTCTCTACACAAAATCAGGAGCATTCATGTAACTGGGAAGTGAGGCTAATTTATAAACTGGAGCAAAAAATTCTAAAATCTGAGAAACAGACAGAATTATTTAAAGACAATTTTTCATGTCCAGCTGAGGGGGGAGGGAAAAGAAGGGATGGAAGAAAAGGAAGAGCCACGAGTTCCTTGCAGCACATCATAGCCCAGATCTTTTCTCATTTTATCTTCTCACATGCCTCAAGCAACTACTTTTTTTGTCCAACTAAACTTGGTCAAGAACTTTAGATCTCTTTATGTGGATCCCACTAGTTAAAGGTAAACATGGTTTCTTGTGTGGTCCATCCCAGAGCATGGGCAGACTGAGAGAACAGTGATCGCACACTTCTCAGTGTCCACCTTCTACTGAGGAACTAGAACACAACCAGCACTCTCCACATCTCTACCTAACTCCAGCTGTAAAGACCAGCTCCCAGTCATGTTCCTCTGTCTCCCAGATATGCTCTAAGGCAGAAAAAGCCAGGGAATGAGCAAAGAATGCACTATGTTGGTGTAAAAAAGGGAAGGAGCTGTGAGACAAATCTGGAGAATGTGTTAATATTTTGCAGGTGAAAAGATCCCTTTAGAGAGATCTTTGCAAGAGGAGGTAATGTCGAGGGCATCACTGCAAGGTCACAGGATGACCACCACACCAAGATTTCTTCCCTTGAAGCATTCCCTCTGATGGCAAAAACTGGGGACACAGTCACCCTCCAGGGCTGTGGGTCCTGTGGGTTATGTGAGCGCACAGCATTCCCATGAGGGACACACCTCAGTAGCTCCTGCACATGATGCTCTCCTTCCAGCTAAATATTCCCCTGCTGTCATGTCTATGTAGGCATGAACGCAACTCCTCTCCCCTTGCTTTCATGCCTGCTCTTTGCCTTCACCCACATAGTTGCAGAAGGACCTTAGCTCTCTCTGACATTTTTAGGTGGCCCTTGGACTCTGCAAAGTCCATACAAAAGGTGCCACACAGGAAAGCTTCTTTCAGTCTTCAAAGCCTGAGAGACCAAGTCTAATCTTAGAAGGATTTCAAGAATGATACAGGGGTTTGATATTCAGAGTGTGAGCTTTTTCAAAAATGTAGTTTATCCAGCCCTTGCCATCAGGTTTTTTCTTTTCCCTTTTTCTGGGTTCTTTCCAGGCTATAATATATTTTTAAGTGTGACCCTCAAAGAAAGGCATAAGTAATTCAGACAATGGTGTCAGAAAGGGAATTGTTTTAATAGGAAAGGGGATGCAGAAGAAGGGAGATGTATTGGGAGGCTAAAGAATATACCCAAAATTATTGTAATTCAATATAGATGAGTGTAAGACCCTGGAGCCCTGGATTCCCAGTCCTGGCCTTTAATCACTGCATATCTTTTCTTGTCTTAAACCATAAGCAAATCTTAGGCTGCAGATAAAGGTTTCAAACTAATAATGAATTACTGTCAGTCCTTCCCCTTGGCTGGGATAAGGGCTCAAGTACACATAAACTAATCTTCCTAAAGGCTATTTTAAAAAGATTCTTACTTTTTAAAACTTTGTTAATCTTCTCTGCATATGTATCTTGTATCTTTGGCTGCTGGCTTGTGGAACCTCCTCCTTCCTACTGCAACTGCCTACTGTGGGAAAACAGAGAAGTCCTTCTTCTTGCACAGCTAAAACAATGGAGAAGCAAGATCAATTTATCTCAACATAGTAGCAAAGCAAAAAAATCAGACCGCTAGTTTATTCCTGTCAACCTCACTTCAACATTACAAATTACACTTTCTGCCCAGCCTGTCAATCAGGGGCTGTAATGCATATAGGAAGGTGCTGTCTCTTGATGAACAAATATTTCCAGGGTGGGAGGAAGCGGGAGGAACCTGACCAGCGTCACAATCGGGTTGGGAAGGTTTGACAAAAGAAAGACCTTAAGACCCTGCAGTGCCAAAGGCAGCCAGGAGCAGAAAGCAAACTGGAGACAATGCTGAAGAAAACTCAACAGAGAACACTGCTAGAGTCCAGCTGTTCTTCATATTGCAGAGGGACATTGGCTTTTGTTTACTGTGAACACCTGCAGCATTGCCAGGGAAAGCCCAGGTGATCTTTGCACACCTTCTGTAACCCCCTCATGCCCCATCCCTTCTATTTGCAGATTTCCCAGTCTGCTCCAGCAGCGGCATTTCTTATGCTGGGGAATGTGTCTGTGAACCTTTTCTGCCGCTTGACATAAAGTGCTGCATCAAGATGTACCGAAGGGACCATTGTAGCTTTTCAAATGAATCAACTAAGCCCTGTTCTGTCATGAGTCAGGTTTATCTTCTGTGGGGGAAGAAGAGGGAGGGCTTTATGTAATGTGATAGGACCCGTTGGGTCCCCAGTTCCATTAATGAGAAGAGCAAAATATGCTGTCAGTTGCAGGAGGTTTTACCAATAGAGTCATAGAATCATTTGCCCTGGGTAGCCTCTTCTAATGTTTGATCAGGAAAGGTAAAACTGGGAACCACTGAATTGGGAAGACAGAGATGGACTAGGACAGACAAATAACATTGTGACAATCAAATTTGAAAGCTTTAGACAACTCCCATCACTACAACTTGCCCCCTGCAACTAGAATTCAGAAATCTCAATCTCACTATTTCAGACTGCCTGCAAGTACCTGTGAAACCCACAAGCAGCTCTTACCCCCTGCTAGCCCTGCAAGGCTTTCCAAGCACATAGAGAAATAACAATAACAACAGCAGCAACAACAAAATTAACTAACACCACCACCATTCAGAATTATAAGTCTTGAAATTCTAGTGGTCTGCCTTAGAAAATGCCAGAAGTCACCATCATACATAACTTAACTCCTCTCCAGTTCACACATCTACTTTTCCTGGGAGCTTGAGTCTTGTGTTACAAAAATCACAATATTTTACAATAAAACTGGAGCTATTATTACTATTACTATTACTATTACTAAATTAATTATTTTGCAATACAAATTTAAATCCAGGTACAGTAAGGTGACCTAACTAGGGTCAGGCTTGTCTGTTCTGGAGGCTGTACTGAGAGGAAAAAACCAGGCCTGTTCCTAGGGAGCTTTGATTAAAAATCCAAGTTAGTATAGGGAAACTCCCATGGTTTTTTGGTGACAAATGATGATATTTGTTCTTAAATTTGCCTGGATCCAAGTGTAGCAGAAACTAGCTGTCAAGAAGCAGTTCTGTTGGTCCTTGCAGATTAGCAACTGCTGTGTGGAGATTACAGAATTACTATCTTTAGCACCAGTGTTTTGCTATCTCTGTACTTCCAAGTAATTTTTGAGCCAGAACTCTTGTGGAATAGAATAAGTGACATCTATCCATTGAGCCATGATCTGAAATATTAAAAAAAATCTGTATATTCTCTGTCTGATGGGATGAATTTTTGTTTCCCCTCTGATGATATGAGATTGCCTTTTAAAGGGAGAAGCAAGATATATCAAGTAATGCTAGTGAATCCTGAAGCATCTCATTGGAATTTGCCAAGAAACTGATAAGCAGAAGTTAGGAAGAAGTGGGATAAGCTTCATCACCCCTTCTGAAAAATCAAAAATCTATGTTGCTCTTTCCTAGCCACTGAAACTGGGCCTGCCTGCTGCTGCCATCGCATAACCACCACACCTTCATGTTCTCTCTACCTTCCCAGGCAGCCACAAAAAGTGGGCAGATGTGCTGAAATACACAGGATGATTGGACAGAAAAATTATCAGTGTAAAACAGGTAATTCAGGGAAAGATTTCTGAACAATGTGTTAGCTTCCTGAAATTCTCCAAAAAATTCATAGGAATTATATCAGCTAAACATAATTCTGACACTTGATGTAGCTTTCTCTGTGTGTGTACACATGTGTATTTGCAGATAATATGGAGATTTTCTTATTAATGACAGCTAACTAATATATTCTGCATGTCTAAGGCATTCCCTAACTTAAGCAGCTACTTTTTAGAATCATACATGGACAAAATTTTAGATTGGGAATGTTAGGTGATTAATCCTGAAAGCATTTCTCAGTACATTTTCATCTGAGTTTTGAATGTAACAAGCTGCATCATTGTGATACACGCCACGATGTTTTTATGTGGCCTTCCTTGGCAAAGCAGAGGCATTGGCTACTGTCTGAGCATCTGTAATTTGAACAGACTATCTAAATGAACACCACTATCACCTTTGATCTGGGAGTGACTGACACCTTGCTATATCTGGCATTCAGAATGAAATAAGATGTTCCAGCTGGTGCTGATAATGCTATGTTGTGCTTGTGCCTGGCAGCTAACTGCTGTCCTCCAGTGTGTTAGATAAAGCTTATAAGGTTGTTGATTTACTAAGAATGGATTAATTATCCTGATAATTAGATTAATTGGTTTTGTTTATATCAACATAAATTAAAATAAATTGGGTTAATATTTATGTTACACTTCTTAATTACTTGATTTTGCAATTAAAGCACATAAAATTGTAAAACAGGAGGAGTAGAGGATGAGGTTTTTTCTCTCTCTGGAAATCAGGACCAGGTCTCTGAGGAGTTCAGAAGAAGCAAGCAATTGTGTGTCCCAATGAGAACATACATAATGAATCATTGGTTACTCTAATACTTGTGACACCCACCTACAGAAGAAATACAGACTTGTGAAGATACTTTGGTACCTAATAATGTGTAATGAAATTTAATTTTATTTTTTAGAACTGTGTACACTTGTTTGCACATTTGATGTGCAACACCTTTAAAACTCTAGACCAATTAACTTCTAGGAATGCCAGAAAGTCTGTGACAGAAATAGTTTGGAGAGAACCATGTTTCCCAACCAAAGGAGGTAAAATTTATCACATTTTCAACTACATTTTTAAATTTGAAAGGAGAGAAAAAAAATCTTTAAACTTTTTCAAACTGAAAGATTTGGCAACTCTCTTTTTTTCTTTTCATTTTGTACCAGTTGTCAAATAGGCTGAGCTTTCAAAGTGTTGATACTTAGGGGAAAAAGAGGCCTGTTATTATTCTTAGTCAGCTTTGATGCAATCCCACTGACAGCACCAGCAATGCATGTTTGCTGTATTTCAGATTTGTAACTCCCCCCCTCCCCTCATACTGGTAATGATTATCAGTATGGTGCTATATAGAGATGCATATATATACAGAGACTCTATTAGATACATATGTATGTAGGTGTAGATTTCTAAAACACATAGGAATGCATTCCACAACCTACACAAGATAGCCCACAGAAATGAAGGTGGAAAGGCTGTTCAGCAGCTCCAGCATAACATCTGACATTCCTCATCCACCAATATGCTCACTCATCGCACCACAGCAAACTGAAATGCTTCTGCTGCCCAGGTCAGGGTAACCAGAGGCACTGGAGGAGCTGCTGGGATGCTACAGACAGAGTTCATAATAGTGCCGAGAGTAGTGCTGGTTTTCTTGACTTAGGTTTGCCTCCTGACACAGCTGTTGCACCTTTCCAAAGCTGCATAAATGGTATTCCACAGCAAAATGAAAGAATTCTGCAAGTGGTAAATAAATATTTTATGACCCTGCAGGTATACGCTCTGCTTGCTTTCCAGATCTGATCTGGTGATTTAGTTAGCAGAAATGTTCTGCCAGACAGCTGCAAGGGAATATTACATAATGGTTATGAAAAGTGAATTTTGAACTCTCTAGAGACCTTCATCCCAGTGTTACATTTGCCCAGCACAGGCAGAGAAATAACTCCACTAAAAACAAGTCAATGTTCCTGTGAATCCCTCCACACATGCGTGCATGGTGAGTCCTGAAGCAGCGGGAGAAATGGCTTTGGAGAGAAACAAGTGGACCTTTCTCCAGCTCTCTCCTGCCCTCTTGTTTGCCCCTGAGAGGAATCAATGACTGGTGACATCTGGTTCTTTGGCTGCTTTCATACAAATGAGGAAGTGAAAGAAGGGATTTCCCTGTGTGCCTTGCCAGTGATGGGGCTGCAGCTGGGAAGGAATTGGAACACATGAGGTGGAAGCCTGAGTGAGACTTGTAGCCATGCTGAGAGCTCAAGCCCAGCCAAAGGACCCCAGCATGCACACCCAGCAGCAGAATAAGCAGGCAAAAAGGATTTGGGTCTCCTGAGAGGCACCAAGGTCCTGGTGTGCAGACTGGATGCATCTGTCACACAGCTTTGGTTTTGAACACTCTAGGGGACTGCCTGAGGATAAGTTACACAAGCAACATCACTCATGGGAAATATTCAGGCAGTAATGTATGACTGCAAGGATTGGTCCTCATGCTGTCTGAGGACAGGGAGGAGATGAGACAAATTTTGGCAAGTAAATTACTCATCATAAAATGCATTCTTCCATCCACCCAACACACACCAGAGTTTGCCCAGAAGGTGGCTATTGCATGTACAAGAGAAATGGAGGCTCTAAGGCCTTTCATCAATTCAGGACTGCCTTATTGAGTCATCCTGATGATGAATGCCTGTAGCCTGCACAAAAGTGCAGTGCAATTACTGCTGAGTAATAGCAGCAGGTGGAGCTTTTCAGCTGCAGCTGGCATGTGAGAGGTGATGGTGAATCAATCAGTGTGGAAGAGACCTTGGTTTGGGAGAGAGAGGGGAAATATGGAGGAGAGTTTTTCCTTGAGTAGCCCCTGAATTTAGGGAAGAGAGAGCTTAGAATGGTTAAGTGTTATGAGTGACTGGAGTCAAATTTATTGTTCACTAAAGTTGCACCTGAAAGGAAATATATCTGAGCTGTGTGGAGCAAAGTGGTAACTATACCAGATTAAACAAGGAAGAGATAAAAACTTTAACAGGGCAAAGGAAAGAAGTGAGAATTGAGCATGTATACTTGAACAACCCCAAATAATTACAGCAAGTGCAGTCTGCTGATCCTTCCAAGAGATCCAGGACCTTTGGGAAGGCTGTTTTGAGTGCCATGAGGTTTACCAAAGTAAAATGCCAAAGAATGTGAGAGACTGGGTCCTCATTTTCTTCAGTCAGGATGTTACTTGCTGTTTTGAGTGATTTTCTGCTTCTTTTCTGGAGAACATGAACTGCTGAGTCTCTGAAAGCACATCACTGCCTAGAGTAAAAAAGACTTGGATTTCAAGGCTTGGCTGGTACATTCATGATGAAGAATTGCCCAACTGTTGCTGACACAGATGTACCAGGGGGAAAAAAAGCAATAAACCACTGTTGTTTATTGCATGGGGAGGGATTCTTTTTTATGCTTGAGCTAACCAGTAAGTCCAGCCAAGGTTGCAAACAACCAAAGGAGCAGCTGGATCCCAGCCTGTATACGTTGGTGTGCTGAGGCTGTCCATGTTTCCTTCACACCCTACAGCTCCTACTAGAGAGAAGGAGCAGAGCAGGGCTAGGACTGATGGGCTGGAACAACCCCTGAGATGCTCTACTCTTCACATGCTCCATGGATATCTGTCTTCTGCTGGGAGCTGACATCCTGTGTTGGACAGTCCTGTCTGGAGCCTGACAGAAAGCTCATCAAAATCAGACGCTGGGGTAAAGAATAAAAACATATTTAAGGAGAGAAGAGGCCATGGATAAAATTGATGCCAAGCCTTATCAATCTTCTGCTTGAAAATGACAGGTGATGCCTATGAAACATACTTAAAGCTCCTGTGTGTAATAGGGAACATTCTTTTTTCCAGAATCCTAAAATAAACCAGACAATTATATATTAAAACAGATTCTATTTCTGTTTACCTGTGTTTTAGATGTCTGAGTTGTGCATGTTAGATAATATGTCAGGCAGAAACAGCAAATGGATTATTTATTTCTCTGTAGGGAAAAGGCTTGACCAAAAGCAAAGGAAACAGAAGTTCTCTGCGGCTGCAGTGCTGACTGGAAATGAGGAATAAAGTCCTACTTTGTCTGGTAGGGGCTGCCTTAAGGAGTGTCATCCTGTGCTCAAAGCACCAGTGTTGGAGCCTAGAGACCTGTGCCTTGGTCCAGAGTTATGCCACAGGCTATGAACTACATTGGGAAAGTTGCTTCAATGCTCTTGCAATGCTGCTTTTCTGTACGTAAAAGAGGAGAACTGGTAACTAACTGATCCAGAAGGTTATTCCAAGGTTAGTGCTGGTGAATCACTTCAGTACCTTATGATAAAAGTTACCATAGAAATGCTTATTATCATACCCTCAGTCTTCCCCAAAAGTTAATACTGGCAGAACATAAGGAACTTGCAATCAAGAGTCAGGGTGTTCATATTTAGGCAGAGACTATTTAAAGATCAGGCTCGTATCTTGTGTTAATTTTTCATTAATTTCTCTTTCTTTTTTCTTCTTTGATCAATAGGAGAAAAAATAGGAGGTGGATGAATGAAGAAAGACTCTTCTTTTTCCCACCTTAATGTCATCTTCATTTGCTCCCATATTCACTGCCAGTCTGCTATCTAAGAAAAGGTGTGCACATTGACGTATTTTAAAACTTATATTCTTGCTCTGGGGGAGATGCATAAGACAGCAAGAATATAGGAGTTCTTTAAAGTCATTTCAAACAAGGCATGAAGGTACTTATAATTGTCTGACCAGTGCATGAGGAGGGAAACAGTTATTAATCACTAGTGCTTCCCTTTCTTTCTAGCATGTAAATAAGCTAGATATGCCTTTATAAAGGGGTAGGTGAGAGAATGGGCCAGATGGACACACTGGAATTGAAATGGCTCACAGCTCCCCTGGCTCTGGCTGACTGGAAACACTCTTTAGTATTCATGCTGATACTGAGTGAATGGAAAGGAAATTTCTTCCTAAAAAATGTGGTTAGAAACCCAGAAGGTTCATGGTAATGACAAAGTTTGAATCACATGGTCTCACTTAAAAGAAAACATGGACCCTAAATCACTGCCCTTTCTCTCCAAGCTTGCTGGAAGGAGAAATGCTTATTCTACCTGGCTATGGTTACTGCTCTGGGCTGAAAGGTCTGCAGATGCAGATGGAGCCTGAGTAATCAATCCAGCATTCATGTGACAATCCCCCTTGACTACTGCTTTCCTGGGAAAAATAAGACCAAAGACTCTGATCTTCAGGGCTCTTCTTGACATGCAGTGAAAGGAAAAAATGAACAAAAAAAAATCCTCTTCAAGTTTGTTTGTGTTTTGTTCCTATATTAATACCCATTGTGGGAATGGATAGAAGAGGATTAACAGTGGCTATCCTCTCTTCGATCTAATCTCCTATTGACTGAGAAACATCACATTGGGACATCTTGAAGGAATTAACACAAATCCTTTTAAAACTCTTCAGTGGCTTCTCTTTTCCCTTCCCCCTCCTCAACCCCAGCCCCTTCTCCCTGTGCCCCCTTATACTGAATTTGTGGCAAAGAACATGGCCAAGGAGGAACATGGGTAATCAATTAAGATGCAGACTTTACCATTTGAGATGCATTATCATGGTCCCACTGACACATCTTGAAACACAAACTCGATCTATCACATTGCAAATGAATTCAAAGTGGAAGATTAAAGAGGCAGAGGCACACAGTCTCAACACAGAATTCAATTAAAAAAAAAAAAAAGATGGGTGAAGAAAAAAGCATGAAAGTAGGAAGAGCAGAAATAAACCTGCTCCACCTCTAGCCAAATTTACCCTCTGTCCTATAATTCTTCTGATAGAATCATATAGGATAGGAACAAGGATAATTCAGGATAGTTTGAACCATGACCTGGGTAAATAGACGGGGTTTTGTCAGTTCTAAGTACAATGAAAGCATTTGCACAAAAAGACACTTCTCTGTTTTCTATTTAGCCTCCCCAAAAGGATTTCTCTGGCACATAATGATGGAATGAAATGGGTATTTGTTTGTCACCTGTGGTCATTTCAGGCCAATAAAGAACTTCACTATCAGTCTGGGGTAAGCACTAGGAAACTAATAGTATTCAGTGTACCATGTCTTCCATGGCCACGAGCCTCTGAAGAACAAAATGTTTACTCCCCTCCAAGGGGGTTGGGGCTTATCAGTACTCATCACCATGACTTTAGAGAAGGCAAATCCACTGCAGACTAAAAGCAAAGATGTACCTCTGTTACACTGGCAATGTTACAGAATTAGAGTAGATACTTTTACTGCCTTTTTTGTTTCTCATTACCCCCTTGCCTCTCTTCAAAGGTTGAGATGATCTTTCCCACCCTGTCCAGCATTCCTCAAAAGTCATGGCATAAAGAATAGAAAAAATTAGAAGAGATTTTAAATTATGCAAGACCTTTTCTTCTCTCTCAAGTTTCCTGCAATTATTCTGAAGTATTTGTATTTATGAGATCAATACCATAAAGGCATAAAGCCTTGAGATGAAAACAGAACTAATACAACTTAAAACAGAACTGCCCATAAGTATGATCAATATGTAGGCCAATCCACAAATAAGAGCCCCCAGATCGCATTCACATCTTTATCTTTGCTCCCTGGACTTGTCCTTAGCACACATCCAAATTCTGTGTGTAGAAATCAAAAGACATGTGAGACTGAAGGCAGGGAATGAAGCTGAAGTCATATTTTGGATCAGTTTTTACCCACTCCAGCAAGAGCTTTGACTTTCACTTTAGAAAACCACTGTCTGCGAAAACCTGTCTGCCATTTCTAACTTTCTCAGTAAAAAGCATAAGGAGCAGTGGTGATTCTGCTGAGAAACTACACTAATTACACAGCTGCCAGAAAAATACATGTCTTCTTTCTTTAAAATTAAATTGTTATGTAAATCCCACCATTGGGAACCTCCATGTAGAGTGGCTGAGATACCAGAGGGAAAGACAACTGCTAGATTCGCTTGCTTCCCATCTGTTTGCTCAGAGAGCTGGTTAAGGAGCCCTTCCAGCAGAGACAGGAGACAGGCACACATAGAAGGTAACAAGGACATGCTGTGGGTTCTTTATCAGCCATGGCTCAATTTGAGATTTATTTTAGTGCTGGAATTAATTTGACACTCATGAAGGGGACAGGCTGTCAGCACTGACAAAAGCCTGCCTGACAGCAGGAAGCAATGAGTGGGTTTTCTGTATATAGCCTTTGCTTGGACCCCTGGTTCCTGGTGTGTAGCACCAGCTGCCCTGATCTCTGCCCCAGTGCTATGCAGCCAGCAACAATCCTGATCGTAAGTTTTTTCATGTCCTAACATTTTCAGTGAAGTATTTGCCTAACCTTTCTTGATGGGCAGGGTAGAAGAGGGAGAAAAAAAATGAAAGGAAAGAATTATACAACCTGGAAATTAAAAGAAATAATTCTTCCGAGCTGCCAAGGAAGTTCAGGAGTCCCAGTGCCTTCACCTGGAGTCCCTGTTTTAGTGACTGGTTGAGTTATCAGTCACTGTTGGCTGATAACTGTTGTCACTATAACAAGAAGCACTCTATTTTTCTAGAGTTCTCACTCAGAAAGTGGTACTGAATCCCAGGGATAATCTCTCCTGAAAGAAGGTGCTGAGGAAAATCTATGTATGTGCTGTCTGAACTATGAAATTATTTCTGTTTCCTGTTTCTGCAGTAAATATTTCTACTTTTTCCCTGTGCATGGCAAAACATTTTGGTTGACTTTTTGTAAAAGCAATTTCTCTTGTAATTCTGTTTCAGAAAACCTAAAATGTTTCAGCAGACAGTTCTGGTTCAACCATTTTAGAATGGATTTAAAGGGCTTCCAAAGTAAACACAGTGCTCAAAATTAGCCTGAAATATTGTACTTTGTATAATCCACTTTGGAAGGCTCACTCATTACTACAAACATGTCAAATATTCAGCCTCTAGAGGCATATAAAATTTTTTTAACAATGGCTGTCAATGTAACGACAAACTGCCGTTTACAGAGACCTCAATCCAAATGTCAGCTCTTATTCCTTGCTAGCATCCCTGCAAGTACTGATGCCTGATTTTACTACCTCCACTTGTGGAGAAGGCAAAAAAGACTCTCCCAGTAATTACCTCCATCAGTAGTGACTTCTAGATTGTAAGGAAAGAGCAATTGTGCCGTTTCCTGTTCTCTCCCTGCCTTTCTTGTTCAGACCGAGTAGGTTAAAAAAAGGAATATATAGTGGCCTTCCACATTTTTCTGCTAAAGTTTCACAAATATTTCAGAAACATGGAAAATTGTCATGCACAGTGCTTTTACTTAAAAAGGTAAGAATACTTTTACTCTGCCTCAGCAAAGGAGCAGAGAGGAAATCCTACTGCAAAAATCCAGACATAATCTATCTTTTTGCATCTGCGCTGATGCATCTGAAAAATAAGGAGCTAGCAAAGGATTTTCTTTAAAACAAGAGCAATTCATAAACTGGGCCAGACGTAGCCCCAGTGTGGAGGTTTTGGCTGCATGGCAGTGCAATGCCTCTCTTGTCTCACAATCAGAAGCACACTTATTTAATCAGGCAGCACTGGCAGGGAAAGAGAAAATCTACATCCCATTTTTATTCTTCCCCTGTGAATCCGTTCCCAGGAATACTGATTACCCTTCATGAGGACCATCATCTGCCCAACAGAGAGAGGAAAAACATATAGAAATGAAAAAACAAACACTTGAAAAGCAAAATTATAAGTTTGAAATACATCAGACTCTTGCCATGCTAGCACACAAGGACATCCTGAATGCAGAACTCTTTTTTTCTGTGATGGAAACTGCAGAGCAAAGGAATTTGTGTTTCTACCTATTGCTGGGTGCATTTCCATTTCCAAAACAATACCCTGGTACTTCATTTTGTTTTTTCAAGGAGGCCTTCACACACCTGAAGTCCTTCCATCATCCCAGAACTGAGAGAGAAGAAAAGGAGTTGCAGGGTACATATTCTCTCAGTCCATATTTCTGAGCATGCTGTTTGACAGGTAAATAGACACAGAACTACAAAATACATAGAGTTGAAAAGCACATACAGAGAAGATACCCATGTATTTCTTTACTTTCCTCCACTCTTCTTTATACGTTTGTCTCCTTCTCCTGCTAGTCCTTTATTGCATTCTGAAGAAAGATATGTAATAAGGATCTTCCCTCATTGAAATTTGTTGTATTACATTAAGATATTCCCCAGTTTAAAAAACAATAAACCACACTGGCTTAATCCATCATTCCCCTCAGCATGTAATTTTTTTTTTTTGGAATACCTAGCTGTATTATAAATTCAGAGACCTACCTTAAAAAAAAAAAAAAAAAAAAGAAAATTAGCTGGAAATTCAAAGCACCACACTGTATCAAGGTGGGATTTTGAAGGGAAAAAGTACCCAGAAGTAGGCCATTTGTCTCAGGAAGCTGGGAAAAATGCCTGCTGCATGCCAAAAACACATGCATGTGTGTGTGGAAACGCCATACTGAGACATTCAATAGCTCAGCTGTTTTGAAGAGCCTGCTCCTAATTTAATTTTGAACAGAAAATGCCTCAAACTAACTGACTTCTATAAAAAGCTGGAGCCACTGACACAAGATAATTACTTTTGCTTCACATATTTTAGACATCAGTGGTCCTGCAGAGGTGACAGGAAGGTGTGCTGTGACAGATAGGTAAATAGCTGTGATGTCTTCACACCTCTTAGTCTAACTGTTCTTTATCCTTCTCCACTTGCTTCTTCAGTCTTTTTGCTTCCACACCCATGCCCTTTACTGTCTGACCAAAAAAGACCCTACTTTCAGAATCTGCTTGACCCCCACCTTGCTGCCAGACAAATCAAGGTAGCCATAATAAATTAAAATTAGCTACCAGGGTCCTATTTCAGATAGAAGAGAAGAGACAATTAAAAAAATAGTTAAATCTATAAGATCATCAGAAACCATAATAGTGCCAAGCAATTTTAACAGCTTAAAAGACATTTCAATGGTCACTTCTCAAGCCTGAAATCTCTGGAATTCCTTTCTATCACATTTTAGATACAATTTTTGCTGATTTAGGAGTTGTGGAGAGCTTCTTACAAACTCAGATGAGCAGAAAATTTATCCATACTATTTATATCTTGGCAGCACAGATTTGTTTTTATGAAAAAGGATCTACCCTTTCCCAGCTCCTCCTGCAAAGTCATCACCATGGTTTGATACTACCATCACAAAATAACATGACTTCCTGGCCTCAGCAGCCAGTCCAAAATATCAGAGTTTTGCAGGTTCTTGCTGTCAGGAAATGAAACATTCGGATGATGAAGGTCTTTGGACACACTCGTGTAACTACATTGGGATGCATCACCGTCCTGCTGTTTTAGAGGCAGGAGGAAGTGAGCAGTCAGAGTTTATCTGCTCACCTGCTCCTGCCATGCTGTTGTGCACCAGCTCACAATGCACTCCCTCCCTCTTCCCTTTCACTTTTTCTGGAGGTACTTTTTGCCTGTTCTTTAGACACATTTTTTATACCAAGGGTTTGTACTTGATCAGTTCCCTGAAGTTTTCCTTAATTCTCTCTTCTTGAACTGTTCCTTTTAATTACACAGGTGTACCTGTCCTCTCAGCAAAGCCTTTCCAACAAAAAAACCTTCAAAATTCCTCAGCTGCTTGGCATTCCCTGACCTCTGCATGACAACTGTGTGCTTTTCTTTCTGGTTTGGGGATTGCATCATTGCCAAAGCTCCCTGCTTTCACAAGAAGATTTAGGGATCCTCTCAAGCAAATAATTAACTGATGACACAAAATTTTGGTAGATTTAACACTCAAACCATGATAATATTTTCCATTTTAAATTTCCAAAGGATTTAGTCAGGCTAAATAGTTTTCTAATCCCTGTGTCTTTCAGGAACCTAAATCGGGTATAGTGTATATTTGTATGGGAAATTAATGAAACAAAAGAGCCAGCAATTGTATTCTCTTCAAAGCATAGAAGGAATAATACTCACTTATGGGGACTTTTAAAGTTTCTTCACAGGCATGTTTTAGAAATAAAAAAAAACCCCAACCAAACCAAAAACGAACATACAAACAAACAAACAAACAAACCCATAACACCATTATTGGAGATCTCTACAGGAAAAAAAGATATGCATTCAATTTTCAAAATTGAATAAGATCAAATAAATTTATAAAGAAACTCATATTTTATTGCCAGAAGGTTATATCCATTTTTTCCTTCTGAACAGCAATAAAAATGTATTAATATTATTATATTTATTAAAAAAGGAAAATCCTTGTTTGGATAAAAAAAATCACTTTTCATTGGAAAAAGCATTACAATGAAGACCCACTAATCCTATATACATTTTAAAACAAGTAATGTGAACATAAATGGGCTATTAGTTACAGCAGACTTCCCAGGACAAACCAGTTTTCAGGACCAAATTTAACCCTGTTATGAGCATTGGAATTTAACAAACTGAACTAAAAATAAATGTGGAAGCTGTCTTTGTTTTGCATTTTTTTAACAGTGAGACAAGTGCCATGAATTCATACCTGGCTGCCATTCAGAGATGCAGAAAGACTGGAAGTGTTGAATTTTATTTTTACCTGTATTTTGTAATGAGGGGGGAAACAGTTTATTTTTAGTCATAATTTCTCCCACAGCACCTCCTTTTTTTCCTATTTTAGACAGGACTGACATTTCCCAGTGCGGCCCCTCTAGCCAGGTATCTGCAGGACATTTCAGATCAGGAGTTCAAACACGCTGCAGGCTGTGCAGTGACCAGCTGAATAAACTCACACCTCCCACAGAGCTAGTACCTTTAAAAGTACAAATGGAACTTCTGACAATTCAGTGTCTCAGACTGGGCAGTTTCTTCAAGATTTGCAAGCCTGAGTCTGTAAAAGCATCTTTTCAGAGCTGACCTTTTCCCAGCTATTTTCCCAGCTTCCCTGACACTGTGTGAAATAAAAGATTTCCTTGTAGATTCAGCAGCACCTGATTCAGAGGGGGATTATAGAGCAGCAGCTCCTCTCAGGACATGGACCTGCTTGGTACTGATGCACCAACACAAGCTGTGATAACTTGTGAGTTTAGGGGCAGTGATTCCCTGGGTCAATTTGCAGTGCTGGTCAAGATGACAGTTGTCTTGAGAGACAGGACATCCCCTGGTGACACACTGATTTCAGGCAGCAACAGGGACCTGGGCTTAGAGCTTTGTGATTCAGCCCCATAATGAAGACAGAATAAATAGCTTTTCTGGGCATGGATTTGGTTTCGTTCTAGCTTCAAACAGAGGCAGCCTTTGCAGTGCCATCTGCCTTCCTGTGCTTGGGGCTGCCCACTGGTGCCTATGACTAAGATACCAGTGGACCTTTGAATCTGTAGGCACAGGGCAGCAGTGTTGAAAACATAAGGTGCCTCCATTGAATGACAATGACTAGATACCTGCCAGGTGCAGTGATTCCTTACAAAGTCTACTTTTCCTCATAACCTGTACTTAATAAATTAATTTTGCTTTGCTTTCCCCCTCTCATAGGAAAATAGCTCACATGAGTTATAGACAATAGAGTTTCCACTGTCTTCAGAATAGATATTCTGAAATGTTTAAGTCAAGGACTTTTGTCCCAGGAAGAAGCTTCTGCTACTGAATTGCTAACAAAACAGTTGCTTTCACCAGGAAACAGCTGTCAAATAGAGATTTGTCTCATGAGTAGTAAAATAAATGATAATTTGCTAGGCAGCAGGAAGACATTGGAGACCAGGATTCATGGCACTACCCTGGGCATGGGAGGGAAGTATGGTGTAAAACTTACAGGCAATACTGAGAACATGACACTTGATTTGAAATACATCAACTGACATCAGCTAAAGCAATTTACAAGGTGAAAGATCTATATTGAACCCCTAATGCAGCCTGAACTGTCTTCATCCATAAGGGGACTTTGCAAGAGAAAAAAGCTAATAGGACCTGTCTGGTGGGCAATTTTGGAGATACAAGATTTTTGATCAACACAAAAGGCTGAAAAGGGCATGGAAATAAAAGGAGTGATCCATACAGGTATTATCCAGCCAACACAAAACACTCTCATTACAGCATTCTGGATAGGAACTCTTAACTCTGCTGTAATTCTAAAGCCCTGTCAGCCTTACTGACAAGTTCATTCGTCAGTCTGTGGTCCCCTGGGCAGAACTCAGACACATGTGGGGGCTTTGTCATCCAGACAGTTTCCTAGAAGTTACAGAGACCTATAAGATCATTTGTTGCAGCTGACATATTTCTGTATCTGCATAACATGAATTCACACACTCTATGTTAAATGTTTGCAATACACACTCTATTTTGGTAAGCCCCTTGAGGTCTAGAGTAATGGAATGATGCCCTTTTAGCCAGTTTGTTCTGTTTTCCCATTGCCTTTGTTATATTTCATTCAAAAGCTAACAGTGTATGGCTGTACATGTGTACAGCCAGGCCTCAAACTGATGAACACTGCTAACAGACTTGGGCACTTGACTCCTACTGGGCCCAAAGGGTTCACTCTTGCACTCTTTGAGGGAAAGAAACATTACTAACACTCAGCTCATTCCCTGGAGTGTCTCTGGAAAAGCACTGAGATGTGGCAGGCTAGGGCTGGCTGGGTAGTGAGTCCCATCCACAGGCTGTGGGGAAGACCACTTCCATGAAATGCTAAAATGCTTTAGTCAAAAGAAAGGCCTCATGATGCAGTTTAGAAGTAATTTGGCTGCCCTCAAAATGAGCATCCACTCCCCACACTACTGGCCAAAGCCTTAGGAAAAGCAATCATAGGGAGCTGAGTACCACTTCTGGACAATGGTCATAGCACTTTAGGAACCAGCTTCTCCCTGGAAGAGATGGTTCAGATTTCTTACACATTATTCATTTTCTTCTCCCCACAATAATTACTTTATCAGTTTGTTGAACTTTTCAGCCTTTCAATTTACATGGAGTTTTCCTTAATACTCTGACAAAAACCTTTTTTGCTACAGGTCCTAAATTATATTCAGAAACAACTCAATAAGCTTCCACCTGTTGCAGAATGGTTAAGCTTAATCTAGCAAAATCAAAGAGCCTCAAAAACCTAGAATTTTTCTTATTCTCATTTTCTTATTTTTCTTAGTTTTGAAGTACCTATATCTTTAGGGAAAAGGTAAGTGTATTGTGAAGAAAGGTCTTTTTTTCTCCAAATCAATTATCATAAAGATACAGGATGACTGGATATTGATTTATTTGGGGAGTTCTACAGAATTTGTATGCTTATCATCAGCACAAAAGTCCTGATTTTTTAGACATGCAATTCTTACTCTTACTGCCATTTAGCCATGGCTAACTTTCACTTCTAGTAAGTTTTACCTATTGACAACCATTGGCCTTAAATATATGGTTAACTATTCAACTGGGAGGCAGTTTGGACTGAAACTGCACACAGCCCTTACATTGTCTTAAGAGATTGATATTAAATATTCTAATCTGAGAAAAAAAAATTGTATATAATATCTGCAGTTGAGCTACCTACTCATAGAGCCTCATCAAATTCTTAAATATTTACAATACCTAAACACATGGAATACAGAAACACAGTTTAGCTGATGATGAAAGGGCAGTAAGTAAAGAAAGGCTGTTTCAGAGATGAAGAGAGAAACATATCAGTGTTTTTTCAGTGTCACTGATTTTGAGCCCTGAATAAAGGTGTCTTTAGCCCCTTTCTTGAATTTTCTACTTGCAAACAATATGTGTAACTTCTTGTGATCTTGCTGCTTTTCTATATGACCTTAGGAATCTCACTTCTGCAAGCTGTGTTCTACACTGCTGAAAGAAACAGGCAATGTCTTGTAGCCTCCTCATTCTAATACCCACTCTTACTGTTTCCAGGATTTCATCCTGAGCGGCAGTGGTAACAATCACTGTCTGCCTTTCATCTGCCAACAAACAGCTTTTAGGCTGCTTTCTGAAGACAACCATACCTGTGCAATTGCACTCGGCGTGCCAACTTTTTTATTCTCTCCATGCATCTAGCATTCCTAGCTTTTGAACTCTGGCTGATTTCAGCTTAATTATCAGAGGAACAGTCACCTGAAATATTTTAAGCTCATTTAAACTGCTGTTGATAGTCTTGGAAAGAAATATAATGTTGGTATTCATGAAAGGAGAGAAATGTGAAGGGTGTAATCTCTAAAGAGGAAAAGTCAATTGACATTCCCGCCTTTAGAAACCAATCCAAAAATTTTATGGGTAACCAGACCGCCTTTGATCTGCCACTCACAGGAAGACTTGCTGAAGGCAGTCTCAGCTTTGGTTACCTGTGGAGGTATGGAAGGAGTCTAAACAATTCAGCTTCTCCAGCCCCCTCCCTGCCCCTTACACTTGCAACCGTACTCTGTTGTGCACATACAGCAGCATTCTCAAATTGCTGATTAATGTAGCCAGGCTAAATATGAGTTTCCCTGTGGCAACTGCGTCACTTCCTACCTCTTCTGTCCTTGCAGGCTTGCAGGTGATGATTTCAAACTAGCTGTGCATATCTTGCTGCTTTAGCTTTCCTCCAAGCCTAATGGCTTCCACAAAGGCTCCCTCTTTTCTAGTAAATTTAGGCCTTTTTGAGCAGCTGTAGGCAGGAACTCTGTCTCTCTCTGAAGTTGCCAAAGGCCCTTGGCCATACTTTTTTGCTGGATTTTTCTCAGATCTAAATGTTATCAGTGTTGAACAGATTGTACTGGAGAGTATGTTTCTCAGGGAAATGCCCTGACTTCCCAACGCATGCCAACTGACAGTTTGCCAAAACCATATCCTAAGGCAAGAATTAAATTTAGGCAAATATAAGTGCCCTGAGAAATTCCAGCCAGAAACAGAGCGGACACAGCAAGCGGACAAGAAAATATTTATGTCAGCAAGAAAAAAGATCTCTGACTTGGGAAGTGTTTCCATTTTAATGGAAATTTGCTTCTTGTGCAGATGTAAATCTCAAAGAAGAGACTTACTCCTCCCTTGGCTAATGTGAATATAGCCTTTCTGTCAGCAGTTCTGTTGACCTGAGTTTAAAACCCTTTCAGGACTGTTTGTCTTTACAGGAGGAAAGAAAACAGTCTCAAGACCAATAATGATGGAGAATTTGGGATCCTTCATCTCTAATCTGCACTCAGAGCTTCACTGTTCTCTAAATACATCCCCCTGTGTAACTACTGCCCTCCTGCTATTGCCAGTATGATTTTTTATACATTTATTGCTGTTATTAGGTAATTATGATCTTAACAGGAACATCATTAATTCCCAGAAACTGTAAAAATACCTCTCTGACCCTGGAGTCTCTTGAAATCTTTCACCTGTTCGTTGTATTTTAGGTAAAACCTACAGTTATCCCTTTTATTTTTAATATGAGAAAATATGAGTTTAATAATTAGCCATCCCTTCAACTAAAATTTTAGAAGCAATGTTTGACAATAGATAGAATGACAAAAATACAGCAACCATGTAAATTTTATTATCTTTTGCCCACCACTTCATATAAAGCAGAGCAGAATTCAAACTTCTTGTGGCTTTCATGTTCGATCTCAGTGGTTTAGCTCTGCAGTGCTGCACTTCACAAAGAAGGACACTTCTTTGCTTTGTTTTAGATGTGGTATTCAGAAATCCCTTGGCACTAAGCCTTTGGACAGTTCTGCTACTGTTCCAAGAAAGCTCTGTGACCCACGTACCTGTTTTTGAAGCTTAATATATCAGCATGTTCAAACCTAAGCTTCCTCTTAAATGCACTTTTTTCCTGCCAAGGTCCTTTTAAAGGCATGGTGTCCCCATCAGGGTGATCTTTTCTCCTGCTCTTGCAAAATCTATGAAGCATGCCACATCAGAGATGCCTTTCAGCCTCTCTTCAGCTATCCCAGTGATGTTTAAACCCTGTATCTCAGCATTCCAAGTTCCAAGAATTAAGGGCTGTCAGGCTGTCTTCTAAAGCAGCAAATAGGGAAACCTAAGGCCTTTGTCAGCTCTGGTCTGGGAGTAAAGGATGGTGTCTAGAGCAACTGAAGAATGTTTAATTACTCATTTTTCTGTCTCCCTGCACTACTTGTACTTTCCCCTTTGGTCAAGTATTTATCCACAATCTTCTTGAATCCTTCTGACAGTACTAATGAATATCATCTCAGGGGGCTTTCCCTTTCTCTTTTCCAAATCCTTATGTGTTTTCTGTCTCATAGCTCTTCTAGCTTATAGCTATTCTTATAGCTATTCTATACTATCCACAGTTCCTATCCCAATGTTCTCTTCCCTATGGTTCCCCTTCTCTAACCAAGCCCACAATCAGCAGCTGACAAGGCTGTCTCCCAAGTACAGTTTTCATTTTCCTCAACCCACCACCACCTAGTACCATCCTGTTTGTCTTCAAGGAAAGGGATTGCTCTCAAACTAAGTATTTCTGATAGTACCCTCTGTTTTCTTCACTGGACTGGATACCTAACTGAGGTAGGAATTCTCTCTTTGTGCAACCAGGTTATACCTGGCTTGTCACCATTAGCCTTGTGACAAGTCTTTCACTTAGCACTCAGCTCCACAACTCACCAAGCCTGCAAGCATTGCTCCTTTTTTCATCACTCCAAAAGTTCAGAAACACCCAATCTAGCAGATGGACCTGTGTGTGGACACCAGTGAGCTGATCCTTGACCACCCTGCTACCAAAGCAATCATTCTGCCATTATTAGCATTGAGCTGTGAAGAGGCACTCCTAGTTAAACACTGAAAAACTAATATTGGGCTTGCAGAAAAAAATCCTTAATGATCTTTCCCAACCCTCCAGAAAAATCTCATTAGCAGCAGCAGAAACCCTGGAGTTGTGCAGAACACATCCAGTATGTGTCGAAGGAGACCATTAGTTTTCTTCCTGATGAAGGAGGCCTATGAGTCACGGTGTAGGAGTCACTTGGGGGCCAGCAGAGGTTTTGAGAATAGTGAGAAAGGACATCTAAGCAATCAAAGTGGAAACCCAGAGGCAATAGAAAAGTCACAAAAGGGGTAGCTGTAGACACTCTGAATGGAGAACAAACAAGCAGAGTGTCAGGTTCAATATTTTTTGGCTTTTGAGGCAGAATGCCAGTTTATATTAATTTGGAAGAAATATCAGCATGCAGTAAAAAAATTATCTCTGCTACATAATATCTCTTCAAAGAGAAGAGTTCAGCACCTTTGGTATGAACTTGGCCAGAACTTGTTCAAAGTTATTCTTTCTCATTGGCAAAAGCAATGATTTCACTTTTCCAGAGAGTAAAGTTCAAGCAGGAATTATTCTGCCCTTATCCCCTCAATGCAAAACTAAAACATCCAAATGCACAAATGTAAAAATACCTTCAGGATATTGGAAATACTTTTCAAATTCTCCTGTTTCAAACTATATCTAGTTAATGTAGCTAGTGATGCTGCACCAAAATCACACTTGAAGTTTTGACCTAGGTGTCTTTTACATTTACATTCCTTGGTCACCCTTATTTTTAATGATGCTCAGGAACATTTAAGAGATTCAGCTGCTTGCATCTCTCCATCCTCACCCTCTACTTCCCTGACAGAGACAGCCTTCATCTTTTTCAGGGAAGCAATACTTGCAAAGCGCCAGGTATGCTCAGCTGACTTTTAACTGAACAGAAATTGGGCTGCTCAGTCTCCTGAAATAACTGCACAGATTTTTTTTTAGGACTTTCCAGATATACTGACCTATGATGGACTAATTTGAATTGGGACAAAACCTTACATTGATTTGTCTTGAGCTAAGCAGGAACAAGAGCAAAATTCTTCAAAGATGATGGCTATCCTCAGGGTGAGTCCTTGCTTCTTATTCTTCTATCTGATACAATTCTCCTATAATCTGGGTTTTATTGTTGGATTTTTAGGTTTGGGGTTTTTTGTTGGTTTTGGTTTTGGTTCTGGTTTGGTTTGGTTTTGTTGTTTTTTTGGTTTGCTTGTTTGTTGTTTTTTTCAAATATACCTTGTCCCCAGTCAACAGAGTGACATTAAGGCAGAATATTGCACTGCCCAGTTTCAAGATTTTATAAGTCTCACTCTTTGGTTTATTGTCATCTTAGCTAGCTTTCAAACAAGAGAAGATAAAAAATTATGCCTATGAAATCTAAATGCCAGAAAGTAAAATAAAAGGAAACCTCACCTTATTTTGGTCCCAAAAGTCAGCTGCAAGATCAAAGAAGGTTTAGGACTGGTGATACCTGCTGACTTTCCATAGCTGTTTCTTTACAGAGTCTGATCTCCCTTATATACGATACAGATTCACAGTTATCCTTGGTCGTTTACAGAATGGTGTTCACCTCCCAGACTCAACTATTTGCAGATGTAGAAAGTAAGAGGATATGCCTAACAGCAGTAGAATGTTAAATAAATCACAGGTATCTTAGACAGTCCATGCCCTCTTTATCTGAAGAGAAGAGCATAGGATACAAACTTGGTGCATACCTTCTCCTGTTTTGAAAGTCCAAAGAAGGGGTTTAAACCTGCAAACAGTAACTAAACATTTTCTCATCCATTTTCTGTTTAATTTTCTGAAAATTAAACATTTTCAGATGCATCTCTATCCATGCCTGGTGACAAATATTCCTTACCTTAGCATGATCTTGCATGTTACGAAGTGGTTGCTAACATCAGCAGAGCTCTCCCTTTCATGGATACAGTGAGGCCTTGACCTCTTGTTCTCCACAGTCACAGAATCACAGAAATGTTAAGGTTGGAAAAGACCTCCAAGATCATGATGTCCAACCATCTTCACCACTAAATCCTGTCCCCAGCTGCCACAACTAGGCCCTTTTTGAACATTTCCAATAAATGGTGATTTCATCACATCTCTGAGCACTCTGTTTCAATACTTGATCAACCTTTCAGTGAGAGAATTTTTCCTAATATCCAATTAAACCTTCCCTGGTGAAACATGAGGCCATTTTCTCATCCCTTGTTACCTGGAGAAGGTATCATCTACTGATTTGGCATGAGTGGGTCAGACTGCCCTGAATGCCATGAGCATAGTTATGCACTTAGCAGGCTGTCAAAGGAAAAAAGGGAAGACAGGGTAAATCATAATCACTTCTTCTGCCAGGATTTTTAGATGCTTTGAATGGAAATTGTTTTATGCCATGGTGACATGGCTTCCATGTGCTGGCAGGGACTGAAGGGTGCACAATGGCGCATTATATCAATTCTGGAAGACACTTTTCCCACACAGAATAAGGAATCTATTATTGAAATCTCCATGATCACTGGTGCCTTCTATCTCTCTCCTTATAAGTGGGACAGAAAGGAAAAAGAAATGAAAGCCACAGAAAACACAATGCTCCCAGAATTAGATGCCAGATGCTCATAGAAAAACCACAGCATCAAGACTCAGAAAAAAAGGACACAGATACTTCTTTTCCTGGATCACCTGGAAGGTACCTATCAAATCAAGCATCTCTGTCTCACCAAGTTCTGGAATGGGTCCATGTTCCATCCTCTCCTTCATGAAGTAGCACAAAACCAAGGGCCTCTCTTTATGCATGGCATTCTGAATCAAGGACAAATGCCCAAGGATGGTACCACTAAACTATGAGTGGAAAAGTTACAAAACCTCTTCAAAACAAAGTTTCACATGTTGCTACTTCTTGTACTCTGTCTCCTGTGAAACTGAATTAGTGAACATATACAAAATCTTTGGCAATCTTCCTCCATAACTTCCTCCCTGTGGCTTCTGTGTAAATAAATACTTGTTTTGTGCAGACAAGGGAAAATACATAAATGCTGAATATGTAGGGATTTGTATAAGCCAAAGAGAAAATGCAGTGCAAGTAGATGTGAGCATCTGAGTCCATGACTTCTGTGCAGTTACAGATTGTTGCAATAGAGAGGGAAAAAGCATGGATAGTACCAAACAGTGATTAATGAGGGGACAGCCTGTTCAAGAGCATGAGATAGAGCTTGACACTGAGAAGAAGAGGCATGTTACCATAGAAGCTAAAGATGGAAAGCAAACTATTCTGATGTGAAAGGGAGAGGGAGCACAGGGACAGAGCATTACATAACTCTGCAGAGTTTTGCAGAGTCTGAGGCCATCACTCTAAGTGTTCAAAACATGTAGATGGGTCACCAAGAGATATAGATTAGTGGTAGCCTTGGTAGTGATCAGGTAATGATTGGACTCAGTGATCTTAGAGGTGTTTTCCAACCTAAACAATTCCATAATTCTTTGATTCTGCAATTTTGTGAAGTGGCAAGGCCATTAAGAGAACGTCCTGTTTGTTGAAAGGCAGTGGAGTTTGGGTCCATTTGCATAACACGCCATCTTCTGCTTCCTTAAAGGGTTTAGGGTGGCTGTCTTCAACACAAAACTTCAGAGTACAGAATGACTTTTCCTCAGATGAAAGAACAGAATGAAAAGAAAAATTGAAAAATTAGATTTTTCTAGAAAAAGCAGAAGCAGTGTGAAACCAGCTTAGAAATATTTCATGAGAAATACAGGAGGTCTGTAGCACACATTTAAGCAGACAAGGGGAAAAACAGTGTACACTAATGGCAACGTTTATGAATATATATGTAAACATCTTCCAAAAATTAGACCAGACAAGGCTGGCAGAATAAATGAATGGAAATTACAGTCAGCACCAGGGAAAAGCATTGTGACCTAAGAATTACTTACACGCAGTTCTGAAAACAACCTTACCTAAGTATATGCTTAAGTGTTTCAGCAAAACAAGATTAAAACATTGCCATTGTCCAAAGAGACTCTGTAATTAGAACTGGACTCCCAGGATAGCATATAAGGACGAAAAATTCTCTACCTTTTATTTTTGATCACATTTCTTAAAAGAAAAAAAATACACTCAGAATAGTTTCATTTACATGTCACAGACATCTTGATCTATATTCAGAAAGAACGTCATGTCCTCCTTCGATGTCAAAACAATTTTATCTCTTAAACCTGAGTTAGTAGTTAGAGATCAAGGATGCAATGCATGTGGCTCCCATTAAAGTGTTGATCTGTAACACCTGCAATTCACAGAAGTTGCTATACTTTAAATAAACTAAAACTTTTCTATTTCACTGCTGTGCAGTGTTTAGTTGCAAATTGTTTTTCTAACTTGACTTCCAAATTTGAAAAAAAATGCAATTTAGACTTGCTACCTGTGAATCTTAATTCAATTTCCTGTTCCATCACATATTCCCTATGTGTCTTTAAGGAAGCCACGCAGGTTGTGATTAAAGAGATAGATTGGAGCTTTGCTTCCCTTTAAAATACTTTGTAGTTCTGGCCATAGTCTCTATGACTATGTATAATATATATATAATGATACAGATGTAAAATCCCATTGGATATATCTTGTAGTGCATTTTCTGCCTACTGGCTGTCCATCACGAGCCTCTGCCTGTCTTTGTATCCAGTCTGCATCATGAGGTTGTATGAGTGTTTATAGCCTGCTTCAGCACAAAATCAGTTAGTTTAGCCTGAATTGTGACTGAAGGCAGTGTGGGCTATTGGCACAGCTCAGGGAGCTGAGGGAGAAATAATGCCTGGAAGACAGTCAATTCAATAATAAACAGTGGGGAAAAAGGATGGGGCAAGGAGTAACTTGATCAGCTACACCCCTGCTTCAGTACAGAGGACATCCCTGCCTTTAGGCATAGTCATGATCCTCAGTAGCAGACAGACAAAAGCAGGATGAGAATAGACAGGCTGGGATTATGGTACACCAAAAAAACCCATCCAGTCAGTTTGTCTGAAGACAAAGAATACATAGACAGCTATACTAAAAAGGGACACAGTCAGAAGTTTTTGTGTGTGCATGTGTAGTGGTTAAACACCAGCAGGAATTTAAATTCTAAATAAGCCAATCTGCTACCTCTACCCCTTCTGGTAAGGGAGGGACAAAAGCAGAAACTATGGGTTGAGATAATAATTTACTGAAAGCACAAAGCAATGGAATAAGAAATACACAGTAACAACCGCAATGTTGATAACTAAAGTGTTGAAACGGAGAAGATGTTTTACCCACCAGAAGGCACTGACCACCAGGAACAAAACCAAAATGGTGGCGGCGCCCCACAGGCCACACCCCCGGCTTCCCCACAGAGAGGTAAGATGGCGGCTGCTCCCACAGGCCAGGCCAGGCCACACCACATGGCCGGCGAGAACAGAGTCGAGATGCTGAGGGACTCCTGCAAGCAGAATCTCCCCCCCCAGCCCAGAGCAATGGACAGCAGTGACAAACAGAGCCCTGGAAGGTAGGTTGGCTGAACTGGGTCGCATGGCTGTTCCGCTGGGCTCAGTTCCCCTCACGTGCCTGCGCTGCCATTTTGACCTCTCCGCTGCACCGGGGGGAGGAAAAAACCAAAAATTACTGAGGAAAAGCTCACTTCTACCCAGAGTCTGATGAGCAAGAATTATGTCTGAGATCCTCCCTGAATGTAAGCAGCTGACTCTCTTCCCAGGCTGCTGAGATATTTGGTAGTTATGTGAGATTGAAGGATGGTGAAAAACACATTCTTTGTCGGATTTTGTATCAATATATTAATTTTCAATCAAAGCAGCCACTGTTGCCTGGAATCAAAAGAAAAATTTTCCGAACAATATTAAAGCGGTATTATAAAGAGCTGTTATTTAATGAAAGCTTTCAGGTGCACAAAAATAGCTATGAGCAGGCACGGCATAGGATTTCTACAATTTTTATAAGGTTAACGAATTAGTCTATCTAGCAGGTACATCCAATCGGAGAGCAGTTGCCCTGGTGACCCAGCCTTGGGCCTGCCCCTTGGAGTGTTTCCAGGGAGTTTTTTGCTTTATATCTTGTTTTGTCTCTCAAATGTTGGTACAAAACAAGATGTCCTTGTTAGAAATTCTTTTCTCGAAAATCACAATAAACAAAATTTCAAGAGTGTGACATAATCTGTTAGAAAGGGTTAGCAATAGTTCTACAGTGTGAAAAAGGCCTAGAAGGTGGGAAGAGGGTAAGAAGGTGTTAGAAAATAAAAAAATATACATTAAATTCTACAAAGCTACAAATACATGAAAAAACTAAAAATCTTTAGACATCACAGGTCCTCCAGAAGTGACATCCATGTAAGAAAAGAAAACAATAGATACTTCTAATTCTAAAACATTCTGCCCTAAGTATTTGGAAGCTAGGAACTCAATTTTGGGTTTTTCTTAGATGCCTCTTACAAATCACTGGCATTTTAGATTGTCTTTTCCCTCATCTCTGTAAGATGTGTTTGTGTCACAGAATTACTAAAGTTGGCCAGTTTCTGCTGAGAAATCTAACCTCCACTGAACCCTCATATTTGTAAGCTATGTTGTCTTTAATGAGGTCCTTACACCAAGCACAGAGACTGCTTATGAAAATTTCTTTTAATGAGTTCAGCATTACCACCAAGCATTTGGTTTACCCTGTGGAAAGGTACAAATGTGCTCTGCTCCTGCAATGTTAGCAGATCTAGCGCAGCAATTGCTGTGAAACCTGGTGTCTGACTTTATTCTGCAGCTCCTAGGTGTTTGTGACTATTTGAAATTCTAAATTGTGGTAAAAAACACCAGTTATGGTAACAACAGAATTAATAATTACTGGATTTCTATTGACTTGCGTCCTACATCTGTTCATCTTTCTTCCTGCCCCTACCACAATTACCTTGGCTAGTCCTCTGCCTACCCCAAGTCCCTCCCATGCAACCAAACTTCAGGTCTATAACTTTATATTTTTCATCTACTGTGGTTAGTTCAGTCCATGCTTGTGTTTGTGCTGAAGCTTTTGCCTCAGTGACAGTATTAATCTGAGGCTTCCTTTTTTTCTCAGCTGTTAATTTTTGTGAAACTTGTCAGACCTTTGTAACTTGGAGATACTTTGCCCTTTTGCTGATTCTGGTAGGAGCAACCAGCTTGGTCATGAAGGTGAGGGAGCAAAGAGCAAGCAAAGAGGTGGATGGACACAGATTTCAGTCACATTTCCTTAAAAAGCCAACCTTTCAACAAGTCATTATGGTCATCAAAGAATCCTCACACTAACCCTAAGGCTTAAAAGTTAAGTTGCCAAAAAAGGCATCTCAAAACTCTTTTGTAATATCTAATAAATCTGTGGACAAGGTTCATTACATATTTCATCAGCAAGTCTGCATAAGTTATAAGTCTTTGTGACCTCCTCTAGCCTTTTAGATAGCTAGCTTTCTGCTAGCACACATCTTTTTTGGAGATATGTTATTGATGTCACAAAGTCTCATTCTTGTTAATTTGTTTCAAAATTATTTTTTGAAACCTCAGAAGAAAGAAAGCACCTTTACTTCTGCTATCCCTTAGGCTGTACAGTGTATAAAGGCTGCCAGCCCCTAATTGTGCAGTGAAAACTGCATTGCAATTTTACTCCTCTCAATGGAAGGTAAAATAAAATAGGTTTTTCACCGTGAAATTACCCTTACTCTAATGGTCCTAATCTTCCAGGTTTAAAGGTGCTCTCCACAGCTCCCTCTCTTATATTCAGCAGAGTGTATTGACGTTCAGTTTTGCTCTCCCCACCACTTCCTTTTATGCATTAGTGCTTGCATTTAAAATGAAGAAAACCTTGGGAACCTCCCCTTGGAAAAGCAAGCTGACTTTTCCCACAGATACAGCTCCTGCCATGTTGCTCATTACCCTGACTGCCTCTCACATGCTGGCATGCATGTGAGAAGGGGGTCACAGCAGCTCATCCTGCCCTGGAGGGTGCTCATTTAGATGCCAGGGGCTATCTGAACCAGAAACAAATGAAAGTGCTTTATAACCACCCCACTGGGACAGCAAGAATCTGAGCCAAGGCACTTTGCTGCCACTGGAAAAAAAGCCTCCATCAGTGCTGTCTTCACAGCGGCTGGCACTGCAAACTAGCTTGTAGCTGTGTGAGCCCAGCCCCAGAAAAACAGCAACACTTAGTTAGGGGTCCTCGCCTGCCCAAAGAAAACAGTGACTCTGTCTGTGCCAAATTCTGTCAGGTACATACCAGCCAAACCCCAGAAACACTGGATCCTCCTGTGTCTGTGAAATCAGTCAGTCTGAGTCACATATGCAATCGGTGTCTAACCCCTGCTGCCAGTCCCACAAATCCAAAAAATACACACTAAAATGACATGGTTATCTCATAAATCCTGATATGCTCTTTACACCTTTTGAGTCATTTTAGGCTCTTGAAGCCTTTGGGGTACACTGACATTATCTTTTCCAGCTTTGCTCCAGAAAACAAAATGATGAGCAACTGTGTTTGTAACACTGGAGGGGCCGCCGAGGTTCCTGCTCTGGCTTGGCAGAGTGGACAGCTGAGCTTCTCCTGCCATTTATAGACACAGCCTTAAGCCTGACATTTTATGGCAGAGCAAAATCAAGCTGTAAACTGCAGTGGCTCATGATAAGCTTCATGAGCACTTCATCAGGAATGCGGGTGTGAAAACATAACCCCAGCAGCAGCCTGAGGGAAAACTTTCCTTTTCATTATCTCTTAGTTCACTAAAATCGGGGGAAATCGAGAAATTGCAAAATTCAAGAGGTTGTGGGGAGATGAAATAGCTTCAGACAGTTAAATGGTTTTAAGATTCAAAATACTCTGTAGATTTGGAATCCCTTACTATACTTATGTTCTCGCCTGCCTGATGTCTGAGAAACACCTCCAGCCAGGAATCAAGATAGGATTATTCAGGGAACGGTGTTTGAAGTCTCATACAATTCTAGTGCGTATTGAAGATTTTCCATATGGTGTCTATGCATCAATTTTCGTCATTCATTGTAACTTGCGTACATGATAGGTCTGCCTTGAAAAACTCACAAAGAGAGAGGTGGAGTTATGTTGGCCAAAAACAAATGTTTGAAGTCAGAAGGAGAAAGGAGAGTCTGTGACTTTTTCAAAGCATTAGTGCAAAAAGAGAACAAAATTAGAAAGAATAATTTTGCTGAAAAGCTGATAATGGGCATATCACTCTTTGATTTTTGTGTTCTGTCAATATATCTCAGTCTGATTCATGGGGTTTCAAAGGTAAAATCCAGAGCTGGCGAAGCTAGGATTGGGGCTTTTCAGACATAACATAAGTCTCTTGTACAAGTCTAGTAGAGTGAAGTCCAGAAGATTTAGCATCTTTCTTAGGGTTTAAAGGACTATTAAGACTTACACATCCTGCAAATGGCATCTGCTATGCAGCTCTCTAATAAATGAAGTGAGACCTAGTCATCTGTAACAATATAGCATTCATAGCTGAGGTCAGAAAGATGGGAAGATGCTGCAGGGGGTTTCCACTGTTGTTTTCATGGGAAGGCTGTGTTAGACCCGTGTGATATATTTTCTTGTCAAGCTCAGACTTCAGAGGTAATTAGGAAATTACTGCTTTTTTCTGTAGTCTATAGGGTACTTTTTAAAAAAATTTTATTTTTATTTGTATTTTTATTTTGCTACTCTGTACCATCGGTTGATACTGACACCGCAGTTGTCTCTAACTTCTTTACTTCATATGCTAAGGACAGGTCTGACAGCAACTTAATCAGAGTTAAGCAAGTACTTAGCTGATCTCTCAGGAATCAGGTCTTTCAGGTCTTTCAATGTTAAAGAAGAGAAAAAAGGAGGAATAATAATGATTTGAAGTTCCTCTGTTTCTTGGTGCCCTTCTGGAAATACTTAAGGTAGGCTTTTCTTTTTCTTATTTTTCTTTTTTTTTTTTTTTTTTGAGAAACTTCAAATCACCAAGCATAAATCAGCATGTAAGTAAGTCTTCACAGTACTAGAATCCAAATTCTCCCAATTCTAGGAGAAATATTTTGTAGTAATTTAGACATGTTTCATAACATGTAATGAGTGATTATCTAATATTCTGTTGTGGCTTTCCTGCAACAGCTATTAGAATCTTTTGAATACAACAGAACATGAGATAACAGGTTAAAAAAAAAAATCAGTTTGAGAGATGGCAATGAAAACTGAACAGGCAAATGCAATCTACCTGAGACAATGAGGCCAGATTCTTGCTGATAGTAATTCTGCATAGGCAAAACCAAATGTGAGGGAGCTGCAGCAGGGCAGAGCTATTAGCAGAAGTGCAGCTGTCTCATATTCAAAGCAGTTATTGGGGTGATAGCTTCCAGTAACTATCTAGACATTTTCAAAGGAAATAGGGTATGTAGACCCAAGATCAGGACTCGGCAATGAGAGTTTCCCTGATGAAGGTCAAAATCTGCATTACCATTACGTGGTATTTTACAGAAGAACATTTTATCTTGCAGATGAGCAAAGGAGTGACTGCTACTATTGTTGCCAGAGATATTTTTGTGTACTGTGGAAATAGTCTCCTCATCCCTTGAAGACAAGAGCAGTTTTATAGTTCAGGCCAGGAATGCTGGGCCTGATGTTAAAGCATGCCAGAGCCTGCTTGCATTCTTGTTCAGCAGACCTGGACAGAACACCAAAAAAGTTATTCCAAACAAATAAATTGAGACTATTATTATAAATAATAACATTAATTGTGGTATTAGTATCATAATCAATGACACTATAAATATCCAATGGAGCTTAATGTATTCACACTGTCTTCAGTATTCTTAGCAGCAAAAACTTCAAGCAAGTACCAGGAATTCAAGAATAAATTTTCAACAGGCAGAAACATAATGTGTGTCCAATTTAAGATGCTTCAAAGGGCCTAGTTTTCCAGATCACCACCACTCAGGTCTTTATCAGAAATGCTTTAAGATGTCTTACTTCTGAAAATAAAATTCCATATTCCCAGATTCCAAGAGTTAGGCTTGTTTGTTCAGGGATTAGAAACTATTTTAAAAGCATTTGCATTTCTCAAGTCTCAATAACGGTTTTACATTAATATTTCAAAATCTTAGTAAGTTTCCTAGTCCTCAAATTTCTTGTTTCACAAAGTCTTCAAGTAGATCTGGGATGCTTCTTCCCCTAAATAAACCCAAGAGATCATTCTAGAAATAAGAACATTCCAGTTTCTCTGTATAATTCATGTGTGACTTCAAGAGGGCATTTCGACAGATGCAAATATAAACAAAGATGTCTTTTCAACTTTATAAACTTCGATGCACATATTTGTTTTGTCTTCCTCCCTCCCTCCTTTCCCTCTCATTTTTTAGGGTCTACTCTCAGTTGAAAAGTTGCTTTGTACTTTCTGAAATAATGATTTTTTTTTTATTAAAGCAAAATACCAAGACCCTCAGGAATCTCTTAATGAATCAGTCTTGAAACAGTATTTTTTCAGGCCAGTTGCATGCTGTAAAAGATTCCAGGTTGAAACTGAAAATATATGTGGCTCGAGGTTACAGTGTTACGGATGAAACACTAAGAATGTCCTTCTTCATTATTACCTGGCTTATTTCTTTGAGCAAATAAGAATAGTCTAATCATTGCCCTTGGATATACACTTGCAAGTCACTCTGAAGACAATAGGATTTTTGCTGCATGTCCTAGGGCAAGGTTTTGCCCTATATTTCCAGCGATAATGAGTATTTTATCCCATTTGTAATTAACAGTTCATCAAGAACTCTTTTTTCCCCCTTTCTTTTTTGTGGATAAACTGTTAAAATGTCTAAAGTATTAGTGGCATATATCATTCTTGCTGGCAGAAAGGCCAGTGTAGCAAAAGTGACAAGCTTTGGTTCCATTTCTTATTCCTTACGAACATGACTATGTGCTGTTCATACATCCTTACCTGTATGGCACAGGCACAGTGTGGTGATATCCTGTTGGGATTTAGTGTGTTCCTTGCGTGTGTAACAAAACTGAAAGATTTAAATTGCATGTAATGAATCTGTGCAACTTTTTCTCGCTGAGCAATTCAAGCTATAATTTCATCAGAATAAGAGATTGAAAACCCCTTTTATCCACTGCATTACCTATCTATCTTTGGCGTGTTTCCACAGTGCATGTGCTGATGCTGTGATCAGCTTAATTTTAAATGTCCCAGGTAATAGGACAGCAAGACTTTCCTATAGCCATAACTCTTCTGTAAAAAATCCCAGTGTCAGGAACTTGCTCAGTTATAAAATAATGCATTTTTTTCTTTTCCATCATTTAACAATGTACAATCCTATTGCCTGTGTGGGTACTTTTCGAGTGTTTTTACGCTATAACTGTACCAGGATCTACCCCCAAACATATTTTTGTATCCCATTTAAGTGCCCACCCTTGCCCATGGCCCATCCCTGGTCTCTGGCTGATGCCAAATGCCTGGGACCATCCCCCGTGTCCTGCTCCCTGGCTGGAGCTGTGGATGGGTCCTGGCAGCCAGGACCTGTCCTGCCTTATGGCTATGTGATCCACAGGGTCTCGCAGGTAAAACCCATCTCTGCATGTGCTTGTCCTGTTATTGATGCCCACTGTAAGAGGATGGGATCAATACTATCTGGGGGATTAAGCTCTTACAACAGTTTGCTGACCTGTTTTGATTTTCACATGAGGAAATGAGAAGACAATTGCTGTTAAACAGAGTCCTGCTGGGGATCAAAATTTACAGGAGAAAATCAGAAGCCCTGGATTTTCAACACTCTCAGGAAATGGCACAGCACAGAGAGAGCCAGGCTGCAGTTAGTGCAGCTCCATCACACTCTTAGCCCAGAGGGACATCTGCTCCTGGTGAGCAGAGCTGCTCCAGGGCAGAGCTGCTCTGGATTTCATGAAGATAATGCAGGAGCAGTTCAATTAAGAGAAGAGATTAATTAGAGAATTGCCCCATAATTACACATCCTGAGGCAGCTGCATTCTCTTTGTGTGGCTACAGACATTCCTTCACTCTCCAGGGTGGCAGAAAAGATGGGTTTACTTTTTACAACATCTCCAAACAGAGCTTTGTATATCAGGTGTTGATCAGGGGATGAATCAATCCCACCATTAAGTAAATATTAAATAACATTAAATAATAGGAACAGAATGTGACCAAAGAAAGCTGTAGTATTGCCTAGAGGAATAAAATCTTTCAGTGGAAATGAGGGGAGAAATTCTGAGATCTATCAAACTAGAGAAATTTGCAACACAATAACAGATTTATTTTAGACAAGTGCAAGGTAACCAGCACTGGAAGGAACCATTTAAAATACTGATATATACTGATGGATTCAGAATAAGCTGTTATTTCTTAGGAAAATAGTTCCAGGCATCATTAAAGATCATTCAGTGAAGACATCTGCTGTGCATGAAGAAGTAGCAAAAAAGATGTTTGGCTGCATGGGAAAGGAGATGGTGAATAGCAAAGACAAAATTATATAAAATGCCGTTGTATACAACTGGTTCTACAGCATGTTCTTACTTTGAATACTACATTTACTTTTGGTCAATTCAGCTAAAGAGACCGTGAGAAAAACCAAATAATATTTTGAGAAAAGGAAGTGAAACTTACTAGAATCACAGCAGAATGTTTCAAATAGGGATGAAACAGAAGAGGGCTAGATCCATTAATTTGGTTAGGAGGAAAGTGATAATGCTGTGGTTTAACTTCAGCTGGCAACTCAGCCCCACACAGCCAGTTGCTCATTCCTCCCCAGTGGGATGGCAGGAGAGTAAAGGTGAAAAAGCTCATGAAGCTTTTTCATGAGAAAGCTCATGAAGCTTTACCTATTTAGCTGTCTTCATCTTAGCTCATGGGCTAAGATGAAGACAGCAAAAAAGGTAAAGCAAAAGGCTTGCACACATAAAAGGAAAGCAAAACAAGGAATTCATTCACCACTTCCCATGGTCACAAAGGTGTACAGCCATCCCCATGAAAGCAAGGGTCCAGCATGCATAACAGTGACTTAGGAAGACCAACACAATCACTCACTCCAAATGCCCCTCTTCCTTTTTCCTTCAGCTTTATATGCTGAACATGGTGCTAGTGTGCTGTAGAATATCCCTTGGGTCAGTTGGGGTCAGCTGTCCTTGCTGTGTCACCTTCTAACTTCTTGACCACCCCCAGCCTCCTCCTCACTGGTGGGATGAAGCAGAAAAGGCCTTGACTCTGTAAGCACTACTCAGCAGTGCCTAAAACATCCCTGAATTATCAACACTGTTTCCAGCACAAAACTAAAGCAGAGCCTGATACCAGCTACTGTGAAGAAAATTGTCTATTCCAGCCAACAACATCACAGATAGGAGAGGGCTCTCCAAAATACTGAAAAATTAGTAAGTTAAGCATAGTAAACTGTCTCAGTTTTTCTGTAATGTAGGTATACTCAAAGAATGTTCTAAAAGAACACAATGAAATAACATTAGATTGGATATCAGTAAAAATTCTTCACTGAAAAGGTGACCAAACATTGGAATGGGCTGCCCAGTGAAGTGATATGATCACCAGCCCAGGAAGCATTCAAAAGATACGTAGATGTGGTACTTAGGGACATGGTTTCGTGGTGGACTTGGAAGTACTGGCTTAATCTTTGGACTGAAAGATCTAAAAGATCTTTTCCAACCTTAATGATTCTATGATACCATGATCATTCATAAAATAGCCTGCAATGCCCTGAGATGCAGGATGAAATTGCAGCAAGAGTACTTAGGTACTATTTGTCCATTAATGATAATGACTGTCATTTACAGGAGGGTCTCAAAACAACTGCAAGAATGCTCTGTAAGTGCCTTCCAATAAAGAACAATAAGTCCCTTATTAGAATAGGTGAAGAGGCAGATTGGACTAAAATTTTCTGGAGTTCAGAGAAGATATTAAGGTTTACAATATCTGTCACTAACCCACTGCTGTTGACAAAATGGAAAGGATGACATGACAGACAGGATCTTAAAGTTTTGTTAATGTAAAATTTTAGTTTGCGGCACTGAGCATCAGCTCCACCTGCTAGACTAACTCCTGGATTTACACAGATATCCCCAAGAAGCCCATAGCACCTCTGCCTGTCCATAAACCATGCTCATTAATCTTTGTGGGACATTCTTCACAGTTTTTTAACCCACAACTGAATTTAGAAAGGTTTTTTGTCCCTTTGCAGAAACTGGCAGTGAGGCTGAGGACAGAGGGAAATTATTGTCTGGGACCTCACAGAAATGTGGAAGATAAAGTTTAGGAATAGACACATGCATGTGTTAGGAAATGGACATGTTAAAGTAAAAAATCTTCAAATGACTGATGTAGGGAGAAAAAGGTGAAACATCCGAGAGACAAGAGGGTACAACGAAACAATAGAAAGGGTGAAGACAAAATGGAATAGAAAGAGACTGGAAAGAAAAAGGAGTGGAAGGAAAAATTATAGTGCAGATTATTCAGAGGCCACAAAGAGTAGGAAATAAAAAGGCATATATGTTACCCCGTTCACAGGGGTCCCAGGATGATGGAAGAGACGAGAAAGTTGACTCCAGGTATCAGAAGGCTTGATTTATTATTATATGATAGATAATATATGAAAACTATACTAAAAGAATAGAGAGAAGGATTTCACTACCATGCTAAGCTAAGAATAGAATAGGAATGTCTCAACAAAGGTCTTCTCCCAGACCGAGACCGGCTGGACAGGGGAACTGTCATTGGCTCTCAATTGGAAACAGCTGGACGGGGCCAATCACAGACCTCCCCGTTGCATTCCACAGCAGCAGATAAGAATTGTTTACAGTTTGTTCCTGAGGCCTCTCAGTTCTCAGGAGGGGAGAAATCCTAAAGAAGGATTTTTCATAAAACATGTCGGTGACACATATAGATTTGAGATAAAAGAAAGGTAGGCAAGTGCAGAAGAAGCAGAGAGAAAAGGCAAAGGAAAGGAGAGCTAAAATTAAAAAAAAAAATAAAATAAATAAAAATATGTGGAAAGACAGCTTGAAATTTGCCACAGAATAAGTAAGAAAGACTGTTTCCATAGAAATAGAAGTATCAGCAAAGGTTGTGGAGAGCCCGCTAAATGGCAGAAAGCAGGTAGACTGAATTGAGGATGATGTAAGGTGAAACCTGAGAGAGAAAAACATGCACTGCCAATGCCTTCCAGTGTGGAACAGAGAGTGAACCCTGCCCCTGCTGCCACCTCCAACTTGGAGTTTCTTCTGTGTAGGGTCAAAGCGAAAGATCCACAAAAATACAATATAATTAATGTATCTTAGTGGCATATATGTTTGATAATTCATAATACAGTGTATCTGACAGAAAATTCTGCTAACCTTAAAAGAAATCGTGTATTTTCTAAACACTGTTGCCAATCCCCAGGGAAAATATACGTTCTGCCAAGTGCTGCAAAAATGGACCAGTTTTGTGTCCTTCCACAAAAATGTAAAGCTAATGCCTTGTTATCTATGAAGTAAAATTAATATAAATTAATTTTAGATAACTTTCAAAATTATCTCAAAAAGCTGTTCAATATCTAATTATTTTCTGATTTTAGAATATGACTGCTACTCAAGGCATAGGTACAAATTCTACATTTCACTGACTTCCATGACTTCCTGACATGTGATTTTACAATGCAGTTCCAAAACTCTGTGTCATCCACTCTGACTATTTCTTACTCATTAAGGCCTGAGATCCAAGAACAAGTAAGCCGGATATCCATTCTCCTACCACTTGCTTCAACAGGCAAGCAGGTTGGCAGGGAAACAGGTCTAAAGGAGTAGATCTTGAAATTTTGGCCACATTCTTGGGAGTTGTCACTGGCTTTTGTGACTTTTTAAAGTTATCATTATCAGTGTTACCTCCCTTGCCTTTTGCCCATTTAGATAGTTAACAGTTTCATGCAAGGCATTCTACAGCTTACCTGTGCTTAAACTCATCTGGTCATGCTGCAGGGCAGGGAGAGTAATCTACTAAAGGCAGTTACTGCATTGTCCTTGGCTGTTAATTGCAATCTGCTTAGGTATTCACTGCTCTCATAACACATCTTGTCCTGGTCCAATAAAAGCACAAACAGCAGATGTTTGGCTTTTTTTTTCCTATGTATTTAATCAAAATAATAGGAATTTGACTTATTTCCTGACCTCCTACTAAGCCTGAGATAGAAATTTATACTATAATTAGAATGTAGTTAACAACTTCCTGTGAGCCTTTCAGCTTTTTCATTTTTGCAGGTTGAATCACTGTCAAAACCCCACTTTCTAGAGATTATTTTTTGGTTCCTGAAGAGACTTCAGTCATCTCCATAATATTTTTTTATTTTGCTTCATTTAAATTTTGCAATTAATTTTCAGACTGGAACAATGAATAAGCTTAGGACTGGATGGAAATGGTAAGGGTTAAGAGACTTTTTTGTTTCTATCAGATCTCCTTTCTATTCTGATTAATTTTCAGAAGTAGCAACCCCTCTTTGAGCTTCCAGTGTTGATGAAAAGGTGAAAAAAAAGATAGAAGAGACAAAAAAAGATGGAAAGAAGAGTTGGTTTAAAATGCATATTAAGAATAAATTACTATCTATGGTTTAATATTACTTATTCTTTCTGCTCACGGATTTGAAAGAGTGATTTGGTGTAGGCAGTTTCTTCAGGTCTTTGCCAGTGGTGTCAGAGTCAGGATTTTGCTGCTGCTTGTCCATTTCATCTGGGGCTGTCTTTTACTTTCCTTCTTTTTATATCTTGAACAGTAGCTCTGCATTCCCCATTCTATCCCCACCCCTTGGCAGAGAAACTTTAATGGAAATAGAAGCGGAAATGAGATTTACCTTCCCCACAATATTTAATTATCCATGAGACATACAGCCAGGCTCATCTCCCTGGTCTTTCCCTTAGTTATACTTGCCCATCCTGGTTAAACTCTTAGATTCCCATCCTAACAGCTCTGCATTCTGTACTCAGCTTAGAAAGGGATGAATTTCTGTTGCTGCTCTCAGCAGTGGGGTATCTGATGCCCTGTGAGTCTTGAATCATTTTTACCAGTGGGAAAGGAAGTCCAGATTTAAGCAAATCCTCATGGACAATAAATTCATATCCTTTGAATTTAGCGGAGCTGCATTAGTGTTTATAACTTCCTAGCCTTTATCTGCACTCCACTCAGAGCATTAAAACAACTAGTTTTGTGGCTCATTTTATATATGCTTGTTTATCATTCCCATGAATAATTTGATTTTATTCTTTGTAGACTATTCTCCTGTGGCTTTTTCCTGTTCAAATTCACCATTTAGCAGTTATGGCTTCAGTTCAGCAAAGCACTTAAACGCATGCTGAAGCAAATGCATTCTAAACGTGCAGAGACATATGTTGCTGATATATCATTAGGACTTAATATTTATATGGACACACTGCCTAGCAACCCAGCCCTGTTCCAGGAGTTCTGCTGCTGCTGCTGCTGCGTGTTGTGCTGCCACACAACAGAAAGACAAACACTGTTCCCAGAAGCTTCCAGACCTGAGCTTGATATACTCTCCGTCCCTTGAATGTGTAATGAATATTAACCTGTGTACCCACTGCATTATGCTGAGGGTTGGAGAGCTGAGGTAGCTCCCCTTTGTTGATAGGAAAAAATTAGGCAGCAAAACAGTTGTCAGTGTCAGCCTTTTTGCACCAGCACTGCAGCTGAGCCTATTACCGCTCATGGGCTTTTTTTTTTTTTTTTTTTTGATTTAGGTTTGGAAGCTACACCAAAGCACTGCTTCCAGTATTCAACATCAAAATGGAACATTTTGGTCATCAAGACAAAAAAAAATTAATGTGCTCTATTGATTACATGACCATAGAGGATTTGCAAGCTCTTAAATATGTGGGACAGCAGATAACAAATCAGTGTTACAAAGAAGACCAACCATTATATTAAAATATCAATTTGCATCCCAGCATAATTTTTTTCTTGCATGGTTTATTCTGTTATGAATTTCTACTAACTTTTTGTCAGGTAATCAGTCTTTTCGAGTTTTGACAGTCACTCTGGAAAGCTTTATTTTAACTCTGTCACAAGATGGGTTGAAAAGGCCATATTTTTTTTTTAAGTCCTCACAAACTGGGCTTTAGAAACTCAAACTTCTATCAGTGTGTTTTATATATATTTCATCTTGTGCTCTCCTGACCCAGACAAGGCAGAGAAATAATTTTAGATGCAAAAGGGAGAGTAAATTCCTCCTCCTGCCTTCATTCCCAGCTTATAATTGTTAAATGGGAATGGCTCTGTAAGAAAATTATTCTGGAACAGCTCAGCTCCTAATTTACTGTGTCCAAACTGCCTCGTTACACTCCAGCATTAGATCTGTCTAGTTGTTTGAATGTTAGGCTAGTACCAAGAAGATATTCTACCTACTCTGGAGATCTCCACACATCTCTCTCAGGTAATTTTTAGAGGCAGGTAAAAAAAAAATTAAAAAGCTTTTGTGCTTAATCCATGAATGTAAGCCTCCTTAACCAGTGATGAGAATTTGATTGTGCCCAATCTCATGTGATAATCACTGCTGCTCTATCTATTTAACACCCACTAGCTGTTACTGTGAAAAAGTGCTGAGACCATCAGGCCTTTGGTCAGTTATGGTAGGGACCCTCCTGTGGTCCAGAGACCAAGGCAAATCTCCTTGTTTTAACTTGACTTGCAGATGGTTTTCAGATCTATTAAAACATTGCCTATATCCTTGTGTACACTGACACACACAACAAAAAGGCTCATTAGGATAAATAAGAAGAAGATGTGCTCTTGTGCCTAACAAGGACAATATTGCAGTCTCCTGGCTCCCATTCTGCTTCAGGTGGGCTTTAACCCTGCCAAGACAGTGCCTGCTCCCAAACCCCTGCTGCCAAGCACCCAGCACTGCTTGCAGACACCACAGCCTTCCTGCACCAGTGCTGCACACAGAACCCTTGTTCACACGTGAATGGCAGGCAACCGCTACTCTGTCACCTTCCAGGGATGAATTCCCATCTGAAACTGCCTCTTTCCCCACTGGCACCATGGATGGAAGCCACTGCTTTTGCATTCTACTTCCCAGTCCCATGTCCTTTGGGGGATTTTGATGGTTTTTAATCAAATGTTTAAACTCATAATATTTAAACTGAATATTCCTATCTTCCCAACACTGTTTTTCCTTTATACTCCAGGGTTTATTTCCTTTTTATCCTTTAAAAAAGACACCAAGCGTTTTTAATGCTGAGGCAAATAAAAGAAACTGATAGGCTGTGAAACAGAAGCAGCAAGGAATCCTGAGAACAGAGTTTGGTCATCAACACAAAAAGAATGTGCTATAAGAAGTGCAACAAGAGCATCCAATTCACTAAAAGGCTTTTTCTTTCATCCAGAAGTAGCCAGTAAAGGCAAAATAGTAAAGAAGGCACAGGAAAGCATACTGACCACAGAAGCCAAGAATCCCAGGGAAAGATTTTTGTCATAAATAAACATGAATTTGGTGTCTCCTGTTTAGGTTTTCTTTAAAAAGCCTGAGCCATACACATTTCTCAAAGGGGTAATTATTTGATAACTAAAATTGCAGTTTGAAAATTACTTACATTTTTTGCAAATCCAGGTTGGATTTGCACACTGCTTTAGCCAAAATGAATAAAAGAAATATGTAAGGGGGAGGGTAGGTAAAACTGAAATGTTTCAATTCCACATTTTTAACAAAAGCTTGATTTTTGTTTGTTTTAATCTTGAAGAGTGCTTTGAAAGCAAGTGGAACAAAATTTTTATTATTTCCCTATTTTTCATTTCAGTGTTAAATAAAATCATCATTATTGAATTTTTTGTCTTGGTGCAGAGGAAAATTTCGAGTATGTTTTGACAAAAATATGTTATTAGTTTCAAGCTATTATCCTTTGTAGTCCCCTCCTTTCAGTTACAGAATTAAAAGTTTCAAACGCTAGAACAAATCACAAAATTGTTTTGTGCAATCAGCAACTTTGTTTGACAGAGACAGAAGATTAGAATAGCAAAGGGACAGATATTTATTAACAAGGTCTCTGGAGTACAGTTCTGTCTGGCACTTGGAACTTGAGGAGCTTCAGAAACAGTGCTACACGCAGAAGAGACACCAGATTGGCATGGCATAAGCAACTCAATATCAGATAGGGAACAGTATATTAAATTAGAGGCCAGCAAACCAAAAGAAATTCTGGTAATCTAAATTAAGATGAACTGTCACAGCTGAACTAGATCAGCTGGTACAAAACCCAGGAGAAATCAAAGGTAACATGTGTGGTTAAAAAAATGAATGTGCCAAACCCAAGATTATGTCTTTCAGACTTTATCAAGGACTGTGCAAGCTTCATGTGATGTGTGTGCCACTGCCACCAACTCCTGGTTCCCTGGTACTTTAGCAAGCTTGCTTAGTCCCTGGAGCCCTCTGAGGTGTTAATTGTTTGGCCCGCAGTAGTAGCCTCGCTCCTTGTTGTCCACTAATAACCAGTCCCTGTGTCATCAGCATTAGCTGTCAGTGTCATCAAACAGCAGTAAAATCTGGGTCTGAGAGTTGTTTCACAACAGCTGCTTGTGGCCTGAGAGGGAAGGAAGCTTTTGAACTCCACACTCTCTCTAATGCATTTTGTTTTTTGAGTCATGTTCTTCACCACCTAACAGGACATACTTTCATAGCCTTTGGGCCCTTTTGCACTGCTTGAGGAGAAGGATGAAAATGACAGAGGTAGCTACAGGAATTAGCTACCTGTAAAACAGCAGAGGTGACTGAGGCTCATATTTCCACACTTCCCAGCCAGTGGCCAGCACAGGTAGGAACAGACTGTTTCTGTGAATGTGGTCAGTATATCCTGAGCAGTATTAAAACTTCATACAGTATTGGCAATTTCAGCAGATAATCTGTTCAATGTCACTTTGTGTTCAGTGCAGTTCTGGGATAACTGTAGAGTTGCCACATCATACCTCAGTCTCACTGTGTTCAGCACACAACTGGCTCTCCCCAGACCTGCAGCCAGGTTGGCATCTCCAGGGATAATTCTCAAGGAATTGGTAGGAAGAGTATCCTGTGAGTGAATGCACTGCATCATTGTGCTCAGGAGTCTCAAGTCGTAGATTCCTCCCTCCCCTATTGCTTTTCCAGATTAGGCAAAAAGAAACCTCCTTTAGTTAAATATTCATACAGCTTGAGTGGGAAAATGTTGCTGCTCTTTGCATGCATTAGGCTCATCTTTTCAACTGAGAATGGAAAAACAATGTTCAATGTTCAAAATCCGTAAATGACTTGCATTAATAACTTTATCCCTTAACGCGTGGAACATAAAATTCAAAGTTTCATTGAGACTTTTTCAAAATATGTAGAGGTTGTTCCTGAATTTTTGTAAGAAGGACCACTCCAGAGAAAGTGTATAATAACTCTGGTAGGAAGTCTGTATGCTTAAGAAAAAAGAAATAAGAAAGGATCCTTATATCTTCAGTTTAGCAGATTCACTGGCTTACCTATGTGGCTGCATTTAAAACTTTGATATAAAGCTTATATGTACATGTAAAAGTGAGGCTCTGTCCTACAGACCCTATGTACTGTACATCCATTGCTCATTGAGTGCAGTTTTTCTTTGGATTCTTGTTGTGACACTGAAGATGAAAGAGCAGGCTTTACCTGAGGAAGAAAGAAAAAGGGAAAAGTAGAGTACAGATAGGGAAAGAAAGGATGGAAAAAACAGTAGGAATGAAAATGTTTGATGTTGCATTTGCTGTCTTTAATTGAAAAAGGTAGAAAAGCTGTGCAAAATCACATTATCCTTATCCTGAGGAATAGGGGTACTGAAGATGTGGTTGCAGCTGGGTAGGGAGAATATGACTTCAGCACTCTGCAGGGTTCATGGAAAAAGATGTGTGCCCCACACAATGCTAATAGGTCCTGGTGCTGCTCAGAGCACCTCCAGCAGCAGCTCCTATATGCAGTTAAGATGGTGCTGGATCCAACATAACCTGGGATACCACCTCAGTGTGTTAACCTGGGCAGCTGAGCTGGTGCTGTTCTGGTCCCAGGTCCTTCCAATACTTCCAGGGACATCACACTAGAAGCAATGGATCCCTTATGTTTGCTAGTTTATGGATTTCTCTGATTAGAAAGAAAGGCATACCATGAGAAGGACACAGAGTGCCATATGAACTGTGTAGTTCCAGGGGCTTTTTTACTTACTTTTTACTTACATTTTTTACTTTACTGACCTACTTTTTTTACTTACTATGAAGCCAGAGATATCCCTGAATGTTTGCTTACTGTTATTGTTTTGACTGCCCACTGACATTCAATTGCCAGAGTTTTATTTCAAATTTAGTAGGTCATGTTTCCTTTGCTGTTACCCTTTGTCCTGACAAAAATAGGTCCAAATCAACTTCTCACTGAGAAAATATTTCACCCCTTCTGTAATTGCTTCCCTTCCTTCCCTTTTTATTTCTGTCTTTCTACAGCATTTTCACTATTTGTCTTTTCCTTTTTTATTTTGCTTTATGGCATATCCATAAAAAATGAAGTACTGTAAAGGAGTGACCAAAAATAAATTAATGTGTGGTTATGGGTATGTCTGCATTTGATGATGGTGAGACACAGAGAAAATAATCTACATACAGCAAATCTAATAGATGAAGTTAGCTAAGCTTTCCCAAAATTATTCAGGTCCACATTTGACCTATCAGCATTTGCTTTTGGCAAAGGAAGTGCATCTTTCCATTTACAGAATCACAGAATATGCTGAGTTGGAAAGGAGCCATAAAGATCATTGAGTCCAACTCCTGGCCCTGCACAAGACCATCCCCAAGAGTCACACCATGTGCCCAAGTATATTTCCCAAATGCTTCTTGAACTCTGTCAGGCTTGGTGCTGTGACCCCTTCCCTGGGGAGCTGTTACAGAGCCCAGTCACCCTCTAGGTGAGGAACCTTTTCCTAATGTCCAACCTAAACCTCCCCTGACACAATTTCAGGCCATTCCTTTGGGTCCTGTCACTGGTCACCACAGAGAAGAGATCAGGGTGTGCCTTCTCCTCATCCCCTCACAGGGAAGATGTAACTGCAGTGAGGTCTCCCCTCAGTCTCCTTTGCCTCAGACTGATTAGACCAAGTGATTAAGCAGGTTGCAGGCTGGAATATGAGTGGTATTTATCTGCATCGCTGATGTTAAGTCAGTCTCAGTGCTGGTTCATCCATGGGGTGAAGCCCAATTTGTGCAATGTTCCCATCTGGCAAATGGCATCTAGGGACCTCACTGTAATATAAGGCAGGGATTCCTAGGGAGCAAATAGTGTTCAAAAAGTCACTCAGCAGACTGGTGATGGGGCAGATATAAGTTTATAAGCCCAGGCAGACATGGAAGTGTTATTGCTCCCACAGGAGACAGCTGGTGCCTGCTGGATAAGTTTAGGAACAGTTCTGCAGATCAGACTATAGTGTCATCCAGCCCTGAGCTCAGCTTTGACTTTTTCCTTCCCACATGTGATTTCCAGCAGCCCACTGCCAGGCTGACATTTTTTCTCTTTGCTGCTCATAGATGGCTTCCTTACTGTTTGGAAACTCCAGTGGGGCATTGTGACTGAGCCCTATCAGGGGGGTTGACAGGTTTGTACACACTGGGTAGAGGCATCCAAGAAATAGTGATGATATCTCACATGTGAAGGCAGAAGAGAGAATGAATTTGCTAGGCTGAACAAAATAGGCTTCAGTCCATGAACCTTGAAGAGGCAATCTGGCCAGTCAAGAGTTTGAATTTAGTGCATTGGATTACTGAGATGCATGAAGGGAAGGCAAAGAAAGATGAACAGATTGAACAGCCATGGGAAAAGAGAGACATCAGATTAGCAGGAGAATTCAAGGAAGAAGAACAAAGAAAACCCACAAAATACTATCTTCCTCACCAAAGATGACTGCTATGAGCATTGCACTTGCTCCTTACCACCCCCCAGGAAAGAAATTACATTTGACTTTCATGCTTTCCTCACTAGCATCCCCGTAAGGAAGAACAGCCTTTTGAACTTGCACATTCATAGAGCAGAGCAAATCTCTTTCCTGGCTCCATCAGGAGATTCTTACCACTCTTCCTAACCTGACAGAACACTTCTTACAGAGGTCTTACATTTACTGCAGGTCTTCCCCACAAGTTCAGTGATACAAGTATTCACTGTCTTAAACTATCCCACCAAGAGGATAAGACGACTGACCCTGAATTTAAGTCACTGTGCTGCTAATCCAGGAGGATAGGCTGAGTACCCAAGTCTGCTAAAAGCTGTGGAGTTTCCTTTGGTTGCCCTCTGCCCACTGGAAAATAGGAACACTCCTTTCTTCCTTTATTCAATATGTGCCTGTACATGGGTAGGCCCAAGAGATGCAATTACTTCTCCTCCAGCTTTGAACCTGTGAAACAGAAAGCAGAAATGCCAAAATATCTGTCCAAGGGTAGCCATGAGGTTAGCCTGGTCAAATATTTCCTCTTGGTTGGAGGAAACACTGAAAGGGCAGTCTAGGATTGGTTGGTCTTATCTAGTTTGACTGTAACCTTTTGGAGGAGGGTACTGGCTGCCAGTATGGGCTTTACCTGTTAGGAACTATGATCTCAGTTTTCTCTCTTGTCCTTTCCTCCCCCATCATTCCCAAGAGCATTGTGGATTTCAGAATATTTTCTTGGTAGCTTTGTTTTGTTTTTTTCTTTGTTGTCACAAATGTCTAAAGAATCATCTGGAGGTGTATATGCAACGTGAAATTTCTCACAGTTTGGGCTGTCTTATGTCTGTGTTTTTAGCAAGGTCAGCTCTGAGAAAGGATTTGTCTTCTCTTGTCAATCTTTGTTATTTTGCCATTTGTCTGGCCTGTTCGCCAAGTTTCACTGAAAAAGTCAAGCTCTCTTCCACTCCTTGCAAATCAGGGCAGCAGCCATGGCACTGCACTGTGCTCATATGAAATGCATGTGTGTCTGTGGGGAAGGGGAGCAGAAGCCACCTCTGTATGGCCTGTCTTTGATCCAGCCCTGCTTTGCTTTGGACACTAGCTCTTCCTTGAACAGGATCTTGTATCAGGCAGTGTCCAAGAGTCGCTTCTGACCTAGGTTGTTCCCTGATACTGTCTCAGTGAGACAGGCTGTAACACAGAGAATACCAGATACCCTCATTTGCTCTGCCATACTGTCTTACAAGGAAAATCTACACCTTTCAAAAGTCAGTGACCAAATTTTAGCTCTTAATTCTAGTCACTCAAACTAAATAGATCACATAGGAGAGAACATCTGTTACTGAAGAAGTGATTCAAGGCCACTTATATATATATATTTCACTTTAAGCAACCAGTTTTTGAAAATCTCAACATCCTGAATACAAGTGTTGTCTGTTGACACAGCTGCTACTCTCTTGCCTTGTCTCTCAACCTTCTTTCAGCTGGATACATCACAACAACACAGCTGAAAGTGTCTCTGGAGGCATTTTAAGAGGCTTCTCAGCTCCCCTCTTTCTTCTCATGCATAGCCCACATAACCACTGTGCATGGCTTGATGACCCTGTCTGCTAAAACGCTGTTGCTTCAGAAGAGGTGGGTATATTCACAAAGACTGCAACTTCCACTTTAGGCTTTTTTATTTAAATATATACATGAACTGTAGGTAAACTTGATCCAAATCCAAAACACAACATGCATCTGGAAGATTTATTTGGGCCTTTGGATCTCCTTTTAAAGCCATTTGGATCAAAATTCCTCCAAGTTTCACAGCTGTCTAGATGTACACAGTGAATAATGATGGAGCAGGTGTGGTAGGAGTCCAAGACACTATAAAGTGTGGAGGCAGAATTCTAGTTCCAAGTAGGATGTCTTTCATGGCTTAGTATGGGACCCTTTCAGGGATAATAAAGCTCAGAATTGTGTACTCAAGGAGAGCCACACCTTGCAGATACTACCAGCAATGATCTCCTTCCTGCATCCATACCCTGTGCAGCAAACCTTCATGGTAAGAGAGTGTGTTTTCCAACTGGAAAACTACTGCCAAACCTTCTGTATTAAGAAGAGAGCACTGACTTGGACACAGAAGCTGAGAGAAACAGAAAGAGAAGGAGATTTCAATTTACAATAAAAGTAGAAATCATTTTTCTAAAAAAACCCTAATTATTTTGCTTTTAAAAATTGTGTCAAAAGCACTGGAAGAAGTTTTTCTGTCTACACCTTGACATTTCCATGCTCCTCCAGGAATTCCTATTTAGCCTAATTAGGCTCTGTTTCTCCTTCATTTGGGTTCCATAACTCATTAGCTTCCAGCTGGGCAAGTCAAGATTCTAGGATGTCTAATTACCTTCTTCTAGCAGATATCCTGATTGCCTCTGGTCAAAAAATGCTGATCCAGTCCCCTCAGCTGATCTGAACTGATCTCAAAATGAGTTGTGTCATTAGCCCTTTCTAATTTCAGCCATTCTTTCTACTTATTCCCGTTGGCCAAGATCAACATCTCGTGTGACCTGAAGTGGCAGAGGACCAAGAATATAACACAGCTGGTATTGTGAAGGGGAACACTCACTAACTCTATTGGTCTGCATTAGTTTGAAAATATGAAGAAGTTTAGTTTGAGGTTACTGAGGCCCATAGATGGGTAAGTATCTTCATCTCTTTCAGCTAACCACAGAGGCCAGGTTTTTTTATCTTCTTTTCAAGGGGACATTAAATCCATTTTAATCAGGTATGACACCCTGATTCAATTTTGACTGTTTTCTGGGACTGTATCGAAAGTTAATTTGTCACAGTCACATTCAAGTTTAGCTCAGTCAGGTTCAAAGCAAAGTTTATAATATTCTTTTAAATTTGGATAACTACATCAATGAATATCTAGACTTTATTAACCGGCTCATTCCATTCTTTTTGTGGTTCATTTTATTCAGATTTAATTGACCAATTTTCTCTAAAGACAAAAATTCTCCTGTTGCAAGAACTAATCCTTATTTCTCTACACCGATAATTATTTTTGTCTATAATAAATGCTCCAATCACAAGACATCTGTTGTAGCAGGGAAGAATTGCACAGTTCAAATTGTTAAGACAGATCAGGATTGAAGTTTTTTGTTGATTTACTAATGACAGGTACTTAAATGTCAGTCAGCAAAATAAACATTTGGGACATAATGTCAGCAATAAACCAGCTGATAAACGATAAGACCAAACTCTTACACCCTACAGCTTTGTACACCTACACACTTCTAAACATATTTTAACAACTAGTTCAAAACTTCTAATCCCACCAATATACACACACAGAATTAATTTTCCAGAGGTGGGCTGTGTGGGTACCTCCACACCCAACCATTAGAGAGCTATAGATTATAAGTATCTGGGACTTAATGAGTAAGTATCTGCAACATGATCTCTTATGTTTGCTCCAAATGGCATTAAATCTTGTTCTCTCTTTCCAGTGGCCTCTTCCTGTCTTGCTTTCCCAAGCTTTATATAACAATTTCACTTGGGCTGCGGAGAATTTTGAAGACATTCCAGAGAATAATTTTCTTATTTCTCATTGCTGTAGACTATTGTTTCCAGACTAAAGGCTGCAACTAAAGTGTCATTTTCCTATGTGGAAAAATAAAAGAGACTTATCCTCTCCCTAGAACAAAAGTGTCTGCCTATTGTCTGTCATGAATAAAGGCAGCTTTATTCTAATATATCCTCACTAATAATAGAAAAGATCTGTGCTCATATTCTGCCACTCACCATGCTCTGGTAATTCTGTCATCTGGAGGTGATGAAGACTGTGCTTCAGCTGTAATTGAGACAGTCCTTCCAAATCATTGTTCAGCAGATGGTCACTGGGTACGGGGCTGTTACCACTACCCTAAAATCCCTGCTCTGATCCAGGTGCTTATGGATACAAGAGAGTTGAGGAAGTGGCTTGTGTTGCCATTTGCAAAGTAGCATCAGTATTTCAGGCAGAGCTGTTTATTTATGTGGCAATGATCTCGGGAGTGAGCCAGGGACATGGCAGTGAATTCATACTTGTGGTGTCACAGCAAGCACATCAAATCTGCTTTTCTGCTGTGGAAGTTGATACCTGGAAAGGTGACTTATTTAAGACCACACAAACTAGGTCAAAGGGATTAGACTCTGGAAAATATGTTTAGCCAAGGGATTATGACTTTCTTCCTGTCAGGATTCTGAGTTTCAAAACTGGGATACATTGAACAGATGATGTTCAAATAAAGATCAGTAGGGCTGATCTTAAGTTTTAAGAATTTCCACCCTAAGAACTGCATATTGACTTCATTTTCTCATTACTTCACCAAGTATTTTGACATCCAGTTGTGAATTTAAGTTTCCCTTGAGTTGTTACATTTCCCCATTAAGTGACAATTTTTCATCTGTCATTAAAAAGTGTGTTATAAAGACCCTGGCTATGGCATAGGAAGAATGCCTTTACGAGGATAAAATATTTTTCTTTTGCAGCAACCATGTTGTCAGAAATAATGTTTTTTTTTCCTTTCAAACTACTTTGATGGAACATTATTTCTCTTATGCCTATTTATTATAACCTATGATTTGGTGGTTTTTGATTTTAGTAGAGATAGTTAACTCCTTGGCTTAGGCATGTTGACCACTTTTTCTAAGTCAACATGGGTTATTCAGGTATGCAATTTATAAAGTCCTTTTGCTGACATAGACCAAATGTGGTGCATCCTTCCATAAGTGAAAACACAGATTTTGCTGTAAAAAGGATCAGCTGATGCAACACATTCCACTATTTCAAAAGAATAACAACTTTGTAAAAGTAAATAACATCTCTCCAAGAAGTAACTGCTGCCTCTTTAGCTGCAGGTGAATGTGCTCCCTCCCCGCTAGCACTCCAAATACTGGGTTAGCTGGTATTTTGCCCTGATGTGCCAACAATAGTATAATATGATAGATTAATCCAAGGCAGTTACAATTAATTCCTAACCAGTTTTAATTTAATTTTCCTTTTTACATAAACCAAATTTACCTCTGTGGAGGTGTGACATGTCTGATTACACACAGAGATGCTGGGAGCAGCCATGCTTGAAGGGGAGGTAGAAAGAGACAAGAGTGAGCTCTGAGCACAATGTGATAAGAGATCAAAGCTAACAGAGCTCCTCAATATTTCTATTAGCAGTAATTCAAAGGAACCTGCATTCCCAATGTACCTCTGTAGCTGCTTTAATTGCAGAGATAATGACTCTGAATCCTGGTAAAGAAAAGGAGTTAGGGGTCGGTTCTCTAAGCAGCAGAAATTATGGAAATTAGAAATTCTAGTTAAGGTAAATAATCCTTGTAGCCTCCTGCTTCCTCCTGGCTTTAGATTCAGCTCGTGAGAGAGTAGCTGAGCAGTGAATGGTGATGTGCATTGGGCCTCTTGCAGGAATCAGAGGCATGTTTTACAACGAACGTTAAGCTCTGCCACAGGCTTCCTGGTTTTCCTCCCATTATGACCTTCTATACCAGCTCCAATAACAAGCTTTTAAAGCTTTTTCAAATTTTCCTTTCCCTTGGTAGCATAGGCTTGGTTGAGCATGTGTGTGAATTGATGTGTGTGTGTGTGTGTGCGCATTCCTGTGAGAGCCCATGGCTTTGTAGTGATTTGTAATTCTTTAAAAGCTTATGGGCCACATTCCCAAAGCACAGTCTGTTTAAATAATTTCATTAAACTGAAGTTACATATTCCAGAAATTTGAGAAGTTTAGCACCAATGGTGGCTTTAAATATTTTAATATATTTGAAGACAAAACCTTTCATTGTGACTAGGTTTTGCCCATGGGAATTTTAAGCAAGTGGCTAAGCTCAGATCACAGGGGCTGTTGCTTGGCTGTTGCGACACTCTAAAGCAAAGGTTAGAAAGTGGGAGACTGACAGGGATTTTAACTGTCCAACACACACAGGCAGCCCAAGGGCTTGGCATGGCAAAAGACTTATTGGTGAAAGGAGAAAAGGCTTGCACAGGAAAATAATCATGAAAGTGACACCCAGCAGAGATATAAACATCCAAAATCAAGTGGAAAGATTCATCAGTGCCAGAATCGTGCTAGGTGTTAGGGTACAAAGACAAATTTCAAATATTGAAGAGTTTAGATTCAAAAATCAGACTTTTCAGCCCAGAGCTACACCTGGTTGCCCATCCAGAGTTAAGCTCCTGTCAAACTGTAACCTGGTTCTCACCTGCACTGAATGGCTTTGACCTTCCAGGTCTCAGGAATCCAAACACACTTCCTGACAAGTGTCTTGAAGCTCATATGAAAGGAGGTTTGCCAGCCTGAGTGTCAGGGAATGGGGATGGCTCACTGTGTGCTACAGCTCTTCCCTGTGTCTCATGATCTCTGTCTGGGAAGGCAAGGGCAGCCACAGATCTGCTCTATCACAGAGCAGAGCCTCAGGATGTGGTGGTGTTCCCAGGAAGAGGGAAAAGACAAGGATCTGACTCCATGTTTCAGAAGCCTGGTTTATTATTTTATGATATATATTATATTAAAACTATACTAAAAGAATAGAAGAAAGGATTTCATCAGGAGGCTAACAAGCAATAGAAGTGGAATGGAATGATAATAAAGTCTTGTGACTGAGAGTCCAAAACATCTGGACTGCGATTGGCCATTAATTAAAAACAACCAAATGAGACCAATCAAAGATGCACCTGTTGCATTCCACAGCAGCAGATAATCATTGTTTACATTTTGTTCCTGAGGCCTCTAAGTTTCTCAGTAGAAAAAATCCTAAGGAAAGGATTTTTCATAAAACATGTCTGTGACACACAGGAAGACCTTTAGTAGTTTTACAGATACAGGGCACAGGAAATCCTTTTGAAGCCATCATTGCCAAATCCTTTCCATCTTACACAACAGCAGGAAGGGAGAGCCCTGTCCTCTCATAAGTACCTGATTCCCATTGACATCAGTAGGAATAAGGCACTTAAATACCTTGGAGAATCAGAGGCATTGCTGGAATGCATCTGTTTGAAGCAGTCACCACAAAGATGTGTGTTTATTTGGCAAGGTCATTTCTGACACCCACTACTATAGCTTGCTCAAGAAAGCTCAGCACTTGTCAGGCTTGTAAACTCCATGTAGACAGTGTGTATGAAATCCTTATCCCATTGGATTCCACATGGTGGTCCATACCACAGGTTTTTAAATCTCACTATCACCAGTCCAAAGTACAACACTGTGAAAGGTGACAGGCAGCAGCCCAGAAAAACTTCAAGAGCTAATGGCTTTGGTCACACCATATAGTTCCACACTCAGGGCTTTGATTTCTGGCTTTGAATTTGATAATTTCTGAATCCAGAAGCTCCGAGATTAAGTGGAACTGAACTAAAATAGGTTGCCCACAGAGAGGGATGGATACCCTACCCTGGAAACATTCAAAGTCGGGTTGCGTGGGGCTCTGAGAAACCTGGTCTGGTTGAAGATATCCCTGGTCATTGCAGGGCAGTTGGACTAGGTGTCCTTTGATGGTCCCTTCCAACCCCAACTATTCTATGATTCTATGATTTTGTTATTGCTTTTCTCCTGTGTTATTTAAAGCAGTAACCAAGATTACATGAAGTTAAGAATCAAGTTTTGGGTATGTTTGGCAAAGACTGAAAGCTACAGCTGTTTCTCTTGTTCTCTTTCCAGTTACTCTGTCAAAATTTCTAGCTGTTTTAGAGATTATTGCCTTGATCCTCAACCTTCTCCTTCCAGTTTTCTATAAATGCAGAGTTCAGACTATCTGGAAATATTAATTTGATTTTCTCTACTCATGATCTAGCTTAGATCAAATTCATTAATAATACGACTAAAATTTTTGCTGTGCTTTCCAGATGGACTATGAAGGTTCGAGTGTTAATTTTCCTATTTTCTCAAACATTTCACGTTTTCAGAAACTAAGAAAAACCTACCTTACTTGCTTCTGTGCCAAGCACTCTGTACTTTGACCATGTTAATTCAGTTATATCCTTTAAATGTGTGCTGGAAAGCTGAAGGTTGTGACATATTTAATGTAGCTTTTCACTGAAGTGGGGCATATGCTTATTTTTTAAAGCCCACATGCAAGAAGGATACCAGAAGTTTGATTACATTTGGATTTTGCTTCACATTTGCTATTTCTATTGCTGTCTCTCTGTTCAGGGACATTATTCCATACAGTTTCTGTGTCAGTAATGTCTATCTGCCATGCTTGACTGGCAATTACCACTCTTCTCTCTCAGCACCTTGCATTCTTCATCTTATACTCCATCTTATACGCCTCTTCAGCAAAGGAGAAGAGGGTCATCCTGAGAAAAACAGAAAAGCAGTGACAAAACCAGAGAAATTAAAACTAAATATAGAGATCTCTACCTCATCTTACTTTTTCCTGGGCCACTTTGCAGAGCCTTGCAGATGTAGAAAATAATCTTTTTGGGGATGATGATGGTGATCTGTAATCAAATAGGCATTTACCTTGCTTAGGTACCTGGATTTGTGGTTAGAATCTAGCACTTTGGTTCCAGAAGTCTTCTTCAGGTCATCTTTCAGCATCCTTGCTGACTTCATTAAAGGTTTAGAAATTCATTTGAACAGTGCAAATCGTGACCAGAAAGCAAACAGCCTTTTTCAGTATTGTGTAATTGTGACATCCTATCCTTCTCCTTTTATATAGAAGGCCAGGTTTTCTACTGGATACCTTTCTAAGGCATATCTATTTTAACCAATGTCAGCTTTCCTAAATTCTACCAGAAATCCTTCCATCATGAATATATTCAGCCACAAAATGGCCTCTTAAATTATTGATCAAATGTTTGGCTTTTCTTGATTCTGTGGGAAAAAAATCTGCAATTGCATTTGTGAGGGAATTGCAAGGGCCTGTTCAGTTCTGTTTAGACCAATTATTATGTTTATGGCTCCAATCAATAGCATATGGCATTTAGTAGAAAGGACATAAATTTAAAGTATATACACAGCATTTGCATCCAGAATTCTGAATGAAAAATAACAAACTTCAAAGTAATTATTTGCAGAGTTCTACACTGTACTTTATCAGGCTTGACTTCATGCTTCTTAAATGAACTTTTTGAAAAGTTTAGAGGAAAAGCATTTGTGTTTGACTCATGCTGCATAATGGGTAGAAGAACAAAGGGCAGATATTAATTGAGTATATGAGTTTACTTAGTAGCAAGACCATCCTGACTCTCGGGCTCAGAGGCTGACCTACTGATAAGGTAACCAAACTGGTGATTGGATACTTTAATTGTAATAATTATTTCCCCATTAGGTATAGGGATCCTGCTGCCTTCAGCACTACACAGTAAAGCAGCAAGGTGACCCTTTGCTCAAAGAGCTCTCTAAGATGTTAAAGAGCAGCTGCAACATGCACAATAGGGAGTACAAGATCAAATCCAGGCTGTGGCGGCTGCGAGAGCAGGCATTTACACAGGACCTCCACTCAGCTTGCTGGTATTGCCCAGTGCTGCACTGGCGGCTGCCTCTGCCCCCACTACTGAACATCGAGTGTGGAGAAGGAGTCTCAGCAATCTTCAGCACTGCTCAGCTCACTCATTATGCTGATGTACACAAAGTTCTAAGAAACTTCAAAGAGAACGTGAAACATGGTGCTGCACATTGCAATACACTCAGTTTTCATGCTTCCTAATCTCCATGTATTTTTGCTCCATATCAGCTGCATTATAAGATTTACCACTGGTACGGCAGCACTGATTTCATTTCATGTCTGTGGCTCCCACAGACCTAAGATGGGACATAGCAGCATCTCATTTTCTATGAGAGCCTTAAAGGTTTTGACAGTCCTATGGAAGGAGCAAGACGTTCTTAGGTGAGATTATTCTAGTAAAAGCATAAAAGCAAGGAAAAAAAATCTCTTTGAGACTAAAAAAGAAATTTTTTTCACTTAAACAGATGATACTTAATGAACAAAATCCTAATGCTTCTCCTGAACACAATGTTTTTTGCTCCCTCTGCTGGCTCTGACAGGGCAGCTCAGCAGCACCTCTTTGCCAAAGCAAGCTGCTGGTGGCTCTGGGCACAGGGGTCAGCACAGCTGGCGTCTCAGGGAATGGCTGCAGGAGTAGCTGCTGGCATCACTAACATTGTACTCATCCCTTCTGGAAGAAATAATAATTTATAAAAATAAAAATAAAAAAAAACCAAACCAGCAACCCTGAAAGCACAAATCTGATAAAAGTCACAAGAAATCATCATTACAGCATTTTAGAGTGTGCATCAGGCTTGCAAATCCAATCACATCTCACTTCAAGGCAAAATTAGTGAAAAAAATGCAGAAAGTTTGCTCTAAGCTCACACAGAAAATGTTGTTGTGTGACATAAAAACAGACATATAAATCTCACATAAATAAACATACTGCTAAAACAATTTCTTCTTAGAAAGATAATCCCTCCCTTAGCTGAGAGATTGAATCTATTCAGATCTCACCGTGGCCACTTCTTCACTGTGCAGTTACAACCCTGATCCAAAATAAAGATTGAGTTAATTACATTCACAGGTGATACAAAACCAGGAATTGTTGCAATTCCCAAGGAGAACAGAGAAGTAGTGTGGATTGCATTTAATTCCATGTTGCTTCTTGTACCGGCTCCGTAACTGTCAAAGCTGAGAAAGAAATAGACTTTGAAAATAAAACAAAATTAGATTCAGCCTGGGAAAATTCACCCATGGGAAAACTCTTCTGGTACTAATTTTTTTGAGGAAAGGGAAATACTTGAAGAGCTGACTGGTAAGAGATGGATGATGAGAATGAATAAATGAGTTACAAGTCTGCAATGCAATGCACTGAAGAGAAAAGCCAATGTGATTACAAGTTTCTCCATCTGAGGTTATGCAATCATGCAAGAAAGATTAAAAGATCTAACTCGGCCAAAATCAGGTTGTTGCTTTTGATGGGGTTCATTTTGTCCCAAATGCATGCCTCAGCTTACAGAGTTTGATTAAGCTGGGGGGAAAATAGCACCCACCAAGCATGGTTCATTTTCCTGATCCCCTATAAAATATAACTCAAAGCTCCAGGGGGTCACAGTCAGCAGCACATGTACCTTGTAGAGCACACAGTGGGGAAGCATTGGAGTGGACCACACTCAGCTGGTGATAAGGTTTTCCCAGGGATCCTGTTGTGGCACTGCAAGACCAAAACTGAAAGTGGACCAGGCTCCCAGATCCAGAATGAAAGATAAATTTGAATTGTCTAAAAAGTGTAGGTTGACTATCTATGGTTAGTCTTTTTCTAACCGAAAAATAATCAGCAAAAAGAGAGCTGGATCCATAGGGAGTATGACTTTAAAGAAATGACAGGTAAGTGAGCAGAGGATTTGAAGAACAATTTATATGTTGAAAATGTTCTAGTAATGAGCTCTAATAGACTGCTGAATAATCCCAGGGGAAACAACAGAAGCAGTTCATACATTAAAAAAGCCCTGGTCAAAGTACTAATGAACAGAAAAATAAAGGACATTCCTGCAATGGCTGCAGAGAGATGACAAGACAAGCTGATACAATCTTTAACTCACATTATTGTATATCAAAGCATCACTGAGCACACAGGAACAGGAGTGAGGCCAAATTTAGCCCTGGTAAAAGCAGATTAATCTGTTTAAAAGACAGGAGATGGTAGATTATGTGCACTAAGCTCCTGCCAAATATTATCACCCAGTAATTTCTGAACCATACACATGCATTTTAGTTGTTTTCAGTATTGATGGAGAAATTCAGAGTGCAAGATGCCACTCAGTAGGTGGAAAATGTGTTATATCTTTTGATAAGCTAATTCAGCAGTTAATTATCCTGATTCTTTAAAACATGCTCTTTGCTTCCAATTTGATTTTTTTACTCCTGTTTTCTAATGATAGGGCTTCGTCATGCCTTTGCTAAAGAGCCTTCAAACACTTTCCTCCCTGCATAGGCAATGCAGCCTGCAAACTCATCTCCATGAAGTCAAATTAAGGCATTCAATCCCCAAGAGAGATGTGATTTAAAACTCATCCCTCCTGTTGTTTTCTCCTATTGGCTAATTTAAGTAGCTCTCTTCTCAGCATGCTGGCTCTAGTGAATTCTGTTCCTTAGCACCCAACCCTTCAAAGTGTTGTTAAATCAGGAATGAAGGGTTTGAAAGCCAGGCACTGCAATGTTCAGTGTTTGCAGTGGAAATACATTCGTTGATCTGTGTCCCAGGCTTTGCAACCCTAAAAAAGAAGACCCTTACAAGATATACCTATCCTATATGGATCCTGACATCTCCACACCAATATTTCAGGAGTGCTTTATTACCTCTGCAATTCCTTTCCTCTAAATCTGAGACCTTGCTTTATGGAATATTCCATTTCAAGTTATAGAGAGGGTACTTAATGCCACTATTAACAGATGTTCTAATAGATTTCTAGATAGTGACCCACAGACAAGAGCTAGCGAATTATGAAGAGAAGAGGGTGAAGTAAATTCTGACATATTATAAATGGATGCAGTGACATCAGGTTCATAGAAAGTCAGTTTTAAATCAGTCATAGGTCAGGCCTCTGCTTATTTTGTGGGTCATAGTAAAGAACCACAACATGTAGAAAGATACCAAAAATTGGCAGAGCCTACCAAGGATCTACCAGATAGGTCAAGAGTGAGTCATTAACCTATTCAACTAGAAATATCTTAATAGAATTATTTGGCTGAAACCTACTGGAGAACCAGCTCCTTCATGGCTCCGCAGGTGGACGAGGCAGCTGGAAAACCTCAGCAGTAAAGAATCAGGAATTCATGGTGAGACATACAAAGTCAAGTGCTTCACAGGCAGACCACTAAGGTTTGGGTGAGAGACAGAGAGGAGAAATGCAGGATTTTACAGGTGAAGTTTTGATTAACTGTGGAACACAGCAAGCTCAAAAGAAACCAGTCTGGAGGCAGTTCAGAGGCACCATAGCTGGGAGACTTAGCCAGCTGGTCAGATTGAGAGACAGCTGCAGGGAATGATTCAGCCCAGCTAAGGTCTGATTCACCCTCTAGAAGTGCCAAGCTTTTGATTTAGATCTTAGATAAGACTGACTCACTACCTGAAGGTGCCTTTCTCCAAAAGCAGTAGAGAGACCCTTCTGTCTTTTAGAAGGGGCTAAAAGACAGCTGCAAGGACCGGGTCTACCCACAACTGATTTTCACTGCAGCCTGTCCCAAACAGCTGAGCCTGAGTACAAGTTACTTTCAGGAGTCTGGGAAAGGGTTTGTGCAGGTACTGAGTCAGAGAATTTGGTGCTTTCCTGTGAGAGAAAGTCATGGTAAGGGAAACTCCAGGAAAGTTATATCCCAACAGAGGGAAGCACATGATGTCAGTTGGCAGGTACCTTAACAACCAGCCTGATGAGATTCTCACTAGGAGCAGATTACAAGAATTGCATGAATGCCAAAATCGTGATGTACATTTGGCAATTTTATAGCTATTACTAAGCATGTGTGTTTCAGCTGACTCTGAAGAACCAATCTAAAATAGGTCATACCTTTCTAATCCAAAACCAATAATCAGTATTTATTCTTTATTTAAGGAAAAAGTATTTAGTTCTTTTAGCTATCTAAGAGATCTGTATTTTTGCCTTTACACATCTTTCTCTCTTGATTCCATGTGGTTTTGAAATCTATCAGGTGAAACATACAATGCAGGATGTGGAAAGTTGATCTTCTTACTTGGTCCTGTCCTTACTGTACTGGTGATTAGTTGTTTCTTAATGCTATTGTGAAATTTTATTACTTTGTATGAGGTGCTACATTGTCTTGTCCACCCAAGGTCCTCTTGGGTGGACAAGACAATGACCTCGTAAAAATTTGTGTTTGATGGTGTATAAACTATACAGTTGACAGTCAAGTCCAGGGATAAAATATTGCCTTTTACATGCTCCATGAAGAGAGGTACTACACAAAAATTATTTCCCAATCATTTCTGCAGATAAAACTCATTATGAATTTCTCAATTCTTAATCAATACTTTAAAGGCCCTCTGTTTTATAGAACATCTCATCAATATTTTACTTATTTTAATAATTTATCCTTTATTACAGAACCAGATGGAGCCTGCGGCACACTTGTCCTCAAGAAACCAGAACAAGGAGGAGAAGGTGCCCAGAATCTACATCACCTGGGATGAAGACTCGCATTTTCCTCCCTCCTGTCCATATGTCAGCTAAGTCTTGGGTTCAGTCAGAGGAACTAACCATATCCACTTCACCTTGGGATAGCAGGCTTGTGGAGAGGAGATTGTTCTACTCTCCTTAACACTGATTAACTGTGGGAAATGCCATCTGTTCCTGCAGAATGGCTCACATCTTTCAGGAGACCTTAAAATCATTTGCCAGGTTTCCCTGAGTGCTCTCTGGACTTGGGGGAAAGGAGTAAAGTGTTGTGATGAAAAGGTCCATCACATTCATTTCTCTGAAGCTGGGAAGCAAAGTGAAGTCATCTCAGCTGAAGTGTCTTGGGTGCATGATTTTGTAAAATTGCCCCTTACCCTTTCCTGCATGTATTTATAAACATGTATGATCCCAATCAAGGAAAGGGATTTTTTTTTTTTTAATTTGAGGTGTAGGTCGGAACTGAGGGGCAGGTGAAACTGGTGAATTAGAGTAAACAAAGTAAACAAAGACAGTAGACAACAGAGCAGCAAAGGAGAGCTGGAAATAGAAAATGCAGAAGACAACAAAAAATCAACCCAACTAGACAGGTTGCTAGATGTAAGATGTTGACACAAATGTGTTCAAACAGTTTTGTATCACAGGGAAATCAGATTAAATACAAGAACAGTAGAATATGAAAGAAATTGTATAGAATAGAATATAATGGTAACAGATATAAAGAAGGGGGAAAAAGTAAGGGGAAGGAAAAGAAAGACCTAAAGCGATTGAGACAGAAAAAGCACATCACTTTTTATTATTTTGCAGTGCAGAACAACTAAAATTGGTTCCTTGTAAAACAGGCAAATAGGCAGACAAAAGGGTAAGATTGGACTGACGCTTTTCTTCCCTCCCAGGCACAGATTAATCCTGCTGGTAGTTAGATGCCTGACTGTGCTCCCTAAAGCCTGGAATATTATTGCCTTAAAATAAGGCACTCTGTAATCAATGACTAGCAAGACAGTACCTCCAGGAAGGAATTCAGACAAATCCATCTCTCGCTTTTGACTGGAAGGACTCCAAGGTGATGAGAAGCCAGGTCTCGGTCCTGTGCCTACCTCTCAAGCAATCTTTCTTACTACCCTACAAGCCTTAATCTCTGTGTCCCTCAATTTATTTGTGTATAGAGCCCTAATCTGCACACTCACAGCCATTTCTCATCCTCAGAGCGAAGGCTCCTGCAGAGTCCTTTGCCAGGGCACAGGGGAGCTGTGCATGCCACCACTGCCTCTGTTGAACATCTTTTGTGAAGAAATATAACATTTCAGTAGGTAGATCTGCTGATACATGTCAGTCACAACCTGTAGCAGTGCATCTCCCACACTACACTATGATCTCAGAAATGTTCCTTAGACCTCAGCCTTGAATAACAGCACTTGGGCCAAGCTCCTCTTGAGCTTATCAGAAACAGTGTCTGTTCCCAGGAACTTGTGCTATTTCATGAGCTTGTTTGTTAACAGCTTTGGAAACTTATTTTTCTTGCCTAACAATGCAAGTTGAACAACAATTTTGAACTTTTAAAGAAAGTTACTGACCCGAGTTGTGACCAGGATAGAAAATTGCTACAACTAAAGACAATTCTCTTGCAAAACTATAAACAGCAGTCCTACCTGAGACCCTTGGAACTCAAACCAAGACAACTTTCTTGTGCTTTAACTTTCATATTAAACCTTCTTTTGCTGATACCTTTAGTGGTGATTCCCTGAGCAACCTAAATCACCAATTCATCACACATCCTAAGACACACTCCAGGTAAAACAACTCAAGGCTTCTCTAGAGCCAGAGAAGGCCACATACACCAAACTCTGCTGTGACAGGAGAGCTGCAATTTGAGCTAGGAGAAACCAAGTCAGTCCCCTATGCTTTCTGAACTTGCTTAGGATTTAAGGTCTTTTCCAGCTGTGAAGAAATTGGTAGCTGCTACCAATCCCACTAAGTTTGGGTATTGCACATCTTACATATTTCCCCTTCAACAGCTCCATCCCTTTCAACAAAATGCTTCATTAGAGTCACTGAGCTTTGCGGAGCAGCAGAATCATTCTTTCACTTATCCTTTCCCTATCCACTGCCCAGGCCTCAGAGCATTTTAAGTCACAACACGAGCCCAGTCAGATGCTGACATGGTGTGACAAGCTTTGCTTCTCTGGTGTCTCTTTTGTTTAAAACCCTGTCGATTACATTTTCTTCTAAAACACAGGATGATTTCCAACTTTACACCCACAGAATGATTCATTTGACTTCTGAGTTGTCTGAAAGCTTATGTAGATACCCTCCCAGCATCCCCTCACAGGGAGGAGGGTAAAAAAAGGGGTGAACATAGTTATTTCTTTTGCATCCAGAACTTAAGGGCATACTCAAGCTTGATAAACGCTCTCCTCGTGCTAAGTGGAGGGTTTATTAAGATGGAGCAATTGAAGTCAATGTTTAATTTAGTCCTAATAATGCAGACGTCTTCCAGTTCCCTTGAAACCTGCCGTACTAGCGGCAGATGATAGCAGTGGTTTTTATAGCACCAATGGTAAATGTATGCAAATCCCTACATCATTCAGATTAGACTTTTGCTAAGTGCAAGCAAAATGGTTTCTTCTGGACCTAATTCTCACAGAAGCAAAGAAAAGATCCATGCAGACAAAGGCTCAGTTCTTCCAATAAGAGAAGGGCCAGGTGAAAAAGTGAAGATAGAAAGCTAACCACCTGTTTATCCATTACATATAGGAAGGATTCATTTACTTTAGAGGAAGAGAAGCTCAGAGGATGGAAAAGATTCACATCCATGAAAAAGCTTGTAAAACAGATCTGCCTACAGAATATCTATTGGTTATAACATGTCTGGCAAAGGACAATACACAGACAGAAAGGAATTCCCTGCCCAAAGAACTTACAGCCAATATTGGTACTTTCATGGCTAAATATTTTTTTAAAAATCTCTATGGTAACAGAAGTTCACAGCTTTAAAGAACACAGTGAAAGTGTAGTGCCTAAATCTATTTATAGAGATGTGTTGGAAACACAGTTAAGGAGAGAGACAGCATATTAATGGGAATGGCTTGGCTATTGAATTTCTGGAATTCAGCACCAAAGTGAAAGAGCCTAAAGGGAGAAAATTCAATAAGGGCTGAAGAGTTCAGAGGGGCATGCAAATAGTACCTTTTACTCAAAGAAAGATTTCATCTGTACCACAACTCATCCATCTGAGACCTTTCCAGTCCAAAATTTCCTTCCCTAACTTTACAGTTCAAAGAGCTGCTGGGCAATATCAGTCAAGCGTGGTGAATTGTATGACTTTGAGCAATGTCCTGTTCACAAGTAGTTCAAACAGGTCTTGGGCAGGGATATATGACATGACTTACAGGGAGAGGTAGAAGGGAGAACCATGGAGTCTGGCTAGTGGATTATCTGAAAGAAGCACAGGAGAATGAGGCCACTATCACTGGTCTACCTGGAATCCGGTTCACTACCCACAAGGAAAAGGAGAGATACCCTGTGAGCCACCCACCTCTGAGCTGATTTTTATGTACCTTTCTGCTCCCCTGGCCCTCTGTGAGCCGTAATGTGTGTGAGGACTTAACAAAATTCTGCAATACAGTTTGCAAGGTCAATGGAACTGACCCATCTCTCATAGGCTACTCAAGAGAACAGCCACAGAGACTACCCTTTTCTGTTCCCCTGGACATAATGCTCTTTTATTTGGCAAAAGGAATGAAAATTAAGAGATTTTTAAGGAAAAGGGTGAGCTGCACACAAGCAGACACAACTTTAGGGGACAAAAAAAAAAAAAAAAAAAAAGGAAAGAAAAAACTTAAAGTTAAGAAAAAACAGAATTCTGAGAGTGTCATGGTTTGACCCTGGCACAATGCCAGTGCCCCCATGAAAATACCTTCTCCCTGGTGTCTGCTGTGAGAAGTGATCAAAAATAGAGCAAAGCAGGCTCCAGCTTAGGAATAAAAGGGGAAAAACTTTATTAACCTACAACTATAAAGAGAAACACATAGAACTCAGAATGAAAACCTTCCAAAAGCACTCCTCCTCCCCCCACCAAATTTCCAATACATCCACCCCTCAGATCATCAACTCTCATTCCATCACCACCCTTTAGATAATCAATTTTCAGTTCATCAAAGAGAGAGGAGTCCCTCTTGTACCACAGGCTTCCCCAGGAAACACAGTTGAAATCTCTTGTGTTTCCATGTCACACGTAGCACTGCCTGGAGAACATTTGCCATCGTGACAATCTTCCTTCCATGCCCAGTGCTCTCACCACTGCACACGGACCAGAGCTGCTTCTAGGGTTTTCCTTTTTAAGGGTGCTTTGCCCAGTTCCAAAAACAGCACAGTCTCTCACTTTTGGGACACCTGTCCCACCCAGATTTCACCCCCTGCGGTTGAGGGGTCTCGAGAACAGAGATCTTCTTCTTCCCTGAAAACAGAGGGCACCACCACCACCCTCCTCACCCACCGTCTCTGTTCACACACTCCTTCACATAACATCACTGCACTCTCTTGGCTCTGAGCCATTGCCTCTCCCTAAATGCAGTCTCTGTGTCACAGGAAAAATGGTTCTGTCCATGGCCATACAAGAAAAGTCCAGCCGAAGGCCACTCCATCATCTCCTCCCACCTAGGATTCTTCTCAACTTCTCTTGTCGCCCATTTCCTCTTTTCTCTATCTCTCTTCTCATTCAGCTCCTGGAGGATCAGCATTTGTAAGGTTTCCATCATCTCAGAAAAGGGTTAAAAGTCTCAGGCTCTGCCTGTCCAGAACTCCCACAGCTGGCCCTGCTGGGCACCTTCTCACTGAACCCCCCCTTCTCCTTCTCGGCTGGCTGTGCTATCAAATTTCAAGGTGGCACAGGCACAGACACCAGCTTGCTCTCTCTCTCTTTCCTGGGGGGGAGCAAAGCCTCTCAGGGTTCCTCCACCCTTCCATCCTGCAGGGGCCTTCACCTCCCTTCTCTGTCCCAGGCCTGCCCTACCTCACTCAGGCCTCGTGGCTTCCCCTCCCCCCCCGCCCCAGCCCGGAGCCGGGCACGGCAGGTCTGACCTCTTACGCAGACGGAACCCATGAGAGCTTCCCCTTGGGAGTTCTCTGCTTTTATCCCCCTTGTGTTCTGAGGCGTACCCATGTCCTCAGTGGCCACACCAGGTGCCAATATTCAAATCTGAGCACCGATTGGTTTGACCGCAGCATCCCAAAAAACTCACTTCTTCTCAAACAACGACAGAGCGTTTAAGAAAGAAATGAGCATCTGTGTGTTGGAAATGGAAAAAGCTGCTATTGCATGGAGCTCATCCCAAACCCTCCTTGGGGTCTGGCTTTTTGGGCTCAGGATCAGTTTTGCTAAAGCCACTTATCTCTGGCCTTGAAGTTAAGACAGAACTCTTTGAGAAGCTTTTGGGGGCGCCTTCCATTACCCATTATCATGTTCTTTTTGGCCAGAAATGTACTGATGGTTAGAAAAGATATTTTGCCCCTTCTACAATAAAATGAGATAAATAGTTGATTTAATGATGTAATGACACCTACCAGTGTGGTAAAAAATGAGCTGTAAGTAGTAGCTACTTATAGAGAAGGGTGACTTTATCATTGAAAAGTTTTGATGGAAAGCACTATTTTCACTGCAGTCAGAATATTTGCTAGAGAATCACTGTTAATCAAATCCTCTTAACAAGAAATACAAGTTAGAAAGCTAATTTCTTTCATATAAACCATCTTTTCAAGAGAAAAATATGCTCCTTTTTCTTTAATGAAAAGCTTTTCTTTTAAGTTGCCTTTCATGCATTGTTTCCAATTGACAAACTCTTCTTTGAAGCAGAAATTCTTATTAGTCCCCAGGCTCATGATGGTGTAGTTTAAGGTAGTGACTGTCATCCTGTTCCTATCATTTCAGTCCTTAACACTGGCCCCTTGTCCCTGTAGCATTGCTTTCTTCTCCTGTACATTGACAATATTTCCCAACTTAGTATCATTGAGGAATATCTCCTATGAGGTAGAAATGCATCACTTGGGATCAATGGTGAATGACACAGACCTATGTGATAAATCAGTCACAGGGTAACTGTGCCTAATAAATGTGATTGTGTGATACATCCCCAGTAAGGAGACAGAAATACTTCTGCCATTGTATAAAAAGGTGGTCAGGCTGTTTATCACCCTCTGTTTTGCAGTGAGCTGCTGAAAGAACTTAAGAGAGAGTAGAATGGCTGCACCATTAAAAGGTATAGTACTGAGACTTCCTTGAACAAAACACCAGGACTGTAGGAAAGACGGCCAGGAAAAGAAAAAGAAAACAAGGAGCAGATACAGAGGGGAAGAGAGAAGGAAAGAGTGTTCTTGAAATGTGTGAAAAAATGTATGTAGGTAGAAAATACATGCAGTGGAAGAAAAATCAGTGAAAAGGGACAGATAGAAAGAAAGCAGTAAGACCTATGGTGGTTTAGGATTGTATCTACTCTAAAATTTTGCCCCAAGAAAGGTGTTTGAGAGCAGCAGGGAAAGGCAAAATGGCAGTTTAGGAGTAAAACACTTGAAGTGAGCTGGGCCTGCCAGGCAAACTGCCGTCTGCCCCAAGTAAGAAGTTTACAGGTAGAAAATATCTTCTTACACTTGGAGTAGGACAGAGATAGTTTTAATTTGTATAGTCTCTTATTTTTACTTCTTGATTTGATTCAGTTGACTCACTGTCCACCAAATAACTTGAGAAAATGAACACAAATGTGGAAAGTTGAAGCAGTCTGTTTTAGCAATTTGTGAATCAAACTCTTGATTTCCCCCCCCCCCCAAATATTCTCTTGTTTGGAAAGGTCCTAGCATTTTATTTTATAAAAAGACACAGATTTAACTCCACAATGTACCATTCTGCTTAATCTAAGATAAAACTTCCATTCTTAAAAAGAAAAAAACTTTTGCAGGTGGTTTTGGCACCAGTGGTGAGCCCATAATCTGCTGCATCTCAGATGCACATTTGGTGTGGATGGCAACATGGCACTGAGCGATTGCAGGGCTGCATGTCTTTGCAGAAGTGATCACACATTTAGTGAAGAGGTATGGTAGCAGCAGGCAAGCCATCCCTTTGGTGCCAGGAATATGGTCCTTCTACATGGAAGCACAGGACAGAATTCTTAATAAGCCACTCTCGCCAGTTTCCTTATTTATAACCCCTTTCCATCTCAGTGCTGTCTCAAGACACTTGGATGCTTGTCTTTCTGGGTAATTTTTTTATGCCAACCCATCTGACAGTGTGATTTTCTATACTTCCCATTACAAGTGTCTTCTGAGCCTGAAAAAGTGTAGATAAGTGAACTGAAAAACAAGGAAATCATTTGGATGGAATGGTCAGAGGGGGTGAGAGGTCTCTAACCCTTTCCAGTGTTCCTCAGAAAAATTTAAGGTTGAGGGGCTGTTGGGGGATTTATTTTATTTTATGTTTTTTCTCCCTAGTGATTTCTGCTGTGGTAGCAGATGCTCTGTCTAGTGGGCAGGTAAATTACAAAACTATCAGGTTAAAAAGGCACCAGAAATGGCCAGATCAGATTTGCAGATCCCTGGACCTGCGAACAGAAACGGAGAGGCCACAGGCAATAGCCATGGTCATCTCTGGGAGGAAACTACCTCGTGCCTTGACTCTGCTCACATCACACGTGAACAAAGATATCTTTCTGATTCTTCCTATCCTGAGCCTCTTCTGTGGAATTTCTAAAGGACCATATGTTTTCCAATCCTGACAATAAAGGAAGACATCTCTCCTGATCCCACTTCTGCCCAATTAGACAGTCTATTTTTTAGGGCAGGAGGAGGAAAATAATTTGATGATACCTGAGAACTCCACAGTTTTTCCCAGTATCCTGGTGCATTTTGCTAGGAAGGCACAGTATCCAATAGATTAGTTAATGTCACCGACATGTTTTATGAAAAATCCTTTCCTTAAGATTTTTCCCCTCCTGAGAAGCTGAGAGGCCTCAGGAACAAACTGTAAACAATTCTTATCTGCTGCTGTGGAATGCAACAGGGGGAATCTGTGATTGGTCTCATCTGGCTGTTTCCAGTTAAGGACCAATCACAGTTCACCTGCCCAGACTGTCTCGGTCAGAGACAAGACTTTGTTGTTCATTCCTTTTCTATTCTTAGCTTAGCCTTCTGATGAAATCCTTTCCTCTATTCTTTTAGTATAGCTTTAATATATTATCTATCATAAAATAATAAATCAAGCCTTCTGATACATGGAGTCAACTTTCTCGTCTCTTCCCTCATCCTGGGACCCTTGTGGACAATACCACAAGTTAACACTTGGCAAAATCACAAATGAACAAGAACAGGATATGAGGGAGGAAACCACATGGAAGTGAACAGCCATGTGTGGAGTATGAATGACTGCAGAACAGAGAAATACAACAATTCTGTAGGAAAGGAGGTGGGAGTTACAGCAGATCACGAACTGAACATGAATCCACAGTGTCCTGCTGTTGTGAAGAAAGCAAATATCCTGCTAAGCTGTATAAACTGAAGAATCGTTTGCCAAGTCCATGCAATAATCCTGCCACTTCACTCAGAGGTGTCCATGAGCCAGCCTCAAGAGCTGCAGCTATGTGTTCCATCCTGGGTGCCAAATTCCAACAGTGCTTTCAGGAAATCTCCAGGACCATAGACTTTGTTTAGATTTGATAACCTTCACTGAATGGCAGCTTAGAAGTAGTAATTTTGTTCCTAATACAAATAGCCTCCCCACTAATGATAAATATACTTTTGTGCTATAATACTTTACATCAGCATTATGTATTTATTAGCCAAAATAAGAGTTTAATGAAAAGCATCTAACAAATTATGTTCCCTGTTAATATGTATCATAATCATGGAACATAATATTTTCTCTTTGTTAAAACATATACATGCTTTAAAAACTTTGAATCCGTATTTTAAGCAATACATTAATTCTCCTCTTCCTACTTCACATCTTTCCTGAAATGATGACGAATATTTTTCTCTTCTTCATCAGTTGTTTGACTAGATCCGGTTCAAATCTAGCACATCTCTCAGACACTGCATTCAGGTAGACTTCCCTGCTTACCTGAAGGCTGAAACTAAGTCACATTTCCAAAGCCCCAAGATTTGGAGGGGGGTTGTTGTTGACAAAGTCATGCAGCGCACAGGCAGTACTATCAGCTGTTCACCCCTAACTCTGAGCAGAAGTTCACAGTGCAGGGCTCCTCACCAAAACCCTCCCTGAAAGTTTGCACACAGCTCATATTGCATCTCTCTTGTATAGTGAGATCTTCTGTTCCGCTCCGTTCCATCCCTTTTGACACAATAAGTCTGATAATGATATTCATGGAATCAGACACTCTGTTTTTTAGTCAGCAAAGTTCAACTTAAGAAGAAACTGGGAACGAGCTCCCACTTTTCTGTAGTCTCAGGGAAAAAAATTAAATCCATTGATTATCTTTGTTCCCTTTACAAAAATATTAGGTCTCAGATGTTCACCCTACTTGCAAGTTTACCAAAAGTGTCGTTGCCTGGTTGGGCATCCAGAACAGCCTAAAGGATCAATAGTGCTCTACCTCTACCGTTGAGTCTCAGTCTGCATTTCAGTTTTCTACTGCATTTTTAGAGGGATATTGTTGTTAACCCAAGCCAGAGTAGAGGACATCCATCTTCAACAACCATTATAACTGATTTGTATCCATCATCTGATGAGCAGATAAGGTGAAAAAGTTAATTTTCTTCAAGGACATATTGCAACAATTGGATTTATGTATTATAAAGAAGAGAAGAATGAACAAAAACATAACTGTCTCTAGAAATAAATATAAAACTGCTGCAAAGGAAAGAATCAAGTTTTGTTCATGGCTGTGGTGGTTAAGGTGGGAAATAATGAGGGAAAACTGAAAGCAAGATAGCGTTAGAGAAGTTTTCACAGTAAGGGTAGCAAAGCATTGCAATAGATTTCCTTCTTTATTGCAAGTTGTCATAGAACTATTCTGTTCTCCAAGAGACTTGGAGAGAACTCTCCAGTAACTTTACTGAGGGCTGACTAAACTCATATTAAAAATTCTTTCTTAACAACAGTCTGAAGTTAGGAAGACACAGTTTTTCTGATTTGGAAGCCTCTGTTTCCCTTGAGAAAGCTAAGTTTCATATTAATATACTATTTGAAATTCACCTTCTAACCCATATCAGATAACACTGAGGATCTTGGAATTCTCTGTGCCTTTGAAAATTGCTTCCTTGGACAATTGTTCCTGAGGCCCTTAGCAGAGCTGAAGCCCTTCACTTGCTTCAGTCTCAGTGAATGTGGCCTGCAGGCCTACAGTCTCATTCAGTGTCAAGAGACATTAATTTCCCAAGGTTCAGATTCGTAAAGTCATTTAGGCTCTCCAATAAAGTCTTACACAATTCAAATGATTGAGGAACCTAAAACTTAGTTATAAAGCTAATTTAGACCTAAAGTCTTAAAACTAAAGTACTTTGAAAGGCCACAAGACCTTTATAGACCTAGATCCCCCAAGACAAGGAGTATTTAATCTTCAGTGTTTTCACTAGAATGAGATGCTAAATGCTGATAATATTCAGTACCTAGTTGTCTTTCAAAATAAGACTTTATTTTCTAAATCACATATAAGCTTTCAAGAAATTGTCCATCAACCTTTATTTCAATGTTTTCAAAAAATGCTTTTGGTCCTTTATTTTTTATCAGTCATCTCTGTGAAAAATTCTGGAGCTCAAAATAGTCCCTGTGTAGTAATTCATAACACAACTCAAGATGTTTAGCATTAGCTAGAGGTTTGGGGTTTCTTCTTAAGCTTTGTTTGTTCTCCAGCTTTTATGGAATTTATCAGAATTTATGTTCTTGTATGTGTAAATAAACAGCCTGCTGCCATAGCAGTAGATGGTCCATAAATCAGGGGAATAAATAAACAAACACACTGGGCCTGATTCACCAGGATGAAGGCAGCATATGAAGCTCCCAAGTGTTTCCTCTTGTTCTAGCATATCTTTTGGGATTATCACTTGAAACAGCTTACTTTGCCTTACAAAGTGAGTATAGCTATATATTTTTTTTTTTTCAGTTTCTGGGGTTTTGGGGGGGGGGTTGTTTGTTTTGTTTTGTTTGTGTTTTGGTTTTTTTTTGGTTGCTTTTTTAATTTTTTACTTTTGGTAGCAGTCTAGCTTTAGAACATCTTGTTGGCATCAGTCAGAAGCACTAACACTCCAAGTGTTAGTCTTCTAAGTATCAGTAAGGACCTTCCATTGTCAACGGCTTCTCCAGCTTAGGAAGCATCCATGGTCAGGAGCACAAGTGTATAAGAACAGAAAAGATCTCACAAGTCTGTTGTTGCAGAGCAATGTCCAGCACAGGGTGTCTAATGGTATTTCCATGCACGATCATATAAATTACCATAGTCTCTATTTCAAAAAGGTCAGGATTGACTTTACCCATTGTGTTACTATTTTGCTGTTTATTCCTCATTTTCTTTTAAATGGAGGCTTGCTGCTATCTCCCAGTGGATATTTGTTCCAATCTGCTCCCTTGAACCTTAGCATCCTTTTCAAATTTGGGAAAGCGTCAGTGGATTGCACTCATGCCATGCAGCTGTGAAGTAAAAACCTCCTGTAGCTTGGTTTTTCTTTGGTGGTTTTTGCTTTTTTTTTTTTCTTTTTAACAAAGCTGACTATTAACTGTTGTGGAGGGCAGATCTCATAACTTGAGTGTGGGAAGTGGTTTACCGTTTCCATCTATTTATTACTGTGGAATGCTGACCTGCAAATTTTGCAGGCGTTCCCACAACCTCTGAAGTAGTACTCCAGCAGGATATAAATACAGCCGTGCTGCTGTCTGCAGTATCAGAGCAGCTTCTCAGCTTATCAGCAAGGAAAGCAGAGTACATGTTGGGGCACTGGGAGCCCAGAGAGCGAATATCTTCAGAATTAAACACACTTGCATGAAAATTACCTAGAGCATGACTACACTTCCTAGTTACACATCATTTGTATAATCCAAGGGTTTAACTGGGATTTTGCTGAGCCTGTGCTGACTCTCTGATGTAGAGAAAGCTTCAGCTATTACAACTAGTAGTGATTTTGACCTCTAGATATTGAGATTTATCTTATCCATACTGGTTCAGATAATGTGTCAGATTCATAATGTGCTGATGTTGCACCCTCATGGAGACTCTTGGAATAATTACAACATGCCTGAGCTAAGCAGAGGAGCAACATTTCCTTCAGCAGTAGCAGAGTTAAAGTGAAACAAGCAGCATGGTAACAGTCTCTGCTATTTCAGTGACACTGGGCTTTTTTTGCATATGTTACTATTTCTGATGAACACCTTTGCAATTTTTACTCTGCATGGCACCTTCACCTTTCAATAGGTTCCCATTAAAACCCACAATTACTTTTGCATTGTTTTCCTCCAAAGTCACATTAAGGCCATCAAAGCTGTTGACACCCCCCCAAAAACCTTGAGTCTGGCCTAGCAGCTGCTGCATGTGCTCTGGCTGTGGTTACTGAGCTCCTCATCACTGTCTCACAACCCTGTGTGCTCAGGGAAAGAGCCATGGGTTTCTTTTGTGTTTGTATAACACTTATCACAGCAGAATCCTGGTTCAGAATTAGGTAGGATGGATGGATCCTCCCACATTTCAAAAAAACAAATAATAATGACATTGGAAAGAAGGAAAAATGTACAGCAGAAATAGATGCATTGCCAATCGATGCAAATCAGAGGAATGGTATTAAATTTAACCTCCCACAACACTCCAGAGTTAATTTGGGGTCCGTGGGATTTCTAAGAAGAAACACGGCCTACTTTTCTGAATAGTTAGACAAAAGGGTTCTTGTTAAAATGTACTAAACTTGCATTAAGAACAAAATTAATTTATAGATTAAAATGTCCTCAAATTAAAAGCTTGAATAAGCATTTTGGGGGAAGGAAGAGAATCTCTGCTCCTGAATTTGCATAAAACCTTTTAATGGAGGGTTTTATTTAATGCCCCCAGGTAACTCCTGGGGAGCTAACATTTTCTTTGGGAGAATGGAAGAAGTCAAATGCTGAAGTTTGTTTCTGTGACCATTTTTACTGAAATTAATTCTGGGGGTTTGTGGCAGAGAAAGCATGCACATTTATATGGTTGAGCATAAGGACTGATAATTGCTCCTATATATGGGCTTTTTTTATGCTTTTCAGTCTTATGCTCTGTTTTGTGGTGTTTTTTTCTCACCTGAGCTTCATGTAAAAACTCACTGAAGCAGAAACCAAAACTCCAATTGCTCCTGGCTTCCACAACAGAGAATATTTCTCTGGTGAATATTTAAATGTGTACCCTAGTAAAGGAAGCAAATCAAGAGGAGGTTCTGAGGGAGAATAATTCTTGAGAATCCTGTAAACCAGGGATAAGGGCTGGGCTGAACCTCCTGATCTGAGGAGGGGGTGGAGAAGGTTCCTGTGATTAATATTCTTTAGAAATGCCCTTCTATGAAAGATAAGAAACTAAAAAGAAGAATCTGAGCATGCCGGAAGAGAAGTTGTTACTCAAATGAAGCTTTTCCTGTGCCAGAGACATCAGTAACAACTTTCTCCTGAAGATTTGTTAGTGATGAATAAGACAGGATGGAAGAGCCAGCGCAGCTGCCTTTGTATGGCAAAAAAGACAGTCAAGCTCTTGATAGAGGGAATGGGCTCTGGAAATAGGAGAATGGAGGCTGGAGCCAGGTTGTGGTTACCTCGTGCTCATAAGCCCTTTGGCTTTACAAGAAAATTGCTGGCTAGGGGAACAGTGTGAGCTGTAAGCAGCACCGCTCCAGCAGAGCATCATCATTAAAAATTCACATGCTGAAACATAGCTACTATGGCTCTATGTACATATCCTGGGCTTTATGGGACTCAACAGCTTCAGGGAGGTGTATCTGAGTTTTAATCCAGGGATTGCTGATTTGCTCACCAAACAATGTGGGGAAATAGCTTATAATGCTTTGCCCTAAGATCCCAGCTGTTAGGTGGATCCCTACAGTAGTTTACGTGGAGGTGGGTGAGGCAGAGTCATGGGTTTCGCCTGCAGAGCACTACATTACTGCAGCAGCAACATCTGACAGACATTTTAAAGAGATGCTCTTCTACAGCAAAGAGGGAGTGGATAATTGCACCATAGGGACACCCCTGGCATGCAGCCATTTGTAGTTAATCAGAATTATTAGTCTGTTTGGTAAACTTTTATTTCTTTTATAACAAGTGGAAAAATTGACTAAGGATGCAGCGAAGAGTTGCAATAAACATACCAGCCTGGGAAGCCTGCGGAGACAAGGTAAGGAGCATGCAAAAGAATCATTTACCAAGCTTGTTATCAGGTGGTAATGCTGAGCACAGGAAGTCTGCTCCTATTCTTTAGTTGAGACTGGTCAATGCATCTCCAATATGCCCTGAGATGGGTTGTATTTTTAGTAGGCCTGGCTTCCATAGAGAGCAGCTTAATGCTCCACCTGACAGATGATGCTTTGCTGGAGGGCTGGCAGCTCCTGCAAGGGCAGCATCTTGCTGAGGTAGAAGTGTGGTGTCAGCATCAGGGAAGAGCCCAGTTCAAGGTGTCCATCTCTCTTGTACACACGTACACGTACACACACACACACACAAACACACACACACACACACACACACACACACACACACACACACACACACACACACACACAGCCTGTCTTCTGAAAGGGTTAGCAGAAGGGAGGAGGAAAGCAGCAAGACCTATTTAACCGGCACAGGTGGCTGAACTTTAGAACTTCACAGCCTATTTGCTTCAGCTTTAATGAGTTTCATGGTGAAAACTGATCTTCTCTGTCCACACAGGCATTCACAGGGGTTCCTGAAACCAGGAAAAAACTAAAAGTAGAAGGGGCCAAAAGCAGGGTCTCCATCTGCCCAGCTGTACATCACACCTACATGGTTCCCCATCTAGGGCCATTCTCACCTGCAGCACTTTCTCTAAACCAGCGGTGGAGTTTCCTCAGCAGAAATCTGCTGTATTATTCCAGGAATAATATTTCCTCATTATCAGCCAAGAGGGTCTGATGGACCTAAGGGAATAAGTCTCTGCTGAGAAAGAAAGATCATTGATCCAGCATGTGGCATTCAGGACCCACATTGTGAATCACAGGTATGTGAAAGACCATTGACCTTTCCACCCTGCTGGGAACACATACCCTGTTTATTTCCCCTCTCCAGAACTAAGCTTCCTTGCTAAATGAAGAAGGAAAGAGTACAGAAATAGCAAGCAGAAATCTAAGAGTTGCCAGGATAATTCCCTATTCTTATGTTAGACAGATTTATTAAATACTTCCAGCCATCTGAGAAGCCCAGAACAAGGGTCTTACAATGAGTACTACTACGGGGAAAAATATATATTAAGCTTTCTGCAGCTTGATATACCTGCAGCTTGACTCTTGGCTATTTATTTGTTACCCTCATTTCCTGAGGAAACAAGCCTTATGAAATCATTCTTCTGCCTGCTGCTTTCCTACATCCTAAAGTCATTGCCTATTTTCAACCAACCTACCAATGAGGTTTCAGAGATTTAAAACACCTATCCCTTGTAAGAATTGGGTCTGGATAGAGGAAAACAATCCAAATCAGTGTCATCATAGAAGGATAGGTTTCAGAGCGAGCTCTGTGGTTACCTGCTTTGCTCAGCCTGCCCATGCAGGTCTGTTGCCCAACAATTTTCTCTCCTGAATTAGGGGCACAGGAGGATGATGCAAGTCTCGTGATACAGCCAAGTGGGCAGACTATGAAAAGTCCTGTAAGCAATAACTTTGTACAGGAATTGGGGGACAGAGAGTTGGGGGCTTGTATAGAAGCGGGGGTATTAAGGCAGGCATTACTAATCCTGCTACTCTCAGAACATGGTATTTGTGGCGGTGTCAGCAGCACTAGCTACACCCCAACCCCAACCATAGGAGCTGGTCAGTCATAGGACTGACTAAAAGACAGTTCCTCCCCCAAAGGACTGCTCACTAAAAGCTTGCTGGCCATTTTTGTGGAGTCATTTAGGCCTTTTTTCAATGCATTTAAGCCTTCTTTCATTTAAGCTTATCTCCCATCGAAATCATTTAAAGAAAACCCTTGGCTTCATCTGGGCTATTTTCCAAATAAGGCCCCAGGCTGTTTGTCTGGTTGTACAAAAGACCTGTGCGGTGAAGTGAGGAGTGAGGTGATATTGTGGTAAATACCCCACACAGGCCTTAGTGACCACTGATCCTGTGGGGGTGCCCTGAGTACCAAAGCAAGCCTGTGCAGTTAAACAGTGTGTTGAAATTTCCAGTAACAATTTAGGAAAGTATAGGGCAATATTTCAGATAATGAGGCAAACATATCTACTTGTCAAAAGTCAAACCTGTAAATTTAAAGGACCCTATTCTATTTTGCCTGAAAGGAGAAAGGAGTTAGGAGAGATTTTATTGAGGTATTCATAATTACATGAGAAACAGTGAAAACTAATCAGTCTGTGCTTTTCATATTGTCACATAGTGCAAGAACAAGGGGACTCTTAAAATGTAAATTAATAAGCAGTACATTTAGCGCTCAAATGTATTTAGTGAATCATGTTACAATTATAGTATATATAAATAATCCACCAATTTCCATAAAACTATCTGATAAAATTCACCCATTACAATAGTTCATTTCCCAATTCACTTTTCATTATTCAAAATCCTTTTGAAACCCAGGGGAAGCTGTTGGCCAGGGATTGTAAAAGGCTGTATATTTAGAACAAATCCGAGGAGTGGAGTGACTTGTGCAGTGTGTTCTCCTCTTCCCAAATTCACAGTCCTAGGAAGCTAACGACACTAATGCAAAGACTATCTAAAAGGAAGGGGAAAAAAGAGACTGCACTGGATAATTTCATGACCATTAGTAATATTTGTATCTATACAAGCTAAGATAATTATAATGGTAATCATATCTCATGCTTCAGAGCCTAAAGTGATTTCCTACTGAGGCCAGGGAAGCCTTGGAGAGATTCCATTGAAAGGAAGACTAGAAATGCTTAAGATTATTTAAGTTGGTCATAATGGACATAGCAGAAAGAAGCCACTTATTTCCCCTTTTAAATGCTTTTCCTTTCTCTTTTCTGAATCGGTTTCTTCCCTGTTGGCTTGACCTGTAACCTGGTATCCCCACTGGCATCCGCATTTTTCTTTGTCCATCTGTTTTGTTTCTGGGTCTTCAAGTTTTTCCCCAGACCTGTCTTCCAGTATCTCAGCCCATTCCTCTCGGGCTCATTCACATAGCACCCCTTGAACGTAAAGAGGCTTTTCTTGCATCCAGTGACCTTGACCAGACTTCATTAGCAATCCCTGCTCTGACCCAGATCCTCCCCAAGCAGCATCAGCCTGTCAGCATCAGCCTGCTGTGTGAGCAGCACCTTCCAGCACAGGAGCCTTTTCAAAGCAAGTTCTCCAGCTGTTGGTATTTCTCTGCCCCAATCATTCCCCTAAGACCCACAGTCTCTGTTATCACAATACCAGCATCAAACAGAAGAGTCTCATTTCGCTGTTTTAAAAACTAAAGAAGTGAGTAAATAATTGGAAATGCCTCATGTTGCCTTTTAGCCATTTCAAAAGTTACTGCAGGATGTTATAATCTGATTTTCTCATTTCCCATCCTTCTGTATTTTTGTACCTTCATTACATGATGAACCCATAAGGGCCAGATCCAGAAAACCTCTCACAGAGAATTTTAGATGCTTCCACAAGATGAGATCTCCACTGACTTCAGTGAACCTACATGTGTAATAACACATGTGAGAGGATGTCAGAAATCAGCCTCAGGCAAAGAAGACGTGGTCATTCTCCACACTTACCAAAAAAATGAGACAGGAAAGAAATAGCATCCTTTTATTACTCTGTGCCACCTGCTCACAACAACATGGAATAATTGACAACAAAGGCCTGCTATTTTCCTCTCCATGCATTGCTGCTGAGCTGGAGTTTATGCCAAAGATGTGACTGTAAGGTAGTTCACTTTAAGACACTTCAGAAGAAGAAAAGTATTAACTTGAGAACTGAAGGCAGCTACACTAAAGGTATGGAGAATTATAAATTATAAAAGGAAGGCAAAGAAAGCACTACTAGTCAGCCTTTTTGAGAATAAAAAATAAATTGGTGGCCATTGAATGAAATTACAAAGCAACACATTGTGAGTGGATGAAAGGTGATGTTTACAAAAGGTATAATTAAACCATAATATCCACTGGTCTAGATATTGAGAATGATCACTCCCCATGTTCAAGTGGTTCAGCATTTATATAAATAAAAAGAACATCTGCAAGGACACCAGCTAAATACAATTACAAGGGCTATCAATTCTCATGCTTCAAGGCATGGTTACCTGCTGAGGTCAGGAAGAAATTTCTTAATGGTATAGCACTAAAAAGTAAAATTCATTATTGAGCATTGATGAGTATTGGACACCTTATTAGAAGGACCTTTAATCTGCTCTCCTATGCAATTCTTTTGTTCCCCCATATAAAAAATCAGTGAAGCATTTAGGTGTGTGCTTAAATTCCATTTTAAAATCAATAGTACTTAAATGTGCATAAATGTAAGTGCTCAATTAAGTGCTTTCCAGAATAGATATATTAAGCAACTACTTAGATTTTTAGAGGTATTGAAGCAGTTTTTGGTTCTGGTCTGATGTTTGGTGTCCAAATCACAGATTCAAAACCAGTAGAACTTACTCTATCTCTTATATTATCAAATCACTTTGCAGAAACTCCAAAAAACAACATGCTGTCAGTTCTAAAAAACTTAAACCTTTCATCTCAAAAACTCAAAAATTTGTGAATATAGCTCTACAATTCATTTGTACAGATAGTCTGTCATGGTTTGAGCCTGGCACAATGCCAGTGCCCCCAGGAGATCACCTCATTCCCTGGCACCCACTGTGAGATGTGATCAGAGACAGAGCAAAGCAGGCTCCAACTTAAGGTTAAAAGGAAAAAAAAAAACATTTATTAACCTACCACTACAAAGGAAGACACACAAAACACATAGAACACAAGATGAAAACCTTCCAAATTCTTCCTCCTCCCCCCACCAAATTTCCAATTCCACTGCCACCCTTCAGATAATCGATTCTCAGTCTCTCGAGAAGAGAGGAGTCCCTCTTGCGCCACATGACTTCCATGTCCAGTGCTCTCACCACTGCACATGGATCAGAGCTGCTTCTAGGGTTTTTCATTTTAAGGGTACTTTGACCAGTTCCAAAGGGAGCACAGTCCTTCTCCTTTTGGGACACTTGTCCCCCCCAAATTTCACCCCCTGGGGCCGAGGGGTCTCTTGAACAGAGATCGTCTTCTTCTTCTTCTCTTCTTCGAAGCGGAGGGCACCACCACCACCCTCCTCACCCGTCGTCTCTGTTCACTCCTCCACATCACTGCACTCTCCTGGCTCTGAGCCATCGCCTCCCCCTAGAACGCAGTCTCTGTGTCACAGAAACACCAGTGGTTCTGCTGTGGCTACACAAGAAAAGTCCAGCCCAAAGCCACTCCATCATCTCCTCCCACCTAGAATTCTTCTCAACATCTCCTCAATCTCAACATCTTCTCAATCTCATCAACTTCAGGAAGACTCAGCTTTTGCAAGGTTCCCATCTTCCTCAGAAGGGTTAAAAGTCCCAGGCTCTCTGCCGGTTTACTTCATCAACTCCCACGCCTGGCTGCCCTGCTGGGCACCCCCCCCTTCTCCTTCACGCCGGGCCACTATCACCGGTGCCGGCTCTGTCTCTCTCTCCCTCTCTCCGGGGGGGAGGGGGGGGGGAATGGAGGATGGCTGCCCGAAGCCCTTGCAATGTTCTCCTCCACCCTTGGGCCCAGGCCTGGCCTACCTCTCTCTCCGGCCACATGGCTCCCCTCCCCCCCTGCCCAGCCAGATCTGGGTGTGGGGGGTCTGCTCAGTCTCAAGCGGGACTCACAGAGGAAGTTCCCCTGGGAGATCACAGCTTTTAACCCCTGTGTTCTTAGAGGCGTATCCATGCCCTCAGTGGACAAACCAGGTGCCAATATTAAATCTGAACACCGATTGGCTTGCCCACACCATCACAAAAAACTTCATTTCCTCTTAAACCAGGACATAGTCCAATATGTATACAGGCATAATCACACAGGTCTAAAATAGTTAGGGTATTCATCTTTGGGTTTTCTTTAGTGGGAATAAATTGAGCTTTGACAGCTGCTATAGTCTCCTCCCTCATGTTTGTATCCCACTGCTTTGTCTTGCAGTTCTAGGCAAGGCATCAGCCAGACATGGAAGAGATTTGAAATTTAAGCTGCCCTTTAAACTTTGAAGCCCATTCCTTTTTACCCTTCTTTCTTCTTAGAGGAGATATAATTCAACCCTCACAATTTTTTGGAGTCAGTAGTTGGGCCCTGAATACAGAGGAAGCACAGTGTTGATCTGGTCTCCTACAGAGCCAGGACATTGCAGATACTCCCAGTGGGGGAAGGGCTTTGATCTGGAGAAGGTCACAGAGAAGTACAAACAGAAGCTTGAGTGTTATTCACAGTCCTTCTCAAATGTTGCTGACAGGTGGTTAAAGGGTTTGATAGATAAAGGAGACAGGGGTAAATGAAGAAGCTGAAAAATAGATGTTACCAAAAAACCAGGATCTTGCAGCCTATAGATTTACTCAGTGAAAAGGCAACTTAAAATATGGCCGTAATGGTGGGAGAGATTCCTCCTCTATGGGTCTGTCTCCTCTCTTTTCCTCCCTGGACCAATTGCTCCTTTTGGAGAGGCTGCAGCAGCTCACCAGGGTGGCTGGGAGAGCTCCAGCGATCACAGCAGGCAGTAATTCTTCCTTCCAGAGGCTGAACATTCAGCCTGAGCAGCACTCAGAGGGACCTACATGCTGAGATCAAGGGAACATTTCCAATGACTTATGGAGGAGCTGAAACTAGGCCTTTATGGAATACTAAATAATTAAATCAGACCTCATGGAGACCTCTAACACTTAAGAATCAGCACTTAATAGCACACAGAAAGGCATAATTTTCAGATCTGTGCTAATAAGAAAAACCATAAATTGAGGGATTTTTCTTAAACAGCTTCTTTGTTCCCCTGATTGTTAAACATAACAGTAAAGATGTTGCCTGCAGTAGTCAGGCATACATCTTGAATTGCTATTTTCTTCCAGCTTCATTTAAGATAAAATTTAGAGTGCTTGATTTAAATGCGCAATCTTAGATGCCTATAAAATACTGACTTGCAGGAAGTATTAAGCAGATGCTTTCTGCAAATATGTTCTACTTTAGTAATTTCTAGTTCAGTGTTCAAAACATTTCCAACCTGGTATCTGACCAAATTGAATACTTCTACAATGAAAGAACTGGCTTGGTAGATGAGAGTAAAGCAGAGCGCATTGTCTACCTGGACTTTCCTAAAGCTATCAAGGAAGGCTTAATCGCAGAAAATCCTCACAGACAAGTTGTTGGAGTATGGGCTGGATGAGCAGACAATGAGCTGGATCAAAAACTGTCTGAACAGCTGGGCCCAGAGGGTGGTGATCCTCTGGCACAGTCTATGGGGAGGCCAGTAAGTAGCACTGTGCCCCAGGGGGCAATACTGAGTCTGATTCTGATTAACATCTTCATCAATGATTTGGATGATGAGGCAGAGTGTACTGTCTGCAGGTTTGCCAATGACACAAAACAGGGTCTAGGGGCTAATACTCCTGAGGGCTGTGTTACCGTCCCAGAGGGACCTTGGTAGGCTGGATAAATGACCTGGCAGAAGCCTCATAAAATTCTACAAGGCGTCCCAGGCACCAGTAAATGCTGAGCATGATCTTACTGGAAAACAGCACAACAGAAAAGCACCTGGGATCCTGTTGGACATTGAGTGGAGAATATGCCAGCAGTATGCCCTTGCAGCAAAGAAGGCCAGTGACATCCTGGGCTGCACTAGGAGCAATGTTGCCAGCAGGTCAAGGGAGGGGATCATTCCCCTCTACTCACAACTTTGGAGACCACATCCGGAGTGCTGGGTTCAGTTTTGTGCTCCCCAAGAGAGACATGGACACATTGGAGAGAGTCCAGTGAAGTCCACTAAGATGATGAAGGGACTGGAGTGCCACACGTATAAGGAAAGGCTGGGAGAGCTGAGACTGCTCAGCGCAGGAAAGAGAAGGCTTGGAGGGAGATCTTCCTATTTTATATAAATTTCTATAAGGACGGTGCAAAGAAGATAGATCCAAGCACTCTTCAGGGGTTTTTAGTGACAGGACAAGGGACAATGGGCACAAACTGAAACACAGGAGGTTCTCTCTAAACATCAGAAAATACTTTTTTGCTATGAGGATGACCAGGCACTGGCACAGATTGTCCAGGGAGACTGTGGAGTCTCCACCATTGGAGATATTTGAAACTCATCTGGAGATGGTCCTGAGGAACTTGATGGTGGCCCTGTTTGAACAAGAGCAGAGACAAGATGACCTCCTGAGGCCACTTCTAATCTCACCCATTCTGTAATTCTCTAATAACCAAAAGTCACAGGCACAATTGCATATCTTAGCCTAGACTCTTCTGTTTAAACCAAGAGAGAGTTAAATACTTTCAGAGAAAGTTTCCATATATTAGATTTCCTTTATCAGTTAGAAAGGTCTAATATGTTGAGAACTCCCTTACACATGAAATATTCTCCATAGTCCTAGCAATGTAGGAGAACAGAATTGGTTCAGAATTTCCTGGTCTTCTAAACCATTAGCATTTCCTATAGAATAGTATATTCACTTATGATTTCCTTTTAATATGGGATTTATGAAAACATTATCAAAATGTGTACTCAGCACTTCTAAAGAGTACATGTTTCTGTATCTCCACTCTGCTGTCATCAGACAGTGTTCTACATCCCTTTCTTTGGCTGGTCTCATTTTTTGGGAGGGCTGCAGAAGCGCTCAGCACTTTCTGGGTTAACACTCAACAGAAGTGAAAATCTTTATCTCACAGTGTGTGGACAAATTGGTTTTGAAACAGCTACAGAGGGTCATCAATTCTTCAAACAGACATGGTGTGAGTATCCCATACACTAAAACAGCCAGTGCTTCACGAATTCATCTGGAGAGGTTATTATTAGGGAACTGGGGGTGCTTTCAAATGCAGAGATGTAATTTATCATGACCAGGTTTTGTTAGCAAGGAATTTAGACAGTTTTTGTTACTGCAACCTAATAAGTCATTTTATCAGCATATTTGTTTCCTTGACTGCTGACACCTCGGCAACTTTCATGCCTTCTTTGTATCACACAGCAGGAAAATAACTGACAAATAAAGAGAAATCACTGGTTGTGAACTCACTGAAATTGCATATTCCATCTGGGAAGCTTGGATAATGCAGTTCAGTTATAAAGCAGAGTCCATTGAAGGTACACAGGTCTCTTGCTCTCTCTCTCTGTCTCATCTTTTACAGTATAAAGAAGGAAGACTGTAACTAAGGGAATATGTCATGGAATCCTTCCCAGATGCTTAGCTACGGGGGAAACTGGCAGCTGTGTTCCTCAATACAGAATAGGAGAGGGTCCTAAGAGGAAGCTCAGGGTAATGACAGCACAGCTGCGCCTCCCTGCTTTACTCCTTCACCAAATATTGGAAGACTTACAGAGGTATTTGCCTTACCCTTGTTAGATCTCTGGACCTCTGCATAACCTAGGGTCACAAACAGGTGTTTGCTTCCCTTAGAAAAATCAGCTCCAATTATGTCCTGCAAGATCAAACTCTCCTCATTTAGCTCATCTCTGCTATTGCTGAATAATTAACCACTTATTTGACAAGTACTTTGCATCTTCCCATGTCCCTGAATCCCCAACCACACACACAAACAGAAGGCCAATTAAAAGTTCATTTATCTGTGACCCTCTGGGATTGCCACATGCTGTGAGAGTCAATATCTTTTTCTTCTATTAGGGTAGCAGAGAAGCAATTTCTGAGGTTTCGGCGCATCAAGGAAAAGTATGCAGACAGAATAGGCAGATCTCCCATGTGGAGATTAAATGGAGAAAAGCCCCAGCTTTTTTTCAATTGCTGTAATGAACAAAATCAGCCTTAGGAAGGGAAACCACAGCCCACAGCTGGAAGGGCTTTGTAAATCAGAGACAACTTCTCAAAGTGTTCCTAAAAGCTGTGACAAAGCTGCAAAAGTACAGAAGGGATTTTCCATTTCCTCTGACAACCACAACGGAGTTAGCAGGCAGTCATAATCATTGACACAGGGTCTAGTTGTAGCCTGTTACTAGTCTTGTCCCACAAAGTCCAGAACTGAGCCCAGTATTGTTTAGCTTGTTCATCAATGACTTGGATGAAGGGCCCTGATGACACCAAGCTGGGAGGAGTGGCCAATACCCCAGAGGGCTGTGCAGCCCTTCAGAAAGACTTTGACAGATTAGAGAGATAGGCAGAGAGGAACTGTCTGAAATTCTACAAAAATAAGTATAGGGTCCCGCACCTGGGAAATAACCCCCTGCACCAGTATAGGCTGGGGTCCCACCTGATGGAAAACAGCTCTGTGGAGAAGGACCTGGAGGTCCTGCTGGACAACAAGCTGTCCATGAACTTAGCAGTGAGCCCTGGGCCAAGGAGGTCCATGGTATCCTGGGGTGCATTAGGAAGGGAATTTCTAGCAGGTCAAGGGAGATGATCCTGCCCCTCTATTAACCCTAGTGAGGCACACCTGGAGTGCTGTGTCCAATTTTGTGCTCTGTCCAATACAAGAGAGATCTGGCACAGAGAGGCTGGACCAAATCACTGACGGTGATCCCTTCCAACCTGACCCATTCTCTGATTCTGTGACTTCAGTGAAGTTACTTCTGGTTTTACACCAGCAAAAGTGGAGTTGGAGGCCGTGTGAAAGAAATCACCAATGAGAAGGGACTGTTCAATCCACCATCAGTGGACTTCTGCCCACCAATGGCAGTTGTGTGCACAGGAATAAATGCTCCACGATAGTTAATGAAACCATTTATTATGAGCATACAGAAGTTGCTATGCTATTATTTAAGTATTGCTATGCTATTATTTAAGTATTCATAAATAAGCAATTATTTCTTGCTGTACTTTGCAGAAAGCTTCTTGCTTTTCCTTCCTGGTTGAAAGTTTCTGGTCAGTTCTGGAAAGTTGACTGGTCAGTTCTGGAAAGTTGACTGGTCAGAAATTCTTTTTGCTTATCTGTAAGCTCTATTTGATACCCTCGGTGTCATTTCAGTTTTAAGGAAAGCACCTGTGTTGAGCTACACTGCTGGAGCTACAGGATAGTCAAAGAGAAGAGCAGGAACCAAGTGGACTGTGCAGGTTATATCCACCTGCCAATGTAAAATTAAACCCTGAGCCAGCCTTATTTGTCTTTTCAAACCACTTCATGCCAGAGAGCAGGAGTCGTGTCAGAGCACAGGACCCCTGCAATGAACAAACAGGGGAATAATGTTCTCTGTGAGACAGGGATGGAAACAGGTAATGTGGCATTTGTGACAGCTTCCCTCATCCCTGGGAATTCACAGCACAGTTTTAGATCAGTTCAAAGTGAAAACTAAGAACAGTAGGAAAGGCAGAGCTAGGAAGAAGCCTTGGCTTTGGGTGCCTATATCTGAAGGCAGGATATAATCTTTGCAGAATATTTACCATGTACATAATTAAACCCCTAAGTGCCAGCTGAACTGGAAATCATGCTGTGTGGTGCCTCTCCTACCATTTGAATGACTGTTAGACAGTTGGCTCTGTTTTGACACAAAAAATGCAGTCCATCATAGGCCCATTCATCTGTCATCTGTTGCCTCCTTGTCTCTTTTTCCATTTAGTTGTGTGCAAGATGAAATATTTTCCTCCTGATGCTTTTCTGTTTTTTTTACACTTCATTTTCTTTGCAGTTTTTTTACATACCCACAAAGAAATAGCCTCAGAAAGTCACACTGCCAGCCACAATCATGGATTGACATTATATTGGCTTAAGTAATAAACAGCCATCCTCATGTTTTTCCTTTCTCTTTCTCATTACAAAGCTGAAACGAACAAATTATTAATTAGATGCCAGCCTCTGCCCCTCCTCCCTTCACTTTAAATAACTTGGAGACAAGCAGGGGAAAAGTTACCAGGCATTGTTAAGCATTCATTACTGTAGCATATTAAGCAGAGAGCCAAAGTAATGATAGAGTATTGTAGCCAAAGAAAATTACCTGTATTGTTATAGGCAATTGAGGCACAGTCAGTTGCATGTACACAAACCACAGGTATTATTTAAAGAGCAAGTAGTTATGGGGCCAAGGGACAAGGAGTTTAAGATAAATACTCTCATGAATTATTTACGGGAAGACTGTGGAAGATTTTTTCCCAGAAATAATTGCAAAAAGTAGGCACAAATCAGGCTATTTGCTGAGCTGGTCTAAAGGAATACATAAGTATGTTGTGTTTCTGTGCTGAACTGTGCCAGAGCTGTCTGGTCCACTCTGGCAAGGGCAGAAGTTCTCATTTTGTCTGTTTTTACTCCTCAGCAATGAAGAAAATAGGATAAATGTTTATCCAAGAATTTAAGCTATACGTGACCCTCTTGATTTGCAAGGACAAAAACCTCCCAAACTTTGGAATATTGCCTTTTGGCCTCCTGATGTGTTTTTACATACCACATAGACAGCTCCTGAAGCCCACTTCTTCCTAAAAAGCATTTTCCTTTTCAGTCAATGAAAAAGATGAAGAAACTTTTGAGAACCATGATTCATCATGAGTCACGGTGCCTCAGTTTTGGAGTAGGCTTAACATAAAAGTTAAACTTATTTCTTATTTCTTAAGGAAAGAACTGGAAATGGATTTGCAAATATTTTCAGTCATCAGAAGATTCAAGAAAATGCTTTACAGCACCTTAATGGGCACCTCCTGCCCCCAATAGGCACAGATTTTGTGCCATGCTCATCACATGTTCTCCCTTCCCCCAGTCTCTCTTTCTGCCCGTGGAATCATACTTCTGCAAAATAACCAGAGTATCCTCTGAACAAAAATTAAATAACTCAGTAAAATGACAAATAGTTAGGATTGGGCACCAGCAACTATTGCATACTCACTGTGCTATGGGCACTGATTTTCTGGAGGAATCTGTGTGTAAAGATGAAGATGCTATCTCTTAGAGATACTCTGACACAAGGTTCATCAAAGCTTGAAAAGCCACTATATTGCTAGCAAAATTTATCAGACGGCATGCCAGACTCCCACTGGCTCTCACCCAGATTCCAAGCTATCTGAGGAATTATTAGCTAAAAAGCTTCTTTAGATCTTGTCAGCAGCATCTAGCTCACCACGGATGTAGATAAGATTCACAGTTCCTGACAAAGGAGATGGAATCTGACTCCAGGGCTCCCTGTCCTATTTTAAGAATGCAAATTCTTAATGGCTGTAATGAGGGATGAGGGTGTTACAATTAAATATATTGAACTGATAATTTTCAGATTTTTTTTCTTTTTGAAACAAAAGGTTTAAAAAGACATTTATTAAATTCTCAGTGAAGGAAAAGGGTCAAAATATCAGGGATACATAAGAGATAGGCAGTGAAAATCAAATCAAAATATTTTAAAATTATTGAAATTAAATAGATCTCTCTTACTTGAACTAGTTTTTGTATCTGGGGAGGGTTTCTCACAGCAAACATTTTTAAGAGATTGATTTCTTTATTTTTGCCCAGGTTAGGAATAAATCTAAAATTTAAAAAAAACATAATGGGACTTGAAGTGTTTCCCAGTCAACATCATTAAAAACAACAAAGTAAAACTGCTTGACTCATATGTAGTTTGGGCAACATAAACTTTGAATACCTTTGCTTGCCCTGAGCAGACTAGCAACACAGTGATTCTACTTACTCTATTTACCGTCACACAGTTAAATTTACCCAAACTGGTACTTAACACTCTACATGGGACCTTGCTAATGGTCTTGATTAACCATCCTCTGAGAGTTTCTTGCATTCACATTGGAACTACTGGTGATTTCAAGCAGTCAAAATATGCATTTATGAAACAGTGAGAAGACAGATGTATGACTGCGTGGAAGAATACAAGCTTTTAACTTTCACAGATTATGAAAAAGGGAAAAAAAAAAAAAAAACTAACCAACCAAATCTCTCAGGGGTTTGTCTAACAAGCTTAATTCAACAGATGAAACAAGATTTTTGCAAGAGGAGCCATGTCAGTTCATCAGAGGTGAGGTGGCAGTGCTGCTGCCACACGCAGCTGCACCGCGCCACGCAGCCTCCTGGATCCCAGGCCATGCCTCACCCACCTGCCTCTCCAGCCGAGGCTGAGCAGAGATGCTGCCATTTGGGCCTGGGCTGCCACTGACACAGAGCAGGACAGCTCTGCTCCTCTCCAGAGTGCTCAGCCTCCCTGTGCTTCGCTCCCCTTGCTGTTCCTCCCTGCACAGCCCGGGTGGCCACGTTGGATTATCCAGCTCCTGTGTTTCTATCCTGACTCCAACTTGGTCGCCCCATGGTCCACACACTCCTGGGCCCTGTCACAGAGCATCCGAGCTGCTTAAGCACTCTCTGATCCACTAGGGAGACTGGAAGCACCGGCTCTCATTCCTGTTTCTTTTCCAATTACTGATCTTTTGCAAGCACCTTTAGAAATGTCACTTACCCGGGTTTCCTGACACTTTCCCTTGTAGGTCTTTAATTTCAACTTCTACTCACTTCAACTGCACTGATGTTTCTTATGTGGGATTTTTATCTCAGAATAAGCATAAGCATTTTTTAAAGTTTTGACAAAAATGGTTGAAAAACTCCCTGAAATGAGGCTAAGGGGTGAAATCACTATTTTACCATGACAGCAAGTAGGTAAAACTTTATTGTCAAAACTGTGGTGGCCCCATTCTTTGGAGGATGGACTCAGTAACTGGTAGAGGTGGCCTTTCCCCCTTCTACTGTTCCTACAGAAAACTGCTTTTATTTGGCAAGGTTGAGCATTTGAGACATTTAATTTTTGCTCATTACAACCTTTTTAGAGCTTGGCTGCTAAATGTTTGAGATGTTTATGTGGCCAGCTCTGTTGTGCAAGCATTGCCCTTGAGGAGGGCCTGGGTGAACACTCTCCAGGGCAGGAGAGGCCAAGCAGCACTCCAGGCAGGCAGACAGGAAAGCAGAGGGCTAAAACCTGGCTTTCTCAGCACAGAGATTCCTCCAACAGGGAGAAGGAAGGACAGTGCGGCCCATTGTGCTGGTGGAAGGGGAATTTACAGGGCTCTTGGTGAGAACAAATGAACAGAGAAGTCCAAAAGACAAAGAGAGAAGAGAAGGAAGTGGACAAAGAGAAGAGGAAAGATGAGAAAACTCTCCAGCCCAGTTCTGGCTGCTGAGAATGCAGTCTTTTCAAATTTGCTTTTCTTTAGGTTGTGGAGGAAAATTTCCAGAGTAGCAGGAGATAAGTTCAAACACTTGTTCCAGGATAACAGTAATATCAAAAAGCATATGCTGTATTGTGTTATCACCAATTAGCAATTGCTTCCACTGTGATAAATGGTCTTTGAATTACCAAACTTTCAGGGTAAGGAACTCCTAGAGAGTAATTGCAAGTTGCATACATCTGAAGTGTTTATGTAAATGCCTTTTGTTAATAATAACAACAACAATAATGACAATAGAAAATCCCCTGGTTTGTATGGTTGTGGTTGCTCAGAACAGCTGTTTTGATGAGACATCTGCCAGTGAAACAATTTAGCCTGAGGATAATGAATAACTATTACTTAACTGAGATAGTATTAGCATAAACTCTATTTAATGGGGACACATTTGGCCAGTGAGTAGTGATTTCTTGGTACTTATCTAGGTCTTTAATAGTGAAAATTACAAGCTTGTGGCAAAAATAAATGAATTAATGAATAGTCATACAGGATATACTGTGATTTTTTTTTTGTTGCTTTAGTTTGGAATACCTTAAAGGGATCATGGCAGAGAGCAAATTATTCAAACTTAGAGAACCTTTGTGATGGGTATTAGAAATGGTGAAACACTGATGATCATTGAGAATCAGTAAGAGAGATCACCAGTGTTTATCTTCTCCTCCAGAAACTATTAAATTATGGAGATAGGATAATTTGCATCCCTGTTTTATGACATTGTTTTCTCTCATCTGTCCAGGTACCCATTATGCATATAACACACACACACACACACACACACACGCACAGAGAGACACACACATTTCACCCACCTGACTCTGGATTGTTTCCAATTTGGATATTTTTCTAGGTCCTATTTAGATGTGTTTCAGAGTGCTGAGGCAACAGCATAAAAACTTGTGGGCAAGAACAGGGGTATGTTGGGATCAATGTAAAATCTGTGATTTTTGTAGACTATGATAGTACATGCAAAGGGTAAAACCCTGCTTGTAAGTGGTAATGTAATTTTCTTTCAAGGGAGATGGATTCTGCATGTGTGTGTTGGCTGTTTTTCCCTGGCTTTAAAAGAATGCTAGCAAAGACTGTGTTCTTTATGAAATAAGCTAAAATAATGAGGTAGAATGAGAGACCAGTGCAGTGTGATTCAATTTGTTGGGCCAGACCTATGAATGAAGTTAATATGAACCATAGGACCTTTGAACACTGTGAAAAGCTAACTGCTATTTCTCTTGAGGAAATGGAATCAATTCTTTCTCTCATAAGAAAAAGAGGCTGTTACCCTATTAGTGGAAGAATTTACTTGATTTAGAAGATTGGCAGATAGTCCCTCCTCTCATTTTTTTTAACTATCTTTTCCTGGATATAAATAATGCATCTCATTTCATGGTGAATATTAAGGTAGAAGAGAGGTCTTGGGATTTGGAAGATGGAGAAGTCTTTGTTGATCTGTGAGTGACTGATGTTTGCAGCTCTCTAGAGAAATATTCATCATTTGGTCAGTAAGCCTAACATTCCTGCCTTCACTCTGGAACCCAGAAATTATGAAATTACCATTTGGATAATGTTCATAAAATAATTGAAAATATTTCAAATGCATTGAAGTATTACTTGATGATTGTATTACTTGATTGATTACTTGATATGTCAATATAGCTGAACATACATGTACCATTCCTGTTGTGGTTGGAGTGTCAGAACTGTCTGGTGAGAATCATTTGGAATGAAAACGTGTGTTGGGGCAAGGCAAGTAGACTATCTTTTAAGCACAAATTTTAGGCTGTGATTCATTTGACCTATTTTAGACACCTACACTAAGACAAGATGGATCTGGAGAAGTGAATCATACCCATAATTTCTGTATTGCTCTGGACTCCAGTTGAAACTGAAGCAGAGTTTCTGGGAGCTGCTCTAATTTCCTCAAGATAGAGCTCCCCCAGGAAATTCTCCAGCAAGCAACAAGAATCAAAGGCACCTTTGGAGTTTCTAGCATAGCTATGTTACTTAGAAATAAGAAAGTCTTTCTGCTGCTGGCTTTTTTGACAGAAGCCCTAAAATCAGTTCCAAAGGTTGGACAGCAATACTGATTTTGGAAAGTAAGACAAGACCCAGAGTCAAAAGACTTCTTTCACAAAGACAAGTCTTTCTTGTGTACTCTTGGAGGCTGTCATGAGCAGGGAACTACTGCTCCTTTCAGCACCTGAGTTAGGACTGAAGAAAATTTGAAATCTACAGGAAGGAGATGCTTTTGTTTGTCTGAAAGTGACTGCTGCTTGCTCCAGAGCTGCGGTCAGCATACACAGTTAGTGGCCTCACTCCATAGCTCTCCACCTTTCACCAAACATCTGTGTGAGTGCGCTGGGATGACTTTTGTTGGTGACTTGGTAACTTCCACACCAGCTCTTACAAATCAGGGCAGTCTGATTTCAATTCCACTTCACATCGTACTCCTTGTCCTGCCCGGCTTCTGTGAAAAACCACAGAACACTTTAGATGGGAAGGGGTCTCAGCTGGACATTGAGTTCAACCCTCATGCTTCAAACTGACTTTAAATTTACACCGGGTTCATTAAAGCCTTGTCTAGTCAGGTTTTCACTATATCTGTGGATGGATATTTCAAGGTACAGCTCTATTCACTATAGACACTGCAAATTTTGCTTACCTCATGTGCAGCCACAGGCTGCTTTTGAGTAAAATGCTGCATTGTGGCCTGGTGCAAAGCACAGGTGAAATGTGCCACCATACCTTTAGCATGTTACAAAGCACTGTTAAAAGGATATGCAACTAAAAGGTCCAAGGTCAAAAGGAGAGATGTTGGCCTGTAAAGAAAAGGCCTTAGGGAAACTGGTACAGTATAGCAATTTGGAGAACTGGCACTGAGCTGAACTGAACTTTTACTTTCTACAACTTCACAGACTTACTCTTGGCCAGATACCTAAACCATTTGGCTCAGTATCATTCCAGAAGCAGCCACATTTTCAAAGTGATGCAACAAGGAAATAAATCACCTTTATTATGTGAAAAGCAATTGCTGCGCAGTCTCAGAGGAAAAGAAATGTTGTAAACAGGAGGATGCATTTGTCTTGGAAAACTCAGATTCCAGTAAATACAGGTGATTGTGCATGACTAATTATACATACAGTCTTATGCACAAACTTATATAGAGAAAACTTGAGTATTTTATTATGGTTTGAGGACTTGTTAAACAGCTTTGAATTTCTTGATGGAATTTAAAAACTAGTGCTGTGGCTGCCTGTCTCAAAGGACAGCAAGTCAGATATAAACTGTCAGGGTTGGTAGGAAATATTTTAGCATCAGTTATTTTAAGAACTAACTAAAAAAATTCATTTTATTGTTTCTTCTTTTGTCTAACTCCACCCTCCCCACACCCCCCAGATACACACAGGTTCTCTGCACCCTTTAGAAACATTGAAAACACCTGATTTCACACAGGATGTTCTTGTTCCTCTGTCATTCCCTAAGGTACCTGTGCTTGAATCAGAGGATTCACACTAACTACTTCCCTTGTCCTTGCTTTGGAAGAACATGAAGCTTTTGTGTACACTTGTGTACATGAAGGCTCTGCTGTGCTCTCACAAGCCTCTTGCTCCAGTCACAGAAAGATCACACAGCTGGCGAAATTGCTTTAGCCCTCGCAACCTCTGGCTGATACAAGGTTCATGTACTTTGACCACGGAGGCTACTGAAGTCCCTTAATGGCCTGCTTTTTATTATATTTGTCCCCATCCACAGAAGTAATTACCAGGGACCTGTGCTGTCCCTGTGACTCTTCACAGCTGAGCTCTGCCCAGAGCCAGAGGACAGTGCATATTCATAGTGAGGAAATAAGATCAATTCCTCATCCTCACATAGCATTTTCACTGGCATTTTTGGAGATAACAGGGAGGGACCTTCTGCATAAATTAAAAAACAAACAAACAAACAAACAAAAAGAACAAAAAACTCTGAACAAATCCTTTGGTAAGGGGTTAATAGTTTCTTATTCTGTGTCTAGTCAAGGAATATGCTTATTTATTGACTTTTTTTGTGAAGCAAAAACAATTTTTTGGCTTCATAATTGCTCTGTATAGTCCCCTGAAGAATTGTAAGGTCTCCCATGAAGGGAAAGTGTGAAATTATTTGTACAATTGCTGACAAAATGGGTTCTAACCCAAAATGGATTTAGGAGTGGAGCTCTCAAGTGTGCTCCTCTTAATACTAAAAAGGAATAGTCATCTGGAATGATTGCTGGGAGTACCATAAAGGAGCTCTCTTCTGACACCTCTGTTTAAGAGTAGAAGAGCTTTCTTTCCCAGATGCACACACACAATTTGGGGACCATTTCCTCTTGTTTATGACTTTTTCCCCCTCTGGTTGAAGTAACCTTTCCACTGTGAATGTATAGGTCAACAATCCTTCCTTCTGCTACAGGAATTCAATTCATTGCTGAAGGGAAGAATAAAAAAAGAAACACATTCTGGATCTAAAGGGAACAAGACTGCAGGTCTGAGCAAGACTTGCCCTTGGCATTTCCTCTTGCCCTGCTCCTGCAGGCAAGCAAGGCTACAGGGGCCCTCTGTCACTCTTATGGAAATACATTTCATTTGAAGTAAATGTTACCCTAGTCCACTGATGCCATAAAGAATAATGTTGGTCTAAAGTTTAAAGGAGTGATCTCAGTTGTGGAAAGGGCAGTGGCAAATTTGGGGAGGCTTTGCTTTGACCTCTCTTGATCTGGACTTTTTTGATTAATGCACACAGAGTAGCCCAAAAAAGAATCCAATAATAAGGTGATTAAGAATGCTGAACCCAAGAGTCCCCCAGACTGGCCAAATGTGTGTGAAACAGAGGGATTCCTGCCCACACCATCTTGCGGGTGAACGTAAAACAAGATTTTGGGGACTTCAGCTTCCCTTTTGGGAAACTAGAAGTTCCTGACAAGAGTTGTGGTCATTATGCAGTTAGTGCTTCACTCAAAGGAATCCATTTCAGGGATGAATTGTAAACATGTCATCAAATAATAGCACTGACGTGAGATCTTTTAGCATTTCTCACCAGTTTTTCCCCATACTATACGTTATCATTAAAGAGTATTTCATGATAATGGCAAATCAGAATTGAATGCACAGTGGTCTTTCTCCAGGAAGTTGGGCTCCAGCTCTCTGAGGTAAAGGAAAACCTTTAACATACACGTGATCTGCCTGCTATTCAGGAAAAGTATTGGAAGTTCCCTGGTTTAGCCCACTCTTTGCGTGAAAAGCAAATTGATGACAGGAGTTCTCATGCTAAATTTTACAGTTTAAAAGTACTTTTAATCCAAACACTTTTTTTGGTTTTATCTTTTTTTTCCCTCTCAAAGCTATGTGCTCTGGCAAACAAACATCATAAAATCTCTTCTGAATCTTCATGGGTACCCTGATCTGGGCATTAGTGAACCAAAATTCCTCGGGTGTGGGATGCTGACACCTCACAGACTTTTCTGAAAGGATAAAGAGAGACATAACGAATAAGGAAAACTCTGAAAACTCTCTCCTGGCTATCTTCACACAACAGAAAAAGTGAAAAGAAAAACATCACAGGAAATATCTGTTGCTTTTCTTCTACTCTCCCATCAATCATCACCATGTGGGAAGGTTCTCCTATTCCAGAAGCAAATAATCTTGGAAGGTTAAATATTGCAGAAATTCCAGGTTTTAATGGACTGAGGGATTCTTGCTTTCATTCTTGCTTCCCCATGGTTCCATGGCACAGGAAGAGAAGAGCAAGCTCTGCTTGCCGGAGATGTTTACAGAAGCAATAGAGGCTTGCTGGCTTCCAAGGAGATGTTTAATGCGGTATCATCATCACTATCCTGGGGCAGGAATGCAACAGGAACTGTCAGCAAGATCTCTCCATAGGTGGAGGAGTCAGTGCATAAAAAAAATTGGCAGTGTGCAAGTATGTCAGATTTCACTTGAAAAGTAATTTTATTCTGTTGTTTCCAAGGTCCTATTACTATTCCAGCTAAAGGAAGGAACACCCTGTTAATTTATAGCATCCCATATCTTAATTGCTTGAGCAAGTACCTGCCAGTGTAGAGAAGGGCAAGAGGCTTTTAGAGTAGTAATAAAATTACCTGCCCCTACTACAAATTCCATGAGTAGATCTCAAAATACTTCACAAGAGGAAGTCAACTTCACTATTTCCATTCCATAGAAATGGTTTATGACATTGATATTATAGTCTCTTTTTATGCCTCCATACACTAGGAAAGGATTTCGTAATGGAACAAAGTATTTTGTAATGGGTAAATGACTACTATTTAATTATGATAGCAATGGGTGATGCTCATCAGCAGTTTTAAAACATTCCTGACTCCACACCTTTGGGAATATCACTTTTATAGTCAAATAAGAAAATACACAAAACGTAGGATTTGCATGGGAGCTTTATTATCTCTTTTATTTCCATAACTACCACTAAAGTCATTCCTCCTGGACAAGGAAGAATAAATATCCTCAATGCAGAAAGTTCAGTGAAGTGGCAGAATTATCTAATGGCTAATTTAAAGATGCACATAACCAGAGCAAAGAGGTGATAGTTCTTTATACTAGCTGAACTTTCATTTCCTGAATTCCTCTTCAGAAGAGTGGTGGGTGTCTTTGATCACGGAACTTCTCTGAATCTCTGATTCTGCTGGGGCAATGATCTGTTAAAAGCTTGGCATTTTGAAGAACAGAAGAAAGGCATCTTGTTGCCAGCATTCCAAGCATTAGCCCCATTTGAGAATGCAAGTTTTATATTTTATGTGTGGTTGATACTGTATGGTATGCATGTACACTCAGAGAATTTACTGATTTTGAGGTGCAATTTCTTGCTTCTAAGAGTGTACCTTTATAAGGAGTATCTGGTATCTTGAATAGTTATCTCTACTTTTGTAGGATGGCAGCAGCTTTCTCTTTCTGCTCATCTTGTTCAACATTAAAAACAAATAAACCACACCAAACGCATCAACAGAAACCATCCCCACTTTATTGTGAAAACCTCTCCTTCAACATTTTTAACATGTAAACATTTTAATAAAGAAACATCTAGTCAGTTTTACAGAAACCATGGGTGTAAGTACCCTGAAGGTAGTCAGTGCCATTCATTGTTTTGCTGAGCAGGCGTTCCAAACCCGGCATATGATCTTGTGTTCTTTCCCTAAATCCCAGGGTTAGTTCAATATAGCAGGAGAAAAAAAAGAAGAGTTTGATTTCTTACTTTAGAGTGTTATTAAATAAAGCATTTAAAACAATAAAAATTTAGTTTTCTCTTCTGTTGAATGCTGTATTTTTCCTGCTTAGTGAGACCTGTTGTCTCAGAGCATGATTTGTTCCACTCTTTGGTAGGATTTCCCATAGACATACCCATACTGCCTTTGGACCCTCCTTCTCTAATGCCAGTGGCAGTACAGAATTCAGCCCAGAATATTTGAGCAGTGTTAACTCAGACCAGTTTTACTTTCTGCTCTAAACTTAGTGCTACTATTGCTATGCTGATACAAATTTCAACGAGCTGTAGTTAGAGCTATGACAATGACTTTATAAACCCTAATTTTTTTCCCCTCAAAGCTTGTTTTCATCCAGATATCTATTTTCTTTTGATCAGGTTTTTAATAAGTTTTTTCCCCTGCAATTTTGGGGAAGGAACAGAGAATAACTGCACTACAAACCTATATGGCATATCTTCCAGAAGAGTGTATTCCATAATTGCTGGTGCCACTGGATCTTGAAAATTTCACATAGTCATCTGTAATGCCACTGGTGAAGAAACTCCAGCAGAGAGTGGCAGGGAGAGGAACTGGGAAGGATAGGCCAAGGAGTTTGCTTGGGCAGTGAGTAGCCTTCTTATTTCTCTGCCATATCTGCTAAGCTACTGCCAGGAAATAATTCCTTTGTCATGGACAGTAATGTCCAAATCCTAAGAGAGCACACAGGAGCTATTCCACAGCACCCTGTGCCTGCCAGCCCAGACAAATATGTGATGGGATAGGAGATCATGAGTCCAGGGTGAGAAACCACAAGGATGTATCATTCGTTAACGCCACCCACAGCCTGCCTGCAGATGTGGGACCCGAGAACAGAGTGCTCATGTGGAGAATGTCAGGAAGCAGAAGCGTGGTAGGCTGCCTGTGTTGGCAAGTGCGAGATTACCTAACCCATGGTTAGCATGCAGTGTAGGCAGGTTCTATTAGCAAAGTTCAGACCATGATGTGCTAATTAAAGAAGAGGTTGTCCTAGTTGCTACGGCAATGAATGCTTTCAGTATTGCTGCTTCTACCTCTACAAAGCATGTTCTCAGCTGTGTTTGTCCCTTCAGTTGTGTTTGTCAGATAAAGGACTCAGGACTTGTTGCTTCAGTCATTACAGTGCTCCTGAGAGCTGATTTACAGGCCAAGAGTAACAGGTGAAAAGAATGTCAGGGAAAAGTGGTTTAAAATGCTACTTTATCAGTTACCTGTCTGGGGACAAGTACCTCTTAAAACATGGGTTTAGCTTACATGGTTTTGGTTTTTTAAGCTCAGTTCTGCTTCTTTTGGAAAAGATGAAGACAAGATGAGGAGACTTGTATGCTTTAAAATTGGTCTAACTGTCAGCTTTCTGTGAGGAAGAGGCTGACTGAGTGCTGGAGCCAGCCCTAGAGTGAAGGAGATGTAATGGTTTGAATTTTTTATTAGTAAAGAAGCTGGCTACCACCAGACAGGCATCTTGCTTAGCTTAGTCTCATGAGAAGGCATTCTCTGATTCATTATTCCTCTACCACAATACATACTGTGCACAGGCAGCTGCTAGAAACAGAAGGATGCATCAACATCAACAGGACTGAAAACTGCATATTGTGAAGTTAATGTGAAAGTGAAAAACAGTCCTTGTGGGGTGGTCCACAGCTGGCTGTAAGTCCCACAGCAGCTCTGTCTTCCTTCTTTCTCTGTGTGAGATTTACGTCAGCTCCAGCTTGAAACTTACGCGATTGTGTACAACATCTTCAAAGTAGTTTTTTTCTCTTTTAGAAGCCCTCTCACCAGTGCTACAAATCTTTTTCCTCTGTCACTTTCTGGGGAAATGGTTGTCTGGCTGTAACTTTGTGAGATTCCAGAGCCATGACCCTCCTGTATCTTGGAGATGGGCATGAACAATAAAATTCTCAATAAGAGAAAATTATGTCTGTCTTTGGGAGACAATAGAGATCTAGATTTATCTCCAGTTTCCAGTATGCTGGGCCACTGTATTTTTTCTCCTTATGCTTTTAATTCCTGAAGTATTTTTCTTCTAGCTGCCTATTAGACTGGAGAAAATTCCCTTTACTTCATCTTCTCCCCCCCTACCTCAATGCACACATTGCAGCATGTGGCATCACCCCTCCCTACCAACTGGTTTGTTACTGCATTCTCCAAGGAATAAGATACCATTTTCCAAAGACCCTTCAAACCACTGAATTTCACTTCTAACTTCCTGAGGACCCTAACCTCAATCTTAGAGACATTTACTTATTTTTCTCCTAAAAATGCTCCCTCTACAATTTTGTCTGGTCTAATTTTGCATTTCAAACTCTGTTACCTCGTTCACAGGGGTCCCAGGATGAGGGAAGAGATGAGAAAGTTGACTCCATGTATTAGAAGGCTTGATTTATTATTATATGATAGATAATATATAAAAACTATACTAAAAGAATAGAGAGAAGGATTTCACTACCATGCTAAGCTAAGAATAGCATGGAATGTCTAAACAAAGGTCTTCTCCCAGACCGAGACCGGCTGGACAGGTGAACTGTCATTGGCTCTTAATTGCAAACAGCTTGACGAGGCCAATCAGAGATTTCCTCTGTCGCATTCCACAGCAGCAGATAAGAATTGTTTACAGTTTGTTCCTGAGGCCTCTCAGCTTCTCAGGAGGGGAAAAATCCTAAGTAAAGGATTTTTCATAAAACATGTCGGTGACAAAACTCTGCATTGTCATTTTGCTAACTGAAATGTTTCACCTGCACTGTATTCTGCTAAAAGGGGCTGTGAAACCCTCACAACACAAAAATCTTAACTGTACCTCAAATTGTACTTTACAAACGAGCAGAAACCTCTTGCTGCCCCAGACTCATAGCATAACTGAACCTGCCAGAATCTCTTGCTGCCTGCTGGAGGCAGATGTGGACTGTTAGACTTTGAATATTTGGGATAAAGTTATGATAAAAGGCATTATGTCCAGAAACAGCTGAATCTAAATTCTTACCCTGAGTTAGTTTGTCTTGGTGGGTTGGTCATTGATGTGCCTAGGGTTTTTGAGTTTTTTTAACAATCTTTCTGTTAAAACTGGAAGCAGAAACAATGAGACCTTGGTGGTATGATTAAAGCAGCATTTTCATTTGCATTTTGGTGGGGGCTTCATCAGTTTACAAGGAGAGACAAAAGCTGCTGCAAATATTCTTACAGTTTGCTTTGAGGAGAATCGTGAGTGCCCACACAGGAGAAACTTTTGCCATACCTAGATGTTATTAGTCTCAGCGGTCAGTGTTCATGTGGAGTTCATCCTGCCTGATGCAGTCTTGGTCTGTGATGAAGCCTGGTGTGTCAGTCCTCGCCAAATTAACAGGAAACTAAGGAAAACAGATATTGCTGCATATAAAACACTTTTGCTGCATATAAAATGTACTAGCCATTGTAAAACCACTTGGAACAATCTGCTTAGAGAAGATGCTAATGCATTTATTGAATTTGCTGACATTCAGCAGAGGAATTTACTTTGAACATAATCCATACTGGATACTAAAAGGGACAGGAGTCCTTGCAAGTAGCCAAGAACTCCAAGAAATTGGGGATTGTTTTCTATACTGTGTTTATAAATCAAATATATCAGTCCCTGCTTATATTCTGTGTTCATTTACACTCGGAGCTGATATTCCTAAAATGTCCTCTTCTTTTCATGAGAGATCAGATCAGGGATAGTCTCAAATCTTTTATCTTGACTTCACTCTTGTATGTAACATTTGGAGGCTGACTGACTTTATTTACTGCACAAGCTCAGAGTAGGCAAGAGCCAGCATAGCTGTTTTGCCATTTCCCTTTAACCTCTACAGAATGATCACTATTTTACTCACTAATGTTCCACTGCCATCACATTTACAAGTCTTCCTATTCAAGCTGGTTACTGATGGGACAGTTGGGCTCAACAGTTAATAACTTGTCAAATTAACCTTGTGAGGCACATATTTAGTGGTATAAAAATGTACTGCATTTCCAGGGAGGAGGTTACAAAATTAACTAATGGTATTTTGAATATTTCAGAAGTTGGATGAGATTGTTGAGTTAGTCATTCAGCACACTGGGAAAGTTGTGAGCTGCAATGAGGTTTGTAGCCTTCCGTGTTTATTCTTGTGATTTTCTCCCAGATTTCATCTTAATTACTTCCTTCAGCTCTCTGAAACATCAACTAATGTTTTTACTTCATTCTTTTCATTTTTTTTTGCATAGGTTTCTGGCTTCATTTTTCACCTCCATCTTTTCTTTTATCATGTTGCAATTTCTTCTTCCTGACCTATTCCTCTCTCCACTCCCTCCTTTTTATTTATTTTTTTTTTCCTTCATGTGTTCTTAATACTTATTTTTGTTCAATCTTGAAGATCTGAAGATCTGCATTCAAGGACCATCTTCTCACTCAGACATTCTCAACCTCTTCCAGAGTCCAAGTATCTGTCACTGCTCCTTAATCCTCCACCAACCCATTCCTGCTTATGGCTGGAACATTGGCTTTTGTCTTAGCTGAAGAAGAAAGAGCAACAGTGACTTTTAGTACTGGCAGCCATCCCTCTTTTCCTCTCATGTGTTTCTTCTCATCTAGCAATTGCCATCCATTCTGGGCAAACCATGAAAAAGTCACCAGACTGGCAGTTTTCCATTTTCCAGCATGCTGTTATCACCAGCACCTTAGAGTTTGAGTTCTGCATTAAACACCAAAGATACCAAAGATATATTAAGATTATGTAATGTTCTAATCAGGTTGTGTCTTTTTGCTAAAGGAAAAGATCCTCTTATGGGCATTCCCTATGCTTTTTATAGAACAGCACTGTTATAAAAAGGCTTGCTAAATTTCAGTGCCTACAACAGTATGAGCATTTAAATGTGTCTATTCCCAGATGAGAACCAGCATTAACAATGAGTTAGCTCTTAGACTGTAAATCCCACCAACGCAAGCCATAAAAGGAAAAAAAAAAAAAAAAAAGAAGAAGAAATCAAGAAATAAGCAGCGAAGTTCTTCAGTGATTTGTCTGTGCTCCAGACAACTGTTCTTTATTCTGGCTACCTTTTACTCCCTCCCACTGACCAGATGTTTGCACTTGCAGCCATGAATAAATGCTTTTAAAAAATCAAGGGAATCTGGAAATATATGAATAGATGAGAAATTTGGAAAAGGATTCCTGTAACTACAGAAGTACAGAAGTCAGGCTGATTTTCTTCCTCTCTGAAAAAACATGTGTCAACTGGAAAATTACCTTTGTATCATATAGAGATTGCTACCTCAGCAATCTCTGATTATTTCCCAAATCAATATTTTCATAACAGCAGTAGTAGATTCCACCTAACTAGTTCTTTTTTACTACTGCATCTTTTGATTCCTTCTGGAACAATTTCTTATGCAATAATTGTCTCAGACTGCTTAATTCTCTTAATCCTGGCTGTTTTCTCAGTGGTGATAGCTGCAATCACAGCTGGTTTTCCATGGCCCTGGTATAGAGAAAGCAGCCTGCTGGGCCACAGCTCACCTGGTCCACACATGGTGCTGCTCTGTTGCAAAGGTTTACATAATCCTATAAAAGCCTTCTTGATTTCCCTGTGAAAACTGACAATATGCAGTGCTCAGCATATCTGTATATCTTTTCCACAGCTGTGGTCTCAGTACCCATAGCCTTTGGTGTCTTACTGAGGCTAGAGATGGGATCTTCAGTCTTGTCCTTAAGAGTCTCAGACCTCCACTGAGTCACAGCATTTGCAACAAGCTCTGGAAAATTTCTGAGCTTTTACAGCTTGACATCACAAAAATATGAAAGTATAAAGAATCTTTTTGAGATTACTTGCAGTGACTGATAAAATTAACTTGTTTTACCAGCAAGTTTCTCTCCTCTGAGTTCTGCTCCTTGGGGCTTATTTTACAGGGCCTGTTCAGAATCCTATCTGATTTCCATTTGTTTGGGGCACAGCTTTTCACAAGCATACCAATTAGAAGCAATGTAATTTTTGTCATTAACAGCCTTAACCAGTCAAAAAGACCTTTGTGACCACATTTCCAGCAACTACATTCCAGCCTGGTGAACTGTTGTGTTCATTTCACCTAAACTTTGTAAATACATGATGCAGCTCTTTGGTTTATCCTCTTTGCTCACTGCCCAGTCCAAGTTCCCACTCCAGTGTTATTTCTGGTGTCTGGTTTGCTTTGAGATGGTCATCCCCCAGTTTTAAACAGCAAATGCACTGCTGATGTGCTTCATTAGGAGCTAGTGTCTAGGTCTCAGGAAAGCAATAGGTTTGAGCAGCAATACTAGAGGCAGAGCTGGGAACAATCAGATTAGCTACAGGAAGAGGCTAAGGAATTAATTGCACATTATACCCAACTGTAAAATTCTCTATTCTACTAGCCAGCTTAGCCTAGTCAGGCTGACAATGTCGTGTGAGATCCCAGGAAATTGTTGTTTGCCCTCAAGTACTGCTGAGGGTCATATGGAATTTAGACACTTAAGTTGGCTGTCTGGTGATGTGGAATGGATCTGCCAGAAACATGGTAAGGTTTCAGCACTACCAGCTGAAGATCTGGTGCTCAGTACTCAGGAGACAGATGAAGTTTCAAAAGCTGCAGATGGAAATTTTCTTTTTTCTCTTACCTACTCAGAGGAGTAGGTGTGAATTTAAACTGGTGGGGACAGGATATTTTTAGTATTGGAGTTTAGAGATTTCTACTAAGTACTTGTCCTCTTGTCCTGCCGCTTTTGCTCTTCCTACTTCATCCATATCTTTCTGTCCCTGGTGAAATAACAGACACAAAATGGAAAGCATATTGTTGTGACGGTGTTCGCAGGGGTCCCAGGATGAGGGAAGAGACGAGAAAGCTGACTCCATGTTCAGAACGCTTGATTTATTATTTTATGATATATATTATATTAAAAACTATACTAAAAGAATAGAAGAAAGGATTTCATCAGAAGGCTTAGCTGAGAATAGAAAAGGAATGAATAACAAAGGCTCAGACTGACTGAAACAGTCTGAGACAGCTGGACTGCAACTGGCCATAAATTAGAAACAACCAGATGAGACCAATCACAGATCCACCTGTTGTATTCCACAGCAGCAGATAACAATTGTTTACATTTTTTTCCTGAGGCCTCTCAGCTTCTCAGGAGGAAAAAATCCTAAGGAAAGGATTTTTCATAAAACATGTCGGTGACATATTGTTGCTATTAGACTCCTAAAAGGAACAAAAAAACCCCCCAAAAACAAACAAACAAACAACAACAACAACAAAAAAAGTAAAAAAGTATCTACATGTTTCCACCAAAATTAACTGTCAAGTACAGAGTAGGGGAGCTACTGACTTTGTTGTGCAGTCCTGTCATTCAAAGAATGTTGATCAGTCCAATGTATGTTAAGGTTCTAACATAGAAAGTGTCATTTTCTCACTAAACTTGGTGTGGGTCTGCACAACTACCCTGTGAACAGGCTGGAGACTGGGCCTACTGAAATTTTCTTGAAAGTATGCCTTTGAAAGTGCATGTTAAGCATCAGTTATATCAGGGATGTACAGTATGCTGAAACTCCATTGCTCTGCATATTTGAGGCATATTTGTGAAGTCAAGTTCTCTAGCCAACCTAAATACTTTGTGACAAATAGCTTCAAGCATGTCCTTCTTCTCAGGCTATTCTTTGCAGCAGAGGAAACTAAAAATTAATATTTTCCAAAAGGCTGACTCCTTTCCTAGCAAAAGGAACAGGTCTAGAAAATCAACTGGAACATAATATCAATTCAGCTGGTATAATTCCTCTTTAAAATCAATCTTCTAATGTCTTAAGACAGTATTGTCTGCTTACACCTCTGCTGGATTTCACATTTTCTGACCTGAAGTTAGTTATTTAGAGGTTTTTCCAGCCTAAATGATTCTGTGATTGTGTGTTATGGACATTCTGCTATCAGTTACAGGACAGGTAGGCCACAACTTTCTTTGTTCTGAGCCTAAATTTGCTCAACATTAGAAAGAGAGATTATCAAATTAATCATTGTGTGCACCTGTTTACTAGCACATATAACAACTGATCTACTGAGGTGGCAGGGCAAATGGATGGAAAATAAGCAGTAACGGCTGTATCTTCCAGCATCCAGTTTGTCATGCAGGTGTCACTTGCATGTAAGCCTTTACCATGTGAACACTGGTTGCTAGGATTGTCTTTCTGCTCATGCCATGTTACACCAATCCTGCCAAAATATTCTTCAAAAAATGTCATTTATTAATGACCTGGCTTCTTAAAAAATGCTTAGAAGGAAAATATCTGTTGTATTAATTCAGGGATCAAATCCCAAATCTGATGGCAGAATTCTATTCTAACTGTAGCCAACAACAAATACAGTTTGTTGTTGGCTACAGTTAGATAAATACTATCATAATATTCTGGGACCTTCAATGATATCTTGGCAACTGACCTTTACTTGTGCCTATTAGTAGGTTTTGGGGATTTTTTTTTTACCATAGATGTCATCATTAGAAAGAAACTATGAAAAAAATCTTCCTGTTCATATAGGCACTTGTGAGCAATGCAGTCAGTACAAGCTTGAAGCAACAAAATTTTTACTAACACTCAATCTTCTTCATTCCTGTAATATCCAGCCTTACACACCAAAGCCACCTTAACAGAACATTGCTGTGGTGGCAAACTCAAGTACAAAAAATTAAGAAATGACAACTAAGTTCTCACATGCAAACAGATTTCTATACCCTTTTTTTCAGATTATAACATGATTATTAATTACATGATGACAGAGTGATTTCCACCAGACCCTTACTTTATTTGATGTGCAAAAGGATGAGGTGACAACTTCACAGAACTCTAAGGTATCCTTTTCTATCTTAGCAACATGTGCTTTCTTCACCCAGACAATCCTGCTTTTCATTTTGTATCCCAACACCCCATCAAATCTCTTTTGTTCTCTTTCTCTCTCCTATTGAAGAAATAAACTCACCATTTTTAATTCCACTATCCATCCCTACCCAGGCTTGATTAGAGAGGGATATCCAGTTTAGAAAAAACTTGGTTTTTCTCTTGCAGTGGTGAGGAGAATGTTTTTTAAAAATCATTTTCTGTCAGGGATCAGCACATGTAAAGCCTGGTAATGATTCTAAGGAGAGTGAGATTTCTTAGCTGGTGTGTTAATCAAGAAAGAAGCAGAGGTCTGAGCTTACTTTATGGGTATAGATTCTTTAAGGATGCAGCTGTTTCATTTTATCATCTTTCTACTAAGCACATACATATTTCTAAAGGCTCAGTTAAATAATGTTTTTTTTCATTTAAATGTTCCCTAGCAGAATTCAGAAAGGATTTATAAACCATCACTAGTTCTGAAGCTCCAGCTGCCAATCACCCAGTAGTAAATATTCCAACACCTCTCAAACTTATCACAGATTATAATGCAGAAAGAGGACTTGCACTAATCCTTTCTTTCAATCAGCTAATTGATAAAAATGAGGTAATAGTGAAGCTGAGTGATTGCCCTAACAAAGCTACCACTGTACTTGACATAAAGCCCACTCCCAAGGAGTGGCTGCTTTTCCACATAGATCTGAGAGAAGGCAAGGAAATACAGTTCCTCCTGCTGATGATCACTTGTCTTGGCTGCATCTATTTTGCACCTAGTTATGCTGAGTGGAAGAAGGTGTGTAAAAGTTTCAAAAGGATTACTGGAGAAATTTCTCAAGTTATAACCTCTCACTGGAACTGTTGTAATGTCAAGCTGATGTACGAACAATAAAGTACCACACTCAGAAATATTTTCAAAATGGGCAAAGGGTACAGTGACAGGATAGTTTTTTCATTCCAGCACTGAACTCTTGTATGTTGGTTGGAAAAGTATTGTTCAAAATTATTTTCTCTGTAGATTAAATTCTTCCCTTAATGGACTTAAACATGTGCTGATTTCACTGGAAAATTTGCGTGGACTGGTAATTTCTTTTAGGTGATGCAGAAACTGTGAATTCTGACATGATCCATGGTGTAAGTATAAGCTTACGCCTTTCCTCAATACACAATCTGATAGAGACTGCAATTTTGGAGGAAGCAGCAATGCTAGCACCTGTGTGGCTTCCAAGCTCAAAAAGACAAGTACATGCACAGAGTGTAAAATATCTTAAATTTCTTGGGCATTTTTTGTGTCTGATGTTGGATTCCTTCAATGTCACCTTCAGACTCTAAAGGTCTGTCCAGTTTCTGGCCTTGTCTCCTTGGCCTCTAGTAGGTCTGACAGCTTTAGCTTCACCCAAATGAAAGGAAAACCCCCTACCATGTCAAGACACAGTCTGAAGCACAGACTATTGAAGCATTGAAATACTACTCTGAAAAAGAGATGTTTAATGTTGACAGGTTCATTGGCACTAGTATTGGTCTTGCCTTGTTGCCTGACCTTAGCATCAACTTTCCTGTAACTGCTGTTGAGACTGAGGATTATCCTCGTTACTGACAGTTTCACTGCTGAGATGGCGTGACCTGTCCTATTCTTTCCCAATGTAGCAAGCCCAGATCATAGCTCACAACTTCTGAAATGTCAGCAAGAAGACAGAAACTTTCTTCAGCACAGAGAGCAGGATGAAGCTCACAGTCACACCTCAACCCCAGAAAAAGAACATTTTAGTTTATTGACAGTACATTTCTAAGATACACAACCAGTTGCAACCACTTAAATAAGTCCACATTAGCTGTTCAGACTATGTTACCTGTTTATATTCAGAAGCATGTACATACATTTTCTTTGTGCTTTTGTCTGACAAGGACATGAAAGTGGACTTTCTTCTACAAATTTTGTTAAACTGCCAGAAAACTTTCCTACAGGGCATTCCTCTTGTTGCAATGCTCAAAAAGCAAATAAGCCTGAGTCATTAGTCAGGATCTGGGGTTTATTTTACTCTCTCTTCACTGGAGAGTAGCAGCTATAGTGCACTTCTACTTTCTAGAGAAATCCTCCTAGAAAATATTTAAAACACAACCTTCATAGGAAAAAAAAAGGAAGTTCTAGGGTGTGACTGATAATTACTGTCTTTTATTCTTGGCTAGAAACTTTCCTATCTGATACATTAGGCAGTGATCCTTATAAAAAGGTTGGGGGTAATTTCTTTTCCCTTAGTACCTATTTTCAATCCAAGTACTTTTTTCATAAAGATTCTAAAGGCCTGACCATCAACACAAAACTTCAAATTATTTTAACAAGTCTTAATATTGAGCTTTAACTTGTAATAGGATCTGTGTTATTATTATTAATCCATCTATTTTAATTTAGTTTACATTTTGTATTTACACTTACTCTTTAGTCCTGTATAGATTTTTTTTTGTTGGTCAGACTTAAAACATGTTTAATATAAAATCAGCATAAATGTGAAAAAGGCCAGATTACAACTGACAATCTGAGTACCTGGAGGAAGCAATGCAAGCATTTATAAGGCAACCTCCAAACATGCCCAACCCACTGAGGCAGGGACCTTGGCGCTGACAGAGTGTTGGTCATAAAGGACATTGCTAGAACTGCACAGACCTTGAATGCACATCTTAACATTATTCACATAATCATTATTAGGCTCACTATTGTTGGTTGTCTGAAGAGGTTGTTTTATTGTGGGAATATGTCATTTCTCACAGGTATTTTCTGATTTCATACAACTGGCAGTTATTCCTACATTGTGGAAGAAACTGTCAATGATGGAATGAGACTTCCTGCTCTCTTTAAAAAAATAAGACACCACTCTTCAAACTAATGAAAGGCCAGTTTTCTTTCTAATTAGTTCCCTGGCTCTGGGGAGGCCTGTATTGGTAACACTTTCAGAAGTTAATGAAGCTGTTCTGGAAACAATTAAACCTTCCATGTATAAAACAGGTATTGCTAATGGAAAAAAAGGTCTTGCTGTGATCAGGTAGAATATCCTCTTTTTCACCAGGTAGTGAAAGATGTTCTCAGATGAATTGAAATCTAAATGTATAAGGCTAAGACTGGAGGAATAATACATACTGTGCTTTAATATTTCTAGAAAGGCTGGCATATATTAATTATACATGTCTGTAATTTAGCTAAGGCTTTTCTTAGTTTCAGCATTCACAGTGAAGGTAATAAATGGACAAGTGTAACAAAAGAAACAGTAACAAGAAAGAGACACTACATCCACTGTTTGATTGGCAGACAGGCGAAGCAGTCAAATAGAAACAATTATTTAAAAAAACTCATAAAAGTGTGTGTGTACATATGTTTTCCCAGAACACAGACTAGGACATCAAGAATATTTCAGCTCGAATAGCAGTGAAATCAATGCAGCTGCTCCACTGACTGTGACATACCTTGATTTAGGCTTAAGAGTGTCCAGATCACTGTCCTCTTTCCTAGCCAGTGAAATTTGAAATTATTTTAAAGTTTTTCCATTGCAACTTTTCTTTCCCAGAGGGCTCTGAAAAGGCAATATGTGTTAACACAGAGCAATTAAGGTACTGTTAATTATCCAGAATTTTGCTGCGAATAGCATAGGGGTTAAGATTCCTTGGCATTAAAAAAAAAAAAAAAGGGAAAAAATAAATTGTGTATGAAATTAACTGTTTTCTAAGTTACACACATCAAATTATCAAACTAGTAATCAATTATTTCTGTAAGTAGAAACACAAGAGTGTCCTGACCATGGTAGGACAAAATTCATAGAAGTACTATCAACCTGAAATCAGATTATCTTAATAAAATTAAAGTTGCATCATATTTGTTCTGCGTATCTTCATTAGTTTTTAATGCTTTAAAATCACTAATCCTTAAAAAAGACCAACCAAAAGAACAAACTCCCCCAACTCTTCTCTAAATGACTGAATCACAACAAATAGGAAATAGTAAATGGCAACAATGAAAGAAAAGTACACACAGAGTTCTGTCAGAAATATAAAGCAATATATATTTTTCTTACAAGGCATAACGCTATGTAAGCCTCTAGTTATGGGTGTTTACCTTTTTACAACTAGAAGTACTTTTTACAACTAGAACTGAAATCTGGGAGAAACCAACATTGAAAATGAAATTAACACAGAACAATCTGTGTTAACTATTTCTCATCTAAACTATTGTCTAAATTTTATTTTGGTATAAGAGAAGTAATTTTGAAATTAATAACTAAATTTCTTTTGCATTCTTAAAGTTTTAAGTTTTCGTGGTGTTTTCTGGTTATTTAAAGGCATTCAGTTTACCAGCCTTTATTTTTTTCCAATCCCTATAATCCCAGGCAATCTGAATCTTGCTTTCTTGGGTTTTGTTTTTTTTTTGGTGTGTGTTTTTTTTATTTTTTTGTTTATTTGTTTTGGGTTTTTTTGGTTTTGTTTGTTTGTTGCTTTGTTTGTTTTGTTTTGTTTCCTGTCACATGCACAGGAAAATCTCCATTAAATTTTAATTTACTGTCCATTGTGAACAGTATATGTAACAGAGCTTCTACTTCATGCTCAAGAACTGGGAATTTATTTTTCCAGAGTAGATTAAATTTCATTTATTTCTTGTCTAAATGCCTTTTCCTACTACAAGACATGCCAGGCAGCCTGTTCTGCAGTACTCAGCCTGTACTCATGGCAGCAGCAGATGGTAACAAGCATCTCAAGGGTTAGGACTTGCTTCAAACATTTGGTCTTGCTCTCCATGCTCTGATACTATCAACAAGTTGTACAATTTAGCATTTAGAGAAAAAGCAATTCACAAACGAAGAGTCACAACCTTCTGTGGACCAGTTAGCACAATCCAGCTACCCTACTAAATCAGGTTTGACTTTCTGTTCACTGCGACAACAGCCTGAATGGTTGATTTTATGAAAAGTAGAGATTTCATCAACTCCACATAAAAGAAGGTAATGAAGAACTTGGCTTTGTCCGTGCATATCCCATATCTTGAGTGTGACACAGCAGCATCTACCTCACTAGGTATGCAAAATGCTGATTAGCCACAAGTGTGTGTGTGGGTAGGAATGGGGACAAAATAACCTCCTGGTTTTGAGGAATATTTTAGCTTCTATTTCAACTGCAGAATGTAAAGTAGAATGCACTTTTCAGTCCCCTTCTGAACAAAACACTGTCTTTTTTTCTAAAAAGACCTCATAGTGGTTGAATTCAGCTAGAACAATGAAGCAACTGTAAGAATGTAAAAAGGACTTCATTGGTGTTAAATGGGAGATGAACTTCATGCACTTTATAAGTTTGAATACTTGTGGGCCTTACACCTCCCTTTCACAAGAAATGGTAAAATGGAAAGTAATTTTATTCTTTTAATCAAAAACCAGATAATCCGTAAGTGTGCAGGGTCTTATGGTCAGACTTATTATAATTTTATTTACTGATGCTCTGGTGTAGTAACATCATAATCTGTTTGAAGTTCTGAATTGTTGTGCCTAACCTCTTGTTCCAGTAAAAAAAAAAAAAAAAAAGAGACCAAATACTCCCGTTATAATTTTGCATCACTATAAATCAGTCCTTTAACACCATTACAAAAATGATATGTTTCTATTAAAAAAATAAGCATCTGGTTTATAATTTTTTTAAATAATAGGACTATTTGAGCTTTGAGTTTTTTGACCTAATGAAACAATCATTAAAAAAAAATCTATATGCTTGACATTCCTATAGATTTTGCTTTTTTTGTTTGTTTTCTTTAACATGCAAATAGACATCTCACTCCAGAACCTGTGTAGTTTCTAGAGAAACCTTCCTCCTTGCTGAATGACATCTGAAGTGCAAATATTTGCATCTAATTTCTTCTACCTGTCCTTGGCATAAGTATCCTTCTGCACTGCTTGTTTACTCAATGTCCAAAGCAATTGCCACTTCAGGATTTTCAAGGACAAAGACTGATAGAGCAATTTTATTGTGACTATGAAAAAGATTACTTGCTTATAAACAGAATTTCTGAAAAACTCTATCTTCATAGGTAGTCATTCCTCCTGTCCCTGTTACGTTTTGTAATCTCATGGTAAGCACTCTCAGCTGGAGCCTCTGACAAAAACTGGTCTGGGTTTGGACAACTGCTGTCCTTTTGTGAGTAGGTCACCAAACCAACAGATACAGAGCAATTTAATCTGAGACATTTTGTCCCAGTATGATGTTCCATCATTTGTCATGTATGGTAGCATATTAGATAATCTTAAAAATCCACGCTGCTCTTAAACCCTAAGAATTCTTGTGGGTTCTGAGAGTTCCCTGCTCTAAACAGAAGATAAGAACATTAAGAACCTCCAGAAATTGTTCAATATTATGTAGGATCTGACTCTGGCAAGTTAGTAGTTTTGAAAGCATAGCATGAGGCTGGAAACTATGGAGCTGTTGAAAATTATAGTTACAGAGAGTGGACAGCCTGGTTTTCTTAAAAATGAAGCTGGACACACAGCTCTGCTTCATCCTCCCTACATCCCCAGAAATTTATTCCTTGTGACTGTCACCAAAGCAGTTGCAATCCTTCCTCAGTGCAAGAGAACATTATTACTTTAAGGCTGATCCTTTAGCTTAACATAGAAGAAAGGTGAAAATTAGTCAGTTCAGTACAGCTAATTTCTGGCTTTGATTTGCTCATGAAAATAAGCACATAGACACCAATCTGTATGCAACCACAGCTATTCCAGAAAATCCTTCCCAACAGAAATAAACTACTTTTACAGATAAGCAGAGTTGGGTTTTTTCCCCTGCAAAATTCTCTCCTAGTTATCACAGTATGTCAAAATTTTCAGTTAGTAACACTTATATGATATCAGTGACATATCCAACATCATGATTTACTTCAGTTCATCTGGTATCACTCTTGACTAAAGCATCAGGAAAAGGATGTTTCTGGTGGTAGAATAATAAGCTTGATGAACCAATACCTAAGGAAGTCTGCCAAATACTATCTTGTTATGAATAACCTGTTCCAGAGTCCACAATTCTTTAGTAGAGTATACTGCAAAACATAATTTCTGCCCAATAAAGAAACATGAGTTACAGCATTCAGGCAGCTGAGGTAATGAGAGAAATTAGCATTCACGATATATTTCAGAGAACAACACATTTCTCTTAAACTATTCCCTTATCCTTCTAGAAGAAGAAAGCAATTAAGTCCTGATTACTAACCCAATTACTCATACTTTTGATTATTTACACTGCTACTCAAAGCACATGTATACTTTGCTTCATCTTCCATTCTAAGAATGGATCAATGCCTTTCTAAAATGGGTTTGTACGCACATTTGTTCATTTCTGTTCTCCTTGCATATTCCTACTGGAATTTCTGGCACACTCTACAGCCATAAAAACAGGTTATCATAGAGTCCTCTCAGAATGCTGATGTATTGCAACAATCCATTTTACACTGCTAATGAAGTAAAATTATGAATTAAAAAAAAAAAGTTGATGGTTGCTCTATGAGCACGGGAAAAAAAAGAAAAAAAAAAAAAGGTGCGTTTATCACTCGACTCTCAGCAGCTGCCAGCACGAAAGGACACATCGTAGGGACACGCTCCTTACAAGCACACATGTAAGCCAGAAGCCGTCATATTTATTCATTCCTGACACGGTACCGGCGCTCGGAGTTGGGTCTTCCACCGCCGCCAGCGCTCGAGGCGGGGGCCGGGCCGGGCCGCTTCGCGCCCTCCCCGCACTTACCCGCGCCGGGCGGCGCTCGGGACCGCCGGCCAGGCGGCGGGCGCGGGGTCGGCGCTGCCCCCGGGGCCGCGGGCCGGGCTCGCTGTCACGGCGCCGGGGCCTCTCCGCGCAGCCCAGGTGTAGCGGCCCGGGGCGCCCCACTGCGCGGGCGGGCGCTGCGCGGCGGCGGCCGCCGCTGGTTGGGCGCTCGGCGCCTGTCGCTGGGCGGTGTGAGAGCGGGCTGGCCCCGCCTCGGTCCGCGCCTCCGCCCGCCCAGGCACAGACATGACACAGACACACAGGCGCTGCAGCCGCTGCTGAGCCTGCTTGGGGTAGTGCGGCGGCGGGCGTGCGGCTCCCGGCACCCGCCGAGCGGCAGCGGCGGCCGCTCCCGGCTCCGCCTCGGCCCGCCGGGCGGGCAGCCGCGGCCCCGACACCCGCAGGGGGCAGCCTGGCACCGGGCGCCGCAGGCAGCCGGCGGGGGAAGGCTGACAGCGGGGAAGGGGCGGGAGGCGAGGAAGGAAGAAAGGAAGGAAGGGGAAGGGGGCAGCCTGGCACTCAGACTCGGGGGCGGTCTCCCGGCACGGGCACGGAGCGAACCCGGTCGGAGCGCGGCACCCAGCGGTCGCTGACTCGGGGCCGGCAGCAATAGCGGCGACCGCGGCGGTGCCGGAGGGAGCCTCTCCGTGCTCGGCTCCGCGGTGCCGGTGACCTTCCCCGAGCTGATTGCCAGGCCGGGGCAGGGCCTCCTCTCCCCTCAGAGAGTGTGCACCAGGCCCCAGGGAGCGGGCAGGAGGCTGGGCCGGAATCCCCCGTTGCCCCCGGGTCCTCCTGGCTGCCGGCGGGGCCTGTGCGCCGAGCGGTTCGCCGCCGCGGAGAGGGGCGGGGAAGGCGAGCGGGACGGACGGACGGACGGACGCGGCCGGGCTGCACCTCGGGACAGCGCGGGGCGGGCAGGCCCCGGAGAGAGCTGAGCTGGGCGACGGAGGAGGCGGCCACCTCGGCGGCGCATCCCAGGAAGAGTCGGGACCTCGCCACCGCCCTCCTCCTCCTCCCACCGTTAGCGGCTCCTCGTCCCACGGAGAGTGGAGCTGCCGCTGCCGCCCCAGCTGGAACCCGCTGGCTGACACCTCCGGATCGCCGGGCTGCGGGGACGGAGCTGGAGCTGCCCGCCTGGAGCGCAGGAGGGGGAAGGACCGCTTGCTTGCTCGGAGCGGCTGGCGCTGAGCGCCCGGCCCAGGAGCCACCCGGGGAAGGTAAGCACCTTCTCGTCGAGTCTCTGCTGCTTTTGGAGGCGAGGGGCGGGGAGGGCAAGAAACAATCGGTGAGTGTCTCCCTTCCAGCAGCCGGGGGAGGGTGCACCCGAGTCCGGAGGGCCGGGCTGGAAGCTTTATGTGCTGGATTTTAAGCCCCATCAGATCCGGAATTGAAGAGATGCTGAAGCGGAGGCGCGCGTGTCGTTTCCCGGCACAAAGGGGCACGTTCCCCCCAGGCGAGGGAGGCTGCTCCGCTCCGCTCCGCTCCGCTCCGCTCGCTGGCTCTGCGCCGCGCGCCCACTGCTCTCGCCGGACTGCGCTCCCGCTGCGCGCCGGCCCCGGCTCCGCTTCTGCTCCAGTCCCGCCGAGTGCCGCTGCTCCGCGCCCGCGGCCGGGAGAGCCGGGACTGGCGGCCGCGGCTGGGACGGAGGGAGTCGAACCGCGGGTCGTGAGCGCTGTGCCCGCCCGAACGGGAACCGGGGGCAGAGCCGGGGTTCGGCTGGGACGCTGAGCCGAGCAGGGTGACTTCCCAGTCGCCCGCCAGCCTCCCCTGCGAGCCTGCAGCCTGGGAAGCGCTCCTTTGGGAAGGCTTCTGCTATTATCTCGTATCCGAGAAGTGTGTCATTTAGATCATTAATCCCTGCGCACCGGGGGTTGGGGAGAAGATAGCAACTTGCGGCCCTGTGGAGGTGACGTGAAGTTTGACAATACCTTATGTAACACTTTTGGAGAGATTCCTAGTTTTTTTGTTGTGCCCAGTTTTAGCAAGCAAGTGGTTTTTCTTCTTTGTAGAGCATCAGACAACCGATTAGGTGTTTTCACCTGAGTACAGTGTCTCCTGCTTTGTTCAACTTAGAACAGGGGTACTGGTACACAGCATATAAAGCCTACTTTTTCCCTACGTGTATTTTTAAATTAAAATTAGCCACTTTAGGCATTTGAACAGTTATTAGGTCTTACATTTTTCTGTATATATTTCACATAGCACTCTTAAAAATACGACAGGAAACATTTTCACAGCACTGATTGTCATGCATGTATTCTGGAAGGTATGGATGGCAGGTTGGAAATAGCAATAAATCAAATGTCTTTTAAATATTCTTAGCTTCTTTTTGGACAGTTTTAGTGCTGGAAATGCTGGAAAGACTAGAAAGCACCAGGCTAAACAAAGTGCTATGTTAAAATTAGACCTGGCAATTGCCAACAGGTCAGCATATTTTATTTAATGATATATGCTGGATACAGATTTAATTTTCTGTGTACAAAATATTTTTTAGACTTGTTCAGAAGCAGAGGGAAATTTGATGAATGGGTTAAAATGTTGCCTAGTTTCCATAAGGGGTTATGTCTTCTACCAGGGGAAAAAACCCAAAGCAAAAATAGAAAGCTAGCCTCACACATGAAAAGACAGAGTAGTGATTTGCCACATCTCTTCAGACTCCCACTGAGTCGCTAGGGAGACTGGTTTGGGTGGGCTTCTTCCCCTCATTCAGCGGTGAAAATGCACAGACTGTTGTGATTATACCTATGAAACATTCGTTTTTCTAGCCTTGTGGAAGAAATTATGCTGCAAGCTTAGAGGAGAAATAATATGTTGAAACTTGGGTGATGAGTTAAGGGCAGGGATCTTCTAACAAAGTCGTTTTGCTCCCTGCTGCAAAAGAGATAGACGATCAGAGGTTAGTTTACTTATAGGAATAGGAAAAGCTAACAAAAAACCTTACATCGAATGTCTTCACTGTGTTTCAGTATTTTAAAATGAAGAAAAGTGAAAGAGGTGTCCCTATACTTCTTGAAAACTGGCAATTGCTGGTAGGTATTCTGAGTTTGAAATGTGAAATTCTTACCGCTTAGGTGTCCTGTGACGACCCTTGATCAGAAAGGCTGCAAGTCATGTAAGAGCCGCAGTAGCTGCAGAGTCTCTGATGGATAATTGGATTGGTAGGTTGATTTTGACTTTTTTTGTCTTTTAATTGCCTGCAGTAGTAGCTGGTGCCTCTTTTCCATCTTGCTGGTATTTAATTCTTATGATTTTTTTGGTTATGTGGTGTGTGGCATCTTTTGTGTTTGAAGTATATACCTTCTTCTCAGGTGCTGGTAGGTAAAGCATAGCTTGGAGATATTTGACTGGCAGTATGGAGCAAGATACTTTTTTTCCTTTTTTAATGTCTGAAATATACATGACAACTTATTTTCTTTGTTTGGATTATGTGAGAAGATTGGAAGTTTTCTCAAGTCTGGAGAAATACGCACTGGTTTTCTATAAAGGAGCACTGAAAATAGTATTAATTATATCTTGAATTCTCTGTGCCAGCTACTCAATCTGCAGAAATTCTGGAGTTCAGTCCTCAGAAAGCCAAGTGCAGAGCGGGGATGAATGACTGCATGCCTGTTGGAAACATTAAGATCTGTCAGAGGCTTGAGCTGAAATTTCAGTGCGTAGGACTTTAATATTAGTAAAAGTATATTGCTTCTGAATTAATTATTTTAGAAAACTGTAAAATTAGGACTCTCCCAAGTGCACTTAACTCCCTGAATTGAAGTGTTCTTAAAAACAATGATTTTAAACTCATGAGACTACTTTCTACTCAAATAAATGGCTTTTGTTTTTTCCTGGGATAAACAATTAGTTGTTAATAGACCCTTACTGGAGTACTCTCCTCTTTTATCCTTTGTTTGATTTTTTTAAATTTTTTTATGTGGCCTTATAAGAGCAATCTTAAAAAAGACAAACACAGACACAAAACCAACAAAAAGCAAGCTTTTTTTTTTTTTGCCTGATGTTTTTAAAGGCTAATAATTGGTAAAATTCATAATCTGACTACAAAGTCTTTGCACTGTATGCTAAACTCTCTCTACATGCAAACTCCTATTGATGTTGATGGGAGTGTTTATCTAGACCCTGAACAGCAATTAATTTTTTTAAATATGTGTGTCTATCCTTATTTCCTGTCTTGTATGAAAGCCTATGTTAATGAGTTCTAGTTAGCTTTGAAGACTTTCCATCATCTTTATTAGAATAAATCAACAAAATGTCTGTTTTAAGGATATGAGAATTCTGGTGTATCTTCTTTTCCTGTAATGTGTCTGTGATAACATTAAGATTCGTGTCAGAAGATAACATAGTGCAACAGTGCAAATTTGTAGTTGGTTATTCTTCGTAAGTTTGTCTCCATTCTCTTCAGAGTTGTCTCTCTTGGTTATTTGCCTAATGCTGTGGCTAAAGAACTTTCTCAAAAGTAGTTTTGTGTGAGGAAACATACACAGTGTCCATTGCAGGGAAATGTACACACGTT